>NC_143398.1:43004894-44389394 GCF_052110815.1 Crocodylus siamensis | reverse complement strand
GTTACTGTGCAGTGACAACTGCGCAGCTGGGGGCATGTGTAAATGTGCCCAGTGGGTGGCAAATTTGGAAGCATGCCCATGCTTTCAAGTTTAAGGAACTACCTCTTTTGGATCCCAAAATCAACACATTTATTTAAAGCAGGTGTTGAAAGTATGGTTAGCTCAAACAACAAGTGGCACATTAATACTGTACCTTCTGGGATAACTGACTTGTCATGGACAAACTATATAGAGAACAGTAAAAGAAATAAAAAACTTCCATGATGCTCTTCCTTCTTCCAGGTGTCCAACATTCTTTGGAAGGTCTAAATGACTATAGAGGACCTTCCCTTTTAGAGAACTGAGCTCTCATTTCATCACTAGCAATAGTTTTCAGAGGCTTAAGAGAGTACCAGAAAACTGGGTAGTATGTGTAGCTCACTGATTTGGCCACTGCCCTGGAAGCAGGAGACCCTGGGTTTTGGCCATGACCCTAAAGTCTCTCTCATCCTGCTTCATGTATCTTTCCTTCTTAGTTGCTTAGTGGGCCACCTTTAAGAAGAGGACTGGATAGTGCTTTGGGCAATGCCTAGCCTGTGATCTGGTGCACAGAGCAGATTGGGAAGTAGAAGATGAAACGTCAACTTTTCCCCTCTCTCTTGTGAGAGCTGCCTAGAAATAGGTGTCCCGCTCCTTGGGCATGTGCCCTGACTGTTGAACTATTGGTCTCAGTTAAGACAGAAGGGTGTTCTTCTTCCATTTTAGTTCTAGTTTAGCAACTTGCATATCCAGGGAATCCTATTCTGTGACAGTTAGAAATGGTATCTAATCTCTGCATAAGTGCCAAAAATGGCACTTATGTGGCTATGTAAGTGTTACTTAAACATGTAAAACTTAAACAGTGTTTGCCCCTAAAAGCATGCTTCCCTTATCAAGACTTGCAGACTAGAGGAGATTCCATCTGTCACCTTCATACATATCCTAAAATGTTTGGGATGCTGTGACTCAGACTTAATGGTAACATGGCACCTAAGAACTCAGCAAAAGTACTGTGACAGTAAAAAGTTCCAACAAATTCTTGGGGAAAGATTTAATCTCTAAGGGTTGATGACATTTCATATAAATATAATCTATAGATTTAGTATCTTATTCTACAGAAATATACATATGTGCTCAAGTTTGTATTGACATTTCATTCAACATTTGCATTGAAATCACTGGGATTGCTTGTTGTGAATAAACAATGCATGTATACTTTAAAGAAATGGAACTTTTAAGTCAGATTTATTTAGGGTGATGTTATAGGTTACTTTTAAACCATCACAAAGGGTGTATCTACACAAGACGTTTAACTGCACATTAGCATAGCTCACTGCAAAATCTACACATGCACATGATTACTACACAGTAAACCTCCCTAATCCTGAGTAAATTTGCTACCTGCAAGTGCAAGTAGCAAATTTACTTGAGATTAGCAACAGAACAGTAGTGCTCATGTAGACACCTGACTGGGAATAAAATCTGCACCTGGTCATCCATCGGCCAAGGGGCAGGAGATTTCTCCCTGGCAGCAGGGAGCTCCAAGCCTCCTGCTTTGAGATCGCAATTGGAGAGTGGAGGCTAGGAGATCCTTATCTCACAGGTCCTGCTCTGCCATCAGGATTGGGTAGTAAGGGGTTGGGAGATGCTTATCTCCCAGCACTGGCAGTGTGACTGTGGGGCCAGTGCTGGGAAATGCTTATCTCCCAGTGCCAGGTTTGCAACCACGGGGCTGGCTCTGGAAGACCCTTATCTCTGGACCCATATCAGCACATGGAACCAGCGCTGAGAGATAAGGGTCTCCCAGCACAGGCCCTGCATCATGGAGCTGGCACTAGGAGCTCCCTTCTGGTGGGGTCAGGGGAGCCTGTTCCCCACCCAGCTCCATGAACACAGAGCTGGGGTGGAGCAGGCGGGGGAGTCAGGGAACTAGCGAATCGGGGCAGGGGCTGGAATCTGCCCCTTCCCTGCAGCGATTTCCAAGTCACAGTTAGAGGTCTGAGATGACATCAAGCCTTAACCTGTGACTGCTCTGAAATTGTTCTAGCTTTGATAGCGTACCAGATTGAAAATGTTTTAAAGGTAACCTGTAACAGTACACTTAGTCTCAATCCTGTATCGTAAGATCAACTGTCAAATGAAACTATGAAACTGGACAAGCCCAGTTTAATATACTCCACTGAAATTGTAAAAAATTGCTTGAGATGATAAACAATGTTTGTGGCTTGTCTTTTTATTATTTTTAGATAGCTACCATTTTTCACAATGAGTCATGTTTATGCACTCTGGGGCTCCGGTTTTAACTTCTTACTTTTTGATGTGGTCTTTGCAAGTACAATATTAAGTCATTAAGATATTAATTAGAAGTAGGTAATACAGTGGAGAGAATACCCCTTTACTTTTTTTTGTTTTCTCTTTGTGAACAGTTGTATGGTAAACTTTAGTGTGTATACTGAATATTTGCCTCAAATGAATCTGGGCCCATAGAAGAATTTATTATATCAGGAAAGAAAAACGTGCTTCCATTTGATGTAGTGTTATGTTTATCTTAGAAATATATTTTCAGGCCTTTCGACTGACAGAGGAGCTAGGATAGTCAGGGTAAAGATATGGAAGAGTGAAAAATTGATTGAGAAAAGGGAAATGGGTAATGAGCATAAGTAAGCAAGAGGCAAATTAGAAGGACCCAGTTCACACTGACATTTGTGACTTAGATTGACCATGAATATTAATGATATGAAAATATAAAATGGGGAACTATGATTTTGGTCAATTCACTTGGTAAATATAGGATATATGTATGTGCATGTCCTCATAACCCCCCAGGATATAGTCTTGATAATTAATCAAATGAGAGAGAGAAATGGGCCAAATGCTATTTCATTTTTACATGAGTAAGTAGCATTTGCTTTTCTCATAAATGCAATTTGTGGAACCTATGCAGACTTTAAATTTCTACTTTCACCTACAGTAAAATAGGGTCTGTCAGGTACATAGACTGAATGAATGAAAATGGAGGGCGAGAAGGAAGAGGACCCACCTAATTTTAGCCCAATAGTAGTGCTGAGTAAACTAGTTTCAGGGAGTAGAAGACTTGGAACTTAGGGGAGAGGGAATTTGAACCTGCATCTCCCTGTTCTAATCACCAGACCATGACTAGACATTGCCTAGAGTAGCTTATAGCCATCGTTTTGTGGTTGACCTACTGGGCAGCCAAGGGAGAAAGATAGGTGTCACAGGATCACGTAGGTGTCCTGTGTCTAGAAAAGGGTTAAGGACAGCTGCCGATCACCAGGGCAGCTCAGCTGCCTGTTGCTGGGGCAACCATGTTGGTCAGGTGGCCAGAAGGGGCAGGGCCAGGCCTTTATAAACAGCCCAGGCTGGATCCTAGCTGGTAGTTCCTTTCTGGCAGCCGGAGGAGCAAGGGGCTCTGCAGGGAAGTTGAGCTGAGGTGAGCAGATTGATAGAATGAGCAGCTGCATCACGGCGTGGGTGGAGAGAACCCTGACTAGGAGGCTTTACTGGAAAGCCAGGTGGGACCTGGACCTTATGTTATAGCCAGAAGGTTTATTGTTATGTTGCAGCCAGTTGGCTCATAGCTTTTGTGTTCCCTGTCTGATATTGCTAAAACCGGAGGACCGGGTGAGGCTGTAGGGGTGCGAGGAGGTCTCACGGGAGCTCCCCAGTTGCTTGGGGGTTCCCGGTGCCCTGTGTGGGCAAACGAGTGGTGCCAGGGATGGCACAGTTGTTTGGCGCCAGGTGGCGCAGAGTCGGTGATTACGGAAAGACCGGCAAAAGCAGAGAGAAGCCACAGAAGTGAATGGATACTCAAGAGGAGCCCCGGGGAGGGCACGTTTAGGGAAGCAACCCCAAGAGGGGTGTGGATTATTGACGGACACCCCAAGAGGGGTGCAGCCTAGAAAGTGCTCCGGGGGGTTTCCACTGTAGCAGGAACCCCGAGGAACCGAAGGGGCCAAGTAAGGCTCCGGCCACCTGAGCCTAGCTGTACACATATTATTGACAGGAACCCAGAAGGGCCAGAGAGGCCAGGTAAGGCTTAGGTCACCTGAGCCTGATTGGATACTTATTTTTGACAAGCCCAGGGGGTGCCAGATAAGGGGCGCCGGTTGCGTGACAAGCCCAGGGGGTGCCAGATAAGGGGCGCCGGTTGCGTGACAAGCCCAGGGGGTGCCAGATAAGGGGCGCCGGTTGCGTGACAAGCCCAGGGGGTGCCAGATAAGGGGCGCCGGTTGCGTGACAAGCCCAGGGGGTGCCAGGTAGGGCACAGAAGGTTAAGGACCGGATAATGTCCAGGAAGAGCTGCGAGGCTTGGGGCATGCTTAAGGGGAGGTAGGAGGCACGCATTGCCCATAAGGCTGGGGTGTACCCAGTCACCTCATGCGGAACGGGGGGATAGTTCAGCATAACACTGTACACTAGGAGATAAAAGGCAGCCTCCCATAGAACCTTATATATACCAGCAAGATGTGGTTGGCGAGATAAGAGGGTGCTGGATCGCCTAATTGACACGGTAGGGGGCGCTAGAGGGATCGTGGTAGGGGGTGCTGTGACTACAGGTTAGGGCCAAGAGGAAGAGTATAAACGGGTATGGCTTGATGTGTTGGCCACTGCTATGAAAGATGAGTCCCTGGGTTCTGGTCCCTGTGCCTGAAGACTTCTTACTTTTAATGTTTTTGGATGCAGTGGATAAAGAGTAGTTTTGTCCTCCACTGGGGGCTGGGATCAGGGCCAAAATTCTGTGACCTCTTCCATTCAAAGTAGTGTCTAGCTCCCTGAGCCAAACACATATCCTCTGGTTGGCTCTGCTCCTCGTGGCCCAACTTATCTTTTCCTCTTGAAGCTAGCCTATTGGGCAACCAAGAGAAGGGCTGGAGGGTGTGCAGGGAAGCTTTAGCCTATGGCCTGGTGGCTAGAGCATTTTGCTGGGAAGTAGAAGATGAAGGGGGTCCCCTAAAGTCTAGGTCTTCCACTCCCTAAGTAAGTGCCCTAATCGTTTGGCTCTTGGACTAAAGGGTGAAACAGCCCTCCTTGATTTCCATTGTCAGTCATGAGTCATAGCTTTTGTTTGACTAAGGTTCTGGAAACTACACAGACTTACATTTGTACATGGGTGATTCTCATATACTCTGGAGCTTTTGTGGTTATAGCACAGCTTTCTGAGCATACTCAGAAGAGAAGCACAAGTAGAATATAGCTCCACAAATGCTCATAGGGTCCAGTTTATGTAAGTGCAAAAATTACACAATTATGTAGCTACCCAAATTCCACTCAGGTGAGTAAAGGTGAAATAAGATTCAGCCTTGTGTCTGCTTTCTTTGATGACAGAATTAAGCCCCACAAGTTCAAGATGTAGGTGACTGCTCTCAAAGCTTAGCTTGTACGCATCTCCTACTTTAGTATATAGTTGCATCAAGCCATACATGTGTGCAAATCCCAAGCTTAAGTTTGCTCACCTGACACAGTGGGGCAAATTCAAGTAGTAAACAAATTTATAACAATCGCAATCTATTTTCAGATCATTTATGAATAGAAGAAAGGGCTAAGTTCCCTGGACAAAATCATTGTGAACACTGAAGTCAGAACACATACTGTACAACCTTGATTTTAAAACTTCTGAAGAGCATATCTGCTAGTAAGTTTTGATTAAATGTTTTCAATTATGCTACAGTAATTTTGCAGAACAGGCCAAGATAGTATGTTATTCAGTGAGGTCATTACCTGGCCAGTTGCGGATTGAAACAATTTCTGTTTTTGAGTGGTAAAGTCCCCTGAAGCATTGCACAATACACTGTGTATTTTGGCAATTAGATGTGTTCTTTTCTTTTTCATTTGTTCCATTGCCAATGGAGAATGGTCAGAAGTTAGGTTTCTGTAGTATATTCATATTTATTATGAAGACAGCCACTCCTGCCACTGTTCCTTTTTGTTTGCAATTAAATTCTTCACGTTTTCTCTCTGCCAAACCCTTGTATTCTTTACATTTCATGACTTAAGAAGCTGAGACTAGGAGTAAACACAGCATGTGGAAAGTTGCAGCCTATTGTTAGTTTAGCTTCTGTTCTTATCACACATCTGTGCTAGTATATTTAAGAATCTCTGCAATAAAGAACTATGACTACCACCATATACCATTGATGAACTTAGGGGGGAAAAGTGAAATTCAGGTAGGTAGTAGATAAACTGCTCTTAGTCTTCACAAAGTACATTTTGAACTTTGGGTACTGAGGGCATGTTTTGGTTGTAGCCGCAACCTTTGAAGAATTCAAAATTCACATGTTCCTTTTGAGGCTGTGGTATGAAAGCCAGATCAGTTCTACTTCATGTACAGAAATATTGGGAGATTTGAATCTTGGTTCTGATTTAGCATTCGATTTCCTTTGCCCCAGAGTTTGAAGTATTGTTTGGCACTGGGCGATTGGCTTGGATACCTCTCTACTGTTTACTGCTGAGAATTTCTGTGAGAACCACCTGTTCAGTGATAAGTCCATAAAGGTACTTTTCCCTGATACCCATGTACAAGAGTGTGCTTTCCCTATATCAGCCTGAACATTTTTTTTTTAAGGTCCTATGTGGCCTATCTGTCCAAAGTCTTGTAAAGGTGTGTATGTAAAGTCTTTTTGCTGGAGGAGTAATAGGTAATGCATTGAGGGTTCTCACCCTTTCTTTTGATATCTTCAATAAATTAATCCTTATCTATGTACTAGAAAGAACACATTACTGGAAATCTCTTAGGTATTACAAAATAAACAAACACATGAAACATCAGTGAAGCATGTAAATACAAACAGTTTAAATCTTATTCCTGCTCTCTTTAGAAAATTGCTGATGCCCAGGTGGGAAGGTCTCAGGTTTTAGTTGCAGGTTCAGCATGTCTCTCTTCAGTTCTATAAAATTAAACACTAAATTGTTTATTTCACCTTAAAATAATTCCAATAATGCACCACAAAAATATGCCCTATAAATTAATGTAATAGCTTACTTGGATGGTTGTGTTTTCAGGCATGTATTGCTAGCTGTGCCAGCAAATTAAGAGGAGAGATACTAAAGTAGCAATAAAAGAGCTACTAGCAAGATGGTGCTAGTTTGGCTCGTTCCACAGACTTCAGTAGAATGACATTGACCAAAATAAAGCATGAGCCAAGGACTCTTTCGGAGAATGTGTTCTGCATATACGTCTCCTAATGGACCCTTTGAAATGCAAATACTATACACACTTAAACAAATGGCAAGAACATATGACTGAAGAACTTATTTATATTTCAGTAACCTTGAGATCAAAACACTTAGGCGGGTTATAGCCCCTGAAGGAAAATACAGTTGTTCCTACAAATGGCAAGTTGGCTGAACACAACATAAACAGGATAGTGAGGCCAGAAAGATTTTTACAGCACTAGGTCCCAGCTGCTGGCAGGTGTGCTCATGCTGGTATTCCAGTATTTGTTTGCTGGTATTCTAAGCTTCCTTACTGTGCAGGAGGAATGACTTCCATCACTGCTGCTTGCTGCTCATTCTTTTGTGCATTCTTTGTTATACAATGGAGTTGTGGCTGCTTCAAACAGGTTTTAAAAAAATGGTAGTTCATGGACAGAACAAAAATAAAAAATGTTTCTTTCCTCCCTTTCTCCACTTCTACTGTTCTGTTTTCTTTTTCCTTTTCTCCTTTTCTTTTTTTGCTTTACTTTGAGTTTCTGTGGTGTCGGTAGAAACCACAGTTGGATACTGTCACGGAGTGGGGCCTAGGAGCGGCTGTGAGCTCGCTAGTGCCTCCTGCCATGTCAATTAGGTGATTCAGCACCCTCAACTCGCCTGCCACGTCTTTGCTGTTATGAAGTTCAGTATGGGAGGCTGCCTACTTTCACCTTAGACACCGCGCCGGTGTTACCTCCATTCCCAGTGGGGTGCTCCAACACCCCCAGCCTTATAGGCAATGCGTGCCTCCTACCTCCCCTTCAGCACACCCCAAGCCTTGCAGCTGTTCCTGGACGTTATTATGTCCTTGCCCTCTGACGCCCCTCTCTGACGCCCCTGGGCTCATCACGCCCTGGTGCCCATGTCTGGCACCCCTGGGCTTACTCCACTCCTGGCGCCCCGGGCTTGTCACGCCCTGACACCCCTCTCAGGCGTTCCTAGACTTATTATGCGCCTGGTGCCCCTTCACTGGCGCCCCTGGGCTGCTCATGCAACTAGCGCCCCTCTGGGCCGTTCACGTACCTGGTGCCCCTTTACCGGCACCTCTGGGCTGGTCCTACAACCCATGCCCCTCTACCGGCACCCTTTGGGCTCGTCCTGTAACCCGCGCCCCTTTACCGGCGCCTCTGGGCTTGTCACGCAGCCTGTGCCCCTCTATCGGGGTCCCTGGGATTGCCTCACCCAGGCAACTCCCCACCAGGGCCTGTCTTGCACTCTCCACGCTCTTTGCCCTCTCTGGGGCCTCTGGCCCTCCCCTGGGCTTTCTTGCCCTCTCTGGGCCTATACCGCACTTCTTGCGCTTCTCGCCCCTCTGGGGCCTACGCTGTGTTTCCCGCACTTCTCGCCCCCTCTGGGGCCTACGCTCCTACACACCGAGCGCCTCTCCGTCGCGCGCTCACCGTGCCCACTGCGGCACCTAATGCTGTGCCGCCTTGGCACTGCTCTCTGCCTGGTGCCCCTGGGCTTGTCCCCACAACCAGCGCCCCCTGTCTGGTGCCCCTGGGCTTGCACATACCCCGGTTGAGGCTTAGGTGGCTGCAGCCGTGCCCGGCCCCCCGGACCACTGTCTAGGTCACTTGCCCTACTAGGGCTTCTCCCTGACTCGCCCCACAGGGCAGGGGTCAACACCCCCCCAACACGTGCCTCACTGGCGCAAACAGCTGTGCCCGCCCGGCACCGCTCACTATCCCCCGCTGGGCACCAGGAACCCCCAGATTATTGGGGAGTTCCCATGAGGCCTCCTCACACCCCTACAGCCTCACTCGGTCCTCCAGTTCAACAATAACTCAACCACGAAGCAAACGGCTGCAACATAAACAACAAGGAGCCTCCAGGCTCATAGCATAAACTTCAAGCCACCCTGGCTCCCAACCATACCTTGCTTAGGGTTTGCACTCTCCCGCATCATTACAGCCAGTCAGCGTGTTCAGGCTGCAACCCTCAACTTGGCCTGCTCAGCTCTCCCACACAGCCCCTGCAGCTGCCAGAAAGGAACTGCTCACTAGGCTCCAGCCTGGGCTGTTTATAAAGGCCCGGCCCTGCGCCCTTCTGGCCACATGACCTGCCTGGTTGCCCCAGCAACCGGCACCTGAGCTGCCCTGATGATTGGCAGCTCTCCTTGATTTCTCTTCAGGCACGGGGCACCTTAGTGCCCCCATGACAGATACATGTAGGTAGATTGAAGGAATGAGTTTTGCATTTTCCTTTGTATGGTCACTCCAGTCTCTGGGAGTGAGTTAAAAATTCATGATCCAGTCACTGAGAGAACTGCATTTCTACACATGGGCGTCATTTTTAAGGCTGATAGCACTATTTTTCAAAATGAAAGTAGGTGGCATGCCCAGGTTGTAATCACAAAGCTTAAGGGTGTTGTTCCAGTACTTTTGGGCCAGTCCTATCAAGTGGCTGAAGATGAGCACTGAAACCTGGGGGCATGTGCAGACAAAACAAAGGCCCTAAATTGAAGTGATAGGTTTTTAAAAACGCCGCTTCAATTTAAGGCCCTTTAAACCCCCATGTCGTGCACACTCCTGAACTTACCTGCCTCTCTGGAGGAGGGGAGGGCGAACTGCCAGTGGGTGGAGCAGTCCCTGGGCTGCCGGGGGCGGAGGGTCTGGTGCTTCCCTTAGCAGCAGTGGCAGCCCCCCACCAGGTGGCACCTGCCCTCAGCTTGGGCGGTACCAGGGGGCACTGCAGCTGCAGAGGGAAGCACCAGGCCCCCAAGCAGCTCAGGCAGGCAGGCTTTATTGGAAAAAAAAAGATTAGGCTCATTGCTTTTTTTCTGTGGGCAAAGCCTGCCAAACTGTTCTCATGCTATGCTTCTAAGCTGGAGGGAGCTTCTGCATTCTGAATCCACACATCAGAAGGCCCACCTTCCCAAGGGGCTGAGTTTCCACACTGCCTTCAAAGGATTTGGAGGCCAGGGCAGTGACAACACAGTTTGTGAATCCATGGCAATATAGATTTGCCAGTTGTCCACTGTATGGGAAAGATGCATAGATGGTGCAAAAATGCCCAATATGCAAGCAGCTGTTCCATTTACTTGTCTATGTCTGATTAAGAACTCCTCAGTGGTTAGCCTGTTTACTCAAGCAATGAACTAAGGCAAAGGGGAAGAAGGGGAGAAACATGGCAAAAGCTTGTAGAAATAGACAATTCCTAGCATTAACTATAGTGAAGAGCAGCTCTCACGTGCCAGGCAGGACACCCGTGGTGGGAGAAAAGCTTGGTTTATGTGTCTGTAATTGGAAGTTCTGTTAGCCTGCAAGGACTCATACAGTGGTCTGCCTGTGCAGCTGCTGTCATTTCAGCATATCCAGGCCTCCCATTTTCCACCTGCCAGTAGTTTCAACATAATGTAACTTGGCCTTGCTCTGTTAGTATGGTAGTCTTTCTAAACCAAAAAAATGGGGTTATGTGTACAGTTTAGCACAGATATTATAATGAAGGCTCTAGTTATGGGGAAAAATCCAAAGCATGTTGGGGGAAATTTAACTTTTTCGGCCAAAAAATGAAAACTCAGCGATGACACTGGTAAGCATGTTTGGGTTGTTTTGGTTTTTTAAATGTTGTCAAAGCCTTATATGTGTCATGAGTTGTCCTGCACATTCCCTGTCTGAATCAGTTTTGTAAGCACTGATTTAATCTCTCATTCAGTTTTGGCCAGTGTGATTGCAGAAATCTTTAGCACATAATTATGGTGTTGGACTGGACTTCCAAAGTGAATAACTATCCAAAAGAGCATCTGAAAATACATATGAAAAACAATGTATTTCCCAGAATGAAGCAAAATACAGGCTTTCAGGTCCCAAGCTTTGAAAATTCTAGCTGTGATTGACAGCATATTCCACATAGCACGTGTTTTCAGACTTTAGGAGATATTGGTAGCAGAATGGAAGCTTGCTTATTTCACATTTATTTGTGTTTTGTGAATGGTTTCTTTGGTTTGTGTGTTTTATGTTAATGCTTTTGAAGCACTCGCCATAATCTTTGATAAACTTGTGTTTTCATTTTTCTTAAGCTGCTTCACATTTTCCATTGTTGTAGCTGATCAGTGGCCTGCATACCAATCTGAAGGACCTCCACTGAAGTAACTGGATCTCATGCCAGTATAACAGAGTACAGATTGTGGCCTTGTGCATTTTGTATAACATCTGGAAACTTTAGTGGATAGGAACCAAATAAATAATATTCCTTAATATTGTTGTTACTGTGTGACAATGTTACAGCATGTAATAAAACAAAGCTATTTTCTTTTTTTCCTCCAAAGACATTAATCTTTTAATTGCAAAGCCGATAGAACAGATTTTGTTCTGTCCTTAACTTTAGCCTGCCTTCCTCTGGGATTCTTTTTTTAATATAATGAATCTGATGAATCTATTGCTTACCCATAGCCAGCTTCTAACACGCTGCATTACCAGTTCAGATACCACACCTGACCTTGAATCAGAAACATTTGCAAAGGATCAAGCCTATTTGAAATCATTCATTCACTTTCTGAAAGACAGAGTTACCCCCCTAACTAATATAATTGA
This sequence comes from Crocodylus siamensis, assembly GCF_052110815.1. Taxonomy (NCBI): domain Eukaryota; kingdom Metazoa; phylum Chordata; order Crocodylia; family Crocodylidae; genus Crocodylus; species Crocodylus siamensis. Next base: position 44,377,632 of record NC_143398.1, on the reverse strand, counting down.
CCAGGAACTTTGAAATCCCTGTTTGAAACCAACTCGGCTATAAAATGAATGCAGCAAGATTAATAACTTTTTTGTGTTTCTAGTTTGTCTTTGGGAGCACTGATAAATTCAGCAGATCCTCACAGGTCTTTTTCATTGTTTGCAGTATTATCCATAGTTTTGGCTATTTTTGTGATGATGATTTTATTTTTAATCAATCTGAAATCACCTAGATTTTCAAAATGCTCTTCTCAAAATTCACTCTATATTTTATTATATATACTCTCTAAATATGGACCCGAAATACGCAGATTATCCTGCAAGCCTAGTGCAAAAATCCCCATTGTCATATTGCCTTGGGTATGGAAGACCTGATTAGTCCATCAGTGTCAGTGGAACTCCAGCATCTCTGAAAACCTGAACACTTATTTAATGCTAAATAGTGGTGCCTGGCTTAGTCCACAAGTTTAAAAATTTTGTTCTTAGAGCTTTGGTTCAGACATGAGGAATCTTTTATTAGAGGGTTGGTTTGTAGACCTCAAATTTTACACTGAGTTTTTTGGTTGGAATGCATCTCAAAATGTAATCTGCCCAATCAAGCTCACCTGTAGTGAAAGATATCCATGGCTTCTCTGTTCTCCATCTCCGGTGCAGTGGCTTCTCAGCCTCTCTGTATGCTGATTAACTCATCTCCTGTTGTTTCTTAATCCTTCTGCAGTTTTCTTTTCCTATGCTGAAATAAATCTATTTATTTTATTTTATTTACTCTTTCCTCTGATTAGAAAAACAGTAGTGACTCCCTGGCTTTTGCTGTGTGCTAAGTGCTTCTCAGGCAGTCTGAATGGAGCCATGATCTAATCTATAGCCTATCAGGTTTTCTGTGCAAGAACCTGGATAAATTGGGTCCATTGGAATCTACTGTTGCCATTCAAGGAGTGAATTCTAGTAATTCCCCTGTGGTGCCATAACACCTGTGTTAATAATATTCAGGTGATCATGCATGTCTGTCACTTATGATAAAACTATTAAAACAAAGATTTTTATAACTTTCCTGGGCTGCTGCCAGGCTGCCTGCAGGTCTTCCTGCAGAGCCCCTAAGTTGCATGGAGCCTGGTGCTTTGCTCCGTGGCTGGTAGGGCAGCAAACTAGAGCTCCTCAGAGGAGTTTTAGTTTGCTGCGCCCCAAGTCATTTAAGGTGCACTACACCGCCAAATTCCCTTCAGCGGCTGAAATTAATGCACAATATGCTGCCAAGGTGTGAAACACCAACACCGTTAAAGCGGTGTAAAAGTATTTAGTCTGCTTTATAGTGTCGTGCACACATGCCTGTCATTTTATCTACACACGGCCTTCTTGATTATATTATTGTCACAGCCTGTGATGTACTGATGTCCATATCACCTGAGTCCTGGGAGGTGCAGATGACTGTTGGATGGACCAGTGCTTAGTTAGATCAATCATGGACATGCACCACAACACTATAAACAACCAAAAGGAATGAGGAGGAGATTTAACATCAAGGCACTCCAAGACTAAGCTAGATATGAGGCTCTTCAGCATCGCCTTACTGAGGGGCTCTCTGGCCTATCTGATGATGTCAAGGACATCCAGGCACATTGGAAGGAACTTAAGAATGTTATTCACAAGGCATGCTCTGAATCAATTGTATACTCTGCTTACCGTCACCAAGATTGGCTTGACGAGAATAATGAGAAAATCCTAGCACTTTTCCATCAGAGGAAAACTGCATTCTGCAGTTGGCAAAATACACCCTCCAACCAGCAGAAACAAGAGGCTTACCACTGGCTTAAAGCTGTCATTCAGAGGAGGTTACAGGACATTAAGAACCAATGGTGGCAAGCAAAAGTCATGGAGATCCAGAGTTTCGCTGATCAACATGACATGAGAAGCTTCTTTTAAGCAATGAAAGCCATCCACAGGCCATGTTCTAATAGCCCAACCCCCTTGTGATCCCAGGATGGCTCCACCCTTCTCACAGATAGTATATCCATCAAACAATGCTGTAAAGAGAACTTCAAGATTTTGCTCAACCATGAATCTGAGATCTCAGCTGCCACCATCGAGTCCATCCCTGACACCTTTGCCAGAACATTATTTGACAACTGATATAGGGTATGGAAGTCTGAGGTAGAAGCATCATTACTACTATTGCAAGTGCTTGACATGGTATATCGTATGGTAGAATGAAGTCCATCCCTCTTGCTCTTAAACGAATTTTATAACACTCTATCAGTGGTGAACTGAATGTTTTAGGCTGGTAATATATCCATCTGTGAAATTATGGATGGTTCCTACAAAGACAAACTGATGGGAAGTAGGTGTTTTGTAAAAAATATGCATAGTAGTTGTCTTTCATATGTCTTTGTTCCTTTGCACTTTCTTGAGTAATAAATCACAAGGTGGCTTCGTCCAAGATGTCTAGACATGTAGCATGCCCATCTTCAGAGATTTAGAAGATAGGTGAAATGAGTACCTATCAGGGATGGGCTGGGATACCTGATCTTGTCTCAGAGCAAAGAGATAAAATAGGTGTCCTCTTGCAGTCTGTTCTAGCTCTACAATTTTTATTCTAACTCCATTTCTTTCCTCATCCTCGGCCAGTATAAACTGTAGTTGAAATCTGGAGATGTACTGATTTACACCAGCTGTGACTAGAAATGTGTATCATCCCAGATTGGTTTACAAAAGTGAAACAAAGATGACAATGAAAGTTCTCCATGTGAGGCTCATTAGACCTATAAATCTCATCCAGTTTTCCATCTGAGAACATGCTCACATACAAAGAATGACATTTTGGCATTTCCCCTATTTTTGTCCAATACACATACCAGAGTAGAGACCTGTCCTCAAAAATTTGAATCACATGAAAATGATAGAGGTAAGAGAGAAATTAGTTAAAGAGTATGAGAGCATTCCGAGCCAGTGAAGTGGTGTTTTCAAAGTATCAGTTCTACTTTTTGAATTTAACATATTTGCTGCATTTCTGGTCAAATGTTTGTAAAATTTAAGAACTTATTCACTATTTATCCTTTGCTAGGGCAAAGGAGGAATTTTAAATTTACTACCAATCTGGGGAAGTGGATCCAATCTAAAAGGGAGATATATTTGTTAGCCACTTAGTTGTTACTACATTTTAAAGCTGGATTCCAGTGACCAGTGAATGGCCAGTATCCAGGGACACCAAGAGGTAAAACATCTGTTCCAAAATAAATATGGAAATCTACCTTCAGGGACATTTATGTCAGTCAGCCTCAGCTGTGTCACACATGTTAATTTTATAGGAAGATCTAGTACAATGAACAAATCCAGAGCACATAAAAGATTCTGTTTTTTTAAACAATAGGGCAGAACTGAAACAAAAATTGCTGTAAAAGCTACAGGAAAATAGAACCTGATGCTCCATACAAATACATAAATGATGACTTCTCAGTTTTAATTATGCTACATTTCCTGATTTGAAAAACATGAAATAACATGTATGTACCAAGTGAGCTGAATGCATTTCATCAGGTGTTTGCTAATTTATTGAAAGCAGAACCACTTTGATCAAGGTTGAAAATGAGGTCAGTTTTTAAATACATTTTAGGAAGTAGTAGAGCCAAATTTCTTTATTTCCACTCTAGTAGGTTTTTATTTTCCTGATACTGAGTCTAGTTATAAGTATTTTGTTCTGTAACTGACAGAATTGGAAATCAGGTTGTTGTAGAAAAAACTTCAGAAACTTTAACATTTTATTTATTTGAATATATAAATTAGCCTCATTTCACAAATCTAAGGCTTTAGAAAAGATCTTTTATATATAACACCAGAACCACAGAGAAATGTACCACACTAGTCCTGAATGTGCCATCTCAATTTTTGGCACCTTTAAGTTTCTTGCAGAGCAAACACAGAATTCAACTACTGCAATTGGTTTTACTCCTGTTAAAGACATACACTATAGAAGAGCCATTTAATATTTTTTTTTACAGAAAACAGAAAATAAAACTTAATGGATAACTTTATACAGCAATTTATATATATATATATATATATATATATGAGAAAGATGTGGAAGTATATCATCTGCTAAGAATGCATTTTGTTGTTCCACACTAAAACAAGAAATCTGAAATTTGTAAAATGTTCCATTTTAACCTTATGACTGTTTTTATTATTGCAACTTATTGCCTACTATTAACCATGTGTAAGGCCCTTCAAAGCTCTTACAGTCTTTAACTGCTTCTGCTACAGATTTTTTGAGAGAAATTGCTGTATAAAGTTATCCATTAAGTTTTATTTTCTGTTTTCTGTAAAAAAAAAAATATATATATTAAATGGCTCTTCTATAGTGTGTGTCTTTAACAGGAGTAAAACTAATTGCAGTAGTTGGATTCTGTGTTTGCTCTGCAAGAAACTTAAAGGTGCCAAAAATTGAGATGGCACATTCAGGACTAGTGTGGTACATTTCTCTATGGTTCTGGTGTTATAATAAGCATATGTTTGTTCATCCTTATATTCCCCAGTGCTAAGCATTTTGAGTCTCTCTTTCTCTTCTTTTTACCAGAAGAAAGCATGGCCAAGAAACAAAATGGAAAAGATTTTTCTATCTACCCTGTGTAGTTTTTCCAGTTTACATTCCCTGTAACTTTTATACCTGAGCAACCCCATTGAAGTTAGCGAGCCTGTTCATTTGCTTAAGTACCATCAGGTGTCTAATGTAGAATGAACTCTGTTAATAGGACTTTTTGCTTCTTTATTGAAATGTGAATGTTTTAAATCGACAGTATTTTATTCCTGTTATCAGAATTCTGAGTTGAACATTCGAAGGACAAAACTGCTGTAGCAGTCCCTTGAGACACAAGATGATTAGAAAGATGCAAAATGTTGTTCATGTGTATGCTACTTCAGAATGGAAGGCTAAGGTCCTAAGTGGTTCATCCTGAGCAGCTCCTCTGTCAAAGTTAGATTCAAAACTCTGATAGACTTTAGCAGTATAGGATCAAGACTTCATGAGATGTATTTTTCCACATATTGTGAAATGGGAAATTGATGAGAAAAAAGAATCCAGGGTAAAGAAAACTGTGAAGAAGCTGAAATAAATAAAACAATGACACGGTTTTCCGTATAGCAGTTCTCTTTGACAAGTACAGACTTGCATTTTTCAGTGCTTACAATTTTTGGTCTGTTTGGGGTTTTTATACTTTATGCAGGATTTTATCATTTTTTAGGAATGCAATTTCTCATTTAAATAAACAATAAGGAAAGAAAATCACTTCAGATAAGACTAAAAACTTAAGTCTCTGTGAAATCAGGGATTTTTATGTCATTACATTTCACTTTCTGAAGTTTTAAAACTTCCTGAAGTTACGTATCCATGACACTGTTTTTAGATAGTTAGGCTTTAAAAAGACTGAGTTGGTCCAAAACAGTTTAAAGCATAAGGTCTGAGCTGTGAATGTTATTGAGTGTGCTTTCATTATATTGCAATACAATAATGTGAACAGCACAGCAAATTCACTTTTATCTATAATTCAAGGGCATGAAAAAGTTTGGGTTCTTTTTATCCTCTCTTCATTTTTTTTTTTTTTAATTTGAAATCCCAGTCTGGCCTGGGTTGGCTGTTACAAATGTGTTCTTTAACCTATAAATTTCAAGGCTGACTGGAAGCTAGGGCCATGTGTTATGAAAGATATGGTCCATGTGACTTTGATGTTTTGTGTTTCTTATAGGATAGGGGTCTGTCTAAAAGGTAGAAAAAACATTTGGTACAGCCTGCTTTTAGATGTGGAAGTAAAGCTTTTTTGAAAAACTGGGAGACTTGATTTAAAGAAGTAAATGGCAAAAAGGTGCCAATTTTGTATAAATAAATTTGAAGACGAGGGGAACCCTTGTGTGAAGTTAGTTAGCTCAATGCATTTCTATCATAGTCGCCACTTTGGACTTCGTAACTGTCACTGCCGCATATCCATATCATTTGCAACTTGACAATAAATGCAGAGGCAGAGCCTAGAACTTCAAAATACAGACCCTAGAATTTGAGAAAAATGTGTCTTTCCTTAGCTTTCAGCAGCATTCTCTCTAATAGAGGACAATGATATACATACTAGTTAGCCTCTTCAATATAATGTTTAAAAAAAAAAAGTGAAAAAAATATTGTAAAATATATAGTAGGACACCAGTTCTTAGTGCCCCTTGGCTGTACCAACACCATGCTATTTCTCTTTCCTTCAAGACCAACCTAGCCAGGACATCCTTCCCTTATAGGGATTTGGGAAGGACAGACTAGCTCAGCTGTTACCCCCCGATTGAAAACTGCTATAGGAAACAAACCTGAATAATCATGGGGTTTAACTAGGTGATCTAAGGGATCTTGAGGGGGGGTGTCAGGATTTTAGCTCTTTCACTGCAGTAATGCCATGGACTTTTAGCAGGAGGAAGATTTGAGGTAGAACCAGGAAACCAACCCTTCCCCACCCACTGTAAGAAAAATATGGTTGCATGAGGCAGGTAGCCCATTTACAGAAGACCTGTACTCCCCCAGTAGCTGTATCCCTGCCAGGTGTAGCACTTGCAACCCAGTAGGTTGACCCAGTGATCAGATGCTCTGTGTTCTGAAGTTTAATATTATGAAGTGCCACTCTGTGAGGTTGTAATGCCAGGTTGTTTCTGTTATCATTTACTTTATGAGGCCCTTGATTTAATTGAACCTGTAAAAGAGAATTCACATATGATGAATGCCACGTGGATTTGTTTGCTTTTCTATAATAGTACTCTATATTTGGTAGAGTGCTATTTCATGTCCTACTGCAGCTTGAGTATAATACCAAGTAACAGGATAGAACTCAAAGATGTAGCCTGAGATATACAGTTTATGAAAGGTCTTCTAATAACTACATTCTGACAGACTCAGCATTACACTCACTACCTCAGCACTTTTCCCAAGGCAGATGAGGCTAGTATAAATGAATACACATTTTCAAACCTAAAAATATCTTGCCTTTACATACCAAAACTGTGACTGATTACCAGGCTTAATTCTAAGCTTAAAGTGTTAAATTATAGCTATTTATTTAGTTGAAGTTGCCAAATAATTTAACTGGGAGTGTCTTCATTTGAGATTTGAAAAATTTAAATGCTAGTAAGTCCAAGTAGGCACTTGCCAAACATTCATTCCCCTGAACAAAACTTTTGTATTTAAATTTAGTGGGAGTCGTGCATTTCTTTGCTGTCCTTAATAGATGGAATTTGTACCATGTTTATGTATTACCATTTTTAGATAAATTATTAGATTATCTACTTTTGTTAAGGCACTGAAGTCTAGATCTAAAAAAAGGACTTTAGGTTCCTTGTGTATAGTGAAATCCACAGATGTGAGTTCAGTTCCACATACAAGGGGGGAGAGTTAGATGCCCAAAAATGGGATTCACAGAAGCAAACAAACTGGGTAGGTAGTTGTCTAAGCTATCCAGGAAGCAATGCTGAGAAGAAGGATAGGCTCTGCATTCCAACTGTTTTTGGGATTTAGGTGCCTAATTTGGAGTGGAGGCTTTACACTCCCCCCTCTCAGGATTCACAGCTATGAACCATCCAAAATTTAAGTACTTGCAGATAGACACCTTGTACTCGCAAAGGAAAGGTGAGAAGGAGCTATCTCCTCTGTACACCCAGGATTCCAGCAGTTAGACCCCTCAGCAGGCCTAGGGGAAACCTAGATTTGAGTCACTCCTCTACCTGACCTGAAACAGGGATTTAAACTGCAGTCTTCCTAGACAGAGAATGTCCTTCTTAGTAGGTTATTGGGTTTCACAGGGTGGGGAAAGCTCTTGATGTCCCCTGTTAAAACCGTCCTGCTTTGTATAGAGCAATTAAGCATTTGGAAGAAGAGAGAATGAGAGTAACTCTATAGCCTGGTAGTTAGTGCTCTCACCTCAGAGACCACAGTTGCAATCCCTGCTCCAGTGAATTGTTATGTACTTAATACAGTGGAACAGGAAAGAGACTGACCTTACAGTATAATGGTTAGGGACTTGGAGCCAGTACTTGGTTACAAATAATTTAGACACTAGGCTATCAGGTAGAGAGGGGCCAACACCTTCCACTGGTTGTGTTTTGTGCATGGTCTGATACAGTAAATATGTACTGAGAATGCCTGCTAGGTAAGTAAGGCTTACTTCTGGCAGGTGAATACCCTAAACCACCAGTTAGAAAATTGTGCTTGTTCTTCTTCATCTCTCTATCAAATCTTGCATTCCCAACTGTACAATGGCCTGGATTCAGCGGAGGAGTATTGGGTGATTCTGTCACAACTCTGTCTATAGCTTGGCAGTTATGGTATTTTCCTGGCCCTTAGAGATGGAGGAGTTTAACCCTCTCAGACTGAGGAGGGACTTGAACCTGGGTTTCTCATTTCCTGGGTGAATACTCTAATAACTAAGTACAATGTCTCTTTCTCTCATGGCCCTGTTTTAAAAGAATGTTAGAGGTGTCTTTTCAACACCAACTTATGGGACTGAACCCCTTAGACCATGGGTTCCCAAACTGTGGTACATGTACCCCCCCGGGGCATACAAGACAGCTCTGGGGGAGCAGGTACGTGGGAGAAATTGTGTAATGGCAGATTTAATTTTCATTATAATAATAATTGGCATTTAAGGGATTAAAATATAAAATGTATGCTGGTAGGCATATGTAGGCAGCTGGTAAATCTGGAAGGGGGTACACAATAAGAAAGTGTGTGGGAGACTCTGTCTTAGGGAATTGAGGTAGAAGACCTAGACTAGGTACAAATTTTCAAAATGCCTGAGGGTTACGTGGGTTTCTATAAGTGGCATGGTTTAGATTGGTAGCAAACAAAATCTTGCCTCCTTTGGTGGAAGGGAGGCAAATCTTAAACCAGTTTCTGCCATTTTTAAACCACTCTGTGCATGCCAAACTTCTGTTCTGTTATGGGTATAGACCAGTTTCCAATCACTTATGCCAGTAAAAGTGGAATGCCTGTACCTAGCCCTAAAGTCTCAGCTTTCTGGCCCAAGCTTAGATCTTTGCTAGGAGCTGTGCAGCAGAGATGGTGGCAGTTCTGGACATGCATAAAAGCACAACCCTAGGACTTAAGGAATTTTACAGTCAAAAACTGAGGGCACAGACAGAAATGACAATTTTCACCCGATCTGGCCACAAAAAGCAGTTAATAGCCATAGCCAAACACAAGTGCACAGCTGCAGACAGCTTCAAAAATGGCTGATTAGGTAAAAATCTGACCCTTCATTGCAAGAGGGGTCAGATTAAGACGTTTCAAATCAGAGCACCTTGTGTAACTTGTGTCTGTGCTGCCTTCCAACCTGTCACTGTTTTCAGAATGGGAGGGGGGAAATGGAGCTCAGGGAGTTCAGTCTGGGGGGTTTTCAGCCCCTGCTAGAGAGTGGGGTAGGTGTATTGCCTCCTGAAGTGTGGAGGCTCCAGTTCACCCAGACCACCCTCCAGAGCCAGCTGGGGAACCCCAAAGAACAAGCTCTTTCTGCTCCCTTTCCCCCATCCCATTCTGAAACAGGGCCAGGTTGGAAGAGAGGAGGGGCCACTGCTAGGGGAAATTGGTTGCAAGCTGCAGCCAGCAGCTAGAGTCCCCTCCCTCCTGGAACCAACAGTGAACTTCTGTTTGTTCTAGGAGATGATTGTAATTCAGAGCACTTCCTGCAAAGCGTTCTCAGTTACAGTGGGCAGCTGTACTTCTGTCTGCACTCTGAAACACTTCTGTGCCTCTTTGACTCTGTCTATATGCCTGAAGAAGGGGCCAAAACCTTGCAAAGAACAATGTTTCCAACTATTTAGTTGGTCTAATAAAACATCCCATCTACCCAAAGAACCTTGTCTGCCTGTGTCCTTAGACCAACACGGCTACAACCAACAACCCTGAAATGCCTCTGGAATTCAGGCTCCTCTAGGTTTGGGTGCCAGTTCAGTGGAAATTTCAGGAACACAGCTTTGGACTTACAGACCTCAATTTTGCTTAAGTCTCACTTTTGCCACTTAAATTCTTTTCCAAATGTGGTCTAGGTATCTAAGTCTCTTTGTGATTATAACCCACAGCCTTTGGGTTTAACATAAAAATTGTTGTATATGGAAGAAAAATGTTTAAGCCAACTTCTTAGCAATCCTTTCTTTACTAGTGTCACAGGAACTGCCCAAACATTTCATATTTGGACCTTTTAATAATGTGGACTTTACTCCGTGGATGCCAGTGAGGGATTTGCAGAGTTCATCTTTAGAAACATTTACATGTAGTTAGGCATTTGATCATCCTGCTTCTAATACCTGAAGCAGGATTTTCAGGGGTTTAACATATTTTTGCTTTGTTTTCCTTAACCCCAGGTCCTTCCTGATCTTTGAAAACATGATGTTCTCTCCAGTTTATTTTCTACATTAAAATACCATAAAAAGGAATGGAATTATCTCTAGAACATTAGTTGGAAATTAAACAATCATACAAAACTTTCTTAGACCATAGATTGCTTTTCAAAGTGTCCAATAAATATGGCAGTGTATTAAGAAAATCACAGTATTTTTTATTTATGGCTGTGAAAAGCTTACACTGAAAATTAAGATGTTTCTAAATTGTACTGCACAGCACTATACCTGAACTGACGTGAATATTTTGTAATAGAACTTGTCATGCATTTCAGTGAGACATGCTTCTTAGCTGTGATACTTCATTATGGTGTGAAGGATTAAAATATACATTGTTAGTTTATTAATGTTTGGAAGAGCTTTTTGCTTTTGAAATCTTATAAGGTGGTCTAACTAGTGTAGTTTACTTAATGTGAACAGTATTAGACCAATAGCATCTACAATCTCAAGGTAACCTATGTCTAGCTTTATTGGCACCAGATACTTTAGAGACTATCATAAATCCGCATAATGCTGCAGAGTGCTACATTTTGCAAACAGCTCTGTGCTTTAGTTGACAGGTGTGTAGTAAAGACATGTGGTAAGGAAACTCCCTAGTGACTACATGTGCGGATGTTGAAATGGCAAGTTCTTCCTTTTCTAATTTCCCCCCCCCCAGTAGCATATCATGGTTTAACAGTGTGTTGTTAATGATCTTTTCCATGTTCAGTGCAACTGCAGCTTCATTTGAATGCCTTATCATACTTAAAAAATGAATAATATATCGATCTGGAGATCTGCTCATGATACAAAAAGACTTCATTTCAGTGGGGTTTGTAAGACAGATCCTCCAAAATGCTAAGCATTGTGTGTAGTGTGCAGTCAATGGGGTTAGGAGGACTCAGCAATTTGCACTGCATCCCCAGCACTTTGCAGAAGAAGGCTTTTTGTAAAGCTGTATTTTTGAATGCGTAAAGAATGCCCAATATTCCAAAAGCCACAGTGAGATCTGGCAGGGTCACACAATCCAATGTGTGCATTCAGAAAACTTCTCATCCAAATTATAGACATCTTGAACTTTATATCTTAATAAATTTATGTCACTCTCCCTTAAAGTGGTTGTTTGGTGGAAGTCAGGGTAGGGATGCACCTTATAGACTAACTGAATCAGAGATGCATAAGCTCTTGTGAGCAAGAGCTCACATCAGATGTTATGAAAATACATATGACGATCAGGCTATCAAACAGAGTGATTTGAATAAAAAAGACAGTGAAGAGCTGGGGGAAGCAGTGCTAAGAGAGGCAAACAAGTAATAAACCCAAAGGGAAAAAATGGGTCACATGCATGTCCTTTCATAGCATCTGATGAAGTGAGCTCATGCACATGAAAACTTATGAACCTGTGATTCAATTAGTCTATAAGGTGCATCTCTACCCTGCCTTTTGCCTGACTCCAGACTACCAGACCTAACTAACCCTCCCCAATTAGTTTGATGGTCAGTATTCCATTGCTAATTTAATAGTAATATCAGAATTTCACTCTCAAATATTCTTTGATATTACCAGGAAATAACAGTTCCTTTTGGAACTTTTTGAAATTCTTTTCCTGGCCTGTGTGCTTCTCAATTGTAGGCCTAAGTCTGGGAGGTACAGTGCACTCACTGATCTGGGACAGAAGTTCCATAAACCAGTTTGACATAAATCAGTTACGTCTGATACTACGTCCATCCAGGTTAACTTTAAACCAGTTTCAGCCATTTTGAAAGTGGTTTATGTGCACTGAATTTATGTTCTGTTACAGGTTTAAACCAGTTTCTGATCACTTAAACCAGTTTATGCACAACTTCTGTCCCTAGCCACTAACTCCCACTAAAGTCAATGAGATTACTTGTGAGAAGTATTCAGTACTTTAAGCCATTTTATTGCCAGTGCTAATAGTGCCAGTGGACTGTAAACACTCAACAAGTGATGTTGATAATTAATTAATAACCTCTTACCTGGTTTTCCTGCTTCTGACTTCAAACAGCTTAAATTGATTGCACAGAATGTGGGTTAAGACAAAAAATATTAATTATGTGAACTCTTACAAGTAGTGCTTTACAATAGACCAGATTCTTATGGTCACTGCTTTGGCAGTGTAAAGGGACTTTAAAGTGAGTAGAAATTACATTGCCAAAGCACTAGAACCCTAATATAAATCTGAATCAGCCCCAGTGTAAGCTTCTCTAGGACGACTGTGCTTTCTTAAGTACTGGTAAATGTGTTTTTTCAAGTCCTACTCTATGAAGTTCCCACAGAGGGTATCAGAATGCATGGTAGAGGTGATATCTTTTATTAGACCAACTAGATATTTGCCAAAAAATGTCTTTATGTGCAAGATTTCAGGCACATTTGCCCTTGCTTGGGCATAGGAGAATGCAAAGATTGTAAAATTTCTCCTAGGTGGAAATAAAAATTAATATTTCACAGGAGAGATGAAGGCATTGTAAGATCTCCTGGTTGGTATAGTTCATTTTGTGCAAATTAGGCTCAGATAAAAATTAGAACAAAAATTAGAAAAAATTTCCCTCAAAATTGTCTGGTGTCAAGCAGGATATTGAATTTCCTTTCCTTCTCGTTTGTTTCCTTCCTTCTGGTTATGTTGTTTCATATTTCACAGGAGGGTGGGATTATGGGAAGCTCTCCTGGGCAAGGAATTTCTTTTGTGCTGAGGCAGCTCTGAGCTCTGTGAACATGCTGATTTAGCTTGAACAAAAGGCAGGAGGCAGGGTGTCAGCTTTCAGGTTCCAGGGTGGTGAATTTGGCTTCCTTTTTGTAAAACTGTGAAGGTTTCATGAAATGTGACAACCCTCAGCTTACAAAGCTTTGGGTATCTCTTTAGATCAAGCTGTAACAGCTTGCATTTTGAACTCTAGAGGTCACTTGTTCACTTGTGTCAGTCATGTTACCGTTGCCTCGTATCTTTGTGGTGACACAGGAGAGTCATGTTTGGCAATAAATACCTAGCTTTATGGTCATACAGTCCTTGGTGCCTTGCTCCTCCATTGTTTCATGGGCAGCACTGCATTTTTTGCACTGCACCATCATGCGATTGGTTCTGGAAAGCAATGGAATCCTGGGGCATGGCCTTTAACATAATTCATAGCAGTCCTCTTGTTTTTATCCCACTGTCCTTGTTTTTCTGAACCAGTGCCACTATCAAAGTGCTGCAAGTCAGCAGAGAGGAAGAACTGATGAATATTGCAGTCCTCACAGGAATCAATATAAACAGGTCCCTGGTAGAATCTCATGGTTTGGAACCCAGGCAGTAAAGGCATCTGAGGAGAATTAAAACAATCAAATATTTTTCCTCTTTCTTTTCTGGTTGTGGAATGGCTTGTTAAATTGCTATTTTGGGGATCACCTTGCAGTGGCTGTTGGGACAGTACAGTGCTACAGATCTGGGGTAAGCAGCACTGGTGACAGAACTTCAGGATGTCAAAAACCAAATTCCTCAAACCTGAAAGAGCAACATCTTGCAGAGTGCCTGCATGAAAACTGCTTTAAAGCTGTGCAGAAGCATGCAGTCATCACTGCTGAAAGCTTATCACCCTGAATTGCTGTCAGTTGGTTGCAAAACAGTTTGCTCTGGGTAGATAGCTATCAAGGCTGTTATAAGAGGTGTATGCTGCTGCTAATAAGGTGTTGACCTGCTCATTAGTCCATAATACACAGGTAGTTATTGGTAGATTTACATGTTGTGGGTTCCTTAACTATAGTGGGGCTATTTGTGGGGCTCATATTCATGCTCTTTGCATCTCACATCAGACTTTTGGGGTGCACCATAGGACAAGGGTGTGTTTTCATCCTTTTGTAAGGCCTGGTTGATCATCAGGGAAAGTTCACTAGTACTTATGTAGCCTGTTTCTGCCTCAAAGATCTCTGTGAATATCATGATGCTGCAATTCCTTAGTTTTTCTTTTTTTTTTTGGAAACCCAGCTTGCCACGTGGTTGCCTGGGTATGAAACTTTTTATTAGGCACTTGGTTAGAAGAATGCACTCTTTCACTATATCCTAAGTAGTTGCAGAATGACTGTAAATATGTATTTGGAAGATTGTCAGGTAGATGGAGGGTCCACATATTGAGTCTGGATGCTGATGAAGACCCCTTTGTGGTGCAAAATTGTTGTTAGAGTGAGCTTTGCATATAGGTTGGGAGAAAGGAGTGAATACACTTGTACAACTTGAGAAGAAAACTCTGTAGAATGATTCAGCGGCTCCAAGCCCTTAAGTGAGGAATACATAGCGCTCAAATTTTGAGTCTAGGAGCCAGTTATGTGCAATATATTAGATATTTATTAAGATAACAATATGTAGACTTTGTAATGCATTACTTTTAATATAGTGCTTAGTTTCATGCTCATACTAGTCTGGGTGACTCCTAGTATAACGATAGGAATAGGTCTAAGACACAGAACCATCAATACAAAATTCATATGATATCTTTAAACAGTTAATGCACAACTGAAGGACTGCCCATGAGGATGCCAATTAACTAATTAATCCAGAGCGTTGTTAATCCTCTATGACCCACAGGTAGTCAGGTTCAGGGCATTAAAGTTAATTTCCTTGAGCATTGATCTATTGCCTGACCCCATGCAGAGTTAGGAAGAGTAGCTACACACTACAACACAGGTAGGTTGAGCAATGTAAGCTGTATTGCACAACAAAACCCACACTATAACTACCCAATGCAATATTCCTGTAACACCTGAGTCGCAACACAGTAAAATACACCCGATGAAACAATAACCTGATGCACATCCCAAACCCAGTGTCCCTGGTCACATAACCAATCAACTACATGTTACAATGAGCTTCAGTCACTACACAGTTAACTGCTATGCAACTTCATAGACAACCCAGAAAGCACAGATGGCAGCAAGGACACCCTGGGTCTAGTCAGCAGGAGAAGCTCTCTGACAGTCCCTGAGGATTTCTAGCTTTTCCCTGCTTAGGTACTCAGCACCTCAAATAGGGAAGAGGTGATACTTTACCCAACTGCAGCTTCCACAGCCAAACCCCAAAGGAAAGAGCGTGAGACAGGTAAGCTCAATCCTAATGACCAGGTCACAGCAAGAAACCTGCACTCAACAACGCCTGCACCCTGAGAGCCTGGAGTCAGGACTGTCCAGCCAGGGTGAGAGCAAGGCCAAGCCCAAGCCCCTGTTGGCTGCACAAGACAGGATTTATAGCCTTCTAATCACGCCACTGTGGCGGAGCACCTTTGGAGTGCTCACCATGTGGCAGGGGCTGCAGTAGGCTGGGACAAAGCCAGCAGAGCCGGCCACCAAGTGTAACCCCGGAATGTCAATTTTAAGGGGGGAGGTGGCAGAGCACCTTTTGGGGCTCGCCCCTTGAGGGCTTTCACAGGCTCTGAGGGGAGCCTGCTTTGAAGAAGCAGCAGATGAAACCTCCCTCAGGAACTATTTTAAGGGGCAGCACTATTTTAAATATTTAACTATTTTAACTATATTTAACTATTTTAGTGTGTGTCAGGGCACTGTTGGTGCCTGCCACTTTAAGAGCAGAGCCAAGCATCCAGCAAGTGCTTGACTGTGGTGGTCATTTTAGATCTCTGGCCACCAATATAAATAGAGCAGTTTACTGCTAGCAGGCTAGGCAGAAACATTGCCTGACTGCAAGGTTGCATGCAGTCATCCTGGAGGTAAGGGCAGGACCTGCAGGGGGTGGCTACAAGGCTCCTGGTCTTGGGCATCACTTAGAACTGCACCTTCCCAGGAGTGGATGGCCTGGTGGAGCTCTCAGTGGTGCAGGAACCTCCAGGAAATGGCAGGCTAGTTACCACCCTGGTTAGAGGTGGGTAGGGGTGCCTTAACCCCAGCCCTCACCTTTGGGTGGCTCATGTAACATCAGCGGTAGTTGGGGCCAAGCACGGCTGTGGCCACCTTGTCCCGGAGCTGGGGAGCCAAGCTCACGGTGTCATGGTGGGACGGCCAGGTGGTGGCGGATTGGACACGGAACAGGCGGAAGTCTTGGTGGTGGAGTACGAGCTGTATGGGACACATGTATGAGTTGAAAACAAAGATGATTTGTTTTACTCATGCTTAGCAGTGGAGGCCCAGGTGATTTCTTCAGTTACAGTTAAGAACGTATTGAACAAACAACAAAGGAGACTGTTGGCTCACGGGGTTCACCAGCAGACCCTTGCTATGGCTGCCTGCTGGCTAGTCCCAGAGTTGGTCAACAGCTTATATAGGGGTGAACAAATAACAACACAGGAACTGTAACGCAACGAGACGAAGCGATGTTAAAGTCGAGAGTGTGACGCCAGTCCAAAGGACAGTCCACAATCCAGGAAGATGAAGAAGACAAAGCTGAGGTCGGTTGAAAGCCAGGTAAGTAGAACGATGTCTAAGTCAGAGTGCCGAAGGGATGATCAGAGTCAAAGTCCAAGTCCAGGCTGAAACAATTCAATAACCGAAGATATCAACACGAGGTGAAGGAAATCGGAGGGGTTTATTGCAGCGCGAAGCTATGAGAAGAGCCGGGGTATTAAATCCCGACCTCGCTCTCCCACAGTCCTTGCTCAGAGCAGCCTCTGTTGGGAGATTGAGTAGCTGTCCTTCACAATCCTCACACCAACAACACCTCCAACTCCTATAACGCTCACACTCCAGAACAACCCACCAACTCCAAAAACGCCCACCACCACACTGAGGGCCCCCGGCCCTTTATAATTCTCCTTGAGCCAATCAGGGAACCGCCAAGGGAGAAGGTTCCAGACTGATTACCTCACAGGAGTTCTGACTGAGCTTGCGCGAAAGCAAAAGCTGTGAGCTGACTGAGTCTGCAGCACCAGAAACTAGGTCACTTATGATTGGCAGCTGGGAGGTCGTTCAGAGGGCACGTGCTGGAGGCCTGTCTGAGTTGGACTGTTTCAACTCCCTGTAATGGCAGCACCAGCTTTAAGATAATTCCCTGATACACCTGAGCCCTTTGGGGTGCAAGACCCTGAGCAACAAAAGTGGGGGCCAGGCATGGCTGCGGCCACCTGAGCCCATGGTGAGGGAAGCCCGTGGCCCCAGTGAGGGGGGCTAAGATGTGGAGGCCCAGTGAGTTGGGTCAAGATGTGGAGCCTCAGTGAGAGGGCGGGGGGAACCAGAGGACTGGGAGCCCAGTATTGTCTGGGTATACAGAGTTGCCCTGGGAAGGGGCCAGGGCAAGCTTAGACCCGGTCAGGTAATTGGCTGGCCACTACCCCAGTAAGGGTTGTGGGAGAGGCCCAAAAGACCTTATGTTTGGCACCCAAGGTATGAGCTAGCTAAAGTCAATGGCCTAAGGGGCCCGCTCCAAAAGGGAGCAAGTCAGTATAAGTTGTCAAGGCATGAAAGAGACCCTGTGGGAGGGGGTGGAGTGTGAGAGGCCCTAGTGAGAGGACGGCAGTATGAATGTGTGTGTGTCTGAGGCCTGATGATGAGGGCTAAGCTTGGTCCAGCTATAGGCCGGGAGCATTGTCATCTGGATGCCATCTGTGAGGCTTGGGCTGTGATGTAGGGGAGGAGCAGAGCCACAGATAGTGTCCCCTGGCATTGGGGCAAGAATGGCCAGCCTCCTGCCTTAATTAACAATGTAATTAATTAACAACAAGGCATGGCAGGAGAGACATGTGGGTGGCATGCCCAAAGGCAGGTGGGGAAACTAGCACTGCATCTGGGCAGAGACCCTCACTTTGCCACAGCTACCTGTCACTCACCCAATGGTCCAAGCATTGCTCGTCGCACAATACCCAATCAAATTCAAACCTGGGCAGTACTTAAAAGGACCAATCAATTCAAAACATTTCAACTCAGTAAAAGCAACATTATCATAATTGCCTTATTGATTAACATATCAACATTGATCAACAGTTGCGTTACCATTATACACTGCAAATACCCAGACCTTCAAAGTAGGTCATGACTTCACCAAGTTTGAGAGTTCAAACCCTCTAGAAACTTCTCACCTCTAGTAATATGGCACCTGTGTGGACTTTCACTGTTCTATACTATAGCAGTGGTGCTTAAATATTTGGCTCTACAGGCCAGATGAGTATCACAGGGCCAGTTCATGGGCCAGATCCTCAGGGTCATCACTCAGATTGGACTCTGCCCTGCCCAAATCAGATCCCGTGCATTCAGATCCAGTCTCGCAGTGCTGGGATTGGGCTCCACACAGTTGGTCAGGTCCCATGCTACCTGGATCTAGCCTCTTTACCTAGATCCACTTCATGCCTCCCAGATCTTGCCGCACCTTGTCCTGTATGCTCAACCCAAAGGACTTCCTGTGGGTCCATAAATTTGGCAGTAGGGAAACAGCTATTAATGTTACTACTGTTTCCTCACTGCCAAACCTTTGGTCCTGTGGGGAACCTGGCAGGCCAGATGACATGGCACTGCAGGCCAGATTTTGCCCATAGGCCTGGGGTTGAGCACCCCTGTGCTACAGTAAATTTGTCAGGATGAAAAGCTTTCCTCATACACTTAGAATGCTATGCAAACTTCGGCTGTGTGCTTTAGGAAGGTGGTGCGTCTCTCCCCCTCCTTAACTCCCTTGGTGGTGATATGACTTTTTATGCCTTATTGTGCAGGAAGGGAATGATGACCAAGCACAAAGAAAAAGATGAATAAGCAGCCTGGTAGGGTGATATGTAGTATATTGCCATAAAAGGAATAGAGAATAAGTAGTCTGAGCACAACCATTACATTGATTATAAGGTTGTGATGGTAATTGGGTTGTAAATGCCCTTGAGTCAAAGAAAAGGTAGAGGAACATGACAGCATCCTTGCAGGCATGTCTAAGCTGTCATTCCCAGCTCAACCCCTTGCCCCAGTTAAGTTGTATTGTAATATATCATTCAGTACTTACTGGGATTGGTCTCATCGTCAGTATGGGTCTCTGCCAGTAGTTCATTCTCCCGCCCCAATGCTTGGTTAGGATCTGGAGGTAAGTTAGGATCTCTGTGATCTCTGGTTTCTGCGGATTAGTCATAGTGTCATATAGTGGTGGTGCATCTAGCAAGAGTATGGTCAGGTTCCTCATAGTAGAGAAGACTGTGGTATCTCTCCATTGTCAAATCATACTCTGCATTTCTGTAGTCCAGCCAGAGCTCCTTTGTCTTACTCTGTCACTGGAGAGTGTCCAGGCTTTGTAATTTATTTATCATTTGTTGTGATACTCATTTGTTTACCTATGCTGGGTTACTGCTGGACAACAGGACCAAAAAAAAAAAGCTCCTGACCCCAAAGGTCAGGGAGCAGATGCATCTATATGTATTTTTCCTGAAATAAATTTATCCCACGTATTAAGCCAAGTGGGCTTAAGAATGTCCATTGAAGTGGCAGGTCATTTTCAACAGAAATGTTTTGTTGTTGGTACAAGGCATGTTAACATAAAACAACTCAGGTTAAGCCACAACAATTTGAAGTGCAGAGAAGCCCATAACTGTACAAGGGATCAGTTCTGTGAAGTGATGAGGGCTGCTTCTGTTTATCACCTTTCAGAATCAGGCCCTAATGTAATGGTTCTGATCCTGTAGAGGTAGTACTTTAAATAATTGAGTATATTAAAGTTGTTAGTCTGATCCCAGTATTGAACAAAACAGAGCTGCAGCTCAGTAGTGCTTATCAAGGTCTGTGTAGTGGTGGAAGTGCTGCCGCTAAGCACATTATTCAGTTTTCAGAAATAATTGGTTGGCTTTGGGATGGTGGACTCATTCAGTCATTAGCCACTTGATTACTTTGTGTTAATAAAATGGAAAGGAAAAAGGAGATTGCTGTGAGTGGTCTGATGTGGAAAGCAGGGGTAATTTCTAACTTCAGTATGCTCATTTGGCACTAACTGCATGCAATCTGTTTCTGTCCATGTGTGAAAGCTACCTGCATGCAGTCTGCTGTTCAGTGAGCCATCGATCTATAAGGAGCCTGTATTTTCAGTCTGCTGTGCACCATAAGGCAAACCTTTAATCAGTACCTTGTGAAAGAGTTGATTAATAAAAATCCACTGAATTCTCTTCTGTGATTAAAGCAGCAAGTGTGCTGCAAATCCATTAGAGCCAATTTAGACATCATTATAATTTAAAAAATAAATGACTACAAGGGCAGATTTGTAGGTGTTCTAGAAAATCAGATCTGTATGTTTTATTCCGGTCTCCTAGCTGTGTATATTAAATGAGGGTCTGAGGGTATGTTCAGTTTAGTGCAAGCTATAGGATATTTTCTCATGTTGTCTTCTAAATAACTTAAAAACTTAATTTATTTAAAGGCAAAATAGTTCATCATGTCAGTTTTTTCATGGTGTTTTACTAAGCCTACTCCTCTCCAAAGATTGTCATCTTGTTGTGGTGGAGAGGGTTGCATGTTACAGTGACCCTGACAGTGATGCTGTCTGGAGCTCATGCTCTTGGTAGGGCCACCCATGGTGGCAAGGTGGAGCGAAGGTTCCAGACAAAGAATGATCCAAGAAGTCCTCAAAGGTGGAGCAGGCGGAGGAAGGCTGCGGCTCCAAGAGCTGTGAGGGCAGAAGAAGGCTGCAGTGGACAAGTGACCCCAGTCATTGTGGTTCGTTATGCCACTGAACCTGGCCACCAACTTCCAAGACCTTGTGGGCCTGACCGTGCACCGAAGTCCCCATGCTATACATGCCACATGCAGACTTCCATCAGGTCCAAAAGCCCTGTGGCGATGGAGAATTGGAGACGGAGGCAGGGCTGTGATACCTGGAGGCCTCCAGCCAAGAATCTGCATATAGGCGGCAGATGTGCGATCATCGTTGGGCACCTGTGTCAGGACAGGAGTGTCCTTCAGCAGCTGCATCCACAACTGAGCAGTCCTTTTTACGATACCCTACCATCAATGAAAAAGTCCAGCACTAGGTCAACTGCACTCTTCAAGCTGTGACAACATGTTTGAAAATAGAGACCCTTGGAAGTCGACGAAGGTCCTGGTTTACAAGGCTGTTGTGCTGACCACCCTCCTCTACTGCAGTGAAATCTGGACCATTTACTGATGCCACATTAAGACCCTCAACAGCTTTCACCAGCAGCGCTAGCGTCGAATCCTGGGGATCAAATGGGAGGACTGCCAGACCAGTGCAAGCGTCCTCTATGAAACTGCATCCACCAGCATTGAAGCCTTGTTCTTGGGAAATCAACTCCGATGGAAGGGCCACTGTGTCTGGATGTCTGAGAACTGCCTCCCTCACCAGATTCTCTTTTCCCAGCTCTCTGTTGGCCTGCACTCAAAGGGCAGCCAAAGGAAATGATACAAAGACACACTCAAGGTCACCCTCAAACATGGAGGCATCGACACCAATAGCTGGGAGGAGCAAACTGCTGACCGTTCAGTGTGGTGCCACCTGGTCCACCAAGGCACACACCACTTCAGGCCCAATGATTCAGTACTGAGGCGGAACAGTGGTGGCAGAGGAAGGAGAAGGAGACCAACCTGGGGCTGCAAATCCCACTCCCCCATGCAACAACATGCTCCCATTGCCAAAGAATGTGTGTATCCAGAACCGGGCTCCTCAGTCACCTGAGGACCCATCAAGCCGGATGAACATCATCCTCAACTCTGAGGGACTGCTGCTGCCACCTAAGCCTATATGCTAACAGAGCAGTTTTAAACAATAAGATGTTTGCATTTGTTTTTCTGTTTTGATGCAGACATCACGGTTTGTATTCATTACAGACTAATCTTCAGAGACAATCATGGTTAAGTTTCCTTTCAAGTATCTTATTTTTCTTTACCATTGTTTTTATAAGCAGATAGAAAAAAATTTTACTTCCCTGAATATCACATAGATAGAGATGGTAAAGCCTCACTCACCTTGCATGGGGGCTCCAGTACTGATGACAACAAAATGTTGAAAGCAAAATGATGAAAAATGATGAAAACAAAATGTTCTGCCACATTTAAGGCTCACAATGCCACCTTAAATTTTGAATGCTTCTAAAAGTAATATGGTGAGTCCAACACAGGCCTCCTCCCCTGAGGGGAATGTTTGTCCCTGGAATATATGCCATGCATATACTCTGTGCATTTGTACAGGCCTTCACCAAATGTCTTACTCTGGTCAGTCATTTACTTGCCTTTGTTTCAGCTTTCCAATTCTTTTCCTATGCAGCATGGCTTTTAAACCTTTGTTTTAATTACAGGGATTTGGATCATAGTGTAAGTGTGATGGTTCAGAAAAAATGAGGCAAGGAATTTGTAGGGTGCTATATTTTACTGGATCAGCTGTATAGCTGGGAAAGAGTTAGACAAGCTTTATAATGCAAGGCATTCTTCAGGTCACCTCATGAAGAATTTGAAAGCTTGTCTAACTCTGTCTCAGCTGTACAGTTGTTTCAATAAAAGATATCACTGTAAGAAATCCTTGCCTCTTGAAGAGATTTGAATGCATTTTACTAGTCATTTTGAAAGAGTGATGTACATTCTCTCTTTTCACCACATGATATAGTATGTGTATGTGATTATTATTATTATTGTTACTAATGTTATGATTTAGACTTATATCCTGTCCTATTCAGAAAATCTCAGAGCAACCTTACAATAACAAACACCCCATTGTTAAGAAACAGCAACAGATTCCATAGTCAGTATCCTCAAACTTCAGTCCTCTTCTTCCACCCTGCCTGACTACCTATTTTACCCAAGAGAGCAAACCCTCCAGCCCATCTGAGCTGAGTTTACATGTGTGCTTCATCTAGAACTTGGGGTCTGGTCCTGCCTCCACTGAAGTGAATGGCAAAATTCCTACAGACATCAGCAAGAACAGGATCTGACTGCTAGTCTCAAAAGCCCCAAAGATTATACTATTTTGAATAAATCTTAAAGTGAATGATGCCTGTGGCTGTGAGAAGATAACAGACTATAGCTGGTTTAACAAAATAAATAATATAGTTGAAGATTACAGATTTTCTCTCTGCTGATGTACAAATCTAATACTTTATCTGCTGAAAAGATGCTAATGGCTATCATACCTTTTCTGTGGAGACACTCCATAGTGCAAAAAAAGTTCTGCAGAGAAACAGCAGAAGGGGAAATCCCTAGTAATGAGACTCCAGAGAAACTGGACTGTCAGGGAATAGGAGAGGGAAGAGAAGATCCAAAAGCCAACTCAGAAGCACAAGGTCTGTGTTTGTATAGCTGTGGTTGTGAGCTTGTGCATGTATGTGATAGAACAGTGGTGCTCAGTGTTTGGGCTCCACAGGTCAGGTGAGTGGTATGGGGCTGGTCCACTGGCTGGATTGAGTCCCACACACCAGGATTGAGCCCTGAAGCCCTGTGCCACTCCTTTCCTACTCTGAACACCAGGATTGTGTCCTGGGGCCTAACATTGCCCCCTCCCACCTCTGTACCCTGGGATTGGGTCCTGGGGGCTGGTCACTTCCCATTTCCATCCCTGCATCCTAGGATTGGCCCCCTCATGCCAAGATTGGGCCCTATAGCCTGGTATTGTCCCCATATGCCAAGACTGGGCCCTGTGGCTTGGTACCTCCTCCACTTAGTCCTACGTGCAGAGCTGGGGCTTCCCAAGGGACTGGAAAATAGGCAACAGGAAAGCACTGCCACCACTTCCTTGCTGCCAAATTTCTGGACCCATGGGAAACTCCGTAGGCTGGATCTGGCCTGTGCCAGAAGTTAGCAGTCCTGTTATGGGACAAACACCCCTCTCATTCTTCAATGCCCATTTAAAATATAGCCTGGTGTATCTAGAATTGCAGGATTTCTACATGGGAACATGGGCCCTGGGGTGCCACTAAAAGCAGTGTGAATAAAATATATAAATCATAGGGTATAGAAATACAGACCTGTTGTGAGGAGGGGAGAGGGAGGAGGCAGTGGTGCAGCGGCACTACTTTGGTTTCACTCCAAATTTAAAATTAACTGCCTGGGAGGGTCAGCAGCATTTTTATTCAGGCAATGCCAAGGGAGTCAATTGACTTCTTGCTCATTATAATCTACCTGATTCCTGCTAATCTCTCTTCACTTCACAGCTGTTAATGACCCTCCCTCTTTTTAATCACCTTGATATTCCACCATTGAAACTATCCTTTCTTCTGTAATTTTGCTGTCTGTTAGAGACATTACCAGGAACAGCTATTTCACAGCCCTATAGGCTGTTTTTCAGTTCTAGCTAAAAACCTTAGCTCAGGTGTGGTGCTTATAACTCAGGTATAGAAATGACAGATGCTGAACTATTGAAGGAGCTATCAAAACACTGAAGAAGACTAGATTTTGTTTTATGAATCTGAATAAGAGATGTGCATTTAACTATAATAAGTACAGGACTCATGAAATAATAGAGGCCATAGCTGTCAGAAGGAGGAATGCATCAAAGAAATCAAAGAGTCAGAGATGGTGTCACCATGCTAGTTTGGGATTCTTTGACCTTGGTATGCAGTTCAATGACACTGGTCTGCATGCAAGAGATGGTATCCACCTTACGGGCAGAGGGAAGAAGCTCTTCTCTTTGAGAATCTCCGACTTGCTGAGGAGGGCTTTAAATTGGGCATGTCTTGGGGGGGGTGAGGGTAGATTCCACTGCTGGGCATAAATCCAGGGGTAGGTATTTACATAGGGGACATTCAGAGGAGTACCAACACCCTGAGACACTTGCACAGTGATACAAAACCTGAGATGACTAGGGTTGAACTCAGGTGGCTTTATGGGAATGCCAGAAGTATGGGCAATAAACTGGAAGAACTACCATTCCTTCTAGGAGATGAGGAATTTGACTTCACTGGGTTGACAGAGACCTAGTGGGGTGATGCATATAATCAGGCAGTGGTTATTGAGGGCTATAGACTCTATAGGAAAGATTGGGTTGGGAAGAAGGCCGGAGGGGTAGCCCTCTATGTGAAAGAGTGGTACCCTTCCCTGCAGGTCACATTTGATTGCATAGGGAGGCCCCTTGAGACCCTCTGGCTCAAGATACAAGGGGGCTCAGGAGAATGGGACTTGGTGGTGGGAGTCTAATATAGACCTCCCTACCAAGAAGAGGAGAGCAACCAGGCATTCTTCAGGGAACTGAACGAGACAGCCAGCACTAAAGACTTGATTGTCATGGGTGACTTCAACTACCCCGACATCTGTTGGGAAGACCATTCAGCCAGCTCTAGCGGGTCAACCAACTTCTTGGCAGCTATCGATGACCTTTTCTTGACACAGGCTGTGGAGGGACCAACTAGGGGTAAAGTCACTCTGGACTTGGTGCAAAGGGGAAGACATGTTAAGTGACCTGAAGATTGCAGGTAATCTGGGAGACAGTGATCACAATCTGATTAGATTCAGCATCCACCGAGAGGCTGGGAATTCTGTCAGCAGAGCAGAAGCCCTAGGCTTCAGAAGGGCAGACTTTGGTAAAATTAGGTGTCTAGGTAGAAAAGCCTTTCTCAACCAGTGACTGAATGATTTGGGAGTTCAGGAACAGTGGTGCTTCTTTAGGGAGGCAATTCTCACTGCTCAGAAAGATGCCATCCCTGTGGCAGAAAGCCACCTTGTTTCTCCCCAAAATCTCTGCCCTGTGACACTGTGACTAAAATCTCTGAGCAGCAACCATTTGATTAGGGTGGGTCAGCACAGAGGGGACCACACCCTGGCCGGTCTCTTTAGGTAACTTGAACTGGCTGCATTCCTGAGGGAGGGGGGAAACCTGCTCCCTCTGCCTACATGACTTGCATCAATTACCCGGTGGGGGGTTTCTACCTGGGGAGCTGGAATCTGCCTGGTAACAGGTGATGCATTTCAAATTGGTTGGCTGACAGCTAACTGGGGCTGACCTCCACTGGACCAGGTGAATGAGGTCACAGGGGCTATATAGGTTGGGACGGGGAGGAGGCTCGTTCTTCTCTCTTCGGCCATGAGGTGAAGCAGCAGCAAAGCAGGGGAGACAGAGGAGCCTTGCCATCGGGACCTAGCTCTCTCTCTCACCCCAAGACTCCAGAGGGGAAACGGAAGAACTCTGGAAGATGCTTGTGAGTAAGCTACTCAGTCTGATTAGCTATCTAGCTGGCAGTAATACAGATGCGTAATCAAAAGGCTACCACAGCCACACTGTTTGCTCTTTAGGATTTCTAAGATATTACTCAACCCTGTACCCTAGTTTCCCCTACCCCCTGTAATCAATAAGTTCTCCTTTTTGACCGGTGTGGGAGACTTATTGAGGGGTAGGTCTAAATTACCCCAGAGAGACCCCTTAGGTCTGCGGACTAAGGGAGACTTTACTTTTTGCCCCCTTGACTTGGGGAAGTGCCCCAAGTGCCTGTACTGGGTCGAGTACCCTTCGGACTATTAGGCCTGTGTTTCCCCGAGGACACAGGGCCGAGACAGTCCCTTCTCGGGGTGGTGGCGGCGATGTTACCCCCAGGCTAGCGAGTGTGCTCCAGGAGAGGGGTCGGCCAAGCATAAGGCACCCCTAGGGAGGCATTCGGAGTCTGGAAGGTGGTCGGGCGCAGGGAGGTGGGCGGCTCAATGCAGGAGTGCCCCCTACTGGCCCGCCACAATTCCCACGTGGTCAAAAAGAGGAAAAGGGGCCAGGAGACCCACTAGGCACAAATTCCCTAATGTCCCTCCTGAGGGACATTAGGGAGTTTCTGAAAAAATAAAAAGAAGTGTACATGCAATGGAGAAATGGTTCAACATTCATAGAGGAGTGCACTCATATGGCCAGGGTCTGCAGGTATGAGACAAGGAAAACCAAGGCATGCATGGAAATCAAGCCGGCAACCGAAATAAAAGACAACAAAAAGTCCTTCTATAGGTACATAGGGAGCAAAAAAAAAATCAAGCTCCACTGTAGGACCCCTACTGAATACGGGGTGGTAGGGGGAGAAGAGGGAGGCAGCCCACAGCTGATCTCTGCAAAAAGCCAGAGCTCCTAAATATTTCACATTAGTATTCTTGAAATCAAATGGGAACTCATCACAAGTCCAAAGAATACAGGGAAGACAGCAGTCCATATGAAATCAGTCTTCAACAGGCAAGGACACTCTTAGAATATTTGGGCATCTTCAAGTCTGCTGGGCCAGATGACTTGCATCCAAGAGTCCTGAAAGAACTGGCTGAGCTTATAGCAGTGCCTCTGGCGAAGTTGTCTGAAGAGTCATGAAACTCGTGAATGATCCTGAATGACTCGAAGAATGCTAATGTAGCATCTTCCCATCTTTAAGAAAGGGAAGAGGAACAACTCTGCTAACTATATTCCGGTCAGTCTGACTCAGTCCTGGTAAAAATCTTTGAAAAAATTGTCGAGGAGGCCATCAACCACAAGCCCATAACTGGTGGGGTATTAAGAATCAACGAGCACAGCCTTGTCAAGGGGCGGTCATGCCTAACTGTAGCAGGGCACTAGGGTGCCTGCTGCTGAAGATAGGAAATGGCTTAGCTGCCAGTTAGTAAGGCAGCAGGTGTTAGCTGTTGGATCTGGGTAAGATCAGCTGATCGCCAGGGGGCGAGGCTTGGCCTGACTCAGAAGCTGATCCTAGAGAATTGTACTCAGTGGGACAGCCTCATTCTGGAGGGCTGTCTCCAGTGGTGTCCCCCAGGGATCAGTGCTTGCACACATGCTCTTTAACAGCTTTATCAATGACTTGGATAAGGGAGTGGAAAGCACAGTGATAAAGTTTGTTGATGACACCTAGATCTAGGGGAGCAACTCTTAAGAAAGGCACTCCTTGAGATGAGGACCAATGGGCACAAGCTAGTTAAGGAAAATTTAGGCTGGACTTAAGGAAAAACTTCTTTTCTGTATGGGTATTTAGAATCTAGAACACACTCCCAGCAGAGGTGGTGCAATTGCCATCCCTGGAGGTGTTCAAGAGGAGAATGGACAAGCACCTTGTTGAGCTCGTTTGAGCCTAGTTACCTCCTGCCCATGGCAGGGGACCGGACTCAATGATCTTACAGATCACTTCCGACCCTTCTATTCTGTGCTTCTATGATTCTAATATCTTGATTATTTGACTATTTTTTGCCTAATTTGTGCTTCTGAAACTTACTATATTAGCTAGCAAATTAGTGCACATTCCAGTTAAAGTTTTTTGCTTTGATCTTAAAGTAAATACTATAGAGCTAGGTTCCTAACATATTAGTAAACCTTCTAGTTTCTCTTTAGCTGGAGAAAAATTTGTTGTTTATATGTGACAATGTGGCACACCATCTGCATTCACCTTTTCGAAATCCTAGATTTGCCCATGTAGACATGCACATTGCTTCAAACTCTATCTTTTCTAGAAGTGCTTTTAATTTGTAGCACTTCAGTAGAATGCAGACATATTCCCAGCTATGTTTTGTAGCCTCTAGGCTAAATTATTGCTGTGAAATGCTTCAGGGTTATGCTTGTTTCAGCCAGGGTGATTTTTGTTTTGGGCCAATTGTTAGCATTGTAACCCTGTGTGACATCTATCCACTCAATTTTGTTGCACTTCAAAGTTATTTATGAAGTGTCATATACATTATATTGGTTTGTGCCCCAGTGTATCCTTACGAAAATATAAGTGGTTAGGGGTGTAGGTTGTAGCCATGTTGGTCTCAGGACATACGTAGACAAGGTCCACTGGGTGAATATGATGTCTTTTATTAGACCAACTTAAATACAGTAAAAGGTGAGTTATCCGGCACCTTACAAGCTGGCAAGCTCTGTTAATCGGCATGCCGACTTGTAAGGGCTTGTAAGGGAAAAGTGAAGCCGGAAGTGGCCACCATAGCACTTCTGGTTTCGTGGAGCCCCCGTGTCCCAAGGGAAAGCAGCCTGTGCTGCCAAGCCCCCACGGCCCAGGTCATAGCAGCCTGTGCGGGTCCTTCCTCCCTGTCCCTCAGGGCCCACAGGGCCCATGGGTGGTGCGGCAACATGGCGGGAGGGGCGGCAACACCCCAGATGTAGCGGGACAGGCAGTGGCCTGAACAGGCAAAGACACCTGTTTGGGCCGCTCAGTTATCCAGCATATTTTATTATTCAGCACCCTCCATTCTCCATGGGTGCCAGAAAACAGCTTTTACTGTAGTTGGAAAAAAAATTAGGGTTCATTCGTGTTCTCAGTTGCCACATCTTTTAAAGAATGCTGCTGACACACACACCCGTATATACATAACCTGGTCTTCCTCTTGTAACACTTGTATGGGGAGGTATGGACACAGGATAGGCCTTTCATAAAATGTAATGCCCCTGTTCTAGCTTTGTCTGTTCTGTGGTGTTACTGTACATCCTTGCGTCTTAATGCAGCATGAGGCTTTGTTCTGGCTTTCCACAGCAGTGCTAACTGCCTACTGAAGAGACTAATACTGCTGTATCAAGCAGATATTCCAGCCTCACACAACTGAAAGTAAAGGATAGTCCTTACAATGGTGTTTGACCCTTTTATTGTAGAATCACCCTGGGTCCTTTTCATTGAGTTTTAATCATCTTGCATTTTAATTTTTCTACAGGGCAGTAGAATGGTGTACAACTCAGAATTCAGTAGAATGGCTCTAGTTTTCACCACTGTAACTGATACCAGGAGCTGGCCCTATATAGTTTCTGCAATATCTATAAAAAATAACATCAAAGTCCATGCCTGTATACAGTTGATTCTGTGCAGGTCTGTTCAAACATGTGCTTCAGCACACAGATTGTAAATACGAGCAAAAGGAAATGCCTCCTGTTGTCAAACAGAGCAAAGTATGCTTTCCATTAGTGTGATTCCTCAACGCACATGTAGCCTCTGTCTTTTCATGAAAGGCAGGAACTAATTGGCTTTGTGGCATTGTGTGAGACAATAAACTCAAAACACTCTGATCCAGCTGATATTTCTGACCTGCCTTCTCCTCCTTTATGCAACACAAAGGAAATACTCCAGATCTGCATATCCTATAGAGAGTAGTTTCTACATAAAAACTATTTGTACGTAAACTGACTGAATACCACCACTGCTAATATATACTGAGGTCACATAATGAATATTTAAAATGAATCTTATAGATGACTTTGGTTTGGAATTGGATTCTGAACATAAATACCCCGGTACTCTAGGATATTTCCTCTATAGCTAGATTTAAATATTTTAACTACTTTCTACCCCATTCTGTAAGATGCCACTGTGTTGTGATAATATCTTGTGTACTGTAAACATAGAAGCAAACACTGAGGCAATCTACCCATTGGTGGTTTGCTAATAAAAAACACACATATTTAATAAGTAATTTAGAGCAAGACTGGATCTCACTGTGTGCATATGCAGTACTTCGCACTACTGGATTAGGTCCCATAAGTGTAATAGGTAGAGGCATGCCTCATTTGTGAATGCCCGGGGCTGGGGCAGGACTTGAGAGATTGTGGCAGGAATTATTTAGGTGCCTCAGGGATCAGTTGGCAACTAAGTGGCAATTTTTAGGGATGTCCCTTTTGGACTTGGGCATCTAAGTCCCCTAAGTGACTTGCCCAGGTTTGTGTAGGTTGTCTGTGGACAAGCAGGGAATTCAAGTGTCCTAAATGATAGGCTTATTGGCCAACCACTAGAACATTCTTCCTTTCCAAACTTCTAAATGTTGTCTGGCTAAAGTTAGTTATTAGTGTATTTGGCAATCCAGTTTGAGTCAATGGTAGCTCCGGTGAGCATTAGGAATGCAGGACCACAGTGTAAGATGGGATGGCATGGGACACAAGGAGAGACCAAGCAGGAAGCAGGTGAGAATGGGGAAACCTGTTTGCTGCTAACAGGAAGTTGTGTGGGGCAAGCCCCAGGGCTACTCCTATCCTGTACCAGTAGGTAGCTGTGGGGAGTGGCTGTGCAGGGTGCCAGGCTAAGTGGCAGCAGGGGATTTCCTGCTCCCTCCCCCTCCACTGCATTTCCCCCAGAATCCTTGGGGCTCCAGCTGCTTGGAGTAGCTACACAGGGTGCCAGGTTTGACCTGGGACTTCAGTGATGGCGGGTGATTCTCCTGAAACCCACTCTGGGGTGCTGTCCCCAGCTAAGCCCAGTATCCTGAATAGCCACTCACTGAAGTCCCAACTGGAGCAGGGCAGGAGCTGCTCTGGGGCTTCCCCAGCTTCCGGGTCAGCTGGTGACAGTGTGGCAATAGATATATCTTTCCAGTCCGATGGCTAAAGATACAACATTTTTACTTTTCTGTATGTATCCTCAAATCTGTCTAACTACATGATGTTCTTACCCTGATATTCATCTTTCAATCACAGTTTCTCAAAATTCAAGTCAATTAACATTCTAACTGGGTAGTGGAAAAGCAGGGTATTCATTCATAGAATGAAATTGCTAAAGCTCTTAAAGGTTTATATTGTGCTGTATTTCATTGTTTTCTCATTTGAATATATGAATATTTACCAAAAATATAAGGGCAGAGTCCTTTCCTTGTCAGTCACTCATGTTCTAGTTTCCTTTAATATTTGATCTGAAGTTATTTCTCATTCCTTTTTTACTTAATCCTTTTCAGTTGTTTCTAATGAAAGCACATAGGGAATGATGACTTATTTTTGCAGAGGTAAAGTAAGGTTAATTGAATTAAAAAGCAGTGACTACTAAGAAAAACCTGTTGAAAACTTGTCAAAGTTACCTTTTATGAAGAAAAACCTTCCAATAGTTAAAAACATCACTAGAAATACACTGCAAAATGTGCATATAATAATTTGTTTTAATAGAGAGGTTGATGTTTAGTCAGTCTTATTTGAATTATTATTCCTGAGCTTTTCAAGGAAGTCCCAAGGTTGTAGTGAAATAAGAGTGCTGCCTTATTAGTCCTCATTTGTATAATTCTTTTGTATTTTAATCATGAATATATCTAATTAATTCAGTACAAGACTGATGTACTATTAAAATGAGTTTCTGTTTCTTCACTGGAATGACAGAGTTCCAAATGACTTATTGCAGGGTTGTCAAATTCACCCTGCGCCCCAGGCCAGATCCAAACCACAAAGCTGCTCCCGAGCCAACAGCTGCAGTGGACCCAGTGGAAAGGCTCCAGGGACAGTAGTGATGGGCCAGTGGCAGGAGTTTGGCAATGGCAGAGGTACCAGGCAGTATCAGGCCAACATGGCTGCAGGGCAACTGAAGGCTATATGATACAACGCAATATAGCACAATAAAAACCTTTAGAGATTTATCACTTTCATTCAATGAATTACCTCTGCTTTTCCATTGCCAAGTTAGTTATGTTCACCCTCCTGCTGCCAAGGGACATGTCCAGCAAGGCCCAGAGGCCTTGAATTTTGTGTCAGGTCATGGCCCTTTGTAGCCACACCCCGAACTTCCAGTAGCCCATTGGAAATGTGGTGGGCTGGCTTGAGTGGCTCTACTGCCTGCATACAAGCCATATGTTTGACATCCCTGACTCAGTCTGGCTTTTCAACAGAAACATTCAACTAACTCATCAAAATAGCTCTTGTTTGTTTTCTAAGCATATCATTCTCATTATAAAGGGAATTGTTGCACATCTGCTCTGGCATCAAGATGAAAGGTGAATGCAGCCAAGTGTTTTTTTAGGCCAGATTTTCAAAGACATTTTGTACCTTCAGTTGCAGTGAAGTCAGTGAAGTTTTCAGAAACGCCTAAATAGCATGTGAGGGTCACATTTCTGTCATATCATATTCTATCAACATAAACTTATTTTAGAGATAACCTATGTGAAAATACAGGCTTGGAAAAGAAATGCCATGATGAAGATTTTAGACAAAAATTTTTCACAATCTAATGTAAATTATCAATAATATTATTTAATTGGAAACAATATAAAATTGTATCACTTCAACCTGTCCACATTTCAAATCTTGTTCACATGTTTTTTCTTATTACGCTGCCAATATTACCAGTCTTCCAGTTTTTCACATGCAGTGTGAAAAAAACTTCCAAGTCTTAGCCTGCTAAGTTTTCTCTGTAGTTAAAGGACTTTTATGGCCTCTCTTCTGTTTCTGTAGAATCTGAGATCCTCAGAATTGTTAATGTTCATCTCCAAAAGTATTTATATGGCCAAGTTATGCCTAATTCCCAGTTCAGGTTTTTATGACTAAGATTGCAATCTCCTAAACCCCAGATTCACCTGGATACCCGCAAGGATACCTAACTTCCACAGGCATCTCAGTTTTCAATACTAATGTTCCACAGGCACTTAAAATGCTTCTCACAAAGTTGCCAGGTATCTAAGGAAAGGAAGGCACAAAACATATAAAACAACTTCAACACCAAACATTAAAACACATCTCCACCAATTCAGAAGAATAGTGTTGAGGTCCCACAAATTAAAAGAAAGAACAGTCCAAGAGCGCCAACATTTCCTAAAGGATGCAATATTAGAATTTCAGTGTTTATAGGATCATAGAAAAGTAGGGTCATCTAGTCCAGCTCATTGCTCAAGGCAGGATCATTCTTGATTAAACCATCCGAGCCAGGTGTCTATCTAGCCTGCTCTTCCAAACTTCCATGGATGGAGATGCCACAGTTTCACTAGGCTGCTTGTTCCAATGCTTAACCAAACCCACATGGCACCTATACATGTGCTGGACGTCTGCTCTGATATGTGCTAATTAGAGAAGATTAGCATGTATCGGAGCAGACTTGATTAATCACACTTATGATTGAATTAGCATGCTGCAGCAGCTTCTGAGTCATGTGTATTCAGCATTCCATGCTTCAAAATGACAGTGGAGGCATTTTAACCAAAGTCCCTCTCACACCAGAGCACATGTAAAGACTCCCATAGTCAGAAGTTCCTATTAATTTCCAATCTTAATTTCTCTTGCTGCAGTATGAGGTCATTGCTCCTAGCTCTGTCTCCTATTGTAATGGAGAAAAGCTCATCTCCATCTTCTTTGTGATTCCCCTTCAGATATTTAAAGATTGTTATCAAATCCCCACTCTGTCTTCTCTTCTCCAGACTAAATAACCCTAGCTCTTTTAGTCTTTCCTCATAAGTTTTGCCTCTCAGGCTTGAAGCATTTCTGTTGCTCTATGCTGGACTCTTTCCAAACTGTCAACACCCTTCTTGAAGGGGCTGAAAACTGTACAGTATTCTGGGTTTGGTCTGCAACACCCAAATTGGCTTCATCCAAAATGTGTTAAATATACATTGATCCTATTGTCCAAATTATTAATGAAGATATTAAACAATACCAGACTTAGGACAGAACCCTGGGGAGCCCCACTTTATATCTCTTTCCAACTAGACATTGAGCCATTGATGACTACTCCATTGGGCATGTCTACACAAGACTTTTACTGCCAAGTTGCATAATTAACTCCACAGTAAAGTCTCAGCATCTACACTTGCAGCCCTAGTAGGCCACAGTAAATTAATAAATGCCACCATAGGATAGGACTTGTCAACATAAGTACTATCCTATGGCAGCATTATTTAGTGCACCGCAGTACACATGTAGACACTGACAGGGCTTTCTGAGGGAGAAGGGTGCTTCAGTGTGGGGGCTGCCTGCCAGCTAGTCCCAGACTGGAGCAACTTTGTGCCCTAGCCAGCCCCTCCACAGCACATTGAGCCAGGTCAGAGCAACCCCAAGCTGGTAGGCTGACTCCCTGGGCCCCCTGCCAGCTGGAGCAGCTCCAAGCCAGCTCAGCGTGCTGTGGTCCTTGGTGCAGGTAAATGTAGCTCCCAGGAGCAATAAACTCTGGTATGAACTGCACCAGAGTTTATTCAGTTACATTACTTGCATGTGTAGATGTGTCCATTGAGTAGGATTATCCAACCAGTTATGTATCCATCTTATAGTACTTTCATCTAGTCTCTATATCCTTAGCTTGTTAATGAGAATGTCATGAAATACAATGTCCAAATCCTTGATAAAGGCAAGGTATATCACATCCACTGCTCTCCCCCCATCCATAGACCCTGTCACCTTATAGAAGTAAATCAAGTTGGTCAGGCATGACTTGCTCTTGATGAATCTGTGCTGGCTGTTCTTGATCACCTTGTTCTCCTCTAGGTGCTTCACATCAGATTCCTTGAGGAGCTGCTCCATGATCCTTCCAGATATTAAAATCAGGCTGACTAGTCTGTAGTTCCCTGGATCCTCTTTATTCCCTTTCTTAAAGACAGGCACTGTGTTTGCCCTTTTTCTGTCATTCAGAATCTCCCTGAGTTCTCAAAGAGGATAGTCAATGGCTTTGAAATTATCATAGCCAATTCCTTCAGTACCCTAGGGTGCATCCCACCCAGCTCTGCTAACTTAAAAGCATCTAGCTTAACTAGGTAATCCCTAACCTTTTCTTCTACTAATGTAGGTGATTTGTCTCCTTCCCTATCTTTGCTGCCAACTGCACTCATCATCTGGTAGCTGCCCCTGTTTGTGAAGACTAAAGTAAAACAGGCATTAAATACTTCAACCTTCTCTGCATCATCCATAACTAGATTGCCTTTTGCATTTCATAAGAGACCTATGGTTTCTCTGGTCTTCCTCTTACTTTTGACACATTTGCAGAATCCCTATTTATTGCCTTTTATGTCCCTTGCCAGCTGTATCTCAAATCATGCCTTGGTCTTCCTAATTTTCTCCCTGCATGCCCATGTCATACTCTTATATTCTTCACTAGTATTATGACCAAGTTTCCACTTGTTATAGGGTTCCTTTGTTACATTTCAAATCATTGAAGAAATTCCTGTCTAGCCAAGCTAGTCTCCCATTGTATTTCCATCGCATTAGGATAGTTTGCTGAACATGGCTGAAAGAGGAGAAGAATCACAAAAGATCTTTCAAGGAGATTTTTGGTTTTCTAAAAGTAAAAAAAAAGTTTATAGTTTCATAGTTTCTAGGGTCGGAAGGGACCTGAGCAGATAGTTTCATAGTTTGTAGGGTCGGAAGGGACCTGAGCAGATCATCTAGTCCAACCCCCTTCCATGGCAGGAAAGAGTACTGGGGTCAAATGACCCCAGCTAGATGTTCATCTAACCTCCTCTTAAACACCCCCAGGGTAGGAGCCTGCACCACTTCTCTTGGAAGCTGGTTCCAGACCCTAGCCGCCCTGACTGTGAAGTAGCGCCTTCTGATATCTAACCTGAACCTACCCTCTGCCAGCTTGTGACTGTTATTCCTGGTCACTCCTGGCAGTGCTCGGGGAAACAGTGACTTCCCCAATGCCTGCTGATCCCCCCTGACTAGTTTGTAACAGGCCACAAGATCCCCCCTCAGCCATCTCTTTTGGAGGCTGAACAGGTTCAGGTCCCGGAGCCTGTCCTCATAGGGCCTGCCCTGTTGTCCTCTGATCATACGAGTGGTCCTCCTCTGGACCCTCTAATCATCGAGTCTGATCCCCTGCCATGGCAGGAAAGAGTACTGG
The DNA here is from genome assembly GCF_052110815.1 of Crocodylus siamensis. NCBI lineage: Eukaryota > Metazoa > Chordata > Crocodylia > Crocodylidae > Crocodylus > Crocodylus siamensis. The sequence continues at coordinate 44,340,958 of NC_143398.1, read as the reverse complement.
GGTCAAACGACCTCAGCAAGGTGTTTGTCTAGCCTTGTCTTAAAGACCCCCAGGGTAGGAGCCAGCACCACTTCTCTTGGAAGTTGGTTCCTTACCATGAAGTAGCGCCTCCTGATATCTAGCCTAATTAATAGCCGTTATTCCTGGTCACTCCTGGCAATGCTCACAGGAACAGGGACTTCCCCAGTGCCTGCCGGTCCCCTCTGACTAATTTGTAACAGGCCACTAGTTTCCCCCTCAGCCTTCTCTTGTGGAGGCTGAACAGGTTCAGGTCCCATAGCCTGTCCTCATAAGGTCTGCCCTGCTGCCCCCGATCATGTGAGTGGCCCTCCTCTCGACTCTCTCCATGTTGTCCACATCCCTCTTGAAGTGCAGCACCTAGAACTGGACGCAGTACTCCAGCTGTGGCCTGACCGGTGCCGCATAGAGGGGGAGTATCACCTCCTTGGACCTGCTTGAGATGCATCTTTGGATGCATGACAAGGTGCGGTTGGCCTTCCTGATTGCATCCCCACACTGCCAGCCCATGTTCATCTTGGAGTCAATGATGACCCCCAGATCCCTTTCCACCTCTGTGCTGACAAGAGGAGAGTTCCCCAACCTGTAGGAATGGTGCCGGTTGTTCCTCCCCAGGTGCATCACTTTGGACGTGTCAGTGTTGAATCCCATCCTATTCTCATCCACGCCCCCCGTAACCTGTCTAGGTCCAATTGCAGCCTATTCCTTCCTTTTAGCATGCCCACATCCCCCCACATCTGAGTATAATCAGCAAATTTGAACAGGGTGTGACGACCAAATTTCCTAGCATCTTCTGCAGGGGCCCTACATTACCCGGAACCTTCTTTTTGCCCCCTATGTATTTAAAAAAGGACTTCTTGTTGTTCTTAATCTGGGAAGCTAGTCCCAGTTCCATCTCTGCCTTGGCCTTCCTGACTGGCCCACTGCATCCCTGAGCAACTGCAGTATAATCGTCCCTGGTGATGGCCCCTCCCTTCCATTGGGTGTGCGCCTCCTTTTTATATACAGGCAGAGTGGGAGTAAGAGCATGACACTAAGGAAGCATATAAAGGAATAACACAAATACTTAGGAAAACAAGGAAGCAAAGGCAGAAAATAAGTTATAGCCATCAAGAAATGTCAAAGAAAACAAGGAGAGGTTCTGTAAATATGCCAGATGGAAAAGGAGGACAGAAAATAATTTTGGATCTGCTACTCAGTGGAGAAAGTAAGCTATTAATAGAAGATGCAAAGAGGTATAAGATGCTAAATGCATATGTCTCAGTCTTCATTAAATGAAACCACAACAACAAATAATGATATAATAAACAAAGGGAGAAGCCATACTTCCTGATAAATAAAATACACAGCAGAGAAATTACTACTAATTTAAGTGGAATTCACTTACATTGCTGAAGAAAGAGAATTTGGAGCCACCAACAATAATATTGGCAAATTCATGGAAGATAAACAGGCTAGGGAAAGACATTACACATAAACCAGTTTAAGTGATCAGAAACTGGCTTAAACCTGTAACAGAACAGAAGTTCAGTGAACATAAACCCATTTCAAAATGGCTGAAAGTGGTTTAAGATAAACCCGGCTGAATGTAGTATCAGACTTAACTGATTTGGGTCAAACTGGTTTATGCAATGTCTGCCCCAGACCCCTTGCTTGTTTAAGTTTAACCAGACTCCCCCAGCATCCCGGCATACTCTCTGGGCTGGGCTGGGCAGGGCTCTCTGCTCCACAGCAGAGCTGGCCCCTCCCCTCTGCTCTCTGGCTGGAGCTTCAGCAGAGACTGCAGGCTGCTCCCCCCCTCCCCTTCACCACTCCCTGCTAAACAGGAATTCCCCCCTCCCCTCTTGCCTTGCTGAGAGGTGTCTGTGTATTAGTTAGCAGACCACATGCTGGTTACGGTCCCTGCTGTGGCAGATGGGACAAAGGCAGAATCAGTGTGTAGCTGGTAAAGTCCCTCTGTTGTTTTCTTAATGGGGTGATAAACAATGAGTTTGGGGTGATAAACACTGTTATCAATTTCCTGCTGGGCTGGTGGAGGGGAGGCCCTCCCTAATCAGAGCATCCTGTCAGGGCCTTGCCATGCCCCCCTCAGCTCAGCACTGTGGAAGGGAAGGTAGGGCTGCTCTAGCACCCCCTAGCTTCTAGCCTGAGCCACTGCAAGCATGTGCCTGCATGTCTGGGATTTTTGTGCAATTACAAACTGATTCAGCCTAGCCAGGTTAGAGTAAGCAACAAAGATTGAATCAATTCAGGCTCAGGCTTTTTGAATGTATGTCCCTAGCCACAAGGTCATAGAGGTCTGAAGAAGGGCTAACTAGCCTTTAAAATGGGAGAAAGAGGGACTTAAATATCTGAGAAATCACTGACATTCTAAAACATTCTGTTTGTACATATCTGTAAGATAAAGGGGTGATCACTAGTAACCAACATGGGTTTCTTAGGAACAAATTTTGCCAAACTAACTAGATTTCCTTTGTCAGGGTAGCTAGTTTGTTGCATGCATTAGACAAAATATACCTATGTAAAATTACCATTAGGTGAATACATAATTGGTTGTATACTTACAAGCAAAGAAATTGGTTGTATACTTACAAGCAAAGAAAAGCCTTCTACTCTTAGTCCACTAATGTTTATTAATGACTTGGAGATAAGACAAAACATATCTCCAAATCTGGAGATGAGACAAAAGTGGAAGTGGTTGTAAAAATAGAGGATATGATTAAAATTCAAAGATGGCTTGATAAATTGGAGAATGCACTGTAGACAAAACACAAAATTCAGTAAAGACAAATACAGGTAAACAGAAGGAAAAAGCAGATGCACAAATGAAGAATAGGGGAAAATTGACTTGGAAGTTAAGAGAAGGACCCAGGGACTGTGATGGATGACAGACTTAACCTTAGGCAGCAGTGTGATGCTGTCATAAAAAAACAAGCTGCAGTTTTATGTTGCATTAAGAAAAGTATTACATCACAAGAGATGATGCTATAACTCTTTTTGGCCCTGGTTAGATCTCTGCTGGAATACCGTGTTCAGTCTAAACAATGCATTTGAAGGTGTAGAGCAGTGATTTTAAAGCAGGGTGGTGTGACTCCCTAGTGTGCCTTCAGGTTCTTTCAAGGGTGACACAAGATACCACACAGTATTAGCTTTGTTAGGTGTGCAAACATAATTTATGAGATATACCCAGAGATTTCAAATAGGTATACTTTGTGTTAAAAATATTCTCACCTGTTAAAGTCTTTCAGAGATTTTTTGCAACAAAAGTATTAATCTATTATTTTTCTGTAGTCAAAAAGTGAAAATTAGGAGCTGGCATTCTCTGAGGCGTGCCTTGAGTCTAAAAAGTTTGGGGAACACTGATGTAGAGAAACTGGAGAGTATCAAGGGGTTAATAATGAAGATGTTGGAAAGCAAGGCCTATGTAGAGGAGGAAAGTAGAGAAAGATATCTGAAGTTTTGAATGCGTGCCCTCCTAAGGCTGAATTAAAACTGTTCTTACTATAAGACAGCAGAACTCAAGACAATAGATTTAAACTACAACAAAGCAGATATAGATCAAATCTCAAGAAGACACTGCCTAACCATAAGACAATAGGACAAACTCCAGAAGGAAGGTGTCAAATTTTATTCAAGATCTTTTCAAGAATAGGCTGGATAGGTATCTCTCTGGGTTGCTTCAGGAACAGCAATCTTGCATCTGTACAAGGAGTTGGAGTAGATGATACTGGTCATCCATTTCCCAGCCTTTGATTCTATGATAGTGCTCACCTCAGGAATGGCAAGGGTTCCAAGTCCTGCCTCAGTAAGGGTGATGTTACAGGTTACCTTTAAAACATCATAAAGGCATTTAAAACAGGAGTATTCACCTGTTAAAGGGTGTTAACTCATGCTAGGTACACCGCTAAACATTTTAGGATGCAGACAGATAATTTTCACCTGATTTGGTCACAGAAAGCAGTCTATACCCATGACCAAACACAAGTGTACTACTGCAGACAGCTTCAAAAATGGCCAATTGGGCGAAAATCTGAACTCTTTAGATTGAAAGCAATGGATTCCATTGCATGAGGGTTTAGATGAAGATATTTCAAACAGAGCCTCCTCTGTAATTTGTATTTGTGCTTCCTGCCAGCTTCACTCCTTTCTCTTTACTTCTCCGCCAGTCCCGTTTACTTCAAACAGGTTTTGTTTTTGTTTTTTTCAAAACTTTTCCATTCCTACCTGTGGCTTCTTCTGGCTGCAAAGTGAGGGAAGCCACAACTCTGCCCACAGATGATATCCACCACATGCCAAGCTAAATGCCAGCCTCCCTCCTCCTCTCCAAACCCAGAGGAGAGAGAGAGTCCTGGCTTTTGCCCCCACCCCTGCTCACCAGACTCTCTAGTGCAGTAGTCACCAACCTCGATTGTGGAGCCTCTAAAACTCAATCTCAGTCTGCGTCCCCCATCTCATTTTTTTTCAAGCTACAGTTAGGCATAAAACAGGGTTGGACAAAATAGCCGATCTGGCCAGCAGCCAGATTCCATTTCCCAGCAGCCCCTGTCCTCATGACCTGGGTCAGTCTCCATGGAGACCCCAGCCCCATCTGCTCAGGCTCAGGCTGGGGTTGCCATGGAGACCAGCCTGAGCCATGCTGACAGGGCGGCAGGGTGCTGCTCTGGAGCCACTGGGAACTTGGGATGGGGGAGCCAGGGCAGAGCCGCAGTCTGTAGCCTGCACACTCCGGGGAGGGGCAGGCAGGCAGGGGATCATGGCTCTGCCCTGGCTCCTTGCAGCAGTGACAGCCTGGTCTGGAGCAGCAGATAATGTGCAGTCACAAGTGTCACACTAAGACTCAGTAAGTCGGAAAAATGTATAATTATGTATATTAAGCACTTGATCTCAGCTTTATATAATATAAATATAAATATAAACTATTATTTGTACATTTTCTTTGAGGTAGATCCTGGGTTACACTTTAATTCAAAAAGTGATCTTGTACTTGAAAAGGCTGGAGACCACTGCTCTAGTGGCAGGTCACAGTTGTGCAGGTCCAAGGCAGCATTAAGCCTTACCTGTGACTGCTCTGAAACTGTTCTGACTTTATGATGGCATAACACGCTACAGATATAAAATATTCTAAGGGTAACCTGTAACAGCACTCTGATGTTGATGTGTCCCATGGCCCAATGACCTAACTGCTCCACCATTCTTCCTTTTCTCATTCCAAAAGATTGTTGTCTTCCAGAATATTCCCCAACCAATAACATTCAACACACAGACAATTTGCAGGTTGTTAACACCAACGTTTTGTAATAGTCAAAAAAGGAAGAAGGGAAAAAAATTGATAATTCCCTTTGGATCTTTCAGATAATCCTGTTTTACCTATTTATTTTCTAGGTTGTAATTGTGGTGGCACGGGCATTGTCTTTAATTATGTCTTTCACAGTCTTAATAAATGATGCTGGTAATTGTTTTTCTGCAGAAACAGAAATAAACTAAAATTTTTCAGGAGGTTTCCTCTGCATGAGATTTCCAGCCCAACTTTGCAGACACAAAAGGTTGTGTTTAATCAGCTGAATGATAGGGCATTAATCTTTAACAAACCAAACCTTTGGAGAGTTATCTATCATAGATGAATGCAGCCAGATACAGAGAGTAAACTGACTAGAAGTCAACATGCCAACTCTTCCTTCATTTGTTAATGCCATTTTAATAAAGTTGATCGAGTAGAACTAATCCATCTGCTCACAATTTATTTCCTTGCAATGAGATACAGTTTCACTTCTTATGAGCTCATTCTTTGACTAAAGTTATTAACATTCCTTTCATAGTATCCTTTTAATCACTTTTTGTCTAGCTTTAGTTATGTGTAAGAAACAAGTAGAAAACAACAGACTAAAGAGAGAGATGAAAGGACTTCATAAGAAACATGGGTCAATTTAAATAGAATCAGATCAAAGAAAGTGAAGTCGGTCAGCCTTCAAAATTACCTGTTTCACAAGTGTTGATGTGATATTGTAACTGTTTCTCAAGAAGCTTAATTTTTTTGTTTCCAAAATCTAAATCAAGCTAAATATAAGAGGTCAGAAATGTCAACATTTTGAATTGGGGACAGGCTTACCAGGGCCACTCTAGAAGAAATATAATTGTTTCCAGCCAATCATTGCTGATATAATTTGTAAGGATGAATGACTAATGTTGGCAGAGGAAGTTTAGTTGAGGGTTATCACTATAAGCAATGATTCTATTCTACTGCCACAACCCAGTCCAGGTCCGTCCAACTAGTGGCCAGGTCTGCAAAGGTTTAGGTTGTAACCCCTGGGCTCCTGCTAGCCACCACCCACTGCAGTGCTCTGGCTGCAACAGTATCTGGAGTCTCCAGGCTCCCTCTCTCTGCTTTGGCTGCCACTCCCTGCCTCCACCCCAGAAGCATGGCAGTGTGTTGAGTGATGTGGGAAGCTGAGGGTGAGTACAGGGTCATACAGGCAAAGGAATGGGCCCCTGCCTGTGGGATCATGCTCATGTGGTGCATTGGTAAGAGGGGTGCCCATGAGGGTGTGAGTTCTCCAGGGGGGAAATGGGAATTGTGCTCATGTGCCTGCTCACTGCAGCAGAGGGAGAGGATCATGCGTGCACACATGCATGTTGAGTGTAGGGGTGGGAATTGCTCTCACACATCCATGTGGTACAGCAGGGGGCAGGAGGGGAGGGGGTGCCCAAACAGATATTTGATGCAACAGGGAAGGTGGGGAGTAGGGTCTTTGCAGCCCTGTGGCTTGGATAGGCAACCCTGACTTAGTACATGACGTTTTTGAGTCCATTAGTGTCTCCACATGCTTTGGTTTAAATCTCAGAATGATGTAGAATTACATTTCTGGCTACTTGTCCATGGTCTGTAATGCTAAAAAGCAGTTCCCATGAGCTTAATTAATACTGGTCTTATTGTTTAATCTAGTAAATTCTGACACACTGGTCTTGAGGTATGTAGAAGAAACATTTAAAGCTGTTTCTATGTCCAACTCATCGAATATTTCTGAATCACTCCAAATCGATTCGGAGGATTCCGATTTGATTCAGAGAGATTAAAAGGTCTCCTTATTGGATTCAGATTCAGAGATTTGGCCACCTAATTGGGCTGAATCTCTGCTGAATCAAATCAGTGACCAAAGCTTCACATAGCCCTACTGATTACATCAGTATAGATCATCTTTATAACATACTGATTACATATCTCATATAATAAACCTTCATCAGTGTTCAAAAAGTGCAACTATTATTTATTTATTCTCAATGTACACTCAGCAATTTTCTTAATCTGTCTAGATTATAGTAAGAATCTAGCTCTTGTGTTCATGTGAATGAATGAGAAGCTAACTTTTAATTTTAGGTGAAGTATAGAATAATTACTGAATGCTTACTTATAAAATATTTTTATATCAAGCATCTAGACCATAAGAAAATTAAGAGAGCATCCAAATGTTCCCAATTAATAATTTGATGTATATAAACTCCTAATATAAGCTCCTAATTAATAATTTGATGTAAATATCTGGTAACATGCTGAAAATCTGTGGGTTTCATGGAGCTGAGCTGATGTTGCTTTTGAAGAAACAAGATTTTCTATTGACCTTTTAGAGGAAAAATGTTCTGTCTTCATACAACAGATGGACTCCAGAGATGCTCTTTCTGTGAATAGTAATTGAGGTTGACAGAAAGCTATCTAGATATATATGGGAATGTTTTGCTCTTTTTCGTTTGCTAGTGCCTAGAAAATCTTCTGTAAGATAAAAGTGAAGTTACTAATAAAATGCCAAACCAGTCTTACTAAGAATCAATTCTAGCTATGTACTGAAGTGCGTATTTCCGTAGAGTTTTCTTTTGATTTCAGTCCAGACATTTTCAAGGCTCCGATTTGTCTGACTTTTGAAAATGAGACAACGAGGAAGAACTATCATTGAAGTTTACTTGTCCGTCTCTCATCTTTGCAATGAGTGATCATTTGTAAATATACTTAAGATCACAAGGCTTTTTCATCTTTTTCATCATGGCACTGCACTACCTGTAGGGAACTTGACAAATTGAAAACCTGTTAATAAAGCCCTTAAAGTACTGTATGTGGAGGCATGGTATATGTTTGTTTGACTTCTGGCTGCTGCTGAACAATTTTTATAATGAGATATGTGCCCATGATCATAAATGATTGTACGTCTACAAAACTGTAAGAGGAAATTTAATCCAGGTACCCTTACCTCTTACATCCACCAGCTCTAAGACTGAAATTCTGTTATTAAGCAAACATAATTTCCTTGAATATTTATATTCTACATCTTGTAAAGATTTAAAGTAATACATGAAGACTGGTTTTACATTTCTGATCACGTTTGTTAACAAGTGAAACTAATCAGGTGAATATAAGCAAGCCAGCCAGCCAAATTTGGTCTTGATAGTATCACCTGGTGAATGCAGTTAAAATCAAAGAATATTTTTTGTTTATACACCTACACTGTGCACAAACATGAACAAGAAAATCCTGTTCTGTTATTTTATGACACTTTGTTGAGAGCAGTAGCAGACTATTTAGGAATTTAGGGCTTCCTTGTGAAGCTTTGTGCAAATTGTTGTGCGGCAAGGTAGAAGCTTCCTAATGTTAATGTTAGTTTAAGTAATACTGTCAAATATCTGCACAGTGTGTCCAGACCATGAGGCTCCAAGTGGACATCACAGTTTGACACTAGAAGAACTGAGTGCCACTCGTTTCATTTTGTTATATGGTTAGGAAAACTGATGTAACACTAAAAAGGGAGCAGGATGTACAAAAGAGCACAGAGATGTAGCTGTCCTCTGCTATACTATGAGTATTGTGCATGAAGATGATCCAAAATTCTTTGAAGTCAGTGAAAGTCTACCTGAGTGCTTTTGGATTGGATCTGACAAGAAAAATATATTTCATTTTGTGTTGAAGTGTTAAAAAACCTCAGGAAAAAATTAGGGACTTAATGAGTACCTAATGAGTTCAAGGGTGAAGTCACTGCTCTATTTATATTAGTGGCATAATTCCTATGAACTCATATGAAGCCAAGAATTTTAATGAAAATGTCTAAGTATCTAATGGTTATTTCTTCATGATTTTAATTTGAATGTGGGGCAAAGTAAACACTGTCCTAAATTAGTATGTTTACTGTGTATTTCAGTAGAAATATTAAACATTTTAAATACACATTAGCAGTCCTATTCACTTTAGCTTTAAAAGGAATCTAACAAAAAGCAATATAGTTCAGTGAATAGGGAAACTACAGAATACATTAACCTTTTAAAATTTCATTATATTATTTTGCTCAATTTCAAAATATAAAATGTCTTTCATATGAGGACAGCGCATTCTTTTATTTTCATAGTTTCATAGTTGGTAGGGTCGGAAGGGACCTGAGCAGATCATCTAGTCCGAATCCCTGCCGTGGCAGGAAAGAATACTGGGGTCAAATGACCCCAGCAAGATGTTCATCTAACCTCCTCTTAAACACCCCCAGGGTAGGAGCCTGCACCACTTCTCTTGGAAGCTGGTTCCAGACCCTAGCCGCCCTGACTGTGAAGTAGCGCCTCCTGATATCTAACCTAAACATACCCTCTGCCAGCTTGTGACCATTCTTCCTGGTCTCTCCTGGCAGTGCTCGGGGGAACAGTGACTCCCCCAATGCCTGCTGATCCCCCCTGACTAGTTTATAACAGGCCACAAGATCCCCCCTCAGCCTTCTGTTTTGGAGGCTGAACAGGTTCAGGTCCCGTAGCCTGTCTTCATAGGGCCTGCCCTGTTGTCCCCTGATCATATGAGTGGCCCTCCTCTGGACCCTCTCCATGCTGTCGACATCCCCCTTGAAGTGTGGCGCCCAGAACTGGACTCAATGCTCCAGCTGCAGCCTGACCAGTGCCACATAGAGGGGGAGGATCACCTCCTTGGACCTACTCGAGATGCATCTGTGGATGCATGCCAAGGTGCGGTTGGCCTTCCTAACTGCCTCTCCACACTGCCAGCCCATGTTCATCTTGGAGTCAATGATGACCCCCAGATCCCTTTCCACCTCTGTGCTGACAAGAGGAGAGTTCCCCAACCTGTAGGAATGGTGCCGGTTGTTCCTCCCGAGGTGCATCACCTTGCACTTGTCTGTGTTGAAGCCCATCCTATTCTCGTCCGCCCACCCTTGGAACCTGTCTAGGTCTGATTGTAGCCTGTTGCATCCCTCCAATGTGCCCACGTCCCCCCACATCTTAGTTTCATCAGCAAATTTGAACAGGGTGCTTTTTACCCCCTCATCCAAATCACTGATGAAGATGTTGAACAGTGCAGGCCCGAGGACCGAGCCCTGCGGAACCCCACTGCCCACGTCCTTCCAGGTTGAGAAGGACCCATCCACTACCACCCTCTGGGTGAGGCCCTCCAGCCAGTTGGCGACCCATTTGACTGTGTGGGTGTCTACACCACAGCCCCCCAGTTTCTTAATGAGAACAGGGTGAGAGACAGTGTCAAAAGCCTTCCAGAAGTCCAGGAAGACTATATCTACTGCTACCCCTGCGTCTAATGATCTGGTGATCTGATCGTAAAAGGCCACCAGGTTGGTCTGACAGGACCTGCCACTGATGAACCCGTGTTGGTTGCCCCTAAGCATGCAGTCCCCTGCTGGACCCTCCTGGATGTGTGCCAGCATAATTTTCTCGAACAGCTTGCCTAGGTTTAATTGCTTTAAAGTATGTTTGCAATTCCATAGTATATTTATAACTTTTTTAAAGTAAATCACTCATGAAGAATTAAAAAGCAAATTACAGAGTACTGAAACTAACATTAGTTAATATTTAATTGATCCAGAAAATATGTTTCATTTTATATTTAAATATAGAAACAAATTAAGTAATGGCCGTTGCAATCAGATTTCTATGACTTTTTCATGTCATAAAAGTATAACTTAATGTTTTTTGTAGAATGCTATATTTTTAGCTCCATAGTTATGGTACCAATAAATATATTTTGGAGGCACTTGTAAGATATCATGATTAGGGTTGAATTAAGTGTGTAAAGATTTTGAGTTGAGCATGTTGTACAGATACAGGACAGTATGACTTGAACTAACTTCCATTTTAGAAATCTTCTGCCTTGCAGCAGAGTGATTGACTCAGTAGTTGTATATAAATACTCGTATATATCTGATGTCAGAAAAAACATCACACAAATTATGTCAGGTATGCCATCACATAGATAGCGGTATTTTACATTAGCAAGATGCAATATCAGTACAAAAGAGTTTTTAAAATATATGAAGTTGAGCTTGCTAAACATTACTAAAGTTAACAAACATTCACCTGAATAATCTCACAGCAAACTTTGGAAGTTGGCAGCATCTCTCCAGATTAGGTCGCTAAAGGAATTTCCAAATATGCCTCTTTCTCTTAAATCCCTGAAATGTATTTACCTTGAACCTTCAAGAATGTTGATTTTAAAATGGTTCCTATGTCAGATTGTTACTGCCACATTTTTAAAGCACCAAGCAGTCATTAAATTCCATTATGCATTTTGCTGAGGTTCGTAAAATTTGGTAGAAATGATCAGGTTGCAAGAAACCAGGCTGTTCAGTAAAATGTATTTGTAGTGTATACCTTCCCTTTAACGGCAGTTAATACTTCATTGTACTACGTGGATAGAATAAATTATCTGTATTTCTGCATACATAGATTTAATATTTCTGTTGGTTATACATTGATATGAAAAACAATAATCAGTGCTATTTCTATCAGGAAAGCTGCTCACTGTTTGGCATAGTGTCTAATTCTTGTTACACTTTTAGGGGCAGTTAGGGAAGTTAAGTTTTGTCTATATTGCGTGTGACCTAATCCAGTGGTTATATTTATGATATATTTAGTTACTTCCCTCTTCTATGCCAGGTAATAATCTTTCTAAATCTCTCATGTTAGTTCAAACATTTTTTTCCTTAAATCCCTCTTTTCTGTTTTCTCTCTTTTGGAGTCTTCCTTTCTTTTTTAGACTAAACTGGAACATTTGCCTGGGGAGAAATAGGTTGTGTATAGGTTTGCATTAAATTAGTATGGACAGATAAGTAGACAGTACATGGCCAATACAATCTGAGATATATATATAAATCGTAGTACAGTATCCCACATCATCAGCAAATGATGTGCAGGGAACTGCTCAATTCAGTCTTTCCCACATTGATTGTGGGTTAGCAAATTTTGTTGTCAATCACTATATACTTCATTAGAAAAAGGATGTTAAAATTTCTCTTCTGAAATGTTGTTGATTGGAGAAAGATAAATAGATTTCAGAATAGATCCAAATACCATTTTTCTCCTTTAACTGTTCTCAAAAAAGATAGCCTGTATTATTCTGATTTTAATTTATTTCATTCTAATTCAGGACTGTGGTTCTCTAATTCAGCCAAAGGAGCCCTGTGGATTGAAGCCTCTGTCTCCTGAGTACTTTTCAGCAATTTCACAGACACAACTTAAGACTTGTGAAACTGGGGACCCAAAAGGTTTGTTTTTAGTATGTTCTTTTACCTTTGAAAACAACCACAAGCAGCCTGGTAAAAAGAAAACAGAACATCTCCTTCTGTGCAGGCATGCAAACACATACTAGTGAAACTATAATAACTATTATAGCTATTGCATCCTATTTTATTTACATTTTTATTAATAAAATAAAACGTGCATTTATATAGTAATATTTTAGTTTAATCATTTTTGTGGCAAATTACACACAAATGATTTATTTGCTACTGTATGGGTCATTGTTATAAGTAGAGTTCATTGCAAATTTCTCACCCAAAATATTTTTATTGAAATTTATTTTTTTATTTATGAAAATGTTCATTTTCTTTAAATTAATTTTGTTTTCTGAAAAAACTAAAAATAGTTTAAAAATATATAAATAGATTTGATCAATCTGAGTTTTATGTTTCTATTTCATATCTTGAATATATACAAAAAAGTAAACTAACATTTAAAGAAACAAGGAAGCAACCTAGAATACAATTATTTTATATAAACTGGTGCAGAGAGGTCTAAATATCATAAGGCACAAAGCAGGAATCATGGTTGAAATATCTATATTTAAAATCATTAATATAGATGGAGCATGCTAATATGAGCAAGACCTGAAATTTATTCATGTGTACTTTAACAAACATGGATGCTTATAAATGACTACTCATGTACATGAAGTTGTACACTGCTTAAGTCTTTTCAAGATCAGAACATAACTATGTCTTTATTATTTTTTATTTGACAAATGGAAAATAAAATCATATTACTGATGCAATGCAGTTTCTGCCTGAGGACAGATATCTCCAGGGGGCTATAGTGGTGCCATCATGCACTTCTCTTCCCCACTCCTGCCCTCCCCCCTTACTCTCCCCCAGCTCCACTGCCTGCAGCAGCATTTCTATTCATGTAGCAGTGAGGGGGTCAATTGGTAGTGGCTCATTATACCTGGTTCCTCCTAAACTCTCCATTCCACAGGCGTTAATGATCTCTTTAATGGTCTTTTATGGTTCCACTAATCAAGCCATCCTTTGTTCTGCAATTCTGCTGTTAGCTGCTCCTGATAATGAGGCCCTTATTCCACAGCCCTGCAGACTGCTTTTACTTTAGCTAGAAACGTTAACTATGGCGTGGAAATAATTTTCAGTGAAGCAATGGACATGCTGTCAAGATGCTTAGGGAGGCTAGATTTTTGTTTTATGAATCTGAAAGAGATATATATTTGATTCCAGCGATTCTAGGACTAATGAAATGTCTTTCAGTTATTTTTGCCTATTGTGTTGTGTTTTTATACGTAATATATGATATCGTAAATTCTAATATATTCCTAGGCCCCTAGCCTATTAGTAAAGTTTCTAGTTTCTTTTTAATTGGAGAAAAATTAAAATTGTGTTATGTCATGATGAACCACACTATCTACACCCCCCTGTTCAAAATCCTAGATCTGCTTGTGGATATGTCTACCAATTAGATAAAGCAACTTTTTATTGCAAAGAAGTTGCAGAAACCAGTGGAATATTCAATATGAAGATATGTGTTAACTGAATATATCACAATGTGTGATCTGTTATCACTATATCTAAAATATGTGGATACATTTTATTGTTACTGTGAAGTAAATGAAGGGGGCATACAAAGGAGGCATTGATGTGTCTACTGAAACATTTTTGCCATGTAGCAGTTTACACAAAAAGCATAATTCAGCTCATAAATCGAGACATAACTCAAAAGTGTGAGTTGTCCCACAATGACTCCTCCAGTAGTTTGTCTCCCCTGAGATACACCATGGATATTTTTGAATACTGTGTCTAGCTAAATGAAGTACAATATACAATAAAATATTTAAAATTGAAACAGAATTTGGTATATAAGGAAAAAAGTGCAAACCTAAAAGAAGTGGAGGCATCCCTCCTCATTAACTCTGCAATCGTTGCCAGTAGGTTCTAAACAATAACATTCAGCCGCAGGGCTGAGCTTGCAGCACTTAGAGGTTATGGTGCTGTGTGACTTTACCAGACCTGCAGCTGTCCTGTGAAATCTGAATTTTCATTTCTACTTAGGAGAACCTTTACAATTTTTATAGTCTCTTATGCCTGATGGAGGGTGCCTGTGCCCAAAAGCTTGCAAATAAAGAATATTTTTTGCAAATATCTAGTTGGCCTAATAAAAGATGTCACCTATGCCACGAGCTTTGATTCCTTGTAGCTATGGTGCCTTTTTACAAACTGACAACTCTAAGTAGATAAATACTTTTTTTGCATGTAAATTTGTACCAAATGTGTAATTGCCAACTGCCTGATCCTGGCAGAGATTGCTCTGCAGGCATATTTATTGGGAGCAAGCCTGAAGTCTTGACAGGCAATCACGATCCTTTGAAATCATTGGAACATTATTTCTATTTTTAAATATACAAAACATTTGAAGAAACAAACTGAAATCCTGACTCACCTTTAGATCCCTACAGAGGCAAGATGATGTTATAATGCCATCTTTACACTTTATGAATATAGGAATACCATATTCTGTGCTATTAAGGTGAATGAGGTATTGCAAAGCTGTCCCAGTGCCATAAAAGAACTTCCAGTAGTCAAATCAGCTCTGCTGGTAAAGGCACAGAGTAACTAGTGCTATAACTGTATCTATAGCAGAGGTTTAATCTGGCTCAGTCATATTAATCAGAGAGCACACATCTTCACATTCCTGTTGGATATATATTGATAGGAAAAGATTTATAGTATAGATATGCTCATAGTCAGGAAGAAAGGATTTGGAATCAGAGATTTGTGATGAAGTCTTGCATCTAGGGAGATTGCTGGAAAAAATTGAGTCTGCTATCTCAAAAGAGATGGGGCTCTGTTCCCTTGCTGTGCTCATAGGCAAGTCCTTTAGGGTCTGCTTTAAAGAAGTGCTAAGGCCCTTAGCTATTATTTAGTGGGAACTGAGGGGACTCAGCACTATCAAGGAGATGCTGAGCACTTTCTAGGACAGAGACCTAATTTGCTGTTTCTCATTTTGTTCCATTGATAAATGTGATGTATTCAAATTAGAACGGGGCATTTTCCTGAATTCTGTTTCAGTTTGGGATGAAAGGTTGAAAAAAAATAGCATTTATGAGAAAAAATCTGTATTCCATTGACTGTTACAGCTTCTGAATCAGAAAATGTAGCTGTATATCCAGAACTACTGTTGTTGTTGCTGATTTTGAGTGCCTCTGCATGTTTAGCACTGTACAGAACATAGAGGAAATGCAACAGCTGCCCACAGAGGCTTAAAAAACAAACTCAATTTGCAAAAATCAGGCCACTGTAGTATACGGATATAGCATATATACACTATATGCACTGTAGTATATGGAAATTGCATTTCCATGGACAGTTGCAGAATCAGTCCTAACAGGCCTAGCAGCTAATCATAGCTTAACTTCTAGTATATCTTATCAATACTTGCATATTTTAACTGTATTCCATTTCCATAACATTGTATCACATAATTTTATGGGCTCTATATTTTCTGTAAATCTCGCTTGATTTAGGTCCCAGTATTGCAAAGACTTACACACATGTGTTACAATATCTACTGTGATGTGTTTTCATTGACTATAAAGAATAAAATTTAGCATGTGCCTCAATCTCTGCGATTTTTATTCTGAATTATTATTATGAATTACATAGTTTATTTTATAATTTCATTAACATTAACTAAGATGGAGGGAAAATAAATATTTCCGTATCTTGTTCACAGAGCAAATGCTCATAAAGAAACTTGAAGACGCTCAAATGTATATTGACTCTAAAAAAAAAAAAAGTTAGACATAAATCAACAAGTTGTAGTTTGTATTGACTGAGGTTAAATATTAAAATCAGGGTTTAAATTGGATATGAATTTTTTTTAAATGACCCCTTGTCTAAAGGTGGTAACAACTGCCACTTTAAAACTAGTTGTTTTTGCTTCTAACAGTGAAATATGATTTTTGGTGGTTTAATTAAATATAATTTATCATGTTTAAAATACTGAGTAAGAAGACAGTTTTAGAATATTAACTGAAAGAGATAAAAAACTAACTCAGGTAAGTGCAGAGCCTTTAACAGGAGCATGCTGCTCATATTTCAGTTAGAACTTCTGAATTTTAGGTCTTGATCTTTCAAATGGTTACATAATTTGAAATACGTGTATGAGGCCATCTAACTTTCTTAAATGTATTAATTTTTATGCCATTATTAAGTAGTAGTTTGAAGGGATACTGTCAATTTATAATGCCATGTTGTATGTAAGCAGTTTGCTTTAACTACTTTAATCCTTCTTTCTTTTAAATTATTTCAGCCCTTTTCTTACTCCAGCGCAGTTTCTTACTCTCCTTCGGTTGTTCATTTCTGATGGAGCAGAGGCAAAGCTGTGCCTTACAATGTAAAACTGACAGAAATGGTTTTGCCCCTTTGCCCCCATATACGCAGACATTGTTAACTATAATTGTGTTTAAAGCTTCTCTGGACATTGTAGTATTCACAAAAAAAATGATTACAATTACAAATAGAAAATAAACATAATTTCACAGATTGTGCTAGACGTTTGAAATATTTCACTGTAAAATATCTCCAGTAACTTCTCCATGCCCTTTGATTTGTAGTGGGATGTAGCAAGGACCTAGGGGTTACAACTGACAGTAAACTGAATATGGGCCAACAACATGCCCTTGTTGCCAAGAAGGCTAATAGCATACTGGGCTGTATTAGTAGGAGCATTGCCAGCAGATCAAGGGAAGTGATTATTTCTCTCTCTTCAGCATTTATGAAACCACATCTGGAGTACTTTATACAGTTCTGGGCCCCCCACTACAGAAAGGATGTGGACAAATTGAAGAGAGTCCAACAGAGGGCAACAAAATTGGTGAGGGGTTGAGGAACATGACTTCTGAGCAGAGGCTGAGGGAATTGGGCTTTTCAGTCTAGAGAAGAGAAGATGGAGGGATTTACTAGCAGCCTTCAACTACGTGAAAGGGGTTCCAAAGATGGAGCTGGACTGTTCTTAGTAGTGGCAGATGACAGAACTAGGAGCAGAAGTCTCAAGTGGTAGCAAGGGGAGTTTAGGTTGGGTATTAGGAAAAACTTTCTCATGAGGAGAGTATTAAAGCACTGGAACAGACTACCCAGAGAGGTGGTAGAATCTCCATCCTTGGAGGTGTTTAAGACCCAGGTAAACAAAGCCTGGGCTGGAATAATATAATCTACCCCCTGCTCAAAGAAGCTTTGAGCGGGGGGGTGGACTCAGTGACCTCCTGAGGTCCCTTCCAACCCTAATTTCCTATGAGTCTGTGATTCTGTAATGGTTTAGGATTGGCAAAAAGCAAAGGACTTAGGTGAACCTCAAGGTCCCTTCCAACACTGATTCTCTGGATCTGTTCTTTTTATACATAAAATAAACTTCTACTCTAGCAAAATCTTATTAATAGCTGGTATTATTCAGATTTAAATAAAAACTATATCTGGCATTGTTCAACAGATGCCAAATTCATCTGGTATTACTAACTCATAATTACTAAAGGAATAAATAATTTGATACAAAAATACATTAACTTTCAGCTTTTTAAAATGTGTATGTTTGTAACCAGTTTTATTTTTCCAGCAATCCTGTTAGCATTGAACAGTGCTTCCTACAGATATGCATTTGTCTATGGCTGTAACTCTCTAATTTTTTACATTTACCACTAATCTTTAGCATACACCACAAGATGGATCTAGTTCTTTCTTAATATATGTAGAGTGCTATTGAATATACATTACACAAACTGTTTGAAAGAAGCTTTTCTTAAGGAACTTATCACTTTCAGTCACCAAGTTTAAGCTTTTATTGTTCAACCATTTCAGTTCCATAATATTCACTTCATGTAGTTCTGCTTTTTCAGTTTATTACTTAAAAACAGAGCAGTTCATAAACATATGTAATGTTAATAACAAAGTTCAGTAATAGATGAGAGATCTCAGATGTTACAGTCATTGCCAAAGCTGTTATGTATTTGGTTTGAAAGAAAAATTGCAGTGTCAGGAAATAAAGTGCCCAGTTATTATATAATTGTTAAATCCAAACCGCCACCCAAAATGACTTCACTTGAAGGATAATCTTTAAGAACTTGTTATATTTATAAATGTTCTTTAAGCTCAGATTAACTGATCAGGAAATTTAAAGACAGACAGCCATCCTGTCCTGTTCAAAGGATGAACATAATGTAGCAAACAGCATAAGTAAGAGTTCTGAAATACTTATGACACCTACTACCATAGTTTCTGAACACTTCACAATCTTTAACATATTCATCCTCATAGCATTCATGTGAGGATGGAATTACTATTTAACTGTATTTTATAAATGGGAAGCAGTAGTACTCGATGGCATAGGGCTTGGGAGAAAATTTTTTAAAAAGGGATTTGTGTATTCTAGTCTCTAGGACAGTGCCTTAACCACCAAGATATTTATGTATCTTACAATTAAGTCATTGGATAAAAGCATCATCAAGTTTTTGAGCACGGAGCAGGAATCCAAATCTCACATTTCCCACTTAAATACCAGTCATTGCCTTGCAATGTCATGCTCCCTCTTGTTCTCTGAACCATCATCACTTTCTTCTCTAGCTGTGGTTTTGAATAAAAGTGATTGTGGCCGCTGCATTTTATGTGAAGCTCATGTCTGGTAGTGTACAAATCTACTGGATCAGGCTCAGAACACCGAGTTTATGAATCACAATCAAGGTTACATGTGAGATAAGGGCTGAGCTGCTTAGCCCTACTCAAATGATGGCAGTTCCAGGCATGCACAGAATGAAACTTTACTGGCTGAAATACTTTAGGCACCCAAGTGATTAGATACGGGTATTGAGTATCATACAAATACAATCTGTAGGCAGATTTCATAGATTTCATAGACATTCGAGCTGGAAGAGACCCCAAAAGATCATCGAGTTCAGCCTCCTGCTCCAGGGGCAGGAAGTCAGAAGGGATCATAGGAGCCCAGCAAGATAAACATCCAAAAGTGTCTTGAAGGCGTTCAGAGTAGGTGCTTGAACCATCACCAGCGGCAGTCTATTCCAAACCTTGGGGGCTCAGACAGTAAAGAAGTTCTTCCTTATGTCCAACCTGAATTGGTAATGGAGGAGTTTGTGACCGTTCGATCGTGTCATTCCTTGGGGCGCTCTGGTGAACGAACATACTGGTGAACACCCCTGATAAACTTATAGGTGGCCATCAGATCACCCCATAGCTCAAGAGTCCCATAGCTCTCAGCCTGTCATCATAAGGTCTGTTTTCCTGACCTCTGATCACGCGTGTGACTCTCCTCTGGACTCTCTCAAGCTTCTCCGCATCCTTTTTGAATTGTGGAGCCCAAAACTGGACGCAGTACTCCAGCTGCAACCTCACCAAGGCCAAGTACAAGGGGAGAATGATGTCCTGGGATTTGCTCACTTTACTAGCCACAGCATCACATTGAAGGCTCATGTTCATCTTGTGTTCAATCATGACCCCCAAGTTCCTTTCATCTGTAGTGCCAGCATGCTGTGGGTTTTTCTTCCCAAGGTTGGAGCACCTTGCATTTTTCAGTGTTAAACACCATCAGGTTCTCATCCGCCCATTTCCTGAGCCTGTCAGGTCAACCTGGATCACCCTTCTGTCCTCAGGTGTGGACGCATTACCCCAAAGTTTGGTGTCGTTGGCAAACTTAGCCAGTCCACTTCTGAGTCCAATGTCCACATCATTAATGAAGATGTTGAATAATATAGGCCCAAGGACAGAGCCTTGAGGGACTCAACTTGTCACAGCGCACCACGATGATTGACTTCTGTCAACCACTACCCTGGCATAGGTTGTCAACTGTCCCATCTGGTTTAGCAGGGGTCCAGTGTTCCTCTTGCTTTTCCTCTGGCTCCCCATGTATCTAAAAAAGGACTTTTTATTGTCCTTGATATGTGTAGCCATCTACACATGCAACACTATTAGGGCACATGAACTAATTTACACTGCTGTACAATACTGCTGTACACTGCTAATTAGTCTGCTCTGTGGTTAAGCTCATGTGTAGACAACCCAGTAGTATTGGTTTACTTTAGATCTTGTTCAACCTGCACTGTGGTTTATATGCTGAAATTAAACATGCCCACAGCAGCATCCAAAATGTATACAGTCCTGCATGGGCATCTGGTATATAAGCATAATGGGAGTTAAGCTACTTGAATAAGCTTGCACTTTAGAGGGTATCCCTGTGAGTAGATTAGAGTGCGTGGAGCCAGAAAAGTGGCAGGCAGTACTTTCGAAGCCTCATCTCTCTTGTTTCTCTTTCCCTACTCTTATTTGCAACACCCTGGTGCAGTTGTCATAGCAGGCAGCTCCAGAGATTTGATCATTTACCACATTTCCTTTGATCTCCTACCACAAGCTGCAAAGTACGTGGTGACAGGAATAGTCTCTGATGCTATAGGATTCCCAGAGCCAAGCCGTGCCAGCACTTAGCAAACAAAAGAGGGGCCAGCACAGAGAGGCCATATGTTTTATTCAGGCCAGTCTCTTTAAAATGGTTTGACAGCAATAGAGATGGAAATGTAAGGAGTTTCTTCAAAGAGCACCGTTACAGCCAATGCAAGACTGCCTCAGAACTTATCTGGGAGAACAACTCTCAGGCATGGGAGAGCAACTTGGCTTCTGTACCCATTTTCTCTTGGCCTCTATGTTGAGACGGACACTTTTACCAGGTACTTATGCAGCCATTCTGTCCAGTAAGACTGACTTGAGAAAGCAAGTCATTCACACAGAGACCCTGATCAACTGTTTTATAACTTCTGGGCCCCTGTTGTTCATGCATGGCAGGAGGCATGATTTCGGGACTGGGGATCAGATCCCTAATGCACCATGCAAGGAAGACCTGGGATCATGGAGCCCTTGACTCTGTGCCTCTGAGCTGGGAATCAATGCCTCCACTGGGAGTCCCAGTTAACTGCTGCTTCCAGCCTCCAGACTTCAGCTGAAGTCAATGGCTACACAGCCACAGAGGCTTGGAGAACAGATTAGGTGATTAAGGCTCCGAGCCGCCAGGGTGTAGCAGTCAAGCACTTCAGTGCATCCCTCTCCCCCATGGCTAGGCACAGCAGCTGTTCATGGCTCCCAGTCTCGGGGACACAATGGAACCTTTGATTACCATGTGCTTCTGAGGCTGGGAGCACAGGCCACATGTACATTTGAAGGCATGATGGGAACCAGCCACTAAGTTATTATACATCTATTATATAATAGTGTTGTGACTTATTTCTTGTTTTGTTACACCATTTATTGCATTAATGTGTATTGGGTTAAACTGGTTAATCATGTCTTAAATGTAATGTCTGGAAGGGGCCCAGTCACTACAGCCTTTACAAGATTAAAAAAATAAAGTGAAAAGCCTTACACTAAAATCCCATTTCCAATCCTGTTCCAGTCTCTCCCTCCTTTCTGCTTTACTGTAACTCAGTACCCATTTGTTTTTAAGTATTTTGGGGTGTTCTTCGGTTTTTCAGTTTTTCTTAACACACGCATATGTAGCCTTTGTTCAAAGGTCTCTTAAAAATCACAACCCCATATGCCTACAGTTTTAAAATAAACCATTCAGATAAACCAGCACTGAATGAATTCCTGTCCTCAATCAAGAGGAAAAATTGTACTGAGCAAGGGACTGAACAATCCACAGGCATTTACTTATCTTCAAAGATTCCTCCCTCATACTGTACAACAAATACACTACGCTCTGTCTTATCTAGATAGACTTGAAGCCAAGACTTTGTTCTATTTACCTTGACTAGATTAGGTGTAGTGGGCCTGATCTGACCTCTGTTTATTGAGTGTCTTTACCCACTTGCTCTGGTAAGCTATGGGCCTTCACACACTGAATATTTGTGTCTACTTACAGCACCATGCTCCCTGCCCTTCTCTGTCAAACAGCCAGTGAGTCCTCCCAGGTATCTTGGCCTAGAGCAGAGGTCGGTAACCCCCAGCAAGTGTGCCAGAGCATGGCACATGAGGCTATTTTGCTCGGCACACCACAGCTGGCAGCTGCCACTGGTTATAGAACCTGGGCTGCTTGCAGCAGCTGGAAAGAAGGCTGCAAGCCCTGCTGCGAGCAGTCTAGGATCTGTGGCAGGCAATAGGGGCCTGCCCAGAGCCCAGGCCAGCTGTGGCAGTCAGCCGAGAGGCTGCAACTAGTACACCAGGGTCTCGAGCCCTGGCCTGGCTCCGTGGGTGGGGGCAGCTGCACATGTGCCTCAGGGTGCACAGTGGGGAAGGGGCCAGGGCAGTACAACCCCAGCCCCCCACCTGGAGGCACATATGCACCCACTGCCAGCAATGAGGATCAGGCGTCTTGTGGCTCCCTAGCCATTTGCACACCAAGTTGAGGTGTGGTTGAAGTTGGGATGTTTTTAGCACTCCAGCCAACATTGCCAACCCCTGAGCTAGAGAGATGTATTATGGAAGGTCCTGTACTTCATAGTGTGTCTGTGTGGCTTCATTAGCTTTGGCCAGTAAAGCAGGAGGTCATCGTTATCACTGATGACCTCAGCTATTTAATAGCTGGATGTGTATGATGGGTCAGAGACAAGTGCAGTAGGTGCTTCAAGGCTTATGCCCCTTAGGGTAGCATTCTGGTTTGTTTGTTTTCTGGGTGCCTAGATGATGATCTCTAAGCCCCATGCAGATTGGCATTCTATTCTACCTGTGTGAATGGCTACCTACCCGTACAGAAATAGCATGAGAGCTGGAGCAAATGTTGTAACTGCCTACCTAATATTATAGACAGATCTAACAATTATATTGCTGTCAAAGGATACCAATACAAGTTGTTAGGATGCAACTCTTAATGTTTGCATGATTCTACAATAATACAAGTATAGCAAAACTGATCTAACTTTAACCCTGTTGCATTCAGGGTCAAAGGTAGGATGGTTTGGATCACTACAAACTCAGACTGATGTAACAATGTAAGAGCTGCTGCATGCTCCTGAGCTGCAGCTCCCCTTCCCCTCTTTAAAGAGTCTAAAATGTACATTTGTCCATATCCTGAGTAATTTCTGTTAGTCAAATACTAAGGTATTGGGCTCAGTACAGGAGTAACTAAATGAAATTGCAATATGGATACAAGTAACACTTAGGCCAGTTTGTCAAGGCAGAATCTATCTAAATTACATGTTTTTTTGTAAGCAGTGTAATTTTTATTTGTAGCAAATAGAGCACACATTTGCCCTTTGTTAGGGGAAGCTAATCTTAGACCAGGTTCCACCATTTTTAAACCAGTCTATATGTTCAAGACTTCTGTTCTGTTATGGATGTAGACCGGTTTCCAGTCACTTATACCCGTAAAAGTGTAATGTCTGTACCTGGCCTTTAAGTGCAGGTTAAATCTGAAGTTGATAGATTCACAAGCCTCTTAAACCAGTTTAAAGATTCCTGGAAAGGTTCATAAGTGTGCCTGGAAAATGAAGTACTTTTTTGGACAAGTTCACTGTGAATCAGGTTGATCTTATATGTGGACATCACCTGTTTTGTGACATGAGTTGGTCCTCCAGGCATCCCACACTGCATTGCTTCCCTACCCTGCTCCCTCCCCCCCACCTATTACTGGCCACTCTGGTACGTAGCCAAAAATCTACTGCCTCTTTTTTCCCTTTTGTTAGTACTTTTTGTCAGTGAGCTTCTTTGCATTGGTTGTTCAAGAAAAACTATATTTCCAATTAGCAGTGCCCTCACTTCCTACTTGACTGTGGCCCCTCGTCATGCCTTCCCATCTCCTGGGAACCCCAAAATCTAGGTCTAAGCACTTCCTCCCCTCCCGGGAACCCCAATCAGGCAACAAGGCTGCAGAGTTAGGTCAAGTATAGGCTACTGAATTTTACTGTGCTTATGTTTAGAAGAGAAGGGAACACAAAGAAGTGGAAAAATCTGCTCTCCCCCCTGTCCCAGCCACATGTCACCCACCCTCTGGAACTGCCAAAGCATGGATGAAAGCACCTACCTCCCCACCCCAATTCATCCACTGAGGGCCTTGTTACATGGTAATTTTGGGTGGCTTCTGAAGCTCTTAATACCTGCATTGTCAACATATTAACACCTGAAGTTAGTTTTAAGCACTCCTTATGTGGCTCAAAGCTGTACCACTCCAGGGTAGGATTATTTCCAATCCATGTTACCCAGCTTGCATTATACTAAGGTGTAGCCACTCTAGGCTACACCTACTATAAACACTCTACACAGCCCCCTCCCCCACTGGCCAGGATTAGGCCCACATTCCCCCTCCCCCACATGCCCAGACTGCACTCCTCAGCACCATAGATCCCCGCTAAGTGCCTCCCTACCCCACCCTTACTTGTGGCTGCCCACACTGGGAAGCAGGCAGGGAAGGATTAAACTGCCTGCCCAGTGACTGCCACTGCTGCATCCTGGGTGGGTTCAATCCAGAGAAGAGCAGCAGCCCAACAGTGACTTCCCTTCCCTGCCTGCTCCCCTACGACAGACAGATTGGGCAAGCCACAAGTAAATGGGGCAGGGGAGTCAAGGGAGGAACCCTGGATGGTGGGGGGCAAGTGACGGGGGGGAAGCCTGGAATGGGAGGGGGGTTAGGGATTTTTACCTTTCAGTCCCCCAGGATTCTGCTGGCCTGAACACATGATTGCTTCAAACTCAAGCCAGCACTAACACTGATCAACATTTGTATGGCTCTCTGTGACATGTAACAAGGCCCTGTGAAGTATGCTGGGTTGGGTGCTCACTCCTATGCCCTATTGTCAGAACCACGGCACTTCAACTCCTAAAAGGTGGCTGTTCCACCTGGAATGCTAGTGAATCGTGTATGGACACCTCTGACCTGCAATGACTGTGAACTTGTTCCCAATCAGTGACATCTGAGAAATGTTCAGCTGTTAAATGTGTCCACATCTGTATATGGCTTGTGTTCTAAACATGGACAGACCAGAAGATCTAGTAGTCCCCTCTAGCCTGAAAAATAAAGGTCTAATTTTATTCTTAAAGGAATCTGGTTGGAAAGGCCAATCAGTTCTAACATAATTTGTTCCTGCGAAGTTAGAATAAATAAAACAACAACTATTTACAAAACTCAATTTAATATGTTATTTTTGCCACCACAGAAACAGTTTGCCAGCATCCTTTGCTGACCAGGAGCTACTGTGAGAAAAAGAAAGCTGAAGGGGAAAACACAGACAGAGACTAAAGCCAAGTCTTCACTTAAACTTGTATAGTCATGTTGATAAGGGATGTGATAAAGTGTGATGCTGAAAGAAAAGAAACCCCACTATAAGTATACTGGCAAAATTACTTTTTATATTGTCTGGGGATTTGCCAGCATAAGCTGCATTGTCTTGGCATGCTTATGGTGGCAAAGCATATTTCTAGTGTGGACTAGGCCTTAGAAGTGCTGGATGCCCCCAACTCCTTTCATTTCCCTCTAGAAAATAGATGTGGATGATTTTAAATGAGATTTAAGTGTAAAGTATTCAGAAGCACTGAAATGATTGGGCATCTGTTTTCCAGAGTGATTTAGGTATTTATGAGCCAAAATCATATTCCAGCAGTTGCCAAACCAAACAAAGGGCTATTCCAACCCATTTGGGGCCTCTTTGCACTTTGAGTGGGCTTGTAGAATCCACAGACTGTAGATAGGCTTACACAGAAGCAAGGTCATAAGCACATATGAGCTGACCAGAAGTTGGGTCATGAGTCTAGAAGTGGGGCTGCAGCCCAGAAAAGGTTGGAAATCACTGCCCCATTGACTTACAGTGGGGCCATAAACTCCAAAGTATCAATCATTCTTTAAACCTGGATGAAGGAGCCTATGTCACTTAGGGGTGTACATGGTATCTGTGTTCATCTGAGACAAAAAGACATACAAAAAACTAGAACTCTTGGTTCCAAAATGATACCTTTTATTAGACCAACTGGAAAATGGCAAGAAAATTGTCCTTTTCTGCAAGCTTTCAGGATCAAAGTCCTGTCATTAGGCTCTGGGAAAAGTGTAGATGGTACAAAATGGTAAAAAGTCCCCATAGGTAGGAAATAAACTTCATTTTTGCACAGAGGGAGCATCTTCCATGTTTCAGGGGTGTACTTGGTAGCTGTGTTGGTCTGAGTCCCCCATGGGGACTTTTTACCATCTTGTACCATCTACCTTTTCCGCAGAGCCTGATGAAGTGACTTTGATCCCGAAAGCTTGCAGAAAAGGACAGTTTTCTTGCCATTTTCCAGTTGGTCTAATAAAAGGTATCATTTTGGAACCAAGAGTTCTAGTTTTTTATATGCCCTATGTCACTTATGAACTTTTGAATTTTTTCTGTCCCACTTCTTGTGCTTGACCCTCAGTGGGCGCGTCTACACATGCCCCTATAGCACCACTGTTACTGCACTGTCATTTAGTCCTTCCTTTTGGAACAGCCCATACTGTGCTGTCCATGTGACGCACTGTTATTTTTAGCTGGTACGCCTCAGTAGCGACGCGCTATACCAAGGGAGTGCATCATTACAGCAATGCAGCTGCAGTGTTATGGTATTTGTATGGCGACATAGTGTCACATGTAAATGCACCCATTATGATTATGTTTTCTCACCTAATTTACTGGGTACAAGGAAGGAAAACTGAACAGAAATGACCCAAACAAAAACACTAGATCTGGACATTTCCACATTTTGCAGACAAAGTGAAGTATGATAAAAGAAAAGGAATGTAGCACAGGAAAAAGCAATAGTAATATCAAGTTTCCAAACTGTATCACAAATAATAGAGAATCCACAATGATTAAAATTTCTGTAAGAAAGTGCTTGATGATATGTTGCTAAACTAGGAAGATTAAACAGATGACAAAAATTGACAGTGATACACAGCAGATTCAAAAGGCTTTTTGCTGTTTTACAGGGCAGTGGATCGTCCCTTGCCTCAGCTGTTCGGACAACAGAACCTGTGACTGGCGAGCAATAACGTGGCAGCCACAAAACTGTCATCATGCTGTCCTGACTAAACCTGAGCTCCAGCAATGTGTTGAAGGCAGAAAGGTACGTGGTGGATTTAACCTTTATATCTGCTGCATCTGTAGCAAAAGATGAAGATTCCATTTTTAGTCGCTTCGAAATATATATTCCGGATATTATGTACTGGTGCGAATATACACATTGTGATTAAAGAAGAAATAACTATTTATTTTTATTTTAATCCACAAAGATAAAAAAAAGTAATTGTGCATTATTCAGTCCATTATATTATAATAGTGTTGCATTCTTTATTTAGCCTAGTAATCTTGTCTGTGGCTGTTCCAAGTAGCAGATGGAAAGTAACATAGGCCATCATTTGGCACTGGTGGGATTTCAGAATAAAAAATGTGTATTTGTCAGGAAGTGAAAAATAAGTTTTAATTGTTAAAGACTGACATATACTTTGCATGCAAGCTCTGTTTCTTCTGCTGTATACCTAATGCATGGCATTGCTTGTGCATACTAATCTTACCAAGTCTTCTTGCACATTCTTTTCTTATAGTGAAGCTTCTAAGGTGATTGCTTGGAAATACAATGTCTCCTTAGTAGGCATGATATGACTGTATAACATTTGAGAGAGTGATCTCTGATCTGAGACTCAGGTACATTAACTGGGGATACAAGTGTCCAGAAAGTAAGTAAATAATTGTTATAAAGATCTATGAAAATATATTTTCAAGTTTAAAAATGAATGTATTTTAGGTTAACCCAGACATTTTATTTGTTCAGACAAGTAGAAGAGATATCATAATCATCATTCCTCTGATATTTTATTTGATAGTTTCTTCTTACCTAGTTAGTCATTATCAAGCACAGAGTTCTACATTGCCTTTTTGGCTTCTTCCCCTGTGGTTTTTTCCCCAAGAATGGGGTTGTCTTGGATTGTGATGATTCATTTACAAACTGTCTTCTGTTCTTAGTTAAATTAATGTAACCAGGAACAATCCACAAGTTCAAGCTGTAGACCACACCAGAATTCATTCAATAGAGACTTCATGTACTTTTTCTATTGCTAGAGTCTCTGTCTCTCTTTCAGTTTACTGCCTATTGCTGAATTGTGAGGTTCCATGTAGCTAAACTCCATGTGAGACAGTGAGTGTGCATAGTTTCTAAGGCTTCGTCAAATTTTATTTTTATATGTACAGCAAATGTATTGAGTTGAATATGGACTTTTGTTTTATGTATAAGACAGATAGCTCTGGAGTGAGGTTACAAATGCAAAGGAGTTGGCTGATCTCAATCCAGTCCTTAGTTTACATGAAAATGGGTTGAGACATATATCTCTGGGGCAGTTCTAGGGCACCCCCAGACAAGCTATGTGCAATGTAAAGCACTATACAAAGCAGCCACAAAAATTTTCTACATTTCATGCAGAACACTTTTGTGGTTGGTTTTCTATTTTATGGTGCTTTAAATTGGGTGCACATGTAGCCCCCTTGCCATTTATGCTGAGATTAACACATTAACTGCTGCACAAATATAACCTATAGAAGGGCCCTAAGGTGCCACCCTGCCATGCCTTTTGTCACCAGAAGCCAAATCGGACAAACATTTGTTAAAGCATCATTAAAGCAAAGGATATATATTTAAAATTCACATGATCTCCATTATACTGTTATAAATCTTGAATATTGCCAGGAAAAGCACTGATTTATTGAAGTATCAGATAAGACTCAGGCCCTATGTGAACTACAGTGTCTCTGTTAGTGGTACAGTCCAAAGAAGAAAACAAAAACTTTTATTTAGCTAATTGGATTTCTGTTTTTTTCTTTGCAAATGTATTAAATCCAGAAGCTTTATCAAATAGTTTTCATAGGCGGTAACAATATTCTTAATGAATACTTTTGTCTCAGCAGGTATATCTGAGACTTTTCCCCAGAGGTCTTTTCTTTTATTAAACCTAATTTTATTGTATTTTCCCCTCTGGTATTATTTTTCCTTTAACTTTGAATTACTTTTAGCTCTATGAAGCATTTTGAGAGAAAATTTGTGTTTCTTACTAAATTAACTAGCAATAGATGCTAGTTTACCTTTTTTATATGAGTAGATCCTCTGAAGCAAAAGGAACTTCATTTGTAAGTTAGATGAGCAGAAGCAGACCCAAATTTGTATTGCTTTAAACCAGGGGTGTCCAATTCAGATCCACTACTGCCAAGGTAACCATAATAGCCATTGCTGCCATTGGCACCAAAGTAGCTGCTGCCATGGTGGTCACAACTGCCTAAGTGGCTGCTGCCCAGGTACAGATCCAACACATGAGAAGCCCTGCAGTCTGGATTCAGCCTGGGGCATGGGGTTGTGGTGGCAAATTGTAGTGACTACCTTGGCGGCAGTGGCAGTGATCACTATGGTTACCCCAGCAGCAAGTAGTGGATGAAATAGCCAGAGACGTAACAAACTCCTTGAGTGCCAGGGAAGGAGGAGGGCACTGGATATGCTGACCCTGGAGAGTTGGTGGGGGTGGAGGAGGGGGAGTGAAGTCTTGCCTGCCACTACTCTCCACAGAGTGAAGGCTGCTGATGTTGCTGCTCCTGCTGCTGCTTTCTACAGCTGCACTGATTCAGGCAGATCAACCCCATGGCCAGGCTCCCTGGTGGAAGCTGCCCTTAGTGCAATCATTCACTCTCCCCATACGCCAAGTATGTTATTGGGTACAGGGCTGCTATGGCAAAGACTTCCTGGGGGTAGTGAGGAGCACTGGAGGTTCTGAAAAAGATTTCCTCCAGCTGCCCCGTCTGGCTCCAGTGGTTGGGAAGGGACAGCACAGTGGCAAAGATTTTTGCAGTCAGGGGTGACTCTGAAGTAGTTAGTGCTTGAGTATGGTGCTGTCACTACTAAGCCCTAGTTAGTCTGCTAGAAACAGCTCTGGGGGCCAGATCCAGCCCATGGGTTCTAAATGTCTGATGGCTATGTATGTTGCATTAAATTATTAGGGCTTGAATATCCTGTTGGACCCTTAATACTGCTCTGCCAGAGCAATGAAAGCCAGCTTCAAAGTGAATGTAAATGAAATTTATACCCTGTCAGAGCACTGCAGATAGGCCTTCATGCAAATGAGCATTGGGCAAAATTCAAAGTGGTCCCTTCAATGCCTAGATGGGGCTTCTGCTAAATATAGGCACCTAAATTGAAGAGAAATAAAATGGCCCTCTGCCAACACAAAATTCATTAGGAGCTAGAATTTATTAGGTACCTCCATTTCAAATCAAGTCAAGTCAGTTCCAAGGCCACTATGACCATAGAGGCACCTTTGATGCTGTAACAAACCTTCTCCTCTCTGCCCTGGGTTTGGCTATCTTTGTGCACTCTGTCAGTTGAAGCCCTGTCCAGTCCTTAATATTTGTTCCCCAGCTCTCCTTGGGTCTACCACTTTTTCTCTTTCCCCCCACTGCACCCTGCATTATGGTGTTGGGAAGGGTGTCTGACCTTCTCACGATGTGTTCAAGCCACTGCAGATTCCTTCGTTGCCAGACTACAGACAGAAGTTACACATAAACCAATTTAAGTGATCAGAAACTGGTTTAAACCTATAACAGAACATAAGTTCAGTACACATAAACCAGTTTCACAATACCGGTTTGAGAGAGACCTGGTTGAACGTAGTATCAGGTTTTACAGATTAAGCTCAAACAAGTTTATGGAACTTCTGTCCCAGACCCCTTCTGGCTTTAAGTTAAATCAGAGTCCTCCAGCATCCCAGTATGCTCTGCAGCCCTGGACTGGGCTGTGCTGTCTGCTCCAGTGGATGCTGACCCTCAAAAAATGAAAGGGGAAGGGAAGATTTATTTTCCTTCCCTCCCCTGGCCCAGCAGCACAGATCCCAGCGTGATCTGCCAGGCAGGGGCACAGCAGCCTGTCAGGCATTTCTCCGCTTGATACTTCAGTGGCAGGGGGGTGGCCAGCCCCAGCAGTAGCCTCAAATGAACTGGCCAGGGAGGGGGTTTAATTCCCTCTTCCCTGTCTGAGCAGCACAGATCCAAGCCAGGGCTGTCTGGCATTCCTCCTTCACTGTTGCTGCGGCAGCGAAGGGAGAGCGGCAGGCAGACCCCAGCTGAGGTCTGTGCGGGTGGGACAAGGAAGGGGGAATTGAAGGCCCTCCCTGGCCAGGTCACTTGAGGCTACTGCCAGGGCTGGCCATGCCCCCCCAGCATAGGTTCTCTGCAACCAAGGGCATGCTCTAGCACCCCCTGGCTTCTGGCCTGACCCACTGCAGGCATGTGCCTGCATTTCCTGAGTTATAAGTGAATGTCTATTCGCTTGCAAATTGGTTCGAACTAGGCAGGGTAGAGTAACCTGCAAAGACTGAATCAATTCAGGCTCTGGCTTTTTGAATGCCTGTCTCTAGCCACAACCTCTAACAGTGGTTCATAGGTTCCAGTTTTGTAACTGATTTGCTGCTTGGAAGACTCATTGGTCTGATGCTCAGTGTACAAGACATACAGCAGACTCCTAAAAAGCAGTCTCCTAAAACACTTCCATTTGGGATTTCAAAATACTCTTGATGTATATACACCAGGGCTTCTGAGCATGCTCAAAAGTGTTGCAGGTAGAGCTCATAAGTACACCGTGATTTACAGTGCCTCAGCTTCAACAAGAAGTGTTCGGAGTGTGCCCTCACCTAGTCTTTTCTATAATCTGGTAATTAAGGGACTCTTCTGGGGAATGGAGACATGGGCTTGAATTTCCTCAGGGTGAGGAAGACGTATAACCCATGTCTCCTATCATCAAGTCATCAAATGTTTTTTAACTACTAAGCTATTGGGCAAAAGTGAGCATGCTTCATTCAACAGCAGTATCAAAAGTGAGGTTAGGTATTGTGAACCCCAAGTGAACACCAGACCCTAGTGGACAGCCTAAGTCAGGTACCTTAATTCCTCAGAAGAATGGGAATCCTGACATATGCCTGTGCTTAGTATTTCCTACAGATATATATATCTATAGAAAGATAGATATAGATATCTCTATATTTATATCTATCTTTATACATAGATATAGAAAGATATTGATAAAGAGATATTTATATCTGTGGGACAGGGTGGCACCTATCCATCCATAGGCCCATCTGTATGTTCACTCAAAAAAAAAATTATCTATTTATATCTATATATATACTTACATTTATAGATATAAAAGTGCGTGTATATATGTATGTATATACACGTGTGTGCACACATACACATAGATATGAGTGAACATACACATAGTAACCATCCAATACATATTTATATTTCCCAATTCATGCTATTAATTATATATTCTGGCATTAAGCACTTATGGAGTTCACTAAATTCTAGATTAACCCAGAGAATTTATCTATTCAGACAAATAGAAGAAAAATCATAATCATCAGTTTTTTGACACTTGCTTCTTATCTGGTCACTCCTTTTCAAGCACAGGGTTTTACATTGCTTTTTAGCTTCTTCCCCCCCCTGTATTTTTCCCCCAAGAATAGGGCTGGCTTGCATTGTGATTTTTTCATTTACAGAATATATTCTGTTTTCAGTTTAATTCATTTAACCAGGAGAATTCCAGTGGAGCAGTCTCTATGATGGCATGGTCTTTGTGGCATGGTCCCTGTGAATATGGTATAGAATACTGTGCGAGTTTTATTGCTATTGCAGATAAACAAAGCATCTGTTTAATTCACTAATGATTCTACCACCAGAGTATATATTCATTTAACCTAACTTTGGTTTTCTAGGATTTTGTATTAATATAATGTAGCTTCAGTATATCACTTTTCACCTTTAGAGTTCAAAGTACTTTACCAAGAAGTTAATCATCTGTATTTTACATTTGGGAAGCTGCAGCATAGAGAGAATAAGTGACTTGCCCCAAATCATCCGGCAAACCAGTACAGATCTTGAAGTAAATCCTACATCTCAGTCTAGTGCTCCGTCTAATAGATCACACAGTATTTGAGCTGCTATTTAAAGTTAATTTCAAACGTATGGCAGTAAAATGTCATAGTATTATATACAATAGCAAATTATCACCCTATGTGCCTCATGTGTGTAACCCTAGGCACGATACTACCCGTGCATTCACCTGAATAGTTTGATGCTGGGGTACCCGGTAGGAAGTGGCCCCACCCAGCTCCCTGGGTAGCTGCTGCAGGGTCCCTGAGCGGAGAACCTCCCCTTACAATCAAACAACCTTGCAGACCGTTAAAAAACTATTCACAGGATTTAATTATTTACAGGGTAAACATATGACCACTACAATAGAACAAATGTTACACTGCATGATCTGGTGATAGTGGCTTAAGAGTTGATGCTTCTTGGATATACGTTACACTAGGGGAAGGTATATAAATTACCCATGATAAATAAGGAACCAATACATAAATACATAAATACATTGATACTCCATCTAATAAACCATCAAGAACTTATTTACATAGTCTGTAACCTATATAGTGGGTACTGAGGACCTTGTGTGCACAGCCCCTGGCTGGGTGTCTCAGGGAGCAGAACTGTGTCTGTGACCCTGCACAGGATATGTGGGTGGTGCCTGGTGCCGGCATCCTTTGAATGAGCTTCAGGGGTCTCCATGCAGCAGGCAGTGGCTCCTCCCCTGTAGTCCCTGCAAGACAGCTTATTCTTGCCCAGACCCCTTCCCTGGCATGGAGCAGTGGGTGGGCTGCAGGTTGTAACAGTTTCTCCTGCCCAGCACTGCAGCCCTTCCTGTTCTTTCAGGGGGGTCCATTTTTAATGCTGCTACATGTGTATGCATGCAGATAGTGTAATTGACTCAGACTGTGCAATGACCTCAAATGAATTGCTCTTGCCAGGTTTGCATGAAAATAATAACTTAGCTTGACCCATCTTGGCTCTGGAATAATATTAGTCTTGTCATATTGCACAATATAAACAGGTTAAAATGAGGTTAGATCTGAATGGGAAAATCCAGGTTAGGCAGAGAGGGGTGTTTATGGCCCTTACCTCTGGGTTGGTACATGCAGGTCTTCTGAGATTACATGGCACTTAAAAAAAAGGTAAGTATTGTAGTATCCTTGTCAAATGCCAGCTATGGTAACTATAAGATAATTTCTTAAATTCATCCTGCAGCTTTATGCAACAAGAAATAAAGTCTTCCTGATTTCTTTTCTTTATGAAATATGATTAAGCACTGTTAATAGTTCCTAAACTTTACCCATGGCATAGCTGCATTTCAATGACAGGTGACCAGAAATAGGTTAACGGAGTTTGTACAGCAAATATCTTGGGGCCATTTTGGGGTGAAAATAAACATATATAGAAGCATTGGGTATGTTTTAGGAAAAAAAAAATTCTGGTTTACCCATGTTTCATAGAGAAGCAATAGAACACATCCATTGACATATTATCCCTAACATACTTTTTTTGTATTTACTCACTTTTCTAAGAGAGTAAAGCCAAAAAGACCTTTAGCTACCTATGCCACAATTTAGTTATGAATAAAACTTACAGAAGGAATGTGAAATTATTTAGTTTTCC
Organism: Crocodylus siamensis; assembly: GCF_052110815.1. NCBI lineage: Eukaryota > Metazoa > Chordata > Crocodylia > Crocodylidae > Crocodylus > Crocodylus siamensis. Next base: position 44,305,899 of record NC_143398.1, on the reverse strand, counting down.
AAACTTCAGTCTGGTGACATTTCTTGTATTAAAATTCGTTTGCATTTCAGAGGTAATTTATAAAGTATGGTCTGTCTGTCTGTCACTTTCTGTCTCTGTCTCTCTCTCTCTTCCCCACCCTTTTTCCAATAAGCATAATCTAGTTGTCAGCTTCATTTTCCATTTGTTTTTGGTTTGCCATTTAACTACTGTTTACCTTTTGTGTGTATGAAATTGTGTTTGCTCTTAATTGGGCTCTATTCCATGAAAACGTGAGGCCACTGTTTGAGAATTGCTACTCTCCTGATAGAAACTACAAGCATACAAGTAGCTGGGTTTTTGGTTGTAACTGTGATGGTTCTGTTATGGGGTGTAGTTATTGTGGGGGTGGCGGAGATGTGTTGGCAAGTTTTGCATTTCTTGTCCTGGCACGGTCTGGATCCATTTGGAGTGTTTTGGGTCATAGGGATTTTGCTTCTGGTGATGAGGTTAGTGAGGTTTGGTGCTTGTTTAAAGGCTGGGATGGGTGGTTCTGGAAAGATCTCTTTAAGAGAGGGGTCTTCTTCTAGTATGGGTTACAATTGTTTGAGGATTTTCCATGTAGGTTCTAAGGAAGGGTGTTATGTCATAACTAATGGTGTGCAATTTGTGGGGATTTCCTTTTTGTACTGCAGCAGATCTTCACGTGGTATGTGGGTAGCTCTTTCAAAAGTATGATCTATCTTTATGAATGAGTGTCCTTGTTGGGTGAAGGCCCTTTTGAGATTTGTGAGGTGGTGATCATAGGTATTCTCAGTAGAAATTCTATGGTATTGGAGGGCTTTGCTGTATATTACAGGCTTCTTGGTGTGTTCAGGGTGATTGCTGGTTCTGTGTAGATATATATGATGGTCTATGGGTTTCTTATAGATGGTAATTTGTATTTTACTATTTTGGATATTGATCATGGTGTCCAAAAAGGAAATACTGGTAGTAGAGTATTCTGATGGAAGGATTGTTGATTTTTTTTATGGAAATTGATCAGAGACTACAGGATTTCAGTCTAAATGATGAAGATGTCATCTGTGTATCTCAGGTATAGCATGGGTTTGATAGTGAAGTTCTTGAGGAATTCTTCTTCCAGGTTTCCAGGTGGGCCATAAAAAGGTTGGCATATTGTGTGGCTATTTTGGTGCCCATAGCTGTGCCCATGGTTTGGAGGAAGTGTTGGTTGTTAAAACTTAAGTTGTTATGTGTGAGGAAGAAGTATATGAGTTCAATGATATCTTGAGGTCTGTACTCTGAGTTGTAATCTTGCTCTTGTAGATATGTGAGATAGCCTTGGATGCCAACCTGGTGTGAGATGTTGGTGTATAAGCTAGTGACATCCACTGTGACTAGGAGGGTATTGCTAGGAAGGTTGTCTATGTTTTTGAGTTTTTGCAGGAAGTCTGTTGTGTCTTGGATAAAACTTGGTCTTTGGGAGCAAGCAGTTTTAGGATGGATTTGATTAAACCTGATATTTCTTCCATTAGGGTTCCATGGTTAGAAATGATAGGTCTGCCAGGGTTCCCTTGTTTGTGGATTTTAGGGAGTGGGTAAAAAGTCCCTGGACTGGGTAGTGGAAGGATCGGGATCTGAAGTTTTTCTTGTAGTTCAAATGGAAATGATGTGATGGTGGTTTTGAGTTTTGAGGTGAAAAGGGGAGTTGATCTTTCTCAAGTTTTTTATAGGAGATAGTGTCAGAAAGTTGTCTGTTGGCTTCTTTTATGTAGTCTTCACAGTTAGGGATGACTATATCCCCTCCTTTATCTGCTGGTTTTATTACTATTTTTCAAGCTACTCAGTTGGTCTAATAAAAGATATCACATCTACGCAAAGAACCTTGCAAGCATACAAGTATTCATTCAATTTCTCCTGGGGAAACATGCCCCCTATGGGGAAAACATCAACCTGGAAGATATCCCTTCTGGGAGGAACCTCCCTTCAAAGAATGAATGTGTACATGTTTTCTTCCTGGACTGGTTCAGGAGGGGTGGGGAGCAGCAGCAGGAGCTGCTCCTCACCTCTTTCCCACCACTATTACTTGGGTGGTGGGAGCAGCAGTAGCAAGGCCAGGAACTGGTCTTTGAGAAGCTCTCCCTGATATTTGTTCCCAGCCCTGCTAACTTCCCCTTGCTGCTCCTGCCACTGAACTGTGCAGCAGGGGTGGCAGTTTCAAAGCCGGGAATTGCGCTTGAGGAAGCTCTCCCTGAGCCTGCTTCCCCCTATCCCCAGCTTCACATTGCTGCATCTGCCACCTGCAGCAAGGTTGGCAAGGGGAAGCTGGCCAGGCTTGGAACTGGGACCAAGGAAGCTCTCCTGAGGCACCAGGGTAATGTTTTCCATACTTGTCCAGAACAGAGACTGCCTCACTTGCTCCACTTCCCTCTGTGACTGGTCTGACAGGGGTTAAGGGAGAGGATTTTCACTCATTCAGCTTTTAACATCTATAGTTTTTTTGCCTTTGAATTCCTTATTAAGTCAAACAGGATGCAGATTACATTGCAGTGTATATTCTGGTCACTTAGGGAATTATATGTATATAACCTAATTATATCACATAAATGTGCACAGTAAAAAGGTTAAAGTTGTATTATATTTGTGTGACAAAAACCCATTTAACTTTATGGTTTATAAGCTTTTATTAAGATGTATGAGACCTTACATAAAGGATAACGCCATCATTATTCTACAAGGTACCATTTAAAAATATGTCATGGGAAAAAGGTTCAAAAAGGTGACTGTGTTTTTCAATTAGCAGTACATAGAAATCTGACCTAAAAAGCATTAACAAAAAAGTCATATATTTTGTTTATAATTTGAAAATACTCTTCAGAGTTTAGTCCCGCAATAAAATACTAGTGAGCCATGTGTAAATTAAAAACAGGAAACATGAAAAGGCAGTATTTACTGAAGTACTTAAAAATTCAGCTGTTAAAACAGGAATTACAGGAATTCTAGCTAGAATTTTCTTTAAAATGTTTTGGGTTAAGTAGTGTTTTGGACTTAAAGGTGTTTAAATTTCCTACATGTGGTTAATTTATAATGATAGGTCTGGCTAAGAAGCGAATTCCACTATGCTTACACAATTTATAGAAGTATGTAAGTTATAATGGGTTTTTTTCACACCAAACTTTCCCAACAAAAGACATTGAAACACATCCATCTTTACACAGCCATTGCACTAGATCAACTGAAAATATAGTTTTATTCATGCATGGTCCTGTACTCTTCAAGTGGACAGAACTTGCACTAACCTGAGCACTGCCAACATGCAGTGAGCCTAACTAAAGTAAATGAGATGCAGCTTATCCTGAAAACCTGAATTATCATTTTATTTGTGAATACCATATAGCTAAGCATATGATCTTCCAGAGTCCCTCTGCCAAGATTTTCTATTAAACATTAGAAGTCAGACATAGATCTATGGTAGAGTGGTGCAAATGAAGTAAATGTTGCTATAACTATTAAGCATTTAATGAATACTGATTAATTAAAAATCCTGGCTAACTGATGTTTGTGAGTATTTCCTGGGTAGGCCATATTCTCCTCTTCAGTGGCCTCTTGGGTTTCCAAACCTGTTGTGAAAAGGATACATTCTTACAGTCTGAGGGTCCCAGTGTACAGCCCAGTAAACATTATAGTGGCCAAGTGTGAAGAATTGGGATTGATTAAAAAAAAAAAAACACTTTAAAGCCCTCACTGTGTGTTGGCCTTAATTTTAATGTGTTTCGATGAGAGTGTGGCATTTCTGAAAGATGACTGGTGGCAACCCTTAAAGAAGACAGCAAGCAGGTGTCAACATTTCCACGCCATGGCTGGTGGGCCTAGGGCACAGATTTTGTATCCTGCTTGACTAAATCCCATATTTTACAAAACCCATTTCCAAAATGTTTTGCTTTCATTGTGAAATAGGTGGAATAAAATGAAATTACATAAAGAAATGGCATGATCCTGTTAGCTCCTCTGCAGAAGAAAAGATCTTGTGATCAAAGCCTGGTATGGCAATCTGAATTTACTTTGGGGCTTCACAATAACCTCTGTCTCTAAGTCAAGTCTTCTTTAGCCCTACAAAGAAGGCCCTGCCTGGCTTCTGCCTCTGTGCATATGTCAGGTTTTATGATACTCACAGTAGATAGAAGCACCATATTTATATAGAACAAAAGTTGCATGGTATTAGTCTAAAGCCATTAGGCTCATGATTCACCATATAGTTAATTGGGCTGACCCCCAGCAGAGTCAACAGAATTTCAAGCCATTGTGACCGTACAACTCAGCACTGCTTAGTATGTGGGTCTATTTCAGTGTCCCTCACAAATGATTCAAGTGCTAATTAGCCCCCAGTCATGACAGGTACCAGGTTACTGTTTTCATGAGTCCTGGGATCCTCCAAAATGTTATATGCAGATGAGGCATGGGGCAACCTGGCCTGGCTTCATGCTCATGGAAGGCATGGCCACACTAATCATATGCAACAGGTTCTACAGAGTTCCAGAGCAAGTATGGGCTACAGAATGAAAGCCCAGCAACTGTGTCCAACCCTGGTGTTATGATGTTACAACTATGTCCAACCTTGGCATTATGAACATTACCATGACAGCCCAGCAACTATGTCCAACCTTGGCATTATGTATATTGCTGTTCTCTAATTCTGCAGCCCATGCTGCAAAGTGAAGACTTCAGAATTCAAATTCAGATATACTATGAAGGGATGTGGAGAGGAGATATCATTTTTAAAGCTCTAGAACTCTCCAGGATTTAACAGAGTAACCTATTTCTTTTTCACAAAAGGGAAAAAAAAATCACACTTTAAAAAAGAACCAGATGTGTTTCAGTCCCTGGTGCCTTGTAGTGGTTGAGATACCGCACTTAGACAAATCTTAGCTAAAATGATGCAAGCCATAATTTTAGCCATAATGAAAAATTATGCATCTTCATACCATGCTTATTTGGTTTAGCCATTCTTTCACTCTGATCTTTCAGTGAGGCATCTTCTGTGATTTCAAATCCGTGGTAGGTAGAAAATGGCAAAACATAGTTATGTAGAGAAAATAAACTATCAGAACCTTAGTCTCAACAGAATTAAAAATGAAATACTACTCCTGCCAAGTACAAGTACTAGTTTAGGGTTCAGGGGCTTGCTTCTGTCAAGAATAACAAAAAATTGTCAGTGCCTATAGGGGCTATACAGCCTAATGAGCAAATAAGTCTTTTCACTGGTAGACTACCACCTGTGATAAGAAACCTGGTGCATTTCTCTGGAAATGCTATGGTGTAGTGACTTTTCCTTCTTGTTAATATCACTCTGAAATTTTCTTTTAAATTAGATGTACAAGTACTATTTACTATTGTGATGGACTTGTGAGAGATGGAAACTAAGAAAAAATGAATAAAGACAGATTGGAAAGAGATTACAGTATTTCAAAAAATAAAAGAATTGTAGAGTTTATATTTTAAGTACTATATTTGGCTTTCTTAAAATAATTTAAAATAAGAATGGAACATCTGCCTGATTATAAATATCTGCAGATGTGTGTTTCAGTCCATGATTTATCTTAACCACGGATCTCTGCATGTGTGAGTTCTGGACTGTGGAATAAAGAGATACTGTCAAGATACAAGATATCACAATACACTATAAAAATGGGGAGCTGCTTGTAGACAAAGCAGATGCCTTTTGTAGTATGATGCCATGACAAACAGAACACTTGACAAGGACCATATTGTGTAGTGCAATCCTTAGAAGCCCTGGAAACTGGGAAGCAAAAGGAGGCTGTAGGGAAGCAAAAGCTGGTTTAATGTAGGCTTCTCTGTAACCCAGAATTGTTGGAGTACACAGTGCTCCAGTCTTGAACATGCCTATTTCTGGTCCCATGTCAGTGCCTGGCGCTGAGAGAGGGGGAGCTCAGAGTCACAACCATTGCCCTAAGCTGCTTCTAGACCAGAGGAATTTTCCATGGGTTACAGAGCAACGGTTGGAACTAGAATCTGACTTAAAGAATAGTACTCTGATGGCCAGCTAGAAAATAGGGTGGAGGCTGCAAGTGAGATCAGTGCAGGACACTTCCATCATATGAAAGCTGTGACAAATTCTGTAATTACTGTAACAAAGAATGTCTCAGGTTAGAGCTACCTCATGTTGTCTGATTGTTCATTGCAGTTACATGCATTGAAAACCCCAGAAAAAACCTCTGTCACAACACCCCCTAATCTTGAGCTAAACTTTTGCTTTCTGAAATTAGTGCAAACCTAGGGTATCTTACCAAATGTGAGTAATCTTTAAAGCTACTACATTGTATTGATGCAGCTGATCTGCTTCATACTAGCTGTGTCACTGTGGGATTCCAGGAATTTCCAGTAGCTTTTCTGATCAACTAAACTTAACAAAGTAGCTCTTTACAGCTAATAGAGCTACTTAATTTCTCTACTGCTTGTTTCTTTGAAAATTCTACTATGATCAAAGGTGAGGGCAAAACAAAAGTCTGTAGGGTAGCAAAAATATAGAGTGTAAAAGCCAACTGTGAAATAACTAATTCTAGCAATACACTGCAAGAAATGGTAGGAGGTTTAGTAGCAATACACTTAAGTAATGTAAACACATGGAGAAGAAGTAAGGATAAAATATTGTATGTGGATAAACCATTCTATTTACCCACAGTTATTATGTCTGTAATGCTGTTCTAATATTCCTTTTTCCCTTTGGCCAAATGACATACATTTTGAGAGAAATTTGTTATGGTAGGATTAGGAGGTGGGAGGAATGGTGGTCCATAAAAGAATTTCTGAAGCAGTGGTCTACAGGCTCAAAAAAAGGATATAAGCCATTTATTTACCTGTAGTTGTTTAATAACATTATATTTTTACAGTGCCTGATATCCAGCATGAGTGAGTTTTTGTGTTCTTTTTCTTTGTAGATCCTTTTCATTGGTGATTCAACTAATAGAGGAATTATGTATTATCTGATACAAAGAGTGAATGAGACCCTTCAGGAATGGCAAAAGACGCATGATGTTAAAATTTATCATAATATAAATGAAGGGAAAACATTTATTAGCTACTCCTACTATCCCCGGTTTTGGCTCAGTGTAAAACAGAGACCAACGTTTGAAAAAGCACTAGAACAACTGCTCCAAAGGTACAGTGTCTGTTGTTGGTTGTTTGTATTCTCATTCCATCCACAAATGTGTTTAACAGATTTTCACAATTAAAATCAGTAAATAATTAAACATAAGATATGTAGGCCACATTGTGTGGTTGAAAAGGAGTCGAAACTGACATCAGGCCCCTGATCAGGATGCCAGATATGGTTCATTGAAATGTAATGCAATGCTGTTAAAATATTTGCCATCTGTTTTAAGGCAACATGTGTTGTTTTTTCTTCCTGGGTTTCAGATCACATCCCCTTGAGAACACAGACCAGACTGTGTTAGTCGTAGGTGGTGTTCAGTGGCTTAATTCCAATCATCTGCAAATTATCCAAAAGGTGTTGAAGAGGTAAAGTTTAGTGCTATGTGTGTTGATATTATTCCCCATAAAATCTTGATATGATAAAAGTGTGTCAAATGTACATATTTAATTTGTTTTTACATATTAGTGTGACTTATAAAAGAAATAATTTTGTAATGTCCCTCTAGATCTGTAAATGACATGTCCATGCCTTACTCTACTTGCTAAACAGGGAAAATCTATCAAATATCCTGGTAGTTATCAAATCTGTAGGAATGGGCTTTCATCTACCAGTGGATGGAATACATTCATTATCACAGGTAAGGCACAGATAGTTTTGACTGCAGTCACTAGATTAAAGGCACACCTGATTGGATAATGCCAGCTTTTAGCTTGCGCTCATTTTTTGACTGAAGAATAATAGAACGTTTCTTCCATTGCAAAGAACTCAGAAACACCACAAAAGGTCAAAAATGTTTTCTGACATTATAGATTCCTGTTTGAAATGTCTGGGTTTATCTTCTGAAGCACGTGTGTATATTTGTAGACCAACCAGTGCTAATTGCATGGCATCATGCTACACCCTTAAAAGGATTTCAAGGCATCCCAGGGTACTGAGGCATCCTGGTTAAGAATCACTTATCTAAACAATGATTTTGCTGCCTGTTTACAAAACATTCCCCTTTGCTAAGCAAGATTTAATAAGTCAAAGATAAATATGCATACTTTTTAATATAGTTTGCTGATAATGGCTTTAAAGCAATTATCCCTTATTTCACAGATTGCAATGTACTGCTCCAGGCTCTCTGCTAAATTTACTATTTCAGCTAAAAGCACATACTCCCTTATGCCAAGTACCAAGTTGTGAAGGTGGATGAGTGATAGACAGATCACTCCTTTCATTTGGATAGCTGAACCTTTCTAAGCTCTTTGCAGCTGACTGGGTCAGATTCATCAATACACTCTAGCCATTTTTCAGTTTTGTCTATAAATTGAGTCTAACAAGCTAATTAAGCCAGAACATTGCAAAGCAGCTGGAATGTATTGGTGATTCTGGACCATGATTTATGTTTATAGCACATTATAGTTATTTTAAGGGTGCAGGCAGAAGTGAACATTTCCACTTGATCTAGCCACAGAAAGCAGTTTATAGCCATGGCCAAACACAAGTGCACAGTGGCAGACAGCTTAAAAAATGGCTGATCAGGTGAAAAATCTGACCCCTCATTGAATGAGGGATCAGATGAAGATATTTCAAGACAGAGCCTGTTCTGTAACTTCTGTCTTTGCTGGCTGCCAGCCTCAAACTGTTTTCAGAATGGGAGGGAGGAAAGGGAATGGAAGGAGTTCAGCCTGTGGGTTTTTGAGCCTCTGCTGAAGGGTGGGGAGGTGTTTTGGAGGCCCCTCCCCAAGGTGAGGAGGACTCCAATACACCCACCCCACCCTTCAGTGTTAGCTGGGGAACCCTTAGAACCCCTCTGTTCCCTTTCCCCTCTCCCATTCTGAAACAGGCAGGCAGGGAGAGAGGAGGGGCCATTGCTAGGGGAAGCCAGCTGCAGGCTCCCACCCAGCAGCTAGATTCCCCTCCCCTGTGGAACCAGCAGTGAACTTCTGTTTGTTCTAGGAGACCATTGTAACTCAGAACGCTTCCTGCAAAGTGTTCTCAGTTACAATGGGGAACTGCACTTCTGTCTGCACCATGTCAAAGACTTCAGGAATAACAGATGGGCACATGTTAATGTGTTTTGTCCTGCAGAGGTCTGTCCTGCATGTAGTGCGATTCATTGTTTTCATTTCAGTGACTGAATATATAGTATATTTATAACACTTGCAGAAGACACCAAATTGGGAAGGGCTGCAAGTAGTTTGGGGGATGGGACTGAACTAGGAATAATCTTAATAAATTGTAGAAGTGATTTGGAAGCAATAAAATGAAATCCAATAAAGTTCTAAGTACTACACTTGGAAAAGGAAAAATTTGTGTAGATATGCAAAATCTGTGTCCATTTCTGGACATTGCACTTCAAGAGGGATGTGGATAACCTTGAGAGGGTCCAGAGGAGGGCTACTCGTATGGTTAAGGACCTGCAGGTAAGATCCTCCGAGGAGAGATTGAGGGACCTGAATCTCTTCAGCCTCCGCAAAAGGAGCCTGAGAGGGGATCTTGTGGCCATCTACAAATTCATTTGGGGGGGGAGGGTCAGGCAGCAAGGAATAGGGGATACTCTGTTTACCAGGGCACCCCTTGGGGTTACTAGGAACAAGAACAATGGCCATAAACTGATGGAGAACAGATTTAGATTAAATGTTAGGAAAAATTTCTCCTCAGTGAGGGTTGCCAAAATTTGGAATGGGCTTCCAAAGGAGGTGGTACTCTCCCCTACCTTGGAGGTCTTTAAGAGGAGACTAGACAAGCACCTAGCTGTGGTCATCTGGCCCCAGCACTCTTTCCTGCCCAAGGCAGGGGGTCGGAATCTATGATCTACTAAGGTCCCTTTTGACCCTGAAAATCTATGAAACCTGTGAAAATAACTGACTAGCCAGCAGAACTGCATAAAAGTATCTTGGGGGGGTTATAGTGAATTTCAAACTGATTATGAGTCAACAATCTGAGGTTGCTGCAAAATCCACATATGCTATTTTGGAATGTATTAAAAGTAGTGTTAGGTGTAAAAGATGGTAATTATTCCGTCTTGTCAACACTGGTGAAACTTCAGTTGGAGTGTGGTGTCCAGTTTTCGATACCCCTGAAGAAAGGTGTGGACATTTTGGAGCGAATCCCCAGAGGAAGCAACACAAATAAGACGTTAATAAAAGCATGAGCCATGAGAAAAGTTTGAAAAAATAGGTGTGTTTAGTTTAGGAAAGAGTAGGCTAAGTAAAAGGGAGTTAATGATAGTCTTTCAGTATGTAAAAGGTTGTTATAAAAGAAATGTTTTCAGTTGTTGCTGTGTCTCTAACCAGTAGACTACTGGGAAAAAAGGAGATGGGTCTTCTTTTTCTTTGAGTAAATATTCCCTGATCATGTTATTTGATTCCTCAGATGAAGGCATGGTAATGTACAGTCAGGTTCTTCAGGAGTAGGAGGTACATACCTCTCTAACTAGCATTTCCGGTTAGCTGCCTGCAGAAATTGCTTGATCAGTAATGAGCAGACATAGAATCATAGAAGTCGGGTTGGAAGGGACCTTGTAGATCTTCAAGTCTAATCCCCTGCCTGGGCAGGAGAAAAACTCGGCTCAAATGACTCTAGCCAGGTAGGCATCAAGCCTCTTCTTAAAGACCCCCAGGGTAGGAGCCAGCACCACGTCCCTTGGAAGTTGGTTCCAGATCCTAGCCGCCCTGACTGTCAAGTAGTTCTTATGGATGTCTAATCTAAACCTCCTCTCCAACAACTTGTGGCTGTTATTCCTTGTTATACCAGGGGGCTCTAGGGGAAACAAGGTCTCTCCCAAACCCTTCTGGTCCCCCCTAGTGAATTTACAGACGGTCACCAGGTCCCCCCTCAGCCTTCTCTTGTGAAGGCTGAACAGGTTCCAGTCCCACAGTCTGTCATTGTAGGGTCTGCCCTGTTGTCCCCGGATCATGTGGGTGGCCCTCCTCTGGACCCTCTCTATGTTGTCCACATCCCTCCTGAAGTGGGGTGCACAGAACTGGACACAGTACTCCAGCTGTGGCCTGACCAGCGTTGCATAGAGGAGGAGGATCACCTCCTTGGCCCTACTTGAGATGCACCTGTGGATGCACGACAAGGTCCGGTTAGCCCTGCCAACTGTGACCTCACATTGTTGGCCCATGTTCATCTTGGAGTCCATAATTAATCCAAGATCCCTTTCTGCCTCTGTGCTCTCAAGAAGGGAGTTTCCCATTCTATAAGCGTGTTGCTGGTTACTACTGCTCAAGTATAGCACCCTGCACTTGTCAGTATTGAAATGCATCCTGTTTTTGTTAGCCCACCCCTGTAACCTATCCAGGTCTTGCTGCAGTCTTTCCCTCCCTACTAGCGTGCTCACCTCACCCCAAATTTTGGTATCATCAGCAAATTTAAACAGGATGATTTTCACCCCATCGTCCAAATCGCTGATAAAGAGATTGAACAGCACAGGCCCAAGGACCGAGCCCTGGGGGGCTCCGCTGCCCACTGCTCCCCAGGTTGAATATGACCCATCCACCACCACCCTCTGAGTGCGACCCTTCAGCCAATCTGCAGTCCATCTGACTGTGTAGGCATCAATGCCACAGTTGCCTAGTTTTTTAATGAGGATGGGGTGGGAGATGGTGTCAAAGGCCTTGCTGAAGTCCAGAAAGACTATGTCCACGGCGACACCTGAATCCAATGCTTTTGCGATCTGAACATAAAAGGCAATCAGGTTGGTCTGACATGACCTGCCCCTAATGAAACTGTGCTGGTTGCCCTTAAGCATCATCCCTGAAGCCGGCCCATCGCAGATGTGCTCCTTGATAATCTTCTCAAAGAGTTTCCCTAGGACTGAGGTAAGACTGACGGACCTATAGTTGCCCGGGTCCTCCCTCCTTCCTTTTTTAAAAATGGGGACCACGCTGGCTATCTTCCAATCATCTGGCACCTGGCCCGAGCACCACGAGTGCTTGTAAAGCCGTGCCAAGGGCCCTGCAATAACCCCTGCTAGCTCCCTTAACACCCTGAGGTGGAGAGCATCTGGACCTGCTGGTTTGAACACGTCCAGCACTTCCAGAAGCTCTCCAACATAAGACTAACTATGGCGAGAATGAGCCTGGGTAGAGTGGAATGGGTCTGATTTGTCCAGTGATTTTCTTTTGTACAGACACAAACTAAGTCCAATTTTAGTTGTTGGTGTACTTCAATAAACATGCTGAAAAATTGCTTCAGAATCTAAGAAAATGTTAGAATAATAGCTATTTTTAGTAGTGAAATTCCTACAATTCATCTCAGGAAAAAAGGTATAATTTCCTCAGTGTTTTTCCTTTGGGTTACAGACTGAAGTACAAAATTTATGGAATGAAAATATGGTTATACTGGACACTGCAAAAAGATATGGCTATGAAGTGGTTGACACTTTCATCCTTACAATGGGACGATATAAAGAATTTCTGCAAGGAAAGTGTGGATGTCATTTCCATGAGGTAACTTTATTTTATATGCCATTCTCAATTTAAAAGGGGTTTGACTGTCAAAATCCTTAATAAAATGTACACAATATAGAATGCACTACTGAATCAAACTTGAATGTTATGTCTCACTATTTGGAGGGAAACAAAAGCTGGGTAATGGTAAAAGGTAAAAGAGTAATACTCAAAGGATTATAGATCCTAACCAGGTAAAATGAGTGCCTCATCTAAAAAATTTACCTCTGTTAGAAATGGATTCCGTGATGCATTGCATAGTTTCCAGGTCCTTATGCTTTTCTTACTTGCACTGAATATTTTTATTTTTTTCTGGAGCTATTGAATTTGATGTAAGTACTCTGACCATACTCATCAACATACATTTTTTTTTAATCTAACTTTATCCCTAGCTGCGTTGTTGACTTCATCCTGAAGTGGATTTTTTCAATGGACTTTCTTTGAATTATAGGCAAAGTTCTGATAGAAATACTCTATCTGGCTTCCTACTGAGCTGCTGGCGGCCCTAGGCTTTGGGAAAGCCTAGTGATGTAGTTTGTCCCAAGGTTAGGGACCCCAAAGCTTTCCGGCCCCCTTCTATAGAACCAGAAACCTGTAAGACCTTGGAGACCCACTCTAGCTGGGGTGTCAGGGTCCAGGTGTCTTTCCGTATGACAGAGCCCCTAGAGCCCCCGAGGAGTCCAGCTTGAGCCAAGGATCTTAGGACCTGTAGATCTACAGAGGGATCTAGCTGTAGAGCTCTGGGAACCGTAGGATACCAGGGTCCTGGGATCCCTGCCATGCAGCCAGGAGCCCAAAGCTCTGAGGGGTACATGCCATGCATCTGGGAACCTAGAAGTTCTCAGTCAGACATAATAGTACAACTACACAGATTGCCACAGGATCTCTGGGTTCCCTGCCACAGAGCTGGGAGCCAGGGTCCCTCTTACCAGGGCACTCAGAAGATCTGGGTCCTGAAAACCAAGGAGCACTCAGTACTTCTAGGGATGGGCTCTAAGGGCCTGTGACTTTGGAGCAGCCCTGCCATAGGGATGTATTTGGAACCAGGGCGTTCTGAGTCCACGGCTCTGAGACAGCTCTGCCAAGTGACCGAATGGCCACCCTCCACTTTGGACTGCCTCAGCCTCGGTCAGATCTTCCAGTTCTGACAATACTGATGTAATGCTCATCGATTGCTGGAAAGCTACTGAATGGTGAGGGATTTTACCACATTGTGGTGATGTTTCTAGAACAGGTTTCTTTCCCCAGAGTTTCCATTTTGCAGGATATTTAGGCATTAACTTCCCCGTGAGCTGAAAATTCAGAAAATCTACCACCTGTACCTTGGTCTATGGCTCATGTTTTCATTTGTTGATCAGGAGCCATAAGTAGGTTTTGTTTATAACTTTTGTGTGGTAGATGCATATTGGAAAAGTGGTTGTATTGGCAATGTGTTGCGAGTCATTCTTTCACATTTCTGTACATAGCTTTGTTTCTGGCCCTCGGTTTTGGGTTGTTTTTTTTCCTGCTGTATGTATAGCGGAAGGCATTATCTGCTCAGTTGGACTAAATGAAATAGGAATATTATAAAACCTCTGATGGGGGCAGTTAAGGACTCAGTTCCTTCAGATTTTTTTCAGAGTCCTAGAATCGTCTCACAATATCACGGTCATAAGAGCCAGTGAATTAAATCCAAAAAGAACCAGCAAACAGTCTATTGCAAGTAAGCCCAAAATCACCTGGCAGCTGCCAAACCAATGTCCAGAGAAAGCAGGAAATTTGAAAAACAAGATATTTAAAATTGTTCTGGTTTCCCTTAGGGTGTGTTTTTGAGTTGGTAACTGTGTCCTTTTACAGTGAGGAATCAGAGAGAGATCAGTTATGCTTTTGCACTTTTTGTACAATAAATATATCAAAAAGAAAGCCTTCACTGATTTCAGCATTGCTTGGTATTAAATCACAAGTTTTTCTTTTGTGACAATCACTGAAAGGTACGTCTTTTACCTCAAAGTTGACAGTGAAAATTCTGATTACATTTTATTGCCTCAATTCACTGCCAGGTTTATAGCTCAAAAAAGCTTTCTGAAACATTTACAGACAGAATAATCTTTAGACCAACAGAAGGTGAAATTTCTTATGAGGATACATGCCACCTCAACCTTATAGACGGGGTAGGGTTGTTGCCTAGCAAAACATTTTAGGTGACCAAGTTTTAGTCTACTGACAAGGGAAATTAACCTTCCAGGTTAAAAACTTGAACTGTCAAAAAGTGTCAGGTGTGTACAGATTACTTTCATAGTGCATGCCTTAAAATAAGGTTACAGATGCAAGTCCTTGATAATAACGTACAGAAATAAAGTATGGGCAGAAATGGAGAGATGAAAAGTCAAAGCTGCAGGAAAATTGGCTTGCTAATGTAACAGAAGATGTGATTTGCAAACCACAAGTCCATTAACATCTGAGGCTTCACATGTGTCTAAGCAAATGATAACCAGACTCTTGAGGTGTTTAGGGACTTTGCATCAGATATAAACCAACAGCTGAAGAAAAACTGAGGGGTTTCATTACTGACCAGAATAGCGGTATAAATGCTCTTGATTTAAGAGGCAGGGACCCACAAGCTATTTCCTTTGGATAACAACCTAGATAAGTTTTCCTATTAGAGCTATTATTATTTTGTGGTTAAAAAAATGGAAAAAGAAAGAAGGGGAGTATGCCAACACTTGACTGAAATGTTAGCTGTTTTTTCTGACAAAATCCATAGGAATGTGTTTACAGTCAAAAAAAAGCACCAAATAATGGGGACTGCCAAATGTGTTCTGGATGCCTGGAGAGGAATAAATGCCACCTGCTTGTTTAACAACGTACCACCTATTTTCATGCGATTCACCTGCATTCGAGCCAGCCCCCCTCCCTAGAAGCCCCCTCTCTAGAAACACGTGCATGCAAGCCTCTCATTGAAGTTGCTTGAAACGCATGCTGTTATAAAGGCACGATGCGATCTTAAGAGCTAAATGAAAGTCATGATTTTTCTGTGTGTCATCTTTTTTTCCAAAAAGTTCTGTAAAAAGTAAATCCAGAAATAAGATTTTCCTTCATCATACGCCCACTTCACAGACTAAAAAATCCTGTTCTGTGGCTAATCAAACCTAAGAATATGTTAAGCAAGCAAACAGCAATTCAGTGTCACAACAGTTGAAAACAAACAAGCAAAGATTCGAGAGTGTCCTTATGGCGCCTTCCTACTATCCCCCCTTACATTTTACTTAGTGATTCTGACCACTTCCTGCTAGCCAATAAGTTCCATTTAATCCTCCCAGGTGCAGCATCATGCAAATGATGCCATTTAAAAACAAAATAAAAATTTTATTTTTCTGCTTAAGTTCCACTGACACAGATGTATCCTCAGAAGCACAACAGATTTTATGACCATTGTGCTTCTGAAGGAGACAGATGCGGGTGATTAATTAGTTTGGGCTGTGATCCTGTCCTGATATCACTGGTTCTCTTTCTAGGTTCAGGGGCCCATGGTAGCAAAACACCATATAATTTCAGGGCTCTCATTCTGGAGGATTCAGTGAGCACTGCAGTCACCTGTTACTAGTAGTCTTCTGATCTAAATCAGAGGGACCACCAGCCAGGCATTTTTGGGATCTTTGTCCTAGAGTCCAGCTGTGGCATGGCTCTAGGGCAGGCAGGTTAGGAGCGGTCTCAGAATCAGACAGAGACTCAGAATTACAGTTTGCTTTTTGATTCCAGAGACACATACCCTGCACCAGTCCTAGACCACTGGTGGAGTGCAGCAGTGCTGATAAGTATGTTGGGGGCTGAATCCAAGGCAGTGGTGACAAGTAGTTTAGGGGCTGAAGCCAAGCCTCCATGCATTTCCCCAACCCTTCCTGCCCATGTGATATAAAATCACAGCTGGGTCACCTAGTACATCCCCCTGCACAACTGCAGAATTTACTGTTTGTAAGCCAACTCAAACAAATGCATGTGAAGCCACTTTTTAAACCCCCCCAATGGAAGATATTTCCAAACTTTCCTGAGTGGCTTGTTTCATTACCCTACTGTTTATACAGTTTTAAAGGGTTTTTTTCCTCCCAGGGTTTTAATCTAAATCAGTTTAAACTACTGCCTTCTCCTACCATCTGTGATAAAGGAGAACAATTGTTCTCCCTTTTCTTTACAGCAGACTCAAATATTTGAAAAATGTGAACGCATCCCCCATTTAAACTTCTTTTCTCCAGACTAACTCCTTCATCAGCATTTCTGCTCATTTCTAATCCTCTCCAGTTTCTCTAATCTGTGGGGGGCTATCAAGGAATTCCATAGAGTTTCTCCCTCACTTTCCACATGTGGGATGGGTAGCTGGCCTCGTACAGCAAGAGGACCTTCTGACCCCTTACTCCCCCATGCATCTGTGTGATACAGGCCATTATCTGGCCCTTAATCAGCCAGAACTCAGATTGGTTGTTCAATGGGGCTACAGCATGTACTGGCTATTCCTCCAGGCTTTTACCATGTTTCTTTTTGATGCCTCTTACTATTATTTTCATTGGGAGATAGAATCTCACATTGAGCTTCCATTGAAATGACCATCAGAGCCCAGATATGGCCAGGACTGAGTGTCCCCAGCTGAAGTCTTGTGTAAGTTTGGTGTCTTTGGCTCTGGGTGTTTTTATTTTAAAAACTGTTACTGATGATAAGAGGTCTCTGTGTTTGGAAGAGGAATAGCTTTGCATATGAGGAACAGGTTAATATAGGATTCACTGTCCACAAGGAAATTATCTGTGTCACTGAGAAAAGTCCAAGGAGATTCCCAAATGGGTCTATATCATTAGTTTTAGAAGTTTTAGCTGTGGCTGAAAAGGGAGCTGGAATGGCTGAAAAGAGGAATCCCTTTATGTGACCAGTTGCATCCCCAAGTTAGAGGCCTCAAAGACCATGTCTACACATGCTTTTACACATGCCTAAACTTAATGTGCATTTTCTTAATGTGCATCAAGGTGATTTAGGCATGTATCTACATGTGCACATGCTAAGGTGCATTAACAGTGTGTGGACCAACTTGGAACTAAAGTCAGTTGACATACACAGCATTAATACACTTTAGCATGTCTACAAGTGTATTAAGGTGCTTTAGTTCTTCGCACCTAATTTGATACCTGCTGTTGCTTCCCACTACTTCCTCCACAGTCACAGAATCCAAAGTCTTCATGTTGACAGCTCTGTCTTAGCCACACGTTCACTTCCAGGATACAGTGGTCTCTGCCTAGATCTTTGCTTTCCACAGAAAGAATTAATGAGAACACCAGTTGAGCACCAGTTGTGCTCTAAGCCCCTTAATCCTCCTGCCACGAGTCCCATAGTCACCTCTCCAATCTACTTAGTGTCATTCCTGGGAGTAGCATTGTTGCCTACATGGAGAAGCAAGGAAGGGGTAGCAGTCCAAAGGATGGATGAGCTTTGACAGAGCTTGTGACATTCTGAATCCGGGCTCCAGGCTTGCAGCACACCTCCGAAGCCCCCCAATCTGGACAACAATTTTGTGCCTCTGTCTTCAGAAGGGAGTCACCAACCACCACTACTCTTCTTTTCCTTGGTGCAATGGTTGTGGAGCCCTTGTCCTTGGGGCTTTGCACTTCCTGCTCTCTAGTCTGCTGCCTATTTTGCCTTATGCCTACAGATATCCTCTCCTCCGCCTTTTCCTCAGCAATTCCACTACAGAGTGCTTGAAAGTGGTTGCTGACTTCAGTCTACTGTTCTTCAGTTCTGGGGGCCCTCCTTCTTTGAGTAGTCACATGCTGCCACTTCTCCTTATTGCTTGTTGGACTCTCCAGTACTGACCTCTTGAAAACTCTTTCCAAATAATCTTTCTGGTCCTGGCTGCAATGCACCATGGATACTCATGCTTCCGAGAGCTTGTCGTTAACACCGCAACAATGGTCCTGGCACCAAGGGGCCTGAGCATGCAGTGTACATGCACTGCCCACCTGTATCTGCTTTAAACCACTGGCAAACCAGTTTGCTAGTGAAACTCACATTTGCTGACTTGCTCCAAACTTGGAAGTTTGCCAGTGAAGTTACTTCAGACTTACTCCCAGTACTTGCTCTCAGGCCCACCAAAGACCAGCATGTCTCCAAGTTTCGAGTGTTGGCCACAAGTGCATGTGGGCAGGCCATGTAGGGGTAGAGATGAGTACAAAATCTTGCTGTTCCCTGACATCTCCTTTCCTCACCAACCCACAGCTACTCCTAGTTTTGTTAGATACAAGGAAACCTATATAAATTCAGTTTTTAACTAATTTCTTTTTCTCAGCGTGCTTTGGAATAGAACAGATGGGCCAAGAACAAAAAAGGGCATTTACTGCATCCAGGTTTGAGTTCTTCCATAACATAATAGTAATGCCCTAATGTACACAGAAGAGAAACTGTCAGCCTTTGGATTTAGTATTTTAATCAGTGGCTAGCTGCAGGTTGAGTACTCAATTGTACTCAGCTGCATTCTGTGAAGATCGCTGTCTACAGGAATGCAGTTTCAGTGACTGGCTTGAGGTAGCAAAACTTTAAAACAGTTACTGGATCTAAGGCACTAATTTAGACAAATGAGCTTGTCCTAATTGCATAAAAACAAATACTTCTCTTGGATCTGCTCTATCAAATTAGTCTTAGAATGTATTAATTTTCTAAACAGACATTTCTTGCTCCTTTGCAAACATAGCCAATCCCTCTCACTCACTCTGGTCAGTCTTTAAACATTTCACCTGTGTTTTCCCACTTACATTTCACTTTGTATGAGTGCCTCTATATGTGTTATGATCTTATTTAAATGACACATTGTTTTAGATATCTGCTACTTTATTTTGAATGTCTCATCTTACAAAAAACCTACAGCCAAATTGAGGAACACTAGATCACAAGTTCAGCATTATTCTTAAAACAGATAAGCAGCCTAAGACTCCGTGCTGTCAAGTCAGGCAATCAAATAAAGGATGTTTTATATATAGAAACAAGCTGAATAGAATGAACTAGATGAGCTAGGATGCAACATGAACACTGTTTTCCCTAAGAACCTTTATTTATGTTTGTTTGTTTATTTTGCTATTTTATAAGTAAGTTTGAGTGGGTCCAGAGACTCAGTAGGTTAACTGTTTCATTTTGGGTTAGATGATTTTCCTGGAATCAAGCTGATTTTCTGTTTTTTTCCTACTACAAGAATCCTGCTTCAGGGTGACCATGGTGGTGTTTATTTCCACTTAGGCAGACAAGAGGGGAAGATATATGAAGTCAGGGAAAAAACAAGACCAGAGAGCATGTGGTTTAGTGAAAGGAACAGGGCTTTGGAGGGAGCAGAAACTATCTCACTGCTCTTTACCCAATTAATTAAATGCAAGATCCAAAAAAATAAAAATAAAAATAAACCAGTAGGACAGTGCCCATCTCAATGAACCACAGTCTTGGCCCCACAATACTTCCCCTCTGGGCTGTTCTATAGGCCCACTTCAAGAGCAGAGCTGGAGGATGCTTGGGAGATACCTAGTCCAGGAGTGGCCAACTGTAATACAAGTGGCACATGCAGACTTTGTGGGTGGTATGCAACAGATTGGTCAGGAAGCAGAAAGCAGAAGAAGGGGATCAGAATTGCATTTGCAGAGAGGGCAGGATTAATCTATAGCATGTAGGCCAGAAAACTTGGCCTCACTGGCCTAGTCCATGGCATGGCAGTTAAAGCATTTTGCTAGGAATTGTGACATGGAGGTTCAGATTGTCTCTTGATGATGGGAGTGAGATGTGGGTTAGAATATGGGACTCTCACTTGTTGGGCAAGTACCTTCACCAGTACGTTATTGGGCCTATCTGTTGGGTTGGGGTTTTTTTGGCTTTTTTTAAAACTTCAGATGCACACGTGCATACCTGGGTGATTGTGTTCTGTTGCAGGGAGGGAGTGAGAGAGAGAGAGAGAATGTAAAATCCACATGAGTGTCAATAATTGCACTTACGCAGCTACCTGAGTACTCCCTCAGCATGTAAAGGTGAAATAGGATTTGGCCTTAAATGTTTTAAAACATGGCACTTCTGAGGCTGTCACAGACTTTTGTACCCAGAGAGCTGGGTTCTGTTCCATTGACTATTAAGGGCTGGAGTGAAAAGCATCTTACTCATTATTTACTACTTAGCACCATAAGCTTTGCACTATATTAAATGGAACTAATTGTGGAGTATATTGCTTATCAAGGTAAGTGTATGAAAATCTAGCCCAGGAAGAACCAAAGTATGCTTATCTTATCAGTGGCAAACATGGATCTGATGAAATATTGGGTCGGGGCACATAGAAACATTTACAAATGTCACTCTTCTTTTGCAGGTGGTAAAATCTAAAACTTCTAAAGAAAATCCTCGTGTAACAATGAAATTGTCAATGCACTATGCCCTAGGGCAATATTTCAACAGTCAAAGCAAGCTGTCACAACTGCAAGACTATGCAATGAATTCTCAGTCACCGTATCATGTCAGAGGTCCAATAAATCAAGTTTATTCTGAAATCCTTTTCAGCAGGATATGTGCACATAAAAGGAAGGCTATGGGAACATAGCACCTTTCAGAAGGTTTAGGGCTTGGTAATTCCCACTTCTCCAAGTGACAGTCCAAGGACCATGCTGAATTTATTACATGCTTCTTAGATTGGCTGCATATGTACCAGCAGAACTGGAGACATTTGACACTTGTCCTAAATGTTATGCAATCAAGATGTGCGTCTGTAGACTTGTGGTTTTCAAATGGAAGATGGACAGATGTAAAGAGCGAAGGAAGTCACTTGAAGTATTATCCAATACTAGAACAGCTGTACGCCAAGCAACTGTGGATTATGCTGGTAACAAGAGACAAATACTTGAAGTATTTGAAAAGGACTGCCTGAACTCTTTGTCTTACCTGTCTATATATGTATTACATTATACTGTATATAGCAATGGGTTACATTCCATTTTAAATAGTTTTTATTGCATACCGAAGAGCTTACCTCATCAGCAATATAATAATATTTCTGTTTCTATTTCAGTATTTATATTGTGTGTTTTTCAGACACATATTACTATTTTATGTACAGTACCAGCTTTTGAACTGTAGTTTTTACAGCTAATTCACATATTTTTTCCATGTTTTCTCTTGAAAGGAAAAGAAAAAATAAACATTTCAAAACTAATACAGATATTAGGTTATCTTGAAACAAGATGGAATATACTATCCCAGTGGAACATGGATAGATGGTGAATATTTTAACATAGCCTAGTTTGTGGTCCCAGGTCAAGAAGGTTGCTTAAACATGTGTTTGTGTGCTTTCCTGAATCTGAACTTTAAGTCAGGAAGGTATTTTCCCTTTTTGTAAATCGCACTTGCTGTGAATTTATGTGAAATGCTTGCTATCTGAGGGTCTGGTATTACAGTGCTTATTCAGGAAAAACACCCACTCCAGGCATACAAGGACTGCAAGACCTGGCTTTAACATGACTATAAATATGTGACTTTAAACAAATACTTAAAAAAAGAAAGGGAAAAGGAAACCGCAAAACTAGTTCCTGATGTGTTTTGATACAACCATGTATGATTTAATAGGACATGATGTGGTTTCATGTGGAGAAGAAGTGCCAGGAAATGTAGGGAAACTTTTTAAAAATTAGATTCCACTTTCAGGGAGTCAGCATTCAGGGCTGCTTCCTCACACAGTGGTGTTGTGGAAGGGAACCAAGGGGCAGGAAGCATTAAAATGGGGACACATTGAGTCAGAAGGGAGCTCAGTGGTATGCTCCTCTCTGCCCAACTTAACAAATGTTTGTAGTCCTCCTGGCCCCCCACAGTACATAGGGAAAACATCTCCTTGGAAGAACAGGAGGGGCCAGTGGATTAGGATTGCTCATGGATCCTTGAATTCCATCCAGTTGGCAGCCTATATCCCCAACTGAGATGTGAATAGTCCTCTCACCAGAAGGTAGTGTTTTACATTGTATCTCTGAATTTCCTTTTAAGGTTTTTTCCTGCCAAGGTCCTTTATATTAAAGGGGGAAATTATAGGCCGGTTTCTGTCTCTAGTAGATTTCACAGTAAATTGACAGAAGTGATTATACTGTAATCCAAAAACAATATACTGAAAATATCAGTATTTGGTTATCTACTAAATTAATCCTGACAGATCCTGTTGTATATAGAGACCATACATGTGGATCTTACAGTGTCCATGACAGGTCTGTATAGAAACATAGCCTTAAAATTCATAAATTCATGAAACTGATCCCGCTCCATGGGCATCAGTTGAAGTTTTGCCAGAGACTTTAATAAAAGCAGGTTCAGGTCAAATGTCTTCTATAGTAAAATGACTGTATATGGGGTGTATCATAATTTCTGCTTCACATGTTCAGGGTCTTCAGTATGTATCATTTAAGTCCATATGCTGTTTCTGTTGTTTTTGCTGTACACAGTTAAGTTGTAAATTGGATTTTGGTGCATGTGTGTTTGTTGTTTTTTTAAAATCAAAGACTAAAAAGTTAAAGCATATGCTAAAAAGTGATGAAAAACCATGTGGCTAATTATAGTTTTGCTGTAGCTGATGCTGGCAAATGTGCAATTCATCACTCCAGTTTCACCACTAGATTATTTTTATGTATCATAGTCCCAAATGTCTTAATATTTTTTACATGTAGCAATTTGAAAGTGTGCTTTAAATACACACACACACACACACACACACACACACACACACAGAGTATGACATTGTTGGTACTATTTGCAAGTTGATCTTTGTTTAAAAAGTTACTTCAGATCAAGTATTTTCATTAGCAACATATGATTTGTATCTAAGTTATACAAAGACAATGCACAATAAAATACTAGGTATGGCGTTAAGTCTTTCCTTGTTTAACTTAAAAAATGTATCTAGCACAGAGTGGCACGTGAAAGAAAAGAGTTAGTGATGAATCATACAGAAGCACCACCATTTATTTACCTTAAATATTTGCATATTGAAGTAATAAAATATAATTATATTCTGCAGTGCCAGTGAAAGTGCATTTTTGGCATTATTTTTGCCAGAATTATTTCTCCTACTGTAATTGACACTATAAGAGATTCCTAATTCTGTTATTTTGCCATCACACCACAATTATTAACAAATAATGGACCCAATGCTGGGATATTCATTTAAGGTGAAATTCTGTTCCCGGCTATAGCTGTGGAAAATCCTAAAACAGTAGAGATGTAACAGGGGAAAGGGTAACTAGGCTGTGGAAAACTACTTAACAAGTCTGAATAGTATGGAGATTGTCTTCCTGTCCCATCTCTATAAAATAGCATTTGAAGCCTTAGAATTTTTGGTAGAAATATACCATGGGTTTAAGGCATGGGCAGTAGGTCCACAGCGAGATAGACTAGCCAACAAAAATAAACCCAGGAGGCATTAGAAACTGCGTTCATAGCCACTTTTGCTTTAACTATTGCTGCAGATGTAGACTAGTGCATTGGTGTCCCACAGTCAGAAGGGTTGGATGGCTGTCTTGCATATAACCCCACCGAGTAGCCTGTTCAGTTACATTATTCTGGTTTTAGCTAAAATGAACATCTTTAGAATTATGTGCTACAATAGGAAGCTATTTTACTATTTGTGCCCATTAGCATTGTTTTGAAGAGTCAACTTCTGCATCAGAGATGCTGTATATATGTGGATTTATACAGAGCTGGAATGGAGAGTTGATACTATTTTTATACCATGTATTAATTTTTTTAACTGCCAGCTTTTGAGATAATCTTTTTCACCCAGATAAATATAAGCCTGTTACAGTGGTTTTTTTTCCTCTGTCATATTGTTTTCTGTCATATTCAAATTACAACAAAATCTTTTACTCTCTGGGAGGCCTTGTGGGACCAGCAATTACCCTAAGGTTGAACTAACTGTTAAAAGTTATGTTCCTGCTACTATGCTGAGCCACAGAGAATGCTTTGAAGAAGCAGGTATGTATGATATTAAGTTGACTGTAATCCAGGGATCTTTCAGATGACTTTGTAGAGTAGGGCAATTTTTTTAGAGGTACAGTGAGTTGTCTGGCAGAGAATCAACTGTTAAACAAGCCCCTGTAGTTTCAAATAAAAAAATATAGTCTTACCTTTTTGTTTGCCCGTTAGGTTTCCATCTGGCTCATTTGGCCTCCCTGTTATGTTATATATACCTGCTGCTGGCCCACCACATCCTATAGCCTGGAGTTGACTTCCACTCAAGTACTGCCATGAGAAGCTCCTGTTTGCTTGGAAAACAAGAGTTGGGAATATGAGTTCTAAATATTGGGTCATTTCAGTCTTCAAAATAACAGCCTTGCCACCTTGCCATTTCTAGTAATGCCAATAGCAAAAGGCAGACTGAGTTTCACAGGAGCAGGCTCTTTATCTAGAACAGTGGCTTTCAACTTGTGATCCACACACCCCCGGGGGCCCACAGACTATGTCTTAGGGGTCCATGAAAGATGACAATGATGAATCAAAAGTACATGAATACCCACACTTGCAAATCAAAAGGTTGAAAACCATTGATCTAGAACACAGAGTTGTTTGGGTGAATTTAAAGCAGCAAGCAACCTAGTTTATTTAAGCTCTTGGGGCCAAATGCTGCTGCCAGTTTCCCCAGTGTAAATCTGGGATAATGCCAGTGAATTTGTTGCATAATACAAACAGTTTCACAACGTGCACACCCTCATTCTGATTCTCGGCTCAGTTTTGGCCCATATTCAGTGAAGCTAAAAGCACCATGCTATAAAAATGAAAGCATAGTTGTAGTGCAGAGAGAACACACATGCTAGTTTTAGACTAAATAGAATGAGTTGCAATAGAAGTGAATGTGCAGTGGCATAGGCCTGCATTAGCAACCAGAGCAAAAGAAATCTGGAAGCCCTAGAAACACAGTCTGATGGTTCACTGCCATGCTAGGTAGAGTAGTTTACCTACATTTCATTCTGGTTGATCAAACATGCTCCGACACATAACTGTAAGCAGGTGTCCAAGCACAGTCCCAGAATTAGACCTCTTGGACATGGTGTCATCATCAGCTCAGACTGAGCTGAGCATTGCATTGATTTGCTTCAGATCTATAGTGATGTTACTGAAAGCAGGAATTAGTTGTCTTTGTTCCAAGTTATTGTCTGTGAAGAAGCATTTTCAGGCCAGATTGTCAGATCTTAGGGGAAACCAATTTTTTGTTATTGTAATACTGGCATACATTTTTCTGTGCACATTCATGCAATGAAGAGTGATATAGTCTGTGTCCACATAGAAATATCCCTTATGCTAAACCACAGTACAGAGAAGTCTCCTTTGGTTTTTGGCATTTTTAACAGTGTTATTTAGACCTATCTAGCAGGTTTAAAGAATACAGCATTAAAAAAGCCAGAGTGCAATCTTTATCTACCCTAGTGCTGCCTCCTTGATGTTAGCAATGGTGGGAACCTATCCCTCAAAATGCTGTTGTAATTATGACTGTGCTGTTAAAAACGTTGGGCAAGGAGTTCAAATACTTTTGAGGCATCTTGGGAAAACTGGAGCAATTGCAAAGAGCTCACTGCTGATCGAGTGAATGTAATGAAAATTGTCAGAAGCCCTTTAAAGTCAGTGAATACTGTGGGATATTGCCAGGGCTTGAAGAGCAATTCTGCATTTGGCACAGCTTCTCACTTACCATGTTCTGAGAGTGCCTTTTATCCTTTCATTTCTACTTGTCATTATCAACTTCCATATTTCCTTTGTGATTCATTGAGCTTAAGGAGCTTATAGCAATATTTCTGCTCAGGCTGATAATCACTACGCACCCTCCTCAGATGGTAGTTAAATTATCTTACAGTCACTACATCAGAGCTATTTTTTGCTTTTACCCATTCTATGTTTTGTCAGATCTAAGGATTCTGGATATTTACAGTTTATCCTAAGTGACCAACTTTAAGTATAATAATTTAAATGCATCTAATACAGTCAAATTAATTCCACTTATTAAAGCAATTTATAACATGGCAAACATTAAAAAAATTAGAAGACCTAATCTGGCAAATTGCTGAGTACCTTCAGCAGAAGAGCCACTTGCCATCTAGTAGGACTGAGCCCACTGAGTTTCCTCTAAATAAAATAAAAGATACATATTTTTGGTAGCAATGTGGGATCTTCCAACATGAAATGTGATTTCTATTGATGGAACATTTTTTTTTTCATATCAAGGCTAAACATTTTTTAGTTCCATGAAATTTTCCCGTTACCAAACTTTTTCTATTCTTTTTTTTAAAATCCTATTTTCAAGTCCTTTGTGTAATACATCTTGTCAATGTCTTGTAAAATACATTTGTGTGGGGATAAGTCTTAGTTCATTTAATTTGGTAGCTAAAGGCTAGATCCAAAGGAGACTAAGAGGCCAAACTGTGCATGCCTAGTTCATAGATTCATAAATGTTAGGGGCTGGAAGGGACATCACGAGATCATCAAGTCCAGTCTCCCTGCACTTGGGCAGGAAAGACTGGACACTTGTGTTGTAAAAAAGATTTTCCTTATCTCTAATCTAAAATGGTTTTCTAGCAATTTATAACCATTAGTCCTAGTCTTCCCCTGGGGAGCCCTGGTCAACAGACATTCTCCCAGTCCCTCATATGTGCCTGGAGTTCCTGGAGCACTCCTAAATCACACCAGTATAAAGCATGATACCTATAGCCACTGTCATTCAAAAAAGGCATGGTATATAATATGGGTTCACCATTATATCAGTCACATATCAGATCAGCACCAATAAAAGGAAAATTAACATTATCAGCTATCGGCTTTTTTTTGGCCAGTATAGCCAATAATATCACCAATGCCGCATGCATGCTCACAGCCAGGCATAGAGTCAGGCAGCTTAGAGAGCAGCATCCTGCCAGTAAGTCTGGGGAGGGGGTAGATCAAGGTCCATGCAGTGAGGGAGGGAGTGGGACTGGAGCTGGGGCTGCCCAGCCAGGGCAGTGAATGGGACTCTGGGGACAGGAGCAAGATGGAGCTGCAAGTAACTCATCCAGAGGGGCATGGGGGTGTGGGGGCACTTCCCTACCACTGTGCACAGCCCCAGGGGACAGACTATAGTCACCCCTCCCAGTGCTGCTGCCACCTGCCCTGAGCCCAGTCCCAGCCCCCCGCTCTAAGAGGCTGATGGCCCCTGGCCCTGCCCTCACCCTGTGCACATATTTGGAAGGACACATGCCTCCCCTGATTCAGGGAGCCCATCCAGCTCACTAACAAGCTCCCCTGGGGACCTGGAGTAGGGGTGTGGGAGGTAGCTAAGGAGCAGCCTCTGGGCCCCTGCCTGGGGAGGCTGCCTCTGTGGCAACTTAGTTGTGCTCCAGCCAGGGAGGTGAATGCCCGCTCATAGGTCTCCATTTTTTGTACTGCTACAAACTTCATAGCACTACAAAACTAACTTATGTCGAAGGCCTAAGGGTGCCTATACATGTGCTCATTGGTGTTCTAATAATGCATCAAAATACACTCAATTAATCAAGTCTGCTCCACGTTCTAACTAATGTGCTCCACCACCACTGCAGCATCATGAGTATTAAGCCCTCACACATTTTAGAATGGCTGCTGGGACATTTTAACTAAACCTCATTGAATAAAGTTTAGATAAAGTGTTCCCTGGCCATTTTTAAATGCATGGGGGATTAATACATGTGACAGTGAGGCTTTTAAATGAGACCGACTGCTTGGGAGACGGTCTAATTAGCCCCCTCCCCCCTCACCTCCAAGTATTAAATAGTGTCTATAAAATGGGTTCATAGAACCATAGACTCAATGAGTGGGAAGGGACCTAGACAGATCATCTAGTCCGACCGCCTGCCACGGGCAGGAAGAAGCACTGGGGGTGGCAGGGGTCATAAGACCCCAGCCAGGTGCCTATCCAGTCTCCTCTTGAAGATTTCCAGGGAAGGTGAGAGCACCACTTCTCTGGGAAGTCTATTCCAGGCTCTGGCCACCCTTACTGTCAAGTAGTTCTTCCTAATATCTAACCTAAACCTATCCTCCCTCAGCTTGTGGCCATTGTTCCTGGTGACTCCAAGGGGGGCCCTGGTGAACAGACTTTCCCCGAGTCCCTGCTGCTGGCCCCTGATAAGGTTGTAGGCAGCCACAAGATCCCCCCCTCAGTCTCCTCTTGTGGAGACTGAAGAGATTCAGGTCCCTCAGCCTCTCCTCATAGGGCTGGCCACAGAGGCCCTCAACCATACGAGTGGCCTCCTCTGGACCCTCTCCAGGTTCCCCACATCCCTCTTGAAGTGCGGCGCCCAGAACTGGACACAGTACTCCAGGTGTGGCCTGACCAGCGCCGCATAGAGGGGGAGCAAGACCTCTCTGGACCCGTTAGTGATGCCCCTGTTGATGTATGACAGGGTGCGGTTGGCTCTGCCTATCGCTTCATCGCATTGGCGACTCCTATTAATCCTGGAGTCAATCCTGACTCCAAGTTCCCTCTCTGCCTCTGTGCTGCCGAGAGGGTCAGCCCCTAACCTATAACCATAACGCTGGTTCCCTCTCCCCAGGTGCAGCACTCTGCACTTGTCCTTGTTGAGGACCCGTTCCCCATGCTTTCCTTAATTAATAGACTCAAGGCATTTTAATGACAGGACAGGACCCAGTCTTTAGTGGAGGCTGCCTCAACAGTACAGCATATTTTATGCAAAGCAATAATCACATTTTGTGTAGGTCACATCCTCAACCCTGCTTTACCAAGGGATCCTGTGTGGGACCCAGAATCAGTCACTCCTAACCATGGAGAGCTCTAGTCATCTCCATAGCTACAGTAGTTGTAGTAGTAGTATTTACAGCTTTCTTCAAAACAATACAGTAAAATGAAACCACAGCACTTTCCCAGTCAGTAAGCCCTTCCTCATCCTATACAGGGTTGTGTTTCAGCCAGCGACTACTTGGTTATGAATTAACTGGTCACAGCCCTGGCCGATCCATGCCCTGCCCTGTTTCCTAGATGGAACTGTGTAGAGAGCAAAGTACAATGAAAATGTAGCTTCCATTCTACACCATTAGTTCAGCAAATCCAGACCAAACTTTCATACTTGATCTCTTACCTTTCAGGTTATTAGTACATTCATATACAGATGTACACTGGCCTTCGTGCAAGGTGTCAGTGTTTAACATAATACAAGCTGGGGACTCTGGAGACTTCACATCACTCTGGGGGTACATTCCTGCAGTTTAGTTTTGGTCAGCGCAGACACACTTAAACTATTCAAAAACAGTATGCCTACAATGCCATATGCTATTTGGCTACAGTTCTTGAAGAACACCTCTACAAAACTGTTCTGCCCTCATGCATTGGGACCAGACTTACCATATCCTAAAATGTGTGGACTATGAGCATCTATACATGCTCCGGGAGTGGGAGGAGCTTTAATTAGAGCAGCTCTGAGAGCCACTCTAATTAAAAAGCCTGGTGTTTCACATGTATCAGTGTCCCCATGCTGAAAAATAGCGGTGGGGGTGTTATAACTAGAAGTCATCGAATGAGCTTTAGTTAAAGCAACCCCGCTGCCATTTTTCAGTGTGGAGATACTGATACATGTGATGCTGGAGTGCAGTAATTACCGTGCTCCAGCAGACTTGATTAAACAAGTTTGCTCCGAAGCACTGTAATTACAATGCATCACAGCAGCTTCACTGCACCCATAATATTCCCACAGTTCCATGTGCAAAGCAACTTCTTTGTGAAGATGTGAGGGAGCTGGAATTGCCCTGTCCCAAGCCCTCCTCTCAGGCTGCAGCTTTTCTGGCACATGCATAAGCAAAAGCATAAAACAGGACATTTATTACAAGGGTATAGGTTTGTTGTTTCTGTTTGGCAAAGACTTTCCATACAGAGCACTAAAGCTCTATGTACCTGAGAGTGAGTGAATATATTTCAAATGAAACTAGTGGAGAAAAATACTTTGGTGGATTTAAGATTTTTGACAATAATTCATTTTCAGACAAGTTGCTGAAGTGAAAATCATGGCTGACATCCAGGTGGCAGCTCATATTTACATAATATAAATGGAAATAAAAGGAAAGGCTGGATTTACAAGTGCTCTGGTAAAAATTCAATGGTACAACACCCATAACTCACTAACTCACTTTTTCTATTTGTTCATAAAAGTCTTTTGCCAAGGAAACTTCACTGTTAATCATCTAAATATTTGGAGTTGGCTTTATGTCTTTTGGTTGCAACTTCGAGATATCTATAACTCTGTATTCACAAACAGACACCCACATAAATTTTAATGTGAACGATGCTATATAAACAAAAATTCGAGACCCAGTGCAGCCACTGTCATTCACATGAGTACCTCCTACCTTTTTTGGAAAAAGAAGGCACTCAAATGGCTAAAGGAGCTATGCATCTTTCGGGATCATCACCTGGCCAAGTGCCTCTTCATTAGTCACTTCCCAGACTGCTAAAAGGGGATCCATCCTTAAGATCCTCAGTAGTCAGGCACTGCTCTTCAATCTTAATCTCTAAGTACACTCCAAGTACACCCTGGCATGCAGACCCCACTCCAGAGTGCTAGATCCCGCGTCCCAGTGCCTTTCCCCAGACTCTACAGTATTTACTCACTCCTGGCTTAAACACTTCCTTTTCCAGAATCTAACCAAGGATGTAAACTGTCATGATGTTTAAGTCTTCATAATGTGAGCAAAGAGGCACATAGAGTTACAGTTTGCACAAAATTTCCAAATGCATCACCAGTTTTTATTCACTGTTATAAAGCCCTGGAGGTTAGAGCTCACTACAGAATAGTACTTCTCTAACAATAGCCTTGCTCAACTTTCCTTTGGTAGTTTATTGTTTGGGAAGATTTATCTTCTCTGACCTTCTCTGAACCTGCAGCCTTTGAGCTAGCACAGCACCTGGCCTGCTAGCAGCCCACCCAGGTAGCCCTGGCGGTGCCACTGCTTCAGAGGGAAGGACTGGGGCCCCTGTAGCTCAGGGGCTGTTTGACCCACTGGCAGCTCAGCCCTTGGCCATAGGCAAGCTTTGCCAGAAAAAAAAGAAAGGATTGGGCCCCTCACCAAGAAAAAATATAAAAATGAAACAGGATTGGGCCCCTTACCAAGAAAAAAGAAGGAAAAAAAAGGATCAGGCCCCTTGCTATAACTGTGACAAAAATAAAATCCAACCATTTCAATTAAAACCCTATAATTTCAATTTAGGGGGCATAGAATGCAACCCTAAGGACTAAACGCCCGTCACATGCACAAGCACCCATAAGCTTCCTATATAGTAGGGGTGTGTGAAACAAGCCCTGTTCGATTCAGATTTGGATTTGGCCTGAATCAGGGACAGTGATTTGATTAGTTGATTAGGATCACTGTCCCCAGTTTGATTCAACTGAATCCAAATCTGATGATTCGATGCTGATTCAAAGAATCAGCGATTCGGACACAGGCACAGCTTTAAAAGTTTTTTCTATATACCTAGAGGTAGCAGCGTAGCTCATAATTGCTGTGGTGCTGGGGCGGATGGAGCGTCCCACAGGAGCTCAGGGGGCTCTCCAGCATGCTCAGCAGTGAACCCAGAAGTGGACTGGAAGTCCTTCTGATCCACTTCCAGGTCTCCCGGGAAGCATGCGGGGGGCCCCCCTGCGCCCCCTGACCCAGCAATCAGTCGCAGGAAGACCCTGGGTGCCCCCCTAGACCCAGGCAGCACCTGTCACTGAGCCAGGGGATGTACTGAAGGACTTCCACGCACACTCCCCTGTGGACCTGGAAGTGCTTCTAGTCCACTTCTGGGTCTGCTGCCAAGCACGCTGGGGAGTCCTGCGTGTTTCTGTGGGACACTCCATCCACCCCAGCAACACAGCAATGACGAGCCCCTGCTATATAGAGGTATGTAGAAAAAACATTTAAAGCTGTTCTGTGTCATATCACTGAATCTGTCCAAGTCTCTCCAAATTGATTGGGAGAGATTAAAGGGTCCTTTGGTTCAGTTCAGATTCGGAGATTCAGCCACTGAGTTGGGCCAAATCTCCACCAAATGGAATCAGGGACCGAAGCTTCATAGAGCCCAACTATATAGCTAATGAAGATACCAAAGTATCTCCTGAGGCCAGTCCAGATTGCATATCTGCTCAGCACAGAGGCATCTACAGGTAACCAACAGGAAGTGCTATACTTGGGATTGTGCCTGAACTTCGCCTTCTCAGATCTCAAGTATGAGAGTCACAGCTATGAGAGAGGCATCAAGTGTGGATCCAGGTTACTCAAAGAGAGGATGCCTACCTCAGCCAAAACACCCTGAGAGCAGCAGTGACTTCAGTACAAAGCACAGTACCACAGGTTTACTCTTAAATATGGACCCACACTTTCACTTTTGAACAATGCGGATAAGTGCACTGGATTCATGAGGGGTATGGACACACATATGTATTGAGCCATTTCAAAAGGGCAGGAGTAATTGTTCTTTGTGGACAAATCATGAACAGTACAAATGTAGAAAAAACATTCCAACTTTTAACACTAGAAGAAGTGTTAAAATGGGAGTGCTTTTGTTACATTTGTATTGTTCCTGGATTGTCCATACATAGCAAGTAGAATGTAACAGCTGCTGCCCTTTTGAAAAAAGGACCAGATGTGTGTCCAAGGACATAAACACAAAAAACAAGAGGGAACGTAAAGGGGAATGAGAAGCTGTGAATCTGTCCAAGTCTCTCCAAATTGATTGGGAGAGATTAAAGGGTTAGGGTTAGTTCTCTTTTTTTTAGCTGGTGACTGTCAATGAGTATGTCTCTGGTCAAGAGTAATATTAATTTTTGTATAAATATTCTTTTAAGTCACTCAATTCTTCTTATTCCTAAAACTATTTAAAGTGTTAAAATGGCAAGAAAATATAATTATTAGAACATATGCCATCTTGTAGAGATTTGTGTTACCATTTGCTTTAGGTTAATAAATTTGTATTTTCCAGTGGTGTATATTAGGCCCTGACACATGTTAAAATAATGGTGCAATTTGGATCTGAAGAATTTTATGCCTGTCCCAAACACCTTGCATTCTGCCATACCAGAGGTGCATAGCAGGACAAACAGTATTTGCAGTAGAGCATAAAATTCCTCAGATCCTAATTGCCATGGATCAGGCAGAGGGCCCATGGATCAGGCAGAAGGCAGCTATGTCCCAGACCCTGGGGCTACCCCATGCCTAAATTGGACAGTCAGCTGACTATCAAGATTGGACTGGGATAGCCCCAGGATCAGTCTGAGACCTGGGACTGTCCCGAACCAATGCCATCAATGAAATGATTGTCAGCATCAGCCAGGGTAGCCCCATGCCTGGGACATGCCATATGTTCAGTTTAAGGCACCATAGAAATGTTCTACACTATATGTGAAACATCTTTGTGGCTGGCTTGCTATTCTATGGCACCATAAACTGGCTGAACATGTGGCTTATTACAATATATGGCACAATTGACACATTAATTGTGCCATAAACATAATATTTGCTAGGGCCCTCAGATACAAGTCAATGTAAGTAAAGCTCTAATTTCCTAAATTGATAGTATATGATTGCTATAGCATGAAATTCATTCTAATATAATAACTAGAAAAAAACTCAAGAGCTTAAGATCAATGACAAAAAATAAAACTCGTCAAATTGTTTAGAACAGTGGTTTTGAACTTGTGATCCACAGACGATGTCTCAGGGGTCCATGAAAGATAACTACAATCAATCAAAAACATATGAATATCCACACAATTCAAATGGGTCCACATCTCCATTCAAAAAATTTTAGGGGTCTACAAATTAAAAAGAGGTTGAAAACCAGCGGTTTAGATTGAAAAGCTCTCTTTATTTTTTAATTTTAAAATATTTTAGGTTTATTACATTTTTTAAAGTTTGTAATAAAAATATTGATATTCCTTTATGACCTGTTAGATCAAAATGTCAAACATCAAAATAATAAAAGTTCTAAATTGAAAAAAATATTTCCGAATTGAACTTTGCATAAGCTAATTTACTTTGTTTCTAATCAGGGTAAATTAGCTCACAGAAGGTTACTTGTTGCCATAGTTAGATTGCATCTGTGATTCAACCTAGCTACCTTGCAGCTGGCTTCAGTTTTACTAACAAGAGTTGTGGTCTGCCATGTAGACTTGCTACTAGATAATGTGACATCTGGTTTTGTAAATGATTTTGAATAGCTGTATATAATTTACACCCAAGTGTCACTATCTGGTGCTAGTTCCTAATCATTTTTGCTTGCAACTATTTCAGAGATTAGAAATCATTCAACAACAACAAAAATCCTCTAAATTTGCCAGGTTTTCAAATACCAAGGTTCCAAACACAAAAGACTGATAAGAGAGAACAATTCTTGGAGTACCTATAAAGGAAAATAGAGCAGTTTAATTTGAAGTATGTATAACTATTAAAGGATTTGTTGGCTCTGACCCCTGTCTTCTCTTGGCTAAAAGGGCAGGAACGTTCTGAATCACAAAGTAATTAAATTTTCTGAGGGGTAAGGGTGACTGAAAACATTTGTTATGCACATATTGAAGCTATAAAGCTATGTCTAATTTCTAGACAAAAACAATCATTAGACTGATGTAGTGGCTGTAAATATATCATTCATTTGAGCGAAGAAACTTAATACAGCATGCACTATTAAAATCAGATATTTATTATACCACAGTATGTAATTTTACAGCAATGTTTTGAGGGTTCCTTATATCTTGATTGGGGAATTTTTCACATACAGCAGTGAATGTAGCAACAATGGTTGTTAATCATTCAGCTCTATATCATAGCCTTCTGAAGGACAAAACTTGACAGAGAAGACAGAGGGTAGAACTCTCTGGTGAATATTCTGTTAGATTTAAGAATTAACCATTTTCATCTGAAGAAGCTGGGGCTTGTCCCCCAGACACAGAGCTCTAGAATTACCTGGACACTCTGAACCATCTGCAAATCTCTGTGGCTCTGGTGAAAGGCTTCAGGCAGGCCTTTTCCTACAATAATAGTATCTGGCTAGTTTAGCTATTGAATTGATGGCCTCAGGTTGGGATGAAGTATTTGTCTTGTCCCTCTCCATGTTCCAGCCCTGCTCTCTCATTGCTGCTCAGCATATACCTGTTCCCAGAATGGAGGTAGGGTAGCCAGGTTAGGGCAACCTCAAGTGCAGGCCCCAGCATTGGTATGAGGTTCTCTTTCTCTTAAGTACACTTTGCATGTATTAAGGATGGCTAGAAGCCAGCTACACTGCCTTATTTCTGGGTATTAGCATGCAATGAGGGAGAATGGGGGGACAGGGGCGGTACTTCTAGTCAGCAGCCCAAATTACAGCCCAGAGCAGTGTAAAGTTTTCTAGTCAAGGAGCATTCATTTCTACTGGTGGTTAATATAAGCTTGTTGTAGGTGATTAAAGAGCATAGACATGTGAAAAGAGATTCAAAATAAAGTTTACAAACAATTACTGACCAAAGCAAGCAAACATTGGAAGTGTGCAAATAAAGAGCTAATATAGCCAAACACCCTTAACTCTGCTCTGATATCCTTACCACTAAGTATACCCTCCATGGGACTAGATACATGCCAGTTGTCCTGTTAAATCTTGAGTACCTTGATATCTTGCCAATTCAACAAAGAGCCCATGCAGATAGAAAGTTCCATTTACTGTGGCAATTTCCCTGTGGCTGTACACATAAACCACTTCCACTGTGGTTTATGCATCAGGGTATACATAACTCAGCTGTGGTCATATTTAAGGTATGTTATTGCCAAAGCCACAGGAAACTCTTTCTAAGGGTGTTAAAGAGTACAAATGGTCAGAAACTTCCCAACTCCTGCCCTGAGGGAAACAGATGCAGGAGTGTATACAATTTTTATTTGCAGATGAAGAATAATAATTATACCCTCCATCCAAAGAACTTAGCACTTTTCACATATATGAATTATATATTAATTTAATTTGGTCTTACAGAACACCTGGAGTGTCAGTAATGCTATTATCCACCTTTTACAAATGAAGAAACAGAGGTATAGAAAAGGTAAGGCCTATTTTTTAAAAAATGGACCTACATTTTGGGTACCTCAATTTTTCCAATTTCCAGGTTATGGAAAGTGTCAAATAGGGCACAAAATGTGAGGGGCCTAATGCCATCATCCAGTTTTGATAGTTTTGGGTTTTGAAACTTGCTGAAATCAGTTAGACTGTGGCAATGGCAGAAATCAGTAATCAAAGTCTTTTGACTCAGTCCTGTTTCTTCATGATCTTTACTCTGACCAGAGTAAATGAATTGTGACTAGTAACTGGTCAAGATGTGAATTCATGTAAATATTCATAAAATGTGTATTGAATATGGTGCAAGACACCTGAAGGTGTGTGGTTCATTGTTGATGCTGAAGATGTAGTGTGCAGACCTCCTATAGGAACTGAAAATTGCAACATTTTCATGTTTTAATTTCTTGCATTTCAAGTATTTTTTTTTCTTTAAAACCAGAGTGTTCCATTTCTTTCAAGTTGCCCTTCTCCATCATACATGTTAGACATCTGGATAAGGCTATTCAAGAGTTTTCAGAGTTAATGTTTACAACATTTTTAAAGTGATACAAAATTTTATGCTTCTGTACTTCAGCCAGTCTCTGACTCCTAGAAATAAGGATGAGTGCTTCTGAAGAAGCAAATTATTCCACTTCTGCTTACTGTGGAGTTCTTGCACTTTTCTCTGAAGCATCTGGTGCTGGCCAGCATCTGTTGAAGAGGCAACAA
This sequence comes from Crocodylus siamensis, assembly GCF_052110815.1. Classification (NCBI taxonomy): domain Eukaryota; kingdom Metazoa; phylum Chordata; order Crocodylia; family Crocodylidae; genus Crocodylus; species Crocodylus siamensis. The sequence continues at coordinate 44,268,554 of NC_143398.1, read as the reverse complement.
ACTTAGATGGACCTCAGGTTTGATCCAATATACAATGTTGCCAACTCCAAAAATTTTATCATGAGTGCTGTGATATCTAAAGTTTAATTTAAAGCAGTAATTTGCTTTGGGAATCTGAGCTCTTGTTTAAAAAAAACCCCATCCCTTGTGTAGTATAAAGGCTAAATTGTTAGAAATCAGAATGCAAGTTAAAAGAACTATTTAAAAAAAAGGAAATTCATGGTTTGTAAACTACACTTAAGATTTTAGAGGTTTAATTCATGATTTACATGTGTTCAGGACTGTCAGTAATGGAATATATTGGTTCCACTCATCCCAGATGTAGGTTTTGAAACCTCTGCCTTAGTCCTTGATCAGCTTTCAGCAACATAAAATGAAAGTAAGATCAATATAAGCATGCTCCTTCCCAAACCTAATCTTGTTTTACAGGCTGTTTTATAAAATCTGGCTCCAGAGAATGGAGAAAGAAATGCTCATGATTGGAAGAAGCTTGTAGGATATGATATGAGCAATTGGTATGGCATAAGGAGAGGAAGTATGTATTTTACTGAGAAAGTGCTATGTAGAGCCAGTCTCCTCTTACCTCCAATGCTGAGCTACACATATTCACACCATCACAAGGCTACAGAAAGTTATGCTTTATTTATTCCTCTCAGGTCTGCTTGCTGAGAAATGCAGCAAGTGGAATGTAAGCCAGGTTCACTGTGGCTATCCTTTTTCTTCTGATTCCTGTGGCCTTTTGCTTCTATACATCAAGGACTACAGCAAAGGCTGACAGAATATCCTGTGTCTATACCCCACAGCAAGATGGTCCTCCAAGCTGCATGAGACACAGTTTCAGAGTTACAGAGTAACTCATAATAGTTACAGAGACTTCATAATACCAATGATCTGTACAAACACTAATGCTTGCTATCAGGCTATTATGTAATTTGTACTAGCTTGTAGTATATAGCACCAAAAGACTCCAATCACTAGCAGACCTCTAGTATGTGGACAAAAATAAATTGGAAGTTAATCACTGCCTCAAATTACAGGTGGGGGAAGAGGGTAGTTGGGCACAAAGGATGGCTGGAAAAAACAACAGACAGGAGGAAGAAAACATTATCAACCGTATTTTAAAGACAGAAAAAAACCGAGAAATTAAGTGACTTTCCCAAGGACTCAGAAAAATTCTGTATCAGAATCAGAACTTAAATCCCCAAACCCTGACTCCAATATTAATCCACTTGAGTTATAGTGCTTCCCCATGTCAATCTTCTCTCCACGTCTCCATTTTCCTTTAACAGCTATTCAGCACATGCAGGCATAGATCCAGACCTCCCTAACCTCACACTTTGGGTCAGTCTTCCAACTTGCAGTTCCCGTGCCTCAGCTCTAAGTAGGTAAGGCCAGTTTCTGAATTGTATTCTTTATCCTATCAGATGAGGTGGCCCCCTTGCTTTGAGGTCCACTTCTGTTCTCCAGTGAGATATCTAAGTGATAAGAAGACAAGGCAGAGCTGAGTGGCTGGCAGACAAAGAAGTGCACTGCAGTAGTGCTAGTTAAGAAAAGGCCTAGCCCACCCTGTCCATACAGCATTGTGGTAGGAGAGAGGTTTGGCAGGGCTCAGACTGAAGAGAAGGGGAGAATGGAGCAGAGCAGGACTGGGGGAAGCAGGAGCACTGAGTAGTGGCATAGTAGGACTCAGGCAAGAACAGGATCTGGAAACTGGGAAGACTAATAGGCAAAGGAAGTGGGAACAGAGAGACATGGAGCAACAGCGACTAACAGATCTGAGAAGCAGGAATATTGGGTTAGGGGAATGCAGCTAAAGGACTGCAGGAGTGATGATAGTGATAGTACTGATGAGAGAATTCAGGGAGTGTAAAAGGAGGGGGAAATCAACACATTTGGAAGTGAGGAAATATTGAGTTGTGGATTGACAGACTACACAGGAGAGAAGATTGATGTGCTTCTGTAGGGGCTTGAGGTCCCAACTTTTGAGATTTTAATATTTGTATGTGAGTTTCATGTATTTCCTCAGTGCTTATTTAAAGCAGATTTACGGCTGAGGCTGTGAACCCAGAGGACTCACCCATTCATCAATCACCACCCACAACTGATTACATGTAATATGTGATTACTGGAAAGGGTGCACACTTGTTGTGGCATCCTGTGGAGTACTACTGCAGTCCTACCCCCTTCCATTTCTTCCGGTCCAAGTTTCTGTTCCATAAGCCTAGCCTGGTGGGTAAGCTTACACACCATATCAGCGGTCTGAGAAATGAACCACATGTTTGTTGTGTGGTGAAATGTTTTCCCACACAGCTCCCTAACTCTATAAATGAGAGTACCAATAAAACCAATGCCTACTTTCCATTAAGAAAGCCAGAGGATGGATGACCTGTGAGGGACTATTGTTTTCAAGTTAAGCGATTTGCCTAGGAAAGGAAAGCACTAGACCTGGGATTAGCAGTAAAGAAACCAGAGTTATAATTATGGTTTTGACAATGACTTTATTTGACATTGGGTAAGTAACTTGATCTCCCTGAGCCTCGCTGCTCCGTGCTCCTCATCACAGAACAAAAATAGTTATATTTACATGATTCATAAAGGTGTTATGAGGCACCGCTAAACATCTATGAAATACAGGCAGTCCTCAGACTTACGACACAATTGGTTCAAGAAAGCCGTGTCTTAAATCAAAACATTGTAACTCAGAACCAATTTTCTCATAAGAAACAATGTTATAAATGGAGGATTGGTTCCTGAACCAAGGCCCGATACCCTGTTTTCACCAAAAATACCCCAGAATTTTGTACTCAATCAATTATAGAGGAGTAATTTAGCTACATGAATGTATTTATATTGTAAATAGTGACCATATTGATTTGGAAGGCACTGCTAAACATCTATGAAATACAGGCAGTCCTCAGACTTATGACACAATTGGTTCCTGAAAATCGCATCTTAAGTGGAAACATTGTAACTCGGAACCGATTTTCCCATAGGAAACAATGTTATAAATGGGGATTGGCTCCTGAACCAAGGATCAGTATCTTATTTTCACCCAAAGTGACCCAGAATTTTGTACTCAGTCAATTAGAGATGATTAATATAGCTACATGAATGTATTTATATTGTAAATAGCATTCATATTGATTTGGAAGGACTTCTTTGAGGTGACTTTGGTGTACTTTTTGAAGGGCTCTTGGTTGGACTTTTTGAAGGGGTCTTGGCTGGAGTCTTCTCAGGAGTCTGGGCTGTAGGTTTTTCTGGAGACTTGGCTGATTTCTTAAAGGAAGTGTCCAAGGAAATTTGGACAGATGTTCTCCAGGGAGATGGGTGACACAGCAAGCTTATTTGCTGGCATGGTGTCGTATCGGATCAAGTGTTGTAAAGTTGAAACTGGTGTCAGAAAGTTGAAACAGGGTGTCAACTTTGTAAATGTGAAACATCGTAACTCAAAATGTTGTAAGTTGAGGACTTCCTGTACTACATACATGCTAACTCAAGTTCAGGATGAGAACTCACAAGAACCTGGCAATTTTCCCTCTGCTTATTCATCCAGACCACATGGCATCTAAGAAGGCAGCATCATCTTGTCTTAGCTATTGTGTATCTCCCTCTTGTGATTTTTAAAACATATGGTATACATATTGGTATGTATGTACCATGCCATGCCTGCCTCAGAAACTCTACATGATGCCAGGTTTCCAAAACATGCATCAGAGCAGCTGTACTAGGCAGATTCCCAAGGCTATACACAGGAACTGAGGTGTGGCTTAAGAAGTTGACATTTGCCTGAGGAGGACATCAAACTCTCTATTCATGGTTCCTGTATGTGCACAAACTGTTTTTAATACTTTCCATAATTAATTCCTTTACATTTTCCTTTAACTACCTACAGACACCAGCCCATACAATGAGCAGCAGATTAAAACACATCTGCCACGTTTCTTTTGTTTCCTTCCTCTGGCCCCAATGTTCATCAGACGTGTTGTTTTCAGGGGACAGAATTCTAATTTCATTGTTATGCTGTATGTGACACTTGCACATTTTAAGCTGTGTAAGTAACACAATGGCATTCTACTTCAGCTCACATAATGGCCTGAATTGTGCTAATGCATTTAAATGTGGTATGCAGCTACTTTTCCATTCTATATGATGGTTTGTTCCTACTGCACGTCAGGAAGTGAGTCAATACTGTCTTATACCATCTAACTGAATTTATACACTATTTTTATTCAACTTTGCTTTGGATACATGAAAATACTGTGTAAATTCCCCCCAAACTGTAAAATACCCAAAACTATAGCGAGCAATCATTTCAGTGGAGACCAGCATGGTATTGGTCACTTCCCCCGTGGTAGTTCACAAGGAACCTGCTTAGTATATGGGTTCCAAGTTCTAGGCCCACCTATGCATAAACCTCCAAATTCCTGTACGTCCAACCCCACAGCATAGAGCAATAGTCATCTGACCACAAGCCAAGAAAGACTAAGACCACCTTTCTGTTGGAGCTAGGGCATTGACAGCCAAGAAGGAAAAGCCTCATGGGAACATAAAGAACAAGCAAGAGGAAGCCTCTGCAAATCAGGGAGGTAAAAGTTCCCTGATCAAGGAGTGGAGGGGAATGGAGTGACCCTTTGCTTCTAATACTGCTTGTACATTTTAGTCACTAACAGTGCACTGGATGTAAAAATCAGGCCTTTTCATATGGTGCTTCACCTACTTGGAAGTCCTTCCCTGTGCCCTGCCACACTGCACAGTCCACCAGCTCACCCTGTGGCCCTGATGTGCAGATGTGCCACACCACGCAAGCCCCCATGCACGTGGACATGATGTGCAGTGCAGTCCTGCTGCACAGCAAGCAACTCACATCAGTACAGATGCTGCATAGGATCCCTGCCCCCCCCTCCGCCCCCCAAACTCTCTGGCCATGGGCTCCCAGAGGCCACAGATCATACCACTCCACCCCAGCCCCAGGGGTGAGGATAGGCAATGGAAGCTGGAGAAGGGAGGGGATGCCAGCAGTGGCAGCAGAAAGAGAGCAAAAGGGGGAAGCAGCATCCAGATCAGGAGCCCAAGGGCTGCACTTTAACCCCTCAGGGACAACATGCAGCCCATGGACCACCAGTTGGACAACCCCATTTTATGCTATCAGAGAGAAGTACGGTTCTGAGCAGATGGAGGTCTCTTAGTGGAGATTAAAATTCCCTATTGAAAAAAAAGAGAACCACACACCTAGGTAAACTCCATTTAATCCAGCAATACTGCCCATTGAAACTAAAGGAGGAGTTTTGTGGTCCTGAAGGAAGACGTAGAATACAACTCTAGGGACACATGAACTGCATAATAGCTTTCCCCTGAAAATGTAAGAGAACTACCTGTGTAGGTGAAGTAAGGTATCTTCCTGAGGCAAGTCATGTAAGCCAGGACTTTGCCAGTAAGTAAGTGATAAATGTACAATGTAGGAAGCAAAATTTAACCTTATCTGTACTCAATGTTGCACTTCAAACATGGGTCGTCAATGTCTATCCCATTCTCATATGTTGTCCTAATATTTCTTGCAGTCTTGGAGTGAGGGTTGGTGATATCTTTTACTGGACCCACCTTATAGTTGGGAGAAATGTTAGACAAGCTGTCAAGTACAAAATAGTGAAGACCAGACTTGAGGAATGGTATTTGTACCCCAAAGTTTGCCTAACATCTCTCCCAACTATAGAGTTGGTCCAATAAAAGATATTTTCATAAACTGCCACCTTTGCTTACCACTTCCTGGACAGTCTGTTTCTTGATCGAATATCCTCTGTGAAGCCAAAGAGCAGGGTCTTTAGAAGGCAGTGATCCCTCATCTGGAAGATGCATCCAAACAGCTGGAACTTGATTGTTACTTCAGCTGTGCTCATTTGCACCAAGCCTTCTGAGGATCATTTTGTTTTGATGTGGTCTCACCAACTGATCACAAGCAACCATCTGTAACATTTTCATTTCAAAAGACAGCCTTCCTGTTTCAGCTTTCTTGAAGGTCCACACAGAGCAGAGCAGAACACATGGGCAGCCTAGTCTTGGGCAGCCTAATTTTTGTTGCCAATTTATTTTAGAGTTACAATGAGCCAAAGAAACATTAAGTAATTTTTCAAGTAGTTAATGATCTAATTCCTTGGAATCCTTATCTCTCAAAACCTATCTGTCCCCTATATCTCAAAATGTCCAGAAAAATCAACTTTGGCATAAAGAGCACACTTACTTAATAGGAACTAAATCTGACCTTATTATATTAAATTAATGGGGTAAAACTCAGAATCATGTGAGAAAGCAATTTTCATATCCATTTTTGAGAGAATTTTTACAGGACATCTGTCCCAGTAAGGTTGACTTGGTATTTTTACTTAAATTTCAATGAACTAAGTCAGGTCTCTCCAACTTATAAGCAGCCAGGGAGGCCAGGCCATGCATGTACAAACCATAACAATGGGAGCCACAGACTGCCCCGGCCCCCAGTACACACATGCCCGCTCCCAAGTTTATCAGCTGCAGGCTGCCCCTCACCAGCACCATAAGCTGTGCCAATCACACCGCAGCCACACTCACTTGGGGCAGGTGCAGGAAGTGGAAGCCAGAGAAGGGAAGAGAAGCCTGCAGCAGGGGGAGTGATGGAGAGTAGCTGTGGCTGGGTGGGACCCCAGCTTTTGCAGATTAACTCTTTGTGGACCCTGTATGGACCATGTGGACAGCCCCGAGCTAAATCAAATCCCCATAGTTACACTATGGCAAGTCCCTAGAAGGGGCAGAGGGAAATTGCAAGATGCCTCTAATAGGGTCTTTCTGCCAGTGGCTGGGTTTGCTACCTGCTTGAAAGAAATGCTTGATCCACTTTACGGCTTCAGAGCAGGTCAAAGTCTTCTGGCTCCCTGGAAGCATAGCACCACTAGGCCAGGGGATCTCTTTCTCATAACTGCCTCAGAGAACATCTCCCCGCTCCCCCCAGTGAAAAGGGTAGTGACTTTATTCTGCATTGGTGCTGGTAGATGGATGAGATACTAGGATGTCAAAATGCTCCTCCCTTGCTAGCACACTCACCTATCTCTGTTTGCCCATGGAAAACCCAATTAAAAAACTGCACACAAAGATATATTTTATTTGTAGCTTCAGTCACATGCAAATACAGGGGGTGCTTTCCGTACCATCCCAATAATTTACATGCTTCTGACAACTTAACAGCATGCATATCGACAACAGGTTCAACAAACAATGCCCAGACCTGGATGGTTACAACCTTTTCTCTTCCCACCTGGCTCTGCAGGTCGCTGTTGTTGGCCTGGAGAACACGTTAGATGTTATTTCACAAGAGGTCACGTGACAACCAATACATACAAGACTACATAGCAATATCTGATGCTGAATTGGCTCTAGACAACTTCACCAGTACTCTTTCACTTTGCTCTGTGAAATTATGTCATCACACCAATAATTACTGATGTGGACTGAAAGCTTGTACTTTGTGCTTTTGTATTAAACATTGTAAATGTCATACCTCTTCAAGCTAAGAGAGTCACCTGACTTAGAAAAAAACAAAAGATCTTTTTTTCTGTTTAGAGGACTGGTTGAACCAAATTATCAAGCAAGATCTTAGAAGTGGCTAGAACTCCTCCCCCTTTATTTGAAGATATGGGGGTACTAATTTTTTTTGAGCAACAGTAGGACCCAGCACATGTTTATCACCAAAATGATGCAGAAACCAGTCCCAGTTCAGGATCTAATACACCTTGACAGAAACAGCAATATATGAATTATTATACTTTTTATCAGAGTCGGGATCAGTTGGCAAAGTGTTTGGGAAAGCTGGAATAAAGCATGCTAAAATAGCAAAAAAGTTACTAAGGTGTGGATAGTTATTAAATATAATTGAATAATAACACCTTCCCTAACTACTTTCCCCTCCACTTTCTTTCCTTTCCACATGACTCTCAGCTACTCCAGGCTCATTCGTTTCTCTTTTACAGGCAGCTTAGCTCTCTCCTGCCTGGTTTCACATTCCTGAACGTATTTTTTCACAAGTTCTCGTTGCCTTACAATTCACAATAAAAGTGGAAATAATGTAAAGAGGCTGGAGAGCAGATACAAGGGCGCTCCGACATGCAGGAGCAGAGCTGTGTCCTGGAGACGCAGGGCTGGAAGGGACCCCGAGAGGTCCCCTAGTCCAACCCCAGCCTCCTTACCCAGCCCGTCCTGTACAAATCCACCCGCTACCCTCGGAGCAAAACCACAGGGTCAGCCCTGAGGCAGCGCCAGGGGCAGGTAAAGCAGGGGCACCCTGGCCACCAGCCCGCTGCTGCTGCTGCTGCTGCAAAGCCCGTTCAGACGCCCGGCTGCAGCAGCAGGAGCGACTCGCTCGGGCCCGCGGGGTGGAAAACCAAGCGGCCTTCGCGGGGAGGCGGCCCGGCCCGACCCGACGGCGCTCACTGGCGCGCCCCTCCGAGCCCGGCGCCAATGGGGCGCGGCGCTAATATTCATGAGCGGGCGCGGGCCAATGGCGAAGCCGCGGGGACATCAAATGGGGCCGGCGGCGTTGAGGGCCGCGCTCGGCGCCCGGCGGAGGCTCGCGCCTGGCCCAGGTGGCCGGGGCTGTGTGCGGGCTCCATGGGCTGGGCGCGCCCCCGCGGGCTGTGGCTCTGGCTGCGGCTCTGGCTGCTGCTGCTGCTGCTGGCGCTCGGCCCCGGCTGCGCCCGCGGCAGCTGGATGTGAGTAGCGGGGACGGGGCCGGACTGGGCCGGGGCCCGGCCGGGGCTGACCGGGCTGCTCTTGCAGGTGGCTGGGCGTCGCCTCCGTGGGGCTGCCGGACAAGCTGGGCTGCGCTGACCTGCCGCTGAGCGGGCGGCAGAAGGAGCTGTGCCGGAGGAAGCCGCACCTGCTGCCCAGTGTCCGCGACGGCGCCCGCCTCGGCCTCCGCGAGTGCCGCAGCCAGTTCCGCCACGAGCGCTGGGACTGCGCCCTCGGCCCGGCCCCTGCCGCCGCCGCCGCCGCCTACGAGCTGAGCAGCGGTGAGTCGTGCCGTGCTCCGGGCCAGGCTGCCGGGCAGAGGAGCAGTCCGGGGCTGATGGAGCCGCTGGCGGCCGGAGCGACGCGGGTTGTGGCAGGTGCCACGGGGCCGCGTGTGCTGCGAGGCGCACAGCCCGGGCTTGCTGCTTCCGCGCTCTGGCGACGCGGCTTGGTGCTGAGCGGCACCCAGTGCCAGACCGGGCCTCGGGCCCCCGCGCTGCGTGCCTGCGTGCTGAGCAACCTCACACGCGCCAGGGCACAGGTTTCCCTGGCCGACCGCGGGCTCAGGTTCCTGTGCTTGGCAAGATGTAAAGGCTTAGTGGGGGAAATGGCAGGTGGTGGGCTGGCATATGGCCACAGAAAACCGTGGCTGCTCCAAACTGCATACTGTGGTAGCCAAAATGGTATGCAGAGTATTAAGTGTGGATACCTCAAACCCCTGGTTGGTGAGGGAAACCTGTACTGCCGTAAAGGCTGACCTGACTTTCTAGAGTCCTCTCAAATTGTGCTGCGCAAAATATTCTTGGGGGTGCGGTCTCCTCTCAGCCTCCTGACACCAGGGAGCCAGAGCAACCTCTTCTTGATTAGTGGTTTGTAAGCATGTCAGTCCTGTGTGCTCCAGCACCCCCGTGTTTGGCATGTTCTGTCTTCCCACTTTTTATCCCCCCCCAATACAAATAAGGAAAAGCCAACTTTTGATGATGGACTTGTATGTCAGTTTGCTTCCAAAGCTGTTGTACTACTTAACAATGCTACCAGTCAAATAGTAATGTTAAATACATAAAAGCTATTCTCTGGACCTGTCATTTAAGGCCTCAGGTAAGTGAGACCTTCAAACAGGAGCCTGTCTTTACCTGTATGCAAAGGCAGTGGAAACTGGCTATATGAAGCCCAGAGTAGGGGCAAGTTGCCTATATTAGGTGAAAATATCACAGGCTTGGTGCTGCAGGAAGCACCTCCTGTGTGCTAAGGCGATGTAGTGCCTCACTGACTTCCATACAATTGCTTCTGCAAACTGTCAGGTATGTGTGTGATTTGCATTGTTACAGAGGGCTGCTGGTTTGGGCTAACAGTTCATTAAGAATTCATCTAGATTGTTGTAAGATATGCTTTTACTACAGTGTATTTTAAGTATAATTCTCTTGCTTCACGTGCTTACATCTCTATGCTGTTCATACCAGTACACCCAGCTCTGTTAGAAGCTTGCGGAAGTAGGGCTGGAAGGGGCCTCCAGAGATAAGGATGGGGTCCTCATTTAATATTTCAAAACTGCATTTTGTTTCTATGTAATATTAACTCTGTGATGTAATATAATAGAAAGTAAAACATTGATGCAAATTCTGAAAGGATGCTTCTTTTAAACAGATGTCCTTGAAGCTTTAATCTGTGTGACTAGTCCCATGGACCCAAAATGAAGACAGTGATCCTGTAGACACTTTTAAATGACAGGGTCACCTTGGCATATGGATAAGCTTCCACTAGGACAAAGGTAGCCCCAGAGTTTTTATGCTTTCCCCTCTGCCATACTAGCCTAACAGATTTGTGGTCGAAATATACCCATGTAGCTCCGGTCTCTTAGTTGTGGGCAGCAGCAAGAAGTTGAAAATACAACTTTTTGTTATAATTAGAAAAGCTTCCAGGTTGTTCACTCAGATTAGGATAGGGTCTAGCTTGGTACAAAGGCATTTAAAGCTTGGTGTCTCCCTAATCCAAAGCATCTCTTTTAACTTATTCAAATTAATATTTAGTGGTGAAAAGCAGTGAAGGTAGCGAAAGCATTTTCTACTGGAACATTTTTGAAATTGTCTATGGCAAGAAAAATCCATTTTCTGACTCTTTCTTCAAGTAGCTACCAAAATAACATGCACTCTAGATGATTTTGTAGTAACATAAAATGAATGACGCAACCCTGCAAAAGTCATTTAACTTGACTACATTTATTTCCATTGAATTAATAGCTTATGAGATTTGGCTCCTAAAAGCCAGCTGTGAAAAGTAGCAAGAAGATGGTGTGGTTAAATTAACATTTCCATGCATTCTTTTATAGGCACCAAGGAGACTGCATTTATATATGCAGTGACAGCAGCAGGCCTTGTGCATTCTGTGACTCGATCATGCAGTGCAGGAAATATGACTGAATGCTCCTGTGATACCAAATTGCAGAATGGTGGCTCAGCCAGTGAAGGCTGGCACTGGGGTGGCTGCTCTGATGATATTCATTATGGAATGTCATTTAGCAAAAAGTTCCTAGATGGCCCTACCAAGAACATAACTGGAAAAGATGGGAGTGGACTGCTGGCAATGAATCTGCACAATAATGAGGCTGGAAGGCAGGTATGTATGACAACTTACACTTGGAAGCAAAGACTCCTTAGATTATGCTGCCAAAAATGGCATTACTATGACTAGGCAAGATCCTGACGACAAGTATGTATTGGGCTAAGGGCAAGAATCAGGTTAACACCTCCAAAACAGTTAAATTCAAAGCTGAAACCTGTATTACTTTCTGTCCATCTTGCTTCACAGTTGAATTAAATAAATAAAACCCCACAAAATGAGTATAGTTGAGACATTTATCTTGGATGTCCATCGTCTAGTGAGTTTTAACCACTTCCTGCTCAGAAGAATGGTTAGGGCTTGATTTCTTTTCTGTTCTTTAGAGAAGACTGCATTTTTAGTTCTTTCTGATACTGAATGATGATGCACCAGACTTACAGTCTTAGTTTGTTCTGTTCGTTCATTACATAAATGCTGTCTTGTTCATTGTTCATGATTTAACTACATGCTGTTTATAAAAAGACCATTTCCAAGCAGGTGATAATTATATAGGGCCTGATTCTGAGAGATCCCTGGGTAAGCGCTGTAAACGGGCTACTACATAAGACTAGTGCTAGTACTACCACAACCTACTTGTAAAGGAAAGAGCTACAACTTTTTTTATTTTGCCTAATCTCATCATTGTTAAGCATGCTCTGAGAACATTACTGGATTGAGCTTCTTGAGGAGCTGAGGTAAAGGAACCCCCTTATTTCTGGAGTCTTGATTTGGTTTTTCCCTACTTGAGCAGGGATGGTTCTGAGCTAGCAACGTCTAAAACCAAGGTGGGAGATGATTAATGAGATTAAGCAACAGTTGACATTTTGGATTACAATTTTGGAATAAGGCTAGTCGGTTCTGCCAGATCTTGCTGCAGGTGTTTAGGTTCTCCAACCTCTATTCATGTTGGCTAATATCTGACTCTGAAATCAGTGGGATGGTTTTCAGAGTGAGGTGTAATTCTGTGTGAAGGTGTCAGAATCTATCCCACTGGGAAACCTAGAGCTCACAGGACCTTACAGAATACTGTTCTTCTTCAGTACAGCATAGGACAAAGACACTAAAGCAGTAGCATAACTAGGGCTGCACGAGAAGGACACTTGCCAAGTTAGGAGGGGTGTTGGGATCACCCCCACCCCCTCAGAGTCCAGGCCCCAGCAGCATTGCCAACAAAACAATTCCTGGCTGCTGTTTCTTTAGGAGCAACAGAGCCATGGTGGACCAAGCTCATGCAATGGCAGCAGCTTAACTGGGACTGTTCTGGAGTCCCATCATGGCAAAGCTGTTGGGGCATGGATTCTGGCGGTTGGAGGTCATTTGTGGCACTGCTCCAGAATGGCTTACTCCAGCATTTTCAGATTACCCACACCAGTGAACAGCAAGGGAGCTGCTTCTTCTTCCCTGCTCTTGAACCTATGCCCCTGCAACTCCCTGGCTCCTTGTTTTCAACCTGTGCTATGTGCCCTCGGGACCCTGCTCTCAGCACCTGCACACCATCTCCCTGCTCTTGGAACCATGTGCCCCTCCCACTCTTTCCTGCAGGGTTTGCCCCAGGCACCAACCTGGCTTGTTAGGCCATCTGTAGATCATGTCGTATTTACTCAAATATAAGATGACCCTAATTTATAAGATGACCTCACCAATAATTAGATTCTATATATGGAAAACTTACAAATTTGTTATAATTTTCCAAGTATAAAATCTAAGTATTGGAGCACTGTCTTGAATTCCCCCTCCCACTCACTGCTACAGCAGAGAAAGCCGTGGCTGGAGTACAGGGGAGGGCCAGGTAGCCCCTCTGCCTTCTGCCTCACCCCCCCCTCCTCTTTTTTGCCGCCCTGCCACAACCTTCCTGCACCTCCCCAGTCTCTGCTCCTTCCTGCCTCCCTAACTCCCCAGACTTTTGCCTCCCTTTTTATTGTCAGAAACTCCTTTGACTGTTCCGTCTACAAGTACAGTGCATGGAAGTTCAGCCCTTGCCTGGCAGTGCAGCAGTATTGGCACTGCTGATTTTGGCCAGGTAGGCAATGCAGCAGTGTTGGTGCTGCTGAGCTGACTGGACAGGGTAAGGAGTTTCCATGTGGTTTGTGCCCAGGTGACACTCCAGCTCAACCTGGAGTTGAGGTGTACCTGACAGTAAGGGGGTAGGAGGGGGGTGCAGGAGGCCAGGGGAGGGCAGAACCTGCAGAAGAGAGGGCAGGAGGCTGCTGTGGGTCTAACTCTGGCTGTGACCCAGGCTCGGGACCAGTCGGAGCTGTAGTAGCTGCCTGCTTCCCCCTCCCCCACTCTATTTTGTATACAAATATAAGACAAGTGGCTTTTCCCCCATGCTAATTGGAGGAGAAACATATTCCAATAAATGCGGTAATTTGGTGTGCGCCATTAACATATATTTGCATATACTGCTATGCTCTCATTCTTAAGTTTATAGTAAATTAAATGATTTTGAAGCATTTAAAGTTCTTCAGCCATATCACTTGCAGCTATGTACTTGTTTTTAAATATCCACAAAGGAAATATGCAGAGCATTTGGTGACTTCCAATAAAGTAGATAGTTTGTAACATAGCTGCGAGCCGCAGGATAAAGCAAATACTGTGGCTGTTGTCCAAAGTGAAAGAGAAAGCAACATTCCTATTGTTGGAAATCCTAGCTATTGATATTACCAAGGCTAAAACTTAGCCACAAGTTGCTCTGATTCTTTCTTAGTTTCAGAATCCTTAAAGATTGTTAGAAAGAATTGAAGCTGTTGTTCTGGGAAAAAGATGTTTTGGGAGATGTATTGCTATCCTATGACCTTTCATAATGAAAGGCATCAGAAATATGATGATCTTACGAAAATAAGTATCTTTCTGAGACAGTACTTCTGGAATTTACGTAACTACATTTGTTTGGAACAGCTCTTTTTTTGGTAAGCATAAAATTCTCCAAATTCCTTTCCCATCTCAAGTCAGAGCCCTATTTAAGCTTCTCTATCCCATAGTTTCACCAAGATGTTGAACTTTAAAGTAGAGGAAGGATTCTGTGACTTGAGGATCATGGAAGAGGGGTAGCTCAGATTTTTCAGGGGCAGAGTCTACACCTTGGGAGAGAAATTTTTTATTCATCCTGCATATAGTATTTTAAATAGAGGATTTCAGTAAACAGATCCTGTTGATTATAGGCTTGAGTGATCTACCCAAGATGGACAGCAGATATTAAAAATGGTGATTTTACTTAAATATTTAATTTAGATTGTAGATGCCATATAATGTGTACTATGAATCTAGCCAACTATTGCCCTTGGTGCTTTATCATGCACTGCTGCCTCTGGTTCTGCATATTGTCAAACTTGGCAATAAGAAGAGGAAATCATTTGTGGAGGGGATCCCTCAGGGACACAATCAACAGCAGTGGGAGCCACCCATGGAGTAGGGGGGAGAGGTTGGGGGGACAGGGCATGCTTGAGAGTGGTGCCATGAAAGCAGATGGACATGCTCTTAAAAGTCTCTAAAAGTGAGATCTACAATAGCCAGCACATGACATGGGAAGCTGCCTGAAGTGAGGAAACTACTACTTTATGAGCCCAAGTCCCAAACGTTGATCCTCTAAACCCCTGTTAAGTACCCCCTTGCCCTAAAGTTCTTTGAATATGTCTAAAGCTGTGTACATTTGGATGGCACCAAGTGGCTGCGTACCCAGCTTGTGCATAAATCCTATCAGAATCCACAAAATTGACAGGGGAGCTGATGCCTTCAGGACCAATCCAGTAGGCAGTCCTAGATCACATCTACTGGACTGGGACTTGCGTTCATGCAGGAACAGTTTCTATCTCTTTCTGAGGAGGCTCAAACCTACATCTCATATTCTAAAGTGGTACTCGAACCTCTCCTCTACTTTAGGATAGGACTTCTTAACTTTTCATATGGGAATTGTTCTACTTTCTGTAAATATTCTTTGGGCCAGACAGGGAGAAGGAGACGCTTTGAACTTGCAGCCTGGTGGCTAGACCCCTTTCCTGGGATATGGGAGAGTTGGTTTCAAATCATTGCTCCTGGAAATATCTGAATGAAGTGGGAGGAAATAATTCTACCACATCTCGCAGGACAAATATACTTTCACATTTGTGATGTGATCTGATAATACTAAACGAGGGCCGTATATCGGGACCTACCAAATTCGAGGGGGCTGCCCCCTGATTTTAGGGTCACAGTGAGGGCCTGGCATCCACTTCGCAAACGGAGAACAACAGGGACCTGTCCCCTACCCCACATGGCTCTGGCCAGGAGACCTTGGTGCCCAGTCACTCAGCTGGTGGCTATGCAGGCTGCTTACCATGCAGCCCTGCTCCTCACCACTGATTGGCTGCAAGGGCTGTCTGTCATGCAGGCCCACCCCCTCACTGCCAATTGGAGAGGGGCCAGGCCACATGACAGGCAGCCCTCAAAGCCAATCAGCAGCAAGGAGCAGGGCAGCAGCCCTCTAGGGAGCAAGCACTTTATTTTCCTTGGGTTTTCTTTTTCCTATTGAAATCCAAGAAGTCTGCAGATCCCTTGCCATATATGGTGTGCCCACATGGTGCAATGTACCAGTGTGTAGAGCTGCTTCTATTGGATCAAGAATCCGAAGCGGTATAACTGCAGTGGCATGGACCAACTAGTTCAGATGGAGTTCTGTTTGATATAACCATACTGCTTCCAGGATCCAACCTAGTATAGCTATACAACACACTGGTGTGCTCCATAGACATACAGGCCTGTCTGGAGCTAGCAGTATTAGACAGTCAAACTTTAAAAACTTTGGCCTTTGTTATAGAATTTTATTTCATGATGGTTTGTTCTTGAAATTGGATTTTTATAAGTACTGTTCTTACAGTTTCTTCGTTTTGAATATAGATGAATAAACATCCTGTGTCAAAAGGAATGATACAGGGGGGTGGGGGGAAAAAGCATTTAAGTACTCACTGTCTTTAAGTAATTGCATGTCTACATGTAAAATTAATACGAAACAATCTCCGGAGTGTATTGCCATTTGAATGTGTGTGCCTGGGAGCACAGCATATTGAGCTGGGTCAGAGCTGCCCTGGCTGGCAGGGGGCCCGGAAGGTCAGCCTGCCAGCCCAGGCTGCTCCCTGTGGCTCAATGTGCTATGGAGGGGTAAGTTGAGGCATGAAGGTGTTTTCATTGTGGGGATAGTTGGCAGGCAGCCTCCACACTGAAGCACCCTTGTGCCCCTGCTAGTTGGAACAGCATCGACACATGCACTGCTGCAGAGTTTCTTTTACTCCACTGCAGGAGTAAATACAAATGCTGTCCTGCTGTACAGTAAATTAGTTTACTGCAGCCTAATAGGGGTGCATGTGTAGACACCAAGGTGTTTACTGCACAGCTAACTATTCTACTGTGTAGTAAACATCTTGTGGAGATACACCCACTAGTTGCAGTAGGGGGAAGAACTGTGGTTACACAGATGAATTGAGCAGTCCTCAAACACATGTATCATTCCTTTTTACTGAGGCTATGCATGTGTATGTGTAAAATTAAACGTGTATAAAGTCTCAAGATTAAGGCCTATAACTCGTGTAACATGCTTTGAGAAAGGAAAAAAGCTAATGTCGGGTATAACCATTCTTTCCCCTTAACTTTTGCATGTTTCACAGCACAAAGGTTAGGCTTTTAGGCATAGGATAGGATATATAGGTATACAAACATTCATGTTAATAAATACTATCTGATGGGAGAATAACAGAAAATCATTTAAATGAAAATATGTAGAAGATTTCTGTGTGTGTGTACACAAATACATAACTGTTTACTACTCTTCCTTGTTTATTTCTTTAAACAGCAAAAATCATTTTCAAGACTTCAGCACTTTTTTTTTCAGGTTTCCCTACAGCAAGTTTTAGTTACAATTTTCTGCATGCACATAAACCCACTCACCTAGTACTCTTCTTTCCTTCTCTTCATGGATTTGATTTTCTTAGGCTCTGTGGAATGGTGTCTGAAATCTTTATAGGTCACACAAGCTCTTTGAAGTCCATCACTAGTTTGACAGTTTGAGTCCTCTTCAAGTATTTACAATGGAAGTCTGTAGTTCATACACCATGTGGCAAGTTTTAGCTTCCTTCTACTGCAGCAAAGGAACAGAGCCTGCAGTCTCTTCGATAACTTTTTAAAGTACCTGGAATATAATCCTTAGAGCAGACCCTTGTAGTCCTGTGGAGTTCTACTACAGGCAACCCCCTGTTAATGCTTCTTTGCTTGGCACTGTTTCACTATAACGCTCATTTTGAAATTGATACCTGATTTCACTTAGTGCTCAGCAAGTTTCACTATAACACTTGCAGTCGCCGTACATTTGGTTTCACTTAATGCTAGATTCACTTAACGCTTGCTTTTTCAGGGACCAAGTAAGGGCGCTAAGCAGGGGTTGCCCGTATGGAGTTCCTTCTTTTCATCTTCTGCTTCTCATCACAAACATCATTACTTTCAGGGAAAGTTTCAGAAACAAAAGTATAATTTTTACATGGCATTCATTGATCTAAAAGCTTTTGACACTGTAAATCTTTCACTTCACTAAAAATGTGTGTACACCTTTGGATGTTCCACATCCAGAGGTGTCATTTGGTGCTGCCATGATGGGATGATGGCTGAGTAGTGGAAAATGGCAAGATACTGGACCATTTTTTGGTCACGCATGGTGCTGGATGTGTTCTGGCTTCCTTGCTCTTTCCGGTTTTTTGGTTTTATTGGCTGTGCCAATAGGAGCATCTTGTGATACTGATGACAATTATTCAGTTTTGCACTGAAAATGTTTAGTTTTTGTTTGCTGTTGGGTTTTTTTCCCAGCCTGTAGCACTTCAGTAGCAGCAGCATTTCATGTAAAGTAGCAGAACTTTTCACCGGAAAGCTCCTCTTTGACAACATTCAGTTCTTCTCTCTGCAGCCTATTACTGAGGTTTTACAATCAGTTTAAAGAAACTGCCCTAATCTGTGCTGAAGGTTACACATGTCCATCTTGTTATTACAATTTAACAATACTCCTTAAATTCATGTAGAGGCTTAGCATACAAGGTAAGCCACCATATAAAAGTGACTAATCCCTCTTAATAAAGGGGACTAATAAGTGTGTATTTTAGAATGGTGTCCTATCAACTGTAGGACCACAGAGAGATGAATTTATACATTAAGTTGGCATCAGTTGCACAGCTGTGCTGTCAGTTCTCTTATCTTATTAGGCCTGGATGACCTACTGCCACCACTTAAAGTGCAACTGGAACTGACTGAGTTGTCATCAGCCTGTTTTTGAGATTAAACAGCAGGACAACCTTCCCAATATCAAGATCCCTAGTTGTCAGATGTTCGGCATTTAAATGTTTATGTTCATAAGTTCAGCTTTACTGGTTGGACACCTTGTTCATATGGCTGACTTGACAGTTTGCAAGGCCATGTTTTATGGTCAGCTAAAGGAAAGCAACTGTTACCATAGTTGCCAGTATAAATGGTATAAAGAGATATTTTAACATCCAATTTGAAAGGAGTCTGTGTTGACACACCAACAGTTGAGAAGCAACAACCTACAACAAAGCAAGATGGTAGCCGATCTGTAATTTCTGTTGGATTTCTCTCGCAGGGTGACTCTAGGAGTAGCCTGTCAAACTGCTTGCCCATGATAGAGGTTGTGCAAATAGCTTCAAGTAACTAAGGACTGGGCCTAGTGCCCATCACAGCCTATATATGGATAATTTTAGCTCATCCAGCGGAATCGCCCTGCCTGATTGTAATAAGTATGCAAGGACTCATTCCCCAAAAGAACCCCTATAAATTCCACATTTTCTTCTATTATTTATACTTCTTAGGCTATGATGCAAAAATATAGGTTATGTCTGTATAACATATAATACAACTTGATCTTAGTCTCCTTGGGAACTGCACAACCATACTACAAACTAGTAAGGAACAGTAGTAGTTAGGACTATGCTCTTTGTAAGTGGCTGTGATATTCACATCTTCCATGTCTTGTTTCTCTTCTTCCATACCACTTTTTATTCATTGCCAGATTATTTGTATTGTAACAAGGGCCCTTTCCTTTCAAAGCCAAATCTCTCATCTCAGTGGAGTCTTAAAGCTGAATATGACAACTGTCCAATCATTCCTCAAACAGATTCTGAAGAAACAATTGTATTTCTGCAATTACAACTATAGGAATAAATATTAAAATTGGGCGGTGCCTAAAAAACACACATATATGCGGTAATTGTATTACTGGTTTTCGGTTTTTATTTTTTTAGCATGTTACTAAAACAGAATATCAAATCTGCAGTACGCAGGAATGCTTTGGGGTATGGATTGTACCCCATTTCTGCTGTTTGGGTGTGCTTACCATTGTTGTCATTTTGGATCCTGGGTGGCTCCCTTCTCCAGTTGTGGCCCACCAAATTTTAAATGGCTTCTACTTCTGTCCTCCTTTCACTTCACTAGGGGCATTCTGTAGAAACTAATGGTTTTTGGTAGTGCACACAGAATCTTCCTCTAATGGCTCTGTACATGTCTTGTTTGTTTGTCTTTGCTGGTAACCTCAACCAACTAGCGATTTCTATTCATTCACCAAAGAATATGCAAGTCCAAGCAAATATGGTCATATATAATATATAATTTTTTTTTCAAGAATAATTTGTATTCCTCAACTGCCCACTAAAGTCAATAAATCTAGCACCACCCAAATAACCATATTGTAAAGTCCCAGCATAACATTTAAAACAGAAAGGATCATTTCTTCTGTGTCCACAATTCCTTATTACCTATTGTACTTTGAAGGAGCTGGTACTGATAAGGCACAAATAAAGACAGTTCTTGGTTGTCACTTATTGAGGTGGGTGTACCTCTGCCACTGAAGCCGCTTGACTGAGTGGCTGCAAGGCTTTATCTGCACTGATTTACCTGCAGTAATATGGCCTAGAACAAATCTGGGGGGTGGGGGGGTGGGAAGGTTCTCTGAGAAGCTCTGAGGAAGGTGTTAAATTCCTACTTCTCCCCTCTTTTATAAATGGTGGGGTGAGGAAGGCATATGACTGACTGGGGTTAGTATTTGTGAAGATTGTGGAGGAAGTGGTTCTTAGAAGGAAGACTTTTTTTTTCTTTCTGTTTTAATGCCAAAGTTGTTGTTCCAGTACAGTTTTTCTAAGATCAGAATATTATTTGTAAAGATGTCCAGACATGCTAGACTTGACTGGCTGGTTCCTGCCCTTTAGACTTAGCCTGAAGTCCTTTTTGTGTTTAGTTGCTATGAGGAATACATTCCCTTTTGAACCTTTGTTAAAGCACGCATTAAAATGTATCTACTTTTCTTTAAAATCTTTATGCAGCAAAGTTTCTGGTTCCAGTGGTAATTGTCTTTAAAATATAGCCCTTCTAAACCCTTCAAACAGTGCTTTGAAACAAGCTCATCTGCATCCATTTTGGTGATTAAAGATGCATACATTTATTGCTGGAAGCAAGGTGCAGGGGGGAAAAAAGCTGGGCACAGTTGACTGCTGTGAAGTGGGCTTTTTACACTAGTGAACAGTGCCTCCATATGAGGGACTGTTAATGTAGAAATTTAAAAAAAATTAGACTTTTACTTTTCTCGTCTTGCTAAGTGTATGTATTGTTCAGATCTTTTCTTAAAGCTGTGCATCGAATGTGTCAATAAAGAAATGTAATTTGTTTACTTGTATATTATAACCATCTATAATGGTTTTCTTCGAGTCTCTTGCATTCATTATTTGCTGAAGCTCTGAGTTGCAGTCCTAGATGTAGAAAGTTACTACTTTATTTAGTCTACAGTTTTTGATGGCGAGTCCAATATAAACTGCCCAAATTCTTGTCTGTTGCAGAAGTCTAATAAAGGCTGTAGACACCCTTTGCCCTGCAGACAGGTTTGCAGAAGTCTAGGTCTAGCATCTACAAGGATTTCCAACTTATTCCTCTCCAAGGAGACATTTTCAAAATATGAAAACATTAACTCTGCTAATAGCTATAAAATATTTAAAAAACAAGAAAATCTGTGTGAGACTATGAAAATGTGCTAACTAATATTTGTGTAATTGGGAAAAAAATTACACTTATACCTGCCTTTTGTTATAACAAACCTACCCTAACTTTCTCAACAGTAAGTTTGATTCTGCATATGTGATAATCACCCAGGGACTGTCCCCAAACAACTGAATCTAAATGAACTGCATGCATTTAGATACTATAAATCCCCTCCCATTCAGATCTGCATGGTTGAACATTACCACTATGTTCTCCAAGAGATGGCTGTGTTTCAGGGGTGAGAAAAGCAACAAAGTATGCATACTTTTTAGTAAATTGGAATCCTTCAGGGTACAAAATAAGACCTAAATATAATTTTTCACTATTACTATTAGAAGGCTTATTACTATTAGAAGCCTGACAACCTGTTTGGTCTTGCCCATGTACTTGGGCTCAGCACCTCTGAAACAGGCTGTGGGTGTGTCTCAAATTGGACACTCAGAATGAGAGAGCACCTTGTAAAATGTATTCCTCTCCATATATCCTGTTTCCTCATTGGTCAAATAGGGATAATCATCTTAGCCAAAGTTGGTGGAGGCTTATGGATCATCATTGCCCAGAAGTTTTCCTAGTGAATGGAGAATAAGCCTAAATAATGTTCCTGACTTGTTTTCAGGCTGTAGCAAAGTTGATGTCAGTGGACTGCCGCTGTCATGGAGTTTCTGGGTCCTGTGCTGTGAAAACTTGTTGGAAAACTATGTCACCATTTGAAAAGGTTGGCCGTTTTTTAAAAGATAAATATGAAAACAGTGTACAGATATCGGACAGACTGAAAAAAAAGATCCTCAGGAAAGAAAAAAGCCATCGAAAAATACCTGTCCGCAAAGAAGATCTACTCTACATAAACAAGTCTCCCAATTATTGTGTTGAAGATCGTAAACTGGGGATCCGCGGAACACAGGGAAGGGAATGCAACCGCACATCGGAGGGACCTGATGGATGCAATCTCCTCTGCTGTGGGCGTGGTTACAACACCCATGTGGTCAGGCATGTGGAAAGATGTGAATGCAAGTTTGTTTGGTGCTGCTACGTACGATGTAGGCGGTGTGAAAGCATGACTGATGTACATACCTGCAAATAAGCCTATCTATGTTGGGGAGCAACACAAAAACATGCTGCAAAGTAGTACTCATTTTTCCTGTGTGGGACTTACAAGGATGGGGCTTGTCTGAGCGATTTAAAGAAGTGCTGTATTTCAAATATTTTGGTTATTAACTAAAAAAGAATTGTGTAAGATGATTAGTAGCCTGCACAAAATGATAGAAGCAACAGCAAAAAACTTCTGGTTCTCCATAGAGTCTGGGTAGCTGGATGACATATATGAATGCATCAGTGTGTGGCTAACAGCAGATATTAAACTTTTAAAGTGAGCAACAGCCATGGCACGGTTAGGATCAAAAACAGTATTAAAAGTATTATATGGTGGAGTAAAAACAAGGACATCTTAGTAGTTAGAGGCTGCAAGGATACTGGACATTTAAAAGGTGTCAGATGTAATCCTTTCTCCCATATTTTTAAGAATGGAGGCTGTCAACAGGATAGATACACACATGTGTGACTCCTTCCTGTAAACTGCTGAAAGAAATGTGGTAGCAAAGCTCTAAGTTGAGTATACAGTGTTTGCAAAGCAAGTGTGTAGAGAGGCTACCACACAGTATAAAGAAGCTCAGCAACATAAGTAAAGCCAATGAAGCCCCCATGGTTGGTGGGAACAATGGTCTGTTTTAGCTGGCCATGCATGGCACAAACCCAAAGATACTGGAGTACCTTACACTAAATGCAAATAGTGGATTGCAGAGGTTCCCAAACTTTTTCTTATTACATATCCCCTTCCAGATTTATCAGCTCCCCCATATGCCTACCAGCATATATTTTATATTTTAGCTCCTTAAATGCCAGTTGTTGTTATAATGAAAATTAAATCTGCCATTACACAATATCTCCCACATACCCCCAGAGATACCTTGCATACTCCCAGGAGTGCACGTGCCAGAGCTTGGGAACCCCTGGTATATATAATAGCAACCATGTTTAGGAGGTTCCCAAGCTCAAATATGCTTAGAAGAACTAAAAGGAGAGTCAGGTGTCTGGGACAGAAATGTGTTCTGGTATCAGAAACAAAATCTCCTGCAGCCAGATCCTTAAGGTCCCATACACATAAACTGGTTTAAGTGACTGGGAACTGGTTTAAGCCTGTAACAGTACAGAAGTTCAGTGCACGTAAACCACTTTCAAAAGCCAAAACCAGTTTAAAATAAACCTGGTTGGATGTAGTATCAGACTTAAATGATTTAGGTCAAACTGATTTATGGAACTTCTGTCTCAGTTCCCTTCCAAATTCAAGTTAACTCACTGTCCTCCAGCATCCCAGGATGCTTTGCAGCCCTGGGCTGTACTGTCTGTTCCAGTGGAGCAGGGACTTCCTCGGCTCTCTGCTCCTTAGCCTGCTGCCTGCCTGCATCCCTCAGCCCATAGGGATGGGGGGCAGGACCCCCAGACCTCCCTAGCCAGGGTCTACACAGCACATGGGGGGAAGGAAAACCCTTGTGGTGGGGGCTTTTTGACCCTTGGAAGCCCTCTCCCCTCCCCTTCTCACCTGCCGATTGCTTCAGCAGTTGCCACAGGAGGGAGGGAGCTTCCCCTCAGGTCCCTAGAGCTGCCTGGGCTGGGGAAGTCAGGCTATGGGAAGCTGCCTGAGGGGGAGGCTCCCCCAAGGTGGGCCAACACCTAGACAGGGAGCTGTGGGAGGACAGCAGGGGGTTGTCTGGGCTGGCAATGGCCGGCAGGCTGGGAGACGTGCTGTAGTCCCCCTGCCTGCTGGCCTGGGTCAGTGCGGACCTCTCCCACCTGTCCCAGGTGAAAGCTGGATGTCAGCTCAGTTGGTTATCAGTTCAACGTACACAGCTTGGAGGAAGCTGCCTAGATTGAAGTGGTTCTGCCTCAGGCTTTTTGACTGCTTGCACTTAGCCTACATTGTGTGTATTGGTGTGACCAGTCAACAAGCCTTCAGCCCCACTGCTTCCTTCATTGGTGGCCTGTGATTAATGAATCAGTATTGCCAGCAGGTGGTAGCTCAGTGTTTTTTCTCTCTGTGCCTATCCACACTCCAATGCGGAATGCAGACCAAAGAAATTTGTCAAAAAGGGAAAGAAACAACAAAACCTGAACTGTATTTTTCAGCCTTTTTCGTAAGTATAGTATTTAGAACATTTCATTCATTTGTTCCACAACCAATGTTGCTTTAAAGTAAGTTTCTCTTCACAATGTCTTGTATAGCTTGGCTCGCACCATTAAAATATTTAAGCTGTTACCAATAACATTTTTATACTTTTTGTCCCATTTGATTTTTACATCCGGGCAAAGCATTAATTTTTTTAATGTAATTTTTAAAAACTGGTTTAGAAGTAGTGTGCGCAGGGCTTTGTTTTGTTTAAATGTATGGATACGTATTTTTGATAAGACAAAAAAATTATATTTTGTAAATATTTAAATTATGAAAGCTATGTTAAAGGTTCAGAGACCCCTGGATTAAGTTCCTAGAACTAGCATGATAATATTACCTCTGACATTTGTTCATTAAGTTTCTTACTATTGGAGTACAGGCATACCTTGTTTTATTGCGCTTCGCAGATATTGCATTTTTTTACAAATTGAAGGTTTGTGGCAACCCTGCGTCAAGCAAGTCTATCGGCGCCATTTTTCAATCGGTCCCATTTTTCCAACAGCATTTGCTCACTTTGTGTCTCTGTGTCACATTTTGGTAATTCTCGCAATATTTCAAACTCTTTCATTATTATTGTATTTGTTATGGTGATCTGTGATCTTTTGAAAGAAGTTCTACTGTGGGTAAAATGCTATCAAACAGCATCGCATGCTACAGAGAAATCTTTCATGAAAGGAAGAGTCAATCGATGCGGCAAAGTTCATTGTTGTCTTATTTTAAGAAATTGCCACAGCCACCCCAACCTTCAGCAACCACCACCCTGATCAGTCGGCAGCCATCAACATCAAGGCAAGACCTTCCACCAGCAAAAAGATTACGACTCGCTGAAGGCTCAGATGATGGTTAGCATTTTTTAGCAATAAAGTATTTTTTAATTAAGGTATGTACATTTTTTTTTAGACATAATGCTATTGCACACTTAATAGACTACAGTATAGTGTAAACATAACTTTTATATGCACTGGGAAACCAAAAAATTTGTGTGACTCGCTTTATTGCGATATTCGCTTTATTGCTGTGGTCTGGAACCGAACCCGCAATATCTCCGAGGTATGCCTGTAGTTTTAAACTGACTTTAATTTGCTTGTGCAGGGGAAAAATTATTTGCGCAAGTACATAAATGATTTATTTCTTATTTTCAGGGGATTTTTATATATTTCAGCTAATATACCGATTATGAGACATTGTCAAGAAACTGCTGCTTGGATTTTTTAAAATTATCAACTTAGTAAGTTTTTTTGTATTTTCATTTATGGTAATGTAATGAGGAATCCTGGCTTATTACAGCAAATGGCAAGATCCCCACTGACTTTAATAAAACTAGCATTTTACCTATGGACATTTCTTACACTAACAGTCATTTTTAAAAACAAATATGGATGGTAGGGTAAGATCTCCAAAACTACTTTGGGGGATGAATACCTAATTTTCATTGTTTTAATAGTTTAACTTTAATAGATAAAATCCTGGGTCCAGATCCCAGAGTTTTAAACTTGTGGTTCTCAGCCTTTTGGGACACCTCAGAAAATGCCAGCTTTTAGCTTTCACTTAATTTTTGACTAAGGAAAAATAATAAGAGTGATTCTTCGCTGCAAAGTACTCAGAAAGACCATGGCAGATCAGAAATGTTTTTGGCACTATGGATTTCTACTTGAAATCTCTGGGTTCATCTTGGACGCCTCAGCTGGAGTACTTTGCCCAGTTCTGGGCACCGCACTTTAAGGAGGATGGGGATAAGCTCAAGAGGGTACAAAGAAGGGCCACTCGTATGGTTAAGGGCATGGAGGGTAGGCCCTATGAGGAGCAACTCCAGGAACTGGGCCTGTTCAGTCTGAGCAAAAGAAGGCTGAGAGATGACTTGATCGCTGCTTACAAGCACATCAGAGGGGAGCATCAAGAACTAGGAGAGCAACTATTCAGGAGGGCACCTCAAGCGAGGATGAGGACAAATGGGCATAAACTACTAGAGAGTAAATTCAGGTTGGACATAAGGAAAAACTTCTCTGTAAGAGTCACCAGAACCTGGAACACACTCCCAGCAGAGATGGTGCAATCACTCCCCTTGGAGGTGTTCAAGGTGAGGTTGGATAGGTACCTTGTTGAGCTTATCTGAGCCCAATAACTTCCTGTCCACAGCAAGGGACAGGACTTGATGATCTTACAGGTCCCTTCCAGTTCTATGTTTCTATGATTCTTGTGAATCATGTATAGGTGTTTGTGCACTTAACACCTCCAATTATTGATGTTATAGTAACTGGGGGTGGGGAGCAGAAGGGGTGTGTTATCCATACACACATTTCACTTGGGTCTCTGGCAGACATTAGAAGAATGGTGTGATTAGGATCTGAGAAATCTGATGCCCTGCCCCAAGCATTGTGAGTTCTGCCATGCTGGATATGCACAGCAGAGCGTGCAGTGTTTAGGTTGGTGCATATAATTCCTCATATCCAAATTATACCTGTGGGTCAGGCAACAGACAGCTCTTTCCCAGACCTCAGCTGAAGGATTGGGTATAGGCAGCCTCAAGGGAGGAGTCGGAGCTGCTCTCAGCCTGATCCCAAGGATTGGGCTAGAGGTTATCCAAGACCTTGGACTGCTCAGAGACAATGCTGACCATCAGCTGATTATCTGCATCAGCCCCAGACAGCCCTGGGTCTGCTTCCAGACCCAGCACTGTCCCAGGCTAGTGCCAACAACCAGGTGATTGTGGGCACTGGCTCTGGAGAGCCTTGGGGTTTAGAAAAAGACCTGAGCTGTTCATGGCAAGTGCTGACAGTCGGGTGAACCAGTGACTGTTTCAGGTGGATCAGGTCCATTAACTTTTACAGCAGGACCATGCAACTGGAAGAGATTTCCCAAGTCATCAAGTCCCTCAGTATGGCATTACAATTCTTCCATCTGCAATTGGAATACATAGTTTCTCTTTGAGACTATCATTTCCCAAATCTAAGCACAAATAAAGAAGGGAGAATATAAAGAGATATGCCAAGTTAAATAGGACTGGTTTGCATGACGCTTGTATAATTTGGGATAGGTAGTTAGTCTGAAGTCCGACTGCATGCTTAGGGGCAACCAACATGGGTTCATCAGTGGCAGGTCCTGTCAGACCAACCTGGTGGCCTTTTACGATCAGATCACCAGATCATTAGACGCAGGGGTAGCAGTGGACATAGTCTTCCTGGACTTCCGGAAGGCTTTTGACACTGTCTCTCACCCTGTTCTCATTAAGAAACTGGGGGGCTGTGGTGCAGACACACACACAGTCAAATGGGTCGCCAACTGGCTGGAGGGCCTCACCCAGAGGGTGGTAGTGGATGGGTCCTTCTCAACCTGGAAGGACATGGGCAGTGCGGTTCCGCAGGGCTCGGTCCTTGGGCCCGCACTGTTCAACATCTTCATCAGTGATTTGGAGGAGGGGGTAAAAAGCACCCTGTTCAAATTTGCTGATGACACTAAGATGTGGGGGGACGTGGGCACATTGGAAGGATGCAACAGGCTACAATCAGACCTAGACAGGTTACAAGGGTGGGCGGACGAGAATAGGATGGGCTTCAACACAGACAAGTGCAAGGTGATGCACCTCAGGAGGAACAACCAGCACCATACCTACAGGTTAGGGAACTCCCCTCTTGTCAGCACGGAGGCGGAAAGGGATCTGGGGGTCATCACTGACTCCAAGATGAACATGGGCTGGCAGTGTGGAGAGGCAGTCAGGAAGGCCAACCGCACCTTGGCACGCATCCACAGATGCATCTCGAGCAGGTCAAAAGAGGTGATCCTCCTCCTCTATGCGGCACTGGTCAGGCCGCAGCTGGAGTACTGCGTCCAGTTCTGGGCGCCACACTTCAAGAGGGATGTCGACAGCATGGAGAGGGTCCAGAGGAGGGCCACTCAGGGGACAATAGGGCAGGCCCTATGAAGACAGGCTGTGGGACCTGAACCTGTTCAGCCTCCAAAAGAGAAGGCTGAGGGGGGATCTTGTGGCCTGTTATAAACTAGTCAGGGGGGATCAGCAGGCATTGGGGAAGTCACTGTTTCTCCGAGCACCGCCAGGAGTGACCAAGAATAACGGTCACAAGCTGGCAGAGGGTAGGTTTAGGTTAGATATCAGGAGGCACTACTTCACAGTCAGGGCGGCTAGGGTCTGGAACCAACTTCCAAGAGAAGTGGTGCAGGCTCCTACCCTGGGGGTGTTTAAGAGGAGGCTAGATGAACATCTTGCTGGGGTCATTTGACCCCAGTATTCTTTCCTGCCATGGCAGGGGGTCGGACTAGATGATCTGCTCAGGTCCCTTCCGACCCTAGAAACTATGAAACTATGAAACAAGGCAGACTAGATATATACCTTTACAGGTTAAATAAATAAAATTGTGTGTGTGTGTGTGTATGTGTATATATATATATAGAGAGAGAGAGAGAAAGAGAGAGAGTGCACAAGCTTTTGTGAACCCACGTTCACTTCAACAGATGCTATGAAAGGCTGTTCAGAAAGCAGAGTTCAAAAAGGAGAGATAAATTAGAAATTGTAAGTGTTGGTACAGCACTCATTGTTGGTGTGTTAGCACTTACTAGGAAATACCGTTGAGGTTAATTAGAGCTAGCACAAATACAAATTTCTTTTCATCCTTAAAATCTAAAGTATTATGAAAGATGGCTGTTGTTATTCCCATTTTACAGATGGAAAACCTGAGGCAGAGGAAAGGGGAGTGTCTTGCTTGAAGTCGGGGAGACAGCGATAGAACCGGGAACAGAATCCAGATGTGCTAAGTCTCAGTCCAGTTCTCTGTCCGTTACTAGGTTAATGCAATTGTTTCCTTATCACCTTATAATGAAAAATGCAGCTTGTTAGTTACCACTGCATGATGACTGACTTTCATATTATTATTTACTATTTATATCAGCACTAAAAAAGCATTCTTCTAAATTCCACTATTTATTTTTTAACACAAGTGATAATATAAAATAACTAATCAATCAACTAATCTAAAAAAAAAGCATTTCTAAAACATGGAATGTTGTGGTTTGTATTTCCGGAAAGCAAATGTGATTCTTTGCAGACAGCTAGCAAATTCATCACAGGTGTTAACTCCAATACACTGACTCATATTTATAATTCAACTCATTTACATTTTATAGCAGTACAGAATGAGATCAGAATCAGTACTATGGATTATGTGGAGGGTTAAAAACGTGGAATGCAACACTGCAATTCATTTTACCCATATCTGATCACAGCGATTTGTAATAATTCTGGTCCAGGCTGGAATCTGGAATCAAGCAGCTAATTCAAATGCTTTGCTCCTGATGTATGGCAGCTAACAGTTAGCTAGTTTTCTCAACAATGGGCTGCAATAAAGAAAGATGCCAGCAGAGTTACTACCTTTTAAGAAGCATGCACCTTAATTAGATATACTCCTTAGAAACCAAATAAAAGTCCAAGTCCTTGTCATAGCTTCAAGGATAATGTAGTTATGCATTTTATTAAATTTGTAATTGGACCTGACCCTAGGAAGTTCAATAGCAAATTTCTTTTCATATTCAAGATCAGAATCTGGCTCAGAGTTTGACCATTTTTCAACTGTGAAGTTGACTTGTTAGAGCTATGTCATTTCCCCCATTATGACTTAAACATTCATCAGTTTATCAGGTTTCTTTTACCATCAAAGTACCAATGTGTGTGTGCCAAAATAGTGTTTTTAATGTCCACAAATTTGCAGTATACTATGATATTAGGAAATATATTTGTAACCTCTTTCTAACAGCTCTAAAAATTGTAACCTCTCTATAACAGCTTTGAGAACAGCTGCTAAAAGTTTTTTATGACCACTTCTGTTTTCCACAGCAAAAAAACCCAACAACAAACCGAAACAAAACCCACAAAAACTTGAATTTTTGACCTAAGAGTTAAAAAATGCAATATAATCTGGTGGGTGATCTTTTTTTTTCTTTGCTAACAGGTACATTGTGCCTCCTGTCAGCTACAGAGGAACAGTTCCATAACTAAAATGATACCACATTCTCTTTCACCAAACAGCTGGCTCTGTAAACCGAGAAACTTAAGTGTCACTGAAAAACAACACAATAGTATTTTTATTTCTAAACAGCATTTTAAGGTGAAGTATATTGTGGTATTGGACAATTATTTGTCCAGCACTAGACATCTACTTTTAAAATAGCATAACCTTAAGATATTCATACTAGTTTACAATGCACTAATTTAGGATTATATAAAATAATGCCTGTGCCAAAGAGCTGCAAATTTAAAAATCAGCTGTATAAGTGCAGAATAACTTAGCATGATACAAGCTGATTTTAAATTTATGACGCTTCAGGCCATGTCTAGATAAGCAGGCCACATCCAGGATGAGTACATACACTGCATAAATTTGTGGTGCCATAAACTGCACACCCCTACACATCTGGACATGGCCTGAAGCTTCATAAACCGAGAGATTTCCAGTGCCACAAACTGCACGCAGTAAAAGTTAAAATGTGTGCCACACTGCAAATTTGCAGCACGCCAGCAAAATTTGCACAAAAAAACCCAACAGCAACAGAAGCAGTGCAATGCATGTACAACAAGCATGCACCAGCGCAAACAGGGCACGTCCAGACGAGCGTGCATGTGCCTCTCGCCCCATCTAAAACCTCTCTGAGGTGGGGCAAGAGGCATGCGTGGGAATGAAAAAATGTTCCCCACACTGCAAACTTGCAGTACAGGGAGAAAATTAGACCCCTGGATATCCAGGGGTCTAAAAAAACCAAAACTAAAAAAAACAGAACAGGGCATGGTCCCAGGCCATGCCCTGAGGCAACTAGAGGCTGGATCCTCCATGGAGACACTCTGGCTCCCAGAGCATCTCCTTGGTTGGCCCCTCGCTCTGGTGCTGAAACGCAGCCAGCCAGGCTACCTGTTTAGCACCAGGGCTCCAGTGCCAGTAAGTAAGGGGATGGGGGGGGCTGGAGGAGGGGGGAGGGGACTGTGGGGGGGACCCCTGCCGGCTTCACCCAGTCCCCCAGCCCCCCCGACCCTTGCCCTGCCTGGCCCCATCCCCCCAAGCCCCACTGCTCCCTGCCCCCACATAGTTTAAAAAAACCAACCTGCCCCTGTCGCTTACCGGCAGTTGGAACTGCTGTCTGCTGACTGGGGCCCAGCCCACACAGTGCAGGGCAGGGTGACTGCCCCAGCAACCCCAGCCCAGGCCCTGCTGCCCCGTCAGGAGGCCCTGGAGTCCCACTATCCCTGCTTATAAGGTAAGTAGAGGCTTTTCTTCCCAATTTTTTTGGGGTTTTTTTCTGGGGGTTTTTTTAAGTGATGGTGCCTGGAGGTGCAAGTTGTGGGGGAATGAAGCTGGGAGGGGCAGCCATCGTGGGGGGCTGCAGCAGCTGGCAGGGGATGGGGCCAGGTCAGACAGCAACTGGGGGGCTGGGGTGGGACATGTAGGCTGTGCAGGGGGGTGGTAGTCCCTGTGGGGGGCCATTTGGCCCCTTGTGGGGGGGGGGGCCGTAGCCCTTGTGGGGGGACTGTAGCCCTTGTGGGGGGGCTGAACCCCCTGTTGGGGGGGCTGAACCCCTTGTAGAGGAGCTGTAGTTCTTGTGTGGGGGACGAACCCTCTGTTGGGAGGCCGTAAATCCTGTATGGGGGCCATTGCCCCTGTGAGAGGGCAGCAAAATATATATTCATGAATTCATGAAACTTGTATTTAGAGT
The DNA here is from genome assembly GCF_052110815.1 of Crocodylus siamensis. NCBI lineage: Eukaryota > Metazoa > Chordata > Crocodylia > Crocodylidae > Crocodylus > Crocodylus siamensis. Next base: position 44,236,228 of record NC_143398.1, on the reverse strand, counting down.
TCACTTTATTATGATAAGAGACATGCCTTAACACTGTAGATATATCAATAACTCATTGTCCAACTGATCGCTGTCTCTGTCTCTCTCTCTTTCTATTTATAGTGGTCTTTTGTTTTACTTGTGGAGGAACATGGATTTGGGGGTATTTTATAAAGTGACTTTGGGATTTTTTTATCAGGGATTTTTCAGTTTTCCAATAGGGAACACCAGAATTCCTGCTAGGGAGGCAGTGGCAGGACCCTGTGTGTTCAGAGATAGCACCTTGGACCCAGCTGGCTGTGGCTGACCTCCTGGCCAGTTGGGGCCAGGAGGACAGGCTTTGACAGTTCAAAGTAGGCCACCACACCCAGAACATCTTTTGGGTGATAGCTGTCCAGATGGCCGGGCAGGGGGCACGCATGGCAGTAGTGCCATACAAAGGTCAACCCTGCAACCGCAGTCCACCGGCAGCTGGCCCAGAGGGGCAGATGCCTCTATTGGCTGTGCAGTCCCCATCCGGGTCTGGCAGGTCAGTAGCAGGTCAGCAGCCTCCACTGCAAGACCCCTGTAGTGGGGAGAGGGTGCAGGGAACTCTCAGGGCTGCTTCAGCAGTCCAACTGGCACAATGAGTAGTGTCCCCAGGTATCAACTGGCTGGGCCTCAGAAGCTCCTGAGAGCTAGTAGCCCTGAGCTACTTGCCCAGGTGCCTTTTTATACTGCTGGGGACAGCAGAGGTACTGGCCCTGGGCTCTTCTAGCTTCCCTTGGCTGCAGATCTGGGAGGAGCCAGGCAGGGTTATTTTGCCCCAAGTAGCACAATTTGCTTCACAATAAAGTGCATGTCCAAGCATGTGCGCTGAGGCAAAAAGCCCCGGCTCAGATTTGTACCGCTTCTATTTGAGCTGCTGCAAGCACATGTGCTTGCATGTGTGGACACGCCCAGAGAGGCTAGGGCATCCAAAACAATGCTCTGGCTGCTGGCCAGGCCTCTGTAATACCCAATTTGTGCTCTTACTTCTCCAGCACACCACCAGGACACAAAGTAAGACTGCTGGGGCCAGCACAGGTGGCTCGAGCTCCATATTAAAAGCAGTTCTGGAGCTCCATGTTAAAATTATTGAGCTCCATGTTAAAAACAGTTCTGTTTTCCTCCTATTACTCTGACTAAGAGGCTCTTCCAGAACCTCAGTGCTCTAATAAATATTTAGCAACTCTTTTCTAATTCTAGCCTGAAACTGTTCATGGCCATCTTATACCTATTTGTTGTTAGCATCAACATTATCCATTAACTTACAGTACTCCTCTCCCTCTGGTTTTTCACCCCTCTTATATTTGGAGAGAGCAATCATATCTCTTCTTAGCCTTCATTTTATGGTACAAGCCATGTTATTCTAGTTTCCTGTCATGTAATAGACCAGTGATTTTCAACCAGGGTGCTGGTGCATTCCAAGGTGCCTTGAGATCTAAGGGTCCTGGCAGGGTTCTGCTCAATATTAGCACTATTAGGTTTGCAAATACCTACACATGATTCACAAGATAAATCCAGAGATTTCAAATAGGAATCCATAGTGTCAAAAAACCTGGAATCTGTTATGGTCTTTTCAAGTTCTTTGCAACAGGTGAATTGCTCAATTTTACTGTAGTAAAAAATGAGTAAAAGCTAAGAGCTGGCATTTTTCCAAGGATTGCCTTGAGTCTAACAAGGTTGAGAACCATTGTAGTAGAATATCACCCAAATCATCTTAGGAGTCCTTTTTTTGCAGTTGTGATTTGACTATCTTTTTGAAACATAGGTGAGCAAAACTGCTATAGCATTCCATACAAGGTCTCATTAGTGCTTTATATAAGGGCACTAATGTTTCCCTGTCAAAGGCTTTATGTTGAGGAATAATCCTTACCTGTCTTTCCTGACGGAACAGTGAGATTTCAGGGAAGCCTGAAAAAGCGCTGACCATTAGGTCAACTCGCAGGTGAGAAGGGCCACAGGGCTGTCCAAATTCTGAGTGTCCAGGGGCCACACGCCACCCCCTTCCCTGGCCACGTGCAATGCAGGCTGCACTGCACCAAGCTTGTGTAGACCTCCTGCTGTGCTATGGGCACTCCACCTTCCATGTGGGCGCAGGGGACAACTCCTGCTGCACTGTACCAGCATCACCATGCTGTGCATGGTCCCCCCACTTTCCTTGCCATGGTTCCCTCTGTCCTATAAGCCACCTCATCCTGTGCCCAGGGTTGGGCAGCAGAATTGGGTGGAGGGAAGAGGAAGCTCAGAGACCCCAAAAACAGCTTTGGGAAAGCGATGAGGGCAGCAGCACCTGGACTAGAAGCTGAAGGGCCACAAGTTAACCCCTTTGGATGGGGTGCATGCGGATCATGAGCCATCAGTTGGACAGCCCTGCTTCAGGTCATAAAAACAACCGGATCTTAGACTGGATGGGAAGTCAAGAGTGCCCCTGTTTGAACTCAAACCACCATCTTTTTGATCAACAAAGACCAACTGAAGAAAGGTGGGGTGAGCTTATTCAGCATCTAGAACAAGCTAGCTGTAAACTGGAAGTGGATGGTCTTCATTTCTTGCCTGCTGGTTTATGGGCTGAGTAGTATCTATTGTAGTCTCATACCATGAAACATCCTGTCATGGGCTTTGAATGATTTTGAACAGGTACGTAAATGGTACATAAACTCTGAGTAAAGTTCTGAAGGCAATTTTTTTAAATAATGGGAAGCCTGTTGGTTTAATAGTTGTATTAACTATCATAAGCAATTATTTTAAAGCAATTTTTGAAACTGACAATCCTACCAGCTCCCATCTGGCTGGAAACAGACATCCTTTTTAGTGTGAACAGCTGTATTGCAATATGTCATGGCACAGCTAATCCACTTCACAGATGTCTAAAAGACATCACTGGGGCTGCTCCCTCCATAGTCAGCCCCCCTGCTCCTCCCAGGGTGTGAGGCCTGATACTGAGCAAAAAGGGTCCCTGGGTCCTCCACTCACACTTGGGGCATGCAGCTGCAAGCAGGAAAACCTTGCTTACAGGTGCACCCCTGGGAGATTCCCTTGACACATCAGCAAAACACAGAGGGGGGAACATGATAATCATGCTAAAGCTGGCACACTTTTAGTACTGGTGTCGTGACCTGGGGGCAGCAGTGAAAGCAGATGGCTGAATCTGTAGGGGAGTCCACTGCTGTGCTTTGCAGACAGGTGGTGGAGGGAAATCCCTTACAGGGATTGCCCTGTGCCCCAACATGAAGGCATATCTGCAGATGGGTTCCCTGCTTGCAGACACATGCCTCAAGTGAAGGTGGGACACCTGAGGCCCTTTCCCCATTGGATTGGGCCCCCAAAGCCAGGGGATTTTCTGCATGGGGTGGATGGAAAATGCAGGCTGCTACCACAATAAACAGACATCAACTGCAATAATGCAACACAAATTGTTAATACCTTTGTTGGCACCACATTAAATATTTGTGGTGCATCACAAGGCTAAAATGTCTTTTCATTCAACTCTTGTGCTGTTATAAACATTTTTATGGTGGCACAGAGCTAACATCTGTTTGCAGTTAATGACCTCACTTCTTGCAAGATAAAGCTGTGTTGAGCGCTAGTATGTCTCCCAGAAAAAGCCAACATACTGCAAGAAGTAGTGATGATTCAGAGGCTGTCACTCTTTCTATTAATTCAGCACTGAACTTAAGCACTAGTGTGACATTAGAGACTACATGCTGCTGTAGATTACCTCTAAACTAAGATATATAACTGAGGCCCTGTTTTAGTTCTTAAAAGATCCAAGGGCACTTTTTTTATTGAAACTGCTCTTCTAATCAAATTTAATTTGTAGCACTAAAATTGTTCTTCTTAAATGACAAAAAAAAAAGAGTTAGATATGGTGTCCTTCATTTCCTATCCCAAACAGTTTGGTTCAGTTCTCAAGTGAATTCAGTATTGACTTTACTAAGAGAAGAATTCAATCCTTCAGCATCTCTGTGGGCTTCCCCTGAGCACCATAAATTCTTGAATGTCCTTGCCAGTGGCTGCACTATGATGTCTGCCAGTTCCATTAGCACTCTTGGGTGCAATCTATCCAGACCAGCTGATTTGTAGGGGTCCAGCCTCTCAAAATGCTCTCTCATAAGATCCACACCAGTAGTGGGCATATATTCATCCTCATCCTGGTCATCCCACATCATGTTAGGCAGGGTGGTCCCTTTGGGCTGGTGAAAAACCGATGCAAAGTAATCATTAAGCAGATTGGCTTTTTCCTGGGTGTCAGTAGTCAGCTGCCCGAACTGGTTTAGCAGAGGTCCAAAGTTGCCCTTATTTTTCTTTTGACTCCCCACATATCTGAAGAAGGACCTTTTATTGTCCTTGATTCATGTAGCCAGATGGAGTTCAGTTGCAGGCTTGGCTTTCCTAGTTCACTCCCTGCAGGTGTGGACCAGTGCAGAATACTTCTCTTTAGTGGTGTTTCCTGTCTTCCATCCTTTTTATAAGCCCTCTTTTTTTAGATGTACGAGGTCCATGAGTTCCCTGTTGAGCCAAGGCCTTTTTACTACCTTTCTTACAGGTTGGGATGGACTCCCCTTGTGCTTCTAGGATTGCTTTCTTAAGAAGCAACCACGCATCATGAACTCTCCTCCTTGTGAAATCAGGGCCTCTCAGGGCCTCAAGAACAAGCCTCCTGAGTTCATGAAAGTCATCTTTCCTAAATTTGAGAACTACTGCATTGCTGGTTGACTTGTCACCTTTGCGATGGATAGTGAAAGTGATCAACTCGTGCTCACTGTCACCCAGCTTCCCTTCGATTCTTAGGTTGCTGATTAGATCACCTGCTTTGGCCAGGTCCAGCAGCACCTTACCTCTTGTTGGCCCATAAACTTCTTGAGACAGGTAGAGCTCATCCATGCATTTAAGGAAGCTTTGAGACCAATCAGTTTTAGCCGAGTGCTTTTCCCATGAGATGTCCAGGTAGTTGAAGTCTGCCATGACAACCATGCACCAAGAGCATGCAGCCTCGGCCAGTTCCCTGGTGAATTCTTGGTCAAGCTCTTGTTCCTAATTTGGAAGTCTGTAGTAGACTCCTACCATTGTATCCCCTTCACTATGTTCCCCTTGTATTCTAATCTAAAGGGTCTCCAGCCATCTTTCCTGGGTACCAATCTTAGCTTGTAGGGACATGTAGCTCTCCTTCACATATAGAGCTACACTCCTGCCCCTTTTTTCAATATGATCTCTCCTGTACAGAGTATAGCCAGTTATACCCATAGTCCAGTCATAAGAGGAGTCCCACCACATCTCCATTATCCCTATAAAATCATAGTCGTTTTTGGTTAACAGAAGGACCAGTTCCTCCTGTTTATTCACCAAACTCCAAGCATTAGTGTGGAGGCAAGGAAGTATGCCGTTGGAGGCCCTAGGCTTCTTTGTACTCATGGAGAAGCTCTGTTCCTAGGCGGGGGTAGGAGTGAACATCCTAACCTGCTGATTTTGAGGTTGATGCTTGGTGAGCTTGCTCCGGTGGTTATCTGCCCACCCCCTGGTGAGTAGAGTTTAAAGCCTGGTTGAGCAGGCCAGCCATTCTGGCTGAGAAGAGCTTCTTCCCCAACGGAGTGAAGTGGAGGCTGTCTCTTCCCAACAGACCACTGCCTCTCTCTCCAAAGAGCAGGCTGTGGTCATAGAAGCCGAAGCTTTCACAATGGCACCAGTGCCACAGCCTTCTGTTTACTGTTTCAGTTAGTTTCTCCCTCCTCAGCCCATGATCCGTAACCAAAAGGATTGAGGAAAAAGCACCTGCACCCCCAACCCTCTGAGACCTGCTCCCAGAGCCCTGTAGCCAGTCATGCAGGGCTGTGTGAAGCTTCAATCACTGATTCGACTTGGCAGAGATTTGGCTCAATTCGGTGGCCAAATCTCTGAATCCAAATTGAATAAGGAGACCCTTTAATCTCTCTGAATTGAATCAGAATCTTCCAACTCAATTTGGAAAGATTCAGAAAGATTCGATGATTCAGACAGACACAGTTTTAAATGTTTTTTCTACATACCTCAAGGTACCAGGCAGCTCATGAATGCTGATGCTGGGGTGGACGAAGCATAGAGCAGGGGGGAAGGGGGCCATCCCCCTGCCGAGAGCAGGGGCGGAGGGGGTCCCCAGCACCCTCGACAGCAGACCTGGAAGTGGACCAGAAGCACTTCTGATCCACTTCCGGGTCCGCCAGGGAGCACGCAGGGGACCCCGCCCCCCGGTTTGCTAATGGGAGCTTCCTGGGTCTGGGGGGGGCATCCAGGGTTCCCCCACAGCTAATTGCCGAGCTGGGGAAGTGCAGGGGGGGGGGCCCGCACACTCAGCAGCAGACCTGGAAGTGGACCAGAAGTACTTCCACTCATGAGCTCATGAGCCGTGCCTGGTACCTCAAGGTATGTAGAAAATGCATTTAAAGCTGTGTCTATGGCTGAATCACTGATTCTCTGAATCAGCATCAAATCTTCAGATTTGGATTTGGCTGAATCGAATCAGGACAGTGATCTGAATCAACAAATTGAATCACCATCCCTGATTCAGGCTGAATGCAAATCGAATATGGCCTGTTTTGCACATTCCTACCTAGTCATGACCTGGCTGGGATTGCTCTAAGCCATGTCATTTGTGCCCACGTGGATAAGGAGCATGGGATAGTGGTTGGAGGGCCAGATAAGTTTTGGGATCCTCTCAGCCACATCCCAGATATGGGCTCCTGGGAAGCAGCAGACCTCCCAGGCTACGAGGTTGGGGCAACAGATCGTTCCCTCTGTTCCCCTCAAGAGGCAGTCTCCCACAATTATCACTCTTCATTTCATCTTAGGGATGATAGCTGGTTGTGTTTCTTCCTCACTTGCAGAAGCTGGCAGCTCTGCAGGTTCTAGTCATGCTGCAAGAGGTTTGTACCTATTGCAGAGATGCAGGGGGGTGGTGACCCTGGTGCGGTGAGCCTTGGGGCTGGAGATAACCTTTGTCAAAACCCCTGACTGGACAATATGGGAGTGCCTTTTGGCCTCCCTTGTCCTGGCAGGTGATCTAGGTCTTCCTTCTTCTTTCCTGGGGTGAAGAGCCTGGTAGTAGGAGTCAATCTCTACCTCTGCACCATGGTCTGGAGCTTCACTATCTGGCATTCCAGAGACTCCAATACGGAGCAAATCTCGCAAGGGGAGTTTGCAGTGCTCCTGATCCCATGTGCCTTGAGTCATGCCAGGCAGCCCCCACAACCAAAAGCCAGGGGCTCCATCTGAATGGAGAACTATTGGTTCCATCTGGGTGGAAACCTCAGAAGTACCAGAGGATCCAGCCGCGGGAGGGAACTTCAGGGTGTGATGTGTCCCACCCACTATTGCACAAATAGTAGTTTGGCTACTACTGTACCAACCATTCCCTTGAGGCTTGATGCCTAGTAGGGCGATGCAAAATGGCTATTTCAATTTGGTTTCAGATTCAGCCATTTTGGAGGACAGTGATTCATTTTGGATCACTAACCTGTTTTGTTTTGGCCACATCTCCCCCATTTCTGTTTTGAATGGGCTGCAAGGAAAGCTTCGCACAGCCCTACCCCACCAAGCAGGGCTTGGGGCCGGGGTCTGCAAGGCCCCAGTGGGGAGCGGCACACAGCCATGGGTGGCTTGTCCAGGGGAGGGGAAATGCCACTGGCCTCCGTGCAGGCGAGGAGACCCCTGCGTGGATCTCTGATCCCTGTCACACCAGGTTGTGGAGCAGGGAAGTGGCACAGAGCGGTGAGCAAGCCTGCTGGTTCCTGCCATGCAACTTGGCTCTACGGGGAGCAGAGATCTGTGCTGGGGGTTTCCTTGCCACCGCTGCCCATCCCGTGCTACCCTGGAGACATGGGGCTGCACGGGGTGGGCAGGCGGTGAGGAGGTTCTGGCGTAGATCTCTGCTCCCTGCAGAGCCAGGTCTCGTGACAGGGCAGTGCCGGTCCCTGCCACATGACCTGGCTCTGCAGGGAGCAGAGATCCATGCCAGGGTCTCCTCCCCACCCCACGCAGACCCAGATCTCTGCTCCCTGCAGAGCCAGGTCACGCAGCAGGGACTAGCACAGCCTGGCTCTGCAGGGAGCAGAGATCTGCACTGGGGTCTCCTTGCCACTGCTGGCCATGCCCTGAAGCCCTGGTGAGTAGACTCCCAGCATGGATCTCTGCTCCCTTCAGAGCAGAGTCATGCAGCAGGGCAGCAACATACAACTGTTTCTCTGCAAGCCTAGCTCCAAAACTCTGAAATTTTCTGAAACATTTCAGATGCCCCGTTTCATTTCGGAGATGCTTCTGAGCCTTCCATTTCAATTTGGATTCAGTGTTTCTGGCACCAAGATGGCCCAAAACACCTCCAAAATGAAACTGCTCTGAAATTTCCTACAGCCCTACTGCCTAGGACCTTGTGCCCCTCCTGCCTGTCCTCCTGCATGAACGCCCATGTTAACTTGCATGCTGGGCCAAGAGTGCGCCTGTTTGCGTGTTCTAGTCGTGAGGGTCTGGTTGTGTGGCTCCCTGAGGGGCTGGACAAAGTAGGAGCCAGGCGGGGGGGTGGTGCATGACCCTTCTCAGCTCCTTTCAGCTGCCCCGCATCTATGCTAGCTCCCTCCCACCATGGACCCGGCTTACCTGCTAGCTATGCTGGGGCTTGCTGGGGGTCCGCTGGGGTCTTGGGAGTCCTGGGGCTCACAGGGGTGGCAACAGGCTTCCACCTATGCATCTCACTCCAGACGTAGGTCCAAAATGCAGCTTCTGCCATTGGTGGGTCCTTTTAAATCGTGGTAGGGTCCGCCAGTGCCGCACCACTTTCGGGGGGCTGGGTGGGAGGTAGGGACAGGTGAGTGCCCCCCCTTCCCCTGGCTCACATGACAGGCGGCACCGGTTGCATGGCTCCCTGGGAGGCTGGGCCAAGGAGGAACTGCAGGGGGGGGTGTGACCCTCCTTGACATCTTTTAGCTGCCCCACAGCTGTGCCAGCTCCCTCCCACCGTGGGCCCTGCTGATCTCCCAACTATGCTGGTGGTCATCAGGTATCCACTGGGGTCCTGGGACTCACGGAGGTGCATGGGCTTCTGCCTGTGTCTCGCTCCAGAGCTGGGTCCAAACAGGGATAGCCAGCATGGGTTTGTTGCGGGTAGGTCTTGCCTGATTAATCTCATTTCCTTCTATGACCAGATGTATCATCTGGACAAAAGGGAAGAGGGTTGATATCATATATTTGGACTTTTAAAAAGTCTTTGACCTAGTGTCCCATGATGTCCTTTTGGAAAAAATTGGGCAACTGTGGCCTCGACTACTCCACAGTCTGATGGTTGGGGAACTGGCTCCAAGGTCAGATCCAGAGAGTGGCAGTTGACGGAACCAAATCAAAATGGAACTCATTGAGTAGCGGTGTCCCCTGAGGCTCTGCTCTTGGACCTGAACTCTTTAATGTCTTCATAAACGATCTGGACACTGGTGTCAGAAGCAGATTGGCTAACTTTGGTGACGAGTGTCCACACTTGAGGATAGACTGGTGGTGATCCAGGCCGACCTCGATAGGCTTGCAAGGTTTCATAGATTTCATAGACATTAGGGCTGGAAGGGACCTCGGGAGATCATCGAGTCCAGCCCCCTGCCCAAAGGGCAGGAAGTCAGCTGGAGTCATAGGATCCCAGCAAGATAAGCATCCAATTTACTCTTGAAGGTGTTCAATGTAGGTGCTTGAACCACCTCCGCTGGCAGACTGTTCCAGACCTTGGGGGCTTGGACAGTAAAGAAATTCTTCCTTATGTCCAGCCTGAAACGGTCTTGCAGGAGTTTGTGACCGTTCGACCTCGTCATCCCTTGGGGCGCTCTGGTGAACAGACGTTCCCCCAGATCCTGGTGGTCACCCCTGATAAACTTATAGGTGGCCATCAGATCACCCCTGAGCCTGCGCTTTTCCAGGCTAAAGAGTCCCATGGCTCTCAGCCTGTCATCGTAAGATCTGTTTTCCTGACCTCTGATCATGCGCGTGGCTCTCCTCTGGACTCTCTCAAGCTTCTCCACATCCTTTTTGAATTGTGGAGCCCAAAACTGGACGCAGTACTCCAGCTGCGGCCTCACCAAGGCCGAGTGCAAGGGGAGAATGACGTCCCGGGATTTGCTCGAGAAGCATCTATGGATGCATGCCAGCATTTTGGTCGCTTTACTAGCCGCAGCATCGCATTGCAGGCTCATGTTCATCTTATGGTCAATGATGACCCCCAAGTCTCTTTCTTCTGTAGTGCTAACCAACGTAGCACTGCCGCGCCTATAAGGGTGCTGCAGGTTTTTCCTCCCAAGGTGGAGAACCTTGCATTTATCGGTGTTAAACACCATGAGGTTCTCATCTGCCCATTTGCTGAGCTTGTCCAGGTCCGCCTGGATCACCCGCCTATCTTCTGGCGTGGATGCTTTGCCCCAAAGTTTGGTGTCATCGGCCAACTTGGCCAATCCACTCCTGACTCCAATATCCACATCGTTAATGAAGATGTTGAACAGGTGGGTGGATGAAAACCTGATTGTATTCAATTTGGAGAAATGCAAGGTGCTCCACCTCAGGGCAATCACACTTATAGGCTTGGCAATGCTACATTCACTAGCACCACAACCAAAAGAGACTTGGGGGTCATGATTGACTACAAGAGGACCATGAGCCACCAGTGCGATACTGCAGCTTATAAAGTGAATAAAATTCTGGCTTGCACCTACCGATGCATCTCAAGCAAGACCCAGAATGTCATCCTCCCGCTGTACTCAGCCTTGGTGAGGCTGCAGTTGGAATACTGCATCCAGTTCTGGGCTTCACAGTTTAGAAAGTACACAGAGAAGCTTGAAAGAGTCCAGAGGAGAGCCATGTATATGATCAGAGGGCAAGAGAATAGGCCTTATGAAGAGAGGCTACAAGCCATGGCACTCTTCAGTCTGGAGAAGTGCAGGTTCAGGTGCGACTTATTGCTAGCTTAAAAGCACATAAGGGGTGTGCATCAGGATTTGGGGAAATCCCTGTTCACTAGAGCACGCAAGGGATGACAAGGTCTAGCAGTCACAAACTTCTGCAAGACATTTTAGGCTGGACATAAGGAAAATCTTTACTGTCTGAGCCCCAGGGCCTGAAACAGACTCTCCCCAGAGGCAGTGCAAGCACCTACCCTGGACACTTTTAAGAAACATTTGGATGTTTATCTTGCTGGGATCCTTTGATCCTAGCTGACTTCTTGCCCTTGATGTTATGAGGTCCCTTCCAGCCCTAATGTCTATGAAATCTGTTAAATTTAACCCTGCTACCTTCAGCTCATTTGCATCACTACAGAAACCTGCAACTGTAACGACGTGTAACAGCCCATCCACACTTCTGAGCAGTAGCTTCCCCCTTCCCTTCAAAGCTGCTTAAAAGTAGGTTTGTTTCATAGTTGGTAGGGTCAGAAGGGACCTGAGCAGATCATCAAGTCCAATCCCCTGCCATGGCAGGAAAAAGTACTGGGGTCAAGTAACCCTGGCTAGGTGAATGTCTAGCCTCATTTTGAAGACCCCCAGGGTAAGCGCGAGCACCACTTCCCTTGGAAGTTGCTTCCAGATCCTAGCCGCCTTGACAGTGAATTAGCGCCTCCTGATGTCTAACCTGAACCTACTCTCATTCAACTTGTGCTGTTATTCCTAGTTGCTCCTGGTAGTGCTCGGGGGGAATAGGGACTCTCCCATTCCCCACTGGTTCCACCTGGTAAGTTTATAGATGACCACCAGGTTACTTCTCAGCCTTCTCTTGTGGAGGCTGAACAGGTTCAGGTCCCTGTAGCCTCTCCTCATAGGGCCTGCCTTACTGCCCCAACCATGTGAGTGGCCCTCCTTTGGACCCTCTTAATGCTGTCCACATCCTTCCTGAAGTGCGCTACCCAGAACTGGACGCAGTACTCCAACCGCGGCCTGACTAATGCTGCATAGAGGGGAAGGATCACCTCCTTGGACCTGCTCATGATGCATCTGTGGATGCATGACAAGGTGCAGTTAGCCTTACTGACCACATCCTTACATTGGCAGACCATGTTCATCTTGGAATCAATAGTGACTCCAAGATCCTTTTCTGCCTCTATGCTGATGAGAAGGGAGTTCCCCAGCCTGTAGGTATGCTGATGATTCTTCCTCCCCAGGTGCATCACCTTGCACTTGTCAGTATTGAATCCCATCCTATTCTCATCTGCCCACCCCTGTAATCTGTCCAATCTAGTTGTAGCCTGTCCCTCCCTTCTAGCCTGCCCACCTCTCCCCACATCTTAGTGTAATCTACAAATTTGAACAAGGTGCTTTTCACCCCCTTGTCCAAGTTGCTGATGATGTTAAACACTGCGGGCCCAAAGACCAAGCCCTAGGATACCCCACTGCCCACTCCAGCTCAAAAATGACCCATCTACCACCACTGTCTGGGTGTGGCCTCCCAGCCAATTTGCAACCCATCTGACTGTGTGGGCATCAAGGGCAGTCACCTAATTTTTTAATGAGAATGGGGTGAGACACAGTGTCAAAGGCCTTCCTAAAGTCTAGAAAGACTGCATCCACCGCAACACCAGTGTCCAAGGATTTTGTGACCTGGTCGTAGAATGCAACCAGGTTGATTTGATAGGACCTGTCTCTAATGAACCCCTGTTAGCTGCCGCCAAGCATAATCTCTCCTGCTGGTCCCTTGCAGCTGTGCACTTGGATAATTCTCTCAAAAGAGCTTCCCCAGGACCAAGGTCAGACTACCAGGCCTATAGTTTCCTGGGTCCTCCTTCCTCCCCTTTTTGAAAATGGGGACCACACTGGCCCTTTTCCAGTCCTCTGGCACCTGACCAGAGCAGCACAAGTGCTTGTAAAGCTGTGCCAGGGGTCCTGCAATTACCTCTGCCAATTCCCTCAGCACCATGGGGTGGAAATCATTTGAACATGTCCAGCCCCACCAGAAGTTCCCTCAGTCCTCTCTGACCTTAGGCCTGGCTGTGCCTACCCTGAGTCTGTCCAGAATCCCAGTGTTGGGGGGGCAGATGTCCCGGTCCCTGTTCAGAAAAATGGAGACATTTTTATTGTTTATACTTATAAAAGATATACATAAAGAAATTAGCTTCTTCTGAGCTGCAGAAGGAAATGGCTCGGTTGCAAAGCATCCTGGAACACAAGCCCCTGATGCATATTACAATTATGCAATGCTAAATACATTGTCAATAGCAAGGGGGTATATGAGCACCCAAATTAAAAATGTTCCACATATTTTATGGCACCTTATGGCTGACTTGTATGGGTCTTAAATTAACATGTGGCATGTTCACACACCAGAGCTGATGAAGCAAATGCCCAACAATGAGCTTATTGTTGAAACCAGCACTGGGTAGGCCCAGGTTGCCAGGCTGAGGTACTGACAATCTTGTACAGGAGTTTAAAACCCTGCATGAGGCAGCCCCATGGGGGAGCTTCTGATCCTCCATGCCCAGCAACCCTGAGGTTTGAAGTCCACAGCAGGGGAAACCCTTGAACTGGACTGGATGCAGGACTGTCCAGGACCAGGGCTGACACTTAGCTGTTTGTAAGCCCTGGCCCAATTCTGCTCTACGTCTCCAATAGTCTTGGGGCTCTGTTCTGGGTCTGGTGCTGAAAAATCACTTGATTATGTGCCCTGGCCCCAGGGAAATGGGAACTGATGCTGTTTGGGGCCAATGCCAACAAGCAACACTGACACTTGACTGCCCCAGGTCCCAGGGCTATCCCCAGCCTTATCTCCAAGATTAGGCTGGGGCAGTCGTTGATCCAGGAGAGAACTTCTCCCTGCCCGATCTATGGGATAGGGCTTGGGGCAGGTCTGCAGTAGTGCAATTTGGTTCAGAAGACGTTTTTGTCCTCTTTCAAACATGTGTCCTGCCATGCCCATTGCACCACTATTTTAACATATGCCAGAAGCCAAAGAATTGATCCATAGATTGCATGAAGAGACATCCAGGATAAAGAAAGCCACCTGGGGCCAGAGGCATTGTGGGAGGAAGAAGATGGTGTTCCACTCCCTGAAGTCCCTTTCCATTTTGCTTAGGAACTGCTGCATAGTATTGTGACCAAAAGGCAGAGAACTGGTTGGGAAGACCATAAGTGGATAAAGGAAGACAATAGACAGCAGTAGAAAGAAAATGTATTAAAAAGGCACAATGACAAGTTATTCTGATGTAGAGAAGATATGAAACAACAGCAAGAGTCCATTTTGGCTGAAGCATTAGGTCATTAAGGAAAAAAATAAAATAATAAAAAATGCTTCGTCCAAAAAGTCTAAATAAGAATATGACCAAGGATGAATATAAAGAAGCAGTACAAGCATGTTGGGATAAAATCGGAAAGGCTAGAGAATGTAAAATGAGGTAGAAATACCAAGGGATGTAAAAGTCTAAAGTAAAGACTCTATAAGTTAAAAGTAAAAGAAAAACAAAGTATACAACCATTGCTTAACAGAGGCAGAAAGCAAATAATAGATGATACAGAATGTTAAAGTAATCTATTGCCTCCTTAGCCTCAGTCTTCACAAAAAAAAAAATAACTGTGATCAGACTGATTAATTTAACAAGGGGATAGCAATGCTAAGTATTTAATATTTTAGAATAATTCTGAAAATAAAATGCCTGCCATATTTAGTGAGTGACTAAACAAATTCAGAGATCAAAACATATGCTATTTAAGACAACAGATTAGGAAGACTAATAATGAAGACTTAAGGAATTATTTTTATGTCCCATCTCAAGTACCATGTATCTTCTATATTGTTCCAAACATTAATCTTAAAGATTAATATAATGAATCGTGGAATACTGACAATACAGAAATCTTATTTCCTGGAAATTCTGTTGTCTATACAGTTACTTTCCTTAGATAACCTTACAATGTGAAATAAAAAGTTAGCTTCCAGTTTATAGAACAGAGGGGATTTTCACTTTATTTGATGAAAAAATATACATGATATTGACATGTGATGCAATTTCTCCTAAATAAGAACAAAAAATCTGCATGATGTTTTACAAATGAATGGTTCAACTGTATAAGGTGCATTTATTGCTGTTCTACATTGAATGTGTGAGAAAAAAAATGCATAATAGGGTAATTAGGCATACAAAACAACTCAAATTCCAGTTGTCCTCGTTCCTGTATTAGAGGTTGATATTTATTTTGAGCTATATAATAAAGTACTCATTCCCAATATTGCTGTAAGTTTTTAGTGCGCATAGTTTTAGGTTTGTCTTAGAAGTTGCTGATTATATAGCATTTGAGCAGTATTTGTTTCGATTCATTTGCAGTTCCTGTAAATCTCTCTCTCTCATGGTATTAAAGGGATTGAACAGTTCTATCAGAATTGTGTTTGCAACAAATTCCAGAGATTACACAAAATTGTTAGTCTTTACACAGTGATCACCTGCATTGTCAGTTTCCCTGTGCTCACTTCATTTTCAGAAAACATTCAAAGCTTGCTAACTAAAAACCAAAAGCAATTTAAAAAAAAAAAATGACTTTCTATGAAAATGTTTGATGTTGTTTATTCTACTATGAGCTAGGGAATAAGGCCACTTTGACTTGGTCCAGTTTTTTAAAGGGGTTGAAGAAAGCATTATTAGTCTATATTGAGTACCATTAGATGAATATCTTAAAATGTGATGCATTTTGCAGCATCCCATTCTAACCAGTGATTGTTTCAGTTCACATTAGAAGTAGTACACATAGTGAAACTATGCAAAACTGAATATATTACTTAATTCTCATCAGGTGCCAGCCTACTATCTAACATGCATTATGCACTGGGAAATTTACTTCCTATTGGAACTTAAACAGGAAGGCATTTCATGATGCAGTTCTATCATTTTTCTAATTAGTATTGCTGAGTAGCTCTTGGTAGAATTGATAGTCAGGCAGCAGGTACAAAAAGTCGTAATAAAAACTGAACAATTTAGTCCTAGTACTGAGTCGCTTAACAGTGCCAAGACATTATCAAGCCAAGTAGCTTCTACACAGTAAACACTACTTCCTTGTTAAACATGAATCCTTCCAAGCGGTTTTTAAATACCATGTACAAGCATTTATATATTTACTTTTGCTTTTTCATAATAAAAAGAACTTAATTGTGCTTCTCACAGCTGATGTACATTTTGATATCAAGTATTTTGCTCTTGCTGATTATAAGATTTGGGCTGGGAAGTCAGAAAACAAAATTCTAGAGCACATCGTACTAAAGTAACCAAATTTATCTTTAAAAGAAAGCGATACTGCCATCAAAAAGGCAGAGGATAAAAAATTAAAGCTCTTTATTAACTTCACACTAAAATCTACATTTTTCACAAAGGTTGTGTAACTCACAGGCAACATTTACACTGTTAGAGGACAGTACAGCATCCTTTCCAATCTGTTTATTACTGGGAATACTCAACTGCTTAGCCAGTAGATCTAAAAGTTCTTATTTACTATCGGCAAATTAAATGCTGTGCTCTTGAAAAACTGTTTAGAAACTATTCACTATCTTATTTATTCTGGATTTATTTACAAAAAGACTTCTCTCTGTCAGCAATAAATAATCCCGATATTCAAAATGTCAATGCTCATGCGCACACTCATAAGATGGATGCATGCTTTAAAAATATTTACATTACACAGTATTCTCCTTCAGATCCCTCTCCCTAAGAATAACAGAAAGTGCATTTTCTTCCACAATGTCTCTTTTATATCTTTTTGTTTTAGTCTTGCTTTTGAGGGATGCAGCCTTCCATCTCAACAACTTCTGGCCAACCTTCATATTTGTTTGTGTCCTTGTTGTTCTTTATATGCTACAAATAGAAAAGAACCTATTGTTAAGATAAAAATCATTTGTCCTGCTCCTTTTACTTAAAAGCTATTGTAAAGAAACAAATAGTAGGTGATTTCCAACTTGAAACTTGAGGATTCAGGAAAAAAACGAAATCAGCACAATGTTTTTTTTCTTTCATACGTGGTATCAAATACAACTATCTCTGTGAATCACCAGGGGTGGCAGAATGATTTCAGGTTTATTTTTGCCTATAAAATAAAGAGTTCACTTGTACTCCTCTATATAAAAATCTCAGGTTTATCATGAGCACTAATTAAAAAACAGTACTAAAACCACCATGTTAGAATATAAGGCAACAACAGTAAATTTAAAGTACAACTGGACACTATCAATTTAGGAACACAAATAGAAACATTTTGTGCTTAACACTTTGGTATATTAGATTACTTATTTAAACCATGAACTTCAGGCACACGAATTTTGGTTTAACACACTATGCTTTTATAAAGAGAAAAGCCAAGCCGCATTAGAGTTTTAAAGGCACAGGCAGACGAAACAACTGTACTAAAAGCAGATGGAAAGGAGGTAGAATTTCTTCAGTTCATCTGAGTCCAGTTTGACAGTTTTGTCCATGAAAGTTAAAGTTAAATCAGGGCAATTACTCCTAAATGAAAAGCAGTCAACTAAGCAGCAGTTTTGTGTCACTTAGTAGAGGAATGGAGGGGGCAAATGAAACAACTACACCAAATTGGCTTTTGTATGGTCCTGAGTGGTAGTATTTTCCACCCCCTTCAAAATGATGCAGTTATAAGTTTCTCTCTGTCCTTAATTCATCCATTTAAGTATAGAACTCCATATAATTTTTTCTTAAGTGCATACTGAAGCAGACTTTTGTATATTTAAAAGGAGGAAACAAGTCAAATACTTTATGAAACTTTACATGCTAATTAATAAAGTAAAATAATACACTACAGTATGTTCAAAACATGAACCAGTAAGTGGTATTTCTAAGTAGACTAATCCCTTGCTAGTGTAAAATGACTTACTAAACTCTGAAAAGTTGTTAGCAACAAACCTGTTCAAATGGACTTTTAGTCTTAATTCCTTTTCCACCACAAAAGACCCAGTTGTCTCTAAAACCAAGGTTGTTAATGGACGTGCTTCCCAATTCAGCGATAAGTTTCCGTGCCTCTTCATTAAGTCTTGAACAAAACATAAAACTGTGTTAAATATGCAAATATTTACTTTATTAATCAATTCACTAATTAGTTTTTATTTCAGTCAAATACAGTTTTCAATTAGGTGGTATTTGGGTGAGTTCTAAAATTAGAATTGAGTATGTCTCTCTCACTTATTGAATGCAATTATGTAGAGTACAAATGTACAAAATATACTATCAAAATCCAAAAACCTTATCCTGTCAGCAGTTACCCAAGTTCAAAAGAACGATTTCTGTGCTCTGAAGTAAGCATACACAACATTTTGTAGGATTTGGGGACAACTATATCAAGATCTGAGCACTCGGCTCAGCCTGTATCTATCTATATAAAAAGATTTTTGGAAGAGTACCCATCACTCTAAGATGCATCTGGTGAAATACAAATTATAAGAAAAACAGGTAAAGTGTTATGTATTTCTGCAAGTTTTATATTTATTACATTTTTAATGGTATAAGCAATTATATGCGAGGGGTCTCTGACCATTTAGTTTGATCTTAAATAAAAGACAACACACAGCATCATTAATGATACTATCCCTTGTTGCGATTATAACTCTGGATAGGCTAATTAAAATAGACAAATGGCATAAGAGACAAGCTTTCTTCTATAACTTATGAAGCAAGTCTTCTGTATTTCCTCTTGCAAGTTTTGATCAGTAAAAGTCCTTAGCCCAATTTTAGTTTCCAGGCACTTTACAAAGCTTTTGGCTGTTATAAACTAAGAGTATGTAGTACAATCAGATGGTATGAACTCTAGAAAGTACATAATAACCTAGACCATAAACACAAGTATTGATATTTTGTGGACTATTGGTCCAAGACTGCATAGAACGTTTAGGTGGCTGCATCCTACCAACACTGCTTTACTGACAAGATGAGCCAGTTTTGACTACCAAGATGTAGTGCAAAGAAAGTTTGTTAATCACATTCCTAAAACTAGCATTAGAACAAGGCTGTTGACAGAGACTGATCCATATTTCTGATGGCCTGCTGCATTTTTATGCTGGTCTCGCACCTATGCATCAGCACTTGAGAATACACTGTTGGGATACAATTGCTGAAACAAAAGAAATTGTTGCATATATTCTGTTAAATATCACGAATGGATGTAATAAGAGCAAAGAAAGCAGGTAATAGGCCAATGAAAGGTGGGGTGGGGAGACTTAACGGTAGAAGTGTGGGAAAAGCCACTTTTCTCCTAGGAACAGCAATCAGAAAATGAAGTCACCTGTACACTTGTACTTCCACAAACTAATGTGGAAATTGTCCAGTATTACATGTGTGGGCTTCACCACTGCAAGTGGCTTTTGTGCTATAATATGCAACTGAAGAAATAACTAGTGGGGTCTGGAGAGAGAAGAAGGATGGGTCAGGAGAACTTTAAAAAAAGTTAAGGAAAAATGTTAGAAATGATTAAGTATACTTCTAACTATAGGGAAAAGCTGCTCATAGCCTTTTCACTTATTTCTTCCTTCCTTCAAGAACAGCGCTGGAACAGATCTTCTGGGCACCATGACTCCTACTATACCAGGCAAACTTGTCATTCCTCTCTCTACTGTAGTCAAGTTTCATGTTAATAACTAGTTTAGATGTTGAGGATGCCTCCTGGAAGAACCTCACTACCCCGATTAGAGACCTTCTCCTAATTCCTAGCTCATTCATACACAATTGTTTTGTGCCAATGCTGGCAAAAAAAATTAAATAGCTTAAATAGATGTTATGCCTCCCGCTAGTCTACTCTCAAAGTGAGCAATCATATCTCCTCTCAACCTCCATTTTTCTAGACCAGTGCTTGTCAACCAGGGTTCTGAGGCATTTTGGGATGCTGTGAGATCCTTGCAAGAGCCACACAATATTTGGGGATGTTGGTTGTAGCCATCTTGGCCTAAGGACATAGGCAGACAAGGTTCTTTGGGTAAATGTGATATCTTTTATTAGACCAATTAAATTGTTGGAAAATTGTTCTCCTTGGTTGGCCTAAATAGGAGGAGAAAAATTAGTTCACCTAAGTCTATCACAAAATGACTATGAACCACCATTATGGCAGCAGTGAAAAGGGCAAAATACTACTCCTTTAATCGCATCAGGTGAGGTATTTCCAGTAGAGAGAGGAATGTATTGTTCAAGGCACTAGTGAGACCTCATCTGAAATACTGGTATACTGAGCTGGGAGGGCACAGGGGGGTCCCCCACATGCTCAGCAGCAGACCTGGAAGTGGATAGGAAATACTTCTATTTCAGTTCCGAGTCCGCTGCCAAGCTTGCGGGGGAGCCCCCCACGCTCCGGTGGGACATTTCATCCACCCCAGCAAAGCAGCGTTCACAAGCTGCACCTGGTACCTTGAGGTATGTAGGAAAAAACCCATTTAAACTGTGTCTACGGCCAAATCATTGATTTCCTAAATCAGCCTCAAATCTTCAGATTCAGATTTGGCCGAATCAAATTGGGACAGTGATCCAAATCAACAAATTGAATCACGGTCCCCAATTCATGTCGAATCTGAATTGAATACAGTCCATTTTGCACACCCCTATAAATGATGAATGTGGCCAAATACAGGATTTATAGAGCCAGAGAGGAGGTGTATTTAGTTTTAAATACTAAAACAATAGATACACTATACCCTAACAGCAATAAGGAATAGTATGCATTAAAGCTGGCTGTTGGTGAAACTTCTAGTGTTTTGGCAACTTGTCTGACATCATCTCCTTGTTTGCATGGCATACTAAACATACTCTATTGTACCTTACTGAAATACTGCAAGTGCTACCATCTCATTCATGTACAGGAACAAAGTATAATATTTGTGAGAAAGGGAATCAACTAAGGCATGATGGTCATCTTCTCTCTAGAATTCTTTTCCTGCATTGATTTAAAACCCAATTTTCAGAAAGTTGAGACCCAAGATTCATTTTTTTCATGTATGTAAACCTACACATTCAACAAACGAATAGACAACAGACCTCACCACTTTGATTTCATGGGAGCAGTTTCTGTACCAGGAAAATAAAAAAAAGTATGATCTATTGCTACAATTACAGAAGATGACCAGATGAAATATTTAGTCGTTTCAATGCTAGAGTAACGTATAGAACATATTGACCGGGGAATAAAACCCTTTGTTACCTAATTTATCATTCCTTTATACCTGAGTGGTCACAAAAATATATGCATCATAGTATTTCCATATGCAAATACATGTATATGCAGATACATAAATCTGATTTATTTTTCCTGCACAACTTGTAACCGTATGGAGTATGACTGACATCCAAGATCATCATATGATGAAACACTCTCATAAAAAAAGGATAGCTTCAGTGCCATTTACCTGGAAACAGAACATTTCTACAAATGGGTTTTATGAAGAATGCAGGGGGGAGAGAAAGGAGGGGTTGTACATACAGTATTTAAAAATATACTGTATGTACATTTGGCTCATACATACTTGGTTGCACCATCATCATAGGTTCCCATTAATACTATAGTTCCATCCTGAATGGACTTCAGGAATTCAATAAATGGTGCCACATCTGAAGAGAAACAGAATACACAAAATTACTTTATAATACGTAACTATACCTTATTAAGAAATCCACAATGGTAACTAAATTTGAAGTATTCTTCATAAGAATATTAACAAATTAAGTAGAAAAAAAAAAGGGGTGACTAAGTTGACTGACTACTCTTTAATTGTATAGCTGCAGGTTCATCTATTTATTCTAATGATATAATGACCGACTTTCAATTTAAATTCTAAAGGGTAAAGATGCTGTTGCTCAGGTTGAGAAAGCAATCTCAGTGCCAAATGAACAAAAGAGGAAAATAAGCCAAAATTATGTAATACAAGAACCATGTTAATAATTTAGAAAATAAGTTTAATTCTTACCAGCATACTCATTTTGGCACAGGTAGATTTGTAGAGCTTACTGTTAGAGCATACTGAGTACGATAGTTGGTCAGGAGAGCAAATGCTTTTGTATTCATTGTATGTAGATAACAAAAGATTTTTGTGTTTCCTTTCAACTGTCCTCTCCTCATGATTATGATGGTATATATGAACTGACAGACTGATGGTCTATTTAGACAAGAAATCAGAGGCTATTTTTGCCATACAAGTTGTTTCTCCATAGGAAATACTTCATGACACTTACCTCCTCCCCACATGTCAAAATATTTGGTGTTCAATGCTTCTCCTGTTTTTCCTAGGAAAAACCCCCCCCAAAAAAACACGTTTGGATATACATACATTTGGATACAATTAAACTTAAGGCCAGATTCTATTTCACTTATTAGGCATCCAGGTTAATTTAGGAGCATAAATGCAGTGCTATTTCCCCCTTGCTTGATTCCCTGAAAATCCATGTATGCATCTGTTTTTGCAACAGACCACCAATTTCATCCTTCAGAGTGAATCATAAAAAAATAAACAGCCGGGGGGGGGGGAAGGGGACCCGCCCATTTTTTATTAACAGTTGTGAAGACCCAAGCAGGATGGAACAAACTTGCATTTACACACTTAGGGCGCATCTACACATGCACTTTAATGCACAACAGTTTATTTTAAATGTACATTAAAGCAAAAAGTGCATTTTCACTAAGGCACATTAAAATAGGCTAATGTACTTTTTTCTAGTACCTCACAACAGAAGTACTTTATTTAATGTACACTAGTAAAACCACATTAATGAATGTGTAGACATGCCCTTAAGTCCACTTTCAAACCTAATACATGGAATAGAATCTGGCCCTTAAAGTTAAGATATAGTAAAATCTACTTAATTCATCCCTCCAAGGAGATTGGTAATGACTACTATCAGTACAATTATTTTCATCTTTGCAAGTCAAATTTTGCATGCCACATCAAGACACAATAAAGAATGATCTTTTGATATTAATAATTATGGAAAAGTCATTATAAGAATTTCAAGTGTCAAATGTGTGTACCATATGAGAAACATGTAAGTTTAGTGTTGAATTTCTTATGACAAAAATCGGGACTGGTTGCTAGATAGAATACCATCACTTTTATGCAGTAAAATGATCAGTCAAAGGTTTTTGCTTTTCACTTTTATATATACTCATCATCAAAATAAAAGAAAAATCTATAAAATGGGCTGGTTGATCATTTATACGTGGATGAGCAAAATAACCCTGAAGACCTTCCAATGCTTTATGAGCATCAGCTGGTTCAAAGGTGTCCTCCCTAGCACATTTTAAATTAAGGAGCATATTCCACTGTGATTTAGTATTTGTGTATATATGGAAATGACTATGCTTTGGTAAATGACGAATTAGCCAAAGTGTTTTGTATTCAAATCAACAGGACTCTGGCAAAGATTCAATGGACTCACAAATAAGACCATACTGACAAATTATCCCAAACTTTATATCAAAGTTCTTTTCATAAACAATATACTTAACATAGTAGATGACGTTAAGAGTTTGGACAGTCTCAAGAAGCGCTGCAAAAGACTATCAACTGTTATGTTTTCTTGCACAAAGACTGTTTCTCTCTTATGAGTCACATCCAGACACGTGCGCACATTCCTCTTGCAGAGTCACAAAGCCCTTTGAGATACTGCAAGAGGCACATGCGGGAACAAAAAAAAAAAAAAATTCCCTGAGCTGCAAATCTGCAGTACAGGGGCAAAATTAGACCCTTGGACCAAGGGGTCAAAAAATGCCTGGCAGGACATGATCCAGGACCGTGCCCTGATGCAACCAGAGGCTTGGGTCCTCCACAGAGACGCTCTGGTAGCTAGCCAGAGCATCTTTATGGCTGGCCCTCGCCCCATTGCTGAAGCATGTTGACTACCTGTGCCCCAGTTCCCACCCACTCCCCTAGCCACCCAGATCACTGCCTTGCCTGGCCCCATCCCCCGTCTGCCCTCCAACGCCCCCCCCCCCCCAATCACTGCCTCACCTGGCCCCGTTGCCTGCAGGCTCCTGCAGCACCCCCACTGCTGCCCCACCTGGCCCCAGCATCTCAGCAATTAAAAAAAATAAATAAAAAGGAAGTTCCACATTCACCAGCAGTAGCAGCAGCCATTGGGGTCACTAGAGCCTCCTGGCAAAGTCCCCACAGAGCGGGGGGCAGCGGGGACCACCCTGGCTGCCTGGCACCTGCACTGCCACTGCCTCATTGCATAGGTGTAGCTTGGGTCAGCAAGGTGACTCTGACAGTTGCTACAACTGCCGGTGAGTGTGTGGCTTTTTGTTTTGTTTTTTGGGTGCTGGGAGCTGGGGCTAGGTAGGGCAGCCATCAGGGGTCCTGGGGGTGCAAGCAGGGGGTAGGGCCATGTGGGGCAGCCATGGGGGGGGGGGGGCTGCAGGAACCAGCAGGGGATGGGGCTGGGTGGGGCAGCAAATCAGAGTGCTGGGAGAGCAGTGGGGGTGGGGTATATGGGCCATGCAAGTGAGGGATGGAGGGTAGTTCAAAGCAGGCCACCACAGTGAGAACATCTTCCAGTTGAAAGCAGGCAGGGGCACACAGCAGTAGTGCCACACAAAGGCCAACTCTGCAGCCACAGCCCGCTGGCAGCTGGCCCAGAGGAGCAGATACCTCTACTGGCTGTGCAGTCCCCATCCAGGTCTGGCAGGTGTGCAGCCTTGGGACCACATGCTGTCAGAGCTGGCAGGAGGTCATAGCTAGGCAGCAACCCCCACTGTTAGACCCCTGCAGTGGGTACAGGGAACTCTCAGGGCTGCTTCAGCAGTCCAGCTGGCACAACGGGTAGTGTCCCCATGTACCAACTGGCCAGGCCCCAGAAGCTCCCAAGAGCACCTTTGCCAGGGCAGCTTTTTGTATTGATTGGACCAGGACAGGGCAGCTTTGTACATTACTGGAGCCAGCATAGGTGCTTGCCTCAGGCTCTAGCTCTCCCTGGCTGAATATCTAGAAGGAGCCAGGCAGGGTTATTTTGCCCCAAGTGGCACAACTCGCACCACAGTAAAGTGCACGTCCAGGCATGTGTGCTGAGGCAAAAAGACCCAGCTTAAATTTCTACCGTTTCTATTTGAGCTGCTGCAAGCACACATGCTTGCATGTGTGGATGTGCCCACGGCTACTATATTAAAATGCATCAAACAGACAAAACAGCTGCACAGGGGCATTGTCATTTTAGTGACTAAGCTACCATAGCAGTAGTAGCAGAATAAATATGGATATTTAAATTTTTATGGTGAAATGTTAAGAAAGAAAACCCTGAACTACAGTTGCTTTGAGAAGCCTCATCCTTGTATTTGCTTACTTAAAACTACAATAAGCTTTTACTACTACGGTCTGTGTTAGTGATGAAAGGTCCATATTACTATGGCTAAAACTATGTATGCTACATGACGAGTGATACCTTAATGCTGCTGCCTGAAAAATTCCATGGCCAATTAAATTAAGACACTGAGGATTTGAATGAATTTGACGTGAATGTTAACGATACAAATAGTACCGGCACTGAGTCTTTACTTGCTACTCAGAACTTTATGCTGTTTTCAAAATTGTTTTTTGTTAGATGTAGATTTGTGTGTTTTAATTGCATTGTTGAAATTGGCAGAGATGAGAAAGGTCTGGCAGGCAGGAGTCAGCTGAAGAGCTTAGGCTCTGAGCAGCTCAGGGCAATTTAAGAGGGGAGTGAAAGCATATTAGCTGGGTGTTTCTCCTCAAAACAATTACTGAAATGTTTTAAGTGTCAGTATTTCTCTATCTTGGTATTATTAACAAAATTAATATACATATATGAACAGATATTATGAAACTTTCAAAGCAAGTGCTTCTTACATAAGCAGAAAGACAAATCTAGCAGTGTAAAGAGATGAAAGAATGTTTCACGTTTACTGCCTTTATAACCATGAAGAGAATTAAAAAAAAAAAAAAAAAAAAACCTCCCAAAAAACTTAGATACTGGAACACAATCCTATAATCCTGTGACTGCAGAATCATAGGAGATTCATTCTCAACTGTAGAAAAATCCACTGGATTCTTACCTGGCATTATTAATGAAATATTGTTTCCATTAACTACAAGTAACAAAAGCTTTGGTCTTTTGAGTGTTCATTACTTGCATAACATGCATTAAAAAAAAAAAAAAAGCTGAACATTTTAAGCCCAGACTAAGTTTAGAAGTCTGGCAGTTTTTCATTTTACATGGTAACAAAGATAAAGTAACTGTAGGCCATACGCAAGTACCATATTACCATAATTTTTCACAGATAACTGAACCAAATTTAATTTCTACACTTGCAGAAAGTAATTACAATGAAAAAGAGACAATGTTTCTTTTAACATAAATCAGAAGGCTGCCTCCTCCTGTTTTTCTCCCTTACTATTCTGGTTTCTTTTCTCCTTCCTCTTCTAAATACCTTAGAAACCATTTGAGAAATATTCTTAGAATTAAAGCACTTAGCACATTTAAAACAAAAGCACTTACCATTTACTAATGCTATATTTATTCCTCTGCCAACATTGTTCTTAACACCGCTCATTAAACTGAAACAAAAAGAAATGTGGAATTGAATTATGACAAGCTTCATATCCAAATCATTTCATATTTTTAAAAAAGGCAAGACATAAAATGAACAGGTCCATTCTATACAGTTGCATAATCTACAAAAATAACCACAGAAAAGGCTTAGTTATATAAACAGGTATCTGAGGAAAGGGAATATTAGGATTAAAATGACTGGATGGAACTCCAAATTGACAAAAAAAAGAGGTTAAGTCATCCCTGTTTAATTTAAACATTTAAATATCTGTTGCCTTTTCTTAACATAGCTGCTTTTAATAGCCCCATATTTATATGCCTGGACACTTCATTTTCTTTCTTGTTTTTTTAAAAAGTACACTCCCTTCCAAAAAAACCTTTTTTGTTTTAAGAAGTAAAAATAATTATTTCTGAAGATAGAAATGTTAACTCGACTGAATAGCTTTGAAGTAAAGGACAGGTACTACTCACTAAAGCAAGAACCTATTGAAAGATGCAAGTTTTAAAAATAATTTTGATCAACAATAAAGTCTATATTCTTTTACTTTTCATACATTTTGGTAACATAAATGGAAGAAAATACATCTGCGTTTGGAAAGAACGCCAAAATGCTGAGTCTAAAAGCTTCTTCTAGTTCCTGGTGTCACATCAGAAGAGAAAAGAGATATATTATGAATTATTTAAATGTAATGAAATAAAGTTCCTTAGTACAGCAGACCCCCGTTTACACAATTCCAACTTAAGCATGTCTCATGTTTATGTGATTTTTATATTAGAGTCCAGACTGGACAATGCCCCTTGAGATGCGCGTCATTCGCGTATATACACAAACACTCGTAAGATTCACCTATATACGCAAATGCCTCACAAGATTTGCAGGCAGAAGCAAGCGGAGCTGTGCCACCATTGTAGCAACATCTCAAGATGCATGGGTGAGATGCTCGACACTCCTCCTAAAGGCAATTCTGTGCTGAAAAAGGGGAAAAAAAGCTATGACTCAAGGTATGTCTGGGGTATGCAACCCCTCACTATTCTATTATTTCCTATGGTGAAAGCCGTCCCAACTTACGCAAATTTGACTTGTGCGAAATTCCCCCAGAATGCAACACTCGTGAACTTGGGAGTCTACTGTATAAGGACAGATGGAGCAAGAAATTTGACAGAGAAAGATGAAGCATGATTTTTTTTTTTTAAATGGGAAACTGACATCAGTGTAACTTTTAACCTGTGTGCTTTGCAACAATTTATCCCCTACTGAATTGGAATGTAGGCTTTGGATACATGTTATTTTTATCTGACTGTATATACCCTTACAGAGCTATAAAAGTATTTTCTCACCTGTTTGCAAGGCATACCCAACAATTGCGAAAACATGAACAGCCCTTCTTACTTCCAGTCAAGCACAAAAGTGCACTTCCTCTTATTGCAATATCCAGATCAGAAAACATCAAATGCCCTTTTCCCCTTTTTTAACTAGAATAAGTAGAATCAAATAATATTAAATATCCATTCTACATGTTTAGTTCTTTTTGAACCTGATAAATTCAGTCACTAGAAAAGAAATGACCTGTTGTGCCATTCTATACAAACAGATCTGAACAATCATCTTGAAACAGGAAACTTGTGTAAGCAGGTAAACTGAAGCAATTACTACAAAGCTGTACTGTTTAGAGTTGGTTCTTTTAAAAGAGGCAAGCTCTTGCTCCACAGGCTCCAGATGGCAGTAGCAGCCACCAGTATGTATAAAGGTAATATGGTAAATGTCTCACAAGAGGGCAGCAACTTGTTGGTTGTAGAATTCTTATCCAAACTTATGGTCAACAGAACACAGACTTTTAAAACATATGTTAAAGGCATTACACACACAGTTGGTACAGATGTAAACTTCTAATTGTATGCATAAATAGACAGTTGCTCTCAGAGGGTTTTTTTTTTTTTTTTTTGCCAAATGTATACAATCAGGAAGCAATCCCAGCACAGATCTTCTAGGCTAAGTGCAGTTATCAAGTAGAAATATTTATTGCTTACTAGTAAATCCCTGGTTTTTTAAAATCACTTGCTCTGAAGAATCTAGCGTATTAGTTTCGTGAATCCTGCCATAAAAGACTCAAACTTCCTTAATCATATAGTTAAGACTCGATAAATTAAGTATTATGCATTTGTGGAGCTTAAAAAATCCTTGTAAATATTAAACCTCAGAGGCAAACATTGTGAAAAACAAGTAGATTTTATTATACCTATCTGATGAATTTGTAAAATGAGAGAGAGGGGTTAGCTGGAATACCCAAGGTAAAA
This sequence comes from Crocodylus siamensis, assembly GCF_052110815.1. Lineage (NCBI taxonomy): Eukaryota > Metazoa > Chordata > Crocodylia > Crocodylidae > Crocodylus > Crocodylus siamensis. The sequence goes on along the minus strand of NC_143398.1, from coordinate 44,207,442 downwards.
TAAGCCAGAGACAAGGGAAACAAAATCCAGTAGGGTCTTGATTCCCAGTTCTGTGCTAACTGTGGAACTACATTAGCTATCCATACATTACAACTTCACATTAAGTTTTGTAAGATGTGATAAAGGGCTTGCTTTCTATTGTGTTAACTCAAGTTAAGTGGCGCTTTAACCTCAAGTGAGTATGACTTGGAAGTCAAGTGCCATAGTTACTTGAACTAGTAAAGTAGCAGGAATGCAGTAACATTTTAGATTACAACTGATGAACCAATTTCTCTGTGCTGCTAATTTATGATTCTCTATAGTTTGGTTATTGTCCGTTATATGATAATCCTTACCAGAGCTAGTTTATCTTGAATGGAATCAATGTGCTAATTTGAAATAAAAGTACCTTTAATCCTGAAGGTTTTAAAAACTACATTTCATATGGAGTCGTATAAATAACATGGGAATCAACTGGCCACCAGCATAATCAAGCTATCACTGGGGAAGAACATGGCATTACACTTGGCTGCACTAAAAATACATTACATTGAAGGAGGATTAAAGAAAAATTCCCTCAACTGCAACTAAAGAGAAATTTAATGAAAAAAAATGTAATTTAAATCTGACTGAGGCTAACACTTTTACTCCGGTCAGTAGAACAATGTGTTTCATTTGAAAGATGCAAAGTGTTATGGCCATTGCCAAGTTTTAAAAGTGTCTACCAAAAGATCAATTTTACACCAAACAATTAATTTCATTGTCTGAAACTATCCCCTGAATATAGCAAACATATTCTTCTGAAATAATTCAGTTTATGAAGCTGAGTCATTTCAAAAGAACATGTGCTACATTCAAAAGCGATAAACTGAGGTGCTATAAAAGTAGCTAGGCAAGCTTTCAGCCAAGGTTGATAGTCTATTTAAAATGCACTTTGGCACAGACATGCAAATTCCAACCAATTTTTCATTGTCATACTTGCTGAAGCCATCCTGATACAGTACTGGGTATGCAACAACAACACTAGTGTTCCTTGCTGACAACAAATGAAGTGTTCAAAGATCATCATTCCACAAGTTATCTTGGTATATATTCCAGCTCAAGATTCTATGTGTTACTCAAGTTAGTAATTATGGCAGGACCCGATGTTGGAAACGAAATCTATATTTTGGAACTGACTGTAGCTAATCTTATAAAGTCACTTTAATTACAAGATGCAGTGATGGAAAGCTAATCAATTATCAGAAGTTCTCTTATAATGCTGTCCTTTTTACTCAAGAAAAAGCTGCTGTTTCTCTTTTAACAGATCAACATAGACTGCTGTAAAACACTGAAACCATTTGGCAGAAGAAAACTGCAGTTCTACTCTAATATTTTAAATCCCAGACTTCTGATAAAGGCTGATTAATTGTAGCCAGAATAAATAAAGCTCTTAGTAGTTGGGGAAGATTCCTTTGACACGTGACTGTTTCAAATTGATCTGGTTGGTCACAACCTGAAGTTCCACATACTCTGTGGGATGAGATCATGGGTAATCACGATGTAAAATTAAAATGAGATTGTATAGAGAAAAAGTAGCATATTGATAAAGTAATTCACTTAAGCTTGCTTATTAAAGGGATGTTGTTAACAATTCAGGCAGTCTTTCTAAAAGTAATCACAAGAAAACCTTTGCCTGAAGGACAAAAAGAAAAAATTACTGTAAATAAAGACAATTGAATCTGATTTTTCTTTTTCTTTTGTAAAATAAAGCATCAGCAATGCAAGATAATGACTCTTTATCGTTGTGACATCTTGGCAGGGCTCCTTTCAAAGAAAGGCTAAAAATATACTTGATCCGCTACTGATCCTATGGCAGTAACATTTAAAAACACCTTGCAAATAACAGTTTTATAATACTGTTAACCTATGACAATTAGAAAAATACTTGAAAACAGGGATTTGGACAAGAACAGACATTTATTTACATTTCAAGTATAAACAACAAGATGTTCTAGTCACTACAGCAAAATAAAAAGATTGTGAGAAATTATCCAAAGTAGCTTTTAAAAAGGTACTTACAGATATCAGTAAAAAAAGATACTTACATATTATCTTCTACACAAATTTTGGGCCCAACTACATTGGCTGCTCCACTTGCCATTTTGAAGGCAAAGTGCTTTTCAGGACAAGCTTTTGAAATCCCACATTTATATCTTGGAGGTTTTGTAGCTTTGGAAAGAAAAGAGATTTAGATACATTGTTAAGAGAAAATAGGTGTAGTCAATTTTCAAATAGATTTTAAGGAAAAAGTGGAAACATGTCTTAAATGGTCCAACTTATGAGGCACAGTGAAACTGAAATATAGAAAAATTAAGAACCTAATGCAAATATCATTGAAATCAGTGGTAACCTTTCTGCTGACTTCAGCAGGTTTTGCATCAGGCCCTAAGTGGCTTGCCTTTGGCAGACAAAGGAAAAGAACTTGGATCCCAAACCTACAATTCAAAAAACATTTCTCAACTTTCCTTCCTCGTTATGTAAACTTTGAACCACTTGAAAGGCATGACAGATACCAGCAAAAACAGTGCTAACACCAGTAATTGTTGGAAGAACCAGCTTCAGATGTAGGGCCACAAAAGTAACCTATTTCTTCATCTGATAAATTATTTCCTCATCCTTCATAAAAGGAATCTTACAATTACTTCTGGTAAACTTGCATGCTTCCTTTTATTTTCCAAAAGATCACACTGACCAAATAAATAACAGAACTATAGTTTAAATACTGGACAGTATGACAACAAATATCTATTTTAACTAGTCTGATCTGATTGAGACAATTCTTTAATTAGACTAACAACAACCTTCTGCTTCTGAAGCTATTTTCAGTAATTATCATCTCTGATGGCAATTTCTATGTTGCAGCAAGAATTACTATTAAATAAGCTGGACCTGTAACACATTTATTGAACTAGCCAGCATTTGTCTTAGTACTTGTAGCCTCTTCCTAGCCCATACTAGACGAGGGTAGGGCAGGAAAAACAAAATAAGCAAACCCACCAACAGTAGCATAACTATAGGGGGTGGGAGAGAGCTAGGCTGTGAGGGAGTGCCAGAATTCCCCCCTCCCCGCGAGTCTGCCATGGGAGGGTCAGAGCTGTACTGCTTGGCCATAGGAACTGGGCAGCGCAGCCCCACACCTAGCAGTGCATCTCCTCCCTTCACCCCTCCCTGGGAGTTTATTATATTTGGGGGGTAGGGTAGAAGGGAAGCAGCAGTGGCAACAGTATAGATGCCTTCACAGTACAGATAGCCTGGGCAGGTAAGACATCCCCATCCCTCATCACTTACCCCAGCTATCTACATCTCCAGTGGTTGGCATACCATCCCTCCAGCCCCCAGACACTGAATGAATTAGCTATGCAACTGCCAACTAGACTTAGGATCAACAGAAATAAGGGGAAAAAAAAAAAAAAAAAAAAAAAAAAAAATCAGCTTCTTGCTGAGGTCTAAATACAAGCAAAGCTTTAGTGACTATAAAAATCAAATGCTCTGCTACTTGTTAGAGTGAGTCAAAGCTCCCAGTGCTGCCCTAAATTAAAACACAACAGTGCCTCTTGCATCAGCCTCTCCGTGCTTCAAAACATCAGAGACACTTAAAATAAAACTCATTTAATGCACATTAGTTCAAATGCCCCTGCCATTTTGAAGCACGGGGACACTGATACACAGGAGGCTGCTGGAGTGTGGCAATTACCATACTTTGGCAGACTCAACTGACCGAGTCTGCTTGGACATTCTGTAATTATAGCGCGTCAGTGCAGCCTCGGCACTTATATGCAGACAAGTCCTACATACACCAGGCAATGGGAACTAAATACCAACTATATTAACTGTGGACTATGAATACTTACAACGTGCAGCGATATCCAACGCTGATCTGGCTAAAACGCAGAAGAAAGTCTTTAATGGGTTTTAGCAAGAGTAAAATTTCACCTGAAATACAATTTTTATTATCCTATAAGGACTATCCTGTAGCCCTTTATAGAACTATCGATACAAGTCTGGCTGTTTACAACACCTCATCCAATGCTTACAAGCCTCCCATTCAAATATAAAGCACCACCACTTATGGCAGAAGAATGATTAAGGTATCAAAAGTCTAAAATTCAGTTTTTATCTCCCTCCTTTTTTTTTCGCCCATCAGTTTTTGTTTGCCAAATTTTAGGTACCAAGATGCTGATGACAGGTGAACACTTATAGATCCATAGAATTTCTCTTACTAATGCCATCTGAAAAAAATATACAGAGAGAGTCTAAAAACTGAGCACACCTGTTCAGAAGCCATTTTTTAAAGTTAGGTTTTAGGCTACATGGACTTCAGAAAAAGTACATGCACTTGACACATTTGGGCGCATCCACACATGCATGTGCACTTGCACCAGCTCAAATAGGAGTGGCACAAATTTAAGCTTGGGATTTTTGCCTCAGCACACATGCCTGGACATGCACTTTGGTGTAAGGCAAGTTGTGCCACTTGGGACAAAATAACCCTGCCCAGCTCCTCTCAAATCTGCAGCCAGGAGGAGCCAGCACCTGAGCAGTATATACCTGTCCTCGCAAATAACTCAGGACTACTTGTTCTCGGGAGCTTCTGGGGCCTGGTCAATTGGTACCTGGGGAAACTAGCCCGTTGTATCAGCTGGACTGTTGAAGCAGCCCTGAGTTCCCTGAGCTACCCACTGCAGCAGTCTGGCTGTGGGAGCGGTTGCCTGGCTATGACCTGCTGCCACCTGAAACAGCATGTGGCCCCAAGGCTACACACCTGCCAGACCCAAATGCATGCAAGACCTGGCCTGGCATGACAGGTAGTCCCCGCGAGCAGCATGGGGCCCTGGGTGACAGCCTGAGCAGCCTGGAGCCAGGCAGGGCCCACGCAACATGATGCAGGCAGCGCCAGTAGCCAGGCAGCCAGGGCCGAGCTGTGCTGCCCTGAACCACGTGGGAAGTGTGTGTTAGGAGGCCTCAAGTGTCCCACTGGCTGCTGCCGCCAGTGAGCTGTGGATCTTGTTGGGGGGGCATGTGGGCTCTGCAGGGGGCAGGGGCAAGGGGCAGGCATAGAGACATTCTGGCTGGCTACCAGAGCATCTCTATGGATGACCCGAGCGTCCGGTTGCCTCCAAGCATGGTCCTGGATCATGCCCTGCCTCACTTTTCTGGGGGGGTTTTTTGGATACTTGGATATCCACTTTTTTTGTTCCCAACGTGCCTCTTGCTACATCTCAAACTGCTTTGAGTGAGACGCAGCAAGAGGCATGCACAGGCTCGTTTGGACACGCCGTTGGAGTACAGCGCACGAGGCGGTATGCTACAAAAAATATACACTATATGGACAAAGTGACAAAAAGTAAATTCTGAATCGTCTGTGTAGCAGTTATGTAGTTTATCTTCAATATCCACTTATAGTTAGTCTATAAGAGCATTTGGGTAAGATTGAACACAGCCTTTGAATGGATAAAATTGGTGCAGTTTTTAAATGCAGAAATAAGTAAACCTATATTATAGCTAAAATATTCTGCATGTGGAATCTTAGTCCATCAATACAGACATTAAAAATATACTCTTAGAAGCGTAGCAATTCTTCTGGAGCATTATTATTCCAGGCTATTGGAAAACATGTCCCAAGTCTGGGAGTTATGAAAAAAAATTAGAAACTACTTACCAAACAGGTTTCCTAAGTTTGCATCCATTTTTATTTCAAATACTTGTGTTATAACATAAAATGTCAGCAAAAATATTGCTACAGCTACCACCAATTTTGCCGCACCTATTCAGAACCACAAAAATGTTCTTAGTATCTACTTATATTTTATAACTTTATATATAGCAATCAGGTTCTATTTATGAAAAGTTACACGAGAAATCTGCAGTGGCTTATGCTAAATAAAGTATGTCTATAAATAGAATGACAATTAAACTGCAGAATAAATTTTAAAAAGTGATATACGAGGAAAATCAAAAGGAGAACTTTCAAGGTCTGAATTTCAATCACTGCAATGCATCTTTCTTACCTGCATACTGTCAAGTTTAGCTACACCTTCTCCTTATCATAGGACACAAATTCACGTATAATTTGAAAATAGCACATTAGACAAAACTGCCACCTAGAAAAGGCTATATTAATGAAAATCCTTAGGGGGAGAATTAACAGACATTCTGTTGTACCTATGAACATGTTACACATGAATTTTATTATGTACGAGTGGGGAAGAGTCTTTCTTTACTTCTTTTGTTCTTGCATTTCCTTTTCTTTCTACCTCCATTTATCCTTGTTTTTCTGTATGAGATCCAGTGAGTATTATGGACCCTGTTTTTATACTGTAATAGCTGCTTTGCTAAACACCTCATCAGGTCCAAGCATTACATTTAGATAAGTTATCAATTTTACACCTTTTTAATCGGAAAGTTTCCAAGTATGTTTAAATGTATACTGTATTTCCTTCTCAAAGAAAAACAGGAAACAGTTAGATAAAGCCCAGTTAAAGACCCATAAAAAGCAATAATTCCTCCTGTCCCCTCCCCCTTTTCTTTTTAGGTGCCTCAAAAGCATAAGAACCCAGCTATCCTGCTACACTTGTGATACTGGAGGTCAAGCAACATGCTGAGAGTTGAGTGGATTTCAAAGAACTGTTAGCCTAGTAATCAGCAGCTTGTATCTGAAATAGAAACTCAGTTTGTACTGAGGACAGGACAACCATATTAACTAACTCCTGCTGTTTTTTATTACATATATGCCACCTCCCCTCATTATTTCCAACAGATTTACAGAATAAATTGCTCTTAGTTTATGGTATGTACTGAATACCTGGGTTTGAAAGCAACCAGGCATCGAAATAACACCTTTGTCCTCAGTTCTTCTCTGCTATGTTAGAGAAAAGGGAGATTATAGGAGGGGGGATGAACATCACTAGTGACTTACTGGTCTTTCAAAAATTGCAGCCTTTCTAGACCTTACCAGAATCTTTATGGTCTTAGCCCCCTCTTTCAGCATATTAAAGAATGCATTTAGTCAACTACTGTATTTACTTGAATACAAGATGAGGCCTTTCCCCCATAACTAGCATGGGGGAAAAAGCGCTTCATCTTATAACCATATACAAGGAAATCTCACTAAATACATTACAATTAAATTGCTGCCAAAAGCAGCATGTGCTCAGCAATGGAAACCAACTATAGTGTTGATTAAATGCATCCAACACTGAGCATGACTATACAACACATGGCCTACACTGGGCAAACATGATGATGGGAACCCTGGGTTTTTTTTAAGGCCATGGGGAAAAAAACAGGCAGGCAGGCATCTCCTCCTCAGAGAATTGGCACCAAGCCCAGCAGCACTGCAATACCAAGCCAGCACTGGGAGGGTCACAGCCTGCCCCAACACCCCGGTGCCAAAAAATGCTACATTCGATATAGTGATGGGAACCTACCACAAGGAAATGTCAGTATAGCTCATCTAAATAAAATATATGGTAGTGCCCATTAAGCACAGTCCCCTTTACCACCAACTCTTTCAAGTCACGGTGACCCACAACATTGCATATCCCAAATCCCTCTGCCACTCCCTCTCTCAGCATGACACGTATGATTAGGGTGGCCCCAGCTCCATGAGGTGCAACTGGACTAGGCTGTCCTGCGCCTCATCTGCAAATATAAAAAGTTTTGGAGCATCCCAGAATTTGTGACAAAAAACACCAGGTTCTGAGCATAAGCGGAGGCTATTTAGGACATGGATTCTTGGGGGCGTGGGGGAAGAGAAGCAGAAGGATCTGGAGTATACACATACTGAACAGTGCTGAGCTGCAGGGTCACTGTGGCTTGAAATGCTGTTGACTCTGGTGAAGTCCAGCCCAATGAACTATATGGTAAATCACGAGCCTTTTGGCTTTGGACTAATACCATGCATAGGTTGTGCTACATATAACTAGACACCAAAGTATGATTCGTGATGTTTTCCCAATGCTCATGATTGTATAATATCATGTCCTGTACACAGTTAAATAGTAGTTATATAGCATCAGGAAGTCACATTGCTATGGTATTAGTCAGAGCACTGAATCCCTACCAGAGCCCTACTGATTTGGATGCAAAACATTTTGGCTAATTTGTCACTTGTTAAAGTCCAGTCATTTTTATATGTACACATATAGAGTCAGTGGAATCTGCTTTTGTTACTCAATGCCCTCCATAGCACCTGCCAAGCCAGGTGATGGTTGTAAAGCACTGGATATTCTTCAGTTTTTCTTGATTCAACAAGATGTAGATGATCAACTATTCCATTTTGCAGAATGATCTCACTGAACATTATTCTCACCTGCTACCCTCATGTTTACTCTTCAGCCAGTTAATGGCACTACTGCATTAAAAAAGCCACCTAAAAAGGACAAAGAAAAAACACAGTATTAGAACAGGCAAACAAGCGGTTTATCTTTGTTAATACCATTATCATAATAATGAGAATTTCCCAGCTAATAGTACTAATTAAAAATTTCACAGACCATTTAACATGTGACCTTTTTTAGGTGAAAGAGTTAAACCATTATGCTCAAGTGAAAGGACAAAGAAATGAAATTTGCATTTCTGATGTGCTGCTTTCGTTCACCACTTTTCCGACACAAACTATTTGAAAATTGTGTTATTCTAATCATTCATGTTTGAATTTCACCAAGTTCATCGTATACGCTCTCCATTTTTGACCTTTGCTTTGACATTAGGTCTACAAATTCAATTCATATTCTCAATCAGCTACCTAGAAGGTCACACATTATCCTTTGCTTTCTTGTAGTCATTCAATTTGTACAGTACAAATGCAAACAAACAGCTATTTTATACATTTTATACTTTTAAGGTTCTTTTTGTACCAAGATTGTTTCATGGTATTGTGGCATGTCAAACTTTTGAGTACTGCCTCTCTACTATTTAGATTAAAATAATTAATGATTAAAGTCTATGCACAAAAAAATACTGCGTGAGCAAAAAAGATATGCTACATGAAGCACAAGGAGAAAAAAAGATCTACACACACATTTCCTATGTGAAAGTCACAAGCTAAAATTACTCATGAAGCAGGTGTTCAGACTCCAAGACTGCAGAAGGAAGAACTAAAAGGCCCTACCAGACACAAGGTGTTTTAAGAGGTCTAAAAATGGGATAAGGAGAAGGAACAATGAACTGACCTTCCCATTCATACCTGCACATTTGGGTAGCCAGTGAATAAGTCTTCTGGATAGTCACCCAAAAGTCACTTGTTAAAAATTGCAGCCGAAATGTTAGGGATTTCACTGTGTAACCCTGGGTATCTTTTGTACTGGAATGATAAACAAACCTGTTCAATTGGCTCCCCAGATAGAAATACTTCTCCTTTTCCCTCCATCTGACCAAAAACTAACTCAATTTCAAAGCACTTATAAAGCACCATAGCCACATAAAACTTATTATTAGTATAGGGGTGTCACAGCAGCACATCTACTCTGGTCAGAGGAAGTATTACATCTTCCACAAATCCACAAATTCTTTGAATTACCTATATACTTAAAGGCAGGTCATTTTATCTGGAAAAGGGTGATTTAGGGGCTTCTTTTTCTTTCTTTTTTTTAACCCCCCTCTATATCTGATGCCTAATTGAGCTTCACCTTGATAGAACTGGAGAAGAATCTGCACTTAAAAAAACCCAAGGTTAACTTTGTTATTGCCTCCAAGGGCCTATTATTACAGTTGGATTTACATAAGCATACAGCAGCTATTTTATGAGTATAAACTTAGTACAGCCTTTATTCTGCTAGTCAGGTGATCAGACTGGCAGATAGCAAGGACAACACAGGATTAAACACTAATCAAAAGAGCATTTCTATTCCACTCTTTTATAAGTAATTACATCAAGCACACATCATTGCACCTTGCAATTTGCTGATTAATAATCTTTATAATTACAACTTTCCTTCTTCATACCTATTGTACCAGGTTTGGCTGTACTATACTACCTGTTTTGCCCATGCCATGACTCTTTACAACTTACTGATTAATGAACTCACTAAATTGCAGCATCCCTATGCATCTATTGTTTCAGATTTGGTCATACTACCCTAGATTTTTTCCTCATCTATGACAGCAGATTGTACTGATTCTATCCATCTCAGGATGTTGAACAGATTCCAAATGTTCCGATGTACTGTGCTACCTTCAACAAAACTTTAAATCGGCAAACTTTTAACTCTGACTGCTTCTGGCCTGCTCTGTGGTCCACATATTATTATTATTATTATTATTAGGTTTTATACTAAGAGAACAATTAAAATTCTAATGTTATAATACCTAGTTTAGATACCAAAAAGTATGGATGCAAGTTGTACAAGCATTCTAAACTGAAAGAAAATGTAATTTACAAACTTCAAAACTTTTTGTTACAACCTGTTCGTTGTAATACTTCATTACAATAAATTTCATTACAAGACAAAGCAGGAAGAGCACAGAATATTATCAGAACCTTTATGAAAACTTAATGAAGACAACTGTACTTCATCTCTAGTAGGAGATACTTCCTAATTGGCTCAAGAAGAGATATGAAAACTCCACTCTATTTAAATATTAAGGAAGTGGTATGAGTACTATTTCTGATGACTCATTTACATTTAAAAAAATACCACACAGACTCTTTCAGTTTCAAGCACCTTGTTGAGAATTCAAGTTCACTAGATGGAGTATGGTAACACAATAATTCTACCAGTCCTTCAAATCATCTTATGAATTGACTGAAAAATAAATTTGTTTCTCTTTACTTTGATATGAACCCATTAAACAGGGATAGGAATATTACTACCCAAATGCTTGCATAACGTAATAAAGTCCAATAAGGGAAGCAAGCTCTGCTCTTAGTCTTGTAAGGAGGAAGGTATGAAGGTCACATTTATCACACACTTCATAGCTAGAGGTTGGCCAACAGAATAATCAGCTCTCAAAGAAGGGACACAGCAAAAAATCCTAGCACCCTAACAGTGAGCTAAGACCACAATGTTTTTTAAAACTCCAAAATTGCTAACATGCAACAAAAATAATTTAAGTACAGGTTTCCCTCACTGTATGCAGGTTCTGTATGTGCAAATTCACTCTTATGCAAAAATGACTTTTTAGTATAAAAAGTCATATGCGAGGTAAATTTAACGAGATGGCATTCAACACAGAGAACTGCAGGGTGCTCCACCTTGGGAGAACCAGCATCATAGTTATAGGCTCAGCAGTATTACACTTGCCAGCATCACGACCGAAAGAGACTTGGGGGTCTCGATTGACCAAGGATTAACATGAGCCACCAATGCGATGCCGTAGCCTGCAAAGCAAACCAAACTCTGGCATGCATCCACCGATGCATCTCAAGCAAAACCAGGGACATCATCCTCCTACTCTACTTGGCATTAGCAAGGCCAAAGCTAGAGTACTGCATCCAGTTTTGGGCCCCCCACTTCAAGACAGACGTGGATAAGCTTGAGAGAGTTCAATGGAGAGCCACCCGCATGATCAAAGGACAAGAGAGCAGACCTGATGAGGTGCTGAGGGACATGGGACTCTTCAGCCTGGAGCAGAAAAGGCTCAGGGTGGACTTGGTGGCAGTCTGTAAGTATATAAGGTGGGTGCCCCAAAATCTGGGAAAACAGTTGTTCTCCCGGGCTACCCAAGGGATAACAAGGTCTAATAATCAAAAACTTCCGGAAGGCTGATTTAGACTGGACATAAGGAAAAGCTCCTTTACAGTCCAAGCGTCCAAGGACTGGAACAGACTCCCCGCAAAGGTGGTGCAAGCACCTACTCCAGACTCATTCAAAAGGTGTGTTTGGGTGTATATCTTGCTGGGATCATTTGACCATAGGCAGGAAGTCTACTGAGGCAGGGTGGCTGGACTCAATGATCTTGTGAGGTTCCCTTCCAGCCCCTAATGTCTATGAAATATATTAAATTCACTCTTACGCGATCGGTGTCATGGAAGTCCACAGTCAGCTGCTTTGTGTGGTGCAGTGTAGGAGTGACATGCACCAAAATATAGTCTTGAAGCCTCACTCAGCTACCCCCAGCCCCACCCCACTGGTGATAAGAGCCACATGCCTGTTGATGCTCTTATGGATGTGACCCTGCCTGTTCCTACTACCAGTAATGTGGAGTCAGACACTGAAGACCCTTCACCACCCTGTCTTCACACCAACTAAACATTCACCACAACCACCTTATGCTCGCGTGCATTGTCTGCTGTTGGCGAGTACCAATACTGTCTTGTAAAAGTGGGAGAAATGGCTCCAGGGGTCAGTACAGTCAAGGTCTCGGAGCATTTCCCTATTTGTTACATTGTGAAGTGGCTTCCCTTTATGCAAATTTGAGTTATGCACCGCTTTCCAGGAACACATGTACAGCATAAAGTGAGGGGAACCTGTATTTAGCAAATCACAAAAAAGTGCGATACCCAGGCCTTGGGGCACACTGCAGCAAATGTTCTGAAGCAAACAGAAATATAGGCAGTCAGCAGAAGAGGCGAGTTTAGAAATCACGACCTCCTGGCTGCAAAACAGCACAGGATTCCCTTTAGCACAAACGTATTTGGCTAACAAGTCTCCCAGAGATCCTGGTTTTCTCTGTTTAAAAACTGCAAATTCTCTGATACCAAGTAAAAATGGCCATCTCTGACTGAAAAACCCCAAATCTGGATTTTTCCGTGATTAAAATGAAATACAACTATATGTATTGGTACCAGGTGAACACAATGTTTTATTCCTGTATTTACAATTTTAAAGCAATTGGGAAACTTACCAGTGCCTCAATGATAGAAAAGTCAGAGTTCCCCCTCCCCCTTTGCTCACCAGGATGTGGGCCCAGCTGCTGCTTTGCCCCTTATAACTCTGTGGCACTGAGCAGCCCTGATACACCAGTGCCCTGCCCCTACCATGGCCCCTCACTCCACACCCACACTACCCCCAGGCCCTGCTGCCATCCCTCACTCATCACCCCCCCAGTGCTGCTGGTGCCCCTCAATCGTGACCCATAGCCCTGTGCCCCTCCCCCTCAGCACAGCTAGAGAGGGGGCCCAGCTCCCACGACAATAATGCTAGGACCCACAGCCCTCTGCCCCGCCCCGCCCCGCCCCACCCCACCCCACCGCAGCACCCAAGCCCCTGGCTGTTGCCCATGAGAAGCGGTGGCTGTGGCACCCAGAGCGGAGCCCCCCCCCCCCCTTCCCTCCCCTCTTGGGCAGCATGACCAGAGTGAAATCTGTGCGCTGGGGGGGTGGGGGGAGGAGGGGGATGGAGGATGTGGGCTGTCCACTGTGGGCTCAGGGCTCCCCACCTGGGTGCTCTCTCCCCAGGGGCTCTACCACCCAGCAAGCAAGATCCAGAGCAGGAGAGCAGAGAGGGGTGGACAGGCTTGGTGTTGGCATTGGGAGCCCCAGGCCATATTGCTACGGCAAGACTCCCTGTGCCCACCCAGCAGCAGTGGTGGCAGCGGGCAACTGTGCTCCCCACTGCTGCAGGGCAGGCAAGGGGTACCTTGCCATGGAGACATGGCCAATGTGGGGCTTTTGACAGTGGCACCAAGGCTGGCCACTTCTCTCTGCTCTCCTGTGCCGGGTCTCACCAGCTGGGCCACAGACACCCCAGGGGGAAGGGCAGCAGGTTAGAAAGCCCCGAGGCCCCTTGCACCATGCAAGCCTGGCTGGCCAGTGCCCCCAGCCACAGGCCCTGCCCTACTCCCTCCCTCACCACAGGGGCCTTAATCAGCCCTTCCCCCCTCACCCACCCACAGAGACTTACCTAAAGGGAGCTACTGGAGCTGCTCTCCACACTGCCTAGCTGCCACATGCAAGTGTGCATGCCCACATGCAACTGGCACCCCCTTCTTGTGATTGCTCTCCTTCCATGCCTCCCAGCCTTAAACAGCCTCTTGCAGGCAGGAATCCTGCCAGCCTGCAAGAGGGACCTGCCATTTTTCCACATTTTTCTCTGTTAAAGAAGAAAACCCAGATCCCTGCTCATGTCTTATCCTCCTCAACCTGCTTAAGTAATCCTTGCTTTGTATTGTTCTAGAAAAGGGAGATCTGAAAAATGCACAACACTCTGTGATATCCAAGACACATGAAAAGTATGTAGGGGTAGCTTAAATTTACAGGTGAGTATTGGTTCCCAGACTGCACTAATGTACTACTGTATTATCTTTGGCCTCCGGGCTGTAGGTTGATGGCAGCCAGGCCTCATAAAAAAATACCAGCCACCTACAGGTAACTTCTGGCTGACAGGCATCTGGTAATTTTTTCTGAGGTCCAGTAATAAAGTAGAGAGCAGTCAGCCAGCCATGCTGATTCAGTGGGATAACAAACATATTCCTGTATATAAAAGCTGTGAATTAGTCAACAGTAGAAAACAAAGAAGAGGGGAATGCATTGTTAGTTAAGTTGATTCAGAAAGTTCTCACTGAATTAACAGAATATGAGCTGCTGTTGACCAAAATAAAAGAAAGCAAGCAGTTAGTCAATTATGCCTTATCAGTTACTTTGGGAACTGCTCTACTGGGTCCAGACCAAGAGATAAATTGTTCAGCCTCTCTGAAACAGAAAACAGTCTAGACAATTTACTGAACTGACAAAGCTAGTTATGGGACTAAACTTTAAGTTTTGGGACTAAAATTTAAGAAGTGGTGTGTGGTTGTGCGGTTAATTGAACTGAACTGTATTAGTTACTAGTTCTGCCATGCAAAAGCCAGATAGTCTTTACATATCCAAAAAACTGGGGGATTGCAGCTGTGGCAAGAAATTACAATTGGAAGAGGAGGCTTTTGGCTGCTTCCCTTCCTAACTCCACCCTTTCTTCATTGAATTTTGTTTCAGGCAAGAAGCTACTTCAAGGTAGTGGTGCTTCTACTGCCAAGGATTTTTTTACGAGATGTCTTCCACAACAGCATGGCATGTTTGAAATAACACAGATTTATGGCGGGGATGTCCCACTGTGGCTCTATATTGCACACCCGGACCATGGGGTTTCCTGCAGCAGGACAGCAGTTTGTCCTCACAACTCCAAAACCTGGGGGTTAAACACCACCGTGACTTCCTCACTTTTCCCCTGCTGACAAGCCAAGTCACTAGCAGTGATTAAACACTGAATTAATTCAACAGTGGGCAAGGGGGTGGGAAGAGGGAATGGTTCAGCTCCCCCCGCCCCCCCCCCCAAGTTTCAGAGCTATGTCAACAAGCTTCATGGTTCACACTTTAACCACTCGCAGGCTGCATGGTGGTCTACAGGCCAGGCAGCCCTAATTTACAGCATATAAAACTGTTAATGTACACCATCCATATTTATGTACAATATGATATGCCAGATTTGTCACTGGGTAGCAGGTATTGAGTTGGAGACCTTTGAATTTTCAAGAACCTGAGCTCTCTAGTGTACTTCATCAAGGCCTCTGTTAGACCCAGGTTGAAGAGCCCTCATATAGGAACACCATGAAGGAAATCTAGAAGATTGTGACCTCAGTGGCTAGGACCAGAGCTGACACAAACCGGGTGTGGGGCCTGGGGCAAACCAACCCATGCGGGAACCCGCCCCCACTCCAATCTGAGCCCAGGACCCAAAGAAGCTAGCACCGATGCCAGTGGTGGCAGTGGAGGGTGGGTGGGGGTAGTGAGCAGCTGGCCACAGAGCTGCCGCTCCACTTGGCTCCATGCTGCTGCTGCTCCACCCTCAAAGTGCAGGGCCCAGGGAAGTCACCCTGACTACCCTACTGCAAGGGACAGCCCTGGCTAGGACTCTTTCTCCCTTACTTATTAACCACTTAACCGTCTCAACTGGGTTTTCTCTGGTGTTAAAACAGTTCTGCTTCATGATCAAGCTACATCCTCTAATTTCTGAGATTGTATGATATTCTCGGGGTGTGCCTACACATGCAAATGCTGCTTGATGGATCTACTCTAAAGCAATTTACTCTAGTGTAAACCCACTCTGGTCAGGCCTCTACACATTTGCCCAATTGGGAGCAGATTTGCTGCGCCTGGCCAGCAGCAGCTAGGGGGGGCTCTAGTCTCCCCCTGGGTGCTAGTCCAGGGGCTGGCAAGGAACAGCCTGCTGCTGGGGCAGGCTCCAGTGGCAGAGCCCAGGTGAGGACAATGTCACCCTGCCCTGGCAGCAAAGAAATGCTGGCCCCAGCTCTCTGACTACAGGCAGGGGGCTGGGAAAGATCTGTGGCAGAGGGGCAGGTCCCAGCCCCCTGCCTCAATCCACCAGTGGGGCAGCTAGCAGTTAGCACCTGGCAGGGGGGCAGAATCCCCCACCCAGCTGGGGGCTCGCTGCTAGCTGCCCCACCAGGAGATTGGGGCAGGGGGCTGGGACCTGCTCCTTCCTAGCAGTTCTTTCCAAGACCCGTACCTTGATTGCCTGATCGGGGCATGGGCCTGGGAAAAAGCTGTGGGGCTGGGACCTGACCCTGACTGGGTCAGTTCTCAGCCAGCCCCATCCTTGGGGGTCTTTAAGAGGAGACTAGACAGGCACCTGGCTGGTATCACACAATCCCAGGTTTGGTCACCCTTTTCTTGCCTGCCAGGGGCAGGGGGTCAGACTAGATGGCCCACTGAAGTCCCTTTGAACCCCAGAATCTATGAATCAATTAATACTGCCCTGTGAATACCCACCAGGTCCTGTAAATGCTTTATCAACACCTCATGGTCAACTATATTAATAAATTTTTCAGCAACCTTTTAAGATCAGCAGGGCACAGTTTCTATTGTTGATCTCCAGATGAAGATTACAGACCATGTGTCCCCAGGAGCATCATTTGCATCATTCGGAGACAGAAGTTCAAAGTAAATAAATAGGAATGACCGAGATTCTTCCACCTAACACTCTGACTTTGCAACAAAAGTAGTGGTCCCCAAGTAATGCCAGACCCAGGCAGTTTTTAATCCAAGATAGGTGGCAAACTCATCACAGCAGACTAAGTTTCCAGGCCAAGACAAGCTAGATTAACCAAGCCACTAGCTATCCAGAACAGTTCCACTGAAAAATGCTTTGCAGGTACAATGGCAGTGATGAAAAAAGCTTCCTTGCTGCCACCTTACCATGTCATAGTCCTTTGAGAAAGAGATCTGTCACAAGCAGTTGACTTGGATGTGGGTTGAGAGCCACCAGCGCTCTACCTGCCTGCCCTCCTCCTTAACCTCCCTCATATACCAACAGCATTGCCTCAGCAGCAGCAGCGGATGCCTGGGTGCCACTGTGGCCATGGCTATGGTCAGCGTGCTATTTCACAGATCAATCAGGCCATCAACAAAGAAACCATCAACGTCTGTGGGAATGTTCTGGAATCCCACTGGTCGGTGAGTCTCTGGTAGAGCGGGAGAGAGGGAGGGAACCAGCCAAGCCAGTGCACCACTCCAAAAAGCACAACAGAAGACATATCTAGACTTCTAGGAAGTATTGGTTGAATCACGACAGAGGTTTCTTGACAATCTCACTGATAATCAGAGCGTCTGTATGTAGGCAGGTCCAAAACACTAGTGCAGTGCTTCCTAAATTTTTGCTGCCTGGGGTTCACTCTCTCCCCTCCCCCCCATTAAAATTGGCTGCACACTTCAGTCACGGTCTATAGGCCAGATTCAGTCTGTGGACCCGAGTTTGCTATGCAAGGTGAGCTCAGCCAGGCCTTTAGCCTGCCATAGAGAGTTGGCACAACTGCGAGTTGATCCAGCTCATTTTTTTTACAGTACTTTTCCATCACTCTTTGAGCCATAGCTGAACCCTTGGGAATCACTGGTCCAGCAATTTTGCTCTACCCCTGAAGAGCCAGCCTCAGCATGGATACCACAAGCCATGTGTACAATTAGTTTAAAAACAGCAAATCCAGAATACATACTAATCATTCTTTATCAGACTCGGAAGCCATTTCAAGTGGAATACCACAGGACTTCCACCCCCCATCAAGCCTAGTTTTATTCAATTTAATGACATAGGTGACAAAACAACACACTTACAAAAATGTGAGGATGATATCAAGATTTGGACTGTAAATACTCTGAAGGAGAAATAAGTACTAAAATAACCCCAACTAAGCAGGTGCTACACAAGACGCTTTACTGCACAGAGCAGTTTACTGCATAGTAAATGTGTGCATCTACATGTGCACATGCTTACTGTGCAGTAAACCTTGCCAATTGGGAGTACATTTGCTACCTGCTGGCGCTCATGTAGACACTTGACTAGAAGCAAATGTGCCCCTGGTCAGCTGGGCAGCAGGGGCTGGGGGATTGCTCCCTGTTGTTGTGGTGGGCTCAGTCCCCTCTGGGGCTCCAGGGGCAATGTTGTTGTGGTGGGCTCAGTCCCCACTGGGACCTTGGCAGCAGGAAACTCCCAGCCCCCTGGTTGAAATCATGATCAGGGAATGGGGGCTGGGATATTCTTATTTCCTAGTGCCAGCTCCGCAGTCAGAAGGCTCGGGCTGGGAGATTCTTCCTTCTGGATGAGGATCTCCAAGCCCCCAGGCTCCCCAATCACAGAGTGGGGGCTGGGGAGCCTGTTCCCTCCTCAGCTCTGTGATGCGGAGCTGGGTGGGGAACAGGTGTGGAGCTGGACAAGGAACAGGCTCTCCAGTCCCCATCTTGTGATCATAAAGCAGCGGGTGGGAACTGTCCAGTCAGGGGCAAGTCCCAGCCTTGTGCCCCAATCAGGTGATCAGAGCGCAGAACAAGGAAAGAGCTGCAGGGGTGGGATAGGTCCCAGCCCTCTGCTCCCATCTGCCAGTGGGACAACTAGCAGCAAGCCCCTGGTGCAGTCAGGAATTGCCCCCTGCATCTCTTTCCAAGCCCCCTGTCCCTGATCAGGCAGCGAGGGCCAGGAGTTCCCTGCTGCTGGAACAGGGGGATACTGTCCCTACATAGGATCCAGTGGCAGAGCCTAACCCAGCAGCAGCGAGCTCCCCAGAGGGAGGGAGTAATGTCCCAGGCCCCACCAGGAGACAGCTGTCTCCTGGCTTCATGCTCCCTGCCAGCCCCTGGGCTAGCACCCAGAGCTCCCCCTGGCTGCTGCAGGACCAGGAGCAGATTGCTGCCACGACCAGCAAATCTCCCTAGTCTCTGCAAGGGTAGATAGCTACTCAGGAGCATTTACTCGCAAGTAAACTGCTACTAGATCAAATGCACGTGTAGACACACCCAGCAAGTTGGAGAGATCTTTTAACAAATCAGTAATGAAATTCAGTGAAGCTAACTGTAAAGTACTCCACTGAAACAAAGCAAAATTAAATGTACGAAACACAATGATGAACTGCACAGGCTATGCAGCAAAGCTGTAGAAAAGAATCAATGTGCTGTACTGGATAATAAACTGAATATGAATTAGCAATGTAATGCTACTGCAAATATCTCACTCTAGTCTGTATTGACAGGAGAATAAGATGAAAGACATGAGTGAGTAATTAATTTCATTCTATTTGTTGTTGAGGAGCCATCAACTTGTGGATACTGTCTAGTTTTGGACATTCCACTAAAGAAAGATACAGACAAACAAGAGAAGAATGATAAGAGGTTCAGAAAACATAACCAACAAAGAAACATTGAAAGAAATGGAATGATTTATTTTAGTAAAAATAAGGGGGAAATATTCCTGTGTTCCAATATGTACAAGGTTATTAGGGAGAAGAGAGCAGTGAATTGTTCTTCATATACACTGGGGAAATGACAAGCATTAATTAGCTTTATTAGTAGAAATATTTAGGTTCGAGATTAAGGAGGGAAATCCTAAACCTTTCTACCCATTATGGTAGTTAAGCACTGGAAGAGGCTATCTAGGCCAGCTGGGGAAGCTCCTTCATTAGAGATAAGTTAGAAATATATCTGTAGGGCATGACTGAGGTATACTGAACCTGCCTCAGAGCAGGGAATGTACTGAATAATTTCTCAAAATCTTTCAACCCTACATTTCATTGATTTTATGATTATTTGTAATATTTCTAATTTCAGCTGTAATACTGGATATGATCTGAGTTGCGTGTTAGAGGAATGAAATGGATTACACACCAAATAAAATTTCTACACAAAACAATTTGTCTATATTCATACTGTTTTTCATAAATGAGTTAATTGGTTCTTGCATAACACTTCTTACACATTATAGCAGTGGTCAATCATGGAGCCTCTGCCAATTCATAGATGCTAGGGTCAGAAGAGACCTCAATAGATCATCGAGTCCGACCCCTACCTAGGCAGAGGAGAGTGCTGGGGTCAGATGACCCCAGCCAGATGCCTATCCAACCTTCTCTTAAAGACCCCCAAGGTAGGGGAGAGCACCACCTCCCTTGGAAGCCCATTCCAAATTTTGGCCACCCTTAGCGTAAAGAAGTTTTTCCTGATATGTAGCCTAAATCTGTTCTGTCAGTTTGTGACCATTGTTCCTTGTTACCCCAAGAGGTGCCCGGGTAAACACACCATCTCCAATCCCTTGCTGCATCCTCCTAATTAATTTGTAGGCAGCCACAAGATCACCTTTCAGCCTTCTCTTGCAGAGGCTGAAGAGGTCCAAATTGCTGAGTCTCTCCCAATAGGGCTTGTCCTGTAAGTCCCTAATCATACAAGTGGCCCTCCTCTGGACACTCTCAAGTCAATCAACATCCTTCTTGAAGTATGGTGCCCAAAACTGGATGCAGTACTCCAACTGCAGTCTGACCAATGCAGCATGGAGGGGAATGGAGGGGAAGTAATACCTTGGTTCTATTTGTCATGCATCTGCTAATGCACAATAAAGTGCGATTAGCTTTGCTGATGATTTCGTCACACTGATGACTCATGTTCATCTTGGACTCCACCATAACTCCAAGATCCCCTTCTGCTTCTGTGCTGCTGAGACAGTCACTTTGTAGCCAGTAGGTGTGCTGGATATTTTTGCGCCTTAGGTGCAGCATTCTGCATTTGTCTTTGTTTTACAGCATCCTATTGTGTACTGCTCACTTTTCTAACCTGCCCAGGTCTGCCTGCAATTGTTCTCTACCATCCAAAGTGTGCACTTCATCCCACAATTTACTATCATCTGCAAACTTGGACAGAGTACACCACACCCACATCCAAGTCACTGATGAAGTTATCGAAGAGTACAGTTGATCTTAGTCTGTCAGAGGCTCCACGATTGAGAGTGCAGAGCAGAGCGGGGCAGGGGGCAGTAGATCCCGGGGTGCCAAAAAGTGATGTGCACCATAAAGAAGTTGGAGACCACTGCATTAGTGATCTACAATTAGAATCATCCTAACAATGTATTTGTTTTTGCAAGGTCATGTAGCAGGCCTATGATAAAGGAAGTACAAGTAAATAAGCCCCCAAAATATAATCTTTTCTACACTATTTACACAGAATGCATCATCAATAAAATTGTTCTAATCTGGGGCCTAAAGATAGAATCTTCACAGTTATTAATGCTTTGGCTGTTGATGGCACTGAACTCTTTACCAAGATAAAGGAGTATACATCATATCCCAACCTACTGTTTCAATTCCTGCCTATGATTCCAAGAAACCTGTCCATTTCATGTACTACAATGATAAACTAGATAGGATAGTTAAACATCTAAATAACTAGGTCACTGTGCAGGCTTCCTTGGCCTTTTTTTTAGGTTAAGATCAAATGTAGCTCCACATCTGTCAGACAGGACAGGTTTGAGAGGTGGTATACAGTTTTATATAAATGGCAGTGCTTTAAGATGAGAAGCACAGCATAGAAACATTTTTGAGATATGGCCCCAAGCAAATTATACAAATTATTCTGCTATACCTAGTCAACATGACACAACAGAAGAGCCCCAGGTATACAAGTAGTTCAGAGAAGCGTTCTCTCCTTTTTTTTCAGGGTAAGTCAATTTTTTGTGGAAGTGTTCAGACTAATACCAAGCAGTCAGTGATGTGTCTGAAGAACCTATAAGTCAGATGATGGGACTTTAGGTAAGATGGTTCGTGTGCACTTCTATCTGTGGTATAAAAACCATCTTCCTCAAGTCATTTAATTCTGATATTGTTTAAATAATATTTGGGCTTAAGAATACTTCCCTGGTCACTATATTCACCACAGACTCTAAAGAGAAAGACTGCAGGCACCAAACCCAACCAAATCTGCTGGATAGCTAGGGTTGAAATATAGGCACTGGATCAGATGAAAGCTGAAAACTGCAGAATTCTAATGGAGCTGAGGTTGACTCACACACATCACAAGGGAGGTGAGGCTCAACCCTGAAGGCATGTACTCAGAGACCAGGCAGAGGCAGAAAGGCACCTCTCAAGTTAAGTAGATGTTCTCTAAGCAAACCTCCCAGGAACTTAAACAATGAGGAACACAAGCAATGTGTCTCTGAAAGTCTCCAGGAGACTTTAATGTCTAGTTAGCATATACAGGTATATTCTCAGCTAGTGAGAAATGCCAGCTCCCTCTCATTAGGATTAGTTTTTCTGATCTGTAAAAAACAAGGGGTATTTGAGTTTAGAGCAAAGCACTGGTATTTTCCATTCAAAATCAAAAAGAGAGCCTGAGGCTAAAAACAATTGACTAGATTCCTCTCAGGGGCTGATTATCCCTATCTTTGGGTGGAGGAGGTAGTGATTGTCCCATCAAAACAGGCAGGGAAACAGCTGTTTACACATGCTGCTTGAATGGCAATTAAATCAAATTAGTCACAACTGTACGGGAAGGGGGGAAGTGTTATCCTGGCATTTCATGGCTACTAAGATTCTTGCTACTATGGCTAAGACTTATGCATTAAAATGAATGTATTTAAAATTCTGTTAAGTACTAAAGCAATTGCATAAAACTGTAGGATTGCATGCCTATACTCCAAAGGAAAATGCGGAAACAACACAAATTTGAGAAGAATGTGGGAATATGAATGCAAACAAAGGATTTGTAGGATAGGTTTCTAATCTGTTAATTCTCAATCCTGAAACTCATTGACTTCAATCAGACTATTAACAGGAATAAAGGTAAATACATGCACAACTATATACAGCATTTGGACTTCATCCAAAAGAATTGCAAATGAACTCTAGAGCACAATATAAAATAGTATCTGTTTTTGTTTATGTCCACTGTCATTGTATTGCAAGTTTTATTGCTTGGTTTTATTAGCGAATTGCATGGGTTCTTTACTTATTATTAATAAAAATCTGCAGTTTCCATCTGTTGTCAAAGTCCTTTACAAAAATTAGTGTCTAGTATATCATTGTCCCCACTCCAAAAAATAGGGGAACTTAGATGCAGAGAAATTAAGCAAGCTGTTCCAGAACACAGCACTAGTCAGTAACCCAAACAGAACATAATGTAATATCCCACTCCTCTTACCTAGTAGCACCTAGTAGTAGTGACAGATGCTCTTAAAGCAGCAATTCCCAAAGTGTCTACAGCAGAGAGCAGAGGAAACATGTTATGAAAGGTGGGCTGGATGGGGCTCTGGCTGTGCCAGCCCGCATGCAGAGGGATCAGCCCCACGCAGTTGGATGGGGCTCTGGCCATACCAGCCCTAAAGAGACATCGGGACTCTGGCTGGGCCAGCACCATGTGCATGACTGAGCCCATGGCTGGGATCTGGCCCTCAGACGAGCAAGTAAAATGTGCCTCCAGGTTTAATCTAGAAAAAAACCTGCCTGTGGTATCAAAAGTTTGGGAAATGCTATCTTAAAGCTTTATTTACCTTTCCACTTCGCAATCACAGAAGCATGAAACTTGGAGATACGGGAGAATTGCATTTAAAAAAAAAAAAAAATCTAACTCCGTATCCACATTTCTCCCACAGAAGAGCTCGGTCTTAGCCCAACTCCCTGCCAGGCTAGCACTGCCTCCTACAAAGATTTCTTGCAAGCATAATCTAGGATTGCTCTTTATAAATTCTGTACTGACAATTCTTATGACCAGTTACTAAACTTTACTAACCGTTTTATTTTTTAAAAAAGACAGAATCACAAAACCTTTGAAGAATACGCTTCCTCAGAGCAATACTTCCTCCAACAACACAAACTATCATTAATAGGGACCTACCTAAGCCACGATGAGACAACAGGTTTTTCTTGGTCTGCTCACAGCACGCAGCCTATCTGTACACCTTTAAAAAACGTGTGCCCACCAAGTCACTCACTGGCCTCCCTTAGGCAGGTAGGCCACAGGAAAAGGTAACAGAGTTTGTGAGGCTAAAAATGAAAAAACAGAGATGGGAGTGCAGATCAGAGGTTCAAAAAATGTGGGAGCAACAAGCAGAGCACACCAGAGAGTGCCCACTGGCCCTCAAAAAAGTCCAAGGAACCAGCAGACACTGCCCAGTGATACTCTGCTTGGAGACGGGAGCAAATCAAGGCAAGGAACATCTTGGAGCAACTCTGGAGTTCCCAGGGACCCTCCTGGCCAGAGCCTCCTTCCTGGTCAAGTACAGGGCCAGCTTGGCCACCAGCTCTGGTCCCAGCAGGAGCACTGGCATCCCCCAGTCAAAGTTTCCAGACTCCAGCAGAAAATGTGTACTTCTTCAGTTACACTGATATAGTTAAAGAAGTAGAAGCCCTTACTGACAGCAGCAAAGAAAAAGTCCAAACAAAGAAGAAACTATTTAGAAAATAACCTTAACACCTGGGCTAAAAAGGGATCACATTTGAATCAATTACACATGAACTGGTTTAAGTGACCAGAAACCTGTTTAAGCCTGTAACAAAACAAAAGCTCAGTATATATAAACTAGTTTCAAAATGGCTGAAACTGGTTTAAGATAAACCTGGTTGAATGCAGTCCCACTCTCAACTGATTTGGGTAAAACCAGTTTTTGAAATGTCTGTCCCAAACCAAAAAGTAAGGGGTGGAAGGGACCTCAGGAGGTCATATCTAGTCCAAACCTCCCCCCCCACAAAGCAGGACCAGCCCCAACTGCATCATCCCAGGCAAGACTTTGCCCAGCCGAGCCTCAGGATCCTCCATGGACAGAGACTCTCTAGGCTTTGACTCGCTCTGTCCTACAGTGTCTGATACCAACATCGACATATCGAAAGTAAAAAACCCAGCCACCACGGTAGCAACTGAGTTTAGTGTGACAAACAGCGGCACATCCTTTTACACGCAGAGCTCGTCCCTGCAGCAAAAGGCAACCAACTCCAGTGAGCTGTGACCTTCCCTGAGAAAGAAGCATCAGTCCATCTTATCCGCGCACACCCGGTACACGGGCATGGAGGAACCCCGTTTCGAGCCGGCGACGGCATCCCTCGCTGGGGCTCTGCCCCGCACCCCTGGGCTGCCAACAAAGGAAACTACCTCCCGCTCACTGCCCGGTTACGCCAATAAAGCCTGGCCGCCGAGGACCCGCAGAGCAGCAGCATCCTTGGCCGCCAGCAGGGAAGAGAGAAGCGCCGGGGAGCCGCTGGAGGCGGCGGCGGCCTGAGGGGAGCGGCGGGACCCGAAGCAGACAGGAGACCTTGCAAGGACCGCGAAGCGGGCGGGGGCGAGGGCAGCCCCAGGTAACCGGGGCCTACAGCAGTGCCGCGCCGTTTTACCTGCGTTCCCGCCGCGGGCGGCGTTGGGGACTGGCAGTTGCCCGCCGAGCGAGCAGGAAGCCGCGATGCTGCGGGCCCGGCCCGGCCGCCGCGGGGAAGGACAGGGGAGGGCGCAGCGCTCGGGCGCCCCCTGGCGCTGGAGGACTCGGCCGCTGCCCCGCCCCCTCCCGGCCCGGAGCGGTGTCAGTCCTGGAGTGCCCCTGGCTGGAAAGCTGGGCCTAGGTGAGACATGGACACATTGGAAAGGGTCCAGAGGAGTGCAGCACGAACTATTAGAGGTTTAGACAGCCGGACATATGAAGCCAGGTTGAAATAATTGGTTTGATTTAATCTAGTGAAGAGGAGATTAAAGGGCCTGCGGGCGGGGGGGGGGATTTATAATAGTTTTCAAATATAAAAAGGCTTGTTATAATCAAGACAGTGATACAATTGTTCTCTGTCTTCACAAGAAGTATGGGACTTAAATCACAACAAGGGAGATATTAGGTATTAAAAACAATAAGGTATTAAACAATAAGGTACTAAAAACAACTCCCCCCCTCAATGATTAAGCACTGGAACAGGTTACCTAAACTGGTTGTGGAATATCTGTCACTGGCAGTTTTTAAGTGCAGTTGAGACAAATATTTGTCTGGGATGGTCTCGCCAGAGATGATTCTCCTCGTGAGCCAGGGGATGGGTGAGATGACCTCTGTAGGTCCTTTCCAGGCCAGTACTTGTGAATCTATGAGATATGGGAGATGCTTTCTCACAGAAAATCAGGCCACCAATAACCACTCTGTATATTTTTCCGAGGCCTGCCAACTTCCACTATACGTCAGCCAGAAGAACAATTAAAAAAAATGTTATAGTACAGCATGTAATACCTGGGGTAATTTGATAAAAATCAGCATTCAAAAACAGTTTGAAACAACGGTCCAGATTTTTAGTTTCTCTCAGTGTCCCTTGGACAAAGCAGAGGAAGTGGGCTGGTTATAGATTGGTAATTGTGGAACATGTTCTACGCTAGCCTCAACCCATGACGGAGCATTGAACAGTAGAGCTGTGCAAAATGTCTCCATCAATTTTGTTTCAACATTGTTTTGATCAATTTTGAGGTCAAAACAGCAGAATTGGAAAGAAACAAAGGCTGTCAAAATAGCCTCAAAACAAAACAAGGCTAGTCGAAATGTTTCGACCATAGGCTGGGGATGGGAAGTCAGTCCAGCTGGGTTGACTCCCCATCCCCCGCGCTAAATCCCCATCCCAGCGCTAGATCGCGATCTTGCCTGTATCAAAACAAAATTGAGTGTCAGAATTCAACAACATTTTTGTAACAATTTAACTGATAATTTCAAGTTATGTTTATTATTGTTTTTATGTATTTTATTAGAAAAAAGAAAAGTATAATTTACTTTTAAAAAATTTGGAGTGAGAAGCAGGATAACATGTTTTAAATTGGTCCTGTGTTTTATAAATGTCAGGAAAAAAATGTACATAAACTCTCAGGTAGTATGAATTTGGACCAGTCTAGACTTCAGAACGAATCCTATTACTTCAGGGGTGGGCAAAATATGGCCCACGAGCCACATCCGGCCCACAAGGCCATTCTATCTAGCCCGCGGGGCCCCTAAAAAATTTAGAAAATATTTATCTGCCCTTGGTTCCCGTCAAAAATGACAGGAGCAAGGGCAGTAGGACCAAGGGGAAGCCCCAACAGGCTCCTGCAACAGCAGGGCCTGCCTGGCCCCGCCAGAAGCCCCACCAGGGCCTTGTGGCCTGGGACCATGCTGCTGCACTGTGCCAGAAACTCAGGTAGGGGCAGGGTAGGGCAGGGGAGGACCCCAGGCAGGGAAGGAGCCCGGGGAAAAGCTGAGCATGGGGAAAAGCAGCCCCTCACCCACCCCATGGCCGGTGCTCCCTGCTGCAGCCACTTGTAGTCTGCACAGGGCCGTCCTGAGGAGGCACAGGTAGCCCCATGCGAGCTGCAAGCGGCTGCAACATGGGGCACCAGGCATGGGCTGGGCGAGAAGCTGCCTTTCCCCCGCACTCAGCACCTCTAACCCACCCCTGCTGCCAGCCTGGGCCTTGCGTTGGCTCTGGGCTCACCTGTCAGGGCTGTGTGCAGCGGCAGCAGCTGTGGCCCCCCACCGTTTACCACGTCGGGCAGTGTTTGCCACCGCTGCCTCTGCGCTGCCCAGCATGCGAGCTCCAGGTGGGTAGCAGCAGCCAACACTGCCCAGTGCAGCAAGTAGGGGGCCGCACCTGCTGCTGCCGCATGCAGCCCCAACAGGCAAGCCCGGAGCTGGTGCAGGGCCCAGGCTGGCAGCAGGGGCAGGTTACAAGCTGGTGCTGAGTGCCGGGGGGGGGTTGTGACCAGGCAGGGCACCTGTCAAGGGGCAGAGCTACCCATGTGGCCCTCAACAGCTTGCCAAAACTGGGTAAGTGGCCCTCTGCCTAAAATAATTGCCCGCCCCTGTATTATTGGGATGAGCCAAACAAAATCTGTACATCCAGACTCCCTGAACTTAGAGGAAGCTTGTCTGCTGATCTGAACATAGTTTTTTTGGACCTCAAACTACTAATTTTTAGTCATTTAAATTTTGGCCCTAAACTAAGTGAACACTCCTTTTAAAAAACAAATGTGATATAGTGGCATAATTATAGATAAGCTAAAGAAAGCAATGATACATAATTGTATCTACTTAATACAAATTGGTTGAGCAGTCCATGCCAGTGGAAGAAAATTTTGTGCGTGTATGTATGTGTGTGTGTGTGTAACATATATAATCTGGAGCACTGCAAAGGGTGTTGACTATATCTATTATATATCTAAATATATATTGACGATATATATTTTGATATTGTCAAAACCACTTTGCAGTGTTGCGCTATGTTTCATAATTGTTGATTAGTGATTGAACCCTATGGCTATGGGTGCTGGCCAATCACAACTGCTGATTCTGTTCTATCATCAGTCGTAATTCCATGATCTGATGGCAGAACTGTTCCTTACGGTTTTAAAAAAATACCATAAGTAAATATAGGTCATGCATACATAGATCATAAATTAATGCTCCTGCCTCAAGTGATTTTACCCTAAAGTTCTGAATGTGCCAGCTTATTTTATAAAAGCTTCCAGGAACCACAAAGTAGGTTCTCTGGAGTTTGAATGTTTAGTGGTATAAAAAATATTTCTTCCATGAAGGAGCATAATCTTATAAAACACTCATCTTGGAGTCAGATATTGATGAGTCTCACAATCCATTCTTTAAGCAACGAGTTACAAACCCTATAACATCTGAAATCAAATTATAAGGAATACTTAAGGAATGCTTTAGGTTTTTACTGTCCTGAGGCAAATGGGAATTTATTATTTCCTTTAAATCCCCAGTCACTCAAATTTATAAATAATCACTGAAATGTAAAAGCACAACATGAAGGTACGTTAATACATTCCTCTGTTTTTCTCCCGCGATCTAAAGAAGAGACTAAATGTGCTTGCAGAGGTTCAGTTTGAAGCAGCGCCTGAATAGCCTCTTGGACATTGTTAATTTTAGGGATCTTTTTACAAACATAACGTGGCTGAACTTGTTTATAAAATTCAACTTTCACCTTACCATGGTGAAGGCATGAAGAATAAACTGAAAGCCATATTAAGAGCCTTTTTCTGTGACTCACTGTTTGATCTTCATTTACAAGGAGCAGAAACATCAGCTTTTTGAAACAATAAATCAGTGTGATTGTAGGTAAAAATTGGAAGGAGAATTAGAGAAAGAAATCAGAGATGAAACTGAATCAAATTGGTGGTTTTAAACATCTCCACATTTTTTGAGTAGTTTGTGGTCCAAACTTTTATCCTGAACAGAATTTCACCAGTGTCTCCTATCTGTATAATGCACCAAACATCAGATACAGATATAAAACTCTCAGGCATTTGGAAATTAATTCTCATATCAGCATCTGCCTTTCTTTTGAAGAAGAAGAGTATCTTTATATCAAATAAAAGGTCCAGCAATAATAAAAGATAGGGATAAATTCATGTCTTGTATAAATGTTCAAAACTCCATTGAAGCCAACAGATTTCCACCTACTAACCCCATGCTGGATTAAGCGTGCAGTATTTAGACTTCCTTCCCTTCCCTTCCCCTCCCCTCCCCTTCACTGGCTTCACCGCTCTGGTGGCTGCTTCCTAACAGTGGCTCCAAGCCTCGCTCTTGACCAGCCTGGGGCCCACAAGTTTGTTTGCCTAGGGCCCACTAAAGGATTTATCTGGCCCTGACTGGCAATATGTTTTAAATTTTACAGGCAAGGAAGACCATAGCCTTGAATGGGTAATTCATTCTTTGTGTTATTTAATCTTTGGCCAACCTGTTGCCAATGAGGATGGACTGTTTTGGGTTGGCGGGGGCGAGGAGGTTGGAATGGTGATAGCTATCTGTTAGGAGACTGATCCCTCTACATTTTTCTTTTGGCCATAGAACATTTATCTAGACATTTTTCATAAGTATTAGAGGAGAGGCAACTACATTTTGCACAGCTGAGGTCTGCATTGGCTACTTCAGCTGTAGAATCGCATTTAATCTGCACTCAAGAAAAAGAGTGAAGCAACAACCATTTTTAATGTGGAGATACAACCATATTAAGCAGCGATATGAAAGGTTAGCCTATATAATCTATGATTCTATTTGATCTAAAGAACCTCCCAGAGACTACAGGTTATTACCATCAGTGCTCCACTTTGCTGAATAGCACCTGTGGCATATTCAGAGACAATCCCAGCAGGGTGCAGGGCCTGGGCCAAAGCAGCTTGTGCTTGTCCCATGACACACTTATGCGGGGGAGTGAAAGCTTCAACACACCGGACACAGTGGGATGGGTGGTGGCTGGAACAAGCAAAGAGTCGTCCAACCCACCAGGCTGGCGGGCAGGTGGGCTACACTACAGCTGCAGCCTCTCTGCCCAGCTCTGTGGGACCCCCAAAGCACCGGGCCTGGGGTGACTGCCCAAGGCATGGGCCTGGCTATATTACAGGCTGAGACCTGTCCCATTCTGATGAAGATGGAGCTCATCACAGGCTGGGAACTGTAGTCTTCAAAGGCAAAGCATCATTGTAGTTAGTATTAGTGATGGAGCATACTAGAGAAGGTAACAGGCTGTACTCTGGGATCCTTGTGGTATAACATGTGAAAGCTCGTCTTTTCTACACAATGGAAGTTAAGCAGACAATAACTCTTCCTCAAAGGGTATACACAAGGTCTCTCTGCATTTATTGATATTTCATTTCATCAAGATAATGTTTCTGTTTCTCTTACATAATGTTCTCACACTTTTTTTGGACGTTGTATTTGAATGACAAGCGCACCTACCTTTTGCAGAATTTAATATTTGACTTTAATAGGTTTTGTAGTACATACATACCGTTAATAAAAAAAAATCTTTAAAAGGCACCATAGTTAAGATAAGAGATAGAAGGTAACACTTTGTTAATTCAATGGAAGCATGCTCCAAAGGCAGATGAATGTTATACCTACTTTCCTTTACCAGCAAACAAAAAGGGTTTTAACACCTACGTGTGAAGGTTAATAACAATAACTTCTGCTAATTATACTATTCTGTTCATCACTCTCCCATTTTGATAGATTTTTTTGCCTCCTACTTCTGCAGTTCCATGAAAGATATTCTAGAGCATTAGATGTACAAAACTACTTTAGATGTACATTAGAAGTACAATACCAACTTATATTGTTATACTGCCGTTTCCCGACAGACAAAAACATTTTAACACCTACATTTAACACAAAAGGTTTTAACACCTACATTTGAGTGTTAACCTGTGCTAATTATAACTATTCTGTTCATCACTCACCCATTTTGACATGTTTTTCCCTCCTACTTCTGCAGTTCCTTGGGAGATATTCTAGAGAATTAGATATATAAAATGTTCACACCAGGATTCAAACAAAAAAAGTAACTGATGGACACACTATTCACCCACCCACCCTCCTTCTCTCAGCACTTTACAAAGTTAACAACAATTGTTGCCTGCTAACATATAAACATTTTTTAGCAGTTGTAACGTTTATATTCTTGTCCTTAAGGTGAGAGAATCTCATTTTGTGAAGAAAACTACAGACTGTTAGAGCAAATGGGCTGGAAAACTCTGACTTTGACGGACTCCCAGGAAATTGTTTTTTCATGCAGAAGACATTTTTGGAAGTATAGTTAGGGCCTGTCACAGGGGGCTAAGGTACCTGCTCCTATAAGAGCAAAAACTGCCTAGGGAGAGGGCTGCAGGAACCAGACAGAAGCCCACAGGTACAGGTTACTAAGGTAAGAGGCTAACAAGTAAATTAGCCTTCACCTGCACCCAGTCAGCTGACCGGAAGAGGCAGGGCCCTGAGCAAATATAAACCACAAGGCTGGCCCTAGAGGGGGAGTTTTCTGTCAGCAGTCAAGGGAGAAGGATTGCTGGGAGAAAAAACTCACCACAGTGGCTTGGCTGCCTGTTCTACTCCAGGATTAAGGGGCTCACCAGAGACCCTGGCTTATAAAATACTTAGTGCTGGGCAAAGCTGGTGTTCTAAAGGAACAGAACACACCCTGAGCTGCTTATGTTATGTTATAGCCCAAGGGCTCAGATTTTAGTTACTGTTTGACTGGTAGATTGGGCTGAGGCTACTAGGGAAGGAAGAGACCTCATTGGGGGATGACAGTGTGGTGACCCTGGTGCCAGAAAGGGATGCAGTGATAAGGGGATGAGCAGACCCCAGTACAGAGGCAGGGCTCTGAAGAGCTCAGCACCAGTGTGGGCACAGAGACAGGGCTTTGGAGAGCCCAGTGAGGACAAGGCCTTGAGTTATAGCAAGGCAGGCCCAGGGGAGATGATGTCAATACCATCTGTGATGTGTGGCTCCAAAACCATGCCTTTACCATATCCCAAGCATCTAGTCCATAAGGTTGAGGGTGTCCCATGAATGTTCTGTTTTGAAGCGGGATGCTAAGGGGTCTAAGAACCCACAAGGTTCAGTGGGGTCCAGCAAGACTATGTCCAGACAATAAGATCAAAGGCAGCCTCACTATATTAAAAGTACCAGCAAGAGGTGGTGGGCAAGAGAGAGGGTGCCTGTTGGGCAGGATTGGCATAGTCAAGGAGCCCTAGGGGTATCATGGCTATCCCTGGGGACCCCATCCCATGACAGGGTTCCATAGAGAAGGCAACCTAAATCAAGTTCTTTGAGCTAGGGACTGTCTCTTGCTGCATTGACATTTCCTCACACTGGGGCACTAGTCTCTTGAGCTACTAGGACGTACTAAAATAAAACTAACTTGAGCTTTAGAGACCTAGGAGATGGCCACCTGGAATGCTGGCACGTCTGCAGCTGTGGATCCCCTACTCCTCATGCTTGTGTTACCAGCCTACACTTTATCTAAGCCCTGATTTTAATAAATGATGAGTGAAGTAGAGATGGTATCTGGTGACTATTACCTCCTTCCCCCTCAAAACTCTAGCTGTCTAGAGAACTAGGAACTTCTATTCCTGGATTCCTGCTGCCAGCAGAAGAGAGAAATGACTTTCAAGCTGAGAATTCATCCCTGCCCAAGCTGTCGGCCACCTAGTGGATCTTCAGAGAAAGCTGTGCATTTGGGCAATAAAAACACTCAAATGTATTTTAAATTTTGGATAAAGCAGGCCCAAATGCGGCCTGAACCTAGTGCAGTGAAACCTGGAGGTGCAGCTTCCAGTTGGCAGAGGAAACCATGATGATGGGGACAGACAAAATAGTGATGCACCAAGATCCAGGAATTGGCAACCCTGAGTTTGCACTGCAAAAGCAAACAGCACAAGGGGCAGGAGATCCTGTATTCTGGGGATAAAGTGTTGGGTTGGGATATCTGGATTCTTAAGTTGGAGCAGAGGTAGGCAAAATTTTTTTTTTTTTTGCTTGAGTGCTGGAAAAGCCACAGTGTCTACCTTGGAAAGTGCTAGAGTGCTGCTATGACTGGAGCAGCTGTTTGAAGCCTCCCAGCTGCAGCCAGCCCACAGAGCTGGTCTTCTTGCAGCTTCCCAGCCACCTGATGAGTAGTCTGGGCTCTGTGGCTAGTAGCAGCTGCTTAGAGCGTGGTCTGGTGATGATGTGCTAAGCAAAATGGCCTTGCATGCAGTGCTTGGCACTCATGTCAGGGGTTGCTGACTTTTGGGTTAGAGATGTTACTGCCTATATAAATAAGGGAGACTCAGAACATTGCACTATTGATTTTTTTGGTGGGGGGGGGGCGGATTGATTCTTTTCTTTTCTGTACACCCTCAGGGTCCCTCCTATTATTGGAGTGTCTGTCCAGCTAAAATGATTGGTCCTGTTATTCCGGAACTGGATGAAACCTCATTGGAGCTAGGGACATAACCTCTGCAGCTTATTCAGAATTAGGTTAGAAACCTATTAAGTGCTGTCATGGGATAGATAACTGAAACAACAGGAGCGCTGTTCAGAACTGAGGTCCCATATAAGATTGGTTAGAGCTCCAAATGGTGTAGACACAAGGTTTGACTGGGGATGTGAATGCAAACAAAGATATATTGTTTGAGAACTGTTCATATGCATTGAGAGAGACATGCATGGAGTTGATTGAGGCTTCCTTGTGGCCTTTGTCTTTTTGCTTCTCTTAGACTGGCAAAAATAGCCAGAAAAGCATAGGTACCATGACCATGGAAGAAAGCCGAGAGAGTGCACTTGGGTATAGGAGGCTGGGAACTGAAAATCGCAATGTCTTCTGTCTTTAATTCTTGCTCAATTCAAGGAAACAGTACTTCTATACATTGTTTTTAAACAGGATTATATCAAAGAAATGCCTGACTCTATCATCAGATATGCAGGAACCTGAATATTGGCTATTTTGTCTAATGGTTTAGGTCAAAAAGACAACATTGGCAAAAGTGTACCAATACCTATGCTTAAGGATTTCTGGAGTTAATCCCTGCCTCCCCAGAGCTGTGAAAGGCTGAGGAACTACTGGAAAGCAACTGGTTTGGAACCTGGGGAATGGATTTGAAGGTCCTGACTTGTATGTACTGGTAATTTTCATTACATACAACATAAATATCAATTCAAGAAAAATGCAGAAGAGATGGTAAATGTAGTAACTCATATCCCATGAGATGCACTGAATTGTCATTTCTGTGTGTGTGTGTGGTTTTTTAAAAAAAAAAAAATTGCCTATTCCCACCCTTTTTCCAGTGTAAGAACAAGCCTTCAGTATTTCTTTCTCTCTCTTTTCACTGTAGCTAAAAGCAGATGTCACAAGAAGCCTCTTATTCTAGAGATCTACAATCCTATTGTCCCAGTTTAAGTACCTGTGGGTGCAAATAGCTGTTGCCTTTATGCCACTAATAATTTTTCTGGTTGTACAAAGGGAAAGCAAACAGCCACTTGTACCATTTGTTATGCCACAAATGCCCAAAAGGAAGTAATACTTCTGGAACTGTCTGCACTCTTCAGCCACCCCAGGCAGGTGCTCTTGGGGCTTGAGTGGCCTGATCCTGTATGCCCTGCAATATCCTGGTGAGGATCAAGTCCCTCAAACCCCAAAAGCACCTGCATAGTCTTCCCCTCTTATAGACCCTTCCTACACATTGCAGGTATTGCATAATTATTAAGTGGCTAATTGCACAGTTGTTCCTAGCCTCTGGGGTGCACAATGCCCAGAGTGAAACCCTGTGATCTCTATAGCTCAGGGTTGCATGAAATCCCTTGAGCCCACATGAGCAGCCAGGACCCAGAGTCCCCACACCTGATGGGACTCCTGGTCCCAGCTGCATGTGGCCTTTGTGGCTGGGAGCCTGCTTCTTGCTGACAATAAGTTACAGCTGGATCTATTCCATGATCACACAGCTGCACCTCCTGCCATGTACATGTGGTGTGGCAGGAGGTAAAATTGTATGGATCGGACACTAAATCCAATCACACTTTTGCCTGCATATGTAGAGGGGGCCACAGATGCCCTGAAGAATCTCCAGGCACAGGCAGAGAACATGTTGCCCATTATCTTGCAGAATTCATGGGTAAGGCAACAAGGGCTGTGTGCATGGAGAGTGAGAGACCCTGGGAGCTGCTTGAAGTGGCTCGGGTCTACAGCTGCTGGCATGGGGGAGCAGCTCAGTACGGACAATGCTGCACAGAGGATCTAGGAGCAGAGTGAGCCCTGGTGCTGCACAGGATTGTCTGGGCCTCCAGCCCCTAGCACAAGCCGAAGTGCCCACTACCCACTAGTGTATACGGCCCTAAGCCAGGTCAATGGCAGCAGATTGGAGCAGCAGGAAAGCCCATTGGGGAATGGAGCTTGACCTGGAGAATGGGAGGCAACCCTCCGGGACTATGGAGTAGTAAGTTACCCTGGAAAGAGGGTGAAGGGGGACCCCCCAGGGCTGTGAAGGGGGACCCCACATGGGCTGCTCCTAAGTCATAGCGGGGGGGGGGAGGGGGTTAGGAGTCTTTGGGGTCTCCCTTTCCTTTTCTTTCCCCCTACCTCCTTTCCTGTAGTAATACCTTGGGAGTGGGGCCCCTGTCCTGGAGGGCACCCAGGTAGTCTAAGGAGTGCTGGTTATATTTGTAGACTGTGTCTCATAGTTTATGTGAATAAGTTGAAGTAATGGTTTGTATATTTAATAGAGTTTTATAAGGTTGCCCAATCAATATCCTCTTGTTCTAGATTGTTCATCCCTATTTTTGACTAATAATTGGGGGAGGGGAGGGAGGGTGTATATGGTAT
Source organism: Crocodylus siamensis (assembly GCF_052110815.1). Classification (NCBI taxonomy): domain Eukaryota; kingdom Metazoa; phylum Chordata; order Crocodylia; family Crocodylidae; genus Crocodylus; species Crocodylus siamensis. The sequence goes on along the minus strand of NC_143398.1, from coordinate 44,171,172 downwards.
AGGGTTTATTGTTTTGTAAATCTGTACATATAGAGATGGATATCTATATATCAATAGATATGTCCTTACCCTTTAATGGTTTTATGTAATAATAAATTTGTATATAGTTAAGTAATTGATTGACTGGGCCTGACACTGTAGGGGACAGAGGTGGCTGCTGGGCTGTTGTGTCCCTCCACAGGACACTGCCCTGCCAATAATTCCCTCAGTTGGAGAGGGGAATACAAACCTGTGTACACCTGGGCTACACTAGGAATAAAGTACTCATTTGAGTTAATTGCCATTTAAGCTGTGTATAAATGACTCTTGCCTGTTTTTATGCAAGTCAAAATCTGGGACAATCAAACACAGGATAAACCCGATGTCTGTTGCCATTCCATTTTTTATGGATGGCACCAACTTCCTAAAAAAAATACCTTTTTTTATTTTAAGGTGATGTAGAAGGTGGGAAGCGGGGAGGGTAGGAAGAGACTTACCGAAGGTGGAATCAACATAAGTTTCCTTAGAGCTAATTCCCATCTCCTTTGCATTACATTTAGGGTCTTACATGCAACTGCCACTCTAGCAGTAAAGGGAATCTTAAAAACAAAACATGGTAAGCATCTCTGATTCTGTGCTTTCTGGTTTCCTGGTTTCAGAGCCAAGCAAGGTCAGTTCCTGGACTTGTGACTTTTTTTTTTCCAAAAAAAAAAAAAATCCCCTTGGATTTGGTAACTCAGTTTCTGACTCCTGGTATACCTTGGCTATGGCCAGTCCAGGAAAAGAGCCAAGCAGGTTCAGAACCCAGAGTATGCAGGATCAGAGAGACTTGCCAAAGCAAACCATCCAAAGAACTTCTTGGCTAGTCTGCTGCCAGCTGCCACAATTGGAAGTAAATGGGGAGGCTGCTTTCCCCAGAAGCCAACCAGGAGGCCCTACCTGGACCATTAGCTTGGGTGGGGCTGTCAATCAAAGCCCCAGGAAGTGGCAACCAAGTAGGCAATTAGCACAGGCTAGGCAGCAGACCTCTTTCCTCCTCCTCCTCCTCCTCCTCCTCCTCCTCCTCCCCCCCCCCCCCGGATATTCCTCACAATAGTGCAGCTTTTATTCAGTTCTATGAAGGGCAGAAAAATGGTGGTTTGGTTGTCATTTATCAACATCAGAATATTCCAAAGCAACGCTCTTGTGTCAGTTGAATACCACTGTAACTCCACTTAATCCTGACTCCTAGACTGCTCAGAAGTGAAACTGGGTGCCACAGTTATCACATCTCTGTGGTAACCCAAACTCTCTCAGGACCTTTAGGTCACTGGTTATCCCTAGAGCAAGGGCTCCTTTTCCTTTTCAGGGAGAATTATAATGTTTCAACTTTGCTCATCATTTGAACAAAAAAAACTGCTGGCTTTCTTGAGCAATGTGGGTGGGAAGAAACAACAGCTGCTTATCTGGGTACAGTTATTCTGTCTATTACTAACTGTAATAAAATGATGTGTGGGAATACCTATGAGCATAAGCAACTAATAAATGTCAGCCTTAGCTTAATAGTAAAGAGATTAAGCCTGTCCTCAGTGGTGGTAGATAACAGAAAGAGGAGTCTCAAGTTGCAGCAAGGGCAGTTTAGGTTAGATTTTAGGAGGCACTCTGGGTAAGAATGCAAGGGGGTCATGGGAAAAGGGACTTAATAGTGGGTGTCTACTACAGACCACCTCACCAGGGGGATGAGCTGGACCTGGAATTCTCAGATCGGCTCACAGAGGCTGTAAAGGCAAGGAATGTGGTTGTCATGGGTGACCTAAACTATCCAGATATCTGCTGGGAGGAGCAGTCAGCCTGGTCCAACTACTCACAGAGGTTCCTAGCTGAGATACAGGACCTCTACCTAACCCAGGAGGTGCATAGTCCCACCAGGGGAAATGCCTTGATGGACTTGGTCCTTGCCACAGGCAACAACCTGGTGAGGGTCTGTGGGTACTCGACCACCTGGGCGACAGTGATCATCGCCTGCTGGAATTTACTATTCAGTGCAGCGTGGTGAAAGCAAGAAGTAAGGCAAAAGTCCTTGACTTCAGGAGGGCTGACTTCAGTCGCTAAGAAGATTAGTAGGAGCGGCATTGGGATCTCCAGAACTTCAGTAAGATGGGAATCCAAGTTGGGTTCCTTAAGGAGACAATCCTCTGAGCTCAAAGGGAGTCATTCCCAATATGTAACAAGGGGGGCAGGAGTGCTAAAAAGCCCCTATGGCTTGGCAAAGGCATCCAGGAATGCCTGAGGGCAAAAAAGGAAGCATGGAAGCAAAAGGCTATCCCAAAGGAGGATTACCCCTCCTTTGCTCATGACTGCAGGGAGGCTGTTAGGAAGACCAAGGCAGAGATGGAGCTAGGGATAGGGATCAGAGTTGGAGATGACAAAGTCCTTTTTCAAATACATAGGGAGTAAGAAGGCACTAGGTAATGTGGGGCCCCTACAGGACAGGCTTGGCAATCTGGTGCCTGCAGCAAATGAAAAAACTGACCTTTTTAATGAATTCTTTGCTTCCATATTCCTGAACAAGGATCAGGACACTTTCCCCACTAGGATTACAAATTGACCCAGGGGAGGCACCACCATGCCTAGGGTCAGGGACAACCTAGTTAGGGAACTTTTGGAGGGGCTGGATGTGTTTTTTAAATCAACAGGTCCAGATGTTCTTCACCTGAGGGTGCTGAGGGAACTGGTGGTGGTCATAGCAGGGCCACTGGCATGGCTTTATGAGCACTCATGGGGCTCTGGTGAGGTACCAGAGGATTGGAAAAAGGCCAATGTGGTCCCCACTTACAAGAACGGGAGAAAAGAGGGCCCCAGCAATTATAGGCCAGTCAGTCTTACCTTGGTCCTTGGGAAGACCTTTGAGAAAATCATCAAGGAACACATCTGCAGGGGAGGTAATGCTCCAGGGACAACCAACATGGGTTCAGTGAGGGTAGGTCCTGCCTGACTAACCTGGTTTCATTTTACAATCGGATCACAAAGTCCCTGGATGAGGGTGTCAAGGTGGATGTCATCTTCCTGGACTTTAAGAAGGCCTTTGACACTTTCCCACTGCATTCTCTTAAAAAAAAAAACTTGGTGACTGTGGCATTGATGCCTACACAGTCAGATGGGTGGCAAATTCTCTAGATGGTCACACCCAGAGAGTGGTGGTGAATGGGTCATTTCCCACCTGGAGAGATGTGGGCAGTGGTGTCCCCCAGGGCTCAGTCCTGGGGCCTGTACTGTTTAACATGTCTATCAGTGATCTGGAGGTGGGTATGGAAAGCATGGTCTCCAAACTTGCTGACCACACCAAGATGTGGGGTGAGATGGGCACGCTGGAAGGGAGGGACAGAATCCAGCTAGATCTAAACCAGTTACAGAGGTGGGCAGATGAGAATAAGATGGAATTCAGTGCAGATAAGTGCAGGGTACTGCATCTAGGGAGAAGGAACCAGCAGCATGCCTATAAGCTGGGGAATACTCTTCTAGTCAGCATAGTGGCATAAAGGGACCTTGGAGTCATGGACTCCAGGATGACCATAAGCCACCAATGTGAGGAAGTAAGACTGACTGGCCTATAATTGCTTTCCCCACTAGGAAGTAAGGCTAACCGCACCTTGCCATGCATCTACAGATGCATCACAAGCAGGTCCAGGGAGATGATCCTTCCCCTTTATGCAGCATTGGTCAGGCTGCAGTTGGAGTACTGTGTCCAGTTGTGCATGCTGCAATTCAATAGGGATGTGGCTAGCATTGAGATGATCCAGAGGAGGGTCACTTGCATGGTCAAGGGGCAGTGGGTCAGGCCCTATAAAAAGAGGCTAAAGGGCCTGAATCTATTCAGCCTCCACAAGAGAAGGCTGAGTGGGGATCTGGTGGCTGTTTACAAACTCACCAAGGGAGACCAGTGGAAATTGGGGGAGGCTCTGTTCCCTTGGGCACCACTACGGGTTACTAGGAATAACGGCCACAAATTGTTAGAGAGAAGGTTCAAACTGGACATCAGGAGGCATTACTTCACAGTTAGGGCTACCAGGCTCTGGAATGGACTCCCAAGGGAAGTGGTGCTCCCTTGGGAGTCTTCAAGAGGAGGCTGGCTAGCTACTTGGCTGGGGTGTTATGACCCCAGCACTTGTTTCTGACTGGGGCAGGGGGTTGGACCTGATGATCTGTTTAGATCCCTTCTGACCATAAGCACTATGAAAAACTCTCACTAGGAGGGTAGTAAAGCACTGGAACAGGTTTTCCAGAGATTGTGGAATGTCTACCCTTAGAGGTTTTTAAGACCCAGTTAGACCAAGCCTTGGTTGGCATGGTTGAATGGTCCTGCTTTGAGCAGGAGGTTGGGACGGATGATCTCCTGATGTCCCTTCCAGTCCTAACTTTCTATGATTCTATGAACTGGGAGGCTGTCTCCATCCTGGAGTAATCTAGGTTGTACCTGACTGGCCTAGTCAGATTCTTAGTCCTATCTTCTCTTTCTCAGGGCCCTTAGTCTACTACCAAAAGTCTTATGTGCCTGCCCTGACCTACATGCCCCCTCACAGCCTTACTGGCCATATCCATGTCTTTAGGCACTAAATTGCCTGAGGGACATTAATTATGGCCTCCAGCTGCCCCTGTGACCACACCCATGCCACTCAGTTTTCACTCCAGTCATCCTTCACAGGACCTGTGTTAGTTTCCAGTCACTTGGACCTCTGACCCCTCTCTATTGGCTTCTGCCTCTTTGCCCCTCTCCTCCATAGTACTGCCCCCCTGGCCCTCTTTAGGGCCGCTTAGTCACTGCCTCAGAACTACATAGTTTGAGCTACACTGCTCATGAGGTCCCAGACCCTTGCTGTGCTCTATCTTAGCCTCAGTCCCTCCCTGATAGTGTGGAGTGTCATGACCTCTACCACGCCAGTAGCCACAAACCAAAACCTCCAGGATAGCGACAGATATTCAAAAAGCCTGAGCCTGTATTGATTCAATCTTTGATTTAGCCTAGCTAGGTTAGACTAACCTGCAGTGTTGTAACTGGACAGATGTCCCAGAAATGCAGCCATATGCCTGCAGTGGCTCTGGCTAAAAGCTGGAGAGATCTAGAGCAGCCCTCCCTTGGCCTCCACAAGGCTGACCTGAGGGGGGCATGGCCAGGCCCCAGCAAGATGCTCTGATTTATTCCCCTCCCCCACCTAAGCAGCCCAGCAGGGAATGTTTATCTTTCCTAACTCCAGTGTCAACCTGTTAAGAAAACCAAGTCTCTCTCCATTAACTAATGGAGCTCTTCTTACACAGCTTTTCCAAAGAAGGGCATTAAGATGCCTGTTGATCTGCTCCAAAAAGCCTGTCTACCATAGCACAGACCATAGCCAGCATGTGCTCTGCTAGCCAATGCTGAGGTGTTTGCATAAGGCAGAGGGTAGGGGGGAATAATCCCTGATTAGCAGGGAGAAGCCAGGCAGATGCATTGCTCCCTGGGCAGAGCTTCAGCAGAGACTTGCAGGGACAGAGGGGTTGGGCCAACTCTGCTGCTGAGCAGAGAGTCCCACCCAGCCCAGAGAGCATATTGGGACACTAGGGGTATCTAGTTTATGTTAAACCAGCAAGGGTTCTGGGACAGACATTGCATAAACCAGACTGATAGCTCAAACCAGTTTCAGAATTGGTAAGGTGTAGGGGGTGCATGTGCATCCCCTGAGATTGGCTGTGCCCCCCACCCCCGAATCACTGGCAGCACTTCCGCTGGTAGTGGGGATCGGCAGCTGGAGGTGGTAAAAGGAGGGGCTAACAGGGCTCTGTCCCCCCAAATGCCAGGGCAGCTCAGCCACAGGCTTCTGCAGTAGGGGTGAGGGACACACTGGGCTCTTAGCCAGCCCAGCACAGTAGGCAGGCAGGTAAGGTTTCTTCCTTTAGTTTCTGGGCTGGCAGGGAGAGATCAAGACTGACAGTGCAGGAGGGAGCGGGGTAGGGAAGGGCCCCATGAAAAAATTGGGGGGCATGTGCCCCCTCTTGGCTCCCCAGTGCTGTGACACTGCAGGTACTGCTGGGCTCTTCCCAGGAATAACTTGGATGGGGTGGGAGTCCCAGGGGCTCCATCTTCTCCAGCCTGATGCCACAGCTGAGGCTGGCCCCATTCCAACTCCAGGTCCCCCACTGGGCAGTGTGGGGCTGGGGCTGGGGCCAGACTGGGGCTGGTGCGGGGAGGCAGCCAGGACCAGTGTAGGTCTTGCACAGTTGCCCCCCCCAGTATTAGGAGGTATCAGTTGCCCATGTGTTTAAGCCATTTTGAAACTGGTTTATGTGCACTGAACATCTGTTCTGTTACAGGTTTGTTGCAAAAATTTGCTATGGTTCGTTTCTCGGGAGGTGAAAAAAACTCTGTCACAGACACACTCCATTAGCAATACAAAAGGTATATATTTGCAAATAGAGTCAGAGAGAGAGACAAAAGATCAAACCCTCTGCCCGCGGGGAACACTTCTCAGCAGGCTTTTATCCCCTCTCTCCTGAGCACGTGTACAGAAGCAGGAACTCTTACAACTCTTTTCCGGTTCATACAAACATATATGAAATGACGTCACGTCATACATCGCATGTGTATTATAATTAACTACTTAAGTATGCGGGGCGGGTAGGCTTATATGTATTAGCTGATTGCGCTTGCCCAGAAAGTACTTTAGGTTGCGAAGAGTTCAAATTCAAGGACAAAATAGTAATTATTCTTATCTAGCCTAAGAAATGTGGGAGCCATGAAAGAAAGTGTGATTTAGTGTAACAAAGAGATAGTAAATTTGCAGAACAAAGAGAGAGTGATACCTTAGTACAAAGAGCCCTTAGTAGCTTTTTTTTTTTTTCCTTCAATCTCCAACCCCCCCTCTTCCACCAAGGAGACAAGGAGAGCTAGCAGCTGTGCTGTTCTAACAACACTATTGATAATGCATTTTTAATAATATTTCTAACAATATCCCCCCTCAAGATGCTTTCTGCTCTTTACTTCATTTGGGCATATCAAGATAATTACGAGGAATTTTTCTGAGGACCATGACTTTTGCTACAGTCTGTGCTTTCAAAGGGACTGCTGCGACCTGCATTCCTTCTACTGTGGTGGTTATCAATCTAGTAAGACAAGGAATAAGGCAAGGGATAAAAATCAAACCAGTCAGAGCACACAAAAGCACAAATCCTACTCTTTTCCACCAGGGTCCTCCAAATAATTGAAACCACCAGTCCTTATTCCATGTGGTTTCCCACGTTTGTATTGGTACATGGGCTATTTTTCTAATCTCTTTGGCAATCTCTAAGACCGCTTTTCCGTTGTCATCTATTTGGAGGCAACAATTAGAAAGGTTGAGCTTTCCGCAGACTCCGCCATCCTCTGCAAGTAAATAGTCTAAGGCCATCCGATTTTGGTATATGGCTGCTCTCATCTGAGAACTCTGTCGGGCCAATAACTCGAGACCAGTGGCAGTCTGGTTAGTAATTATTTCCAAGACTGCCTGCAACCTGATGATTCTATTTAGCATATATATTGGTGTCCGGTACCCCCAACTCCCATCATTAGCCCACGTAGCTGGTCCATAATACTCAATAATCCTCTGAGGGGGCCACTCATCCTCCTTCTACTTTTGGGAGCCACCCTGTGTCAAACTTACATCAATACTTCTCTTGGCCCTTTTCCAATCATCATACAAAGAGACTCCCAGCTTATTTCCAACCTCAGACGGTAACAAAAAGAAAGCTGGTACAATTACTCCCATATAGCAAGTTCCTGTCCACCCTTGTGGTAGTATTGTATAGGCCCGTTGTCCACAAATCCAATAGTATCCTCTTAAGGCCCTATTTTCTCTAGTGGTGGCATTTGGAGGGGCCCAACCATAGGGCATTTCAGGAAACCCCAAGCCTCCTTCTGGACCCAAAGGACCAGCAACTGCGTGGCCTCCTTTCATGGAACATTCCCATAGCCCATCCTGGTTCTTGTCTGTACAATCTGTCCGATCATCACTTTGATTTGTGGCACTCCAATACTTATTAAACCACACAATTGTTCCATTAGGATGCTGCCACACTAGCTGATTATACCCTGGGCTATTAGGATAATAAAGCCGTTCTAATTTTGTAAGGTTCATCCACCTTACTTTTAAAGTCCATATGCAACGGCTGTGTCCCAACCTTTTTCCTGTACCATTATTACTGATGCAATACTCTCCCAATGCCACTTGGGAAAGTTCCCAACTGTGGTTCTCATCCCATTTTTGACTAGTACTCTTAACATCTGCCTTACTACTTACTAGCCACTTCGGGGCCAAAGGAAAAGCCCTCCAAGGCCACTGGCCTCCGGCCTCCTGGAGCCCCCCACAGGCCCAGCAGTTGGTAAGATTAAAAGTACCTGCAATTCTTTCCATCATGTCAACATACAAATTTGTCCCTGGGGAAACAATTGGGGAAAGCGGGGGCATAGGCCAGCGGCTAAGGCTACGCAATCCTGCTTCTTTCATTATGCAGATAACAACAAGGCACATTAAGATTCCCACCATATTTTCCCTTTTACTTTCTTGACTAATTTTCTGAGCTCTGATTAAGCCGTCTCAGGCGCACTTGGAGATCACCAGTAGGTTCACAGCTCCACTTGCTGGCTTCTTGTTCCGAAGACGACTCAGCTTCCGGAGTGAGTTCGTCTTGGGAGTTGTTGTCCTCTGACGCTTGTGGATGTCGTTTCACACTGGTGTGGTGTATCCAACAGTCATGGCCAGCAATCTTTACAGCGGTGTGGGTTGTTAGAAGTATCTGGAAAGGGCCACTCCACCTCTCAGTCAAAGGTTCCTTTTTCCACCGCTGCACCAAGACCCAGTCTCCCGGGGAGAAGTCACGTACCGGTACGTCTAAAGGCAGGCGCTGAAAAGAGGCTGCATACCTGTGAAGAGAAGACAAGACAGACTGCAAAGCAATAACGTACATATGAAGTTCACTATTACCTAATTCAAAAGTTACATTTTCTCGCATCCCAGGAGGTAAGACTCGAGGGGGCTTGCCAAACATAATTTCATATGGGGTCAATTTGAGGCCCCGTCAGGGAGTATTTCGAATGCTAGTAAGAGCGAGCGGCAGTGCTTGAGGCCACTTAAGGCGTGTTTCAATACAGATTTTGGTGAGCAAAGTCTTTAAAGTCCTATTCATGCGTTCCACTTGTCCTGAACTCTGTGGTCTCCATGGTGTGTGTAGTTTCCAAGTAACCTTGAGAGTTTGCGCGACTTCTTGAACCACCTTTCCCATGAAGTGTTGTCCTTGATCCGACTCAATGGACTCAGGCAGGGAATACCGGGGAATGATCTCCTGCAACAAATACTTCACTACTGTAGCCGCAGTGGCAGTCCTGGTGGGCCAGGCCTCGACCCAACCAGAGAGCTGGTCTACCATGACAAGTAAAAACCCGTGATGTCCGGACCGTGGGAGCTCGGCAAAATCAATCTGCCATGCCTGTCCAGGGTACGCTGCCCAGGGTCTACCTCCCATTGGCACAGGGGGTTTCCTTCGAGGGTTTACTTTCTGGCATGTGATGCACTTGGTAGCAATGCGCTGAGCTTCTACATATAGCCCTGGGGCTACTGCTTGGCGGATCGCTAGATCACCCATGGCCAAACCTCCCATATGGGTTCTTGCATGGAGCTGTTGCAGCACCTCCCGAAGCAATGGCCTGGGTATCATGACTTTCCCTCCTGGTACTATCCACCACCCCTGGGAGTTCTTTTCTGCACAAGCTTTCTGTGCAAATTTATCTTCTTCAGGGGAATACTGTGGGACTAAATCCTGGACGTCTGGCCATATGGCATGGGACATGGCCTGCTTGGATACCCCTTCCGCTTCTCCCCCAATAAATGCAGCTTCCTTTGCTGCTGCATCAGCCTTTGCATTTCCAAGCTTATGCTTTTCCTCAGCAGCCTTCCCATGGGCCCGCACATGAATGACTGCTACCTCTTTAGGCTGGTGGAGTGCCTCTAGTAGCTTGATAATCTGGGGGCCATTAGCAATCTTATTCCCAGAGGCCGTAATGAAACCCCTTTCTTTCCACAATAGTCCGTGCGCATGGACTGTAGAAAAAGCATAGCGAGAGTCAGTGTATATGTTAACCCGCTGGCCTGTCCCCAGCTGTAATGCTCGGGTGAGCGCAGTGAGTTCCGCGGCCTGTGCCGATCATGAGCTCGGCAATGACTCCCTCCATACTACCTTATCCAAGGTTACCACTGCACATCCTGTTCGTCTTTTTCCATCGATGACAGAGCTGGAGCCATCTACGAAGTATTCAACATCTGGGTCCTCAATTGGGTCCTCAGCAAGATCAGGTCACACCTGCGTGGTTTGATTCAGGACCTCAAGGCAGTCATGCGTCGGTTTCCCTGGCTCCGGCAGCAAGGTTGCAGGGTTTAAGGCTGTAGTCTGTTTGAAAGTAAGTCCTGGATTAGAGAGCAAAAATATCTCATACCGTGATTGTCTGGAGGGGTTAAGAAATTTCCCTCCCTCAGTCCCTACGATCTGGGGAACTCCATGAGGAGTGAGTATTTCCATATCCGCACCCATGACTATCTTCTGGGCTTCTTCAACAACCACTGCTGTGGCTGCCACAGCCCGAAGACAGGCTGGCCACCCGAGTGCAACTGGATCTAGAACCTTTGAGTAATATCCCACGGGTCTCCAGGTCAGGCCCGATGGCTGTGTCAGCACCCCTGATGCAACCCCTCGATTCTCATGAACATACAGTCGATATGGCTTTTTGCTATTTGGGATGGCCAGGGCAGGGGACTGGGTTAATGCCGCCTTCAGCAGGTCAAAGGCAAGCTGCATTTCTTTATTCCATTTCCATTTAGTGAGACTCTCCTTAGTCAGGGATTCATACAATGGTCTAGCCTTCCCGCCATAATCTGGTATCCATAGTCGACAGAACCCAGTTAGCCCTAGGAATGCCCGCAGCTCCTTGGGTGACTTAGGTGGGGTTAGACCTTGGATTGCCTGTATGCGATCTGCACTCAGGGCTCTGACTCCTTTTGAGAGCTTATATCCCAAAAATGTGACTTCAGGCTGACATATCTGGGCTTTCTCTCTAGAGACTTTATATCCTTTTTCCCCCAGAGTGTTTAGGAGTGACCTGGTGGCTTCCTCGCAGAGCTGCAAGTTTGGGCTTGCAACTAGCAGGTCATCCACATACTGGAGGAGAGTCACTGCGGGGTGTGATCCCTTCCACTCCTCCAAGTCCTTCTGAAGGGCAAGTCCGAAAATATGGGGGGCTGCTACGAATCCTTGTGGGAGAACTGTCCACATGAGTTGGGCTTTATGGAAGGTGTCTGGATCCTCCCATTCAAAAGCAAACAATTTTTGACTCTCTCGGTGAAGGGGAATAGAGAAGAAAGCATCTTTCAAATCTAGCACTGGAAATAGTTCAGCTTCCCCCGGTACTTGTGTCAAAATCGTGTGAGGGTTCGGGACTACAGGATGGTCTGAAAGGACCTTCTTATTTACTGCCCGTAGGTCTTGGACCAGTCTGTATGAGACCCCATCTGCCTTCGGCACTCCAAGAATGGGGGTGTTATAGGGTGAGGACCCTTCCACTAGCCATCCGTACCTCTTGTATTTCTCTATTAACGGCTTGAGTCCAGCTCTGGCCGCTCGGCTGAGTGGATAGTGCTTTACCCGAACGGGCCCCTCCCCATCCTTGAGTACAATCCTTACTGGGGAGACGAACTTATCTCGCGCAGGGATTCCATCAGCCCATACCGAGGGGTCTACTCCAGTCATGTAATCTTCTGGACTTACTGCAGGGCGTTGGTCCTCCAGGAGAGCCATCTGATAGTTCGAGCTCTGCTTGACAGGTAGCTGGACCACCATCTGATCGTCTCTGAAAAAGATCTCAGCTTGCAATTTTGTGAGTAAGTCCCGCCCAAGGAGTGCAACCGGGCAACTTGGAGAATACACAAAGGAGTGCTCGAGCAAATGGTCCCCCACTTTGGTGAGGAGTGGTTTACAAACAGGGAGTCGGGTCTGTGTTCCCTCAATCCCTTCCACAAGTACATGCTGTTCACTAGTTCCTGCACAGGGGGGGTTTTCTGGAATCATTGAAAATGTAGCCCCAGTATCCACCAAGGCTTCAAAGTTTTTGCCACCAACCCTAATGGTTACCATGGGATCTTCTCGGGCTCCAACCCGAAGGGTAGTGGTCTTAGATCCCTGTCCCCTTCATTCTGAGTCCTCACCCTTGTCTTCTGCCCGCATGAGGTGACCTCTTGGTTCCCTCTCTCTCTTCTCCTTCAACTTCGGGCATTCCCTCTTCCAGTGTCCTTTCTCTTTGCAATAAGCACAAACATCTGCTCCCACTCTTTCTCCTTTCCCCTTCTGTATCCCAGCCTTTCCCTCCAGTTATAGCAGCTGCTAGTGCTGCCATCTGTCGCTGAGCCTTTTTATCCTCCTTGCGCTCCTGCACTTGCTTACGATTCCCATACACCTTATATGCAATTTCCACCAGCTCTGAAATCGGTTTCCCCGCACCTCCCTCAGTTTTCTGTAACTTCTTACAGATATCAGCAGCAGATTGACCAATAAACATAAGATTTACCATGCGTTGATTATCTGGGGCTTCTGGATCCAGATCTGAAAACCTGCGAAACGCCTCATACAGCCTCCCAAGGAAAGCTGAGGGATCCTCCTCTCTTCCCTGTCTCACTTCATACAACTTAGACAGATTGGTAACCCGAGGCACTGCCTTTCCCATTGCTTCCACTATAATTCCCAGATACCGTGCACTCAGCTCTCTGCCCTCTGCAGTATGATTGTCCCATCTCGGCTCTTCTACAGGGCAGGTATCATGCAGAGTACGACCAGCAGCACCCTCTGACTCAACTCTGGCTGCCGCAATATGTTCCGCTGTTCCCAACACTAATCTCCTCTCCTCCGGGGTTAGGAGGGTCTGGAGCATCATCTGGACATCAGCCCAAGTGGGTCGATGAGTCTGCCCAATAGATCGAAACATCATCTTTTCAGGGTCTTCACGAAAAGAGGGGCTCTGATTCTTCCAGTTAAATAAATCTGAAGTGCTAAATGGGGTGCTAAATGGGGTGTAGACAAAAGTTGCATTGCCTCCTTCCCCAATAACCTCTCGCATAGGACAGTTCAGCACCGGCTGTGACTCTACAGGCTTGCGCAAATAATAACCCTTATTCCCCGATTCAGATGAGGCACGTGGCTGAGGCTTACGCTCTAACTCATTAGGTATGCTTTGGTACGTCGGTGGTGGTCTCTCTAAGGGAGGGGGCGGTGGTGCAGAAGGACTGGATCCCGAGGAGGCGTCTGACTCATCTTCGCTACCTGACAGGGCAACCGGAGCGCGGGTCCGGTACTCAGCCAATTCAGAATCTTCCCCCCCATTAGACTCAGGGAGTACAGGTGACCTCCCCCGAGTCTTTTCCTTAACAACCATCACATGAGACTTTGCTAAGTAATTCTTAATCCAAGGTGGCTGATTTTGAACCACCCACAACCAACAATCAATATAAGGAAACTGATTCCAATACCCATTCTGCATAACAATTTCATGGATAGCTATCACTTCTTTTAGCACAAACGATCCTTTTGGGGTCCAGTGGACCCCAAATGTTGGCCACTCGAGTTGACAAAACTTAATTAAATCACCTTTTTTCATTTTTACTCCGTAATCGGCCGGCCTTGCAAATTTATTAAAATGACGTAATAAGAATTGTAGGGGAGCATCTGAATTTTCTACACGAGAGCAACTTATACCCATTTTGCCCACAAGAGTGTGCCCAAGGCACACCAAATACCAAAAGACCTCTTAACAACAGATGGTTTACAATGAAAGCCAAGCCCAAAGTTTCTCAGCAAACATACACATCCTTTGTTTTGGATCCATACACCAGATTGGGCAAAGGGAATTCGTATACTCACTCAGATACCCCAGAGATCTCGATCCAAATACCAAGGTGTGTCTAGCCTCTCCAGAAACTGAGAATTTTGCACGGGATCCTTTTAACATCCCGAATATCCCAACCTGCGCCTCAAATTCCAGGGGCGAGCCCCAAAAGTCGGCTCGGTGCGCACGCCCCCTGGTACAGGAGGCGCCCCGCCGTTGGATTTCGGGGTCGTCCACGAGAAGGTCCCATCTGGGTCGCCAGAATTGTTGCAAAAATTTGCTATGGTTCGTTTCTCGGGAGGCGAAAAAAACTCTCAGTCACAGACACACTCCATTAGCAATACAAAAGGTATATATTTGCAAATAGAGTCAGAGAGAGAGACAAAAGATCAAACCCTCTGCCCGCGGGGAACACTTCTCAGCAGGCTTTTATCCCCTCTCTCCTGAGCACGTGTACAGAAGCAGGAACTCTTACAACTCTTTTCCGGTTCATACAAACATATATGAAATGACGTCACGTCATACATCGCATGTGTATTATAATTAACTACTTAAGTATGCGGGGCGGGTAGGCTTATATGTATTAGCTGATTGCACTTGCCCAGAAAGTACTTTAGGTTGCAAAGAGTTCAAATTCAAGGACAAAATAGTAATTATTCTTATCTAGCCTAAGAAATGTGGGAGCCATGAAAGAAAGTGTGATTTAGTGTAACAAAGAGATAGTAAATTTGCAGAACAAAGAGAGAGTGATACCTTAGTACAAAGAGCCCTTAGTAGCTTTTTTTTTCCTTCAATCTCCAACCCCCCCTCTTCCACCAAGGAGACAAGGAGAGCTAGCAGCTGTGCTGTTCTAACAACACTATTGATAATGCATTTTTAATAATATTTCTAACAGGTTTAAACAGTTTCTGATCACTTAAACCAGTTTCTGTATAATGTCTGTCCCTAGCCCTAGTGTTTAACAACTTACAATAATCAAAAACACAAACATCATCTGTGGCAGCTGAGTGCCTTTCTCCAGGCTCTTCCTCAGGCTGCTACTCTATTTGGCTGACTTGTCCCAGGTCTGGGCCTGCTCACAGTTCCCACTGCCGCTCAGCTGTGTGCCAGAAGTTCTTTCTATAAGCAGAGACTGGGCCGAACTTCCTGCTCTGCTCAAACCCAGATTTATATTCCTTTTTTGCTTAGATGGTCCTCTGACCATTTGCAGGCTACTAAATGAGCAGCCTTCCCTCATCTGCTGTGGTTTGCCTTTCTCCTTATCTGGAACTCTTCTCTATTGTCTTGCAGCTCTCCTGTAGCTCCTTGCAACCCTATAGCCCCAATCTTTTGGCTTCCCCTGGCTGCTTATTCTCCTGAAGCTATCCCTACCTCAGTTGCCTACATCAAATTGCAGTCTTCTAATGCTGCCATTTGTATTGTTACAGTATCCTGCTACAGTTTGATGACTAAAATGCACCATATATACGGTCAATTTTTTTTGTATCGCAGTTTCATAGTTATTCCTTCAATGAAAACTGCTGCTTCAGAATCGGTTACTGGCAAAAATAACTGCCTGAATATCTTTCTTGTTACCCATTGCTTACAGAGTAAAATACTGTTTGAATATATTTTAGTCAACTTGCATATTTATTTCCAGAATACCTCACCTGCAGAGCTTTTGATTACTCATTTTTTCCACTTGGTGTATTTTCCTAATTTGTGTTTACTTTTGTACCAGGTGGTACCTAGTGATCTCATACTGGTAAAACTGCAACCCAGAGACCTCCTTTTTTCTGTTTGGCTATGAATAACAACTATGGAGCAGTCTGCATGGCACAGTGCAGTGTTTTGAAGAAATACTTGCTAGTATTCAGAGTCATTGCTACAGGCTAGTATGCTTTGGTTTTCAGAAACCCAAACTTTCTATGTTGCAATCTTAGCCCTGAAAGACACAGTCCCAAAAGTATATTGGTTTTCTTTTTTTATTGCCACCTGCTACTTTTATGATCACACCTGAATGAAAACTAGGGACTTTCCTTAAGCACACATTTAAGGTTTCTCCATTGCTCAGAATGGAGAACTATTAGACCAGAAAAAGAAAATTGACTTTGAACCAGGATTTCAGTCAAGGAGTTCTACCCTGTACCCATTCATTTCTCACTGGCTTCATTGCAAATGAGACTGAGAGCTACTGGCATTTCAGAAAGTTAACTAAACCAAAGGATTACCCTTCACTCTGGGTGTGACTTAACATAAGGGTAAGAGTGTGCTGGCAAAGATGAGGCTTTGGATGGCCAATCCCCTTTGCAATGATGCACATTATAAATCAGCCTAACTTTTTATTATTGTCTTATTATTGCAGAAAAAATACTGACATACTAAGACTACAGGGAAAATCCTGGCTTCTCTGAAGTCAATGGCAAAACTTCCGTTGACTTTAATTGGCCTATATTAATGCACATGAAGAGAAATTTGAAGTGAGTAAGAGTGGCTGGCAAGATTGAGCCTGAGAAAAACGGATTTACTTTTAAAGCAATTAATGTGCATTATGCACATGAACATACATGAAATAATTTTATGGAGGAACAATTATTCCTTAAATTCTGGATTTTTTTTTTTTAGCACCCCTGGGCACCAGAAGATTAAAAAAGTTGGAGTCTAAACCTATCTTAAGGCGCAGGCTTGTTTCTCAGTTCCTTTTTTCATGTGGATGACCTCTATCTGATGCAGGAAGTCTACAGGCTGATGAGAGGTAAAGCGCTGCTCAACCTCATACTGGCAACTGGGGATGACCTAATCAGCAACTTAACAATCGAAGGGAAGCTGGGTGACAGTAATCATGAACTGATCACCTTCACCATCTGCTGTAAAGCTGGCAAGTTGGTCAGTGATACAGAAGTCCTCAACTTCAGGAAAGATGACTTTGACAAGCTAAGGAGGCTTGTCGGAGAGGCCCTAAAAGGCCACAACTCAATGGAGAGGGGAGTTCAGGATGAGTGGTTGCTCCTCAAGGGAGCAATCCTGGATGCGCAAGCAAAGTCCATCCCGTCTCAGAGGAAAGGCGGCAAAAGGGTACAGCAGCCCCCTTGGCTCTCCAGGGAACTGGCAGCCCTCTTGCATCTTAAAAGGAAGACCTACAAAGGATGGAGGACTGGAACCGCCACCAAGGAGAAATACTCTGCTTTAGTCTGAGCTTGCAGAGAGCAAATCAGGAAAGCCAAGGCTGTGATGGAACTCTAACTAGCTACAAATATCAAGGAAAATAAAAAGTCCTTTTTTAGATATGTGGGGAGATGGAGGAAAAGCAAGGGCAACATTGGACCCCTGCTAAACCAGATGGGGCAACTGACAACTGATGGCCAGGAAAAAGCAAACTTGCTAAATGGGTACTTTGCATCAGGTTTTTCATCAGTCCCATAGGACACCATTCCCACCACAGGACAGTGAGGTCTGGGTGAGGGAGATCCCCTGCCCTCCATCAATGCTGACCTTGTGAAGGAACACCTTGAGAGGCTGGATACACATTTGGGTGCTTATCTTGCTGGGATCCTATGACCCCTGCTGACCTCCTGCCCCTGGGGCAGGGGGCTAGACTCTGATCCTCTGGGGTCCCTTCCACCCCAAATGTCTATGAAATATAAGATATCCAATCAAGGCACTTAATGCTGCTCTTTATCTGCACAGTGCAATCTTTCTTCCTGCTGCTGCCTAATTTAAAACTTGCCTTCTCTCAAACTCAAGAGCCTGTTATGCCCCCAAAACTTCCTCTAAGACTTGCTTCCTGAGACACAGAGGTCTATCCCTTACACCCACACCCCCACCCAGAGGCAGGTACAGTGGTGCAGTGGTACCTACTTCTGGCTGTGTGGTCCATGCTCATTTGAACTCTCTGAGCTCACTGGCCTGTTAACACAGTTCTTGCCAGGGCTCCACAAATCCTGTGGGTTCTCAGTTCACCAGATGATCATTGCAAGCTCTGGACAGAGGTGCTTATTTATTGTGGGGTAGGGAATCATAGAAGTAAGGTCGGAAGGGACCTTTGTAGATCTTCTTCAAATCCGACCCCCTGCCTGGGCAGTAGAAAAACTGGGCTCAAATGACTCCAGCCAGGTAGGTATTAAGCCTCTTCTTAAAGACCCCCAGGGTAGGAGCCAGCACCACTTCCCTTGGAAGTTAGGGCAGCTAGGATCTGGAACCAACTGTGAAGTAGTTCTTATGAATAGCTAATCTAAACCTACTCTCCAACAACTTGTGGCTGTTATTTCTTGTTATACCAGGGGGCGCTAGGGGAAACAAGGTCTCTCCCAAACCCTTCTGGTCTCTGCTGGTGAGGTTTTTTTTTTTTTTTTTTTTTTTTTTTTTTTATAGATGGTCACCAGGTCCCCCCTCAGCTTTCTCTTGTGAAGGCTGAACAGGTTCAGGTCCTGCAGTCTCTCATTGTAGGGTCTGCCCTGTTGTCCCCCGATCATGCAGGTAGCCCTCCTCTGGACCCTCTCAATGTTGTTCACATCCCTGCTAAAGTGAGGCGCACAGAACTGGACACAGTACTCCAGCTGGAACCTGACCAGTGTCGTGTAGAGGGGGAGGATCACCTCCTTGGCCGTACTTGAGATGCACCTGTGGATGCATGACAAGGTCCAGTTAGCCCTACCGACTGTGACCTCGCATTGTTGGCCCATGCTCATCTTGGAGTCAGTAATGACTCCAAGATCCCTTTCTGCCTCCATGCTCTCAAGAAGGGAGTTTCCCATCTTATAAGTGTGCTGCTGGTTACTACTGCCCAAGTGTAGCACCTTGGGTTTCAATGCTGACAAGTGCATCCTGTTTTTGTTAGCCCATCCCTGTAAGCTATCCAGGTCTTGTTTCAGTCTTTCCCTCCCTACTAGCATGCTCACCTCAAACTTTGGTATCATCAGCAAATTTTAAACAGGTTGATTTTCTTTTCTTTTTTCTTTTCACCCCATCGTCCAAATCGCTAATAAAGAAATTGAACAGCACGGGCCCAAGGACTGAGCCCTGGGGGACTCTGCTGCTCCCCAGGTCAAATGTGACCCATCCACCACCACCCTCTGAGTGCGACCCTTGAGCCAATCTGCAGTCCATCTGGCTGTGTAGGCATCAATACCACAGTCGCCTAGTTTTTTAATGAGGATGGGGTGGGAGATGGTGTCAAAGGCCTTGCTGAAGTCCAGAAAGACTCTGTCCATGGCAACACCTACATCCAGTGCTTTTGTGACCTGATCATAAAAGGCAATGAGGTTGGTCTGACATGACCTGCCCCTAATGAAACTGTGCTGGTTGCCCCGAGCATCATCCCTGAAGCCAGCCCATCGCAGATATGCTGCTTGGTGATATCAAAGAGTTTCCCGAGGATTGAGGTAAGACTGGGCCTATAGTTGCTGGGGTCCTCCCTTTAAAAAAGATGGGGACCATGTTGGCTATCTTCCAATCATCTGGCACCTGGCCCGAGCACCAAGAGCGCTTGTAAAGTGGGAGGGGAGGAAGGGAAGAGAGGGGCAGGCATGAGCAAATAGTGGCATTGCTCATCCTGGGCCCGTGCCACACGAAAACAGGGACTGGTACCAGCTGGCATTGGCAATGTGTAGGGGGTGCACATGCACTCCTTGAGACTGGCCACTTTGCGCTGCTGCCAGTGGCGTTCCCGGGTGGTTGCCACTTGCCACCCCCACTCCCCCCAGCTGCTGACACTGCCAGGGGCATCTGCGGGTGGTCGCCAGTTGTCATTTGGCTCTTGCCACCCCCCCTTCTCACCGCTAACACTGCTGCAGCTGCCTGTGGGCGGTCCCCGCTCAGCTTGCCCTCAGTGTAGACATCACCACTGCCACCTGTGGGCAGTCCCAACTCACTGCTGCAGGCAGTTGCCATGATCCCCCAGCCCTGGAAGGCATGAGGCCTTCATGCTAGCTTTAGAGATGATGCTAATCAGCTGATGAGATCAGAGGTAATGGCCTACACAGACCTCTGGCAGCTTCTGTGTTTACATATAGTAGTGATGAGCTAAGAGAGCTCATACTGCATACACTCCACGGCTGCACAGGGTGTGGCTTCTTCCCCAAGAGTTTGGCTACGCTGCAGGCATGCATGCATGCCAATTTCCTGTCATGAATGGTGGAGTGTTTTAGGGAGAGCTTACATGCCTCCCTACCTAGTCACCCTTTCGGGCCAGCCATGTAAACCAGAGGTGGGCAATTATTTTGGGTGGAGGGCCACTTACCAAATTTTGGCAAGCTGTCAAGGGCTGCATAGGTAGCTCTGCTCCTTGGCAGGTGCTTTACCCCCTGGTCGCTATCTTGTGACTGGAAGTCCTACTTATAACCCCCGACCTTTGCCGCCAGAAATCCTTCCCCTTACCCCTAGAAGTACTCATTTCAGCAAGGGGTTTTGCCATCTTGGAACCGGAAAAATACCAAATTATATTCTAAAAAAGGAAACATCTACAGCATTCATTAATTAGATTTCAAAAACGATTTTTGTCTCAACTTGCATGCATTTGTGTAGCATACATAGAGATGATTGCACAACACCTTAAAACTAAATCTTACTTTTGTATATTGTGTGGGGTGGGTATAGGTTTGTGGCTACATAACCACACCCCCACACACTGACTCTTCCCCTGGCTACACAACCACACACCGACTCTGCCCCTAGCTGCAAACCCATGCCCACTCTGCCCTTGGGTGCACACATGCATGCGCACATGCACTTTGCCCCTGGCTGTACAACCACACTGACCTACTCCCACGCACTGCCCCTGGCTGCACAACCACACATGCCCACCACATATACACACACCCCTCCCATGGCAGCTCCACGCTCCCTGCTCTGGCAGTGCAGATGGTGCCAACAGTGCTGGCAAGAAGTGCAATGGCTGGGGGTGGGGAGGGCTGGGCTGGTCAGTCCTGCTGAGGCTTTGACAGGAACCAGGGGCAACCCAATACAGTATTAAAGCCTAAGGTCTCCCTCTGTCTCTGACTCTGTGCCTGAGGGGGTGGGGCCCATGCAGCCAATTGTTGCCCATCCTGTCCAGTGCAGTTGGCTCCCCAGGGTTATGGACAGACAGACACACAGATGGAAGTAGTAAGCCTTTTATTACATTTAGAATCTCTCTCTCGCAAAGTAAGTATTCAAGAGGCAGTCATTACAATATAAGTAGACTATTCATTATTTTAAATTTAAATTAATCTACAAAACCCTCTAAATCTACCCAATAGTTTATTGTAATAGCAGTGGCCTGAGATGTTAAAACACTCAGATACAAATATATCCAGATGGCTCTGCATTTGCTTTTCAGTCATGTTATTCAGCATTTCAGCTATGCTAATTCTGATTTTCTTCTGAGCTGAAACTGTTAACTGTGATGACTTTGTGCATGTGCAATTGTAAACCTAACCTTACTAAGTTTCATGATGAGCTCATGAAATTAATTTCCTTTGTTAGTGCAGGATTTGAACATGTACTTTTTTATTGGCAATTTGTAAAGTGCTCAAAGTTGTCTGGGTTAAGAACAGTTTATAAAATAGCACTAACATTAGAGAACAATTTCTTGCAGAGTGGAGCATTAACATAATTACTGCATCTGAAGATATCATCCTAATATTTATTTCTGATGTAGTATTTTTACATACCAACAACAGCTCATATGCATCCTCCAGGCAAGGATGAAGATCTCAGCCTGAAAGAGCGGAAGTTGACACTTGCAAGTAAAAGATAAGGAGAGGTGTAAACAAATGGTGTAGAATTTCAGGTGTCAGTCACAAGGAGGCCTTTTTTTGGCGGGGCGGGGGGGGGTTGGCTCGTTCAGACTTGGCTTTATTTGAACAAATAACACTTTTCTGTAGGGAAGATTAGGGTTGGTCAGAAGAAGCATATTTTAAAGAAGAACTTTCAACCTGAAAAATTCTGTTACTTTCAGATTTAGATGGGATACACTGTTCCACTGTATATTTTCAGTGTTAAATTGTTTATAAAAAACAATGGACCTAACTGGGTCATGGTATAAACAGGAGCAACAAAGACAGTACAACTGAGATCACTCTCATCAGGACTAACTTTGTCCTGCTGTTTACAGTGTAACTTTCTTTTCAGTGATGCTTCTTACAGCAGGAGCCATCAACATGTTTAAAATAAATACCTACTTTGATGTCCTCACTTTTGGAATCTGATAGACAAAAAATTTTGAGAGATTCAGCTGAAAGTCATGATTCATGGTCAACACTTGTCTCCAGCTAGACATTCCAACAGATGTTATACCAAACCATAGGAAACCAAACCAATTGGATTGTAAACATAGAATTAGTAGGAGTAAAAACTTGACACAAATTGGCTTTTGTCATTTGTTCTAGAGAGGTTTGAAAGTTGGACTTGATCTGAGTGCAATACATTTTAGTGCAACAAGCAGATTCAGTGGGTGGGAAATTATTCTCTCTTTGGCTAGGGACAGACATTAAACACAAATCAGTTGAAGTGATCAGAAACTGGTTTAAACCTGTAACAGAACAGATGTTCAGTGCACTGAAACCAGTTTGAGATAAACCTGGTTGAATGTAGTATCAGTCTTAACTGATTTGGTTCAAACTGGTTTATGCAATGTCTGTCCCAGATCCATTGCTTGTTTAAGATAAACCAGACACCCCTAGCATCCCAACGTGCTCTCTGGGCTGGGCAGGGCTCTGTTCCATAGCAGGGCTGATCCCTCCAATCTACTTGGCTAGAGCTCTAAACACTGCAGGTTGTTCCCCCACCCTCCCTGCTAAGCAGGAATTCCCTCCTCCCCTCTGCCTTTCTGAGGAGGTGTCTGTGTATTAGCTAGCAGTCCACATGCTGGTTATGGTCCCTGCTGAATCAACAAGCAGGATCAACAAGTAGCTGGTAATGTCCCTCTGTTTTCTTAATTGGGTGATAAACAGTGTTATCACCCTGCTGGGCTAATTGGAGCTTTCCATGCCCCTCTCAGCTCCATGCTGTGGAAGGAAGGGAGGGCTGCACTAGTGCCTCCTGGCTTTTAGCCTGAGCCACTGCAGGCATGTGCCTGCATTTCTGGGATGTCTGTCTGGTTACAAAACTGACTTAGCCTAGCCAAGTTAGACTAACCTGCAAAGATTGAATCAATTCAGGCTCTGGCTTTTTTAATGTTTGTCCCTAGCCTTTAAGTTGTGGTGCCAATATCCTGTAACTCCTTTTTTCATAAGAACAATAAGAAATGTATTATAGTTGTTGGAAGCCAATACCCTTGATAGCTAAGCAGCTCACAAGGGTCTTTTATGCAAAGTCGTGGTCTGCCTCTTAGGATCAAAATCACCAGAAGAAATTACATTATCTGCCCAACTGATTAGCAGTTTTTTCAGAAAAAGCCAATTACACATGAAAAAATTCACTTAGTTTTCTGCTGATTGCAGTCTGGTTTTCTGACGATTGATTTGATGTTTTAATAATAGTATTGGGAATCTCAGGCTTTATCAAAAAAAAGAAGAAATTACAAAACACTGTAGCATTAATTTCATGCTTAAACTTTGTAAGCAAATCTAATATATAGGAAAGGTATTGGCTTCAGAGTCCCAAGTCTCAAAGTTCTGATTTGTAGATAATAGGAGAAGCAGCAAAGCTGCAGCAGAATATGGTAATATGACTTCAGAATCCATTCTGTATATCTGTATCAATGTCTGTGGCTTTTATTTTGGCACTTAAGTTGTGACTGTCACTAATGATCCCAGAGGGAGGGCTGAATTCTGAGAAGGCTTGAACCTTGGAGTGAGGAGCAATTAAAGCTGTACTCCAACCTCGGTATACATTTATGCAGTCTCAACTCCTCTTGTTGCTCCTGGGGGATAGTAATTTACTGCTGTACTCTTCCCAGTACACTTAATTACTTTGATCAGTGAATAGGAAGGGCAGGACCAAATCTGTGACTGTCCCCTGCCTTTGCTCACTCTCTTTGACTAGTTCAGCAAAAATCATAGTCTTTCCTCATGAGTCATATCCCCCAGCCCCCTCACCATTTTTATCACCCTCTGCTGGACTCTCTCCAATTTGTCTACATCCTTTCTGTAGTGGGGGGGCCAAAACTGAACACAGTACTCCACATGTGGTCTTACCAATGCTGAGTAGAAGGGAATAATCATTTCCCTTGACCAGCTAACAACACATCTATCAATGCAGCCCTGTAAGCTGTTAGTCTTCTTGGCACAAGGGCACATTGCTGCCTCATATTCAGCTTATTGTTGACTATAACCCCTTAGTCCTTTTCTGCAGAGCTGCTATGCAGCCAGTCAGCCTCTAGCCTGTACTGGTGCATGGGATTGTTCTGTCCTAAGTACAGAACTTTGCACTTGTCCTTGTTGAACTTCATGAGATTACTTTTGGCCCAATCCTCTAATTTGTCTAAGTCACTCGGAATCCTAGCCTGACTCTCCAGCATATCTACTACGCCCCACAGCTTGGTGTCATCTGAAAACTTGCTGAGGGTACACTCTGTGCTCTCTTCCAGGTCACTGATAGAAGACATTGAACAAAACAGGCCCCAGGACCTATCCCTGGGGTACTCCACTTGCTACTGGCTGCCAACTAGACATCGAGCCATTGATTACTACTCTCTAAGCCTGTTGCTCCAGCCAGTTTTTCTATCCACCTTACAGTCCATTCATCCAGCCCATACTTCCTGACCTTCCCTGCAAGAATGCTGTGGGAGACCATATCTAAAGCCTTGCTAAAATCAAGGTACATCCACTGGTCTCTCTGCATCCATAGAGCCAGTCACTTTATCATAGAAGGCACTCGGGTTGGTCAGGCATTACTTGCCCTTGGTGACTCTATGTTGACTGTTTCTAATCACCTTCTTCTCCTCTAAGTGCTTAGAAATGGCTGCCTATAAATTCATCATGGGGGCCCGGAAGGGAATTGGTGAGGCTCTACTCACCAAGGCGCTCCTGGGGGGTTTTGAGAAATAATGGTCATAAGCTAGCAGAGAGCAAATTTAGACTGGACATTAGGAGGAACTTCTTCATGGTAAGAGTGGCCAAGGTCTGGAATGGGCTCCCAAGGGAGGTGGTGCTCTCCCCTAGCCTGGGGGTCTTCAAGAGGAGGTTGGATGGGCATCTGGCTGGGGTCATCTGAACCCAGAACTCTTTCCTGTCTATGCAGGGGCTGGACTTGATCTATTGAGGTCCCTTCCGACCCTAACATCTATGAATCTATGAAATGGATTCCTTGAGAATCTGCTCAATGATTTTTCCAGGGACTGAGGTGAGGCTGACTGGTCTGTAGCTCCCTGGATCCTTCTACGTCCCTTCTTAAAGACGGGCAGTATATTTGCCCTTTTCTAATCATCTTCCAATCACCATGAGTTTTCAGAGATGATAGCCAATGGCTCTGCAATCACATCGGTTAACTCTCTCAGCACCCTCGGGTGCATCCTATTTGGCCCCATGGACTTAGAAAAGCTGGACATGTATAAGTAGTCCCTAACCTGTTCTTTCACCACTTTCATCTAACCTGTACTTTGGGGAGGGTTGCTCACCTCCTCCCCAAATTGTTCTGCCAGATGCAGTAGCCTGGGAGCTGATCTGGCCTATAGAGACTGAGGTAAAAAAGGCAGTAAGCGCTTCAGCCTTTTCTACATCCTCTATCATAAGGTTGGCCCCCATTCAGTAAGGAACCCACACTTTCCCTGATCCTCCTCTTGCTACTGACATACTTGTGGAAACCCTTCTCATTACCCTTCCCATTCCTTGCTAGCTGCAACTCCAATTGTGCTTTGGCCTTCCTGCCTTCATCCCTGCATGCCCAAGCAATGATCTCCTATACTTCCCTAGTTATTTGTCCAAGTTTCCACTTCTTATAAGCTTCCTTCTTGTGATTTAGTGTACAGAAGAGTTCCCTGCTAAGCTAAGCTGGTCTTCTGCCATACTTGCTAGTCTTCCTGTGCATTGGGATGGTTTGTTCCTGCATTCTCAGTAAGGCTTCTTTGAAGTACTGCCAGTATTCCTGGCCTCCCCTCTCCCTCAGTCTGGCCTCCCAGGGAATCCTGCCCATAAGTTTCCTGAGTGAGTTGAAGTCTGTTTTTCTGAAGTCCAGGGTCCTTACTTTGCTGCTCTCCATACCTCCTTTCTTCAGGATCCTGAACTCAGTTGTCTCACGGTCACTGCTGCCCAAGTTTCCATCCACTACTACATTTCCCATCAATTATTCCCTGCTTGTGAGCAGCAGTTCAAGAAGCGCATGGCCCCTTTTTTGCCACTCCAGCACTTGCACCAGGAGGTTGTCCCTAATACTCCAAAAATATTGTGGGTGAATAGTCTTACTTACTCCTAGATGCAAGGTTAATGCAGTCCAAGATGTATGTAAGATGGGGTCTTACTCCTCTATTCAGCTATGTAATCAGAGTTATAGTCTAGCTCTACAGATGGTAAGAGATTGAAGATGCGCAACCTATGACAAGAATTGGGAAGCTCATTTATATAAAACTTCTTCCTCTAGCCTGGTATGTAATTCCCAGCTGTTGTCCCTTTGTTTTATCTTTGTGTAGATTTCAGTATCAGGCAGGTCAGTCAGCTACAGACCTTGCATCCATTAATTTTGCTTAACATAAAAGGCTGCAAGTATTTCTCTAGTATCAGATGTAAATCTAGCTACTAACCTGTGATTTACTTGTGCAAAGGAAAAGGATCCCACTGCTGTGATTAGCTGGAGGTGAAGTAAGATAACTTCCTAATTAAGGGGGGAATTTTGAGCCTAACTACTGAAGAAGTTTTGGCATAAGGACTGGAATCATCTTAAATGAAGTCTTAAATGTACAGAAGTGGAGGAAGTGAAATCACATAACGCAGCTTGCAATTATTAAATATAACAGATTGTAGCACTTAGGAATTTTTTGAATGTGCTCTTCTGTTTATAGGTTTTGGTTAGATGTGGTATTTGGAGGAAACTATGGATGCATCTACACATGCAAGTGCTCTGGGGTGGGTTTGAGTCTAGAGTAATTTACTTTAGAGTAAACCCACCCTGGACAGGTGTCAACACATACAGGGAAATGGGAGAAGTTTAGCTGCCAATAATCTCCCAGCCCCTGCTCTGCAATCATGGAGCAGGGGCTAATAATCACCTCTCAGCTCTTGCTTTGTGATCGTGGAGAAGGGGCTGGGAGATGATAATGCCCCCTGCCCCAGCAACAAGAAGCTTCCAGGACCCACTCTGCAATTACAGTTGTGGAGCTGGGAACTATAATCTCTGAGCTCCAGTTCCACAATCACAAGAGTTATGGATGAGAGATTACAATTTCCTAGTCCCTGCTTCATGATCACGATTGTGGAGCAAAACCTGGGAGCTTCCTGCTGCTGGGGCAGGGGGGCAAGGTCTCCTTGCAAGCTCCAGAGGCAGAGCCCACCTGCCTGCAACTGGCTGCAGTACCTGCATTCTGTCCCTCAGCCCAACTAGGCAAGTGGCGGGCTATGCCCTGCTGCCACTTACCCGGCTGAGGTGGGAGGGTGTGGGATGTGGAATGCAGGTGCAAGGACGCTGGGAGTGAGGGCTATGCCCTGCAGCTGCTTGCCCAGCCACAGCAGAGGGGTGTGAGAGCGGGGGCTGTGTCCAGCTGCTGTTTGCTCCCTTCCACCCAGAGTGAGCCACGCCTGCATTGCATCCCCTCCCCACCCCCCGGGCAAGTGGCACCAGGGCATAGCCCCTGCTCCCAGCACTGCCGTTCCCACATCCCATGCCCTGCCCTTCTCCCCAAGTCCCATGCACCCCCCTACCCCAGCTGGGCAGCTTGTTCCAGCCCCAACCTGTCCCTTCCTGTGGGAGTGTTGATCTGCCCCCCCACACACCCTTTTCCTCCCCCTTCTGCCAGACTTATCAGCTGGAGGCAGCCAGCTGTGTCCAGCATGCTGAGGACTGCTGCCTGTTTAGTCTATGGCCGAATCTCAAAAGCAGTGCCAAATCTTCTGATCCAATTTGGTAGAATCTAATCAGGACAGTGACTCGAAACTCCAAATCGAATCGATTTTGGAGTTTTTGAATCACTGTCCCACCAAATCCGAATCCAAAATGAATACTTGCCACTTTGCACAGGCCTAATGGAGAACTCTGGTCTTGGTGGCCAGTCACGTCGCCCAATACCAATGAACTCCCTGTTGTATGCCCCTTTTTAAAGTCTTAGATCTGCTCTTGGCCTCAGTTGCTATCAGCATAGATCAATCATAAACTTTAGTGGGGTTTTATGGGGTTTTTTTAGTTTAAATAGAGAAGAGGACTTGATCTCCATGCTTCCTCAGTGCTTTCAGCTGTTCTGTTGAATCTGACAACATAGATGCGAGTTATTGAGGCTTGCAGTGATGAGGCTTGGGATGGAGATACTAGTCATTTGGGAACTAGAATGAATCCAAACTCAATTTACAAGATTCATTTCAGAAAAAGGGTTTGATTATATCTTTCAGTCATCAGAGCTTTGGACTGGATTCAGATCAGCAGTTGACTCTGAGCTTGTGGTTCAGCTTGGTGATTTTTCTGGAATGTTATTTAATATAATTTGGTTTTCTTTCCACTTGTAGCTCAATTGTTTTTAATGGTGGTCTTTTTGTACTGAAATATTCAAGTCTCCTAGTACAGACAAGGATTCTGTGTCTCATTTTCGGTATGCAGCATGAAAAAGACATTATTTACTCAACAAGCACTCCACTTTCATTCTCTATTTTAAATGCAGGTAGATATTGTGGTATCCTAAATGTCACCATGTGGTGAATGAAGACTTTTTTTTAATGCAACTCCTGGAGTTGTTGTGAGGCTTGTTTAATATTGTAAATTAAACAGTTCACTTGGTATGATTAAGGGACAAAATATTTATTTTATAAAGCTACAGTATCCTATTAGCATTTAGAATTTAGAGTTAACTGTTATGGGCTATATTCTCTAATACAGCATGTGGGCCCATTAAGCATTGTAATTAGTGGAGTTTGACCCTTATTTGAATGGCATATTTTGCCATGAACATTTGAGTCAAAGTGCCAACATTTTGTTATAAACAAACACAAAGCAACCCCCCCCAAAACAAAATGACAAAACAAGCAAGAAAACAAATGTTTAGTTATATACATATGTAATTAATTCACTATAGTAGTGTATGCATTGGATCCAAACCTGATTTCTAAACACGTTTTTTGCAGCAATCACTGTATGTCATTTTTTAATGTAAGTGCTATACCAGAAATGATCAAAAAAGCCCCATTAAAGGGATGATTAAATCTCAACTGTTGGCATAATGCTTAGTGCTATGAGGTTGGATGAAAAACAACTACATAGTTACATTTATGTTCACTTTGTTTTCGTAGTAATTACGTTTGCCCATTAAACTTTTTTTGTATTCTGGGCTAGAAACAGAGTGGCTTGAATGACTATCAAGGAATGACTATACATGGCAATAATACAGAGCAAATGTATGGCCAAAGGCAGGGTAGTGATGCACCTCACAGACTAACTCAATATTAGTCTATAAATTGTATGTCCTGATTGTAATTGGGTCCAATTATACTTTTAGGCACTTGCTTTTCTTGAAAGCAATATGAAGTCTCATCATCCTCCCAAGACTTCTAGAAAACTTAGGGCATCCTTACACGTGCTCTGGGATGTGGGGTAGAGTACTTTAATTAGAGAAGATTTTGGAAGCTGCACTAATTAAAACACCCATAGGGTCTTGTGTATTCAGTGACCCACACTTTAAAATAGTGGCAGGGGCATTTTAACTCCTAGAATGAACTTTCCTTAAGTGCCTCTGCCACCATTTTGAAGTGTGGGGATGCCGAATACACATGACGCTGAGGCTGCTGGAGCATGCTAATTATCACGCTCCAGCACTCAATTAATCCCTTTGAGGGAAGCAAATTAACTGCACACTAGTAACTGTGCAGTAGCAGATGTGTAGATACCAACGAAAACCAAACTTGGTTCCTGTCAGCCCCACCACCAGCCCTGCCAGTCCCAACCTTGGGTTAGCCCCAGGGCCATGGGGCTTGGCATTTCTCCAGCCTTGGAGCTGGGGTAGCTCTTTACCTGCCCAGCTCTTTGCCTGCCCCAGCCTGCTCTTCAAAACTTTGCAGTGACCCTGGGGGCCAGCTGCAGCACCCTGCTCAGTGCTGGCCCCTGACCCAGTCCTACCACCTGCCAGCCTTGTCCCATGCTTTACCCCTCTGCTGTGCACTGAAAGCATCTGCCCAGGCCTGGACTCTCCCCTATAGCCCCTGAGGGCCATTGAAGGAGGTATGCTGGCTTCATCCCCGATGCAACACACCGACTCCCAGGGGGAATAACTGGTCCTAGGAGGAGACTACAGACCTCCTTGCACTGTGGAGTGAGGCTGAGCTTCAGAGCCAGTTTTCCCGAGGTGGGCACTCCAATGTGCACATCTATGAGGGCCTGGTGGCCTACCTGTGGGAGTGCAGGCATGACTGGTCAGCACAGCTGCATAAAAGTCAAGGCCCAGTGGGTCAGTGTCAACCACGAGTCAGGGTCTGCCTGCAGGATTAATCAAGTCTATGCTCATTAGAATATGTTGGAACAGGCATCAGGCATGTGTATAGGTGCCCACAGAGCTTCAGTAAGGCACTTTTATACTCTCCTGGTAGAGACAGCATCCTTTTACATCCTTTCAGGGAGGCAAGTGCTGTCATTCTTATGCTTAGGTGAGCACAAGTATTGCAAGTACTGCTACCTCCTATATCAGCCTACAAGTAGGTGGCTCCTGACAGTTTCCCCCTCCCTCATCTTGTGCATGTATACAGGAATTAATTACAGGCTGGGTTCTTTATTGCTGTTCCTTTGATTTGAACAACAATAGGAACACCGTTCTCGACAGAACATTTCCAGAGACTAATTGTATGTCACTGGTTGTCAGGCACTGTTTTCAACATCATACCTTATTAATTTCCACTATCTGAAGTGCATAATAATTACTCAAACTGGGCATGTCTACATGAGATGCTGTACTGCACAGCTAGTCAACTGAGCAGTAAAGCATCACCATCTTTATGCAGGTGTCAGCACCGCCACCTGGGGGCCACGGGGCTTGGAGTTTCTCCAGCCCTGGGGCTGGGGCAGCTCTTTCCCTCCCTAGCCTGCCCTTTAAAGCTCTGCAGTGACCCTGAGGGCCTGTGCCACTTGCAGCCTGGGTCTGGCCACTGTGTCCCAGAGCAGAGGCCCTGGGCCAGCTGCAGCACCCTGCTCAAATCCCAGTGCTGGCCCCTCACTCAGCTTTACCATCTGCCGGCCTGTTCCATGCTTTGCCCCTGTGTTATGCACTGAAGGCACCTGCCCAGGCCCAGACTCTCGCTTACAGCCCCTGAGGGCTATTGAGGGAGGTATGCTGGCTTCTGGGGTCATAACTAGTCCTAGGAGGAGACTGCAGACCTCATTGCACTGTGGGGTGAGGCTGAGGTCCAGAGCCAGTTTTCCTGCGGTGGGCACTCCAACGTGCACATCTATGAGGGCCTGGTGGCCTACATGTGGGAATGTGGGCATGACCGGTTGGCGCACCAGTGCTGCATAAAAGTCAAGGCCCTGCAGGCACAGTTGTTCAGTGTCACTGACCACAACTGCCAGTCAGGGTCTGCCCACAGGACCGTGCATTTTATATGGCAGCTGGACTGCATTCTTGGGCCCTGGTACCCTAGGCAGAGCTGCACCATGTTCCCCAGAGAGGCCTGCTAGAGCCTCCACCACAGTCTGGCAGCAGCAACGAGCTGTCAGTGGGGAGAGCCTGTTGGGTCAGCTCTAGCAGCCTAGGCCAGCACCTGCCCTGCCAGCTCCAGCAGCCCTGAGAGGCCAGCCCACCCTTATGAGCTCCATCTCCTCCCTGGATGGGGCTCCTGCCTGGGTAGCCTGGTAAATCCTGCACTAGGAGGATGGTGCTTCCCTCTGCTTCTCACCCTTGCCCCTACCCTTTCTCCCTGCTTGGCCTGGCTAAGCTCCGCTCTGGATCCTGGAGTTGGCCCCCACAGCACGCAGGGAAGTGGGAGGCAATACAAAACTTTATTGAGCAACTATGGGTCTCTCACATGCAAAGAAATGCTTTAATGCCCACAGTGATGTCATCCTCAGCTGTGTGGGGGCAGGGATGCATAGTGTAGGCAAGTAGTGTACCCCTTCGGGTGGTACTGTAGTGAAGTGTACCCCTTCAGGTGGTGGTGAATGTTGTGGGGAAGGTGCAGGCTTGCCAGCCACACCATCAAAGCTCAGGGTCCCATGTCAGGTTCTCGGGTGTCCCTGGGGCACCATTATCAGTGGGGTGTAGTGGGTTGGGCACCCCTCAGTCTGTGGAAACATCTTGTTGTGGCATGCCCAGAACACCCTCATCAGGGGCATGCTTGGGGCATAGGCCATGCATAGGGGGTGGGGGCTGCTTTGGGGCACCTCTGGAGAGGCCCCCTGAAGGGGGAGAGGGAGGGGATGCCACTGGCTGTGTGCCCAAGTTTGCTGGGAGCCCCTTGGCCCCTGACCCTGGGCTCTGTGGGCCTGGTAGCAAGGGAGGAGATGGCCTGGCCTGCAGGAAGAGAAGGTGGGGAGAGGGTTTGGAGCACCTGTTGCAGGTTCTTCCAGGAGCCAGGCCTGTCCTGTCTTGGAAAGGGGGTATAGAAATTTTACTAACAAGATCGTAAATAATAGTGTAGCAATTAAACTTCTACAGCAGACTCAGCCTCCAAGGACAGGCTGATAAGACTCTGCAATGACCAAATCCTATTCACTTTGAAGTCTGAAGTAAGTTTCCTCCCTATTAGTTACCATTTCTAAACAAACATGTAGCCAAAAACCAGTTTTGAAACAATTAAGAGTTTTCCCACACTGACCTAACATCTTGTTTTCCTTCACAGTGGAAAATTCTCACCTGCATGCGCATCTTGTCAGTAAACTATAAATCGCCTCTAACAGTTTTATTCGGGGCCTCTGAGTTCGCTCAGAGTGCCCAGCATGCTGAATAAATTTTGAGATTGACAGCAACTCTGTGTCTTTGGGAATAGCTCTGCAAGGGGTCAAGAACTCCTCAACAATTTGGCGACCCAGATGGGACCCCTTGTGTGCTGACCCGGCTGCTTGTCGTTCAGACCAGCCTTCCCAGCCAGCATAGCTGAGTTTGTGACCATTCGGAGGGCTCGGTCTGGGCGTCGGGTAAGTGGGGCCCGCCTTGAGGGGTAGCTGTTCCCAGGAATTTATAGACCAGAGTGCTTAAGTCTCGGGAGGATGGGACAATCGGCTTCAAACGTCCCACCAGGATCTCCTTTAGGGAGGCTTCTCCAGGTTTGGGGAGAAGGGAATCTGTCGGTGCAGTCTGGCATGGGCAGGAAGCGTGCTTGTATTTTGTGTACACAGGAGTGGTCTGTCTTAACTCAACAAGGTGCTCCGGATAAATGGTGGCCGAAATTTGGCTCATTTGATTGGTCTCATTTGGCATTCCTTCGAATGGAATTGGTAGCTTTAAAACTCAACAGATGGATTATTGGTACCTATGGGCTGAATTGGCTAAAAAAGCCCCAAAACTGGTTCTTTACTCTACCACTCCACCTCCTTATGATCCTCTGATTTCAGTCTCTGTGGAGTCTGAAGACGGACCTGAGCCTCTCTACCCTGCTCTCCCTGTCCCCAGTCAACCCCTGCCCCCTGATGAGAGCGCTGCAGCTCCCGTGGCGTCAGCGCCGGCTCCAAGCTCCGGACCCCCTGCCTCCAGAAGCTTTTCTTTGGTCTGAGCCAGGGTCCTGTGGGAGAGGCATTTCCACCCAGCCAGGGGAAGGAGCACCTGAATGCAGTGGTTCAGGCTCCTTTGTGAACCTATCCGGTCCCGTTTGTGGATGGCGGGGGCAGTTTCCAGGTTCGTCCTACTCTAATTCATGTGCCTTTCACCCGAGGGGACCTCCTCATTTTGCAACAACAAACCCCCTCTTTTTGGGAAAAACCTGATAAAGTAGGACAGACTATTCGGCGCATAGTCCATACTTATGACCCTTCTTGGTCAGACATGCAGGAACTCATGGATACCCTGCTGACCCCAGATGAGTGTGCTAAAGTTTTAGACTGTGCCAGGGCTGTTGCCTGAGCAGCAAACAGAGATCCTTGGCCTTCTAGTGAACCTAATTGGGATTACAACATCCCCGGGGGAAGGGCATCCCTGAGGGAAGCCCGGAATGATTTACTAGCAGGCTTTGATGAAGCGAGTAAAAAGTCTGTGAATTGGGGAAAATTCCATGCATGCAAACAGGGACCCGAGGAGCATCCGGATGCCTTCTTTACCTGTTTGTGTGAGGCAGCCAAGACATACGTTCGTCTTGATGTAGATAAACCAGAGCATGTGCCTTCACTGGTATCAGCCTTTGTAAACCAGAGTGCTCCTGATATTGAGGAGCATTTCTGCAGGTATACTCCAGGGTGGGAAGGAAAGAGTATGTTAGAGATAAGAAACATAGCAAGCTATGTGTTTGATGGGAGAAAGGAGAGGGAAAGAAAGAAGGAGAGAGAGGAAGATTTTAAGCTAGTAGCTGCAATGGTTGAGGGAACTGTGCACAGCATGTCAGGAAGAGGACGGAACAGGGGAAGGGGCCAGGGAGGGTTTCAACGAAGGGGATTAGGTCAGAGAAACCAGGGTGAGGGGTAGTCCGCAGTTCAAAGGGCCAGCGAAGTATGTTACTACTGTAAACAACCTGGACACTTCAAACGAGAGTGTCCCCAGAGGAAGGGGATGAACATCGGAGCCATCTCAGAACGGGGGCCCCCTCCAGACCAGTGACACCAGGAGCCGGTGTCAGAAACTGCTCACAGGAAAGAAGGACTCAATGACCCGACTGACCACCCTCACCCAGTCTGCCCTGTGGTAGCTATAAATTGCAATAAGAGTGACCCTGTTGCCTCAATTCAGGTAGGAGAGCAACAATATTATTGTTTAATTGACACTGGCGCTACTATGTCTATGTTATCTACAACTCCTGAGCATGCAGGTCTAATTGAAGAAGGAACTGAGAATGTGATGGGAGTGGGGGGTGGAATTGTTCAAAACTAGCAGAAGTGCCTCTACTCGAGTCCAAGTGGGACCTTGTCGTGTGAACACTCCTTTTTGTTGTCTGCCCGTGCTCCTATGAATTTATTAGGACGGGACTTACTGTGTAAGCTGAGGGCCACTCTATGCTGTAGTCCGGAGAGAATAACTTTAGAATTACCAATTGACAAACTGCCTTATTTTGCTGGGGCATTGGCCTTGGGGGGGAGGGGGGAAGAGAAATTTACCAGTGGAACTACAACAATTGCCAGCCACAGCCTCTCCACCAGGGTGGAGTTCCAGAACACAGGCAACTTGCGTGCTGCCAGTTCTATGAGTGCTCATGTTGGCGAAGGTACCATGGTGGTTGACGACCAGAGTGAAAACCCTACTGGCTGTAGTAGGGGTGGTTGCCATGGGGTGAGCACATGATGGGGATGTGGGTCCCATCCAGGGCCCTGATGCACTGGGGAAACCCAGGTTGTGGAACCCCATCACCACCTCTAGCGCCCCATGGACCTGAAGCATGCTGTGCCCCAGCACATCCTAGAGGACACCACAGGCCTCTGGAATGGCCTTCCTGGCAGTTGCCTTGCCCACACCAGAGGTGGCTTGCATAGTGCAAGCTGGTGGACTTGGTCAGCTTGGGCTGGGCATTGGCCAGTTGGGTCTCCACAGGGAGAAGCAGCCACATGGTTGTGGCTTGCCACTCCGGGTGCAGGAGGAGGTGATTGAGGAGTTCCTGGAAGGTGGCCCAGCTCATCCAAAAAGACTCCAGCCACTGCTCATCATCCTAGGTGCTCTGGACGATGTGCCATCGCCAGTCCTGGCTGGCTAGGTGGGCCCACAGGCAGCAGGGCTGGAGGTCCATGAGCTCATGGATGACATCAGTGGCGATGTCCTTGTGTGCATCATTGGCAACACTGGTGGGGTCCAGGTGACAGCCCAGGGGCTTGGCACCATCAGCATGGTAGCAGGGTGCCTCAGTGAGACTGGCCACATTGCGTATAGCACAGGGGGGCAGGCAAAGCTGAGACTGACCTGGGCCAAATGACAGTTGCTATGGCAGCCAAGTATGGTGAGTAGGGTGGCAAGCACTAGCTTGGGTCACCAGTTGTCACTTCCTGAGCTTGGGGGTGGAGGACCTATTGAATAGTGGGCACAGGCTCTAGTGACAGAAAGCTGTGCCAACATACTGCAGGCTTCTCTGGGCCTGAAATGCAGGTGGCCAGGGAGCACCACACAGGACTGGCTTTTAAAGAGGCCCCTGCAGCACAGGAGGCTGGAAGCAGGCTACTGCCATAAAGAGCAAATCTGCTCCAAAATGACTGCACATATAGACATATAGCACTAATTGCACATGTAAACATGCCCACTGAGTCACATGTTTCTTTGGTGTGGAACCAAATTTGACTTTTGTAACTTCTTGATATTGAAGTCCTTGGAAGCCACATGCATCCAAGAATAGAATTTGGCCCTAAATTGGGCTTTTCTCGCTTTCTTTTTTTGTATCAGCATAAAGTAACACTGTATATTTCAAATTGAAGCTGAGCCACAGCCTCTTTACTAGAGACTGAATCCAATTGATTTTTATTTTCCTGAGTGACTTTTAAATATGATTATTTCTGTGACAATCCAACTTGATATTAATTTGTTTATTGGGACTTGAGCTACCTTTGTGCTTTAATGGCTATGACAAAAAGGTGAAATCTAGGCATTTCAGAATTTGTTATTTTTAATGCCACTTATATCATAAACCAGAATAAAAAGTTTTATGGATCAAGTTCTGAATTTTTTGGATAATCTGTGTTAATTTAGGTGAAGCACCAAATTTTCATTGGACTGAATGGAAGGGTTTAAAATATATATAAAAATAAAATTACCAGAAGCTAGATTGTCTTAGAACGATTTGTAGGTTCAATAAATATAGAATAAAAGATAGTGAGATTTAACAAATAAATTCATATTCTTGTTCTTTGTCATTTGTTACAAAAACTGTCTAATTATTGTGCTTTTGAAAGAATCACTGTATCTCTTTAAATAGGGTTGATACATTGTTACCTAAATTAGTGTGGATTGCATTGGCATTTTAGATAGGAATATTTCTCTGGTACCTGAAACCTTGTGAAAGGTCAATAAGATATATAGAATCAAAGAGAACTACAGAGCCTCAACACTAAAAGCAGCACTGAGAATCTCATTAATGTTCTAAAACACAGCTGCACAGACAGAAAGCTATAAATACAGGAAAACAGCAGAGATTTTAAACAATTAGTAACCCCCTGCTATGTATATGACTATAGTGAGCATATAAAGACAGCAATAATCCCAGAAACTGGAGAAGTGCCAAATACGACTTGGGCTGAGTCCAAAGCCTTCTGAAGACATTAAATTAAAGTTCAGTAATATTATCAGATGAATAAATAACTTCACAAGAACAAAAACCCATTATGACCATATTAGAAACTCAACAGCTGTGAAGGCAGATGAAGGCTGCAATGGAACAAAATCTGCAGTTGTCTTGGTCTCCTTGCCATCGGATCAAGGTCCTGTTCCAACAAGAGCAGTGTGGAAGCTGATGTGCAGCAGCTTCTCCACAATAACGCAAGTCACACACAGGCATCTTTCATGCTAGCACATTCCTCAAGCTCTTTGACAACCAGCTAATTGTGACAGGAGCAGGATTGTGAGGTGTGGACGTTCCTAGTGGCATGAAGATGGCTGTTACAAGAAAGTTGTTTAGCACTTGGATGAGATAGGATTGCAATTCAGCAGCTGTAACTGGGACTAAGCAGCCCTCTTCAGGATATGCTTTGCTCACCCCACATAGGGAGGGGGCTAGAAAAGGTACCTTAAACATAGCCTGTTTAATACAGTATTCTGTGTTTCTTCCTGACTGGATAATCACATCCAGTGGAATTGCCTTTACTGTGGTCAAAAATACCAGTGAAGACACAAAATTTTTTTTCGGACCTGGAGCATCAGGACCCTCATGGACAGCTCCAATAGTGAATGCCCATAGTGCCACGCTGCAATCATGGCCTGAGAACTCAGGTGACACAACATCAGTGTAGCTGAACTGAGCAAGATCTAGCAAGTGGGAGATGGGGAGCTCAAAGAACATGTAGGTAGCTATAGCTTCTGGAAGGGTAACAGGAAGGAGAATGCCAACTTCACAGAGTTGGTTTTGCCTTTAAAAATGAGCTCACAAGCCAATTCAGTGAGTTCCCCATTGGAATTAATGAGCACTTCATGACACATGGGGGGCACAGGGAGGTATGTGCTCCTCACCCCAAGATTGGCCACCACTGAAGCTGTGACCAGCTTCTGCAGG
Organism: Crocodylus siamensis; assembly: GCF_052110815.1. Lineage (NCBI taxonomy): Eukaryota > Metazoa > Chordata > Crocodylia > Crocodylidae > Crocodylus > Crocodylus siamensis. The sequence goes on along the minus strand of NC_143398.1, from coordinate 44,132,952 downwards.
TGGTCACCACCTGCCCCTCCCCCCATCTTGCTGGTGACAGCCGCTGGCGGCTGTAGGCAGTCCCTGCTTGCCACCCACCACTTGCCACCCTCTAAACCCCACTCCCATCACTGACACTGCCACCTGTGGCTGCAGGCAGTCACCACCTGCCGCCATGGTGTCCCCCCAGTTGCAGAAGGCACCAGTCATTCATGGGAGCCAATATGCCACTATCATCAGTGTGTATGCCCTGAGTTTTGATGCCGCCAGTGAAATCAAGGAGGAATTCTCAGCCAACCTTGACCAAGTCCTTCCTGATGTTCTAGAGGAAGAGAGACTTATTGTTGGTGATTTAAATGCCAGAGTTGGAAAGGACGCTAATCTCTGGAATGGAACCATCAGCAAGGAAGGAGTAGGAAAGGTCAACTCCAGTAGCATCCTCCTCTTGACTAAATGCACAGAACATAAACTCACCCTCACCAATACCCTGCTCTGTCAGGCACAAGAAATTATGGCAACACCCACAATCTGAGCACTGGCACCTGATTGACTATGTCATTGTCTGTGCCTGGGATTGCAAAGATGTCCACATCACCTGAGCTATGCTAGGAGCTGATGATTGTTGGACTGATCACTAACTCATCTTCTTGGTTATGTGACTCAAACTGGCTCCCAAATGATGGCTGCAGCAGAAGCAATGCCAATGGAAGATCAATGTTGAAGGATTCAAAGACCCAGCCAAGCAAGACCTTTAACATCAGTACCTCAATGAAAAACTGGTGATTTCCAGTCAACAATGGAAGAATGTCAATAGCATGTGGGGTGACCTCAAGTTCACTGTTGTCAGTGCCTGTGAAGAGACGCTTGGATTCTGTACAAGGAAACATCAAGACTGGTTTCATAAAAATGACTGGGAGATCCAAGATTGATCACAAATGCAAGGCCTTTTGTGCTTGGCAAAATGACACCAACTCCAAGCAAAAGAAATTTAATCTCCAGCAAGCCAAGGGGGAGGTCAAAAGGCAAACACACAATATGAAGAACAAATAGTGGGAAGACAAGGCTAAGGAGATTCAACATCTGGCTGATATCCATGATATACAAGGCTTCTTCTGTGCCACCAAAGCTATCTATGGTCTGGGTACTCGGGGACCAACCCCTTTGAGACCTAAGAATGGAGGATACCTGATCAAGGAAAGAAGAGCCATCAATGCCTATTGAAAGGAGCATTTTGAAGACCTTCTCAATCAAGACTGCTGTTGACGAGAATATTCTCAACTCCATCCTGCAACACCCAGTCAGAGATGACCTCAGAATCTCTTCAACCCTTGACAAGGTGAGGAAAGCCATCAGCAGATGAAGAACAATAAGGCATCTGGATCGGCTGGAATCCCTGATAAAATCTTAAAACAGGGAGGAGAGGAACTTACATCACAGCTTCATGCCCTCATCTTAAGAATCTGGAATGATAAGGAAATGCCATATGACATTAGGGATGCCATGACTGTGATAATCTTCAAGAAAGGAGACCAGTCCAACTGTGAAAACTGTAAGGGGATCGTCTTGCTGTCCACCACAGGAAAGATCACTGTGAGAACCCTTCTGAATTGTCTCCTTCCACTTGCTGAACAGCTCCTCCTGGAATATCAGTGTGGGTTTAGGGCATCAAGAGGTACAACTAACATGATCTTCAAAGCTTGCAAGCTGCAGGAGAAATGTCAGGAAAAACATAAGCCTCTTTACATGGCCTTGTTTGACCTCACAAAAGCTTGCATCTCTGTCAGCCAAGAAATGTTGTGGATGATCCTTCTAAAATATGGATGCCCACTGAGATTTGTCACCATACTTTGCCTGCTCCATGATGTTATGTGAGCAGTGATTCTCAGTAATGGATCTATCACAGATCCCTTTGAGGTTAAAACAGGAATTAAGCAAGGCTACATCATCGCTCCAACACACTTCTCAATATTCTTGGCCGCAATGCTACATCTGACCACCAACAAGCTTCCAACCAGAGTGGAGCTAAACTACTGAATGGATGGTAAACTATTTAACCTCAGCCAACTCTGAGCCAAAACCAAGACCACCCCGACCACAATCATTGATGATCAGTATACTGATGATGCTGTAGCGTGTGCTCACTTGGAAGCAATTGTCAGCGTCTTTACAGAGGCATACAGGAAAACGGGACTGATGCCTAACATTTAGAAGACTAAGTTCCTGCAACAACAAGCTCCTAATGAACAGTCCCCAGCTCCAGTAATCCAGATTCATCGTGAGACTCTAGAGAATGCTGAGTGTTTCCCGCATCTCAGAAGCCATCTCTCGCAGAAGGCTAACATTGACGAATAAATCCAACATAGCCTCAAGTATTCAAGTGCCTGGATGCTCTGGATGCCTGAAGAAACACGTGATCAAGGATCACAACATCAGACCTGAAACCAAGATTATGGTTTATCAAGCAGTCGTGATTTCCACCTTCCTGTATGGCGCTAAGACATGGACAATGTGCAGAAGACATCTAAAGTTGTTGGAGAAATACCATCAACACTGCCTTTGGAAGATCCTCTGAATCCAGTGGGAAGACAGATGCACCAACATTAGTGTCCTCTTGCAAGCAAACACCACATGTATTGAGACAATGATCATCCAACATCAACTTTGCTGGACTGGTCACATCATCTGGATGTCTGACTCCAGACTCCCAAAGCAAGCTTTATTCTCTCAACTCAGCCAAGGCATACACTCAAGAGGAGGGCAGAGAAAGCACATCAGGGACATCCCCAAGGCCAACTTAAAAAAAATACAACATCTATGTCAACTCATGGAAGGCTATTGCCCAGGACCGCCCCCAAATGGAAGAAGAATCTGCTGCAGGGATCTCAGAACTCTGAAACCTCACAACAACAACAACAGGAGATGGAGTAAGTGGGAGTGGAAGAAACATCTTGTTGTGGAGCAACTCAAGAATCCAGTGTCACCCACCCCACACAAAAACACGTCTGAGCTGCAGTACAGTCTGGTGATCCTGGATAGGCTCTGGATAGGCACCTGGATAGGTGTGACCAGCCGTCTCTGGACACACAGATAAGACAATCACCCTTGACTGTGAGGGATTGCTGAAGAAGATAAATAGCCACTGTGGTGTTTTTCTCTGAGTGTGCTCACAAAAGGATTAGTGAAAGTTATTATGCGGGTTTGTATAAAATACATATGGATTAATGTATGCTCATATATTACAATAAAAAGCTTTGTGTGCCCTGGTGCATTTAGAAGCCTTAACCACAAATGCTTAAGGTTTCCCTGAGCCACAGGGAAACTGGCAGAGCTGACTGCGTGAGAGGGCTCTTTTTTTAAACCTTATTTCATTCAGATTCTATGCCATATCACCTAAAATAATTCATAAAAAACATTAACCATTAGAAAACTGGTAATTATAAGCACTATATAGTAGAAAAAAGCTAATCTGTTAGTTACAATCAAATAGAAAAACAGTTGCAGATATTTATAGGTTTTTTAATATATAAAATTAACTAAGTAATAACCGTTATGCTGTGTCCATATTTAAATTATAAAAATAGGAGATTTGTCGTCCTCATTTAATGATCCACATTCCCATGAAACACCTTTAGTTTATTATACCAAGGAGCCATTTTGCCATGTTTTTGATTTTCTGAAATCAGACATCTGAACTAAAATGAAATGAAGTCAAAGAAAAATGAAAAACAGTCAATACAATATCATTGCTTATGCCTGCATTACCTGTCAGCTCCATGTTCCTGGGGAACCCTGACACAGGACACAGACTGTCTGACTCACAAAGAATCCCTGCCCCCCCCGCCTAAACAGAAACTGATTAAAATGCAGTGAGAGACGCACCTAAAACCCTCCAGATAAGGGTGACAAGAGTGAAACAACTGCCCTAGGTCTCATTTGCATCTGAGCTGGGACCAGATGACCATTCATTTACATGAGAGATGGAGAACAGAAAACCTGAAGCAGAGACTGCAGTGAATTCTGGGATCAGTGAAGCGGGGGAGCAGTGCATGATGGGGAATCTGTGTTCCAAATGCTAATCAACCCTCCCACCCAGCTCAGCACTTATCAGACAAGTTCTAATCTGGATTTACAAAGGACGTTTCCCCCCCACACACACACACACAAACACACACCTCTAAGCAAAAATAGGTCTACTAGGCATCTCAGGCCGTACATTCCCGGTCCCACTATGGGAGGTCTATGGAAACAAACTTGGTTGCCGGGTTAGGGAATGCTGAGGCAATAGACCAAGTCAGAGGGGGTATGGATAACATTTGAACAATGGTAAAGGGTTCATCACAGCATCCAGTCCGTTGGAGCCCTGTCCACAAGTATTGTCATATTTTTCCCAAGACGACTGGTGGAAGTCCTCTCCACAAAGGTTAGGAACACTCCAATAATTGCCTTAAGTCTGTTAAAAGACTATAGTAAGACCTGGAAAAGTCATGCTAAGCTGAGGCTTGTTCACAGCAAGTAAAAATCCAAAACCCTGATGCTGCAAGCTGTCTATTGTTTCTGAAGACACCAGGAGATATCCCATCAAGTATATGTGCTATCCATAGGAATGTCAAGCTGGGTCCTAAGTATGTGTTTCCTGAGTATCAATCAGTTTCCTGAGATGTTCCACCCAGATAACCCCTTGTCAATAGAAAAGACAATTTGATTTACACTATTGAGAATGCTTGAAAGAAGCTGAACTGAGGGTATAAAAATCTGTAAAAGAAGCAGCAGTGTGTGTGTGCTGACACCACCTGCTTTCTTCTGGAGAGGCTGAAGGAGGCAGATCATCTCCCTTCAAGGATTGTGCTGAGAACTTTAACCTGTCAGCTCTGCAAACTGAGTGCCTTGGACTGGTGAGATCCCATCTCTCTCTCTCTCTCTCTCTCTCTCTCTAAGCATAGATTTCTGAACTTGAACTGTATTAGTTAAGCTTGAGCTAAGCTTCCCCAAATACTTAGTGAAACCAGGGTAATACTGTAGCTGTTTGTGTTTGTTTTTCCTGTGCCTGTTGATTACTGCTAGTGCCATTGTATATTTCATCTACTTAGCAATAAATAACTTTTATAGTCAAACTGTTGGTAACCGGGTATATTTTTCCTTCTTTACTTCTCTTTCCCCACTTGCTCTGCAGCAATGCTCCTTTTACCTAAGCTAAAGATCCCTGTGAAGCCCAGAAATACTGTGGGGTCTGGTCATCAAGAGGCTAAAAGTTTGGGACGTGCTGAGTTCGAAACACATAAGGGGATCAGCTTGTACAGGCTGATTGACCCAGTTTGGCTCAGACGTGCCCTAATGAACTGAATGCTGGCCCATGAGGGTGTCATCTGGACACCCAGCCGGATTCAGAGGGATTCTGTTTAACTGTGTGCTTGTGTCTGACTGTAGTTATGGTTGTTCTCATGAACCGATTCTTGGCATATGAGGGTGTCAGCCTGTCTGTGCTGATCAACCCGGCCAGGTTAGGCATGTCACGTTAATCTCTGTGTGTGTGTGTGTGTGTGCGTGCGCGCGCGTGTGTGGCTGATTTGGGGACTGGAGGAACCCAGCCCCACTGAACTGAATCCTGCAAGATAGCTCCATTGAGGGTGAGGGCTTGCAGGGGGACAGATACAGCTCTGTATAGAAACACCAGTAACACAAACAGCACATTAATAGAATTACCAAGACCCTAGCCCTAATAAATGAACACACCCCAAATAGTGTGTAAATCTGGTAACACCTGTTTAACAAGTAAAAGCCCAAAATAATTGCCCTTAAGTCAAATCAAAGTGAAAATATTTCAAACTACCCTTTCAAAGGTAACATTTTTTTCCCTCGCAGTTCCATTGGGAAATCGTTTTTTGTTACCCCTTTTTCCCAGAAAGTTTACCTTTTGAAGTGAGAAACCCATGTTCAAATCCAGTGCCTGCCCAGCTAAAAGCAGGGAGTTGAAACAAGGTTACCTACCTCCGAAGAAAATTTGTTTACTGACCAGATGTGGATTGAGGTGTACTGGAGCAGCACCACTACCCACCCACAGAGGTGCGGTGCAGTGGTCCTGGCCTGGCCCCAATGCCCCCTCTCCAGGCGCTGCACTGTGCTCCCAGCCTGGCCCGGTCCCAGCCCTGCCCCACCACCCACCCCACTGAGGGGCCCATCCCTGGCTTGCAAGGAAGTAAATGCAAAAGCTAGAATTTGAACTTGGCACCAAAAACAGTGACAAGTTTAAAACCCTGGTTATCACTTCCCTGTTGATGAGGATCATGGGGGCCCTGATTGGTAGTGGCCCTGGGACCTGGGCCTAGCTGGACCATCCATTAATCTGCCTATATTACTGACAACATGACAACCAAACTTTTTGACTGACCATGTTTTACATAATATAAATGCAACCCTTCTGGTGGGATCTGGACGGCAATGACAAAGGCAGAGTTCAAATTTAAGGGTTTAATGCCAACCATAGTAAAACAGTTTGGCTATCAGTAAACAAAAAAAGTTTGTAGGTTATCCGTAAAAAAGTCTTGGTTTGGCAACCTTGCCTAAGTGTCCTACTTATTCCCATACCCTGATGCCCCTGACCACACTTTGCATTGTGCTGCCTGTGCTCCAGTCCAACTATACTGGCCCCACTCCCCCTGTTCTGGCATGAATCTCACTCACTGCCCATCCTAACCATACTGCACTAGAGGAAGGGGCCAGCCAAAAGTTAGCAACAGTGGTAGCACATGGTTAAGGAGGTGGGAGGGGAATATAGATGAGCCACAAAACCCAGAGCTGAACTCCCACTCAGACACCAAAGAGATGATGCTGTGCTGCTTCTGTCTATCAAGCTCAGTGTTGCTTGGATTTTTATAAAGGACTCCATATTTTTATGGACTTTTCAGACTGACATTTTTTACCCTATAATTTTCAACCCTGTTTACCTCTCAGGCAAGTGTCCTACTAACCAGGATAAAGGGAATGTGATGTGAACAGGCCTATTGGAGTTGTTCTACTTTGTCTTCAATACTTAAACAGTAATTGGGCCAGAAAATCATAGAAAAGTAAGGCAGTAAAATGCCTCAGGAGGCCACTAAGTCTACCTAATTGCTTGAGGCAGCATCATTTTTGTCTAAACAATTTCATACTAACTTGCTTTTTAAAACTTCCAAGATGATTCCCTAGCATGGTAAATATACCTGGAAGCTACAACATCCTTGGCCCATTGGTGATCCCCACCTCTTGCTTTCTCACCCACCACAACTTGTTGTTGAGGGTATTCTTAAAAAAGAAGGCAATTCACCTTTACCTGCTTTGTAGTTGATAGAATTACTTATACACTTGTCCATCATTGGCTCCTTGTACCAGCCCCTTCAAGGGGACAGTTAGAGTTGTATTGCTGGTTAGCTCTCCTTTTCTCTCATAGAGCAATGCCAGGTGAGAGCTCTACCTTCCCCCACACTCCCACCACAACCACTGTTTACTGTTTGTGAGTTCATCAATAAAAGTAAATTACAGGCAGTCCTTGGACTTACAACATAATTGGTTCCTGAAAACTGTGTCTTAAGTCAAAGCGTTGTAACTCAGAACCATTTTTCCCATAGGAAACAATGTTATAAATAGGGATTGGTTCCTGAACCAAGGCCCGATACCCTATTTTCAGCAAAAATAACCCAAAATTTTGTACTCAATCCATTATAGATGAATAATATAGCTACATTAATGTATTTATATGGTATATAGCAATCATATGGATTTGGAAGGACTTCTTTGAGGTTACTTTGCTGGACTTTTTGAAGGGCTCTTGGTTGGACTTTTTGAAGGGTTCTTGCTGGAGTCTTCTCAGGAGTCTCGGCTGCAGGTTTTTCTTCACTCTTGTCTGCTTTCTTAAAGTGTCCAAGGAAGTTTGGACAGATGTTCTCCAGGGAAACGGGTGATGCAGCTAACTTGTTTGCTGATGTGGTGTTGCATCAGATCAAGCATTGTAAAGTTGAAACTGACATCAGAAAGTTGAAACGGTGTCAATTTATAAATGTTGTAAGTGTGAAATGTTGTAACTCGAAACTGTAAGTCGAGGACAGCCTGTATAACAGAAAATCTAGGAGCCTCATGCTCCTCTCACCCTCCTGTCAGGTGTGCTGTTGCTGGGAGTCTCTATCTCTGCTCCTCCCTTCTGGTAAGTAACAGCTGGTCTTTTATTCTCCTGCAAGTCCAACAGGTGGCCAGTGTGCTTGTCTGCCAGCTGTCAGTCAGCAGTCATCATAGGTAAGTCTGTATTCTGCTGGGCTGCTTTTCAGGGCTTTCCCACGCTTGTTGCTCCTGGGGATTTTCCCTCATGTCTTTAAAATATGAAGGGTATGTCCCAGGTCATGCTGATAGTTCCCTGCATGTTGCCATTCCTCGGTCCATGGGGAATGATAAGGATTGGGAGAGGGTGAGCAGGGGTTTCTCTTTGCCCTACTTTACTCAGTAAATAAGTAATTATTTATTCAACTTAGAATAGCATCAATAGGAGATATTGAGAACAATCTGTTCCAGAATATCCTGTAATATGGTGGTTAGGGCACTTTTCTGGGATACATGTTCAAATCCCTTCAGCCAGTGCAGGGATTACCTAAATATCCTTCATCATAGGAGACTTAGGTTATCTAAATCTCCTTCATCATATGTGGATTATTTAACCACTAGACCAGAGGTGGGCAAAATATGGCCCATGGGCTGGATCCAGCCTGCCAACAGATGCAATCTGACCCACAGACAGGCAGCCACCAATTCACTGGCAGCTCCAGCTCCAGCTGCTTCATTGTGCTTAGTGGGAAGGGCAGTTTGTGTTGCACCAAGCAGGTGGGTGGGGCTGCTTCCATCCAGCAGCATCAGCTCTTGATGCAGTGGCATCTGCTGGGGACCTGGGTAAGGGCTCCCACTACAGTGGGCAGGCGGCAGCATCAGATGTGGACATTGCCAGCAGGTTCTGCGTTGGGACTCCAGAACCTGCTGGGTACATAGAACCTGCTGGGTGTCCTCCAGCTGCTGCTGCTGCTGCCCACCTGCCTGCCATGGCAGAAGTCTGAGTCCACAGCTAAGGCATAGATCACCCCAGTCTTGGGAAGGTGAACGGAATAGGGGAGAGGGGCATTTCCAGGCTGTGGACCTCTTTCCACAGCCTCTGAGTGTCAGAGCTCCTGGTGAACTACAGCTCTGGCTGGGTTCTGGAGGGAGGGTGGGACACAGAGACAAATAGATATGGCCCTCAACAGGTCATTAGAACTTGGTAAGTAGCCCTCTAGCTGATATAGTTGCCAACCCCTGCACTAGACTACTTGGTGAAAGAGGAACCACTGTACAATGAGAAATCTAATTCTTCAGTTTCTTAACTTTTACAAATGTCTCAAAAATGAAACATTTTATATTGTTTGACCCAAAACTAAAATTTTGGTTTCTCATTTTAGCAAAGAAAAATAAATTAATCTGACTTGAAATTATCCAAATCAAACTTTTATTTTGAAGCCTTGATTTGACTAATAAACTGAATAATCAGGTATTCAAAGGGCCAGATTCTATTACACCTATTAGGTATGTAAGTGGACTTAGGCACCTACAGTCATGTAAAAATGTTCATTTCTAACAGTAGAAAATTTCCACCACTAGAAATGATTTTGAGCATGTGAGCAGACATTCAGTCTGCAACTGCCCCTCTCCCCTATTCCTTTCACTTTCCCAGGTCTGGGGTGATCGTGGTCTGGGGAAAGTGTGAGCTGCTCCAGTCCTCCTGGAAGCCAAGTGGAGGTAGCAGCAAAGTAAACTCTCTTGCCCACTTCTCACATTGAGCACTGAGCCCTGCAGCAAAGTCCCTGCCTGTTCCACCTGGGGATTTCATTGACAGGAATGGGCAGGGGGCTCGCAGTGTTGCTGCCTCTATTTGGCTCCCAGTGCCTCCATTTGGCTCACAAGGACTCTGGAGAGAGAAGCAGGAAAGGGGTAAGGGGTGCCCAGAAGCCAAGTGGAAGGAGTAGGGGCCAAAGTCCACAGCTAGTTTCTCAGGAGACCCCAGAGTGAAAAGCAGGCAGGGAGCAACTCATGGCTGCTCTTCCCCTCCCAGTTTACAAGAGGGGTGGAAGCCCTCCATGCCTTCTCAAGTCTGGAAAAACCCCAATCTCTGGAAGGCCTTTCCCCATGGCACAACTCCTCCTGGTCTCCAAGAGGAGTTAAGCCAGGGGAAAGCATACAGATGTGCAGCCTCCAGGGACCTATTTCTACCTTGCTGTAGTCAGGTTATTTTTTTCCTGGAATGGCCATTGTTGCTCTGGGAGAAAAAGATTGAACATCTGTACACTTGTGATTTCTATCAGGAGAGAAACCATTTTCTTGGTAGAAACTGAATATCTGTACATGGCCTAAGAGTGATCCTACTCTACCCTGCTCAAGTCCCTGAAAAACAGTTAATGCAAAAGGTGGGGTGAGTCATCCTCAACTTCCTCCTCACTGCTCTATTGTGACTCAGATTTAAGGTAAAGGTATATTTAAAAAAAAAAAAAGGAGATTCATTAATGGATTGTCAGGATTTGAACGGTGTAGAATAGAATTACATTCAGATATAGGTATAGTCCACTTATGCACTTAATAGGTGGAACAGAATGTAGCTCTAAATCTTTCCCTACTGCTTTGATACAATTAGGAGTCTAATAGTATTACGTATTTCTTTTTAATATACTACATAGTTTTAGGAGTCAAAATCTTAAGGAATACTTAAAAAAAAAAATCAAGGGTGCAATTACCATATTTACCCAAGGTGACTGCACATTTAAGACAAATCCCAATAATTAGATTCTGTACATGCAAAATAACAAATCTGTTATATTTCATGTATAGAATCTAATTATTGGACAGTCATCTTAAATTTCTCTGGCCCAACTGCTGTGTCTACTGCAGACCTCCCAACCAGGGAGAAGAGCTTGACCAGGAATTCTTAGGTCAGCTCACAGAGGTGGTGAAGGCTAAAGATGTGGTAGTCATGGGGGACTTCCCGGATATCTGCTGGGAGGAGCAGTCAGCCAGATCTGACCGCTCACGTAGGTTCTTGGACAGAGTGCAGGACCTCCATCCACCAGGGGGGATGCCTTGTTGGACCTACTGCTGGCCACAGGTGATGACCTGGTGAGGGGGCTGCAGGTGCTCGACCACCTGGGCGACAGCGATCATCGCCTGCTGGAATTTACCATCCAGTGCAAGGTGGCAAGGGCATGCAGTAAGGTAACAGCCCTAGACTTTAGAAGGGCAAACTTCAGCGAGCTAAGGAGGATAGTTGGGGATGTGCTGAGGTCCCAGAGGGGAGGGGAGCCAGATGTCCAAGTAGAGTGGTTGCTCCTTAAGGGGGCGATCCTCCAAGCACAAAGGAAGGTAATCCCAATGAGGATCAAAGGGAGAAGGAGAGCACACAAACCTCCATGGCTCACCAAAAGCATTCCGGGAATGTCTCCTTGCTAAAAAGGAGGCATATACCCAATGGAAGGAAGAGGTCATCACCAGGGATGACTACTCTGCAGTCGCTCGGGGTTGTAGGGGGGCAGTTAGGAAGGCCAAGGCAAAGATGGAATTAGGACTAGCTTCTCAGATTAAGGACAATAAGAAGTCCTTTTTTAAATACATAGGGGGCAAAAAGAAGGTCCCGGGTAACGTGGGGCCCTTGCAGGACGCGTTGGGAAATTTGGTCATCACACCAGATGACAAAGCTAACATGTTTAACGATTTCTTTGCCTCTGTCTTCCTGAGTAGGGACCAGAACAGCCACCTCCCTGCTGGGCCCCCTTCGGGCCCCAGAGGAGGCACACCTGGGCCAAAGGTTAGCGTGGAACTAGTTAGGGGGCTTCTGGAGGGGCTGGACGTGTTTAAGTCAGCCGGCCCAGACGATCTCCACCCTAGAGTCCTTAAGGAATTGGCCAAGGTCATTGCAGGACCCCATTGCACTCGTGGTGCTCTGGTGTGGTGCCAGAGGACTGGAAGAGGGCCAACGTGGTTCCAATCTTCAAAAAGGGGAGAAAGGAGGACCCAGGAAACTATAGGCCAGTCAGTCTTACCTCGATCCTAGGCAAGCTGTTTGAGAAAATTATGCTGGCACACATCCATGAGGGGCCAGTTGGGGACTGCATGCTTAGGGGCAACCAACACGGGTTCATCAGTGGCAGGTCCTGTCAGACCAACCTGGTAGCCTTTTACGATCAGATCATCAGATCATTAGATGCAGGGGTAGCAGTGGACATAGTCTTCCTGGACTTCCAGAAGGCATTCAACACTGTCTCTCACCCTGTTCTCATTAAGAAACTGGGGGACTGTGGTGTCAACGCCCACACAGTCAATTGGGTCACCAACTGGTTGGAGGGCCGCACCCAGAGGGTGGTAGTGGATGGGTCCTTCTCCACCTGGAAGGACGTGGGCAGTGGGGTTCTGCAGGGCTCGGTCCTTGGGCCCGCACTGTTCAACATCTTCATCAGTGATTTAGACAAGGGGGTAAAAAGCACCCTGTTCAAATTTGCTGATGACACTAAGATGTTGGGGGATGTGGGCACACTAGAAGGAAGCATCAGGCTTCAATCAGACCTAGACAGGCTACAAGGGTGGGCAGATGTGAATAGAATGGGATTCAACACAGACAAGTGCAAGGTGATGCACCTCGGGAGGAACAACCGGCACCATACCTACAGGTTGGGGAACTCCCCTCTTGTCAGCACAGAAGCAGAAAAGGATCTTGGAGTCATAATTGACTCCAAGATGAACGTGGGCCGGCAGTGTGGGGAGGCAGTCAGGAAGGCCAACTGTACCTTGTCATGCATCCACAGATGCATCTCAAGCAAGTCCAAAGAGGTGATCCTCCCCCTCTATGCAGCATTGGTCAGGCCGCAGCTGGAGTACTGCGTCCAGTTCTGGGCGCCACACTTCAAGAGGGATGTGGACAGCATGGAGAGGGTCCAGAGGAGGGCCACTCGCATGATCAGGGTACAGCAGAGGAGGCCTTATGAGGAGAGGCTACGGGACCTGAACCTGTTCAGCCTCTAAAAGAGAAGGCTGAGGGGGGATCTTGTGGCCTGTTATAAACTAGTCAGGCAGGCATTGGGGGAGTCACTGTTGCCCTGAGCACTGCCAGGAATAACGGTCACAAGCTGGCAGAGGGTAGGTTTAGGTTAGATATCAGGAAGCACTACTTCACGGTCAGGGCGGCTAGGATCTGGAACCAGCTTCCAAGAGAGATGGTCCTGGCTCCTACCCTGGGGATTTTTAAGAGGAGGTTGGATGAACATCTTGCTGGGGTTGTTTGACCCCAGTATTGTTTCCTGCCATGGCGGGGGGTCGGACTAGATGATCTACTCAGGTCCCTTCCGAGCCTAGAAACTATGAAACTATGAGAAAAGCAGTGGCAGGAGGTAAAGGGGACCAGACCCCTGCCCCTTGCCCTCCCTGCCTGTACCCTAACCCTTTGCATCTACCCCCTGCAACCTATCCTCCCTTTCACTTACTCCCCCTGGAGGGGACAGGTGGCAGGGGGACCAGACTGTGCAGTGTACTCCCACCCCTGCCACACAAACCACCTCAGTAGGAAGTGGTTGAGCTTGAGCTTTGGCCTAGGCCAAAATCTAAGATGAGGCTTCCCTCCCGAACTGCTATTTTAATGGTGGGGAAGGGGGGAGAGCTGTGTATCTTGGATTCAGGTAAATGCAGTAAGATGCATCAGAATGAAAGGTGGAAGCAGAACAGCACCTAACTTCTAGGAAATCAAAACTTCTGCTCCTCACTCCATAAACCTAGTACAGCAAGATCTCCCCTCTGATCTTTGAACACTTTAATGCAGGTGGGCTCTGGCTGTTTTCATGTTGGCCCAAAACCTCTGGCTTGGGGTGGGATGGGAAAATGGTTTCCTGTACTCTGCACAGAACACATGAGATTTCCGTCCATTTTAGGAGGAGAACAAAAATATTTAAATACATTTCAATAAGGTGGGTATTGAAGGCTTGGGCACCTCCAAAACCCGCTGAAATGAATGGCTTGATGAATATGGGAGTAGCAGGTACAATCAAGTCATGGGAGAAGAAAAGATTCCCTGTTCAAATTGAACTTGCTGCTAGCAAAGAAAAATATCACTCTCATTTTGTTATTGAATGTTGCCCTGGATGTTCTCTAAGAATCACTACTCAGTAGTTCAGGGGAAACTGGTGGTACTCCTTTTTATATTCTATACTGTATCAACAAAAGCCCCATCAACTTGTAAACAAGTGGAAGATGGCTTATCTTATTCATCTGGTATTATTCTCATAAGACAATATTGGACTGAACATAGGAAAGGCAGCAGCTATCTTTTTTTCTGATGGAAGCCTGAAAAGCAATCTACCATATATCTAAAAATACGGATACCCATGTTACAATTGCTGTGGATAAAGTGATAAAAGTGCATTGCAGACAAACCAAACAACACATTCTGATATATACTGCAATTTGCTGACCATGTCAGCATTATATATAAGTAATTGTAATGTCTGGCTACACAGTTTTTTTGTTGGGGGAGGAGGTCTTTTTTCTTAAGGAAGGAAACTATTGATTTTGAGCAATATTCAAATTCAAGCACAATATCACATAGAATACCAAAGGTTCAGCTCATGAAAAAACAGCAAAAACATCTTTATATGGTCGTATTACACCATTTGTTTTTGGATGTTTAAATGATGTGAATCAAAAAAGGTTTGGTTCATGTATAAAAAGGTCAAAGTTAAATTAGGCATTACAATTTTGGGGGACTCAGGATGATTTAGATGCGTCTTAAACTGGATACTCAAAACAAAGACCAAGCATTTACAGACTGGCTCAGGGCAAATTAAGGGTTCTTAGGAATTTAACCTCTTTAAAGTTTTAAAGCCATCGGCATTATAAGCACATCTTAGAATCATAGAATCATAGAAGTCAGGTCGGAAGGGACCTTGTAGATCTTCAAGTCTGACCCCCCACCGGGGTGGGAGAAAAACTGGGCTCAAATGATCCCAGCCAGGTAGGCATCAAGCCACTTCTTAAAGATCCCCAGGGTAGAAGCCAGCACCACTTCCCTTGGAAAAGTTTGTTAAACAGCATGCCTTAAAAGACAATGAAAGAAATAAGTCCAAAGAGGTGTATATCCTGCTGGCAGTTCTGTCTTATAAAACCATCACAGTGCTATATTGCATCATTTGAAGGGTTTTAAAACTTGGAATTTCCTTTGAAGTAATATTGAGAAACATGTTTTAGATGTACCTGAGGAGTAGGAATTATGGGTGCTTACACAAGCTACATTTTTCACGCAATAAGGCCACTGAAAGTGCTCCGCAGGTATGCTGTGACACACATGCATAGCTGCAGAGCACTTTTAAAGTGGCCAATTGCACAAAAAATGAACTCTTCTCAAATGAGGTATTAAGGTGCTCTGCTTTACAGCATTTTATGGCATTTAATTTTTCAGCCCAGCCCAGCCCTACCTTTGCGGCTGTCAGCAGAGAGGAAAGGGGGAGGGGGAAGCAAGCAGCACCAAGCTGCCAGCTGGACTTTGCCCAGCCTGAGCTGGAAGAGGGGTGTGGATTGGAGACCCCCACCTTGCCCCCCCCAGGTACTCTGGCTGGTGTACTAGGGGGTGCTGGGCCCCCACCCTCCAGCTCAGGATGGGCAAGCTAGCAGCTTGTGCTGCTCCTTTCCTACTCTGCTTTGCCCATCCTGAGCTGAAGGGGGTGGGGGTTGGATCAGGGCCCCGGCTCACATCTCAGAGTCTCTCCCCAGACCCCCTGACTAGGGGATGAGGGAGGGAACCAGGCCAGGCCTGTGAGGTGAGGGGGCTTCAATCTACACCCCCAGCTCAGGCTGGGCAAGCTGGCTACTTATGCTGCTTCTTTCCCCCTCTCTGCTTTGTCTGGGCTGAGCTGAAGGGGGAGCAGGGGTGGATCAGAGCCCCCCTCACCTTAAGAGACCAACCTGGACCCCCCAGCTCCCGAGCTGGGGTACTAGGGGTGGGGGTCTGCAAAGCATGGTGACTCTGATCCACCCCCTGCCCTCCAGCTCAGTTCGGGCAAAGCCCACCTGCTTCCCCCTGCCCCCTTCCTCCCTCCTGAGAGCCCCAGAGCTGGGGGTGAGGAGGAGGGCTGTGGAGGGGGGCAGTTTGGCAGCCTCCTTAGAAGTTGCTGGAGCACTCTTGTCCGCTGGCAAGGGGGGCAGTGAAGGCAGGCTTGATCCCCCCAACCCAACAGAAGAATGTCTCCAGTCGTAAAGCATCATTAAAGAATTAAAGAGGGGGGCTGAATGTCCCTGTGAGTGGTTGAACATTGAATACTCATGAGACAAGGAACATGAACTTCTGCTGTGGACATAATTTTTATGGTATAAAATTTAATACCAAGTCCAGCCTCAATAGCTCTTCTTTCTTCTCTTGCCCTTATATTTTGATCAAATTGCCTATTTATGATACTGCTTTTAATTACACTTTTAAATTAATCTTTAGGTATAGGGATATTAAGACTGTGGCTCAGTGTATTAGCATCAGGTATAACCTAAAAACCTTGACACTACAGGGGTGACTCAGGCTTTCAGCATCTCAAAATAATGCATACAATTTCATTCTATCCTATAGAATGGATTCAGTGTGGGAGGACAGTGTTTCTTGGCAGAAATACATTTCCTCACTCTGATCTCTGACTCCAGCTGGACTCTATTCTTAAAGACAAAGAGACAGGATACACCTTCTCCATCCTTCTAAACCCAGTCTCAATGACTTTCATGAAGGCTACCGCAAAGCTAAGACATGCATGTGTGCCAGGCATATAGTTGCATCAACTACAACATGTCCAGCATTAAGAAGACTGGACATAGCACATTGGGTATGTGGAATGGGGGGGTAGAGGGAAGCTTGAATCTGAGTCATGATATTTAATGACAAAAATGTTAAGATTGTCAAAAGCTTAGTATACTCTTTCAGTGACACCAGTCAGGAGGCTCTCCTTTGTCAGGTACCCTGGTGAAAGGTAGATTGTTAAACGTCCTAGAGCTGGGGATAGTTTTAACGGGGAAGCATGTCAAGGGGCACATGTGGCCTTTACAAGGAGCTGGGCCTAGCTCTACCTACGATTGTTCAGCTGCCTTCCAAGAGGTGCTATTTTAGAAAATCTTGGCTTAAGGTTCCCATTGTACAAGTCATGCCACGTCACAGGCAACCAGGTGTGGGAGTTACCTAAGGGTCAGAAGAAGCAGACAAGGTCCAAAGGGAATTTTCCAAGTAAGACTGTAGAGAAGCCAAAGGATCCATCCAGGGAACAAAGACAGAGATCTAGACGGTCAGGCAGAGCACTGGGGTAGGAGGCTAGTCAGGTACCCAGAAAATCAGATGAGAATTGCATCAGGTACCCAAAGGGTCAGGTTAAACTCAGGGTCCATGGGCAAGCTGGGTCAGGTATCCAGTGTCAGGAAGCCAGTAGCACTACAAGCCAAGGGTACAGCAGCATAGGTACAAGATTGACTCTTATCCCCCCTTGCCCCTTACCCCTTGCCCCTTTCTCCTTGCCATGATCGGTGGCTGTGCTAGGCAGGTTGAGGCCCTACATTCAAGGCCACAGCCTGACAGTACACTACAAATCCGTCCGTACTTGTGGGAAACGCTTCCCATAAAGCAAGATTGTCAAACTTTCTATGTCCAGGCTGGGCCTGGATTGGAGGGGTTTTCATGATCTGGATTCAGACTGGTGGTGGAGAGGTTGGTGGAGCCAGTGGCAAAACAAGAGATGGTGGCAGTTGCAATGGCACCTGGCCCATGCAGGGCTGTGCCAGCAGAATTATCACTTGGGCTTCTGCCACTGATGGTCCCCATAGCTTCATATTCCATGGCAGGCCTGTCGCTGCTAACGCTACCCCAATTTCCTGGCATGCCAGGAGCCCTTCAGGCTGGGAAGAATGGCTTTGTGGGCCAGCTCCAGGCTGTGGGCTGTATGTTCGGCACCCCAGTCATAGATGGTACTTTATTAGGCACATCTGGTACTAAATGCAACAAAAATAAAAATGTGAATTATTAAATTTAATCCGACTCATTCACTCTTTGATTACCTAGTATATAGGGTCTTCATAAAGTCCTTGTGCACTTTTAAACTTTAATAACTTAGGTTGTAGTTATGATAGAAACAATCTGTAAATGGCATTTAAAAGCAAATTTATCAAAGTTTTAGGACAACTAGAGTACAAAATGCTAGACTTCATAAGTAATAACAAATTTATTCTTAAATAAGATGGAGTTCAGTACCACTACGCTCTGAATGTACGACAGTTCCTAAATGATGTTCTCTCAGAGAAGTGGATAGTCAGAGGTGGACCAACTGCTTGGCCACCTCATTCACCTGACCTGTTGCCATTGGACTTCTTTTTATGGGGACATGTTAAAAGAGTAGTTTACTTGTCAAAATCATGTTCTTCGGTGGAACTTAGGGCTAAGCTCACCATAATAAGTTAATAAATTTGCTTTTAAATGTTGTTTACAGATTGTTTCTGTCATACGTACAACCTATGTTATTAAAGTTTAAAAGTGCATATGGACTTTATGAAGACCCTGTACTTGGAAACAAAGAGTGAGGAACTGCAGTTTCGATCACAGTAGTAATGGAATTATCACCAAGGGAAATGTAAATTGTATCTCTGCATTCTAGTCAGTCAGCCGAAGGTGATCAGATACATTTTCAATGTATGAACATTTCTATCCTATTTTTCTTAGTATCCTCAACCATCTAACTATGTACCTGCTTCTAAGCAAAGAGAAATAATATTGCTTCAACCCAGACTGTTATCCGTATAAAGAACACCGATAATGATCATAATTCCCTTTTCAGTGTGGGTAGCTGAGGGTGAGAATGGAAAGAGCAGATAAATGGATGTTAGAGAATTTTTCATAATAGAAGAGAATTTATGATTGATGCATCAAACATGATGTACCTATTTTCTTTGAACAACCAAAGAAGCTTTAAGGGAATACTCTCCATTACCTAGAGATTGCCCCTGAAGATGATGAATAGCTCCTGGTGGTGACAAGCACCCTTAACTACCATGGGAACTGAGAGCACTTAGCCATCTCCAGGGTTTGCTTAGCATCTCAGCAACATCAAGTATTTAGTACATGGATAATGTCAATTAAGGTAAATTAGAGTTATAGGCTCAATAAAAGACAGTGTAATTGCCCTCCTGCTCATTTATCTCAAAATGCTTCTCTAAACAGCTTCCAGCACTTGAAAGAGAACATTTGTTGGTTTAAGTAAAATAGATTTAATAGATGGTATAAGATTCATAAAAAGCTACAGGGAATATAACATCTGCCTACGTAGAGAGTCATAAAATTAATAAAAACTGAGGCAACAATGGAAAGCAATTATTCATCATAAGTGCAACAATTTATTTAAATGAAAAGAAAGATACTTCTTCTAGTATGCAAGAAATTAAATATGGCTTCAAAGAGACATTATCAAGGTTAAGCCCAAAATTTAATCTGTTTCCTCACCCCTTATCTGCTATGAAGATCCATGTAATTTCCTTTCTCTCCCTCCCCAAACCTATCTCTAAGCTTGTGTTTCAGACAGTTTCTCTCCAGAGTCATCCCTGCTATGGTTTCCATTCAGTTCAACATTTGAAAGTTATGTGCACAGCCAAAATGGAAACACACAGAATCTGATTCTCCATCTCCTTAAAGCCTTCTGTATGCATTTGAGCCTGTGCTCCTCTTCTAAATTATGTGGTAATGGCTACACAATGTGCATGGCAATAGAGCCCTTTTGTTTATTTTAAGAGAAATTAAGCCTCATTTGTGGAGCACACGATGATGGCCTCTGAGGTCATCAATCAGGCATGATCTGGTTCAGTCTAACCCCTGAGGATTGTAGCTATATTTATTTAAGGAGACATTTATGTTCATAACTTACAAAAATATAGCTAAATTAAGAAGCATGCTCTAATCTGATCCTGGGTTGTACTTTCTGGTGTATGTCTCTTTCTGGGAAAGTTCATCTGTTGTGTATTTAGAATCTGAAGAAGGCTGCTTGTCCCAAGAAGCTTGTAAAGATCAGTTTTTCCAACTACTCAGTTGGCCTAATAAAAGATATCACATTTACCCAGATAACCTTGTCTGCTTTTATAGAATCTGGCTTTTTCATTAAATGTTATTAACAATTTAAATTTTATTAACACACCTTACACTAGTGCATAGTCAGTGTAAGGATGAAATTACATGTTATGCTTAAGCCATACTAAACCTGTGGAATGTTAAGCAGTGTTAAAGTTAAAACATGCTGTGAACTTATTGAAGATTAATACTGTTTCTTGCCTGAACAGCTCCAGCTTGCCACTAGAGGTTTGGGAAAGAAAGGCACGGCTAGGAGCTAGGGCACCTCAGCTCTATCCCTGCTTTGAGGGGGCCGGGCTGGGAGCAGTGCATCCTGAGATGCTGGATAAAACGAATTGCTTGTTTTAACTCCATGGAGCAGATTGAAGTTACCCTAACACAAGCTAGGCAGCATGGTGCAGTGTTAACCGTTATCTGAACTGACATAACTTTGAGAGCACTTAGCATGAGTTAATGAGCTTTAACATGCAGACAAACTGAGTTACATCTTTACCAGACTGAATGGAATAGTTTGATTCATCATTGTCTTTCATCTTGTGCAGACATTTACACCAGAGTATACAATACTATCAAGTCAGAAGGTGTGGGTCCCAGACCAGCCAGAGCGGGCACCATAGGCACTAGATCTGGCAGGGGGGAGGAAGGGCGCCCTGGCCCGGCCTTTTGTGGGTGTTGCATGCAGAGTAGGTCTCAGAGCAGAAGCTATGTGCCACTCACATCCTGGTCCCTGTGTACTGAGCTGGTTTGGTATCTGCCATGTGTGGTATGTTGGTCAACTCAAGATGGAGGCCAAGCACCAGGGGACACAGGATGGAATTCTGCAGGGCTTCTACTGAAGATAACTCCAGCATGGCTCCCTGTAAAGCAGATAATGTTTATTTAGTTCTGTTTCAGTCAAAAATGGAGATGGGGGATTGACTGTGTTTCTATTAAGTCACTAGGATTTTTGCTGGTGCCTTCAGTGGAAAAAAGGCCATGTCCAAAATGTGAGCCCAGTACAGAAGCTGACTTACCAGATAGAATATTCAGAAAGTTACTGATGACTCTTGGTTACACTAGAAATGAGCAGGCACCTGCTTTTTAGATTTGCACATACTTTAGGAAAGACTATGGAATAGGATATAAACAATTTTACATCTTACAAACACTCTAACAGGCATTTGCATTAAATAATCAGCAATACACTATGTCATGTCTAGAACCACATAACTCTGGGTCATATCACACAATCACTCACAACAGTTGCAAATCATTGGAATGGAGTGACCTATTAAAGTTAGTACAGGTTTGTCTCATTCACTTTTATGCGATGACCCTTTTTTATATGCAAGGTAAATTCACTCCTATGCAATCAGTGTGGTGAAAGCCTGCAGTCAGCTGCTTTGTGTGGTACGTTGTGGGAGTGATGCACATGAAAATATAGTCTCCTCTGTGGATCTGTGTTCCTCGCTCATTGTCTGCAACACATGTTTCTGTAGTTACCTTCCCCATTATGATAGTGCCCTGTTCTTGTGTGCACTGTCCGCTGTTGTTGAATACCAAAATTGTCTTGTATAAGTGGTAGAAATGGGTTGGGGGGTCAGTACAGTCGAGGTCTTAGAATGTATCTCTATTTGTTACATTGTAAAGTGTGTTCACTTTATGTGAATTTGAGTTATGCACCCATTTCCAGGAACACGTGTACAGCATAAAGCAAGGGAAAACTGTACTTGTTAGGATATAACCCTTGCCTGAAGAGGAACAACTTTGCAGCACCACAAGGGCACTTAACATACACTAAACTGCTTGAACGCACATCTGCTTGTATTTAACCACACTTAGTAAATGAACTTGAACATGTGATGCCACCCTCTGACTGAGAACTTCTCATTCTATGTTAGTGTTGTGCTGCTATAGCAACAGAAATACATGTTTTGATTTACTTATAATGATTCAGATGCTCATTGCAACTGTTTTGCCTTCACCTTTATCACTGAAATATAGCAGCCACTATAAAAAACTGTTCAGCTGTGAGTGAATGTAAAATGCAGTGGGTGTAAAAACCTAGGACTTGAAACTGTAAAGGATGGAGAGCACATGATTTCTGTTGGCTTCAGTGATGCTGAAGGTGCTCAGCATCATGCATGATTAATTTGTGCATGATTAATCCATGCTGTCCAACTATAAATATATGTTTCTGGTAAATATATAATGTGATTCATTGGGAAACAGGTTTTATTAAAATAGCTCCCAGCACTTTGATGTGTTCCTTATGAATTTCAGAATGTGGTATTTTGTCACATATAATCCACACCTTTCCCCCACAAAACCAGTTCCCCCAAAATCGGAATGTGTGTATTAAGAAGGGAAGCTGATTTTCTGCTCAGGATAGAAAAACCCTACTTTGATATCTGCTCCATAGTGCAGCAGCTGTGTTATTACTATTCAGGCAGCTGATGGAGCATGAGTCAGCTGAAGATTAGGTTCTGTCCCTGCTTTATGTAGCCATAAGTCAGGAAAAATCTTTTATTTCTTAAATTCTACCCTCCCCCCACTTCCCAAAACCAGATGCATATTATATTCTGGGACATATTACATACAAGAAAATAAAGTATATTTTTCTGGTGAACAGCTCCATCAGAAGCAGTTGCTACCTAATCATGTTTCCATTGAACATCATTGGAGTCTTGCCATTGACTTCAATAGGAGCTGGATAAAGTCTTTTAGTGATTGTCTACATTATGTTGGTGGTATGAAGTGGCCAGAGTATGACCACTGCCCACCTACACATGCTGACACACTGTAAACCTGGAAACATACCAGCAAGGCCTGCCTTTGCTTGTCCCTAGTGCCTTCTCTTAAATACACAGAAAAACAAAGACATGAGAAGAGGTACAGAAGTGAGAGCCCAGAGCTAGTGAACTCAGTTTAGAGCAGGGGTTGTCAGTCAGGGGTATGTGTACTCCTAGGAGTACCTGGAAAGTTTCTAGAGGGTACGCATGGGTAGATGGGGACAGAGTGCTGCCTCCCACCACCCTGTGCCGCCACCTCCCGGGAGCAGAGCTGGGGGGGGTTGAGTGCAGCGGCACCCCTCTGCGGGCCGCATAGGTGCCATCCAGCCTGATGGTGGGGGGAGGTCACATGCAGTGGCCGCCACCTCGCACCACATTCCCATAGCCAGTTGCATGTGCAGCTGTGCAGGCTGCTGATGGGTGGCACATGATTGGCCAGGTGCAAGGTCTGTCAGCAGCCCACAGAGCCACACGTGTGACTGGCTACGGGAAAGTGGGGCATGGCAGTGGCGGCATGGGGTGGTGGGTGGCGGCAGCAGCAGCTGCA
Source organism: Crocodylus siamensis (assembly GCF_052110815.1). NCBI lineage: Eukaryota > Metazoa > Chordata > Crocodylia > Crocodylidae > Crocodylus > Crocodylus siamensis. The sequence goes on along the minus strand of NC_143398.1, from coordinate 44,109,515 downwards.
TGCAAGGCCCTTCGCCCCTCCCCTCCACTCCACATCCAGCCATCACCTCCAGAAGGGGTATGCTTCTTTAAAAAGGTTGAAAACCCCTGGTTTAGAGCATGCCTGGAGGTGCTCATAGATGTGGTATGAATATGTAGGGTTGTGCTCATGCTTCTCCGTTCTGGGACCCTTGCTGCAGCAGTGTACATCAATTCTCAGAGTATACCTTGGACCAGATTGTAACTAACTTGTGCTTAGGAGTGCAATTTAGAGGGAACACAAGCATCCAGTGTCTCCTTTTTTGCTCGTTGGCAGGGTCTAAGCCTAAGTAGAATTCAGTAAAAGCACAGTGAACAAATGTCACTTTAATGCATGAACAAACCATTCGATAAAATGATTAAATCTCCATTGGCCATTTGGTGCTACTCATTATGAAAAACAAGATTATTATATGAGTTATGTCTCTTGCTTTGACTGGATATTATTTTTTCAGAAATGCCCAGCTTTTTTAGAAGCAAGAATTCTTATGGGTGATATCTTTTATTGGACCAACTGTAATTTGTTTAGACATAGGCAAGCTTTCACATATCACAGTACCCTTCCAGAACTGCTTGATATCATTATCGAATATGAGGTTAGAAAAGCAAACAGATTTTATAACAGTAACCCTTACAACTCAAAAGAGAAGGCTTCTTGCTTCTGGGCCCCTTTAAGCTTTGCCACACTCCCTAGTCTTGTTCTATCTTTCTAAGCAAAGTAAGGCCTTCTTGCCACCCATTCTGAAGAACCAGACTACCCCACTTTTTCTCAAGTGGTTTCATGCTTTCTGCATTCGTCACAACTCTTGGTTATATTTCTCTACACAGAGCCACTTTGACTTTTCCCCAACTATATATGCAATCTGTTTGCTCTGCATTAGCTGTCTGTGCCTCTAGCATTTAGTTCCAGTTGAACCATCCTGCTTGTCTTTCCAATTCAAATGGATTTCTGCAGCGTGTAGGAGACTGTAGAACAAGTAATACTTGTTTAAACTATATTTATAGCACACCAGCTATACCAGGGACAAGAGGGATAGTCATCCTAGCTCTGTCTGTTTTGATCTGTCCCTTTCCCACCTGCAGGTGAGGTGGTGAAAAATCAGAGGAATAAACAATGTATTTTGTCGGGTCCCTGGGTAATCCCTTTGCTGTTCTGGACAATTTTTCATGCTTGGCAACTGCATGAGTATCTCAGACCTACTTAGCTGCAGTGAAACCACTCAACTAAAACTGTAGCACTTCTGCCAGGTGTTTTAATCATTTTATAAATTCATGGACAATATAGATTTGTTTCAAAGTCCATGGGTAAAGAAATCTGACTTGCATACTCCACCCTGAAACAAAGGAAAATCAAAATCTCTCCTGAACATCTTTAATAGGAATACTTCCCCATTCACAAGCACTCAGTGAATAAAAAAGAGAAAATATTTCTGAAGGGAAGAAGGAAGGGTATAAGAGCATTAATTTGGGAGCATACAGTAACAACGAATCAGCCACACACAAATAGGAATTAAAGGAGTGGTGCTTCTCAAGGGAGCGATCCTCAATGCACAAGCTAAGTCTGTTCCATCTCAGAGGAAAGGCAGCAAGAGGGCACAGCAGCCCCCCTGGCTTGCCAGGGACCTAGCAGACCTCCTGAGGCTAAAAAGAAAGGCCTACAAAGGATGGAGGATGGGAGTCGCCTCCAAGGAGGATTATTTTGCACTGGTCCGGTCCTGCAGGGAGCAAACCAGGAAAGCCAAGGCTGCAACTGAACTCCAACTAGCTTCGAGCATCAAGGACAATAAAAAGTCCTTTTCACATATGTGGGGAGCCGGAGGAAAAGCAAAGGCAACATTGGACCCCTGCTGAACGAGATGGGGCAACTGACAACTGATACCCAGGAAAAAGCCAACCTATTAAATGGGTACTTTGTGCCGGTCTTTCATCAGTCCCATGGGACACCCATGCCTGCTACAGGACAGGGAGGTCCAGGTGATGGAGATCCCCTGCCCTTCATTAATGCTGACCTTGTGAAAGGAACATCTTGAGAGGCTGGATACCTTCAAGTCAGCCAGCCCTGACAATCTACACCCAGGGTACTCAAGGAGCTGGCGAGCATCATAGCCCAGCCTCTGGCACGGATCTTTGAAAACTCCTGGTGCTCTGATGTAGTGCCCAATGACTGGAAGAAGGCCAATATGGTGCCTATCTTCAAGAAAGGGAGGAAAGTGGATCCAGCTAACTAGGCACATCAGCCTGACTTCTATCCCAGGGAAGATCTTAGAAAAGTTTATTAAAATGGCCATCCTTAATGGACTGGCTGACGCAAACATCCTAGGGGATAGCCAGCATGGATTTGTTGCGGGTAGGTCTTGCTTGACCAATCTCATTTCCTTCTTTGACCAGGTGACCTATCACCTGGATAAGGGAAAAGAGATTGGTGTCATATATCTTGACATCAAAAAAGCCTTTGATCTGGTATCCCATGATCACCTCTTGGCCAAACTGGCCAGTTGTGGCTTTGGGTCCACCACGATCCACTGGCTGGAAGACTGGCTCTGTGGTTGGACCCAGGGGGTAGTAATTGATGGAAGTGACTCATAATGGTGTCCTGTGACCAGCTGGGTCACCCAAGGCTCTGTCCTTGGACCCATATTATTCAACATCTTCATTAATGATGTGGACATTGGAGTCAGGAGCGGACTGGCCAAGTTCGGCGATGACACCAAACTCTGGGGCAAAGCATCCATGCCAGAAGACAGGTGGGTGATCCAGGATGACCTGGACAGGCTCAGCAAATGGGTGGATGAGAACCTGATGGTGTTTCACGTTGAAAATTGCAAGGTTCTCCACCTTGGGAAGAAAAACCTGCAGCATCCTTATAGGCTCAGCAGTGCTACGCTGGTTAGCACTACGGAAGAAAGAGACTTGGGGGTCATCATTGACCACAAGATGAACATGAGCCTGCAATGCGATGCGGCAGTAAAGTGACCAAAATGCTGGCTTGCATCCATAGATGCTTCTCAAGCAAATCCCGGGACGTCATTCTCCCCTTGTACTCGGCCTTGGTGAGGCCACAGCTGGAGTACTGCATCCAGTTTTGGGCTCCACAATTCAAAAAGGATGTGGAGAAGCTTGAGAGAGTCGAGAGAAGAGCCATGCGCATGATCAGGGGTCAGGAAAACAGACCTTACGATGACAGGCTGAGAGCCATGGGGCTCTTTAGCCTGGAAAAGCGCAGGCTTGGGTGATCTGATGGCCACCTATAAGTTTACCAGGGGTGACCACCAGTATCTGGGGGAACGTTTGTTCACCAGAGCACCCCAAGGGATGACGAGGTTGAATGGTCATAAACTCCTGCAAGACCGTTTCAGGCTGGACATAAGGAAGAATTTCTTTACTGTCTGAGCACCCAAGGTCTGGAACAGCCTGCCATTGGAGGTAGTTCAAGCATCTACATTGAACACCTTCAAGAGTAAATTGGATGCTTATCTTGCTGGGATCCTATGACCCCAGCTGACTTCCTGCTCTTTGGGTGGGGGCTAGACTTGATGATCTTCTGAGGTCCCTTCCAGCCCTAATATATATGAAGTCTATGAAAGCATCTACTTCAAAATATCTTGGGCAGTAAACCTTTGCTTTAATTACCCTGAAGGGTGGGGGTGGGGAGGGGTGCATCCACAGAAATGGTGATGGTCCTGTTGCGAGGTGTAGTTGTAGTGAGGGTGGTGAAGATATGTTGGCAGGTTTTGCATTTCTTGTCCTGACATGGTCTGGATTCATTTGTCGATGTGGCTTGGGTCATAGAGAGTTTTCTTCTGATGATAAGGTTAGCCAGGTGCTTGTTTGAAGGCTAGGATGGGTGGTTCTGGAAAGATCTCTTTAAGAATTGGGTCTTCTTCAAGTATGGGTTGCAATTGTTTGAGGATTTTCTGTGTAGGTTCCAGGGAAGGGTATTATGTCATAACTAATGGTGTGCAATTTGTGGGGATTTTCTTTTTATACTGCAGTAAATGTTCACATGGTATTCTGGTGGTTCTTTCAAAAATGTGATCTATCTCTCTGGAGGAGTGTTCTTGTTGGTTGAAGTTGAGATTAGTGTGGTGCTGGTCATGGGTATTCTCCATTGACTCACTGCATATTCGGTGGTATTGGAGAACTTGGTTGTATATTAGTTTTCTTGGTGTGTTTGGGGTGATTGCTGGTTCTGTGTAGATATGTATGTTGGTCTGTAGATTTCTTGTATATGGTGGTTTGAATTTTACCATCTTGAACTAGCTTCCTTCATTTCTTGGGGTCTCAGAACAGCAGAGACTCCCCATGCCTGAGGAAGGGTGACTGAGTCCGAAAGCTGGCCAAAATTGTTTTTCCAACTACTCAGTTGGTCTAATAAAGGATATCACATCTACTCAAAGGACCTTGCCTGCCTATGTCCTTAGATGAACACAGCTACAACCAAAAAACCCAGTTCCCTTTATCTTGTATTTGCATAGGCCCCGCTTCTCAGACATACACAACTGAGGTTTGGTCATAGTGTACCATTCAAGAAAGGCATATTAAATACAGTGCCATTATGTTTTGGTCATACAATAAGGATAATTAATCTTATATTCAAAATTTAAATGAGTACAACCAGCATAACCGTGATGTTTATATTGAAATGTTGGGCATTGTCCCAGCAAATATAATTTGCTCATTTAATTTCTATACCTAGTTCAGTAGCAGCCAATGGGCTGGATGAGTGGCATGGGACCAGTCTATAGGTTGGATAAGACCCCATGTGCCCATATTGGGCCCTGCACCATGTCCAACATGATTGAACTGTTCCCACCCTGATCAGGCTCTATGTGCCCTGATCAGGCCTATGCTACCCCCACTTTACCCTGTGCACCCCAGTTGGGTTTGCTTTACATGCTGGAACCAGGCCCTGTAATGCCCTGTGTGCCTGGGTTGGCTCCACGCCACCCTGCATTCCTGATCTAGACTGTAGGGCCATACTATCCAGCCTGCAGAAATTTAGCAGCAGGGGAATGGCAATTAAAACCCTGGTTGTCAAATTTTGGGGCCCGGGGGAAGCATCATGAACCAGCTTACTTGGCTTTGTGGGCTGGATCTGGCTTGTGGGCTGAGAGTGGGGCACCTCTGGTCCAGTTTATCAAGACAGCAGAGAAGTCCCATATCTATGGTTCCAAAATCACAAGGTTATATGCATGGGTCTACTTAAATTGCAGAGAAACTAAACAATCTTTGCAGGTTGGTTGTGGCATAAATAGCAAATTCCATGGATATTTCCTGGATGTGCTCTGGCAGCACCCCCACCTTGGCATTGGAGAGGCCCTGGTGGGGGGAGAAGCAATGAGGGGGCAGCCTCTATTCTGGATAAGCCTAAATTTTGCAGTTTCCACGAGATCCACAGAGCTGCGAATTGAGTAGATCCTTAGTTATATGACCATTACACTATTTTGTCTCAGACAATATTCATATTTGAGAATTCTGATTATCAGAGTCCTATTTATTTTCATGCAATGAAGCTAATTGTAAACATATATAATTTACTCCCATTTCATTCAAAGTCAACATTTTGAGATGCTCATTTTCAAGCCACTGCTGCCATGTTAGGTGGTGCAATGCAGAGCAACTGCATAAAGGAAATACGTTCTCTCATGAAGTGCTAGAGTTAATCTTAGTCATGCAGGTAATGCCTGAAAAATATGAAACCATAAGAGAATCCTGTGCTGGGAACTAATTTAAATTTATGCAGGGTTCAAAACTGTCTTCACAGAATAATAAATCATCAATCAATGAAAATGAACTTCTCTGGTGTTTTAATTACAAAAAGTAGTGAGAATAACCAGTTTTTTACCAGGTCATTCTTTGCTTTTATGAAGGTTATTTTCTGCAAAAAAGTCCCCCAAGGTCATGACCCATTAAACCATGTTCTCTTGTGGGCTAGAACTGTAATCTGTATGGTAGCAAACAAGTCATGGAAATGGAAGGCATTGTATTATTTTTGTCTGAACAATGTTCAAAACCCCTAACACTGCATTGTGAATAAACTCTGGGCTTGATCCTGCTTTTATTACTCCAGGGTAATTCTCATTCACTTTTAATATGCAGGAGTAGACCTGTAGTACTCAAAGGTGTGTCTACACATGTTATTAATGCTACATAAAGGCTTACTGAACAGCAAAATACTGTGCAGTAGGCCTTCCCTGGGAGCACATCTACACATGCTCCCTATTGGGAGCAAATCTGCTGCTTCTACCCTGCTCTGGACCCCTGCAGCAGCCAGGAGGAGCTCCAGGTTCTCCCCAGGGTGCTAGCCTGGGGGTTGACAGAGAGCATGGGGGATGGTCCTGATGTGCATGGTGCCAGAAGAGCTCTGCTAGCTGCAGTGTCAGGTGTCTCCTGGCCCTGTGCATCGGAAGGGCTCCTGATATGCATAGGACTGGGAGACAGTTGCTGTGCTCTCCCAGCCCTGTGTGCATGGGAACAAGCTATGTGCTCAGTAGGGCTTTCCTGGGCAATCAGGGGCTGGCCAGGAGCCCTCCCACTTCTGAGGCAGCTTCCAGCCAGCCCCCGGCTGGGTAGGGAAAACCCCAGGAAGCCTGGGGCTGGCTGGGAGCTTTTCCACTTCTGTCTCCAGTAGCTGTCTGGCTTCTGTCTCTGGGAGCTGTCCCAGAAGCAGGACAGCTCCCAGCCAGCACCTGCTGCTCATGGATTTTTCTGCATAACCAGAAGCAGGCTAGGAGTTGCCCAAGAAGTGAAACAGCTCCCAGCCAGCCAGCCCCACAAGCTGGGTTGGAAAACAGAGATCCCCAGTCCTGGTGCTGCGCTGGGACAGGCTGAGCAGAAAACTACCGCATCCTGGCACTGCTCGGCTCTTGGGCCCTGGAGCAATACCAAGACCCTGTCCCCTATGGCCACCTGGTGTTGGGGCTGACCAGAAGCAAATTTCATCCTGGTCAGCATCTACACATGTGCTATTTCACAGTATCTACTGAACACTTAGTTTACTACCTATATGTACAGGTAGTAGCTAACTGTGCAAGAAACTAATATACTGCTCAATAAATGATGTGCATGTGTAGATGGAGACACTTTACTGCGCTGTTGATTAGTCTACTGTACTGTAAAGCATCTTGTGTAGATATGCCCAAAGGGCATGCTTACATGCTGCAGTGCTAGCTCTAAACTAGCTGATACAGATATAGACCAGGTGCAGATATTATACTTTTTCCAGTTTAGGTGGTCAGAAACTGGTTTATACCTGTAACAGAACAGAAATTCAGAGCACATAGTTTAAAAATGGCAGATCCCGGTCTAAGATAGATCTGGATGGATGTTGTATCAGACTTAACTGATTTAGGTTAAACCGGTCTATCAAACTTCAGTACCAGATCCCCTACCATGTCAGGTTGCAGTCCCCTGTTATCTCAGGCTGCTGTGCTGGTCCCTGCTAACCCTTCCTCGTAGGGTGGCTCACTGGCCTTGGCTATGATCGGCTGCTCTGAGCTGCCAGCCACAGGCAGGGGGTGAGGGGAAAGGGCACATCTGTAGCTCAGGAATTTTCTGTCTTTATACAATATCCCCAGGGGGCAGGCTCCGTGGAGGAAGGGGGGAGGGGACAGCACCCTCGTGGCTCCATTGGGCTGTGGGTGCCCAGTGCAATTCCTGCAATCATGATACCTGCAGTTGCACCAGGCACCTACTGTCACTGCCTGCAGATTGCTGGGGCTCTGGGGGCCCAGCCCTTCCATCTTTGGACCCCCCTTTCCTTGTCACATGGTACAGGACTGTAGGTGCTTGCTGCTGAAGAAAAAATGGCAGGGCTCTGGTCTGCTCCCTGGGGCTACACCAGCTCACACAGGACTGGAGCTGAGCATGGCTGGGGAGGTGCAGGTAGAAGGCACGGTGACCTGTCCCAACCCCCTCAGAACCTTCCCAGCACAGCTGGTGGGCGGTGGAACTGTGTGACAGGGGCATCTTCCCCCTGCTGCTGTCCAATGGGGTGCTCCTGTCCCTGCTGCCCAGTGTGGGTTTCCTGGGCTGCCCAGCACACCTTGCTGGCTGCTGCTGATGTTGGGTTCTGGCAGTACACACCAGGTACCCTGGGGAGCTTGCACCAGATGGCAGGGACAGGAGCACTAGAGGGGAAGTTTGGGCCAGCTGCCCACCATAGGCCTCCTGGGCTGCCCAGCACGTCTTTCTGGAACTTGGCACCCACAGCAGCTGGTGGGATGCTCCAGGTGACAGGGCCTGATCCTTTCTTCTATGGAACATTCCTGAACCTATTGCCCAACATGTGCCTTCTGGGCTGCCACTGTCAGGTGCATGCCTCCTGGCCCCTGTCACTGCAGGCCCTCCCCTGCACCCAGACCTGGGCTTCCGGGGGCCCATGGAGGGGGTCACCATGGCACACCTAGCAGCCCGGCTGGCAGTGGCAGGTGGGCATGCCATGGTGCTCCCCCTTGGGGGCCTGGAACTGGGCATGGGAGTGATTCTGCAGTGGCAGTGAGGGCTGAGGGCATGTTCCTGGCAGTCAACCAAGGATGGCCCCCACTTGGCTGCCCTTGGCAATCTCTGGCACTCTGGGAAACATACGAAAGCACTGCACCCTGGCCTCAGCCAGTGCTGGCATTTGTGTGCCTCCCTGGGTGAATGTGAATTCTGTTTGCTCCTGATCCAATCTATGCAACTTAGAGAAACCGGTATAGATTGGATCGATTCTGCCTCAGGCTTTTCGAATGTCTGTATTTAGCCACACAGCACAGCACAGTGTTGTGCAAAGGCACTAGCTTAGGTTCCAGAATCAGTATAACCAAATTAGTGCAATGCCCTTCCCAGGTTAATTAGACAGAGCATTACACTAAGATGATTATACTGCTTCAGATTCATGAGGCAGCTTGCATATCTGTACATGGCACTGTGCTGTGCCCAAAGAACTGGAACTTCCAGAAAGTAATCAGCAGAATGACCTTTTTTTGTGAAAGTTCCATAGGTAACATGGGATTGTGCTCAGATAAAACTATCTCAAGCAGGGAGTTGGACTAAATAACCCCCTGAGGTCCCTTTCAACTTGACTTGTCATGATTCTGTGATCTGTACGTGTGTGATAAGCAGAGGGCCAAACAATTCCTTTCACTTGGGCCATTAGGATGATGGAACAACAGTCAGAGAAAGTGGAGCCCTCAGGCACAGTAATGTTGCTAAACTCACTCAGCCAGCCAAGTGCAAACCCAATGTCTTAATAAGTACCTCCCAGCCAGGGTGCAAAGGCCAGCTTGTGTGTAATACCAAGCTGCAGAAACCTTCTCAAGGGATAAAATCACCTCTGCTGTGTCCCAGGATAACTCTTCATAGTTCATTTTTGGGAGAAAAAGAGTGAAATAGAATCTTTTTATGTGTTGATGTGCCGGGAAAAAAATGCCTAATAGCTGCCATGGCAAAGCTGAGCTGCTCTGTTCACCCCTTTCCAATGGCAATTTCCAGCCAAGGAATTTATAACCCAGATGGGGCAGGAATGTAGCTGACCTGCAAGCAGGTAGACCGAGCTGTTTATCTTTGTTCAGTGAACAGCTCTGACTCAGATATTCCTAAGGGTGAGCTGGCCCTTCCAAATGTGGTTTAAGGTAAATCCATGCCCTAATGCTGAAAAACACATTAGGTTTGTTTTGGAAACACACTCCTTCAGAGTGGCCTGGCTGACTAACTATTTATACCCTGTTCTGGTGTTTGCTCTGTCTGAATGTCCTTTTGAAAACTGCTGACAACTCATAAGCACCACCCAGCAAAGCCTACAACCCTTTAGCAAAGCCTAGGTATTAATTGCTGACACAGTCAGTAAATGGGTGCTGGGCACAAGATAGCTTCTAATATGGACGAGAACAAGTTGTGCTCAATACCATATTAGTAACCATGGTAACAGGCATTTCACAAATGTTATGCAAAGAGGAGAAAAGGAAGGTTATATTTATCAGATAACTTATTTGTAATTAAGAATTTGACCTCCTATAATATTAAACAGTGTGTGTCTGTCCATGAATGAAAGGATGCAATGGAGAGAGCCTGATTTCTGTATCCATGTCAATCAAATCCTACACTACTGCATCTTTGGTATTACTTTTTCATATATGGCCATTAGCGGAGAAGGCAAAGTATTTTACCCTGCCTTCTGCTGACTTCAGCCTCCTTTCTCTGCTCATTAGCAGAGAAAACATTTTGAAGCTGTCACTGCTGTTCCAGTACATAAGCTGAAATTGGACTATAACAAACACAAAGCTTTATTTGCCCCTTAAGCTACTAGTGGTGAAGGAATGGGAAAATGAAAATTTTTGAGGGGGTCCTTAACAGATTTGCTGTTACAGATTTGTTGTCTTTGTTGGTAGCTGGCTGGTTCTTTCTACATTCCCCCTTATTTCCCCCCATGAGGTGCTTTAATTCTGGTCTTCCTTTTTTGGGAATTATTTCCTGATGCACTTGGTGCAGACTTAGTAGTAAAAGAATGCACTTTTTAATTCTTGACACACATTTGGGACTTAAAATCTTAGAAATCTGGGCTCTCACCAGAAATCTGGGCCCCTGCCAACTAGACATTGAGCCATTGACTACTACCCTCTAAGTCTGATGATGCAACCAGTTTTCTATCCACCTTACAGTCCATTCATCCAACCCATACTTACCTTACCCATAAGAATGTTGTGGGAAACCATATCAAAAACCTTGTTAAAGTCAAGGTATACCACACCACTGGTCTCTCCACATCCACAGAACCAGTAATTTCATCATGGAAGGCGATCAGGTTGGTCAGGCATGACTTGCCCTTGGTGAATCCATGCTGACTGTTCCTAATCATCTTCTTCTCCAACAAGAGTTTAGAAATGGATTCCTTGAGGACCTACTTCATATTTTTTGCCAGGAACTACAGTGAAGCTGACCAGTCTATAGTTCCCAGGATCCCCGTTTTTCCATTTCTTAAATATGGGCACTATATTTGCCTTTTACCAATCATCTGGGACCTCTTCTGATCACTATGAGTTTTCAAATATGGATGGCCAATGGCTGTGCAACCACATCAGCCAACTTAGCACCTTTGGGTGCATCCTTTCTGGTCCCATGGACTTGTATATGTCCTGCTTTTCTAAGTAGTCCCTAACCTGTTCTTTCAGCACAGTTGGCTGCTTACCTCCTCCTCAAATTGTGCTGCCAGGTGCAGTTGTCTGGGAGATGACCTTGCCTGTGAAGACTGAGGTGAAAAAGGCATTAGATGCTTTAGCTCTTGGTAAGGTTTCTTTAAAGTACAGCCAGATATCCTGGACTCCTCTTTCCCTCAGACTGGCTTCCCAGGGGATCCTGCTCATAAGTTCCCTGAGCAAGTTAGTCTGCTTTTCTGAAGCCCAGGGTCCTTACTTTGCTGCTCTCCTTCCTTGGTTTCCTTAGGATCCTGAACTTAATCATCTTATGGTTGCTGCTGCCCAAGTTGCCATCCACTACTACATTCACCACCAATTCTTCCCTGTTTGTGAGCAACAGGTCAAGAAGATCATGGCCCCTACTTGGATGCTCCAGCACTTGCACAAGAAGTTGCCCCAGCACTCTCCAAAAACTTCCTGGATTGCCTGTGCACTGCTGTATTGTCCTCCCAGTAGTTGTCAGGGAGTTTGATTTCTCCCATGAGAACTAGGGCCTGTGATTGGGAAACTTCCATTAGCTGCTTGAAGAAAGCCTCGTCCATGACATCCTTCTAGTCTGGTGGTCTGTAGCAGTCCCCCACTGCAGCATCTCCTTGTTGCTCTCCCCTCTGACCCTAACCCAGGCCTATCTCCGGTTTCATACTGGAGCTCTGAGCAATCACGTGGCTCTTTTACATAAAGTACAACTCCTCCTCCTCTTCTCCCCTGCCTGTCCTTCTTGAACAGTTGGTACCCATCCATGACAGTGCTCCAGACACGGGAGCTATTCCACCAAGTCTCTGTTATTCCAGTCACGTCATAGTTCTGTGACTGTGCAAGGACTTTCAGTTCTTCCCAATTGCTTCCCAGGCTTCGTGCATTCGTGTACAGGCACCTAAGGTAACTAGCTGATTGCCCTGATTTCTCAGGAAGAATGAGAACACCTCCTCTTTTGCCCCCTCCTGCTTGTACTTCCTCAAGATTTCCTGATTCTCCACTTACCTCAGGGCTTTGATTTCCATCCCTTCGTGAATCTTGTTTAAAGCTGTCCAAACTAGGTTAGCAAACCTGTCTGCAAATATGCTCTTCCATCTTTGTTAGATGGATCCTGTCTCTTCCTAGCAATCCTTCTTGGGACATCATCCCATGTTGAAAGAAGTGAAAGTCCTTCTGGCGTCATCATCTGCGTAGCCAGGCATTGATCTGTAGGATGTTCCTGCTCCTGCCTGGGCTCTCTCCCTTGACCAGAAGGATTGAGGAGAATACCAACTTAGCCCCCCAGTTCCCTTCACTTTTGCATCCAGAGCCCTGTAGTCACATTTGATCTGCTCAGGGTCTCCCCTGGCAGTATCACTGGTGTCCACATGAATGAGCAGCATGAGGGTCAGATGAGTCTCGATAATCTGTCCGTGACATCTCAGATCCAGGCTCCAGGCAAGCAGCTTATCCCCAGAGACAACAGGTCAGATCAGTATATAGATGCCTCTCTCCCATGCAGAAGGGAGTCTCCAACCACCACTGTCTGTTGGTTCTTATTGGTGGCAGTGGTCTTAGTCCTTCCCACCTTGGGGAGTCCTGATTTGTCCTTCTCCACGAATGAAACATGCTCCTCCACCTCTGTTCCTAGGGCTCTATATTTGTTCTCCAGGCAAACTGCTGCAGCTGTAGAAGAAGATTTCTGCTTGCTGCCAGAGATCACAAGCTTCTAGCTTCCACTTTCCATGGAGTCAGTGTCCTCTCCCTTCTCTAGCACTGCCTTTGGCAGTCCTTCCTCCATAATCCTTGAAGTCTTCTCCAGCATCAAATCAATAAACTCCTCATAGCAGAAGTGCTTTGAAGCCTCACCACCTCCTCCTACAGTTCTCTTGCCTGCTCCCTGAGGGACACCACCCAGAGGCACTGCCCACATTGCATACTCCCTGATATGGCTGTCACCAGGACAAGCCACAGCCTCCACAGCGCCAAACCTGGACAGGGTGGAAGCCTTGATGGTGAGTGGTCCTGCCTGGACAGACACCTCACAGGTACAAGCAGAGGCAGTGGCAGTGGCTCTGGTGCTGCAATGTCCTCCAGCCATTTCCCTGCCTCCTTTGTTTTACTGCCCTTCTTCCAAGCACACCTTCCCTAGCAAACTCACTTGTAAGCCGCCCTGTTTTCTGTTCCTTCGTCCTGAAAGGTTCCTTTTCCCCTGCTTCTTCTCTCCAAGCTTAAAGGCTCCCCCTCAAAGAGGTAGGGGAAGGGGGCAAACTGACTTGTGAACTGACCAGCAACCTGCCTGTAAACGACTTCCCTTGTTGGCTGCCCCTGTTGGCTTGGTCATAGAGTCTCCTTTCATACCCTGATGGGCCTGGACTGGTTCTGCCCCCTTGTTAGGGCTTTTGTCAGACACAGGCAGCAATCACCCAAAAATCACTTAACTAGCAACACTCCCAGGTTCTCAGAGCACATGCTCAAAACACACGCAGCCCTCCAGACATACTCTCAGAAAGCCACACACACAGGCAGCGCTGCATCACTTGCCTTCCCGAGGCAGGATCTGGTGCCTGGCCTTTCTTCCTGTTCCCCTTCCTCTTCCTCCCAGCAAACTGCCTGCAAACTGCTTCCCCTGTTTTCTGCCCCTGTTCACACAACTTGTCTGCTCCTTTGTGTCACTGGTTCATTGGCTGCAGATACACTTTGTTAAAGTGTCATTACTTCCTTGCACCAAAGACTTGGCTGTTTGGCCACGAATTCCAGTGCATCTTATACCGTGTTATGCAAGTAGGGAGACAGCAAAGATGAATGGGATGTGATAGTGGTTGTAGAATGTTTTTTTAGGTCTGGAAACTAGTCATCAAGCCCAGCTGAATCTGATGTCTCTGATTTACTGCCAGGCAAAAACCTCTGTTACACTCTTTGGGCATGCTATTTTGCAGCACAGCATTTTTTTATTTTTTTATAATTTTTTGCCACAGAGAGATCCCAGTGTAAAAAAAAAAATGCTGCTGAAAGAAATAGTGGTGCATGCAGCAGCAGCCTGCACCACCAGAAATGGAACTTGGTTGGCCAGAGCCATGCTTTGGCTGCTGACCAGGCTCCAAGCTGCTGGATCACCACCGCCGCTGCCCCAGGAGGGCCCCAGGACACCAAGTAAGGCTCCTGGGGCCAGCACAGGTGCTGCCTGCAGCCTCTTCTACCACACCGGGGACAATTTGCTCTGCACTAACCCCATGTGCAGTGGCATGCGCAGCGCTAAAAAGCAGGGGTACAGATTTGTGCTGCTGCTATTTTTGCCACAGCAACCACATGCTCCTGCATGTGAGAATGCACCCTTTGGCTCTGTGAACACCACAGTTGCAATATAAAGCAAGGCACTTCCCTGGAGTATTATCCCTATGATGAGAAAATGCTTAAAAGCACAATAAGGCTGAGTTTGCAATGATGTTTCTTGGACCTCTTCCACTTCTTGGCAGTGTGATATGCTGGAGAGCCTAGTTAGCATTGGGCTTATCTCCAAGTTGCACATTTTTCCCTGCCCACTCTCCTTTTATGATAAGGGCTACAAAGTGAGTACATGGTTTTTGAAGAAGTGTTCTCTCTGGTGTGAATTTCTAATAGAGAATCCACCAAGAAGCACAGTAGGGTATGTGTTGCCTACAACGCCTCAGTTCTACCTGCATCTCCAGAGCCCCTAATCACTTCACACCCATAAGGTGTGTCCAGATGAGTGGGAATATAGGTGGATACCTGGGCTAGGGCCACACCACACTTCCAGGCATTACCCACACTGCTACTTTACAGTGCGGAAGGGTTTTTTGACCCCAGGAAATCCCAGGGTCAAAAAACCCCATACCAAAAAAAAGCATGGAGTCGCATGTGCTGCAGGAGCACCATAGCTGCAGCTCTCAGAGGCCCCCAGGGCCCCATGTGAGCCTGCTGAGGCCAGCATAGTTGCTGGCCCCAGCCTTCCCTACCTCACCTGGGGTAACCTGCTGCACATCAGAGCACACGTGGCACAGGCATTCCCGGGGGACAAGTAGTAGTGGCACAAGGTGGCATGTCTGCGCTTGTCTGGACGTACCCATAGAAGGGAACTTCTGCAGGTCCTCACAGCAGGATTAGCATAAGGGCTGCTGACAGACATGGGAGAAAAAGTGCTTTCCTGGAGGAAGCAGCATGTTACTTCAACCCAACTCCGCAGTGTCTGTATAGATCGGACATTTCAGTGGGACTTTTTGGCACTTTTATCTAAGGCTGATTCATTCATCTATTACATAAAAGTGCCAAAAAAACCCACTGAAGTGCCCAGCCTATACCAACGTTGGGTGAACTGGGTCCAACTAATGCGATGCCTCCTCTGGGCATATGTTGGGCTCAGCATGGGGGAGCATGGAGTTTAAAGTAAAGTGCTGTTTTTTGTGGGGGAGGTTATGTCTGTAGGCAGACAATGTGGAGCCATTATTTTCCCCTTTCTTCCAGTGTAGCTTACACAATAAATGCCTATTGGTGGTGACATGGTTCTATGTTACTCTTAAGTGTATTGCTTTTATAGTGGATGTTGCTGAATTCATGGTGTGGAAAAGTGGTGCTCAACCTCCAGCCTGCAGGCCAGATTCAGCCTGTGAAGCCATGTCATGCAGCCCATGGGTTTCCTCATGAATCCAGAAATGTAGCAGTGGGAGAGCAGTGACAGTGTGAACTGCTGCTCCCCTGCTGCCAGTTTTCCAGACCCATGGAAAGCCCTGCAGTCTGGATGATGGAGCTCTTCATGCTAGATTGTGCTAGATCTTGCCAGCACATGGCTGGATCTGGTGTATAGGGTCAGACTAGCCAACAGTCAGATCTGGTGTATGGAGTTGGACTGTATGCAGGGATGGACCAGCGCATGCAGCCAGATCCAGCGCATGGAACAGGCTGGTGTGTTGGATCACACCCATGGACAGCCCCTGTATCACTTGTCTAGTGCTCGGGCCTGGAAGGTTGAGTACGACTGGTCTGGAACAGATTCCCAGGGAAAATATTGCTGGTAAGAAGTTGTTGCTGTTACCAGCTGTTTCTGCAAAGGGGCACTGACTGCAACTGCCCTTCTCTTTTGATGCACGCAAGTGTTTGTTTATAGCTTGTCATCCAGGTTTGCACACACTTCCTTGAACTTTTGCTCCCTCCCAGAGTGTGAAAGAAAATGGATGGAAGTCTACAGCCGTTCATTTAGCATGATTTCCCATTTTGTTTTGTAGAGTTCAAAGATTTGACTAACAAGTGCCACAAGCTCGGGAAGAAACTGAACTGGAGCTTGCACAGTGAGTTTTACAGCAGCTGCGTATCTGGTGTTAGTGCTGTCAAGCCCTAAAGAAAATTGCTTGGATGAAATAAAAATAATTGTAGATGTAAAACATTACAACAGGTAGAATTTATCTCGTAGAAATAATACATAAATTAACCACTAAAAAGAATCCTTTTTTGTACACAGGCAAGATATTTATTCAACACTGACAATACAGTTTCTCCCCTTTTTACAGAGAAAAGTGCCCTACATGTTTCTTCAAAGTGGCAGCTGTTGGTTTTATCTGTAGAATGAACCACTGTACAAAATTAGTCTCTTCTCCATGTATAAAAACAGAAATAAGCTGAAGCAACACAGTACTGTTATTTTCTAAGGGCAATATTCAGTGCTGCATTTTAATGACAATATACAGCATTATTTAATTTCTCAGGTTTCTAACACAATTACAATGCTAGTTTTCTACCTAATGACAGTATGGCTAATGTAGAAGAGGAAAAATTAATTTTCTTTTCCTTGTACTTTTTCAAAATGTGTTATAAATGAACCCCATATTAATGAGAGTTTGTGTTTTGGCAGGAAGGAAAGACTGTCATGAAAGTACAGGACCAAAGTAAAAGGCAAGGCATATGGTAAACTGGCTAAAAAATGGTATTGGGATCCAGTAGCACTAAGCCCTGTTTCATTAGGACTTACCAGAGGTATAAGTGCTTATATAGGTACTGGTTTAGGACTGAAGCTTTCTCAATGCCTCTTTGTTCATATGTAGAGCAGGGACAATAATTTTTATTTTCCTCATAGGAGTTATATGAGGCTTAATTAATTAATATCTGTAAAGTATTGTGACCCTTGGCATTAATGCATAGCACTATTGTGCTAATATTCATCAATTTGCTTTTTAGGTTTCATGCCATTCCCTTGAAGTTAATTTCTTGAACCATGCCATTTTTCAGAAGACATGCCTCTGTCTATTCTATCTGTGGTAAAACTATAGATTTCCTCTCTAAAATTATTTTTTTTTACATACTGAAGTTTAAGTATACAACCCCAAAATTTATACTTGCCAAGTAAGAAAGAGACTAAAATGTAGGTATTTGTAGGGAATGTATATGCTATCAGACAGATCTTTTTAAATTGAGGCACTAAATATAACCTAAATAAAATACTTTACATTTGTTATGCTGAAATTCACAGGCCTGAGTGTGTAGGCAACATGCCTGTTCAGATGAACTCTTACTATAGGGAACTGATTGTTAGATGCTCTATTTGGTCTGAATTTTCTAGAAGCAGGTGATCAAGATGAGTATTTAAAAGCTCATGTCGTGTTCTTAATGGCCTCACCACACCTTATTAGATAAGTAACTATTACTAATAGACTTCCTTTCCTTATTAGGTATCTTTTAGATTTTTTTTCAGAAATTCATGTCCTTTAAACCAGCAGTCAGTTTGCATTTCCTCTGTTTGATAGGGAAGTGACATTACCAGGTGATTTGACTTAACTGCGTTAGGGTTGTTGGTTGTAGCCAAGTTGGTCTAAGGACATAGGCAGACAAGGTTCTTTGGGTAAATGTGGTATCTTTTATTAAACCAACTAAACAGTTGGAAAAATTGTTCTTTGCCAGCTTTCAGGCACAAACATCCTTCTTCAGGCATAAGGAGAGTCTGTGTTTCTCTTTCTCTGTGCTCTTCTGGGGAGAATAGAGGCCAATATCCAAAGTGCAGGTCTGTAAAAATGCAAGTGCCTGGCAGTGAGGTTCAAAGGGAATGGGAGCTTTTCCAGGCTAAAGAGTCCCATGGCTCTCAGCCTGTCATCGTAAGATCTGTTTTCCTGACCTCTGATCATGCGCGTGGCTCTCCTCTGGACTCTCTCAAGCTTCTCCACATCCTTTTTGAAATGTGGAGCCCAAAACTGGACGCAGTACTCCAGCTGCGGCCTCACCAAGGCCGAGTACAAGGGGAGAATGATGTCCTGGGATTTGCTCGAGAAGCATCTATGGATGCAAGCCAGCATTTTGGTCGCTTTACTAGCTGCAGCATCGCATTGCAGGCTCATGTTCATCTTGTGGTCAATGATGACCCCCAAGTCTCTTTCTTCTGTAGTGCTACCCAATGTAGCACTGCCGAGTCTATAAGGAAGCTGCAGGTTTTTCCTCCCAAGGTGGAGAACCTTGCATTTTTCGGTGTTAAACACCATGAGGTTCTCGTCTGCCCATTTGCTGAGCTTGTCCAGGTCAGCCTGGATCACCCGCCTATCTTCTGGCATGGATGCTTTGCCCCAAAGTTTGGTGTCATCGGCGAACTTGGCCAGTCTACTCCTGACTCCAATGTCCACATCGTTAATAAAGATGTTGAACAGTATGGGTCCCAGGACAGAGCCTTGAGGGACCCCACTGGTCACAGGGCACCACGATGAGTGACTGCCATCAATTACAACCCTCTGGGTCTGACCACGGAGCCAGTTTCCCAGCCAGCAGATCGTGGTGGAGCCAAGGCCACAACTGGCCAGTTTGGCCAAGAGGTGATCATGGGATACCAGATCAAAGGCTTTTTTGAAGTCAAAACATATGACATCAATCTCTTCTCCCTTGTCCAGGTGATAGGTCACCTGGTCATAGAAGGAAATGAGATTGGTCAAACAAGACCTACCCGCAACAAACCCGTGCTGGCTGTCCCTTAGAATGTTAGCCTGGGCCAGTCCCTCAAGGATGGCCTCCTTAATAAACTTTTCTAAGATCTTTCCCAGGATAGAAGTCAGGCTAATGGGCCTGTAGTTAGCCGGATCCACTCTCCTCCCTTTCTTGAAGATCGGTACCACATTGGCCTTCTTCCAGTCTTCGGGCAGTACACCAGAGCGCCAGGAGTTTTCAAAGATCCGTGCCAGGGGCTGGGCTATGACGCTCGCCAGCTCCTTGAGTACCCTGGGGTGCAGATTGTCAGGGCCAGATGACTTGAAGGTATCCAGCTTCTCAAGGTGTTCCTTCACGAAGTCAACATTTATGGAGGGTAGGGGATCTCCATCACCCGGATCTCCCTGTCCCATAGCAGGCATGGGCGTCCCATGGAACTGATGAAAGACTGATGCAAAGTACCTATTTAATAGGTTGGCTTTTTCCTGGGCGTCAGTTGTCAGTTGCCCCATCTGGTTTAGCAGGGGCCCAACGTTGCCCTTGCTTTTCCTCCGGCTCCCCACATATCTGAAAAAGGACTTTTTGTTGTCCTTGATGCTTGAAGCTAGTTGGAGTTCAGTTGCAGCCTTGGCTTTCCTGGTTTGCTCCCTGCAGGACCGGACCAGTGCAGAATAATCCTCCTTGGAGGTGAATCCCGTCCTCCATCCTTTGTAGGCTTTCCTTTTTAGCTGCAGGAGGTCTGCTAGGTCCCTGGAGAGCCAGGAGGGCTGCTGTACCTTCTTGCTGCCTTTCCTCCGTAAAGCACCCTGTTCAAATTTGCTGACAACACTAAGATGTGGGGGGATGTGGGCATGCTAGGAGGGAGGAATAGGCTGCAATTGGACCTAGACAGGTTACAGAGGTGGGTGGATGAGAACCGGATGGGATTCAGCACTGACAAGTGCAAGGTGCTGCACCTGGGGAGGAAGAACCAGCACCATACCTACAGGTTGGGGAACTCCCTTCTCATCAGTGCAGAGGCAGAAAAGGATTTTAGAATCATCATTGATGCCAAGATGAACATAGGTCGGCAATGAGGGGATGCGGTCAGGAAGGCCAACCATACCTTGTCATGCAACCACAGATGCATCTCGAGTAGGTCCAAGAAGTTGTTCCTCCCCCTGTATCTGACACTGGTCAGGCTGCAGTTGGAGTACTGTGTCCAGTTCTGGGTGCCGCACTTCAAGAGGGATGTGGACAACGTGGAGAGGGTCCAGAGGAGGGCCACTCGCATGATCGGGGGCAGCAGGGCAGGTCCTACGAGGAGAGGCTAGGGGACCTGAACCTGTTCAGCCTCCACAAGAGAAGGCTATGGGGGGATCTAGTAGCCTGTTACAAATTAGTCAGAGGGGATGAGCAGGCATTGGGGGAGTCCCTGTTCCCCCGAGCACTACCAGGAGTGACTAGAAATAGCGGACACAAGCTGGCAGATGGTAGATTCAGACTAGACATCAGGAGGCGCTACTTCATGGTCAGGGCAGCTAGGATCTGGAACCAACTTCCAAGCAAAGTGGTGCTGGCTCCTACCCTGGGGGTCTTTAAGAGGAGGCTAGATGAACACCTTTTTTCTGCCCCTGAGGAGCCCACAAAGCCTGCCAACTTTCACGGGGATAGGTGCAGGGGTTTGGGGGAAACTGCACCTTAGGCTGCTGACAGACAAAACTTGTGATACAGATGGAATGAGGAGGGCGGCGTTCACTCCGTCTGCACCTGGCACTTGGGGAACCCAGCAGCGGGAGGTTCACCTTGAGGAACACCAGCTGCTCCACCAAACCAGGATCCAAGCAGGTGCGGTGGGCTGTCACAACATCCGCGGCCATGCTGAATACCCTCTTGCTTGGCACACTGGTCTGTGGACAGGACAGGTATTCCCAGGCAACTGTGGCCACATCGGGCTGCAGGTTGCCCAGTAGGTCAAGGGGTCTCAGTCCAGGGGCTCCACAGGCTCGGCAAGATAGGCAGACACCACGGTGTGAGGGCTGTCTGCCTGATCCTGGGGTCTGGTGGGTCTGGACCCCCTAATGTTTTTGCCATGGCCTTAGCCCATATTGGCAGTGCCTGTGGTGGAGGGGAAGACTGGCTCATGGATAGCAGGCTGGGTTCAGGCAATGGATCCTCCTGTTACACTTCCCCCCACTTCTGCTGTTCCGCCTCCGTCACTTTCTTAATAAGTACCTCCCTCCAGTGACTCAGTGTCTCACTGCCACATATGATGCCCTTCACCCTTGGGTTGCAGATGGCGGCCAGCATATGCACTGTGTCGAACCCCAAGGGTTCAAGCCTTTTCCTAAGGCCCTCCTTCAGCTGCCTCACCAGTGCCTGCACATCTGGTGAAAACGGCCTGCCCCAGCCAGGAACATTGGCCCCCAGGAAGCTCTCCATTTGGCTGTGAAGCTCCTTCACTGTGGGACCACCTGGCTGAGGAAGGCATCAGCAGCACTGAGGGTCTCAGTGGCCTTGAGGAAGGGCTTGAGGACTAGCAAGATCTGGGAGATGGCATCCCACTCAGCTTTGGTCAGGGGGCCACTGATCCCAATCTCCCCAAGCAAAGCCAGCTCACGGATGGCCTTCTGTTGCTCCACCAGCCTCTTGAGCATCAGCTATGTGGAGTCCCACTGAGTCTCCACATCCTGGATGATTCTGTGCTGCGGGCTCTGCTTGTTTGTCCCACAGTATCTCACCCCTCTTGATGCTCTGGTGGAAGTAGCCTGCCACCTTCCTGCATCTGGAAACGAGCCTGCTGGTGTTTCTGGCACCTTCACTGGCAGCTGTGTCCCCCTCTAAGGCATCCCTCACAATCAGATGTAAATTGTGTGCCACACAGCGAATACCAGCAAAGTTGGCATCATGGACTGCCTTGACCATATTGACCCCATTGTCGGTGACAATGAAGCCGCAAGTAAGCTCAGCCTGCCCAACGCCCAGCCACCCCTGCACCATGCGGTTCATGGTCCCCCTTATCTCTGCTGCTGTGTGGGACTCATTCATCTCCTTGGTGCGAAGGAGAGCCCATGGATGGCCTGAGTGGCCACACAGTGCCCTGTGAGGGAGAGGTACGCATGATCTCTACCCTAGCTGCTCCAGATGTCTGAGGTGAAGTGTATGGTCACCTGAGGATCTGCCTTGTGCAGCTCCTCCCTCAAATGCTCCCTGCATGCTTCATATATGGAGGGGACCACCGTCCTGCTGAAGGTGGTGCATGTGGGCACCTGGTAGGATGGAGCCAGCAGTGCCAGGAACTGCCTGAACCCTGGCCACTCAACAAAGGTGAAGGGCTGGCCATCCAGAGCAAGCATCTCCCCAGTGGTCTGGGTGACCTTGCTCGCATTTGCAACTGGTCCCTTTTGCTCCCAATGTTCCAGGGTGCCTTGCCTCTTCTGTGGGGGGACGGGGGCTGTGGAGTGAGCAGGGGCCATTCCTGTGGCAAAGGGGCGTTACCTGCAGAGATGATTCAGCATCCCCGAGGTGATCATGTGCTTTGTTCCCTTGCCCCGGCTGATTTTGGTTCGGCAGTGCATGCAGATAGCAAACATGGGATCATCTGCCAGCTCATAATGATCCCAGACCATGCTAGTACTAGGCCTTTCCCTCTGGCATGCAGGTGCATCTGTGGATGCTGCTGAACTCTCAGATCTCCTGCTTCATTGTTCACTGGGGGATGGAGACAAAAGCCCATAAGTAATTAAAGGGCCTAGAGACCTGAAAAAAATCTTAGTAAGGGTAAGACGTTATGGAAACCTTAGCATTATTCTTAGAGAGAGTCAGGCAATTGAAATGAGAGCTTATACCCTAAGGACCTTGTTAGGCATGAATTTTAGGTGGCTCCTGGAGCTCTTAACCCCTGGACTGTCCACTTAAACTAGTTTTAAACACGCTTTAGGAAGCTTAAAGTTATGCCACTCCAGGGCAGATTTATCTCCGATCTATGTTACCCATCATGTCTTCCATTAATGTGTGGCCACTTCCCATAGATGAGCTCCTCACCTTGCAGGCCTCCAGTATCCCAGGATTCAGTGTCCCCTCCCCACCCTCCTGTTCTGTGTTGACAGAATTTCCACTCCCTGACCTCTGGTGCCCAGGGAGCAGTTCTGTCACCAAGCCACCTCCCCTTCCTACTGCTGGGGGTGTGACCTTCCCACACCCAAGGGGTGCAATCCCCTGCAAACAGCCTGCAGAGCACATGCCAGCTAGCCAGGTTGCAGGGCACAGAGAAGTCTATGGAAGGTAGTGGGAGGGGGGGCAAGGTAGGGCTTATTGTGAGGGTAGTCAGGCACTGGAATAGGATACCAAGATAATATGTGGAATCTCCATCCTTGGAAACTTTGAAAATCAGATTAGACAGGCACTTGGCTGGGATGATTTAGTTGGAGATGATCCTACCTTGAGCAGGGTGCAGGATTAGATGACATTATGAGGTCCCTTCCAATCCAACTTTCCTCTGATTCTATGATTGTGAGTGCTGAAACCATGAGGCTATAAAATCATGCTCACTATTAGCTACAGAATATTTAATTATTTACTTGCAAATTATAACAGCATCAACAGGCGGGCATGGGAACACCGCTCCTCAAAAAGCAGTTAAGACATGCTTCTGGAATGTAGGAGTTCAAATCCCCAGAGGCAGAGGGAGGAACTGAACTCAAGTTTCCCACAGCCTGTGCATATATATTAACTACTGAGCTGCTGGAAGGAAGAGGGGCACCACCGCCCCATCCTCCTCCAGTCATGTTTTGTGGTAAAGGGATGGCAGGCAGTAGCGTAACCAGGGTGGGATGACTGGGGAGCTACCCTAGGCTGCAATGTGCGGCAGTTGGGATGGAAACATTTCAGCTGTGCAATCATGTGGGTGATTTAGTGGCAGCTGGAAGGGTTACTTCTGCCCCCATTCAACCTGCTACCCTGGGCACTCCGTTGTTCTGTTACACCTCTGCTGGCAATGCCTTTTGGTGCCAAGAGAAGACTCATGACTATGAAGCCTGGTCAGACTGTTCCACAGAGCATTTTCCATAGGTTACTTTAAACCAGGGCAAAATATGGTCCATGGGCCAGATCTGACCTACCAACTGATTGGATTTGGCTTGTGGGGGGGCACCTGCCAGTTGATTTGAATCGGACTGCAGCTACCCCTGTGGTATTCCACATGGGGTCAAACCCTGCCTGGGGCAGCCAACACTGCATTCCTACCTGGGCCTACTAGTCCTGGGCCTGGCCAGAGCACACAGCTTCCAGCAGAGCTTCTCCCAATGCGACTGCAGCCAGCAGGGTGCTGCTCAGCTCCTCTTGCCTTGAGCAGCAGTTCCTCCTTCTGCTCCTACCCCTGCTGTGCTGCTCTAGGCTGGGGGATAGTGGGGTGGGAAGATGCAGCTTGGCAGCTCCAAGTCCCAGCTGCCTTCCACCCTCTGTGTCCTCCCGGTGTGATAAGCAGCCACCTGCAGGCAGCTGTGCAGGTGGAAGGTGGCCCAAGAGCTAGAGCTGGATCCCTGTATGCTGGGGCATGAGCTGCTTGGCTGAAGCTTCTTCCCTGCTTGGAGTAGCACAGCAGGGGCAGGAGCATGACAAAGAGAAGCTGTTGGAGGTAAATGAAATTGAGCAGTATCTCGGAGCTGCACAGGCAGGGCCTGCAGCTGGATGGGTGGGGAGCTGCAGCTGGGGCCAGGATCTTGGTGTTAGAAATATTATTAAAAATGCATTATCAATAGCAGATTTAGGGAAAAAAAAAAAAAACACAGCTGCTACCCCTCCTTGTCTCCTTAATGGGAGAGGGAAGGGGGGGGGTTGGAAATTGATGGGAAAAACCACCAAAAGCCCATTGTACTAAGGTATCACTCCCTCTCTGTCCTGCAAATTTACTATCTCTTTGTTACACTAAATCACACTTTCTTTCATGACCCCACATTCCTAAGGCTAAGATAAGAGCAGATGCCATTTTTGCCTTCAGGTTGAACCTTGAGTAACCTTGGGTTCCATCCACGCACGCGTGATAGCCTAATGCATATTAAGCCTACCCGCCCCGCATACTTAAGTAGTTAATTATAATGCACATGGGACATATGAAGCGACATGTTTACATATATGTTTGTATGAACCGGAAATGAGTTGTAAAAATTCCTCCTTCTACACACGTGGTCAGGAGAGGGGGGATAAAAGCCTGCTAATGATTGTGCTCGGGGGCAGAGTGATTGATCTTTTGTCTCTCTCTCTGACCCTATTTGCAAATATATACCTTTTGTGTTGCTAATAGAGTGTGTCTGTGAAGGTTTTTTTTCCTCCTCCCGAGAAACGAACCACGATTTTTATATCATTGGGGCAGTGACCACATGGGGTGGGGAGCTGGGGCAGAGCTGCAATCCACTCCCTGCATGTCCCTGCCCATGAAACCTGTACCCATTGTGTGGGCAGCGGTTTGCAGCTCTATCCCAAGTCCCAACCCCTCACGCCCCTAGCCTCTGCCCTGCACTGTCACTGCTCAACAACCCTGTTCCATGATCCCAGCCTTGCCCATCTGCCCAGCTCCTGAACACCACTCACTGCCCACCTGTGGCCCCATCCTACATAGGGAGTTTTGATAAGTTATGGTGTAGGGGGGAGGGGAGGAATGCTGAACCAGCCAACTACAGCTCATCAAAACTCCCTATGTTGCCTGCAGGCCAAAATAATTGCCCACCACTGCTTTAGGCTCACTGGTCAGCATGCTGCTTCTATGGAATTCTTTCTTAGGATCCTAACTCTCCCCCTGTATTGTATGAGGGACATACATGCATAAGTCAGAGCTGCACTTGCAGCTCAGTGCTGAAAGTTAGGTGTTACAACTCTGGGCCTAATTCCTGTTTATGGATCTAGCTATGAGTTTGGCTCACATACAAAAGCATGGGAGATAATGTTCCCTATCAATATTTATTCTAAGGAAAACTGCAGACTTGCTTATTTAGATGAGTACTGGCATCTTTGGAACTTCTAGTACTGAGAAAAGGCCTAAGGTACTCAAAGTAATAAACACATGGGCGGGATAACATTCTGGTCTCAGTGAGGTCAGTGGCAAAACTACCACTGAATTATATGACACCAAGATTTTACCTTGGGATTTTAAGCAGTGGAACATACTTTTGTTATTTAAAAAATTATTAAGAGGGTATTTTAGACATTTTTAGGGAACTTTTATGCTACGGAGCAAGGAACATATATAAACACACACACACACACACACACACACACAAAAATATATTATATAATATAGAGAGCCTAGAATAGGATATAAAATAAATAATATCCTATGCGTAGGATATATATTAATATATCTAGGATATATACACACATACATACAGACAGACAGACAGATATATAGACAGACAGACAGACATTAGGTCTGGAAGGGACCTCACAGGTTCATCAGGTCCAGCCATCCAAGGTGCAGGAAGTCAGCTAGGATCAAATCATCCCAGCAAGATAGGCATCCAAATGTTTCTTGAAGGTGTCCAGAGTAGGTGCATGCACCACCTCTGGGGCGAGTTTATTCCAGGCCCTGGGGACTTGGACAGTAAAGAAGTTTTTCCTTATGTCCAGCTTAAAATGGTCTTGCAGGAGTTTGTGACCATTACACCTTGTCTTCCCTTGGTGTGCCCTGGTGAATTGACGTTCTCTCAATTCCTGATGCACCTCCCTTATATACTTATAGGCTGCCACCAAATCACCCCTGAGCCTACACTTTTCCAGGCTGAAGAGTCCCATGGTTCTTAGTCTCTCCTCATAAGACCTGCTCTCTTGTCCTCCAATCATGTGCCTGGCTCTCCTCTGGACTCTTTCAAGTTTCTCCACATTGTTTCTGAACTGTGGAGCCCAGAATTGGATACAGTATTCCAGTTGCAGCCTCACCAAGGCCAAGTAAAGTGGGAGGATGACTTCTGGGTCTTACTTGAGATGCAACAGTAGATGCAAGCAAGAGTTTTGTTTGCTTTGCCGGCTGCAGCATTGCATTGATGGCTCATGTTCATCTTGTGGTCAATCATGGCCCCCAAGTCTCTTTCAGTCATGGTGCTAGCGAGTGTAACACTGCTGAGCCTAGAAGTGTGATGCAGGTTTTTTTCTCCATGTTGAACACCATCAGGTATTGATCTAGCCACTTTGAGAGTCTGTCAAGGTCAGCCTGGATCACCAGCCTATCCTCTAGGGTGATCACACTTCCCCATAGTTTGGTATTGTCAGCAAACTTAGCCAGTCCACTTCTGACACCAGAGTCCAGATCATTTATAAATACATTAAAGAGTACAGGTCCAAGAATGGAGCCCTGGGGGACATCATTGGTTACCATATGCCATGTTGATTCAGTTCCATTGACTATCACTCTCTGAATCTGACCACAGAGCCAGTTCCCAAGCCATCAGACCATAAGGTTGTTGAGGCCACAATTCCCCAATTTTACCATGAGGACATCATGGGACACCACGTCAAAGGCTTTCTTGAAGTCCAAATATAAGATATCCACCTCTTCTTCTTTGTTCAGGTGATATGTCCAGTGATGTGATAGAAGGAAATACCTACCTGCAATGAGGCTGTGTTGGCTATCTCTCAGAATGTTGCCTTCTGTTAGCCTGTTGTTGATAGTTTCTTTGATGATGTTTTCCAAGATCTTCCCAGGAATCGAGGTTAAGCGGATTGGCCTGTAGTTCCCCAGGTCTTCCTTCCTCCCTTTCTTGAAGATAGGCCCTACATTGGCCCTCTTCCAATCTCCAGGTATCTCATTTGAGTGCCATGAGTTCTCGAATATCCTTGCCATTGGCCAGGCTATGATGTCAACCAGTTCCTTTAGCACTTGGGTGCATTCCATCCAGGCCAGCTGATCTGTAGACAACCAGCCTATCAAGGTGTTTCCTCCCAAGATCTACACCAATGATGGACATATGTTTGCCCTTTCCCTGGTAATCCTGCATCTTGTCAGACAGGGTGATCCCCTTGGGCTGGTGTAAGACAGACAGAAAGTAATCGTTAAGGAGATTGGCTTTTTCCTGGGTGTCGGTTATCAGCTGCCCCATTTAGTTTAGGAAGGGTCCAATGTTGCCCTTATTTGATTTTTTTTGACTTCCCATGTATCTGAAGAAAGACCTTTTATTGTCCTTGATTTGTGTAGCCAGTTTCGGTTCAGTTTCAGCCTTGGCTTTCCTAGTTTGCTCCCTATAGGTGTGGGCCAGTGCTGAATACTCCTCCTTAGTAGTGTTTCCTGTCTTCCATCCTTTATAAGCTTCTCTTTTTTAGATACAGGAGGTCCATGAGTTCCCTAATGAGCCAAGGGGGTCTCCCAGCCCTTTTGCTACTTTTTCTATGGGCTGGAATGGATTTCCCTTGTGCTTGAAAGATTGCATCCTTAAGATGCGACCACTCATTGTGGACTCCCCTCCCTGTCAGATTATGGCCTCTCAGGGCCTCAATAACTAGCCTCATGAGCTTGTGAAAGTTGGCTTTCCTAAAGTCAAGGAGTTCTGTATTTCTGACTGATTTGCCAGCTTTGTGGTGGATAGAGAAAATGATTGACTCATGGTCACTGTCACCCACCTTCCCTTTAATTCTCAGGTCACTCTCTAGATCCTCCCTTTTGGCCAGTACCCAGTCCAGTAGCACCTTACCTCTTGTTGGTTTGTGGACTTCTTGAAACAAGTAGCGCTCATCAATGCATGTGCGGAAGTTTTGCTACTGACTGGATTTGGCTGAGTGCTCTTCCCACAAGATGTCAGGGTAGCTGAAGTCTCCCATGACAACCATGCACTGAGAGTGTGCAACTCTGCCAGTTCCCTTGTAAATTAGTGGTCAAGCTCTTGCTCCTGATTAGGAGGTCTGTAGTAGACTCCTACTATTACATCCCCTTGACCACATTCCACCATATTCTAACCCCAAAGGGTCTCAAGTTGCCCTCCTTGGTTGCCAATCTCCACTTGTAGGGAAGTGTACTGCCCCTTCACTTAGAGAACTATACCCCTGCCCTTTCTTGCAACACAATCTCTCCTGTACAAGGTATAGCCATTTATACCTGTGGTTCAGTCATAGGTGGAGTCCCACCAGGTCTCTGTTATCCCTATGAGATCATAATCATTTCTGTTTAACAGAAGAACCAGTTCCTCCTGTTTGTTTCCCAGGCTCCTGGCATTTGTGTACAGGCAAGTGAACCTGCCATCGGAGGCCCTAGGCTTCTCTGTACTCCTAAAAGAGCCCCATCCCCGGGCTGGGTTAGGCGTGAGTTCCCTTGTGCAGCCTGACCTGCTGATTTTGTGGTTGACACTTCATGGACTTGCACCCATCCCCCAGTGAACTTAGTTTAAGGCCCAGTCAAGCAGGTCAGCCATTCTGACTGAGAAGAGCTTCTTCCCCATTCATGTGAGGTGGAGGCTGTTCCTTCCCAACAAACTGCTGCCTCTCTCTCTGAAGTACAGACTGTGGTCGTAGAACCTGAAGCCTTCATGATGGCACCAGTGCTGCAGTCTTACGTTTACTTCTTCAATTTGTCTCTCCCTCCTGTGCCCATGACCCATAACTGGAAGGATTGAGGAGAAAGCCACCTATACCTCCAACCCTCTGATTCCCACTCCCAGAGTCCTGTAGTCATTCATAACCCAGTTGGGATTATTCTGAGCCATGTTATTCATGCCCACATGGATAAGGATCATGGGGCAGTGGTTGGAGGGCTGGATAAATTTTGGGATCCTCTCACCTACATCCGAGATACCAGCCCCTGGGAGGCAGCAGACCTCACAGCCTAAAGGGTCAGGGCAGAAAATTGCTCCCTCTGTTCCCCTAAGAGGGAATCTCCCACGATGAACACTCTGCGTTTCTTCTTAAGGCTAGTTGCTGGTTGCTTTTCTTCCTCAGGTATAGGAGCTGGGGGCTGTGCTAGCTGTACTGGTGCTGCGAGGAGTTTGTACCTGTTGTGAAGATCCAGGTGGGTAGTATCCCTGGTGCAGTGTGCCTTGGGGCCAGAGACAATCTTTGTCCAAGCAACCCCTGCCTGAACATTATAGGAGCTCCTCTTGTCCACTCTGCCAGCCAATCTTGCTCTTCCCTCTTCTTTCTTCTGGTGAAGAGCCTGGCAGTAAAAATTAATCTCTTCTTCACCATCCCTGATGGCACACAGCCTCTGCACCACAGTCTGGAGCTCCCCTATCCGGTACCCCAGAGACTCCAATGTGGAGCAAACCTCACAAAGGGAGGTGTCATTGCTTCTGAACCCAGATCCCTGCAGTCATGCCAGGTAACCCCCACAGCTGAAAATCAGGGGCCCCATCTGAGTGGAAGCTAGAACCATGGGTTCTTTCTGGGTGGAGGCCTCAAAGGTACCGGGAAAGTTACAGAGCGGATTTTTGGGATGTGGCATGTCCCCACCATGGTACAGGTAGTAGTCTGGGCTACTACTGTGCCAACTCTTCCCTTCAGGCTTGCCACCTAGAGACTCATGCCCCTCCTGCTCGCCCTACTGCATGAACTCCCTTGCTAATTTCATAGATTTCATAGACATTAGGGCTGGAAGGGACCTCAGGAGATCATCAAGTCCAGCCCCCTGCCCAAAGGGCAGGAAGTCAGCTGGGGTCATAGGATCCCAGCAAGATAAGCATCCAATTTACTCTTGAAGGTGTTCAGTGTAGGTGCTTGAACCACCTCCGCTGGCAGACTGTTCCAGACCTTGGGGGCTTGAACAGTAAAGAAATTCTTCCTTATGTCCAGCCTGAAACGGTCTTGCAGGAGTTTGTGACCGTTCGACCTCGTCATCCCTTGGGGCGCTCTGATGAACAAACGTTCCCCCAGATCCTGGTGGTCACCCCGATAAACTTATAGGTGGCCATCAGATCACCCCTGAGCCTGCGCTTTTCCAGGCTAAAGAGTCCCGTGGCTCTCAGCCTATCATCGTAAGATCTGTTTTCTTGACCTCTGATCATGCGCGTGGCTCTCCTCTGGACACTCTCAAGCTTCTCCACATCCTTTTTGAATTGTGGAGCCCCAAACTGGATGCAGTACTCCAGCTGCGGCCTCACCAAGGCCGAGTGCAAGGGGAGAATGAAGTCCCAGGATTTGCTCGAGAAGCATCTATGGATGCAAGCCAGCGTTTTGGTTGCTTTACTAGCCGCAGCATCGCATTGCAGGCTCATGTTCATCTTGTGGTCAATGATGACCCCCAAGTCTCTTTCTTCTGTAGTGCTATCCAACGTAGCACTGCCGAGCCTATAAGGAAGCTGCAGGTTTTTCCTCCCAAGGTGGAGAACCTTGCATTTTTCGGTGTTAAACACCATGAGGTTCTCGTCCGCCCATTTGCTGAGCTTGTCCAGGTCAGCCTGGATCACCCGCCTATCTTCTGGCATGGATGCTTTGCCCCAAAGTTTGGTGTCATCGGCGAACTTGGCCAGTCCACTCCTGACTCCAATGTCCACATCGTTAATGAAGATGTTGAACAGTATGGGTCCCAGGACGGAGCCTTGAGGGACCCCACTGGTCACAGGGCACCACGATGAGTGACTGCCATCAATCACAACCCTCTGGGTCCAACCACGTAGCCAGCGGATCGTGGTGGAACCAAGGCCACAACTACCCAGTTGGCCAAGAGGTGATCATAGGATACCAGATCAAAAGATTTTTGAAGTCAAAACATATGACATCAATCTCTTCTCCCTTGTCCAGGTGATAGGTCACCTGGTCATAGAAGGAAATGAGATTGGTCAAACAAGACCTACCCGCAACAAACCCGTGCTGGCTATCCCTTAGAATGTTAGCCTGGGCCAGTCCCTCAAGGATGGCCTCCTTAATAAACTTTTCTAAGATCTTTCCCAGGATAGAAGTCAGGCTAATGGGCCTGTAGTTAGCCGGATCCACTCTCCTCCCTTTCTTGAAGATCGGCACCACATTGGCCTTCTTCCAGTCTTCGGGCAGTACACCAGAGCGCCAGGAGTTTTCAAAGATCCGTGCTAGGGGCTGGGCTATGACGCTCGCCAGCTCCTTGAGTACCCTGGGGTGCAGGTTGTCAGGGCCAGATGACTTGAAGGTATCCAGCTTCTCAGGGTGTTCCTTCATGAGGTCAGCATTGATGGAGGGTAGGGGATCCCCCTCACCCAGATTTCCCTGTCCCATAGCAGGCACGGGCGTCCCATGGGACTGATGAAAGACTGATGCAAAGTACCTATTTAATAGGTTGGCTTTTTCCTGGGCGTCAGTTGTCAGTTGCCCCATCTGGTTTAGCAGGGGTCCAACATTGCCCTTGCTTTTCCTCCGGCTTCCCACATATCTGAAAAAGGACTTTGTTGTCCTTGATGCCTGAAGCTAGTTGGAGTTCAGTTGCAGCCTTGGCTTTCCTGGTTTGCTCCCTGCAGGACTGGACCAGCGCAGAGTAATCCTCCTTAGAGGTGAATCCCACCCTCCATCCTTTGTAGGCTTTCCTTTTAAGCCACAGGAGGTCCGCTAGGTCCCTGGAGAGCCATGGGGCTGCTGTGCCTTCTTGCTGCCTTTCCTCCATGTTGGAATAGATTTAGCTTGTGCATTGAGGATCGCTTCCTTGAGAAGCAACCACTCTTCTTGAACTCCCATCTCCCTGGGGTCCCTGAGGGCCTGACCAACAAGCCTCTTGAGCTTGTCAAAGTCGGTTTTTCTGAAGTCAAGGACTTCTGTGTTGCTGACTGACTTGCCAGCTTTACGGCAGATGGTGAAGGTGATCAGCTCATGGTCACTCTCACCCAGCTTCCCATCGATCACTAGGTCGCCGATTAGGTCGTCCCCCGTAGCCAGTACCAGGTCGAGCAGCGCTTTGCCTCTCGTTGGCCCATAGACTTCTTGAGTCAGGTAGAGGTCATCCACGCACGAGAGAAAGCTTTGTGACTGCTCAGATTTTGCTGAGTGATCTTCCCACGAGATGTCCGGGTAATTGAAGTCACCCATGACAACAAAGGTCCTGGAGCAAGCGGCCTCAGTCAGTTCCCGGGCGAACTCCTGGTCAAGCTCAGGACTTTGAGTGGGAGGTCTGTAGTAGACTCCCACCATAGCATTAGTGAATAGTTCATGTGGCTCTGGTCACATGGCTTCCTGGGGGCTGGGCCAAGTAGGAGCTGGATGGAGGTATGACCGTTCTCGGCTCCTCTCAGCTGCCTTCCATAGCTGTCTAACTCCCATCCATTGTGGGCCCAACTTACCTCCCAGCTGCACTGGGGGTCAGGGTTGGGGCCTGCTACATGTCCTGCTGGAGGTTCGGGGGGTCCTGGGTTTATGGGAGCATGACAGGCTTCTGCCTGTGCATCTCTGTCTCCAGAGCTGGACCCATACTGTGGCTTCTGCCATTGGCGAGCCCTTTTAAATTCTGCGTTTGTGCAGTGGGCCCACCACCAGTGTCACACCACTCTCGGTGCTGGGGATCCTGCCCCGCCAGAGAAGGGGCAGGTAAGTGCCCCCTTCTTCCCCTGTCTCACGTGCCAGGTGGCACTGGCCAAGTAGGAGCTGGGGCAGGGGGCATGACCCTCCTCAGGTTCTCTCAGTTGCCCCGATAGCTGTTTAGCTCCCACCCACCATGGGCCCCACTTACCTCCCAGCTGCGCTGGGAGTCAGAGTCAGGGTCTGCTGCATGTTCCACTGGGATTCCTGGAGCAAACAGGCATGATGGGCTTCCTCCCATGCATCTCTCTCCAGAGCTGGACCCAAACTGTGGCTTCTGCTATTGATGAGCCATTAAAATATACACACACTAGATTATATATATACCCTATATAGAAAGAAAGACCCAAAACAACAGTTCTTAAATCTTAAGAGTTATATTAACTGAATTAAATTTAAAACAATAATAAACTATAACATGTATTATCCATGTATTGCACACAGATTGAAGAGAATGACTGAAGTATTGTAGAAGTAGCAAGATTCAAAGTTTTTTTATCTTTAAAGGAGCATTTTGTGGGAAATGTGACATAGCAAGTTTCTAGATTAAATAATAAATTGTATACAGAATAAGTAGAAACAAAGAAAATACTCCTATTTAGGGAAAACAATATTTTCAAATGTACTTTATTTGTGCACCTTTAATCTGTGCTCTGTAATTAAAGACAACACTTTGATTGGAAGACAAATTTATAATTATAAGAGAAGGGCTCCCATAAAGAGGAAGGATGTCCTCTGATAAAGCATTTCCCTTAGAAAACTTAAGAATGAACAAGATTTTCCTATGATCACCAGACATTTTCAATTCTGGCAGCTTTTATGACTACAGTAGCACAATTAACAAAGTCTGGTGATGTCTCTCATAAGCCTAGTTCACAAGTTATACAGTGTGCATTCTAATCTGATTGCATTAAATTGTATGCTTTTAAATTACTCCCACTGTGGGCGATAAGAACTCTACACAAAGAATCCAGTATTTATCTTCAGACCTTACAGTCACCACTGATTATATCTGTTCTTGTAGGTTATCAGACTCACAAAAGGTTCTATCCAGAAATATATTGATCACCTCTCCAAAATGCCAACTCCCGGTGAAATCACTGGTCAGCATTTGACAGGTGCTTAGCATATTACAGGGCTGGTAACTAAATTACAATTCGGGGCTTTTCCTTGTAATTTCTTCTGCTAAAAGAAAAAGTTATGCAAATATATATTTTTCTCCATGGTATTGCATTCATAAGAGCTACAAGTCTGAATTCACAATTCATGGCACCTTTAATGTAATGCTTTACTGTCATTGTTGGGAATCCCTTGATTTAAGAATGATTTCTACCACATCTCATTGATGGGTCCTGAGGTGACTTAAGAATCCAATCCTTGAACCACAGATGGATCTGCAGCAGTTGCAGGTCTTTCTGCAAACATGGTAGGCCATAGGTCAGGTTTTATCTTCTTTTCCTTCCTCCACTCTCTCTTCTCTACTCTGTGGACAAGATGCTTTACCATGAAATGGGCAACAGCTTGATTAAGTTTGCAGCACCATTGGAATTGACTAACAGCCAGCTGCTCCCAAGTCTTGATGTGAGCATCCGTTTTTTTTAAAAGTATACCCTCACTGTGTCCTTGTAGCATTTCCTCTGGCCACTGTGAGATTTCAGGCCCTTACTAAGTTGGCAGTAGAGCACTTGTTTGGGGAGCTCAGAGTTAAGCATTTTCACATAATGTCCAGCCTAGTAAAGTTGGTGCTTGAGGATTACTCGTGCCTTCTAGGTGCCCTGCGCCTGAAAGTGGAAATGGCTCAGGAGAGACCCTTAGTGGTGAGAAGGGGCAGTCACCAGGGCAGCACAGGTGCTGGTTGCTAGGACAGCCAGTGAAAACCAGCTGACATGAAGGGGCAGGGCTTGGCCCTTATTAAGCCCAAGCATGAGGCCAGGAGGGAAGTTCCCCTCTGGCAGCCAAGGAAGGAGGAGCTTGGCCAGTGTAGAGAGAGAGAGAGGAGAAGCCTAACTGCATGAGCATCCCCTGGTTGCTGCCATGGGTTGGAGTATCTCCTGGTAGGGATGGAATGTTGTTCTGACCGGATGGTTTAGCTTTATGTTATAGCCCGGGGGCTTGTGTTATTGTTGTTGTTGTTAAACTGGAGGACCAGGTGAGGCTATTAGGGGCTGGAGGAGGCCTCATAGGGGCTCCATGATAGCGTGGGTGCCCCAGTGCCAGAGAGGGCACTGCATTTTGGGGTGCATTGACCCTGGCCCCAGTGCGGGCAGTTGCGCGAGAAGCCCCAGAGCGCCCGGGGGCACTTTTAATTCTCTTTTGGGTAACTTGGTGCACCCCAGCCTTATGAGCTACGCGTGGCTCCAACCACCCCTGTACCACGCCCCAAGCCTCTTAGATGTTCTGGACATTGTTTGGTCAATCCCTTTCTGCACCCTCACGGGCGCCCTCTGGCTTGTCTCGTGGCCTGTGCTCCCACAGCCACAAGACAAGTCAGAGAGCACCCATGAGGGTGCAGAAAGGGATTGACCAAACAATGTCCAGAACATCTGAGAGGCTTGGGGCGTGGTACACGGGTGGTTGGAGCCACGCATAGCCCATAAGGCTGGGGTGCACTGAGTTACCCAAAAGAGAACTAAGACTGGGATACATTGGGGCACCATGTCAAAGAGGACTAAGGGCAGCCTTCCTTAAACTGTTAACATCAAAGACGTGGCAGGTGAGATTGTGAGGGTGCTTTTAATATCACCTTGGCATGGTAGGGGTTGCTAGGGGAGTTCATGGCCACCCCTAGGCCCCCGCCCTGTGACAATCACCAACTCAATGCTGGCAGCATTTGCTTCAGCAATGATGCTGGTGTTTGTGCAGTTACCTTTCCTTGTGCAGTTACCTTTCCACTTGAAGTGGAGGTTTTTCAGAGGCATTGTTCATGATACCTCTTCAGGCTCTTGAGATAAGGATGGTATGTCACCTGTGTTTCACATCTTTAGAGAAGAGTGTGGATGATGACTGCATTAGACCTGGCTCTTAGTGTCTTTCTGGAGATTGCAATGAATAAAGACAAGCCGAAGCAAATTTCCCAAAGGAGGTATTTGCGCACCAGACCCCGTGTTGGATTTCCTCATTAGTGTTCACTCTGAGACAAGTGCTTACAGAGGTAGAGGAAGTTCTTGATTATCTCCATGGTCTTGCCCTTGATGGTAATTTGGGGATGGAGAGTCACATTTGTCACTTAGGGCAGGATGATAGAGCATTTCAATGTTCTCAGTGTTGAGAGGCCCAACATTCAGTAGGCTTCTCCAAAAAAATACAGTACAGTCTGGAGGTTTTTTTCAGTGTGCTCAAAGATGGCACAATCATCAGTATACTGATGGTAAAGGAAGGGTGTTTGAGTACTTTAGACCTTGTGTGAAAAAAATCTCAGATTGAAGAGCCCTCCCTCCATCTGTTCTGGATTCACTGTCAATGCCAGAAGGAAGGTGGTCCTTAATGAGAATCAAGATGACTGTGAAAAAATGGAGAATAGAACTGGGGCGATGACACATCCTTGTTTAGCCCCATTTCGGATGGCAAACGGATCTCCCTTCAGTTACATGGAACAGTCACAGTTATCTGGTCATGGAGCAGCTTCAGGACCCTGATGTACTTTTCCAGACATCCAAATCTGACTAAGCCTTTCCATAAGGCTTCATGATTAATGGAATCAAAGGCCTTAGTGAGGTCAATGAAACCTGTGGCTAGACTCAGAAGAGGGCCACCCATTTGGTTGGAGGGCAACAGGGCAGGCCCTATGAGGAGAGGCTGAGGGACCTGAACCTGTTCAGCCCCAGCAGATGGAGGCTGAGGGGGGATTTGGTGGCTGCCTACAAACTCGTCAGGAGAGATCAGCAGCAAATAGGAAGGGCCCTATTCCCCCCAGCAGCACCTGGGGTGACAAGGAACAATGGCGGAAGCAGCCAGAGAATAGGTTCAGGTTAGAGATTAGGAGGCACTATTTCACTGTTAGGAAGTTGGTTCCAGATCCTAGCCACCCTAGGGAAGAGGTCCTTGCTCCTACCTTGGGTAAACTCAAAAAGAAGTTGGACGAACACCTGTCCGGGGTTGTGTGATCCCAGCATGTGGCAGGGGGGTCAGACTAGATGATCTGTTCAGGTCCCTTCTGACCCGAAACTACTGTGAAACTATGAAACTTATGTGTCTAAGTCCTTCCTTTGATTATGGGTAATTAGCTATGTCTCAAGAGCCTACCCGTTAATGTACTTGCTTAAGGACACATGGCTTTGAGCTTCAGGGGCCACATCTACATCAGCCACTAACTACACAGTAGTGTCACCAAATGGGTTTTTTGTGACGCTAACTGTATAGTAGCTCATTACTACTGTGTAGTAGTGTGTCACACTTCTTGCCATGTGATGCTACTATGCAGTAGTAATGAGCTACTGCGCAGTTAGCATCTTGTGTACATACAGCCAGGTAATTTTAAATCTACATCTCCCACTTTCCAGGAGAGCACCCTAACTGCCAAGCTATAGGTAAGACTGGAAGGGGGTCAACATTTAGCAGACCAGGAGCCTGACACTGCATGCATCT
Organism: Crocodylus siamensis; assembly: GCF_052110815.1. NCBI lineage: Eukaryota > Metazoa > Chordata > Crocodylia > Crocodylidae > Crocodylus > Crocodylus siamensis. The sequence continues at coordinate 44,071,453 of NC_143398.1, read as the reverse complement.
ACACATGAATTTAAGACAGGTTAAATTTAATGCGCATAGATGAAGTGAGTTTTGACAGGTGTCTACACATGGTGGGACTTGGGACTAACTTTAGTACCAGATTGTTTCAGTCTGCCATGTGTCCCTGCTGCCACCGGGGGGGAGCTCAAGCACTTGGCAGCCACGTTGAAGCCACAGTCAGCTGCCACTGTTTGACAGCCATCTTAGAAACATACCCCCACCCTCTGATTCCTGGCCAGCCCCTTCCCTACCCAGGAACTGGGTGCTCAGCACAGAAGCAGCACAAAGCAGGTGCCTCCTTACCCACCCTGCCTCCTTGTGCCAGTGCTACCCCCACCCCTGCCAGCAACACCCAGCACCCTGCTGTTCCAGCCCAGTGCCTGCCAGCTACACCCACACTCCTGCTGGCCAGGGTGCTGGCTCTGCTGGCCCCAACAGGCACCCTCCTATGCAGGTCCCAAGAGAACCATGCACCCACCAGCAGAGCCCAGTGTACTGGCTCTGGCAGGCCTTGACTGACCCTCCTCCTGCATTCCCCACACCAACCCACCTGCCCTGCTGCCGAAACACCCCAGACCCCCTGCCCACCCCCAGCACCACTCTGAAGACACATACATGGTTGAAACAAAAAAATGCTATTACCCTCACAACACCTATCCCCATCTCTCCCCACTCAATAAACAGTGCCCATTTACCAGCCTCCTCTCCACCAACAATAAAAAACCCACATACAAGTGGCAAACTATATAGAGAGCAGCCTCTCTCTGTGGGAGGAGAGATGCCCAACCAGGAGCCCTGGGGCTAGGCAGACCCAGGACTAAATTTTCTGTGTTAATGTGGAGTAATACTTCTACACATGCATTAATCTGCATTAAAACCACATTTAATCTGCATTAAACATGTGTAGACACATGCCCCTAATGCAGCTTAAAGTGTGCTAATGCATAGTAAATGACCATGTATAAACATGCCTACTGTGATGAAGAAGTGAGCAACTACTCTGAACTGCCTGCAGCAGTCAGTGCTGTGTCCCTGGAAATTCCCTGAAATAGGACTTTTGCCCCAAATTTGAAAAACTGATTTTAGCAAAGACCTGCTTTCCCTGCTGAAAGGATGCAGCATGACACTGCCTGGTGCTGTATGGATAGGGATCTACTCAATTCACAATTTTGTGGATTTCATGGAAATTGGACATTGTCCATGCAATATGTGAAAAAAAAAATGACTAAATAAAATGCCGACTCCACAGTGGCAGCCAGAGGTCCTCATGGTTGTTATGGTCTGGCAGTGCAAGCCCACTGGTGGGGAGGGGAGCTTCTGGCATGAAGGGGAGCAGCTGAAATGGTAGTTACCCCTGCTCCTTACTGGTGATTGTCTGAGAGGGCTGCCTGCCATGTGATCCTGCCCCCTCTGTCAATCATTGGTAAGGGGTGGAGCTGCATAGCTCTGTCAGTCTATCAGTCGTGAGGGGTGGGGCCGCTGGGGCCCCTCAGCCGTGCAGAGGCATGTGGAGTGGAGGGCATCACAATAAGTCCATGAAAATGGTGGCTGGCTCCATGATCTGCCTGTGAAATTGGCCAGCTACCTCCTTCCTGCCTTGATTTGAGTAGGTGAATATGGCTATATTTTTCTTATCTAGGAAATACAAGGGGACGGTGTTGGAGTTGCAACATCAAGCTATTCCATTGCAGAGGAAAGATAAGAAGAACCATAAGAGACTAATTTGGCTACGTGTCACAGTCTTCTTAACTATCCAAAAAGTAAAAGAGGCAATGGCAGGTAGGTCTGTAAAGAAATATAAAGAACACCACAAATGAATAGGCATAAAATAAGGAAAGCAAAAATCAAAATCAAATTACAACTGGAAAGAGCTATTTAAATATAAGAAAAGGTTTTATAAATAAGGCAAATAGAAAAGACAGACCAAATAAACTGTGGGTTGATTGCTCAGTGGAGGGGGAGCTATTGATGGAAGACATAAATGAGATATAACTGCTCAATGCTCACTTTGCATATATTTTTATGAAGACAGAAGCAATCAGAAAACTAGCAACATTAATATAAACAATGAAAGGAAAGAGATGTAGATTACAAGAAGCAAAGAATGTATTAGAGAATTTTTGACAAATGTGAACACATTTAAGTATGGCTTGATGGAATTCATTCCAGAGTGCTGGATGAGCTTGGTCAGAGGTATCAAACTCATCATACCGCAAAAGTCAAGTGAGAAGTGTGAGGCCAGTCCAAGGACTGGCCCCACAAGCTGGTGCTGTGCACAGCATGCAGTGTGCACATTGGCCCCCACCCTGCACACTGCATGGAGTGTATAGTGCTGGGCCCTGGGCCTGTGTAGCATGTGGGCCAGTCTGGGGCATGTGGGACCACTGTGGGCCATTTCTTTGACATTTCTGAACTAAGTGAAGGAGTCCTGGAGACAATGCCAGTACTATTTACAAAATCATGGATGTCCTGTATGGTTTCAGGGGACTGCAGCAAAGCTAACCTAGTGCCCATCTTTAAAAAGGATAAAAAAGAGCACCTGGGAAAACTATAGCCTGACCTTCCTGGCTTCAATACCTAGGACATCACTTGAGCAAGGTACAAAAGAGTTAATCTGAGGGGATGATCACTAGCTCAATAAATCATACTAAACCAACATGATTTCCTTTTTTTGATGGGGTAAACTGATTTGGTGAGTAAATAGATATAATATACTTTAAGAAAATTTATGAGACTATAATGTGAAACTGTGAAAAAGTAGCTAGAGAAATGTGGGGTATATATAATTGCTATTAAGTTGATATATAATTGGTTGAATAGCCACAAGCAAAGGATAACTATTGATTGATGTCAGACTGGCAGCAGGTCTCAAATGAGAGTCTACAGGAGTCTGTTCTGGGTCCGCTGCTATTTAACATTTTTATTATTTGGATGCAGGGATGGAGAGAGAACTGATCAAATTGTTGGGGGGGGACACAAAACTGGGAGGGGCTGCAAACACTTTGGAGGGATTAAAATTCAAACAGATCCTTTGAAATTAGGAAACTGTATTACTGACCACAAAATGAAATTCAGCAAAGACAAATATAGGGTGTTAAACATAGGAACAAAAACCAAGTTCATACATGCAGAATAGAGGGTAACCGGCTTGGAAGTACCATGGTCAAGCTGAGAAAGATCTAGAGATTATCATGGATCACAAATTCATCATGAGCCAGCAATCTGTTGCTTTTCTTTTCTTTTTAATATACAAATGCAAGTTTGGGTATCATTAACAGAAGTATTGTATGCAAGACACATAAGTTGTAGTGCCACTCTGCTTGGTACTGTTTAAGCCTCAGCTAGAATACTGGGTCCAGGTTTGGGCACTACACTTTGTCGCACCCCATACGCCGGTGCACCCTTGACCTGCGAGCCTGGGTCAGCACGACCAGCTTGGCACGAGGAGGGGGATTTATGACCGGGCAGGTGGGTGATAACGGTGAGCAGGAGTCAGTATGATTTAAACACAGCGTGATGGTTACACAGAAAAGTTTATTTTACTTACGCTACTGATGGCTTGCAGCGTAGGGAGAGGAGTTGATTTATTCATTCAGTTACAGCATGCAGATATCATGTTACCCAGCATTTACAGGGTGGGCAAGACAGTTGCTTCCGAGTGATTCATATAAGCCGTTGCAGCCTGCAGATTACTAAGAGCTCTTGATAAGAAAGATAACATCAAAGGTAAAGAGATAAATGGACTGGTAAGATGATCGGGGTATGCCCCCCCCCCAAAAAAAAAAAAAACGTAGGCAGAAGAGATAACATTCGTTGTGTACACTCTGTTCTTCTTGAGTGTATACACAGTTCTCCGTTCTCTGCTCTCTGGTTTGGGCGGAAGTTCTTTCAAAGTTTTACTTTCCGCAGGTGACCAATTACTATACACTAATCATAAATAATTAATGAGTTGGCACTTGTGCTTTCTTTGTTTGCTCAGTTTTCAAAAAAACGGGGGGTTATTTTTACTTGGGTGGTACTGGTTCTGTTTGGTCACTGGATGGCGCGCATAGCATATTTAATTAATTTTACAACTTCATTAAAGTAGTTTCATTTTTATCTGGTCACTATGGGTACCGATATCTCTCGTGCTGAACTGTCAAGGCCAGTCTCTCTCTCTAGTGTGGGAACTCAAGTGATTTGAAATGAAGCACAGATAGGGGTGTGTATATGCAACACTGTTAATACAGAGGCATAAATTACAACCACAGAGTTTGTTTTGTTAGCTTCTGACCCTTTGCCATCTGACCTTTTGCCATCGGCATCTGAAATCAAAGACTTTGATCTTTGACACAGTTTAAGAAAAATATAGAGGAACCAGAGAAGATCCAGGTGATGAGCAAGAAAAATGATAAAGGTTTGCGGAAAGAAATATGTATAGTTTGGAGAAAAGTTGATCAAAAGGGGATGTGATAGCAATTTTGGAGATAAATTGTCTTTGTCACAAAGGACAGAATTTATTACTGTTCCCCTCTCAGTTTTGCTAAACTGAAACTATACCCACTTTTGCACATTCCTACTAAGTTATTACAGTTAACTTGAGAGTGTTTGCATGTCTTTACATGTGCTCCAGGGGTGAGGAGCAAGGGGCTCCTTAATTATGGCAGCTTTCAGCAGTATCTCCTGTATTAAGTGTCCCACACTTCAAAATGAAGGTGGGGGTCATTTAACTAAAGCTTATTTGATGAGCTTCAGTTAAAGTGCCCTTGCTGCCATTTTGAAGTCCAGGGACGCTGAATACGCAAGCAGCTAAGGCTTCTTGTGTATTAACCAAGTCTCCTCTGACATGCCGTAATTACAGCATGTCAGAACAGGCATGCCGCACATCTACAGACACCCTTTGTGTACAGCTCTTGTAAGCTAAATGTTTTTGTGAGAGTTTTCTCCAGAGAATCTAAAACGGAACCTTGTTTCACACATACAAGAGGTTTGTTTCTGGCCCTATAAATCCAAGAAAATCCTATTAAACAAACTATCTCAAATACCTAGGACAACATGAAGAACATCGTAAAACTCTTGATCCTACACTATTCAATCTTGAACACCATGGACAGAAAACTCCACAGTGTCAAATACAAGACAGTGTATTTCTCCCTGGACCCAGAGCTCAAATACCGTGGCCCAGGAACTCCTTAGAGGCAGAGTAGGGTATGTGCCACTTTTGCAGCTTTTAGGTCTCCCTATACAACAGCCAGTATTCTGCTAAAATGTCTAGATCAGTTGTCAGCAATATTTTCAAGCTGGGGGGCTGGAATTACTTGGTTCCGGTGTTACTCAGGTCAAGTGGCTTTAGTGGTGCATCAGCAGCGGGGGCTTTTCCTTTACCTGTGCTGGGGCCAGACAGCTGGCAGCTGCATGTACACCACCACTGCTCCTCAGCCCCAAAACCTGGGGTGCAGATGCAGCTCTGAGCCAGTAAGGAGCTGTGCTGGCACTAGGCGGTTGGAAGCCGTGTTCATCTTGTCACTGCTTCTTTCTGCCCTCTCTCCCCACCTCCCAGGTGTGGTGCAGGCACAGCTGAATGCCTATTGCTTGGAAGTTGTTCCAATGCCGCAGGTTTGGTGCGGTAGGAGAGGCAGGGAGAAGTGTGAGGGAGTGGGGCCTAGGAGTGGCAGTGAACTCCCTAGCGCCCCCTACCGTCACTCAAGGTGGACTCAGCACCCTCTGATTCTCACCCGCCACATCTTTGATGACAATTAAGTTTATATGGGAGGCTGCCTTTGTCCCCGGGTGAACGGTACGCGTGTCCGTGCCCCTACTCCATATGGGGTACCTCTGTGCACCCCTGCCTTAAGGGCTATGCATGCCTCCTACCTCCCCTTTAGCATGCCCCAAGACTCGCAGCTGTTTCCTGGACGTTGTTTGGTCCCCTGCCCTCTGGCACTCTCGCTGGCACCCCTTTGGCTCGTCCCACCCTGGTGCCCCTCTCTGGCACCCCGGGCTTGTCACCCACCTGGTGCCCCTGGGCCTGGCCCGTGGCCGCCACCCCGTTACCAGCGCCCCTGGGCCTGGCCCGTGGCCGCCGCCCCATTACCGGCGCCCCTGGGCCTGGCCCGTGGCCGCCGCCCCACTACCGGCGCCCCTGGGCCTGGCCCGTGGCCGCCGCCCCACTACCGGCGCCCCTGGGCCTGGCCCGTGGCCGCCGCCCCACTACCGGCGCCCCTGGGCCTGGCCCGTGGCCGCCGCCCCACTACCGGCGCCCCTGGGCCTGGCCCGTGGCCGCCGCCCCACTACCGGCGCCCCTGGGCCTGGCCCGTGGCCGCCGCCCCATTACCGGCGCCCCTGGGCCTGGCCCGTGGCCGCCGCCCCATTACCGGCGCCCCTGGGCCTGGCCCGCTCTTGGGCTACTACTCAGCCCATTGCCCCACTCTGGGGCCTATGAGGCACTCTTCGTGGGCACTGCCCCCCTTCTGGGCCTACACCATGCTCTTCACACGTGCTCACTGCCCCCTCTGAGGCCTTGCCCTCTCTGGGGCCTATGACGCGCTCTTTGCGGCTGTTGCCCCCTTCTGGGCCTATGCCGTGCTCTTCACATGCACTTGCTACCCCTTCTGGGGCCTCGCCCTCTCTGGGGCCTATACCGCGCTCCTCGCGCTTGGGGCTCAAGTGGCCACCGCCATGCCTGGCCCCTTGACCCTTCTCTGGGTCGTTTGCCTCACTGGGCAAAATACCACCCTTACGAGCTGGGGTCTGAAACCCCACACACTGCGCCTCTCCGGCATGACACCACGCCTCTCTGGCGCAAACAGTAGTGCCCCACTGGCACCGCTCACTGTGCCACTACTGGGCACCTGGGACCCCCAGGTTATTGGGGAGCTCCCGTGAGGCCTCCTCTCACCCCTACAGCCTCACCCAGTCCTCCAGTGTAACTATAACCGAAACCTGAGCCAACTGGCTACAACACAAACAACACAGAGCCTCCCCGCTCGTAATGTAAACTCCAAGCCCCTCTAGGGCTCCCAACCCTACCTCCCTTTAGGGTGTTCTCATCCCTGGCATCATCGCAGCTGGTCAGTGTGGTAAGGCTGCGGCCCCCAACTCTGGCTGCTCAGCTCTGCCGCAGAGCTCCCGCTCATGCGGCTACCAGAAGGGAACTGCTGGTCAGGTTCCGGCCTGGGCTGTTTATAAAGGCCCAGCCCCCTTCTGGGCCACCTGACCCGCCTGGTCGCCCCTGGTAACCGGCACCTGAGCTGCCCTGGTGATTGGCAGCTCTGTCAATTTCAATCCCAGTCACGGGGCACCTAAGTGACCCCATGACAAGAAGCAACAATGGCATGAGTGCAGCTGAAAATTGTCTTGCCCAGGCATGGCTCCTTGCTGGGGACACTGGTATGGGCACAGGTATGGATACAGTCAATATACAACCTACAGAGCTGGAGGACGTTGCCAGCTGCTATTCTAGATTTTTTTATGTCTCCATCTTAGCCTAAAGAGATCCCTAAGTAGCTAGCCTTGGTCTACTGCACATACTTAGAAGAGATCCAATATGGTCACCTAGTTGTCTAAATCCATTTACTATCTGCAGCAGTCCCAGTCTGTCTAAGAAATCCAGCTTTAAGATCCTTCTTCTAGAACTGACAGCTCTCATACTCTCTTTAACTTGAGAGATTGTACCTCTCCTTACAGGTAGTCCATAATATTTTTCCCCCTTGCCAAGACAGGGGAACAGACTGTAACAGTCTTCATCCTGCTTCTTTCACTACTGTGAAAAAAACCACACAAGTGTAATTTATTTGTATTTAATTTTACTATCTGTACTGAGAGGCAAGGATTTTGGGGGTAACACCTTTTACCTATGCTTGAAGTAAAGTTAGACAAGTTTTTGAATGCAAATCATTCTTCATCACCTAACCATTTCAAGTTACTGTACTAACTTAATAGGAATGGACAAAAGTGGGTGTAGTTTTGATTTTGCAAAATGGAAAGGGGAACAAAAATAAGTTGAGTGCAGGCCACAATTTAATTGAACCTGAAAGTTCACAGGGTTTCCAATAATTGGTTCCAGCTTTGGCTGCTCTTGATTGATAAGCGCAACTGGAACCAAAGGTAACGTTTGCATACAGATTCTGATCTCGATCCTGTGGCAGTGGTTCTTTGGAAATAGTGTATTGATTCAGACTCCTTACGAAAGAAAGAGCTGAGTGAGAAGGAGTTTCATATCTTCTGTTCCAGGTTGAGTCCATTTCTGGGCTATTAATTAATCTGTGAGACTACTACATACCAGAATTTCCACTGCTAAGCAATAGAGAACTGGTTTAAAGTGGAAACAGAGAAATCTTCATGAAAACTACTGAGGGTTTTCAGTCAATGTAAAAGATACCACATAACCTCTTTGTGTGTACTTTGTTTGTATTACTGAAGTTGAATAAATTAGAACCTAGTATCCATCAGAAATGCATAAATGACACAAAATAAATGTTCAAAACTGCTTTACTTTAGGCAAAGAATTCTTATAAATCTTCACGGCACATTGACAGTGAATCCTGAAGCATTTCACCTAATTACATCTCATGAAGAACATTGTTGGTGCTCTTAGTGCCATCTAGTGATATTTGCAAGGAGGTGCTGTGATGGCTTTGTCTCATACATTTAGACCCTAATTCCGTATAAAACAACCTTCATGGCTAGCGTACATCAGTGTGATTTGTTTTCATAGACAAGTTCCTGTGTAAAGGCCTTGAAGTACCAGTAATACTATGTTTACGTGACATCTTTAATTCCAGATTTTATGGTACAAACAAGGATTACTTAAAGAGCCTAGAAATGCAGGTACCTGTTATTGGGAGAGGAGAGTTTTTTAAACTAATAGTGCCACACAAAAGGCAAAGAGAAAAATAATATATTCACTTTTAAATTACAAAGACGTTAACTAGATAAACTGACTACTTGGAATTTCTTCCACAGACCTAGTTTTAATGCTCAATGGTCTGAAAAAACTGTGTGTGTACATGTATGTATGTATCATCCCCTTCAACTGCCTATTCCCTTACCTAGAAATTAATGCTGCCCATTTAGCTCCCAAACCAATTCTGTTCCCCGGAGGTCCTCCCCTCTCTTCTCTGCCTCTGATCAGTTCTGCTTCTACATCTGTTTTGGCTCCCCTGACCCATTGTTTCTGCTACATCAGCCTCACCTCTGCTCACCTTACAGCTTCTGGGATTCTTTACCTACCTCTCCGAGGCCTGGGGGAAGCTGTAGCAATGTCCCTTCTCGCTCTTTCCCAAGCTAAGTGTTGCAGGAAAGGAGAGGGAAAGTGGAAGGCCTGAAACCATCATTTAGCTGACAGAGATGGAACAAAGAAAGAAGAGAGAGGCCAGACTGAATTCAGGAGCTTTTTTTCTCCCTTCTCTCATCAGGACCCTATCACCTTCAGTAGATCAGGGGGCTGTAAGAGTTATGCCTATTTTCTACCCTGACTGGCCCTTCTCAGGAAGAGATAAATGAGAAAAAGCACCAGTCAAATGGGATTGCCCCCAGGCTGGACTAAAAGTGTGCACCTTTTGGTGACTTGCCTTGTTTTTTTAGAAATTTCATTTTCCTGGTCTATGACCTGTTGTGACCAGGCACACTTCAAGCACTTCCAAATCTTGCAAAAAGGCTATGAGAGTTTATTAAATACAACCCCAACTTCATGTAGGAATCCATAACATTTCTGCAGTCCTATACATTTAGTTTCTGATGAAAACTAGTGATTTATCCAAACCAAAACTTTTTGAGGAAATGTACCAATTTCAGCAGTGCTCTTGCTGGGAAGGCTTCTCAAGTCCAGGATAGGCTGTTTGGCTGAAGTCAGGTAGGAAGAATCTCTCATGCTCCAGAATAGTCATTAGTACAGCCAAAGACTTCACCTGTGACTTTAACAACTGAAGTTCAAAGTCCCTACTTTGGTGTGTCTGTTTCATACAAATGTGGAATGGGAATTTTTTAAGACTCTGAAATATTTTTCAAGGACCATAAAGCCCTTTCCTGACCAGTTCCAACTACTGCATTACTTGTGTTATATAGTAGACCTAGGAAGCTTTGCACGGTTAGCTTCCCCCAAAGTAAATGGGGATATACACAGCCACAACATAGCTGCATGCAGTAGTCCAGCCGGGGGAGGGGGAGGGAGAGTCAAGCAGGGCAGCAGCCCAGGGTGCTGTATTTGGAGAGGGAGAGCACAAAAATAGCTACCACTGCCATTGGCAGCCAGCACTGTCTCGGACACGGAGTTGCACTGCTATGCCTCTGGCTGTTTTGAGGTGTTCTAGCTTTTATTTCAAAGAGCACCATTTCCCCTCTTAGTTATGTAAAACCTCTGATGAATTCCAACTGATTGGAGAAGTGATGCACTTTGAAGTAAAAGTTGCATCAAACAGCTTAGCAGCTCATCCTTAATTTAGCAAACCCTCTATAAATTAAGTGGGTTGCAAACCATCTGTCTATGAATGATCTAGCTTCTACTGCAGTAGCATCTAGAGTCCTCAGTTAGACGTGAGCATCTCTGGGCTGGGCAAAATACAAACACATAGCACAAGAAAATTCCTGCCTCTAAAGTGCATACAATCCAAAATTAAAAGTAAAGTGGTGCCAAGTGGGCTTCATAGTCAAATGGAAGGAGAGGGAATTGAAGGACAAGGATATAATAACAATAGGAAAGCATGCTTATATAAACTGGCCTAACAGCAAACTAAAGGGCTGAAGTTTTTAAAAAAAGAAATAAAACCATAGGTATTAATAATTTCAGTAACAGCTCATGTTTAAAAACAGTACAGTTACTTCTGCTACCATATTGCACCGATCTTGTAATTCTCTGGGAGTATGTAGCAGTGAAGAAATACTCATTGAATAAATTTTTCACAAGATACAGGGCTGATTACACGAGAAAAATATGCTAGAGATTGAGAAGACAAACCAATTCCCTCCAAGATCACTCAGACCTCAGTGATGGGCCTGGGTCACAGCACTGAGGATGGCAAACTGTTGAAACAGCAGGAAATTACCTGATCCATATGAATACTCCACTTGTTTCCATCTGCCAGATGAAGCTGTGAGAAAATCACAGCCTCATCCTGGATTTACGTGAAACATTAGGACACAGCAAGTTTAAGTTGTTTTTTTGTAAAAATTTATGCTGAGTGATAAACACCATGACACCATTGGTCACACTGAGTTCCTAGAGAAACCTCTTTTATCAGGGCTATTTTTTTAAATGATTTAAAATAAACATTCATACTGCAGGTATGATTTACATTTATAGCAATTTTCTGTATTGTGAACGGTTGAATATTAAACGTACTGTGGCTAGAATATGTTTTATTAGTTCAGAAGCAGATGGAAGATGAGTTTCAAATAGTTTGCAAAATCTCAGCAAGGGAATTAGGTGACAAAACTGAACAGCATAGCTCTATTTTAATTATCTAAATTGAAAACAAGATTGGGTTTTTGTAGGCTTGGAGCCAAAATGAATTAACTGCTGCTTCTAGCTTCTCAGATAACAACCTTAACTAGAAATAGCCTCTTTTATCTGCAACACAGTAGACTTCACACTTTCTTCTTAGACATGGCCCTATCTATGTTAAAGTAAACTTTCATCACCTCTGGCCTGGATTACTAATATACCTTTTGATCACAAAGACCATGTGGGAACTCCCTTCCTTCTTGTGACAAGGTCTTTAGCAGAATTTACAGTTTCACTGGAATCTGACATGGCCGCATGGTGAGCACTTCTGCTACAGCCTCAAACTTCCAATCTCTGGTTGTTCAACTGTGTGTCTTAGTGCCTGCCCTACCCCATGTGAAAACTAAAATGAGAGTATTGTACCTTTTCACTGGGACAGCCTTGAGGCAGTACAGAATGCCACTACTCCATACTCTAACTTGGCTCTGATTTCAAACCAGTTTTAAAATTATGGCATTCAATTTTAAGATGCTACAAGGCCAGATAAAGAGTGCTAAAGGCTCTTATCGGTTCTGGGCTACCTTGCTCGCCTGTCAGTTTGCTGCAGACAGTCTGACAAGCAGGGAGGGAAATTGCTGGGGTCGTTTGACCCCAGTATTATTTCCTGCCATGGCAGGGGGTCAGAATAGATGATCTACTCAGGTCCCTTCCGACCCTAGAAACTATGAAAAGCTTTGTATCATCAACAAATGCATGCACTGCACCCCCCCATCTCAGAGTGCTAGCAAGGGTCTGGGGGCTGCCAACTCTCCCACCCCTTGATCAGCCAGAGGCGAAAAGCCTGAGATGGTGCAGGCAGACCTCCCTAATGAGAAAGTCCTGCCAGGGCCTGGCCACACCCCCCTCAGTTCAAGGGAAAGGAAGGCTGCTCTAGCACCCCCCAGCTTCTAGCCTGAGCCACTACAGACCTGTGCCTGAATTTCCTCAGTACTGTGGGATTGTCTATATGGTTGGAAACCAATGCAGCCTAGCCAGGTTAGACTAACCTGCAAAGGTTAAATCAATTCAGGCTCAGGCTTTTTGAATTTCTGTCCTTAGCCTAGGGGGCTGTTATTTAGAAGGGGGACTGAGCCTCCATTGCTCCTAAAGCCAGATGATCAGGAAGAATTCCCACGTGGAAAGTGCACTTCCTTTTGACTCAAAGGGAGCATGTCTGCACATGCAATTAATGTGAAGCAATAAACTCTGACACTTAAGATGCCAGAGTTTATTTTTCCCAGGTGCACTGTTTGAACCTGCGCCCAGGACCACAGCATGTTGAGCTGGGTTGGAGGATTCCCGGCTGGCAGGGGGTCCCTGGGGTCAGCCTGCTAGCCAAAGGCAGCTGTGACCCAGCTCAATGTGCTGTGGAGGGGCTGGCTGAGGCAAAAGGGTGCTTCAGTGCAGGGCTAGCTGGCAGCTAGCCCCCATACTGAAGCACCCTCATACCCCAGCCAGCCGGTCAGTGTCTACATGTGTGTTGCTGCAGGTGAAAAAACTCTGCAGCAGGGTAGTACTTCTCTGCTGTAGAGTTTATTACTTTACTGTGTAGACAGTGAGTCCTGGCCTGGTCATGCATGTGTAGGATGGCTAGAGGTTATAAGTCTCTGGAACCTGTAAACTTCTGAACTGGATGATGCTATGACTTACTTTCAAGATTTAAGCATGTGCAGTTTGGTGTCATTATGTAACTATAGGAGTGGGAAAATTATGGTAATGAGCTGTGCGGTGATCACAGGTATGAGTGGTCCATTTGAAAGATACCATTGATGGACAGCATAATGGAAGTGATGATTGGACAAGAGTATGATTGACAGGTGGCAGGAGGTAGCCGCTATAAAACCTGTATCGGGTATTATCTCAGCGTGTGATTGGATCTTGAGTGAGCGTGTGGCTGGCTCAATGCAATTAGGTGGGGGCGATTGGGTTGTGTGCATGACTGGGTTTGTGACTGGAGTCTGTTAGAGAGCACACTTGAGAATTGGGTGCTTTGCCTGTGAGATTGGACAGTGTTGACTGAGAGTTCAGGGTTCTTAGATGATCAACCGATTACTTATCTGAGGAACGTTGTTTGCCATCGGTGGATAGTCCTGCATATTGTAGCTGTCCTATCTTCACCTACCCTCTTCCTGAGGTGCCTAGTATCCCTTGTGAAGGAGAATGGCGTAGAAATCATTTGTGTGACTGAGACCGAGTAGCAAACTTTCCTGCAGACTAGGCCTTGGCGCTCTAAGTCACCACCTAAGGACGACATGTTGGTGTTGCTTGATTCCATGTTGAAAATAGTGTACATGTTGGCTTGTTCTGATTTGATTTGTTCTTGTTGTGTTATGAAGCTCATTTAATATACACTCTCGTTAACTTTGATCTTGTGCTGAGTCTTCATTGATGTATTTGTCCTTTGGATGTCTTGGGATGGGGCCAGGCTGTACATCAGTTTCCAAGTAGAGGTCCTTTAGGGCCCACATATGTAAAAGATAGCTGGCAGCCTGTAGAGGCCTAACAACCCTATGAGCCCATTAATTAAGTCACCCTGCCCACCTGTCTTAAAGTGCAGCCTAATGGGAGCGCACATGTAGAAGCTGACACATTTACTATGGAGTTAATTAGGCAGCTCTGCAATAAACATCTTGTGTAGATGCACCCAGGAGCAGCTAAAATGTTCCCTAAATAGAATATCTCTACCAGCCAGGTGTGAGGAATCTGGTCCTGGCAACAAAATTATTTTTGCAGGTGATGCCTCAGGTGGTACTGCTGATGTTTCATAGTGCCAGCCAGAGTTAGATTTGTCACTTCATGAGAAAGTGTGCGTGGAGGGAAGAAGCACAACTTTTACCCTGTCTACACAATGAAACTCAGTATGATTGGTTTGCGTATGAACATCTCAGCAGCGTTACCATCTGGTGGAACTGAGAAACTTAGAAACCTTAACAGCTTTTGTTAACTTTCAACCTGTCACAGCCATTCAAAGTAAGAAAAACGAAACGAGTATTATCATTTGGGTGATGTCAGTTCTCTTGGCTGGCTCACAGAAAAGCCAGCATTTAAGAAATTATTTTCTTTATCAGCAAACTCATTTAACTTAACCATATGGAGTTTGATCACTTTGAGAAAAAAAGATCAGATTGCCAATTATAACAAAACCTTTGTGATTCCTTTCTCTCTTGCAAATTAAATTTCAAATCCCTTCTCAACTGGTTTTTTTAAATGTGCCACTGGCATCTGGGAAGTTGCCAATCTGTAAGTTTTCAGGACACAGCTATTAGTAAATTAAAGATCAAAACTACAGTTTCTTATGTTCATGGCAAGAATGGAAAGTTTTCTATACAGAGACAGAAAACTATTAGAAAGGAAGACGGTTTAAAACCTGACATTAATAGGATCTCTTCTCTATATAGTATATTTGTGATGATTGTAAGTATTAATTGTAGAGCATTCTACCACTGCCCTGAGCTCATCTGCCTACAGGTGCTGCTTCTCAGCCTTCTTGTCAGGCTCTGGCAATGACCCTTTTACTCATGATAAGGTGCTCAACATCCCAATCACCATAATCCAGACAAAAAAATCCCTTAGTCCATCCTTTGCTATGTGCTAGCCTACCCTGAACCCCTATGAATGTTCACAGTCTCTTTGGGGTCTCCCCCATGTGCAGGAAGGCTCTACCTTTGGCTGTAGTTTTCTTTTCCTCAGGCTCTCCTCTGGATCCTCTGTTGAAAAACTCCACTCTGGAGATTCTCTCAGGCCTTGTGGACTCCCTTGCTCAGGATCCTCCAATCCCTCATTTATAACATTGTTTCTTATGAGAAAATTGGTTCTGAGTTACAACGTTTCGACTTAAGACCTGATTTTCAGGAGCCAATTATGTCATAAGTCTGAGGACTGCCTGTACACAATAATAATGATGATAAAACATTGACAATGTAGGAAAATAGATCACATTTTTAATGCAGGAGGCTTTCTTTCTTTTGGTTTCTAAGGCCTATATGTCACTAGAGGAGGAAAAAAATAAAGGCTCAACTATGTGAGAAGCAGCTTTTCCTTTAAAAGACAGCTAATTTATCTGAGTATTTTGGACAGCGTCACTGAAGATAATTTAATAAAATATATGATCACACAAAAGTTGTAGCACATACAGCATCTTTATGAGAAAATATAATTAACTGCCTGTAATTCATTCTTCTCCATAGCAGTAGAGTTGTGGCTCTAGGATTTTCTGTACAAATTTTAAAGGGGACAATTGTGTTAATTTGATCTGAGATTCTGAGTAATACAGGGGGTGCTTTAACTAAAGTTTATTTGACATACACGTGACGCTCAAGGCACTTTAATTAGAGTGGTTCTCAGAGCTGCTCTAATTTAAGTGCCTCCCCTCCCCCATGCCTCCCAGAGCACATGTATAAACACCCTAGAGGCCTAAGGCCTGAAAAAGTGCCCAGTGGAATGAATAAAAAGATTCCCAGAACCTGAAGCAGGCTTTGGATTAGGCGTTGGTGAAGGTGTGAGGATTCAGACTCTTCTGAACAGTGGTGCACTAAGATAATACTGATTCATAAGTGGTGAAATGGATCCTGGTTCTCCTGGAAATTTTTAATATGTTACCTTTATGTGGAGGTAGAGGAACTAATATGACAGGTTATTTCTTCTGTAGCTGATTGTTTTCACTCAACCACAAGCTGCTTTATAGTCAGCAAGCATGCTTCCACAGGCAGAAATAGGAGTAGTGATATAAGTACAGAGATGGATATGAGGAGTGAAATATGTAGTTGAGCCTGTTATGCCAAGCCCTGGATAACAATCAGTTTTTAAATGAAAATAAGAACATAAAATAATTAGTAAAACACTTAAAATTTTGCTTCTCCACTGGATGTGCAGCAGCAAGAACACCTGACAGGTGTTCTAGAGACCACTGAAGTCAGTGGAAAGACTCTTGTTGACTACTGTGGGCCATGGGAGTTTTTTCAGCAATCCAAGTTCTTTAGTATTTCCACTGCGAGGTTTCTTCCCATTTTTGGCTGGAAAGTTTTACTGCACTACAGCTACAGATAAAGGGAAAAGATGCTCCGACCACTTCCAAAACATATATCTTTACAAAGATGTACTGGGCAGCAGGGAGCATTCCTGCTTTTATTTATGAGAGAAATTGGGTAGGTATGCTGTATCCTGGCAATCTTGCCACTAATCAAAGCAGAGGTGAGACAACCACCACCACTGTACTTGACTCAAGTCTATGTCTCCTGGGTTTAATAATGTTCTCATTAGCAAGGTTCCTGCTGCACAGCAATTCATTTTATATTTTAATAAACAGTAATACAAGATAGACAATTGAATATCAGGCTGTAATTCAATCTAGGGAGTTCCTGCTGATCCATTAAAGCAGGGAATTCAACTTGAGTAGTTTGTGAATGACAACTCCTGGTATTAAATGTAGTATAAATATTCAATCATGTACTCTTTTACCCTTTTTAAGAAGAAAAGAAAATGTGAAACATAAACAGTATGGTGAAATGTAGGTCTCACAGCCTGGTGCCCAGCCCATAAATGGAAATGGAAAACAGTAACAACAAAACCTACTTTAAAATGGAAATAAAGGCTAAACAGAATGTCATTATAGTGATATCTGTCCCACTTTGAGTGGCTTTGGTGTGTCTACACATGCTATTAATTCGAAGAAGGCTTACTACACAGTAAAAATACTGTGCAGTAAGCTTACCTGGGAGCATGTCTACATGTGCTCCCTCTTAGGAGCAGATTTGCTTCTAATGGAAGCAGCCCAACACAGGGCTGCTCCTGCCCTGCTCTGCCCCACTGCAACAGCTAAGGGGAGCCCCAAGGCTCACCGTGGATACTAGCCTTGGGCTGGCAGGGAGCATGAGGCCAGTCCCCAGGTACACAGGGCCAGGAGAACTCTGCTGGATGCAGCGGCAGCTAACTCCCGGCCCTGTACACATTGGAAGGTGTCCTGATGTGCATGGGGCTGGGAGACAGCTGCTGCCACACAGCTCTCTTGCCCTGTGCATATAGGGATAAGACCTGTGTCCAGTGGGCCTTCCCTGCACAGCTGGGGGCTGGCCAGGAACTGTCCCGATCTAGGACAGGTCCTAGTGAGCTCTGGGCTACATGGAGAGTTTTGTGCACATCCCGGGGCTGACCAAGACCTGCCCCTCCTTCACAACTTTTTCCCAGCCCCATGCCCCAATCGGCTGATTGGGGTAGAGAGATGGGAAAGAATCCCTTTCCCCGCAGCTCTTTCCCATCCCCGTGCCCTGACTGGGCAATCAAGGCATGGGGCTGGGAAAGAGCTGTGGGGGTTTGCTGCTAGATGCCCCACTGGTAGCTGTCCATCCTGGTGTAGCTCAATTCCCCGCTCCTGTAGGGAGCCTGGAGCCCCACAGCACCAGAACAGGGGTGAGGCAGAGTGGGACCTGGTCCCTGTACTGATCAGCTCCAGGCTCCTGGAGGGAGCCAGGTGCTGAGCAGCACCAGGACTGAGCCCCCTTCTGGTATGGCTGATCAGGAGCAAATTTGCTCCCAGTCAGCATCTACACAAGACCTACTGTTAGTTAGTTAGTTAGTTTAGTATCTGTATCTACAGGTACTAGCTAACTATGCAGTAGACTGATTTACTGCACAGTAGTTTATTAGCACAGTTACTTGGTAACACTTTATTGCTCAGTAGATTAGTCTACTGTGCAGTAAAGCACCTCATGTAGACACACCCTCTATGTAACTGATAGATATGTAGCACACACCAAAGATTAAATATATAGTACTGCTGAAGGAAGGTTTCTTCATTTCATAAGTGAAGAGGTCAGGGACTGGGACTGTGTGCTGGCAGCAGCTGTGTTTTGGTATCTGATGTAGAAGTAGGATTATATTTAATAGAGTTAAAAGGAGGATTACAGTGCATCTTACAGAGGAGGGGGTTTAGAGAAAAATTATTGCCATGGATTACAAGAGGCATAATCTTTTAATATACACAGTAAGGGTGGATTTTGGGGGAAAGCTAGAGACAGCATCTATTAATAAAATTGTGAGCTTTCTGGGGGGTGGTTTGTATGTGTAAATTTCGATAACAACTTAATAGATTTCTATTTCTTGTTATAAATAAGAACTGCTGTGCCATTTCAAAATACTTGTTGGAAGTAGCGTATGGCACACATATGAAAGTTTCAGCTGTAATTAACAGACATAGAAGCAATGGAGGTCATTAAAGCTCTTTATCTAGCACATTATTGATGTAGACTCTCTGCCAGGAAGTCACATTTGTAAAATAATTTTCTAACTGGCAGAAAACAAAATGGTTCAGACAGTGCTATAGCAAGCAAGTTTGGTGCCCAGGGAAGCCCACAGGAGCAGCCCACCCTCGCCCAGTACATAGATCCAGGGGGCACCACCCCACTGCATGCTTACCCATGGGTGCATGCAGCAGCAGTAGACACCCTCCCCCCATCCTGGCACCCCCCAAACAAATGGCTTGCGGCTTTGTCCCACACCCTGCCCTGGCAAGGCAGTGCCTACTGGCACGCCTTTGCTTTGCTGCCCAGGGTGGTCGCCCTGCTTGTCCCCGCTTGCTATGGCACTGGGTCAGAGATGTAATTCAAGGCCCCACAGTTATCAGTTAAGCAATTTTTGATTCGGGGGTGGGAGGGGGGAGGGAACGATCAGTTCACTATTTCATAGTTTCATAGTTTCATAGTAGCTAGAGTCGGAAGGGACCTAGGTAGATCATCTAGTCCGACCCCCTGCCTTGGCAGGAAAGAGCACCAGGGTCAGATGACCCCGGCAAGGTGCTCATCTAACTTCCTTTTAAAAATCCCCAGGCTAGGAGCCTGCACCACTTCCCCTGGAAGCTGGTTCCAGGCCCTAGCCGCCCTGACTGTGAAGTAGCGCCTCCTAATATCTAATCTAAACTTACCCTCCGCCAGCTTGTGACCGTTATTCCTGGTCACTCCTGGCAGCGCACGGGGGAACAGGGACTCCCCCAATACCTGCTGATCCCCCCTGACCAGTTTGTAGCAGGCCACAAGGTCCCCCCTTAACCTTCTCTTGTGGAGGCTAAACAGGTTCAGGTCCCGTAGCCTCTCCTCATAAGGCCTGCCCTGCTGACCCTTGATCATACGAGTGGCCCTCCTCTGAACTCTTTCCATATCGTCCACGTCCCTCTTGAAGTGTGGCGCCCAGAACTGGACGCAGTACTCCAGCTGTGGCCTGACCAGTGCCGCATAGAGGGGGAGGATCACCTCCCTGGACCTGCTCGAGATGCATCTGTGGATGCATGACAGGGTACGGTTGGCCTTCTTGACTGCCTCCCCACACTGCCGGCCCATGTTCATCGTGGAGTCAATGACGACTCCAAGATCCTTTTCCGTCTCCGTGCTGGCAAGAGGGGAGTTCATTTGATAGTGATACTTTATTTTCTATTAAAAACTACAGCAAGCACTCATGAAAACAGCTAGCAATATTTTCCTCTCCTTGTCCCCAACAGATTTGGCTTTAAAATTTGTGTAACAAGTCTGTGTTGTAGAAATACAAAATACTAAGAAACATACTATCAAAAATACTAGGAACCTTTCATACTTCCAGCATACCAAGATTTCTTCTTTCTACAGTTGCCACCATGGTGTCTTGGCATATATAATATGAATAACTATCCATGCCTGAGGAAAGAGTAGAATTTACTAGGTACTCTTTGGAATCTGAATATACATGGCAAAAGTTGGCTTTTTTGTGTATTTCTTCCACAGCATATTTATCAGCAGAAAGTATTTTGACCCAGGGCAGCAATTCAGAGCTTCAAATTAGTTTGACTTATCCTTTTACAATAAGGACTAATTTATAAATTATTGGAGGGTGAAACCTTTGTCCCAGTGGTTAATGCTAATTTTGTTGTTGACTTTAATGGAGCCAAAATTTCACCTTCTATGTTCTGCTGCAATTAGAAAGTATTGAAATCACAAAGGTGGTATTGATTACTCAGTAGTCTGGCTTCTGATTCTTATTTTTCATGAGAGTAAGGAACTAACAGCACTAACTAAATCCACACAGATCCCAGACAGGCTTGTGCGAGCTTCCATGCAAGGCTGTTTCATTTGAATTTGCAACATTTCTCACTCCACAGAACTTCTTCATCAGTTTAAGCTGGAATGGCCATGTGCATTATATTTTCTGATGTGTTCTTTGAGGGGAAAAAAGCTTTTGCAGAATTAGACGAGAGCAGCATTACAGACAAGATTTTGTAAAGTTCTGAGTACTTCCTGTGAGATACATTGTGTCCTCTGTTCCCAATGAAGTTAAAGAAAGTTGAAGACATGTAGTCCTAGAGGATCAGGACCATAATCTTCTGACCTAAACTCCAATAGGTCTCTCTTCCTCCCACTGAAGTCAATAGCAAAATACCCCAACCCCCTATTTTAATAATAAAAGGATCAGGATTAACCCAGCTTACCATATATAGCAGTACTTAGTATGCCATAGTGAATGGCCATAAGGAAAATAGCTAGAGTGCATGGGTGGCTGGCTGCCAGTGCTACTGCTTTAAGTTTTTTATCTAATCCATTTAACTTTTAGTTGTGTAATGCATTATCACAGCAAATTAATAACACAAAGAGTCTTTGGATCAATATATGGGACATAAAGATGATTCTGTGGATGTTTAAACTTCATGCTGTTGTTAAACACAATGCAAAATTTCAATCTTTGGTGATTTTTTTTTTTTAAACAGCAAGGGTTAGAACAACTGAACATATAATGAATCAACTTCAGCAGTAGCAACACAGGTGACATTGGTTGTCACTGTGTTTGATAAAGCCATGTGAATACAGCTAGATTTAGTTTGTGAAAATAACTTGTAGTTTTTTTCTCTCCAGAAACAGAAGATGCATTTGCTTAAGATGTAATGGTCATCTGCATAGTACTGATAAAGTGTGATACATACAAAGAAAAAAAATCCCACCTTCACATAGAACAGTAAACTAGGCTCTGAAAACTAACATCCATACTTTTGCTTCAATTCTGGCTTTTCAAGGATAAAAAGCTTTCATTTTAATCAGTGGGAAACAACACTATGGCTGCATCCCCATGAGCAGGGGTGTGCAGTTGCTGCAGGGAAAAAAGCAGCAGCACAAATTTGTGCCTCTGCTTTTGCCCTGCTGCACACCCCTGCATGTAAGGAGAAAATGCTCTGGGTGGGTAGGGGAGGCTGGAGCCAGCACCTAGGCTGGCCCCATCAACCTTACCTGGGGTCCTGGGGGCTTCCTGGGGCTCCAGTGGCAGGAACCCAGGTACGCAAAGCCTGTCTGGCAGCTGGAGTGTGGCTCTGGGCAGCAAAGGTCCAGTTTCAGCTGGTGCGTGCTGCTGCCATGTGAGCCTCACCAGTTTTCTCCACATGCTTTTTTTGATACCAGGATTTCCTGGTATCTAAATTTGTCTCCATGCTGCAAATATGCAATGTGGAGAACCAAATCACGTGCGCAGGGTACGTTTTACGGTGCCTCAAAACTCACATGCATGCTCATGTGTACGCGGTGTATGTGTCCAAAGGCAGGTTTCTTGGTCCATGTATGTAACTAGTTGACAGAATATTTGAGTAGAAATGAATTTGAATTTACAAACTCTTGGCACAATATAAAATTAAAGAAAATATAAGGACTAACCTTTTAGGCTAGGTACAGACGTTCAAAAAGCCTAAGGTGAAATTGATCAAATCTATGCAGGTTTCTCTAAGCTGTGTAGATTAGATTGGGAGTGAACAGAACATATGTTCACCCTTTAGTGTGGGGGGGAGGGGGAAGGCACCAGATGCCTGCGTTGGCCAAAGCCAGAAGGTGGGGGAGCTCCCACATACCTCCCACTATGGCCTCTCTCCCCAGCTCTGCCTCTTCCGAGCAGTGGCTGTATTAGTGATAGCTGAGCTGGGCAGTGGCAGGGGTGGGTTGGGGTGTGGCGGTTCCTCCCAATCACACAGCCCCACCCAGCTGTGCTTGCTTGGGTCATGGGGGTCTGGGGCCAGGCTCATGCTGTGGTCTCCCACCCTCCTGCACTGCCCAGCTCAGCTGACATGGACAGGCAGGAGCTGTGGCTGAGAGGTGTGTGAAATTGTCAGCAGAGCTGGGTAGTGCCAGGGGAGGTGGAAAAGCAGAGGTCCACTGCTCTCTGGACACCCCCCCCCCAGCTGTGTCTGCTTGTGGTTGGGGGGGGCAGGGTTGGGGCTGGGTCCATGGGGCAGGGGCCTCTGCTTTTGCACCCCCCAGTGTTGTGTGGTTCCTGCCATCTCTGAGACAGCTGAGCTGGGCAGCAGTGGTGGGGAGGGGTGAGAGCAGAGGGGGCTGGGATGAGGCCCATGGAGTGGGAGCCTCCCCCTAGCTCTGTGTGGCTGCCAGTCCAGGCTCCTACCCTCTCTGTAACACCCTAGGGGCATAGCTGGACTGGTGCTTGGCCACAGCTTGGCCAGTTCAGCCAAACCTAGCATTCTGCCTTATGTGGGGGTGGGGGAGGGCTGCAAAGCAGCCTGGGTTGCCAGCAGACTGAGACCTAAGTTGAGTCAGGAGTGGATGTGGCACAGAAGTTCGATAGTGTGGTCTAACCTAAACCAATTATGTCTGATGCTACATCCATCCAAGTCTAGACAGGGTTCTACCATTTTTAAACCAGTCGACATATGCTGAACTTCTGTTCTGTTACAGGTTTAGACTGGTTTCCAGTTTATGTGTAATGTTTGTGCCTAACCTTAAGGACTAACAATAGGAATCTTTCACTATTATTTTATTTCACGACTTGAATATTTATAAAACATGTCCCTGAAGGTAAGGGCATATAGTGTTTCTGAAGTCATTCTCAACCATAGACAAACATAATGGAAACTGCATGCTGCATCTAACCATAGGGTCATCTTGTGTAGCAAATACAGAGTAAAACTAAGACAAAATTAGAAACAGCTAGTTATTTGCTAGCTTTATAAGGAAGCTTCAAATGGCAAAGTGATTGCATTGATAATTCTTTTCCTTATATCTAAGAATAACTTGCAGCTTGCATTTTGAAGTGCAAACTATGGTAAGTAAAATGCAGACCTGTTCATGCAGGAAAATACTATCATGTACTCACAAATGTGTATTTGTGTACACATGTATTTCAAATATTGGTCACTTTGTAGGACCAAATATTTAAGATTGGCCTGCAATTTACTTTTTTTTCATAAACTTAAAAAGGATTGATATGTACCTTAAAGGTTGTGTCCTTGTAAATGTATCTTGATTTCATGGGGGTTTTTTAAATTGAGAGTCAGAAAATTTAGCTGCATCTTAAGTATGAGAAAGGGTGGTTCCTTAGGTTTGAAGGAATCAAGTACATGTGGGATATTCAGCCTTCAGGTGATTGTCAAGTCCCTCTGTCACTTGCAGACCTGTAGGACACCACCTGCCGGCCAACTCAAGTGAGACAGTTTCTAATTTGGAGAACTACACGCCCACGCTATTTGCCTGCCACAATTTGGTGTTAAAGGAGTTGGTTCAGTATCTGGATGTGTAGTCCTGTTAGTCATCCCAAGGAAGTCCTATGTTCCTGAGGGCTCCGCCACCCCTACACCCTCGCCCATTCCACTGGTCTCTGATTGGCCTCTTGGTCCTTCAACGTGACTTCCATCCCGAGTAGAAGAAGAAACAACAACAACAAAAAACAAAAAAAACCCCAGGCACTCCTGGCCCTTGGTTACTGTTCCAGCTCCTTTTAGCTGAGCGAAAACAACATTGACTTTCATGAGGTCAGTCCCTCCTTTCAGCCCCTACTCACTCTTTGGGGGGTCTTCCCAAGCCTCTCATTGAGGTTGTCATGATTCCTCTCATCCCATTAGGTCCATCTGTGACACCATTTTGGCTTGTGCCATTCTTAGGTACTTTACAGTATCACAATTCTATGGTGCCCCTTTATTAGGGACTTTACAGTACAAAACTCTGCCGGGCTCCACCAGCTTCTGGGGTGGTAACAAACAGTTCCAAGCACTGCTGGGTCAGCAGTCCTCACTCTAAGTTCCCTCTGGGGAGCTCGCTCTCTGCAGGAGTTTCCTACCGGCTCTCCGTGTTGCTCTGAATGTTCCCTGCAGCGTGTGTCAGCTCGGTCCTCCTCCTTCCAGTTCTATGCTCCCCTCTTTGCCTGTTCTGGGCTCTTCTTTACACCTGGGTAAGGAGGGTTTCTGCTGGGCTCTTTGGGGCTGTGGGTCTGGGCTACTGACCCTTTGCTTAACCCTTGTACTTTTGAGCCCTGTGACTCTTTCGCTTCCTCACAGTGATACACCCAGTACCATACAGCTTACTGCAGGGGTGGACAACTGTAGGAGGCTTGGTGTCACACTGGTGTCACAGTTAGTATCCAATGCACTTAGCAGTCAGCCTGTTTTCCTACCCTGGCCTCCCTGGTTTTGTGTACCACATCTTTGGGCACCTATACACATGATAGACCTCTGCCCTGACACATGCTATTTAGCATACAACAGAGCAGACTTGATTAACATCAGAGAAGACTTGTGCCAATTAGCATGCTCCAGCAGCCTCCGTGCCATGTGCATTCAGTGTCTTGGTATTTCAAAATGGCAGTGGGGGCTCTTTAACTAGAGTTCATCAAATACACTGTAGTTTAAGTGCCCCACTGCCATTTTCAAGCATGTGACACTGAATAAATGTGATGCTGTGGGCGCTTTAATTACAGTGACTCTCAGAGCCGCTTTAATTGAAGCACCCCTCATCCACCCCGGAGCATGTGTACAGATGCTTTTTGTTCTTATATTTTGTTATAAATTCGGAGTCAGCCTTCAGGCCTGCCAGAGCGGCACTCTGGTGCCTCTTCTCACAGTATTTAAAGTATGTCCCTGCTTTAATCACTGTGTGGTAAACCACTCCAAACAACTGCTTGTTCTTTTCTCCAGGTTATTAATCTAGCCAGCCTGTCAGCCTTATTGGCTTCCCACAGCTCACTCCAAGTCATCTGTCACAATTCAGTGCTGCAAGGTCCCAGGGCCTTCCATTGTTGATGCAATATATTGGAGGCTTGGACACCTTCCCAGCTAGTACTTCTAGCCTCCCCATAGGCCTGCTCAGAATAATTCCACTACCTGCCTCTCTAGGAATTGTTTGCATTAAGGCTTACAGCCTTTAACAAGTCCCACAACAACTCACTAACAGGATTGGGGACTATGCTCTTTCTCAGAGTTTCTTCATTGCTGTCCCTGTACCTGAATAAACCATCTCAAGCCTTGCAGCAAGGCTTCTAGTCCTGGAAGTCCTGGAACTTGTCTTGCCAAAAAGCAACCAAAGATACAAACAAACCTCAAATGAAAACTGTCCAATTCACAGGGGACCTTTCCCTTTATTGCTGGTGTCTGCTAAATCTAGCCCTTCGGGGATTATGCAGCTTGTTGCTGTGTATCAGGGTCTGTCTGAAAAGAGCTCCTTCTTCCTTCCTGGTCTGGATCACAATGTTCTGCTCTGCTTCCGCTAGGAGTTATTCTGGCCTGGGGTTCCACCCTTCTGGGTCCTAATAGTCAGCTCTTAAAGAGGCCTCTCAGGGCTAAGAGGGCTATGGTTCCCTATTACACCAACAAATGGCGCAGACAGCCCCAACAGCATGTGGCAGATCTGGAAAGGGTTGAACACTGTGGTAAATAGGTCAGAGAGCAGAAAAAGCAACAGATCAGACAAGGAGCACAGGGCAGGGAACAGAAAGCAAAGCAGCAGACTGACCAGGGGAAGAGGATCAGAATGGCACTTGGATGGGCAGAGGGCTAATTTTTGGCATGCTTGCAAAAAATGTTGGCCTCCATCGGTTTACTGTATGTGGGATGATCTGAAGACCTGTCTGCTCTCTGGGGACAACAAAGAGCCTACAAATATTTATGTAAGCATAGAGGACTCCCTTATTTAAAATCTCCCCTTAAAATTTTGGGTATTGTTCCAGTAAGTTACCACCCCATTTAAAGATACTACAGACTAAAATTAAATGTAAAATTTAAAAAAACCCCAAAATACAAAAATTATGTTCATGTTTCCATTTCTTGGCTCCACTACGAATGGTTGATAAGAGGTAGGTGAGCTGGATTTGAAAACTCAGGTAATCAAGAGGTAATAGCTGTTTACTAGAGTGAACCTTTAAACATAAACACAGCTTACTCTCCCTTTTAAGGTTTTCAGCCAAACAGGAGAAGTTTTTATGGAAACACACAAAGGTCGAGCACACAGAATCAGTGTTCAGAACTGAAATTCTCAGGTCCAAAGTGGGGTGGGAAGAGAATAAATAGTACATGTAATTGCAGCTGTAGATTGGTAAACTACACGCAGACATGCTGCACTTATGTGCCGTAAGGGTAGAGTGATATTCACAGATTCACAGAAGTTCAGGGCTGGAAGGAACCTCATGAGATCATTGGGTCCAGCCCCACCCCTGCTCTAGGCAGGAAAAACTGCTGGGGTCAAATAACCCCAGCAAGGTGAGCGTCCAGTCTTCTTTTGAAGATCTGCATTCTAAAAGCCCAAGGCAGAATTGATTTAAGTTATGCAGTTTTCTTTAAGTAGTGTAGTTTAGATCAGTAGAGAACAGAACACACATTCACCCCGGGGGAGGGGAGGGGAGGGGGAAGCATTCTTAGACCAGCTTCCACCATTTTAAAACCAGTCTATGTGGGCTGAACTTCTATTCTGTTATGGGTATAGACTGGTATTCAATGTTTATACTGGTAAAAATGTAATGTTTGTACCTAGCATAAGTAGCTGTACATACAGCCAAGTAAGTACTACTGTATTTACTAGAATAGATGACTTTGATTATGAGATGACCGCCCAATAATTAGATTTTATCTATGGAAATTTATAAATTTGTTATAATTGTCAAGTATAGAATCTAATTATTAGAGGTTTGCCTTGAATATGTCCCCCTCCTGCTTTGGTGGAGGAGGGGTCATGTAGTTCCTTTGCTCTCTGTTTCTCCCCAGTTTTCCCCTTGGCAGCCCCTTCCCCCCTCCACCTTTCCTTACTGTCAGACTCTGTTCTTCCTGAGCACATAGAAATAAAGAGCAAATTTGAAAGCAATGACCTTGAAATTAAACATGGCCGTAGCAATTTGCGTATAGTACCCATGCAATTAATTTTTCTTGAATTGATTTATGTTACCTTTTTTCAAAACTGCTGCAAGTTTTAGCACAAGCAATCTATAAACACGCTTATGAGTAACACTTTAGCACCTGCTTATTTGTAGTACAAACTATGCACGATATTAGTTTAAAGCCAAAAGCTTGTGATTTACCACATAGATCATTGGGCTGGGCCCCACCAGATTTAACAGAATTTCAAGCCACAAACCCCACAGCTCAGCACTGCTCCAAATGTATGTATCCTCCAGATACCCCCTCACAAAGGATCCATGTGATAATTAGCCTCCACTCATGCTTGGAACAAGATGTTCTTGTCACAAGTCCTGGAATGCTCCAAAACATATACTGGCAGGTGAGGCACATGGCAGCCTGGTCCAGCTGATGATGAAAGACCAGAAGTAAGACACTGGATTCCTTCACTCTCAGGTGGCCTGCTTCCCCATCTGGGACTGAAGGCCAATGTTTTGTAACACTAAGCGTTGGTAGACAAAACATCCAATCATTGGGAAGTGGAAAGGCTGGGCAGACAAGGGATCCCCAAAGGTTGAAGGGTCATGCTTGAATCTGTTACACCATACTGGATGCATCTACACATGACACTATGTCACTGTAGCAATGTGCTATTGTGACATAGCATCTATGGGTAAAAATTGTGATGCTGCATCTATGTTGCCATAGTGATGCACTCCCTCGGTATAGTGCATGGCTATGGTGACAAAACAGCTAAAAATAACGGTGCGCATGGCACAGTAACAATGGCACCATAGGGGCATGTGTAGATGTGACCTTTGTGTATTATAACTGATTACTAGAGTTTTATGCAATCCTGTTGAGATCTTTACCCTCAGCCTTTTACTTCTTCTGTGTTTTATGACTTCAGGTGTTTTATCTTGTTGTATGTTTTGTGGTTATCTCCACACTTTGATTCTCTGAGAAATGATTCCTTTAAAGCAGTGATTCTCAGTTAGGGTGTCATGGCACTTGGGTGCCATGGCATCCTTTGGCAATATTAGCACTGGTAGGAGTACCAATGCCTATATGATTCAGAAGACGATAAACCTGTAGGAATACATAGCATCATTCTGACCTGTTGCAATCTTTCTGAGTCCTTTGCAACAGAATAATTGCTTTAGTTCTGTTCTGTAGTCAAAAAACAAGTGAAAGCTAAGAGGTGACAATTTCTGAGGGGTGCTTCGAGTTTAATGTGGGGTAACTTGAGTCTACCAATGTTGAGAACCACTGTTTTACAAATAAGCTGGGTTTGGCAAATTATGGGAGATCATTTTCTTATAGCTGAATAAGATTCTTTGGCCACATTCTCTACCTTAAAAATAAAAGGATGGTAACATGTGAAGAAGTTACTTTCTTCCACTCCTATTCAAATACTGCACTGTAGGTCTGATACTTACCTTTACATATTATTTATTTATTTTAATGATTGAGACAGTCACTTTCATTATTGACAATGCCCTCATTCTCCACCATCTGATGAACTATATGAGGCAGAGAGGAGGACAACCTAGTCATTGGACTGTGTGCTAGGGGAGAACACAAGCCTATAGAATAGTAATGGGGATTCTGCTGTGGAATCAGTCTTTCCAGCCCAAATATTAGCTGCCTTCAGGGTTTTTGCGCCTGCAAGAATTGGAACAAAGAAGGATAGAGACAATTGCTGTAGCCAGTATGAGTAATGCAATAAAACAGTAGGCGGTATGAATAATGAAACATTTATCAGCAGTTTATTCACTCTACAGTTTTAATCTGCACAAAGACATATACAAATAGAGGAAGTTAATATTCTTCAGAATAAAAGGACCATACATCCCTTCTCTGTATTAAACTAGGATGAGGAATATACAGAGGCATAATATGGTTCTCAGGGGCAAGATATATTGGTGTGACAATATTGATAAATGAATAAAATGCAGCAATGGAGGAGCTAATAAAAATGCCTTTAACTGTACTCAATATTGAAAAAAGGAGAGATCTTAGCATAGAGGCTTGGGCTCACTTTAAAGGATGGTTGCATACAAACAACTGAGAAAATTAAGTGGGAACATTAGGCTGATGCCCAAATTCAAATTGAAGTAAATTTATGCACTCCTTCCTCTGTGAGATTTATACTTCTGTATCCCAGTCTGTCAGCACTACACAAGCTTGGGACATGCAGAAATGCTGCCTAAATCCAGGGGAGCAGTCTCAAACACTCCCTACTTTTCCTTACTTCCTGTTAACTGACTGAACTTTACAAAGCATTCTAGTTGCTGTGAATCCCATCCAAATATGCCTACGTGTCTACTTCCAAGGTAGAGGCCTGGAACAGTCAAATGTTTTATTTTTTAATTCTGCATATGTCTATACATGCATGAATTTTCAGCAAAAAAATGCATGGAGAAGCAGTGATGAAAAGCCATAATGAACTGGGGGCTCCAAGTCATAGAATGACAGAATACTAGGACTAGAAGGGTCTTCAGGAGCCATCTAGTCCCACCCTCTGCACAGATCTAAGATTCACTATTTCTAAACCAGCCCAGACGAGCATTTACCTCTTTCTGAAAACCTTAGAGGAAGGAGATCTTACAACTTCTTTAGGCAGCTTATTCCATTGTCCTACTGCTCCAAAAGGAAATTGTCCTTGAGGTTTGATCTAAAACTCCTTGACTCTTTTTTAAAATACATTTGAATAGGTCCTACCTTCCCTGGTAAAGGAGAACATTTTTCTGCCTCTTCATGGCAGCCTTTCAAATATTTGAAAACTGCTATCAGATCCTCCTTAATCTTCTTTTACCCAAACTAAACATTGTCACATGTTGTATGGATGTACCCAAATTTAATGTGAAAAAAAATACAGCCAGTTTAATTGACAATTTTTTCCTGCAATTAACGTACTATTAAAGGGAATTGTATAAAGAATTTCTGGGCAGCTCCTTTTGATTCTAACTGCTACTTTTGTGTAATTTTTAGCTCAAATAGCATTGTATGATAGGGAATCATGATACCAAAGCCAAACTCCCAGTTACCAATTGTACTTGCCTGCTTGTGTAGATAACAGGCTACAAGAGCCCTGGAGTAAGCAGAAGAAGTTACATAAAAGCTGAAAGCTGTAGGTAAAAAACTTGGGATCATTAGATAGGTCTGCCTTATTTGTATATGCGTTTGGCAGTCTAGTAAAGAAACTGGCTATCGTAGCAGCAATTTTCAGTCATGATAGTGGCCCTGACTCTGCAGCAGTATCTGAACTATTGCTAGCTTTATTAGCCAAACGTAAGTGAACAATTTGAAGTTCAGGAGGATAGGAAGCTGGCCTAATTTACCTCCCCCATGTACTCTATAAAGTGTCTCCAGTTCCTGATATGAAGAAATAGCTAAAGCTTTCAGCTGCCCCCAGTGCTTGTGAGGGATGAAGTGAGCTAAGTGGCTAGAATGCCAGGGCTGGGGGGAGAACTGCCAGCTGTCCTGGCTGTGAAGAGTTGAATGCACTCTGCATGTTAATGCAACAGGCTCTCTCTTTTGAGCTAAGCTCAATGGCAGGCTCTTACTCTGCCTTCCACAGAATTCAGACTGCACACATATTTTACTTTGAAACATAGGATTCTAAATAGCCAGCTAGATCTAAATGTGAGCAGATCAACACGAAGATATGCCTAGGATAAGATGGTCAGAAAAATGGCTGTATTAAAATTCTAATGAATGGAAGGAGAAACTAATTCTGCTTTTAGAAGAATCATAGTCCATCTCTAAGTGACATAAAATTGCTAGATTATATTCTGTGTAAAGCTCCAGCAAATAAAGATGAGCATTACTGAGCTCAATAAATACACCTCCCCTTCAAAAACAAATGACTTACTTACTTTAGTTTTGTAGTAAAACAGAATCATCTGCAAAGCCCACCCATTGCTAGACAGTGAAGCTATAAATAAATGTGAGGGGTGTGTGTGGTAAAACAGCAGAGATTTACAGCTTATATATGGCTCCTTTACAGAGACAAAAAATTAAGGTTACTCCTTGTGCATTCATGTAGTTTATGAGCAAATGACCACCACAAAGACCTTCCCAGCATATACAATGCAAGTGAACACAGAGACACAGCCTAAGTACAGGCATTCAAGAAGGCTCCACTGGAAGTAGCCTAACTTTTGAGCTTTATTCTAAACATCCAAGACTAGATCTGGAGGAAGTCAAACATACGTTAGCCCTTGTGGCAGGGAGTGGCGAAGGTGGGGACTTGGAGCCTGCCTGCATGGCTAGAGCCCAGCAGGTAATGGGGGCTGTGGCATACCTTTCAGCATACCCCATGGGCTCCCTGGGCTGTTGAAAATTCCTGAGCTGAGCTAAATGGCCAAGCCATCCCTGATCAGCTGGTGGGGACATCATGGCTGCCTGCTTGGACCTGATGCAGTAGCCACTTGCCATTACATATGTCCTCGTGGCTACAGCTAGCCATTCTGTGCATGCCCACCCAGTACACCCTGTGCCCACCAAGTGTGTGTGTGTAGTCCTGGGTGCTTGTGTTCTGTGTGTATGTGTGTGTGCGTGTGTGTATCCCAGATGCCTGTATTTCTCCCTGCTGATATTGGTGGTTCTGGCCCCACACAGTGGCAGGCTATCTGGATCCACAACACTCTGGCCAACTAGCTCCTCACCCGCATAGACCAGGAGCCCTCCCTGTATGAGTAGGTCTGGAGGGCTTCAAGTGCCCCTGCCCTGGCACTAGGCTATGGGTCTCCAGCTCCAGGCTCCTCTGCCCCTGCGTCCTGATTACTCTTGCCCACAACCCACACTATCCCCCATATACTCTCCCTGCCCATTTGCTGCCCCCAGGGTCACACACAGGGGTGCAGGGGAATGTGGCATGAGGAAGAGACTTGCCTCATTTTAATCAAATGTTGAAACTGTCAAACATTTAGTGCATTTGTTAAACAAAAACTGTGGAATGTAGCCTGCTCCAAAACCTGGAACCTTCTTCTCAGTTAACACTGAGAGCGTGGGGAAAGACAATGGCTGCATTGGGCAGTTATGATGTTGAGGTGGGGGGTAGTGGGAGGGCTGGCAGCTGCACAGGGGCTTGACTTAAACACAATAGACCATGTAGCCTATTTTGTCAGAATGAGCTGGTAGGATTTAGACTGACGAAAGAACTTTCTTGCTAGTATCAGCTAGGTCGCTAATAAAAGGGTTTTGCTCAGGGTTTGAATTACACTTTGATTCCTGGGGTGGGAAGTAGGGAGAGTCTGCAAAAAAAAATTAAACTAGTTCATTGATTAACAAGTCCACCTACGTGAAGGATCAATCCAATCAGAGACTTCCTTCCCCCCCACACGCCTCCCCCAGTTATGATTTCAAATCTTACAGGGGGCTCTCAAATCTTATGTGGGGGGGGGGCGCTCAGGTTCACCAAGCTTCCCCTTAATTCATGTCCTGGTTTTGCTGGAAAAACTGTAATAGTATAGCTTAGACTGTAGAGACCCTCAGAGTATGGACATATGTAACATTTAGATTCATTTAAATGCAGTATACTCTTGAAGTGGATAGACATACAAGCCAGATAATCTGGTTTTAAAGGTGCACAAAGGGGTTAAAAAGTGTGCCTAGACACAGAGGAGCATGTGGATTTACTAAGAAAAGGACAATCAGTTCTGGTTTGTTTTTGTACCTTAAGAAGCTAGTTCTTCTAATTTAGCTTGTGATCAAAGTAAAATTGGATGAGGTTAAATAAACATCAAGCTGTTTGCTGGGATAAAGGATTAGAGAACAAAGATTTTCAGACAACTAAATAAATAACAAACAAGGAGATTGTTGACAAAATGGTCCAGAAAAGAGAAAGAGGCTCACAGAATCTGCATAACAATAAGCATTTGATATACATGGAACAATATATTCAGACATCCATCTGAGGACAGGTAAGGGCAAGATGCCTAATGGGAAAGTGTACGCTTAGAAGGCATGACTATATTCTGTCACTGCTGCTGCTGCTGAGGCACCCACATGCCCTTCCCATCTTTTCCATGCACCAGACCTAGGAAGGCAGTGGAAAAGCCACTCAAAAGGCATCTTCAACAGTTGCTCCCAAATACTTGAAGATCCAAGTTTTGAGAGTAGCAATGAGGTGACTCCTCAGAAAGATTCCACAGCCACATGTCCAGGTGTCATGTGTATGAGTGGGAGGAGGTGAGTGGGGTGTGTTCAACAGTGGGTGCCCTCAGCAGTGGCATGGACACAGCTTAGGCATACCCAGAGAGAGCAGAAATGAGACTAGCTTTACCTCTGTCTGCTAATCACAATGGCTTCCCTTACTGGTCTGTGTGGCAGTGGGCATGTCTACACAAGACACTTAATGCACAGTAGACTAATTCTTCTGTACATCAATGTATCATGGCAAAAGCTGTGCTAATATGTTAAAGTGCAGTAGAATCAGCCTATTGTGTATTAAGCAGCATGAAAAGACCATGCACAGGCGCTACCACGCAGTGCCTCTGGTTACTATATATATAGCTACCACCTCATATTAGAGGTACTAAACTTAATATGCAGTAACAACAGTGTACCTAATGCATGCGTAGACACACTCAGTGGCTTTGTTGAGTGGCAGACCTATGCAAACATTTTCCCTCTAAATATAAGTACAGGGAGCTGCTCTCCAGTGTTTTTACTGAAGGATTCAAAGGGATTTTTTTTGCCTACAAAAACAGTTGGATGTTAGTTAGGAATAGGAGTCAAAAGGCAGCAAAGACAATAAAACAAAATCTTAAGTTTTCTCCTGTACTTAAAATACATCCCCTTCCCCTTTCTGTACCTGTTCCTGGCTGCGTTCTATCCTTCCTATCCCTTCCCTCATTCTCTTTTGCCTTCTGATAATTCCTTCTGTATTGCCTGTCTTACATCCCCCATCATTAAAGTGTTTTCATTTATTTTTCAATCCTCTCTTTGTAATGATTCTGCCTGTCTATTGCCCTCTGGCATCTCAACCTACAGAATCTCCAACTGCTAAGGAATCCTCCTGGAAGCTGTAATTTCTGGCAGTAATTGAGAGAATATTCTTTTATCCAGCAATAACGAATTACAATTTTCCTGAAAGTTGTTGCTTTTAAAACATTGAGAATGTGATGTCTCAATAAAAGTCTGGAGGGGGCATATTCAAAGTGAAATTTTTTAAGAAGAAATTAATATTAGAAAAGACTGAGAAAAACACAGAAAGTCTCCTTAAATTAAGTGGTTTTCAGCTCAGGTATACCACATAGTCCCTATTCTTTCCATTTATTATCATAGTAAAAATAGGTTCTTCTCTAACTTTGTGATCCTTCCTTTGGACCCAAGTTTTACTAACTACAGAGCTGCCTGCTATTAGGTCATCCCCCCCCCCCCCGAGAGTTCAGCCCCTGTCATCATTACCATGTTAAGAGTTAAAACTATCCCAGTTATTTGCAGGAGATGCAAACTGAAATTGGCAAATCATTACACACTTCGGGCCGCCTATTTACAAAAGAGAAATTCTGCGCTGAAGTGCATGGAACCAGAAAATGAAGCATAGCATGGGACTGCGATACTGTTAGTTATTTTCTGTAGCATAATGGTATTTTTACAGAAAAATCCAAAAAAATGAAGCAGCAGAAGGCTAGTTAAATACACTGAGTTTTGGGAAGGCTTTTAGGAGAGAATGGGGACTAGACAAGCTATAGGATTCACCCCTGTGCCCCACTCCCTCTCTCACCATGGGGGCCTCAATCTGCCCCCTCCCCTCCTCCTAGCCCTTTCCCCTTTGCAGAATCAACTGGTACTTGCCTGCCTGCTGGGCAGCCAATGATCCATGCACCAGGCTGTGATTCTGGCTGCATGTACAGCCCTCCCTACCTCTGCAACAGCTGCCCCGGAGTCCATGGTTGGGCTGCCTTGCAGTCTTACCCATTCCCCTGGTGGCAGAGGGACTGCTTACCCTTTGGAGTAAGACTTTTTCACTGTGTGACTTTTGGCTCCACCTTATGCCTGTATTGAAAGGACTTCAGGGTACTCTTTCCCCTTTGAAGAGGTAAAATCCTTCTCTCAGGAGCTGAACTGGAGGGTAGCTCTCTACAGAAGGGCTAGGTATAACCAGGAAGAATCAAGGGACTGGAAGTCTCAGGTATCAGAGTCAGAGGGAGCCAAAGTTCACCCCACTCTAGAAACCACATCTGGGCTGGTTTCAGGGAGTACTTGGCAAGACCAGACTAACTGGGGGAGCTGAGCCAGCAGTTCCCTTGGGGAACCAATTAACAACCCTATCCTCCTTTACCTTTAAAATGTGATGCAGATGTATTGGTTACTATATGTCACAAAGAAAGAGGAGGCCTCTAACCACTGATCTCAACCACTCTATCTCATCCAAAACACTTAGGTTCTTTAATAATCAAAAGAACTCATTTCATTGCACTTGGAAACTAATTGTATAAATAATATACAATATAAGATTTTGTAATGCTTTACTGCTGAGCGTTTAAAATAGTAATGTCTAGGTTTTTCCCTCTCTAATGAATGATTATAATCATCCTATGTGCCTGGAAGGCAATACAAATGAACTGTGCTGTAGCCTTAATGAGATTGTTTGTGAACTTTTTAAAACAAATGATTAACTTGTTTTTTGATAGAGTATTTAGCTACATTACAAAAATCCTCTGCAACCACTGGCTGTGAATCTACTTCAATGTATTCAGTCTCTGTCAAACCACCTTGGTATTTGATTAGTAAGACGCGAAAAAACTGAAAAAACACAGACTTAATCAATGCAGGATACCTTACAAGTGGTGTTTAAAGTTACACTGTGTGTCACAGGCAATTTTAGCAATAAAAAGCATTAAGGAACCCGCAACTCCTTTTACCATATGAAAGGTAAAATGCCACGGTTTTTAAGTTAAAATATGAAAGAATTATTTGAGCTGCTCATATCTTAGGACTGTTGACTGTTCTGATGATCCACATAATCTTATTGATTCTCTGTGCTACCTAATCTGTCTGTTCTCTTTCAACTTGTTAGCTCTTTAGATTAGGGACCAAGTTTTTTCTTTGTTTTGCTTGTAAAGTGTCTAGCACAGTGAGATCCTACTCCTTCACCAGGGCTTTTGGGCACAATAAGGGGAGAAATAACAATGACCATTTTTTTACATTTGAAGTCCTTGGTTATTTGCTATGAGCCAAATCTTGAAGCCCTTGCTTCAGTAGAAATTTGTCTGATTAACACCATTAATATTTAATACTGAGTCTAGTTGCTGTGGCTACCATACTTAATGGAAATAAGATAATATTTTTAATGGTTATGTATGCCATCTTGATTAATGTACAATTTTAATTTAAACCTCAAGTCACATATAGGTCAGTCTTCTTCCAAAGAACTGATGGCAGAATTCTTATTGAGAGAAAAGTCAGGCCCATATAGACCACAGGTAAAATCTGAGATGGCTTCAGGAAAGTCAATGGAAATGTTGCCATTCATCTGAACAGAACCAACATTTCACCTTTAGGTCCTCTAAAATATCATTGGTCTTCAAATATATGAGTGGCTCAAATTTTTTCAAACATTTTATTGGCCTTCAATCCCTAAGAGAAGAGTGGAAATCCAAGATTTTAAAGTTCTGTATTCATATAACTAAAATACCGACAAGAGTATCACTTGACTAGAGTATTAATATAATCTTGCTTCTCCAAAAACTAGGAAGGACAAACATTTTATACTAACAACCAAGAGCAGAGGGATGAAGGGAGAGTATTTTCTCTCTGTGAAACTTTTACATAAACTGAATTACAGTCATCTTGCACCTGCATCAGCTACAAACCAACACAGCAAAACCAGGATTCAAAATTTTACATTCCCTGCAGCACCTGACTTCTAGTAGCTTTGCTCCATGTGTCAACAGCACATTAATCAGGGTCTTAACAGACAGTTGATGTAAAAGATCCAGTCCACAATGACAAACACACATTCCCATTCTCATTCATGTTATATCATGGAGTTTTGTTTTTGTTTTTTTGTTTTTAGGTTGTTGGTTTTTTTTTAAATCAGAGTGGTTTAGCAAAGGACATTATCTGAAAAACTGAATTTTATTCCTTGTACAGAACTGTGCTGTGGAGCTATCCATCAGCACTGACATTCATAACTGTGCTCTTTGTGCCTGTGATGTGACCACTGGTGCCTTACCAAATTTCTTGCTCTCTTGTTTGTTTTTTAGCTTCATCTATATGGCTCCTCTTGTGCATGGCATCTTCCCAATCATTGCTTAAATCCCTACCTTCTTTTCACTATGGCTCTAATCCAATGCCCACTGAAGCCAAAAGGCAGGTTGCTCCCATGGTATTGGATTAATGCTTCACTACCATTTCTAAAAACTCACTTTTGCAATTTCCCTGATTTTTTAAAAATGATAAAAATAAATGTACATCTGTTAACAGACTCATCAAGCTCTGTGTATAAGTAATTTTTCCTAACTGATCCTCTTATAACCCTGCTGTTTGTTTGTTATCCTCACTTGTTTCACACCTAAAATTTAATTTTTAAGCTCTTCAGGGGAGATGGCTTGTCTCTTTTCTGGATTTTTGCAGAATAATTATCTCTTTGGGCAATGGAAACAATTACAATAGTATGTCTGGTTAAAAAATTCTTTGAGAGGTGAGGGTTTCTTTGGGTGATATATGTTATTGGACCAGCTGCTTTCTAATGCAAGACAGTCTTCTTCA
Source organism: Crocodylus siamensis (assembly GCF_052110815.1). NCBI lineage: Eukaryota > Metazoa > Chordata > Crocodylia > Crocodylidae > Crocodylus > Crocodylus siamensis. The sequence goes on along the minus strand of NC_143398.1, from coordinate 44,033,168 downwards.
TGTCTGAGGAGAAAAGAAAGCACAGAGATAGAAAAATGAGTTCCTGTGCTGTATGTATGTCTGTGTCCTTTTATATTTTTGTTTCTGTGAAGGTTCATTCTGGTGCACTGTTGCTTTTTATTTTCACCCACGTAGTTGTCAGGTAGTTTGGTAGACTGCATCTGTATTGGTCAGACATATCACATTTTAGGAAAGGCATATGTATGGTCTATGGATGATGATGATTTTGTTACCTGTAGTAACAGTAGGGATTGCAGCAAGCTTGTGGGTCTGCCTCAGTGCCTGATGCCCCCATGGGGTCAGACCCACCTGCTGCACACTCTGACTTCTACCTCCAATGTCTTGTCTGCCATGCCTTGATGTTATTGCTATTCTACTGGGGAGGCAGCCATTAGAGGCTGGAAGTAGCTTCCATGGCTTTCCCTCCCTAACCACTTTTTGGTTCCTTCCTTGAGCTTCTCTGCCTAAACAAAGTCCTGAGGGGTCTCTATGATTCCCTATGAGTGCTTCCTTTTTAAGACAGCTAGCCTCAAAGCACTTGTTGAGGCTTGAGTCATCCTGGCCTTGGGTTCATTTTTTCCTGACCAAACTCTCAGCGTAGGTCCATTGCCTTGGACCTCAGCTCCTGGCCTTTGGCCCTTCACACCCCTGTCCAGAGCAGATCTCATCCTTCAGAGTATGCCTGGCTCTTTGTCACATGGCCTCCAAACCTCCCCCACAGACATTACCCAAACCTTCAGTCAAACTTGACCACAGAACACCAACCTAAAGGGTTCAAACTCAAAAATAAACTTTTCCTTCAGTTTTTATTTCCTTGAGCCCTCTGACCTAGGCAAGCTTGTTTCCCCCCAGCCAACCAGGCACCTTGATAAGGCCAGCCACGCTGCAAACTGAAGTCAGTTTTGGTCGCAGCTCCTTGTCCTGTGGCAGCCAAGGTCAGACTGGCCCCTCCACATCCAGCTTTCAGCACACATGGCCCAGGTGTTGTTGATTCCTTCAGCAGCAACCTGGCTTTCTGTGGCCAGTGGCTCAGTTTACATGGGTGGCTCACACCTGCTGCTCTTTGCCATCAGGCCTTCTACCATCTTCCCTGGCTATGCTTCCCCTTCCTAGTAACAAGGATAGGTGTTCCCTGTTGACAGGTTAAGTGTTGATAGGTTATGTGTTTCTTGTTCCCACTTGTTGTCTGTTGGGCAGTATGGAGCTTGCTTCTGATGATGAGTTTGGCATGTCAAAGGGTTGTTTGAAAGCCAGGATCAAAGGGGCTAAGAATATTTCTCTCAAGATTTCATCTTTGTTGAGTATAAGTTTTAGCTGTTCAATTCTTCTGTTAGGTTTCAGTGTGATGATAGGTGAGCACCAGTGGTGTGCAGTCCCTGGGGTATTTGGATAGGTCTTACACATGTATTGTCTGTTTCTCTACTGGAGTATCTTTGTTGCATAAAGGAGGATTTTAGGCTGGTCAGGTGGGCATCCCAAGTGTTGTCTTCAGGGTCAATGTGGTAGTATCTGAGCACCTGTCTGCAGAATACAGCTTAATATGGTGTACTTGGGATGACTATTGATCTTGTGGAAATAATTATAGTAGTCTATTTAGTTTTTTTGTATCTGGAGGTTTGTAGGGTGTGGATTGTTGTATCTAGAAACTTGATATTAGCATAGAAGTATTCCATAGTTTCATAGTTTCATAGTTGGTAGTGTTGGAAGGGACCTAAGCAGATCATCAAGTCCGACCCCCTGCCATGGGCAGGAAAGAAGGCTGGGGTCAAATGATCCTGGCTAGGTGTTTATCTAGCCTCCTTTTGAAGACCCCCAGGGTAGAAGCGAGCACCACTTCCCTTGGAAGTTGTTTCCATATCCTAGCCACCCTGACTGTGAAATAGTGCCTCCTGAATCTACTCTCAGTCAACTGATGGCCATTATTCCTTGTTACTCCTGATAGTGCTCAGGGGAACAGGGACTCTTCCATTGCCTGCTGGTCCCCCTTGGCCAGTTTATAGATGGCCACCAGATCCCCTCTCAACCTTCTCTTGTGGAGGCTGAACAGGCTCAGGTCCTATGACGTCCCGTCATAGGGCCTGCCTTGCTGCCCCCTGATCATGTGAGTGGCCCTCCTCTGGACCCTCTCGATGCTGTCCACATCCCTCCTGAAGTGCAGCACCCAGAACTGGATGCAGTACTCCAACTCCAAAAAAGGTTTGATCAGGGGGTGATAACTGTTAACCCTGTGGTGGGAGCCAGTGAGTGAATTTAGGTTTTCATCATCTATGTAATACAGGTGTACTTCAGGCTTGGTGCAGTTTTCTAGAAATTCTTCCTCCAGGTGGCTCATAATGAGGTTGGAATATTGAGGGGCCTTCAATATGGGCCATAGCTGTATCCGTAGTTTGAAGGAAATGTCAATTTTGAACATGAAGTTGCTGTGGGTGAGGATGGAGTGGATGATATGAGCAACATGTTGCAAATATAAGTACTCCTTGTTCTTGTAGGTATTTTGGGCAGGCAGCTGTGTTCATGGTATGGGATGTTTGTGTACAGGCTGGTGACATCCGTGGTTGTAAGTATGGCCTTGGCCTTATATAGATTTATGTTCTGTATTCTGCTGAGAACATCTGTGGTGCCTTGTAAAGAATGTACTCTGAGCAACAAGTGGTTTCAGGATAGTTTCTATGAATACTGATAGCTCTTCAGTGAGGGTACCACAGTTAGACATGATGAGTTTTTGCCAGGGTTATCTTTGCCAGGTTTTGTAAATCTTTGGGAACATATGAGCATATAGAAAGTTCCAGGGGTGAGTGTAAATAGCTAAAGAAGGTGTGGGAAGGATTTGATGGTATTTCCGAGTTGCAGAGTGAATTCTGGTGTAAGGGACTGGGGTGTAGGTAATCTTGCCTAATGGTCAGACCACTGAGGGAAGGCAGGGGCCAGAGGCTGGTTCAGAGTTCAGAAGCCATATTACCAAATCCAGAGGGAAATCCGGGGCAAAGTCCGCTACACACTGGAGGGGCAGGATCTGTGGATCAGACGCTGAGTTAGCAAATCTAAGGGACAGTCCACAGGATGAAGTCCAAGAACAGAGCCAAACCAGGGTCAGGAGCCAGGAAATAGATCCACAGGGAAATCCAAAGCCAAAATTCAGAGTAAGCTAAAACCAGGGTCAGGAACCAGGAAAACTAGAATACAGGCACCAGAAGGCTTGTCACAGCAGCTTGGGTCAGAATTCTTGACGGGCCTGGAAGCTGTTGGTGAGACTAAGTAGGGAGCCTGAGCGCCACCAGCTCTGCTGTTTTGATTACTATTTCGTTGTTGAATCTTAGGGACTGGTATAGCTTTTGTCTCTGAAGAAGGATGTTGTTGTGGTCCTAGCTTTTGTTGAGAATGTTACTGTTACCTTTCTTCCTGAAACAGTCAATGTAGTACTCCAATGTGTTGTTACATATGCTGGTTATTGCAGGAGGGTTGTTAGAGGTGGTTGTGTCCTGGTTGTGGAAGTATTCTTTCAGACAAAGTCTGAGGAAGACTTCTTCTAATTCTACACATTAATATCTGGGCAGGATTTTTTTTCTCTGAGCAGAAGTTTAGGCCCTTAGAGTACATTTCAGAATGGGATAGGGCGTGTTGTGATAAGACAGCAGCACCCAGAATACCAATTTGATTCCCTCTGGTGTTGCTGGTGCATGGTCCATGACATGACTCCTTTTGTATAGCAGATTACACTTTTGCTTATGTTGGATGACTGTCATTGGGTGTTTTTGATAGTATGTTTGGGTCTGCTGCATAGTAGTCAGCTATGTCTCCAGGTTAATAATTCTTACCTTAGTAACATTAGTATCTCCTCTTTAAGTTGATCCCTATTGGAGTAGGTTAGGTGAAGAAGATGGTTTCTCAGTTTTTCCGAAGTTCTCCTGTACAGCTGTGTTGCATATATGGAGCTCTGTGTGTAGCTAGAGGGTTGCAGATGAGTCCCTTGGGATGATACATTTCTTCAGCAGGCTTGAAAGAAGATGTCACTGTAGTCTGGCTAAGTACGAAGAAGTAGGGACGCCTGATCTATACAAGCAAAGACTTTAGTAGCTTTTGCAGGATAATTGTATAAAGTATAAGGAAATTTTATTATTGTAAAAGACCATTTTATGGTCTCACAGGATGAAATTAACAGAGCCTGATCATATGAAGAACTGAACACATATAACTGTGAGGAAAATACTGGTAGATATTGAGCCGACCACCTAAGCCACCATTTATTGTGTATCAGGATAAGCCCATAATGAGAAAGAGAAATTGGATCAGATCCACACTATTTAAACAGATAATAATAATTAAAAAATGTAAAATGGACTAGAAAGTTTAAGAAAACCATAATGAAAATTAACTTAATGAAAGATAACTTGATGAAAGAAGAAAGGAATGGTTTAATTGTAAATCTGGACTAATTGTAAACTCCTAGGCAGTTTTAAGCCATATAGATTGCTTGTAGATATTAACACCCCCACCCCCACAACAGAGCCTTACTTTAAACTTGGCATGCTTCTGCACTGAGCCCAGCACATGCCCAGAAGAGGCAGTGCATTAGATGGACCCAGTTCACCCCAAATCTGTATAGATCAGGTATTTTAGTGGGGCTTTTTTGGTGCTTTTATCTAATAGCTGACTGAATCAGCTTTAGATAAAAATGCCAAAAAGCCCCGCTGAAGCACCCAATCTATACAGATTCGGTGGAGCTGGGTCAAAGTAATGCACTGTTTCTTCCAGGAAAGCACATTTTTTTGTTTCTTTTAACATCTGCAAGCAGCGGAATAATCTAAACAGGCAGAAAATCATTTGTCTTAAAGTGACTTTTTGTTCTTGAACCCAGTATTTTACTAATACTTGGGACATATACACACAATTTTACAAGCTTCACTTTAAGTCACATCAAAATACTGTACCTATCTAAATAATCATAGCTGGATTTTGGCACAGTGGGAGCAGAATGAATTATTCATTACTACCAGCATATAAAGTTTCACCTGAAGGATTGAATTACACTAACTTGTTCATGCTTTCCGTATTTACAGGGGGATTAGTCTTCAAATAAAAGAAGATAACCTGTGATTAAATTCAAATAAGGGGATACTTTTTGATTAAATTGAATCATCTAACCCAGGACCTCCATCTAACCCAGGAAGTGCACAGCCCCACCAGGGGAGACGCCTTGTTGGACCTGGTGCTGGCCACAGGTGATGACCTGGTAAAGGGGCTGCAGGTGCTCGACCACCTGGGCGACAGCGATCATCGCCTGCTGGAATTCACCATCCAGCGCAAGGTGGCAAAGGCCTACAGCAAGGCAGCAGCCCTAGATTTCAGGAGGGCGGACTTCAGTGAGATAAGGAGAATAGTCAGGGAAGCACTGAGGTCCCAGAGGAGAAGGGAGCCAGGTGTCCAAGAAGAGTGGTTGCTCCTTAAGGAGATGATCCTCCAAGCCCAAAGGGAGGTAATCCCAACACGGATCAAAGGGGGCAGGAGGGTGCAAAAGCCCCCATGACTCACCAAAAGCATCCAGGAATGTCTCCTAGCTAAAAGGGAGGAGCACACCCAATGGAAGGGAGGGGCCATCACCAGGGAGGATTATACTGCGGTTGCTCGGGGATGCAGGGGGCAGTCAGGAAGGCCAAGGCAGAGTTGGAACTGGGACTAGCTTCCCAGATCAAGGACAACAAGAAGTCCTTTTTTAAATACAAAAAGAAGGTTCTGGGTAACATGGGGCCCCTGCAAGACAAGCTAGGAAATTTGGTCATCACACCAGATGACAAAGCCAACATATTTAACGATTTCTTTGCCTCCATTTTCCTGAGCAGGGACCAGAACAGCCACCCCGACTCTGAGCCCCCTTTAGACCCCAGGGGAGGCGCACCTAGGCCAAGGGCTGGTGAGGAACTAGTTAGGGAACTTCTGGAGGGACTGGATGTATTCAAATCAGCTGGTCTGGACAATCTCCACCCTCGAGTACTGAGAGAATTGGCTGAGGTCATTGCGGGATCCCTGGAACGACTTTACAAGCACTCGTGGTGCTCTGGTGTGGTGCCAGAGGACTGGAAGAGGGCCAATGTGGTTCCCATCTTCAAAAAGGGGAGGAAGGAGGACCTGGGGAACTATAGGCCAGTTAGTCTTACCTCGATCCTGGGCAAGCTTTTTGAGATAATTATTCTGGCACATATCCACAAGGGGCCAGCAGGGGAGGTTATGCTTAGAGGCAACCAACACGGGTTCATCAGTGGCAGGTCCTGTCAGACCAACCAGGTGCCCTTCTATGACCAGGTCACCAAATCCTTAGATGCAGGGGTAGCAGTGGACATAGTCTTCATGGACTTTCGGAAGGCCTTCGACACTGTCTCTCACCTCGTTCTCATCAAGAAACTGAGGGACTGTGGTGTCGATACCCACACAGTCAAATGGGTCGCCAACTGGCTGGAGGGCCGCACCCAGAGAGTGGATGGGTCATTTTCGACCTGGAGGGATGTGGGCAGTGGGGTTCCGCAGGGCTCGGTCCTCAGGCCCACACTGTTCAACATCTTCATCAGTGACTTGGACGAAGGGATAAATAGCACCCTGTTCAAATTTGCTGATGACACTAAGATGTGGGGGGATGTGGGCATGCTAGAAGGGAGGAATAAGCTGCAATCAGACCTAGACAGGTTACAGGGGTGGGCGGATGAGAACAGGATGGGATTCAACACTGACAAGTGCAAGGTGATGCACCTGGGGAAGAACAATCAGCACCGTATCTAGAGACTGGGGAACTCCCTTCTCATCAGTGCAGAGGCAGAAAGGGATCTTGGAGTCATCATTGATGACAAGATGAACATGGGCTGGCAGTGTGGGGATGCAGTCAGGAAGGCCAACTGCACTTTGTCATGCATCCACAGATGCATCTCAAGCAGGTCCAAGGAGAAGATCCTCCCCCTCTATGCGGCACTGGTCAGGCCGCAGCTGGAGTACTACGTCCAGTTCTGGGCACTGCACTTCAAGAGGGATGTGAACAACATGGAGAGGGTCCAGAGGAGGGCTACTTGCATGATCGGGGGCAGCAGGGCAGGCCCTACGAGGAGAGGCTACGGGACCTGAACCTGTTCAGCCTCCACAAGAGATGGCTGAGGGGGGATCTAGTGGCCTGTTACAAACTAGTCAGAGGGGACTAGCAGGCATTGGGGGAGTCCCTGTTACCTCAAGCACTGCCAGGAGTGATGGGGAATAACGTTCAGAAGCTGGCAGAGGGTAGATTTAGGCTAGATATCAGGAGGCGCTACTTCACGGTCAGGGCGGCTAGGGTCTGGAACCAACTTCCAAGAGAAGTGGTGCTGGCTCCTACTCTGGGGGTCTTTAAGAGGAGGCTCGACGTACACCTTGCTGGGGTCATTTGACCCCAGTACTCTTTCCTGCCATGGCAGGGAGTCTGACTTGATGATCTGCTCAGGTCCCTTCCAACCCTAGAAACTATGAAACTATAACAGTTTATAAGAAATCTGGCTGAAATATGGTGTTGGAAGGTGTTAATGGCTGTCGTCAAGTCTCTGGTGTATAGACAATCACAGACTTGCCCAAAACTATTGGGTATGTTAAGAAGCCTCCTTTCAAACCCAATGGAAAAAGAATCAAAACCATTCATTAAATGTGATAGCACTTCTTCTACCACTCCAGTAGCCTACATGGGAAGGCCTCATCAGAAGTTAATTCATGAGTGGTTCCCCAATTGCAAGTGGAAGGGGTAGGAATCATTTGGCAAATGTGTGGGATTGAGGCAGACAATGGAGAAAATCCAGTGGGATGTAAACAAAGAATCAGAACTCCTTAAGCATAGAACTGACTATCAGACTTGGATTATGCCTACTGTTTGCTTTTTATATTTAGGGTAACAGCACTTTGTACCTTCTTTCTAGACAAAGGACTGCTCCAAAGAAATATTTGACTCCAAACATCCAGTGAACAGAGGCTGCAAACAGGGTAAGCAGTTTGCAGGCAGTTCTCAGGCCAGTTCCAAGGCCAATTCATGGGCTCTCCCCTGCTTTTTTAAGGGGCAAGTCTTTCAGTTTGACATGAGGAAGCAGAAGAAAAAAAGGAACCCTTTGGGGCCAACAAGAAATAAACAGGCCACTCCCAGGTGAAGGTCTGCTTGGAAGAAGAGCAGTAAGAGACAGAAGGCCGATTAAGAGGCCCAAGGACATGGCTGGAGGACATTGCAATGCCAAAGCCACTGCCACTGCCACTGCCTCTGCCTCTGTCTCTGCTTGTACCTGTGAGGCTTCTGTCCAGGCAGGACCACTCACCATCGACACTTCCACCCAGGTCCAGGTTTGGCGCTGTGGGGCTGTGGCTTGCAGGTTCCTTCCAATGATGGCCAGGCCAGGGAGTGCCTGAGGTGTGAGTGATGCTGCTGGTGGTGTCTCTCAGGCAACAGGCAAGAGAACTAAAGAAGGAGGTGGCAAGGCTCCAAAGCATCTTTTGCCATGAGGCGTTCATCAATTTAATGCTGGAGGAGCCCTCTGGGACTGTGGAGGAAGAAATGCCAGATGCAGCACTAGAGAAGAGAGAGGACATGGACACCCAAGAGGGTGGAAGCTGGAGGCTTGTGTTTTCTGGCAGCAAGCAGAAATCTTCACCTCCACCTGCAGTCATTCATCTGGAGAACAGATATGCAGACCTAGCAGCAGATAGGAAGGAGTGGTGGAGGAAGACAGGCCACACCTCACTAAGGTGGAAAGGATCAAGACAACCGCCGCCAACAAGAAGTGACTGGTTGTGCTGGTTGGAGTCTACCTTCTGCAGGGGATGGAGGGAGCTATCTTCTGACCTGACCTGTTGTCTCAGGAGGCTGCTTGCCTGGAGCCCCAATCCGAGAAGTCATAGAGGGACTACTGAGGCTCATTTGGTCCTCTGACTATTACCCCATGCTGCTCATCCATGTGGGCACCGATGGTACTTCCAGAGGAGATCCTGAGCATATCAGGAATGACTACAGGGCTCTGGGTGCAAGGGTGAGGGGGTCCAGGGCTCAGGTTGTAGTCTCATCTATCCTTCTGGTTAAGGGAAAGGTCCAGGCAGCAGCAGGTGCATCTTGCAGATAAACACCTGGCTGCACAGGTGGTATCACCAGCAGGGATTTGGCTTCTTCAACCATGGGATGTTCTTCCAAGAAGAAGGATTGCTGGGAAGAGATGGGATACACTTGACGAAGAGAGGGAAGAGGATCTTTTCAGACAGGCTCACTAACCTAGTGAGGAGGGCTTTAAACTAGGTTCACCAGGGGATGGAGGCCAAAGCCCTGATGTAAGAGGGGAAGTGGGAGACCTGGAGGAAGAGCAAGGAGGGAAATGTTTTCATACTTCCTGTGAAATCAGGGCGATCAGCTATTTACCTCAGGTACCTGTACACAAATCCACAGAGCCTGGTAAACAAGCATGCAGAATTGGAAGTCCTTGCGCAGTCACAATGTGTGATGTGACTGGAATAACAGAGATGTGGTGGGATAGCTCACAGGACTGGAGCACTGTCATGGATGGGTACAAACTGTCCAGGCAGGAGAGGCAGGGGAGAAGAGGAGGAGAAGTTGCACTTTATGTAAAAGAGCCAGATGATTGCTCAGGTCTCCAGTATGATGCTAAAGATAGACCTGTTGAGAGTCTCTGTGTGAGGGTCAAAGGGGAGAGCAACAAGGGTGATGTCATGGTGGGTGAGTGCTGTAGACCACCAGACCAGAAGGAAGTAGTGGATGAGGCTTTCTTTAAACAGCCAGTGCAAGTTTCCTGATCACAGGCCCTGGCTCTCATGGGGGACTTCAATCACCCAGACATTGGCAGGAAGGGCAATACAGCAGTGTACAGGGAATCCAGGAAGTTTTTGGAGAGTGCTGGGGACAACTTCCTGGTGCAAGTCCTGGAGTGGCCAACTAGGGGTCATGCTTTTCTTGACCTGTTGCTCACAAACAGGGAAGGATTGGTGGGGAATGTAGTAGTGGATGGCAAATCAGGTAGCAGTGACCACAAGATGATTGAGTTCAGGATCCTGAGGAAAGGAAGGATGGAGAGCAGCAGAGTAAGGACCCTAGGCTTCAGAAAAGTAGACTTGGACTCACTCAGGAAACTCATGGGCAGGATTCCCTGGGAAGCCATACTGAGGGGAGAGGAGTCCAGGAGAGCTGGTTGCACTTGAAAGAAGCCTTACTGAGAGGGCAGGAACAAACCATCCCAGTGTGCAGGAAAACTAGCAAGTATGACAGAAGACCAGCTTGGCTTAGCAGGGAACTCTGCAGTAAACTATATCACAAGAAGGAAGCTTATAAAAAGTGGAAACTTGAACAAATAACTAGGGAAGAATAGAACAGCATTGCTCAGGCATGCAGGGCTGAAATCAGGAAAGCCAAAGCACAATTGGAGTTGCAGCTAGCAAGGGATGGGAAGGGTAATGAGAAGGGTTTCTACAAGTATGTCAGTAGCAAGAGGAGGATCAGGGAAACTGTGGGTTCCTTACTGAATGGGGGGCCAACCTTATGACAGAGGATGTAGAAAAGGCTAAAGCATTCAATGCCTTCTTTGGCTCAGCCTTTACAGGCAAGATCAGCTCCCGGATTAATGCACCTGGCAGCACAGTTTGGGGAGGAGCTGAGCAGCCCTCAGTGGTGAAAGAACAGGTTAGGGACTGCTTAGAAAAGCTGGATGTGTACAAGTCCACGGGGCCAGATGGGATGCACCCAAGGGTGCTGAGGGAGTTGGCTGATGTGATTGCAGAGCCATTGGCGATAATCTTTGAAAACTTGTGATGACTGGAAGAAGTCCCAGATGATTGAAAAAGGGTAAATATAGTGTCTATATTTAAGAAGGAGGATACTGGGAACTACAGACTATTCAGCCTCACCTCAGTCCCTGGAAAAATCATTGAGCTGATCCTCAAGGAATCCATTTCTCAGCACTTAAAGGAGAACAAGGTGATTAGGAACAGTCAGCATGAATTCACCCAGGGCAAATTAAGCCTGACCAACCTAATTGCTTTCTATGACAAGGTGACTGGCTCTCTGGATGCAGGTAGACCAGTGGATATAGCGTACCTTGATTTCAGCAAGGCTTTAGATATGGTCTCCCACAGTGTTCTCACAGGGAAGCTAAGGAAGTATGGGCTGGATGAATGGACTGTAAGGTAGATAGAAAAATTGGCTGGAACACCAGGCTCAGACAGTAGGAATCAATGGCTCAATGTCTGGTTGACAGCTGGTATCAGGTGGAGTGCCCCAAGGGTCAGTCCTGGGGCCAGTTTTGTTCAATGTCTTCATCAATGACCTGGAAGATGGCATAGAGGGCACCCATGGCAAGTTTGCAGATGACACCAAGCTGGGGGGAGGAGTAGATATGTTGGAGGGTAGGGCTAGGATTCTGAGTGACTTTAGACAAATTGGAGGATTGGGCCAAAATAAATCTCATCAGGTTCAACAAGGACAAGTGCAAAGTCCTGCACTTAGAACAGAACAATCCTATGCATCAGTACAGGCTGGGGGCTGACTGGCTGGGTAGCAGCTCTGCAGAAAAGGACCAGGGGGTTACAGTGGATAATAAGCTGAATAAGCCAGCAGTGTGCCCTGGTTGCCAAGAAGGCTAATGGCAAACTGGGGCACATTGTTAGATGTGTTGCTAATAGATCAAGGGAAGTGATTATTCCCCTCTATTCAGCACTGGTGAGACCACATCTGGAACACTGTGTTCAGTTTTGGGCCCCCCACTACAGAAATGATGTTGACAAATTGGGGAGAGTCCAGCAGAGGGCAACAAAAATGGTGAGGGGGCTGAGAGACATGACTTATGTGGAAAGACTGAGGGAACTGGGCTTATTTAGTTTAGAGAAGAGAAAACTGAGAGGAGATTTAATAACAGCCTTCAGCTACCTGAAAGGGGGTTCCAAAGAGGATGGAGCTAAACTGTTCTCAGTGGTGGCAGATGACAGAACAAGGAGCAACAGTCTCAAGTTGCAGCAAGGGAGGTTTAGGTTAGATATTAGGAAGAACTGTTTTACTAGGAGGGTAGTAAAACACTGGAACAGGTTACTCAGAGAGTTGGTGGAAGCTCCATCCTTGGAGGTTTTCAAAACCTGGCTAGACAAAGCTTTGGGTGGGATAATCTAGTTGGGGCTGGTCTTGCTTTGAGCAGGGGGTTGGACTAGATGACCTCCTGAGGTCCTTTTCAACCCTAACTTCCTATGATTCTATGATCCATATTTTTTCCCAAGAGGATCAGTTCTAGAAGGCAGTTACTTCTGGCTAACTGCTTGGGTAAAAGGGGCAACAGTATCTTTGGACAGAAAATATCTTGGAAGATGAAAGAGAGTATCTAACTTAGGGTACTGAAATAGTTTTAAAAATGTGTATGTACATGTCTATGCAAAACTGTAATTGAGGATAGCTGATATTGAGGATAGCCAAGAGAAATTTACAGCCACAGGAGGTATTTGACCAAAACACCAAGATGTGACGGACATCCTAGGATTAAAGTTCTGTATACAAGAAGTTATAAGGAGGAGGCCAGGAATGGATGGAATGTTATGACAGTATTGAACTACTAATAAATATTTCTCTTTTATCACTCTTTTTAAAGGACAGCTCTTCCTACAGCAGTCAAATCATTCCTTCCTACACTGTAATCTGCACATGAAGTGGCAAGAAAAACAATTCCATTTCCTCAAGACTATGTTCCTGGCTGTGAAGTTCTGTGAACACTTAGCTTCAGTTTCAATTAATATAATTAATTCACAGGGCCTTTTGGTTGGCTAAATGTGAGCACTTTATTTTGGCTCAGTGCCATTAAGCACAGTACAAAGAGTACAAATAGTTGAATTTCTGTTGCACATTGCCTTTTCTGATACCTGCTGGACAGGAAGATGTTAGAGCCATCAGTTTACATCATCATAGGTGGATCTGTGAAAGCTCTTCCAAGTTCATTTTGTAGGAGGTTGGCAAATTCTTTGTTGCAATCTGCTTATGGATCTTGAAGCTCAGAAATGGTCAGGTTCAACTCAGCCTGTTTCCGTGACTGAATTTCACTGCCAACAAGAATAAATTAAGGATGCAGTTAAGCAGGAAATGAATTAAACTGAGTAAGCTGCTACAACATAGAGCCAAGTGCAAGCACCCAGCAGCTAGCTTAAATGATTGGGCTGTTTGCTGGAATTCTTGCTAGGAGCTTTTGGAAAAAAATCCTCTTATAATAATATGGAGCTATCTCTGGGGTTTCAGAGCTGCAGTAACATGCTGGGCTATTATGTTCTGCCTGCCTGGGAGAGTGTAGCGGATAGATAGGCATAGTCATAGATACATCAGCATCATTCCTGCTCCTCCTTCATCCCCTAGACTCTCAGATACAGGGGATCTGATAAAAAAGCTGTGTAGTGCAGAGTTTAGATACCTTCTAAATACCGTCCCATTCTTCTACTTGGGCTGAGTTATGGTCAGGATTTAACTAATTGTTGTTGTTCCTTATGTTGTAGCTGCAACCTAAATATATATTTTTGAGTTGAAGATAAAATTCATAAAACAAGTAAAACCTTTTCTTCCAAAGCATTTTAGTTTGGTTGCTTTATATATTGTATGTTGGATAGATAATACAAGTTTCTCTCACTTTATGCTGTACATGCATTCCTGGAAAACAGGGCATAACTCAAAGATGCATATAGGGAACCCAATTTACAACATAACAAATAGGGATATGTTCAAAGAACTCAATGGTACTGACCCCAAGACCCATTCCTACCACTTTTACAAGACAATGTTGGTATTCACCAACAGCAGACAGCACACACAAGCACACGGTGCTAGTGAATGTTTAGATGGTGGGGATGGCACCTAAAGAAACACATGTTGGAGACAGCACAGATTCACACAGGAGACTATATTGTGGTGTGTGTCACTCCCACAATGCACCACACAAAGCAGCTGACTGAGCTTTCCCACACCGATCGCATAAGAGTGAATTTACCTCACTGTGGCAGGGCACTGTTTGTACCTGCCACTTTAAGGGCCCAGCCAAGCAGCCAGCAGGTGCTTGATTGCAGCGGCCATTTTAGCTCTTTGGCCGCCTACATAAACAGAGCATTTTGCTGATGACAGGCCAGGCAGTAACATTGCCTGTCTGCAAGGCTGCATGTAACAACCTTGAGGTAAGGGCAGGAGCTATAGGGGATGGCTTGGAGGCTCATGGTCCTGAGCATGACCTAAAACTGCACCCTGCTAGGTGTGGGTGGCCTGATGGAGCTCTCAGTGGCATGGGAGTCCCCAGGAAATACCAGGCCAGTTACCAGCCCGGTGAAAGTTGGGCTGGGGAGCCTTAATAACCCCAGCTCCCACAACTGGGTTGGTTACCCACTACAAAGGTTCAGAAGGCAGACCCAGGAGTGAGAATGGGGTGATAGACTCAGAAGCCTGATTTGGGATCCCCTGACTGGTCAATGCTGGGGCCAGGACCAGAAGGTTCAAAGGACCAGGGGCCCACCGTGAAAGACACTGTGGGCCTGGGGTTCTGACTGGCCTAGAGGTGAGGCCAGGGCCTGTGTTGCCAAAGGTCCCGGGGGGACCACATCCATAAGGGGGAACAGATCAGGGAGCTAGGAAGCCATGAATGGAGGTGGAGTAGGCCACCTGAGGATTCTGGAGGATTCTGGGGCCCAGTGTGGTGAGGTGAACAACTCTGGATGCCATCTGCAAGGCTTGGGCTGCAGTGTAGGGGAGGAACAGAGCCGTAGATAGTGTTCCCTGGCATCGGGCCAAGAAATGGGCCTAATTAACATCTTAATTAGATAACAACAAGACATGGCAGGAGAGAAAGTGGGGGGTTGCCCCAGAACAGGTAGGTGGGGCAATTGGTAGGTGGGCCCCAAGAAGGCCCCCTGTTACACTTGCATATAATGAATTTTTGGTATAAAAAGGGTCATTGCATAACAGCAAATGCACACATACAGAACCTGCATAAAGTGAGGTAAACCTGTAATTAATAAGCTGGATAAGCAGAGGGGGCAGGAGCCCAGCACTCAAGGAAAGCTGAACAGACCTTAGAGGAGATAGGACTAGGAACAGAGGGGCCAAAGGCCCAGAGCCCAAGAAGGCTGGTGATGAACAATGACTGGTGGTAGAGGAAGGGACAGAAGGGGAGGCATGGAGGTCCTAACTGGCCCAATGAGAGAGACAGAGCAGGGGACCAGAAGGATGGAGGGTCTGGGTCCAAGAGGCAGAAAGCCAGAACCCATGAGGGGTAGAGTAAGGGGGCAGGGCAGACCTTGGAAGAGATAGGCCTGAGGCCCACAGAGAGAGAGAACCCAAAAAGGACTAGGTACTTGGGAGAAGGTCCAGTGCCTGGGGGGCCAGAAGAGTCTGGTGCCCAGGGTGGGACTAGGCACATAAAACAGTCCAGCGCCTGGGAGGGGACCAGGACATAGGAAGAGAGTCTGTATCTGAGGAGGGGACCAAGAGGGTCTGGTGCCCAGAGGGGACTACTCCAGGGTCTAGGGTCTGGGAGCCCATAGTCCATGAAGGGCATATGTCAGCAGATCACCTGCAAGGCTTGGGAGTGGGTACTGGGGATTCTGGAGCCCAAGAAAATAGCCCTTACAGCAATGACCATGAGCACCTGTGGTCTTAAGAGTAAGACAAGGCTTGGGAAGCCCTGTGGCAGCCTCCTTTTTATAAAAAAATAATAACATAAAAGAGTGGTGGGTGAGAGAGGCTCTAAGGGGAGCCAAGTTGACTGAGAGGCCACCAAGGGACATCGTGGCCACTCCAGGGATGAGCACTTGCTATGTCATGTCTAACAGTGCAACTGAATTCAGTAGCAAAGTTCCCCTTGTGGTTCAAGGCCAGACCTTGTGGTAAACTTTTTGCTACAGTCTAATCCAGAGGCGGGCAATTATTTTGAGTGGAGGGCCACTTACTGAGTTTTGGCAAGCAATGCAGCCCTCAGGGGGAGGGCTGCATGACAGGCAGCCAGAAGCAGATAAATATGAATTTTCTAAATTTTTTAGGGGTCCCGTGGGCCAGATAGAATGGCCTGGTGGGCTGCATCCGGTAATAAATAAAACTTATGCATATTCAATACTAATGTAATTATATTGTATTTGATGGAAGGCAGGGCATGGTGGTACTATAGAAACTAACTCATTTGGAGGCATATGCTTTCTTAAGCAACAGCATACATTAACATTGGACAAAAAGCTGCATCCTATGAATGCTCATGCCTCTCTTAATGAGTTACCATCCAGAGTCCCACCATGACCAGTTTTGCTTGACTTCAAACTAACACGGCCTCTCTCGATTCCATATGTGTGGCTTAAACATAAGCATGAGAGAATAAGAAAAGTGAGACCATGGTGCAAGGGTGGTGATCAATGATTACTTAAGTAGGTCCCATATTAAATTTAATATTTTATCTTAATTTTCAACCAGGATGCTGATACTGAATGTGCGGACATAGGGAATCAGGATATGGATGGGAATTACCACATCTTTAAGTAAAAACAAAAAACTCAAAGAGCTTTGTGTATTCAGTCTTAGAACTCTGAAAGATACATGAAACAGCATGAATCCAGTTGAAAGAATTTTTAGTACACATATTAAAGAGGAGATCATGCTACATGATTAATAAGAAAAAATATAATATCTACATTTTAAGAAGGAGCAAACGTGTCCCAAGCAGCAGTACTGCTAGCCAGATCCTCAATAGGATCCAATTTGTTTTGGGACAATTTTTGAAGGAAAACATGATGAAGACAAGAAGGAAATGGAGATAAGTAGAAAATGGGATAGAATACAATATGGATTTTTCCAAAGGTGAGCATTTCATGACATTTACTGATGCCTGAAAGTTGCTTGCTACTATTACAGAGGATTGGAGTACCAAATAGGAAAAACTGAAGATTGGATTAAAATAAAAAAAGGATGAGATTTCATAGTACACAAACAACTCCATGTCCTAAAATCAAAGTCTAACTTTACTAGTACAACAAATACTATCTTAGCAGTTTCTATATTCAGAGAGAGAAAATCATTCAGTACAATAATCTCACCCAATCCCCGATGTTACTTTGCTCAACAGAAAAGACAGTCGCTCAGTTCCTGGAAGCAAAGAGTACCATCGTTGGCTGGGATGGTCCAGACAGGTATTGAAGACTGGATTTATGATGATGACAACAATGCCTAGCTTTCTTGCTGCCCCCTTTTATGCTTTTCTTCAACTTCACTCCTTCAATGACTCTTTGCTTTTGTATTGGTCTCCCTGCGGTCAGCATACTGTCTGTCTTTTATCCTGTCAACATATTCATATTCCTTTGTTCAACAGACCCATCAAGAGCACACCTTTTAATTTGGCCTTTTTCTGGGGTCTTATGTTGGGGATTGTCCATTGGTGTCCCTTATCACATTTCATTAACATATCAAATTATTTCATCCCTCTGATTCAGCTGGTTAGTGCCAAGTTCAGTTAATCTGAGCTGGTAACAAGGCATTGCTATGTTATTGTAACCCAGGCGGTACTCCAAGAGGTACCCCCTCTCCAATTGAAGGGATCAGAGCAGGTGCACAAGTGCTGTGGGAGGTGTAGGGACTCGCCTCCCCCTATACAGCAGAGCCAGACCACTAATGGGGGACTTAACCATATACCTTTTAATACTGGGAACATAACAGGCATAAATCAGAGGGTATAGCAGACACTACAGTGCCCCAAGGAGGCAGGATTCAACAAAGGTTAGACACTTACAATCACTGACAAAAAACAGGGTTAACAAAATATAAAACACAAACAGCAGAACAAACAATATGGGGTGGTGAAATATAAAAAGGCACAAAATGCAAAATGTCAAATGACAAGAAAATATAGGGCCTTGGTACCTGGAAGGGGAAAAAGCACAATGGCCCCTTTCCACTGCAAGAAGATTTGCTTCTTGTTGTCTCACTCACCCCAAGTCATCCTAGCTAGAACTTGAACCCAGGTCTCCCATGTGATAGGCAGGAATGCTGCCACACAGGCACCACTGGTAGCAGTGTTCTAACCTGCTAGGGGTCTTGGTGATCCTAGAGCCCTGGCCTCACATCAAACTGCCTGGCCTCTGATTGGAGGAGCTGGAAGCAGAGGTGGGAACCTCTCAGATCACTGCTCAGATCCTTCCTGGAGCGGGGAAGCCTCTCCTGTTGGCTGCAGCCTCTCGTAAGGGATCCTGGAACCCAGTGGGGAGCCTCTCCTGCCGGCCGCACGCCACGCTGCTGAGGGTCCCACTGCTGCCTGCAGGTCCTGCCCTTTCAGGCTCTTCCAGGGCACTGCTCCTGCCCCGCTGGCTCAGCTCTTGCCAGCTCTGTGAAGCTCCTTCCTTGTTGTCCCTCACTGGTCTCTCCCCTGAGTCAGCCCGCGTTGCCCCTTTTATCCCCCTCCAGGTGACCCAAGGGGCCAATCGGGACACGGGGCAGGGGGGAATGAGTCTTTTGGGTCTGATTGATGCAGAAAGGGAATCCCAAGTCCTCCAATCATCTTTTGCCCTTTCAAAACCCCTGGGCTAAGTTGCTGCCAGCTAACCTGTCACATTATGTTAAAAAAACTTCTCACAGTGATTAAAAGAAAAGAAAAGATATAACATAATGAACACTATGAGCTCCACAAAAGCAACTCAAGGCCAGGTGATAAAAAAAGAAGTTAATAACGCTATGTAAAACTTAAGCAATGATAAAAATAAGGCTAAATATAAATAATACTATAATTCACCACTCTATAAGCAGGTGCAACTTCAAAGCATTACATATAACAAGCTACCCTAACAGTGGCATGAGCAAAGCTCCCAGCTGCCTGGCCCCAACCTGGGTGCAGGCAAAGACCCCTGCTGCTGGTACCTCACCCAAGGCCCCCAGCCCATGTTAAATTGGAGCCAGGCTCTTCCAGCTGGTCGCTTGTAAAGGCTGCTGACCTAACCAGCTTGAAAGTGGTATCTGATCAGTTCATAAAATGACTGGATGACATGGTTGCCTGTAAAAGCCAGGGTCTGGATTCAACCTAAATCTCCTTTTTAATGTAACATGTCTATCTTATTATCATTAAGAATAATTATGTGACTTGAACAGATATACCATATGAGTGGGTAGGGGCTTCAGAAGTTATGGCAACATTTAGGCTTGTTTCACTGCACTGGTCTGTTTGGCACATCTTTCTTCCTGTTTCCTGCAGATTTCCATGTATGTGGAATGTAAAATACTGGAGGTAAGAGCCCTGTGTGATTTGGCAAACTTCTTTTCTCCTATCATTTGCAAGCAGCTTGCTGAAATTAATCTAAAAATTCTTACACCCTGGCAAAGGATTTACTGTAATTGATTGTCATTTACAAGAACCACATAAGGTCACCTTTATACAATAGTGTTTTGCTGCAGTATTATCAGAAAATTGTTCCTAGCATTTGAAGAGCTGTAGTTTATCTTCCTTGGCCTTAGTGTTACATTTCAAAAAGTCATCTATTGAATGCTACTGCCATTCAATGAGAGGAAAGAGAAAACACATTCTGCATTGTGCATGATGAGTATTGTTAAACAATTGGTTCCAATTGTTTGCAATTTTTAGAGGTAAAGAAACAAAAACTGACTTCCTGGATAGTTGTAGTCATCCATCTATGAAAACAGTCCTATTGTGATGAGGAACCCTTGCTATAAATTTAATCCAAAAGGAAACATTACAACATTTCATTTTCCATATTGCTATAGATGAGAACCCAATGCTTGAGGATATTCATCGTCTTCACAGAGAGAGACCATCAGAACCATCAGAGTGGATCCAGCTAACTACAGGCCCAGTAGCCTGACTTCTATCCTGGGGAAGATCTTAGAAAAGTTTATTAAGGAGGCCATCCTTGATGGACTGGCCCAGGCTAACATCCTAAGGGATAGCCAGCACGGGTTTGTTGTGGGTAGGTCTTGTTTGACCCATCTCGTTTCCTTCTACGACCAGGTGACCTATCACCTGGATGAGGGAGAAGAGATTGATGTCATATATCTTGACTTCAAAAAAGCTTTTGATCTGGTATCCCATGATCACCTCTTGGCCAAACTGGCCAGTTGTGGCCTTGGCTCCACCACAAAATTGGCTGGGAAACTGGCTCCATGGTCAGACCCAGAGGATCGTAATTGATGGCAGTCACTCATCATGGTGCCCTGTGACCAGTGGGGTCCCTCAAGGCTCTGTCCTTGGACCCATCCTGTTCAACATCTTCATTAATGATGTGGACATTGGAGTCAGGAGTGGACTGGCCAAGTTCGCCGATGACACCAAACTTTGGGGCAAAGCATCCACGCCAGAAGATAGGCGGGTGATCCAGGCTGACCTGGACAAGCTCAGCAAATGGGCAGACAAGAACCTGATGGTGTTTAACACTGAAAAATGCAAGGTTCTCCACCTTGGGCGGAAAAACCTGCAGCATCCTTATAGGCTCGGCAGTGCTACGTTGGTTAGCACTACAGAAGACAGAGACTTGGGGGTCATCATTGACCACAAGATGAACATGAGCCTGCAATGCGATGCTGCGACTAATAAAGTGACCAAAACGCTGGCTTGCATCCATAGATGCTTCTCGAGCAAATCCCGGGACGTCATTCTCCCCTTGTACTCGGTCTTGGTGAGGCCGCAGCTGGAGTACTGCATCCAGTTTTGGGCTCCACAATTCAAAAAGGATGTGGAGAAGCTTGAGAGAGTCCAGAGGAGAGCCACGTGCATGATCAGAGGTCAAGAAAACAGATCTTACGATGATAGGCTGAGAGACATGGGACTCTTTAGCCTGGAAAAGCGCAGGCTCAGGGGTGATCTGATGGCCACCTATAAGTTTATCAGGGGTGACCACCAGGATCTGGGGGAACGTTTGTTCACCAGAGCGCCCCAAGGGATGACTAGGTCGAACGGTCACAAACTCCTGCAAGACCGTTTCAGGCTGGACATAAGGAAGAATTTCTTTACTGTCCGAGCCTCCAAGGTCAGGAACAGTCTGCCAGCGGAGGTGGTTCAAGCACCTACATTGAACACCTTCAAGAGTAAATTGGATGCTTATCTTGCTGGGATCCTATGACCCCAGCTGACTTCCTGCCCTTTGGGCAGGGGGCTGGACTCGATGATCTCCCGAGGTCCCTTCCAGCCCTAATGTCTATGAAATCTATGAAATCTATGAAACCTACAATGCCTGTTGACTTGCAGTATGTTAACCACCTTGTCATGAACCCCACAATATTTTGAGCTGTTCATGAGTTGTCATGCATGTTTTCTCAAGTTTGTCTAGCCCCTATGTATGGGTAGCACTGAGCTATATTTGACCTTGTCAAATCAGAAGCTGCTCATGCAGTCAGACTTCTCCCCTATGCTTGCTCCAGCACAGCTCCTTCTCCCTTGGCTGCTAGTGGGGAACTGCCATCCAGGCACCAGCCCTGGGGTTTAAATGTGAACCAGGCCCTGCCCCCTCTGGTCAGCTGACCACTGGCAGGTGTGGGTCACCAGCTAACTCTGGTTGCCCTGGCAACAGGCAGCTGGGGCTCCTCACTCACTGCTATGTCTCGTCCCTAGCAGTTTCCCTCTTTAAAAGGAGCAGGGCACCTAAGTGCTCTGCGACACACCTCCCCTGCTTAAGACTCAGACTTACCAGGATGAGTCTCCACATTTTCAGGTAGCACTGCCATTCGGGACTTCTCTTGGCTCTTCTTTGGTTGCCTGACAAGTCAGGAATGGGAGGCAGAGGTTTTTAGGCACCTCCTACTTGCCTTTTCCCCAAGGTCGCACCATGTGGGATTTGTTGGGAGTTACCCCGCCACAGGTAGTCCCCCCCACATTAGCCAGCCTTGGTAGGGTCTCACTTAGGCCTGTAGGGCCCCAGGCTTGGTGTATCCTTCTGGCCAAGGTGGCAATTGCCGTATCGTAGCCATGGGGGTCCGCCTCTCTGACGTCCCTCTATTTTTTTCTCCTCTCCTTTTATAAGGCCTTGACTGTCCTCCTCCTGTCACCTGACAGGCTGGCCATGACTGGAAGGGTCTGTACTTACTAGGAAGCAGGATGACTCCCCTAACAGGGTTAGGTTTCCCTGCTACACAACCCCTTCTCTTCTGTCTTGTCCAGGGTCTTTCCATTTCTCCTGGCCCCTCTTCTTCCTCGTATTGACTTGAGAAGAAGATGGCATTTGTATTCTGGGTCCCAGGGTGATGTTTTTTCTCAAAACAATATGGCTGCAGACTAAGGACCCACCTCATCAGCCTAGCAATGTCTGTCTTCATGCTCTGTAATCAGCGTAGGGGCACGTGATCGGTGATCTGCGTGAACCGACGTCCTAGTAGATAGTATCAGAGTGTTTCCACAGCCCACTTAATCGCCAAACACTTCTCTGTCATGGTGTAATTCCATTCTGGTGGATGTCATTTCCTACTTATGTAGACTATAGGGCTCTCTTCTCCATCTCTCTGAACCAACACCACTCCAATAGCTAATTTTGATGCATTGGTCTGCACCTGGAACGGTTTATTAAAGTCTGGTGTATATAGCAGGGGTTGTAAACATAGTACATCATTCACTTCTCAGAAAGCCTCTTCCGCAGCTGGTGTCCATCTCATCTTGGTAGGAGCCCCCACCTTTATCATGTCTGTCAAAGGCCTTACCAACTCCACAAAGTGAGGTACAAACCTCCTATAATAATTGGCTAATCCCAAAAAAGCCCTCATTTGTCTTTTAATAGGAGGAGCTTGATACTTCTGCCTTGCTTAATAATGGTCTCACCCTTCCACTTCCTACTAGGAAACCCAGGTATTGTATTTCCTTTTTCCCTATCGTGCATTTCTTTGGATTGACTGTCAGCCCGGCCCTTCTCAAGTCTTGCACTACTGTTCATAGTGCAGTGAGGTGTTCCTCCCAGTTCTTGGTGTAGATAATAATATCATCTATGTAAGCTGTGGTGTAACCCCCATAGGGAGCCAAAACTCTGTCCATTAGATGTTGAAATGTAGCTGCGGCTCCATGTAATACAAACAGCATGTGCTGGAACTGGGAAAGACCCTAAGGGGTGGCAAATGTTGTCTTTTCTTGATCTTTGGGTGCCACTGGGATCTGCCAGTAACCTTTTGTTAGGTCTAAGGTGGAGATGTAGCGGGCTTACCCAATATTTTCTATCAGCTCATCTATTCTCGGCATTGGGTAGGCATCGAACCTAGCTACTGCATTTACCTTCCAGAAATCAATACAGAGACAAATTTTTCCATCAGGCTTAGGTACTGCTACAACGGGGCTCTGCCAGTTGCTGTGGGATTCGCATATGATGCCCTTCTCCAGCATCATCGCTATCTCTGTCTTTATCTGGCTTTGCAGTCGCTGGGGAATCCGTTGCCAGTTCTCACAGATCACCTGGCCCAGAGGAACCCCAAGCTTCCCCAGGAGTTTCCCAGAACACATCTCCATACTCCCTGATTAGCTTGGTGGCCTGTCTTCTCTGTTCTTTTGATAGTCGCGGGGCCAATTCTACGTCCCCCAGTCCACTCTCCTCTGTCAACGAGGGTCCCAACTCTAATCCCTCAGGATGTAGGGCTAGGTTCATGCATTCCCAGTCTTCCCACTTCTTTAGTATATTAACATGGTATACCTGCTTCTTTTTCTTCTTATCTGTCTGGTACACCTCATAGTCTATGGGCCCCACGTGGCATATAACTTCATAGGGTCCCTGCCACCAAGCAAGTAACTTACTCTCCCATCCGGCAATAAAATCAACACACAGTTTCCCATGTCAAACTTCCTTTCCTGGGCACCTCGGTTGTAATATCTCACTTAACATTGCTGTGCCTCCCTGAGGTTTCCTAAGACTGCGCTCCAAGCTGCTTCAAGGCATTCCCGCAGGTGTATTACATATTGGATCAAGTTCTGGTCCTTACTCTTCTATTCTTCCCAACTCTCTTTCATCAGATCCAGGATCCCCCTTGGTTGCCGGCCGTATAATAATTCAAAGGGTGAAAACCCACTTGAGGCCTGGGGTGCCTCACTTACTGCAAACAACAAAGATGGTATCATTTTATCCCACTCCTGAGGGCTCTCGATCACAAACTTCTTTAACATCTGTTTCAGTGTTTGATTAAAATGTTCCACGAGCCCATCTGTTTGGCACTGCCGTCCTCAGGTGTTTAATTCCTAAAGTTTTACTCCCTCAAACACCCATGATGTAAAATTTGTTCCCTGATCCATCAGCAGTTCTCTAGGGAGTCCTACGCAGGAGACATCTTCACTAGCTCGTTTGCCACCTTTGGGGTGGACACTGTCCACATCAGCACAGCTTCCAGGTACCTCATTGCATAATCCAGTAAAACTAATATATACTGGTTTCTGGTGCTACTTTGGGAAGCGGCCCCATGATGTCCAGCACCACCCACTCAAAGGCAACCTCCACCAAAAGCATCAGAATTAAAGGAGCCTTTGGGGAATATCTTGGATTCACTTTTTGGCACATGGGACATGAAGTGCAATACCTCGCCACTTTCCACAACAGTCCTGGCCAAAAAAATCTTGCCTGAATACGGGCTTCAGTCTTGTCCCTGCCCAAATGTCCCCCCATAGGGAGTTCATGAGCCACCTTCAATAAAACTCGTCGATAGCGCTGAGGCACCAGCAACTGTATGACCTCCCCTCCTTCAGGCTTCCCTTGTTCAACCTGGTACAGGACGTTGTTTCTTATCTTGAATCTTGGCATCATCTTCATTAGCTCCGGCCGTAATACCTCGCCATTTCATTGGGCCAAGTGTCCTTGCAACGCAGACCGAAAATCTGGCTTCTGACTCTGCTCCAACTGGAAATGTTCATCTTCCCACAAGTGTGTGATGTCCACCTCTTGTTCAGCCCTTTCTTCAGGAGGAGGTTGTTCGATTGTGCCTGCAAACACTTCAGCCCTGTCCCCTGGCCTCACGCTGGTTATCTCTTCCAACAACTTGGGCCAGTCACAGCCCAGTACTACTGGATAGGGTAAATGCTCAGCAACCCCAACTAGCATCTTGCCTACTTGTAGGGTGGCCACCACCCTGTCAATTTCAAGGGAGTCTCCA
This sequence comes from Crocodylus siamensis, assembly GCF_052110815.1. NCBI lineage: Eukaryota > Metazoa > Chordata > Crocodylia > Crocodylidae > Crocodylus > Crocodylus siamensis. The sequence goes on along the minus strand of NC_143398.1, from coordinate 44,008,099 downwards.
CACCAACATTGCACCTTTACTCAATTCACTACTCCCCTTTCCTTTATTGGTACCATATCACTCCGCACCATAGTCTGTAATGAGCCTGAGTCTAGCATAGCCTGTACCTTTTTCCCATCCACTGTCACTTCCATCATAAGGACGGGTGGCTCATCTCCCACCTCAGTGTCAACTCTGATTCAGTAGCTGCACATCCCTAACCAGATCGTTGGTCATGGGTGGGTGCTCCCAATCTTGTTGGCTAAGAGTGTCTGTTGTCCTGCAGCAGGATTCTGTAGGCCTTGTATTGTTAGACATAGCTGGTTCTCAACTTGCTGCTGTGACTCTGGGTCTGGGATTAGCGTCTGCTCCCGTTGCACTCTCTTGATGGACCCATTGGCTCTTTTCCTCATACGGGCAAACCACTGTCATATGATGCATACTGCCATATGAAAATTTCCCAGCCAATGCACCATTGTGACAGGTGCACCCCTTCGGGGTCTGTCCACTGGTGACCCAGCCCACCTGTTATGGGTCAACCGCCCGCCTTCTCGCCTGCCATGCCTTGTTAATTGATTAATTAGAAGATGTTAATTAAGTGGGAGGCTGCCCATTTACTGCCTCGATGCAAGCCTTGCTATCTGTGGCTCCTTTCCTCCCCTACACCACAGCCTCACAGATGGTACTCACATCATTTAGTCTGGGCCTTACTCTACTCTGGCCCCCTTGTCCTCCCTGGGCTCTCCACAGCCCTGTCTCACTCTGCGCCACACAGGGTGTTCGTCAGTGCTTCCCCCTCTTTGGGGACTCTCCCTGCCCCCCTCACAAGGGCTTCTCACGGCCCCCTCTCTGGGGGACTCTCACTGCACCCTCTCTGGGGCTGGGGTCTCCACGCTGCCGTGGCTCCCCTATGAGGCCTCCTCCAACCCCTGATAGCCTCACCCAAACTTCCAGTTCTAAACAGCAAACACAAAACACAAGCCCCTGGGTTATAACATAAAATCTAAGCCACCTGGCTAAAACATCATTCAATCCCTACCAGGGAATTCTCCCCCTCCATAACAGCAATCAGGAGCTGCTCATGCAGTCAGACTTCTCCCCTTTGCTTGCTCCAGCACAGCTCCTTCTCCCTTGGCTGCTAGTGGGGAACTGCCATCCTGGCACCAGCCCTGGGGTTTAACTAGGGCTGCCATCCTGGCACCAGCCCCTTCTGGTCAGCTGACTGCTGGCACATGTGGGTCACCAGCTAACTCTGGTTGCCCAGGCAACCAGAAACTGTTGCTTCTCAACCACCACCAGGGCTCTTCCCTAGCAGTTTCCCCTCTTTAAAAGGAGCAGGGCACCTAAGTGCTCTGCAACAGGGGGCCATAAGAATAACACCTGTCTATTTGAGGAAAGCCATTTCTTACAATGGGGAAGTTAAGTATGAGACAGTATCTTCTAGATATGTTTGAAGGGATGCAAATATTCTCCTGTCATTATGACTGATGACAGATATGAAAAAAAAACAAAGCAACACTTTACTGGAAGAGGAAGTGTGTTAGTTCAACCTGGCTCCCCAGCATCTGCATAGATCACGTGCTTCAGCAGGGATTTTTGGTGCTTTTATCTAATAGCTGATTGAATCAGCTATTAGATAAAAATGCCAAAAAGACCTGCTGAAGTGCATGTTTTATACAGACATTGTGTGAGCTGGGTCAAACTAACAGGATGCCTGTTTTGCGCATGCACTGTGCTTAGTGTGTGGTTGCACCATGCTTAAAGTGCTGGCTTTTTTCAGATCTGTATGCTGCCAATTACATCAGAAGAGACTTCCAGTCTGATAATGTTTCTCTCTCTCCCTCTATCTCTCTCTCTCTCCCAGGAGACAGGAGCATCTGCATAGTATGGTCTCCCCAAGAATCCAATGAGTAATGTATGTAAATGGACAGATAAGAAACCATACTTATCCTTGCCAGGAAAGCAAGTATTGTCTCTAGTTTTCTTGGGCATAGGGAAACATTATGGGCCTCCAGCTAGTATAAAGACTGAGTATAAATTAGATTAATGTATCTAAGATGCAGGGTAAGATCAGATTATTGTTCTGACATTTTCTTTTGTTTGCTCCTATATCTCTGTCTGTATCTCATCATATGGCTACTGATTTATGCTTGCTCTTGTTATAATGAATCTTCTTGTTATCTTTTATAAACTGTTTATTATCAGCGACAACTGTGATTTAAGAGCATTCAGCCATAAAGGCAGGCCTCTTCCAAGGAAGGGGGATCTCTCTTTTCTGAACACATAACTGGACTGGAGCATGTTCCTTCTAGCTGGCAGAATCATCTCTGCTAGAAGCTGGCAAGACCTAAGTGAGATAGGTAGGCTGAGGTGACGTAGGCCAAAAAGTTGGTTCCTGGCACAGTTGGTTCTCAGTGGTCAAACAGTGGATGGCAGAAAGGGGCTTGGAGTGGAAGGGCATCCCTGAAGGTAGGAGAACACACTGGGAGTATGTCTTAAAGGTGTACTTGAGAGAATCTGAGATCAGGGTATATTGCACACTCTATAAGATCCAACTTATTGTGACATTATGGCCCCTGCCACATGTTACATTTGAGATGTGATTACCTGGTCAGTCACATCTTAAGTAGTGACCTAGCCAGGCATTCACTCAATTTATGGTGTGTAACAAGGAACCCTTATACTGTGACTGAATGCAGGAGAAAGAGAGAGATGGAGGGGCAGAGGCTAGAAGGACTAAGAAGAGAGAGAGGGATACTGGGTAGGAATGAAGGGCCAGTCTCTTTAAAGATGAAACAGCAGGCAGCATAATAGTTCATAGATTAAGTAATTAGCAGCTCATTCATAGGTGCTCAGAGTTGAGCTGGTAGAGAGAGAAGGAACACCTGCCTACTTAAACACTGACAGGAGGATCAGAGAGGGGGAGGGAAGAGTATATGAGTGGGACTAGAGGCAGTGTCTGTGGAAGAAGGCTGGAGAAGCCAAAGCTTGGAGTTACTGAAGCTGGGGCAGTGTGTGGTAACTCAGCTGCAGGGATGCAGAGAGAGACTGCTGAGCAGGGAAAGGCAGCCTATTGGTGAGGCTTTACTGCACAAGGAGAGATACTATCATTAGACAGAACACTACTTTCAATTTCCATTTGTTTTCTGGTATTTTACCAGAGGTTGGGAATTTCTGTTGCTAAGTGGACATTTCATAGAATCATAGAATCAATGAGTGGGAAGGGACCTAGACAGATCATCGAATCCAACCCCCCTGCCATGGGCAAGAATGAGCACTGGGGGTGGGAGGGGTCATAAGACCCCAGCCAGGTGCCTATCCAGTCTCCTCTTGAAGATGTCCAGGGAAGGTGAGAGCACCACCTCTCTGGGAAGCCTATTCCAGGCTCTGGCCACCCTTACAGTGAAGTAGTTCTTCCTAATATCTAACCTAAACCTATCCTCCCTCAGCTTGTGGCCATTGTTCCTGGTGACTCCAAGGGGGGCCCCGGTGAACAGACTTTCCCCGAGTCCCTGCTGCTGATAAGGTTGTAGGCAGCCACAAGATCCCCCTCAGTCTCCTCTTGCGGAGACTGAAGAGATTCAGGTCCCTCAGCCTCTCCTCATAGGGCTGGCCATGAAGGCCCTCAACCATACCCTCCTCTGGACCCTCCTCGGGACCCTCTCCAGGTTCTCCACGTCCCTCTTAAAGTGCGGTGCCCAGAACTGGACACAGTACTCCAGCTGCGGCCTGATCAGCACCACATAGAGGGGGAGCAAGACCTCTCTGGACCTGTTAGTGATGCCCCTGTTGATGCATGACAGGGTGCAGTTGGCTCTGCCTATTGCTTCGTCACATTGGCAACTGATATTCATCCTGGAGTCAATCATGACTCCAAGATCTCTCTCTGCCTCTGTGCTGCCGAGAGGGTCAGCCCCTAACATATAACCATAATGCCGGTTCCCTCTCCCCAGGTGCAGCACTCTGCACTTGTCCTTGTTGAACCTCATCCTATTCGGATCCACCCACTTCTCCAACCTATCCAGGTCTGCCAGGATGCGGTCCCTGCCTGCCTGTGTATTCACTTTACCCCACAGCTTGGTGTCATCAACGAACTTGAACAGGGTGCTTTCCACACCCTCGTCCAGGTCGCTAATGAAGATGTTGAACAGCACCGACCCAAGGACCGAACCCTGGGGGACTCCATTGCCTACACCCTCCCAGATTGACATCAACCCATCCACCACCACCCTCTGGTTCGCCCCTGGAGCCAGTTTGCCACCCATGTGACTGTACATTCGTCAATGCCACAGTCCCTTAGCTTGACCACCAGAATTGGGTGGGAAACTGTGCCGAAGGCCTTCTGGAAGTCCAAGAAGATGACATCGACTTCCTCCTTCATAACTAACCTTTTTGTTACCTGGTCATAGAAAGAAACCACGTTGGTCAGGCAGAATTGGCCTGGTACAAACCCATGTTGGTTACCCCTCAACATCACTTCCCCTGCAGGGCGCTCACAAATGTGGCCCTTGATAATTTTTTCAAAGACCTTCCCCAGGATAGAAGTGAGGCTGACTGGCCTGTAGTTGCCAGGCTCTTTCTTCCTCCCCTGCTTGCAAATAGGGACCACATTGGCCCTTTCCAGTCCTCAGGGACTTGGCCTGAGCACAAGAAATCCTCAAACAGCCATGCTAATGGCTTCACATTGACACCAGCCAATTCCCTCAGCACCCGCAGATTAAGATTATCCAGGCCTGCCGACTTGGGTACATCTAAGCCCTCCAGGTAATCCTTAACTAGGTCTGAACTAACAGTCAGGGGACTTGCATCCTTCCTGGGCCTCTCTATGCTGTCACCCAAGAGCACCCCATTATCAGCAGACAGGAACACAGAGGCAAAGAACTTGTTAAAGAGTTCTGCCTTCTCTCGCACATCTGTCACCAACTGCCCTGTCCTGCCTCGTAGGGGTCCAATTTTACCCCGAGACTTCTTCTTGCTACCTATATACTTGAAGAAGGACTTTTTGTTATCCTTAATCACAGAAGCTAATCTAAGCTCCAGTGCTGCTTTAGCCTCCCTTACCAAATTCCTACAAGCTCGGGTCAGGGAGCTGTACTCCTCCTTGGTCCCTGCCTCCTGCTTCCACCGCCATTATGCTTTTTTCTTTGCCCTCAGGCCAGCCTGGATATCCGTGCTCAGCCATGAATATTTCTTGGACCCTTTTCCCGCCTTCCTGCGCAGTGGAATTGTGTCCTGCTGCTCCCCAAGGTTAGCCTCCTTGAGGAAGGACCACCTTTCCTGGACCCCCATACTAGCTACACCCTGGGCTCCAAGTGCCTCCCTGACTACTGCCCTGAGCACATCAAAGTTGGCTTTCCTAAAGTCAGGCATTTGCGCTGTGCTAGTTACCCTCCCCACCCTTCTCTGAATAGCAATGCTTTCGCCAGGCCTTGATCATCCCGTCCCTCGTCGCTTGGCTCTGGATCTTGATGATGGTCTTCCGCTCCGTCCCAAAGGTAATAGGGCCGCGAGCGCTCACCTCGGGCAGTCTTATCCCCTCCTAATCCCACCTGCCACGACTTTGATGATTCGATCACTGGTGGAGGGGTCCAACCGTCCGGGTTCGGTTATCTCAGGCTGAGGGGTGATGATCTTCACAAGGCTCTAACCTCCCCTGTACCTCGCCCTTTGCCCAGCCTCGACGGTGTGCTGATGTTGCCTTTCATGGCCAGCCCTCTCTATGCAAGAATGTATCCTTGGGTCTCGCTTAAGCCTGAGTTTTATGGCCAAGTCAACCTAGGCCCTCTAAATCCTTGGCCCGTTGTAGCCCTCTGCCTTACTTTACCCTGGCGTCCCAGGCAACAAAAGGGAAAATTAACAAGTAACAGGAAAAGATGCTAGCAGCAAACTGCTTGCTACCTCTCAATAATCTATAAATAGCTATTCTGTGGCATCTAAGTTACAGTGTGCCCCCCACCATCGACTGCCCCTTTGTGCTATCTATTCCCTACCCTTAGTGTACCCTATGTGTATCCAACCCCTGACGTCCCTTCCGCCTCGGAGAAGAAATCTTCCTTCAGAGGGCTCTCCTGAGTCTTCCTTCCAGGACGAGATGGTCTTAGCTAGCCCTTCAACTGTTCACCTTTCTCCTGTGCAATCCACTGGGACTGCTCTCTGTCACTGAGGACCCTCCTGCATGCTCTTCTCGCGGCTTCAAAATGATATGCAGCCTGGATACCTCAGTCCTTCTAAGCCCAGTAACAGTGTCTGTATGCTGGTGCTTGTCTGGGCATTCCCCTGCCCTGTGGGCAGCATTCTCCAGCTCCCCCTCCTCCTCAGTGGGTCCGGGAGCTACCTTCTCTTCACCCTTCCTCCACCTCTCCTCCTCTTCTGTCTTGCTGTTTCCCCTTCTTATCCTTCCGTGCTGGCTCTCCTCCCCCTTCTCTCTAGCTGCTGTCACTTTAAAAAAACCGCAGCTAATGAGCTGCGCGGGTCCCACCACCGCTTCTCGTCCTGCCGTGGTTCCTGCAGCAGGTAGGGTGTTTTTGTTTGCTTTTCTTCCTCTTATGTTTTCCCTGGGGTGTGTTGTCCCCCAGAGTCCCTCCTTGACCCTTCGGGGTCCAGGTCCTCCCCTTGCCCCGGGACAAGCAAACTGGATCATTTCTTGATCACTGTCCCTTAGCCTCCCTTGTACTAGCACATCCCCCACCAGGTCTAACACCAGATCCAGTATAGCATTTTCCCAAGTGGGGACGAGTACCTCCTGCATGAGGTGTAGGTCCTGTATGCACGTCAGGAACCTTCATGAGTGGCTAGACCTGGCGGACTGCTCCTCCCAGTTGATGTCAGGGTAATTCATGTCACCCATGACCACAACATCCTTTGCATGCACGGCCTCCCCAAACTGCCTGGAAAATTCCAGATCCAGCTCTTCCTCCTGATGTGGTGGCCTGTAGTAAACCCCTACCACCTCATTAGCTCAATTATTATTATTTTTTTGTTTATGAACTAGATAGTTGCTTGGATTGGGTCTGCTAGGGGAGAAGAAGGTCCCACTGGTGCCCTAAGAGGGCCAGAGACAGGGCAGAGGGACCATAGCCAAAGCTGTATCTGAGAAGGGCAAAGACAGGGCAAGGGCCCCAGGAGCTTGGACCAGAATAGTGAACCTTGAGCTAACAGCTCCAGCCAGAGAAAAAGGGGTTAAGCAAGATTTGAATTCTGGGGGAGCTCGGGGAGGAGGAGGACTCAGCCCTCCTCCCCACCACCAAGAGATGAGAGCCCTTCTGTAAGATTTGAAAATCATAACCTGGAGCAGTCTCTGATTTTATTAGGGCATTGTGATAGGAAGCCCATTTTTTTGCAGACCCTAGCAAGATTCAAAGTGTAATTCAAACCCTGGGGTTAAGGCTGCAAGTTGAGACCTCAACAAAGTTTACAGCTACAAGAAGGTCTGAAATCAAGGAAGGAGATGGGGATGAAGGAAGAAAAGGGCTTTGTCTGGAGAAAGAAAAGGACATCACTGATGAAGCTCCCAGCTACAAAAACTCAGAAACTCTGGAGCTGGGAGTATCAACAAACTGACAGGGTTCCCAGCCATGGGAGTGAAGACCACTGGTGTAGGGGGAGGCTGGGAGGTGACTGTGGCAGGGCACCTTTGGTGTCTGCCACTTTAAGGGCTAGAATAAACAATAGAGCAGCCTGCAGGTGTCTGCACTCTCAATCAGGAGTCATATGGCCAGCAAAAGGCCACCTGATTGGGAAGTAGGACCAACTGCTAGATATAAGAGCAGGCTTTGAGCAGTAGGGCCAGCAGTTTGCTACAAGCAGCCAGAGTGGGAACATTGCCTGCATGGAGCCACTGCATACATAACAACTTGGAAGTACAGGGAAGGAACTATGGGGATGGTGGAGGTTCCTGGTCCTGGGGCATGACCTAAAACTACACCCTGCTAGGGCTGGATGGTGGGGTGGAGCTGCTTCTGTTGGGGTGGTCCCTAGGAAATGCCATACCAGGTGCCTCTGTAGCGAAAGGTGACGATGGGGTGCTGTATAACCTCAGCCCCCAGAACCTGGTGGGTAACCTGGCAGTAGGGACAGGAAGGGGGGACAGGCACATCTACAAGCACCTGAACTCCTTGGGGTATAAGACTCTGAGGCCCCAGTGAAGGGGGACTGAGTGGTGGCCCCAGCAAGGGGGTGAAAGGTGGCCCCAGTGAGGGGCATAGAGTGGGTAGAAGGCCACACAAAGCACGGTCTGCAGAGGCAACCTGAAGGGCTGTGCAGGATGGTGCAGAGTCGGGTCTACATAGGCAGGCTTGAAGGGGTGCACAGGGGCATGTAGAGTAGGGTCTGTGTGACCTGAAGGACTGCGCAGAGGCTGGCTCCAACAGTTAAGTGATGGAGGTCCTAGTGAAAGGGCATAAGCTGGAGGCCCTAGTGAAAGGACCTCCAAGACGGCAGGAGGTCCAGGCATGTATGAGGAGGCCTGAGGCATTGTTTTTACTTTGGATGCCATCTACAAGGCATGGAACCTGGTATAGGGAAGGTCAGAGCCATGTATAACTCCCTTGGCATCAGGGCATAAAATGGGCAGCATCCTGCATTATTACATCTTTCTTTATACATCACATCATGGCAGGAGAGAAAGGACAGACTGCCCTAGACAGGTGGGCAGGCCAGCTTTGTGCCCGGCCTCAGGACATCCCCCTGTCCCAGTGATCCTGGCCTCCCTGTGCACAAGCAATATTGTGTGATGAGATCTAATGCTTGATTCTACAATTGTGCCTCCATAAACATGTGGCATGACAGGAAGTCTATAGTTGGGATTGTGTATTGTATCCCGTCATGCTTTATTTTTAATGTTTGTCAGTCATTAATTGGTATGCGTATTCTGGCCCAGCAATGATCCCAAATCGATTGCCAAGAAATAAATCCATCCCATGCTGTTGTGTGGGTGTGTTAGAGCAGTATCAGGAATATCTATCCCCAGTCTCAGGAGCGCACACAAAATGTCAGGGATGCCATCCCTAGGCACACTCCAAAAACTGAGCAGATTCTGCTTTTTCAGTATGTGGTAGGAGGGAGTCTATGGGGCTTGAAGATAGTGCACATATACAACTAATTCTCCTTTGAATTCTTATAGAGGGCTTAGTGAAGAGACTATGGACTACATCTGGTCTAAGCTGCCATTGATGATAGCATTTATGCCAGCAGAAGGCCCACCCCCAGGATTTTAACCTGCTCTTAAATTCTCTGGAGCTTGCTTTTGCAATGAGCTTGCACTATCCCCTCACAAATCCTATGTGCCAGTCTTGACTGTACTTGTGTCATCCCAGAACTGATAATCAGGGATCCTGGTTTTCTCTGATTTAAAAAAAAAATCCCAAATTTTCAGTTAAAAAAAAGTAACCCCAAACCCACATTTTTCCATGATTAAAATGAAACACCACTATATATATATAATTATATACACACACACACACACACATACACACACACACACACACATATATAATTATTGGTGTTTCATGTTAATCAAATTGGCCTCTAAGATGATGAGAATTTAGATCTCACTCAGGGATGCCTGGGGCAGCCTTCCATTTCTAAATACATATTTACACCAAGGCAGGTGGACAGAAGGGGAGGTGGCCTCAAGAGCAGGGTAGAACAGAGGCTAAGTGGTCTCTAGGTGACATCACAGCCACCCCTGGGGCAGGCCTTTTTTACAATATCCCCATGTTGCACTGCACTGTGTGTTGCAGTCATATTCAGCAATTTATTACTAAGAATCTCATTCCACTGAAAGCAGTATTTTCAACATGAGGGTCGCAAAGTTGAACCCTAATTGTGCTAATCAGAGAAATTTTTGAATGTGTGACAAATTCTACTGTGTTTTATAAGTGTAACTCCAACAATTTGACTTTAACTGAGTTGCTCTGGATTTCCCAAGTGTAACCATGAACAGGATTTAGCCTTTCAAGTAAAAAGAGTAACTTAATTCCACTGCTCCCTCTACACATGAAACTTAAACAATTCCACACTGTTTAGGTTGTTGAAGTGTAAATAATGTTGAAGCAATTGACTGAGTGCAGGTTATTATCTCCTGTGTGGGAGCACTTCTACTGTAGCGTAGGCGGGAGCTGAAGCAGGGGAAAGCTGAAACCAGCACTCAGACACTGACAAGTGAAGGCTCACTGCCCCTGACCTGTGGATGCTGCAAGCATATACAACAAACATTCATCACCCAAGTCACTAACAGAATATTCATCCATGCTGGTAATACATTTTCTCTCTTCTGCAGTTTAATGTATTTGCAGGATAGGGAGAAAAAAGAAAGCTGCTTGGTATATCATAATGCAAGAGGAAAAAATATGTAACTTCCTATTTATAGTTACTCTTCCCCCAGTGTGCCAGCAGTAGTTCATTTAGCATGGGTGTGATTGGAGATTTTTCTATTTATCTTGCTTCCGTCTTGGTCTCTCTTAGTCATAGGTTCATAGGAAAGTAGGGCAAGAAGGGACATCATAAGGTCATCTAGTCCAACCCCTTGTTCAAGGTAGGATCATCCCAGACTAAACCATCCAACTCAGAGGTCTGGCTTACCTACTCTTGAAAATTTCCAAGGATGGAGATTCCACAACATCTCTAGGTAGTCTGTTCCAATGCCTGATCAATCAGAAAATCCATCTAATCTCCAACCTAAATCTCCCCTGCTACATAGATTTCACAGACAATAGGGCTGGAAGGGACCTCAGAAGATCATTGAGTCCAGCGCCCCACCCGAAGGGCAGGAAGTCAGCTGGGGCCATAGGATCCCAGCAAGATAGACATCCAAATGTCTCTTGAAGGCATTCAAAGTGGGTGTTTGAACCACCTCTGGCGGCAGTCTATTTCAAACCTTGGGGGCTCGGACAGTAAAGAAGTTCTTCCTTATGTCCAGCCTGAAATGGTCACGGAGGAGTTTGTGACCATTCAACCTTGTCATCCCTTGGGGCGCTCTGGTGAACAGATGTTCCCACAGATCCCGATGAGCACCCCTGATAAACTTATAGGTGGCCACCAGATCACTCCTGAGCCTGCGCTTTTCTGGGCTGAAGAGCCCCATTGCTCTCAGCCTCTCATCGTAAGGTCTGTTTTCCTGACCTCTGATCATGCACGTGGCTCTCCTCTGCCCTCTCTCAAGCTTCTCCACATCCTTTTTGAATTGTGGAGCCCCAAACTGGACGCAGTACTTCAGCTGCGGCCTCACCAAGGCCAAGTACAATGGGAGAATGACATCCTGGGATTTGTTTGAGAAGCATCTATGGATACAAGCCAGCATTTTGCTTACTTTACTAGCCACAGCATCACATTGTTTGAGGCCATTGCTCCTAGTTCTGTCCCCCAAAACCACAGAGAAAAGCCCATCACCATTCTTTCTGTAATTGACCTTTGGATATTTAAAGACAGCTATCAAATCCCCTCCTCAATCTTTTTTTTTTGCCAGACTAAATAACCATAGCTCTTTCAGCCTCTCCTCATAAGTCATGCTTCCAAGACCCCTAATTATTTTTGTTGCTTTGTGTCAAACTCTTTCTAATCTCTGTATATCCTTCATGAAGTGTGGAGACCCAAATTGGATGCATCACTCCAGGTAAGGCCTCACCAGTGCTAAATACAGCAGAGGCATTACTTCCCTTGATTTGCAAATGACACTCCTGTTGATACAACCGAGTATACCATCGGCCTTTTTTCACAAAAGGAGCACACTGCTGGTTCAGATCCAGCTTATGGTCCACTATAACCCCCAAGTCCTTCTCTGCAGTACTGCAACCTAAACAATCATTTGTGCATGCAGTTTTCTGTCTACTTGTGCATGAAATTATTGTGTCCCAAGTGTGATTCCATCATCCATTTGGATATATCATCTGACAATGTAATAAGTTGAATATTGGAGGCTGCCCTTTTTCACTTCTCAATATTTCAGCTTCTCAGACAAAAACATGAGGCCTTTTTCCTCCCAGAAAACAAGTGTTCAAATATGGATTGCTTGAATGGTAATATAATAACGTATTTAAGAAGACAGCAGGTGCACCTGAAGTAGCAGGTGCAGTAGCAGAAGCTATCTACCTTTATATTTATAGCTTTTGCTGCTATACGTGTGCGCACACTCATACACTTCATAAAGTAAATGATTCTGGAGCAGCAGTACTGAAGGTTTTAAATAAGTGTCTGAACTGCATGCTTATACAATACTGAGCACAACCTTTAGGTTCTCACATCAGTAAATTGCAAGACTGAATATCCAAAAATTGGGCTTATAGATGCAGTTCCCCCCTGGCCCTTGGTGTTTGCTCCATATATAGTTTTAAAATGGAACATAAGGATGTCTTTACATGTGCTCCAGAGTGGTGGTGGGGGGACATTTTAAATTATAGCAGCTCTAGAAGCTACTTTAATTAAAACACCTGCAGGGTCTCATGTATTCAATGACCTGCACTTCAAAATGGTAGCAAGCAGTGGCAATGCACAGGGGGTGCACAAGGGTGCACGTGTACCCTCTGAGAGCGCTGGCACACCCCCTGACAGGCCACACTCCCCGCTTAGGCGACGGGCAGAGGAGGCAAGCAGGAGCACCAGGACACTTCCAGGAGTACTGCAGCCTCTTCCCAATTGGTGCAATCAGCTGCAGGGGGACTCCCCCCCCCGGTCACTGACTTGTTGCTGGGAGGCCATGTGCCCCCCCCCCTTACTAAGGTGGCACAGCACCAGTTACCCATGGCAGCAAGGGTGCTTTAACTAAAGCTCGCTTGATGACCTTTATTTAAAACACCCCCGCCGCCATTTTGAAATGTGGGGACACTAAATACATGTGACACTAAGGATGCCGGCGCATTCTGAGTTGAACAGTCCAGCAGACTTGATTAATGTTGATTGAGCAGACTTGATTAATTGAGTCTTCCCCGATGCATGCTAATTAAAACATGTTGGAGCAGGCATTGGACCTATGTATAGGTGCCCTAAAAGAAAAATATAAAATTCCTTCAAGCTCCAGAGAATTTAGCTGCCAAAGTCTAACAAACTTACATTATGAACATATGTGAATGGAGATTATTTCAGAGGGCTATAATGATCAAATTAGGCAAATGTTCATGGAAACTCTAACAGGTGCATCCCAGGTACTAGGCAGCCTCTTCCCATCATCCAATTTCAAGTTGCTGCTGCAAAATTTCTCAATTAAACAGTTATAATATAGCTGACTTATATGTAGCAATTTATTTTCTACTTTCTCAGAAATATCCAAACATTTTTAGCTGAAGCTTTCTAATAATTGTCAGTCTGTAGAAGCCACCTCACATTCAACTTTTCAGCTGAAATGGTTAAAAAGTTTGACAACTTTATAAGCAACTAACAACAGGATCATATAATGGGAAAGTACTGGCAACCTTAAATACAAGTATACTTCCTGGGCTGCCTATAATGAAATTAGACTCTGCACATATTTGTAGCCCTTGACTATTAAAAGTTTTAAATAATGAATTACAAAAAATACTAGTAAACTTGATCTCCAAATGAGTCCCCTGTGATTATACATTTACCTAAAGACATGACCTAAAGATCTTTTTATGGTGTTCATTCTGAATTTCCTTTAGGAAGACAACACCTAAATCCACTGAGTACTAAGGAGTAGACTGTGCCTTTGAATGTGCTCCTGAGGAGAAGCATAAGGGAAAACAGTAACTTCTCTTCCAATGTTATATAGATTACATTAATCTGAGGTGCATCTTGTTTAGGACTTCCTGGACTGAGCCACAGCCAGATTTTCATCTTTCATCTTCTGAGTTCTTCCAGGCACTGGCACATCTTAGGCCCGCTCTGCACATTACAAGTATTGTGCTATTAATGGGTTAATTATGAAATTAAGACCAGATAAATATGCAAAGTACTTATCATATGATAAAAAGCTCTACCAGCTACATAATTAGACCTAGAAGTGTGTATATTTTTATAGCTAGTTGCTTCAAGTTTTAATTTGCACATTTAGCAGGGTCTCCCCCATTACTGGGAGCTCTGTCAGCTGACAGGGCTCCCAGACACAGGAATGCCACAGGCCCAGCATGAAACCCCTTGGCCTGCGGGATCGTGACAGCCATGATCCCCAAGGCTCAGGGGTGTGTGAAACCCCCAGGCCTGCAGGACTGAGGCTGCTGCTATTCCCAAGGCTCGGGAGTGCCTGGGCCTGGAGGATTAGGCTGCCATGATCCTCTAGCACCAGGGTTGCATGAGGGAAGCTCAACTAAGGGGGCTTCCAGTTGCAAGAGCTTACTTCTTGCCGGTGCAAGGAGAGCCTGGATCGGGTTTCCCCTGCACCAGCAATAAGGCACAATGGGATCTAATGCACTATGTCCCAGGGAAAGGGTAGGACATGGACCCCAAAGGGTCAAGGAGGGACTCTGGGGAAAACAGAGGAAAAGAAAAAACAAGTAAAAACACCCTACCTACTGCCGGAACCGCGGCAGGACCAGAAGCGGCGGCGGGACCAGCGCGGCTCATTAGCCACAGTTTTTTTAACGTGAAACCAGCTGGAGAGAAGGGGGAGGAGAGCCGGCACGGAAGGATAAGAAGGGAAAACAGCAGGACAGAAGGGGAGGACAGGCTGGGAAAGAGCACAAGGAAAGTATCTCCCGGACCCACCGAGGAGGAGGGGGAGCTGAAGAATGCTGCTCATAGGGCAAGAGAATGCCCTGAGAAGCATCAATATAAAGACGCTGTTACCGGACTTAGAAAGACGGAGGTGACCAGGCTGCATATCAACCTGAAGCTGCAAGGAGAGCCTACAGGAGGGTCCTCACAGGCAGAGTCTGGTTCCAGCAAATCGTCCAGGTGTTGGTGTCACTGGGCATAACCCTAGGTAACTCAGAGGGATGGAAGACCATGAGTGTCGATGAAGCCCCTCTGCTCTAGGCCCGGGCAAGCCAGGGCCCACCCCCCCCCCAAACCTTTTTAACCCTTTCCTTGAACTTTTTGTAACCTCCTGTAATACTGGAAAAACAGGATGAGTAGCAGGCAAGCTGAAACTCCCTAAAACTGTTATCTGTGGAATGCAAGGACACCGCTCAGAGAGAGAAGGGAGGAGGGAAGGGGGTGGGGAGGGTGGAAGCCAACTAGTGGAAAACTACTGCTGGAAGTGACCAGGGTATAAAAATACACTGTTGCAGGGCTAGGGACACAGGATTTGAGACCATACAGTCTCCCTGCGCCTTTTACTTGAGCTCAAATAAACTCTGTCTACTTCTCCCCCCAGTGTGTTTATTGGCGTGACGCACACCGGGCAACGAACCCAATTGTTGCCTCCCTTGGGCACCTTGTGCCGGCAACAGTTTTGAAAGACGGAGGTGGCCAGGCTGCATATCATCCTGAAGCTGCAAGGAGAGCCTACAGGAGGGTCCCCACAGGCAGAGTCTGGTTCCAGCGAATCATCCAGGGGAGAGGTGAACGGTCAAGAGGCTAGCTAAGACCATCACGTCCTGGACGGAAGACCCAGGAGAGCCCATCGGAGGAAGGTTTCTTTTCCGAGGTGGAAGGGACATCAAGGATTGGATTTATACAGGGTACACTAAGGGTAGGGAATAGGTAGCACTAAGGGAGCAGTCGGTGGAGGGACGGTATAATCGTGGGGGGGGGGGCACGCTGTAACTAAGATGCCCCAGGATAGTGATTAGTGGATTATTGGGAGGCTGTAGGCAGTTTTGTTGCTAGCGTCTTTTCCTTTTATTTATTATTTTTATTGCCTGGGACGCCGGTGTAAAAGCAAGGCGGAGGGCTACGAAAAGTTGAGGATCTACAGGGCCTAGTATGACTTAGCCATACAGCCCAGGCTCGAGCAAGACCCAGGGATACGATCTCATATAGGGAGGGCTGGCCGTGGAAAACAAAATCAGCATACCGTCGTGGCTGGGTATAGGGCGAGGTACAGGGGAGGTTGGAGCCTCGTGAAGACTATCACCCTTCGGCCTGAGATAACCAAACCCGGGTGATTGGACCCCGCCACCACTGATAGGGTCATCAAAGTCATGGCAGGAGGAATTAGAAGGGGATAAGACTGCCCGAGGTGACAACTCGTGGCCCTAATACCATTGGGACGGAGCGGAAAAGCATCATCAAAATCCAGAGCCGAGTGGCGAGGGACCGGATGATCGAAGCCCGGCGGGTGCACACTATCCCACAATTGCACCTCCTACCATGTATGTGTGACATGGCAGGAGGCATTATTGTGTAGATCACGCATTAGATCCCATCCTGCCTTTAATTGAACATGTAGAGGGGCCTTAATCAGTAGCAGAATTAGGGAATGACAGGCCCATTGCAAGCATAATTTGATAAATGAAAATGATACAATGATTAATTATTTTCTATAAAAAGTTACAAAATGCACATAGTAATAAATAATATATACAAATAAATAAATAGTAACATAGTATTTGGGGGGGTTTCCATATACCACTGCTACTGAAACTTTATATTTCATACCTTCCTCTCTGCAAATTCATCAATAATTTGGTCTAAGTTACATTTCCTAGCCAAAGTCAAAAATGGTAATCCACAAAGCCTTTCATTGTCCTATGCAGATTTTTAATTATTTTGAGTTTCAAGAAGAAACGTTCAGCATTTGATACTGTTATGGAGATGGTTAAAAACAACACAATCACTGTACATACTTTAGAAAGCTTAATGACAATGCACTATTTTTAACAATCTGTAATTTAACCAAATCTTCCACTGTAAATTAATTTGAATTTTCTGATTTTAAACATGCTCTAAATGCAAGCAATTCTCCAGACAAGGCAATAGAAAAATCCCTGTCATATTGTTTAACAAAATTTTCAGCTTCCTCATACATACCTTCATCACTTGCTGAAATAAGTGTCTTTGTAGAATTACGTTAAATTTTATAATGATTGCATTGAAACTGAAAATGATTTGACAGATAAGCTAAAATTATATCCAAACAGCCAAAGAACACATTAACTTTGAAACATCCCTCAGCATCATTCAATCTTTCTTCCTTGCATAATTCATGAAAAAAATTCACTTTCTTTCCACATTTTAGTTCAGACTTAACCTCCACGCCACACTTTCTGATATTTTGATGGCATTTTGTTTGGTTTATTTTAAAATATTTTGAAGCAATACAAGCAATTCCATTATGTTGCAAAGTAATGTTGCAGCTGTGTCTATGCTTATGGCTTTAAATGGTAGACACAGGCTGCTTCCAGATGAGCATGGCCATGCTGTATGTGGCTCTGCAGATAGGTCTGTGGTGCTACATACTGCATATTCAGCTGTTCTTTGCACTGCAAGGGAGCAGTGTGTGTGTGTGTGGGGGGGTTGACCCCCTGATATCTAGGGGTAAAAAAAACACACCTATGCAAACAAAATGTGGAGCAGCAAACCAGAGCCTGGCTGGCTGGAGCCGTGCTGGAGCTGCCGGTCAGGCTCCAAGTGGCAGGATCACTGCTGCTGCAGCCCCAGGAGTCCCCCAGGACCCTAGGTAAGGCTGCTAGGGCCAGCCCAGTGCCATCACCAGCCTCTCCGACCCCACCCGGTGTAACCTGCTGTGTACCAGATGGCATGTTGGACAGGCATTCCCTGGGGCCAACTAGCAGTGGCACAAACTGTCCCTGATTTGATATGGCCCAATCCAAATCTGAAGATTCAGTGCTGATTGAGATAGACACAGCTTTAAAAGTTTTTTCTACATACCTTGAAGTAACAGGCACAGCTTGTGAATGCTGCAATGCAGGGGCGCATGGAGCGTCCCCCTGGAGTGCGGGGGGGGGGCCTCCACATGCTCAGTGGCAAACCTGGAAGTGGACCAGAAGTACTTCCAGTCCACTTCTTGGTTTGCTTGGGAGCACGCAGGGGACTCCCCTGTTTTCCCCGGCTTGTCTGAGACCTGGTTCTTGGTATGTTATCTTGCATTCCTTCCATGAACTCACAGTTATTACTCTCCTTGTTGTTACAATCACTGATGTCAAAATATGCATATTTTGGGTAGCTTCCATCTTCTGCTTTGTGCACCACTTCTGTGTTTAGGGGGCATGCTCAAGAGCAGCAAAATCCGAGTGGTCGCAAAGCATCTTATCATGCATGGATTACCTCTACCTGATTCAAGAAGTCTATGGGCCAATGAGAGGTAAAGTGCTGCTCAACCTGGTACTGGCTACTGGGGATGACCTAATCGGCAACCTAGTGATTGATGGGAAGCTGGTGACAGCGACCACAAGCAGATCACCTTCACCATCCACCATAAAGCTGACAAGTTAGTCAGCAACACTGAAGTCCTTGACTTCAGGAAAGCTGACTTTGACAAGCTCAGGAGGCTTGTCAGTGAGGCCCTAAGGGACCATGACCCCAGGGGAAGGGGAGTTCAGGAAGAGTGGTTGCTCCTCAAGGGAACGATCCTCAATGCACAAACTAAGTCTATTCCATCTCGGAGGAAAGGCAGCAAGAGGGCACAGCAGCCCCCTTGGCTCTCCAGGGATCTAGCAGACCTTCTGAGGCTAAAAATAAAGGCCTCCAAAGGATGGAGGATGGGATTCACCTCCAAGGAGGAATATTCTGCACTGGTCCGGTCCTCCAGGGAGCAAACCAGGAAAGCCAAGGCTACAACTGAACTCCAACTAGCTTTGAGTATCAAGGACAATAAAAAGTCCTTTTTCAGATATGTGGGGAGCTGGAGGAAAAGCAAGGGCAACATTGGATCCCTGCTAAACCAGATGGGACAACTGACGCCCAGGAAAAAGCCAACCTATTAAATGGGTACTTTGCATCAGTCTTTCATCAGTCCCATGGGATGCCCATGCCCACTATGGGACAGGGAGGTCCAGGTGAGGGAGATTCCCTGCCCTCCATCAATGCTGACCTTGTGAAAGAACACCTTGAGAGCCTGGATACCTTCAAGTCAGTGGGCCCTGACAAGCTATACCCAGGGTACTCAAGGAGCTGGCAAGCATTATAGCCCAGCCTCTGGCATGGATCTTTGAGAACTCCTGGCACTCTGGTCTGAAGACTGGAAGAAGGCCAATGTGGTGCCTATCTTCAAGAAAGGGAGGAAAGTGGACCCGGCTAACTATAGGCCCATCAGCCTGACCTCTATCCCGGGGAAGATCTTAGGAAAGTTTATTAAAGAGGACATCCTTAATGGATAGGCCAATGCCAACATCCTAAGGGATAGCCAGCACGAGGTTGTTGCGGGTAGGTCTTGCTTGACCAATCTCATTTCCTTTTTATGACCAGGTGACCTGTCATCTGGACAAGGGAGAAGAGAGTGTCATGTATCTTGACTTCAAAAAAGCCTTCAATCTGGTATCCTATGATCACCTCTTGGCAAAACTGGCCAATTTTGTCCTTGGGTACACCATGATCCGCTGGCTGGGAAATTGGCTATGTGGTTGGACCCAGAGGATGGTAATTGACGGAAGTCAATTGTCATGATGCAATGTGACCAGCAGGGTCCCCCAAGGCTCTGTCCTTGGACCCATATTATTCAACATCTTCATTAATGATCTGGACATTGGAGACAGAAGTGGACTGGCCAAGTTCACCGATGACACCAAACTTTGGGGCAAAGCATCCACACCAGAAGATAGGCGGGTGATCCGGGCAGACCTAGACAGACTCAGCAAATGGGTGCATGAGAACCTGATGGTGTTTAACACTGAAAAATGCAAGGTTCTCCACCTTGGGAGGAAAAATCTGCAGCATCCTAATAGGCTCGGCGGTGCTATGCTGGCTAGCACTATGGAAGAAAGGGACTTGGGGGTCATCATAGACCGCAAGATGAACATGAGCCTGCAGTGTGATGCTGCAGCTATTAAAGTGACCAAAATGCTGGCTTGCATCCATAGATGCTTCTCAAGTAAATCCCAAGACATCATTCTCTCGCTATACTTGGCCTTGGTGAGGCCGCAGCTGGAGTACTGCATCCAGTTTGGGGCTCCACAATTCAAAAAGGATGTGGAGAAGCCTGAGAGAGTCCAGAGAAGAGCCATGCGCATGATCAGAGGTCATGGAAAACAGACCTTACGACAACAGGCTGACAGCTATGGGGCTCTTTAGCCTGTAAAAGCGCAGGCTCAGGGGTGATCTGATAGCCACCTATAAGTTTATCGGGGGTGACCACCAGTACCTGGGGGAACATTTGTTCACCAGAGCGCCCCAAGGGATGACGAGGTCGAATGGTCATAAACTACTGCAAGACAGTTTCAGGCTGCACATAAGGAAGAATTTCTTTACTGTCCAAGCCCCCAAGGTCTGGAATAGCCTGCCATCAGAGGTGATTCAAGCACCTACATTGAACACCTTCAATAAAAAATCGGATGCTTATTTTGCTGGGATCCTGTGACCCCAGCTGACTTCCTGCCCTTTGGGCGGGGGCTGGACTCAGTGATCTTCCGAGGTCCCTTCCAGACCTAATACCTATGAAATCTATGATTACAACATTACAGAATTAAAACAAACTATCCCTATCACAAATTTGCATTCATAGGAGGAAAATGTTCATGTGAAATGTGGGCTGAGGCATAGATGAATCCAAGCCTCATGATGAGTTGCTTACTCTTCATGTTTATCGTGCATTTAATCTTGTCACTTGAGCTTGCTCAGGAAAATGACTGCCTGGAAACACCTTTGTCATTTGTTATGGGGATTTGGCCCTCATAATGGGAGAAAATCAAATGTCTTAAATCTTGGGATTCCAGTGAAGTTTCAGTGAAGTAAATTTATGTACAAACTCAGCAAATGATATTTGCTACCAAACATGGACACATCTAGCATTTTGAAAAGTGGCATGTTGGGAAGGTGGGGGTGGTGAGGCAGAGGCATACAGCACTCTGGGCAGAGGGGAGGCAGGGTGGAGGGAAGATATTTTGCCCACTGTAGGAGAAGTGAGAGAAAATAGTGTTTTGCCTGCTGGGTCCCCAGGCTCCCTGTACTCTGGTACTTGTTATACCAGCCAGGGATGCAGCAGCTGGGGCACATAGGGCTGAAGCAGTCCTGGGGTTTAGGCTCCCAATGGAAAGCCCATCCCCAAGCCCCCAACAACTGAGAACAGCCTGCCCCATGGAGGAAGCCCAGCTAATGGAGGGGTAGGGGTTTGGGGATTGGGCAGACCCTGTACCGCCCTTGCTGATTGGTGTAGCCAGCTATTTCTTTGACCTGGGAAGAGGGTGAGGGTGGTGAGGGGTTTGTGCTGAGCCCAAGAGATTGCAGAGGAGTGGGGAGGAAGAATCTTCCCAGCTGTGGCAAGGAATCACCCAGGGGCTGTTGGATCCAGCCCCACTAATCAGAAGCTGGATCCCACTTCAGAGACATTAGATATTAGGGCTGGAAGGGACCTCAGAAGATCATTGAGTCCAGCCCCTTATGCCTTCTTACACTGTGTCCCCCTGGTATGCAGCCAGCAGCTACTGCATGAGCCCTTTAGGTGCTACTGCCTGTCCATATGCAGAACTGGGCTGCAAAAGCCTCAGTTGGTCAATGACTAACAGTAATGGTTGGCTACACAGCAACGGGAGGGGAGTAAGGAGTGGGATCCTGCCTCCAATCAGCCTGGGTGGAGCCAGTAGGAGTTTCTACTGGTTCTTCCTGGTGAGTTCCTACTGAGCACAGTCCCCAGTTGTCACTCTGGCACCCTCTGCCTCCATTCCAGACCCCTGTGAGCACCTGGGGTGCCCTGATCTCTAACCCTAGTTACACTACTGCCCCTTGCTGCTGCTGCCACCACTGCAACAGGCTCAGCCAGCACTAGAAGAGAGAGAGAGAAGAAAGCCCTAGCTCCTGTGCACAGCAGAAATGGAGGAGGAAAGATGGGAAATGCAACTGCACCACCCTTGGATCTGCCGCTGCTACCAAATAATGTTAATATTTGGCATAATTATAACCTCCTCTGCCCCCAAGCCAGATCTGGCCCCCAGAACCAGGCCATCTGGCCTGTGGGGCTTCCCATGTTTATGTGCAGAGCACCATGGGCAGTGTCTCAGCATGCTAGATCAGGCATGCAGGAGAGCCTGATCCTGACACATCTGGCTGGGTGGCAGAGGCAGGGCTCCAAAGCCTGATCAGGGCACATGGGGCTAGGTGGGCTCTGAGGCCCCAGTTTTGGTGTATGGGGGCAGGCAGGGATGGTGCAGGGGATTGAGACCCAATCCCAGTACATGGGACCAAGAGGGAGCAGCTCTGGGCCCTGGGACCTGATCCAGGCAGAGGGGGACAGCACAAGGAGTGATCCCACTGCGCAGGGTGCAGGTCAGCCCACAGATCAGCCCTGCACCATTATCTGACCCATGGGGTCAAACTGCTGGGCACTGTTGTTTTAACCCATTTGCTCTTATATAAAGACAAATCTAAAACATTACATAAAATAGTTTTTTAACTAATGCATGGCAAACACAGACACATTCAACCATTATGTTGCAATTGATAACAATAGTAATTACTGATGTTTGTCATAGGCTAGATTTCTGCTAAATTAAATAAATCTCATGGAATGAAATATTCTATATCTGTGTATATGAGAGACGATGATCTTTAAATATTACCCTTATAAGGACATTATGACTACACTGCACAATGAATCCCATAAGTATTTCAAGCACTGGATGTGAGCAATGTTGAATATACTTAGCTTATCAAGAAGGAAGGGCCTGCTGTTTTATCTGTGTGGCCTGGTACAGTCATGCTGACTGCACTGGCTATTGCTTCACCCCTGATCTTAGTGATAGTAAAGTTTGCATCAGTGGAGGAGATGGCTGTGGATATCTCCATAAACTGTTAAGAGATGAGTGGGAGGAGGGGACAAAGTGTTAAACTTTCATAGGAAGGAGAGGGCAGGACTCCTCCTGAGTTGCTTGCTGTTCTGTCCCTAAAATGTAGCTGTTAAAATATTTCATTACCACAGCAAACATAAATGAACTGCCTGAACAGGTGTAAAGCAAGAGATAACCTGGGGCAGTTTCTTCATTATACCGCCTTCCGACTGAGCATGAAGCCAACATGATTACTCATGAGTGCTTCTCTTCAGGATGCCAGCACATTTCTAAGAGCTGTGTTTACAGTTCCTCACTGCCTGTGACACTGTCATATGATCACTCCAACTCCTCAAAGCATTTCCCTGCTGCTGCAGCTCTACTTTTGTCAAAATGTGCATGTACCTATAAGTAGGTGTCCACATGACTATAGCATTATGATTTTCTTTTATGACTCCATTTTTAACTTACTATTTGTTGCCTCCACTTCTGAGTCACAGTTAAAATGCCCCAGGCTCAGCCCTGAGTATGATTCAGAGAACAGCCATGCTGTCTCAGACAGGTAGTGGAGCAGAGTAATTTATTAGCCATCCTTTTTTGGAGTGCAGGATATTCTCCCTACACAACTCATGGGAAGATAGGGGGTTGGAGCTACACATCACCACGCTGCCCATACACTTGTCTGCACAGAACTCCTCATTTCCGTACAACTCAGGGCCTTGATTTCAGCAGGTCTTATGTGGCTATGCTGAGGGGCAAGGAGGACTACATTCTCCGCTTTCCATTGTGTCAGCAGAAAGACAACAAGGCTAAGTACAGTCAAAAAGCCCCAGGATGAATTGATTCAATATTTTCAGGTTAGTCTAAGCCAGGGTTAGGCGCAGACTCCAGGTGGCTGCAGCAAGAATGGCCCAGCAGCGGTGAGGGGAAGGGGCCACTTTTCCCCCACACCAGCAGCAGCTTCACACTGCTCAGCGTGGGCAGGTAGTGTGGAGCACACATGGGTCACCAGGTTGGGGCTCTGCGCATGGGTTTTAGCTGGCCAGGGTAAATCTGGAGTGGGCTCAGGCTGCGCTGGGGTTGGGGCTGCATGCTGTTGGTGTAGTAGGGAGGAGCCATAGGGTACATGGGCTCCTGGCTGTCTTGGGCTGGAGCCAGTTTGCTTATGCACATGTGGCCTCCCTTAGAACAGCTCCTTTGCAACCATCTCTTCTCCCCTGCATGGCAAAACCACACTAATCCTGGGGCTTGAAGACAGTGGCCTCAGGAGCTCGTCAATACCACACCCCCTAGCCCAGGCCCTGCAGCTGCCACTGCCATGGGGGCCTTTTGGCTTCCATAGCAATGGCTGGGGTGAGCAAGCGTGGCAGGTCTGAGTCCAGGTGTTCCCAGTCACTAGGGGAAGGCTGAGCAGAGGTTCCAGTAACCAGGACCGTGAGTGCTACAAGCTGCTACCAGCAGCAGCCTAGGGCTTAGTGGGCCCATCTGCCCTGCCCTTACATGGGGGTTTGCTATCTTGGACCTGGAAAAAAAACAAATCATATTTTAAAAATCAACCATCTATTATAACATATTTTATTTCAAAAATATTTGTATGTGGGGTGTGGTTGGAGGGGCTGGATATCTGTGTGTGTCGTGGGGGTGTGTGGAAGGGGTGTGTGCCATGTTGGTGTGTGTAGTCAGGGGTTGTGGGGGGGGTTGAGGAAGGGTGTGAAGTTTGTGAGCAGGTGTGGGTGTGTGAGAAGGTGTGTGGGGGGTGGATATGTAGGTATGATGGTGTGTGCATGACACACACAGATATCCAGCCCCTCCAACCACACCCCACATACAATATACAAGAGTAAGACTTTATTTTGAGCTATTTTGCAATTGACTCTATACACACTATGCAAACACATGTAACAAATATTTTTGAAATAAAATATGTTATAATAGATGGTTGATTTTTAAAATATGATTTGTTTTTTTTCCAGGTCCAAGATAGCAAACCCCCTTCCCAAAAGGAGTACTTCTGGGGGCAAGGAGAGGGACTTCTGGTGGCAAAGTTCAGGGGTTAGGGGTGGCACTTCCAATCCCAGAATGGCAACCAGGGGGCGGGGCACCTGTCAAGGGTTGGAGCTACCCTTGTGGCACTCAACAGCTCACCAAAACTTATTAAGCAGCCTTCCAACCGAAATAATTGCCCACCCCGGTCTAAGCTGTATAGATTGAACTGATAAGTGAACAGACATTCACTTAGAATCACAGAATCATAGAATCAATGAGTGGGAAGGGACCTAGACAGATCATCGAGTCCGACCCCCTGCCATGGGCAGGAATGAGCACTGGGGGTGGGAGGGGTCATAAGACCCCAGCCAGGTGCCTATCCAGTCTCCTCTTGAAGATGTCCAGGGAAGGTGAGAGCACCACCTCTCTGGGAAGCCTATTCCAGGCTCTGGCCACCCTTACTGCGAAGTAGTTCTTCCTAATATCTAACCTAAACCTATCCTCCCTCAGCTTGTGGCCATTGTTCCTGGTGACTCCAAGGGGGGCCCTGGTGAACAGACTTTCCCCGAGTCCCTGCTGCTGGCCCCTGATAAGGTTGTAGGCAGCCACAAGATCCCCCCTCAGTCTTCTCTTGTGGAGACTGAAGAGATTCAGGTCCCTCAGCCTCTCCTCATAGGGCTGGCCACAGAGGCCCTCAACCATATGAGTGGCCTCCTCTGGACCCTCTCCAGGTTCTCCACGTCCCTCTTGAAGTGCGGCGCCCAGAACTGGACACAGTACTCCAGCTGCGGCCTGACTTCTGATTCTAGAAATGCAGCCACTTGCCTGTACTGGCCCAGGCCAGAAGCTGAGGGGCACTAGAGCACACCCTGCTGCTGAGCTGGAGCAGACAGCTTGGGTCAAGGATATCCTATGAATCCTGTGAGCGGGGTGGGATTTGCAGCGGAATTGCTAAGCATCCTGTGTTGCTGGGGATCTGTGAGTTAACTTGAATCTGGAGGGGATCTGGGTTAGAAGTTCAATAAACTGATTTAACCTAAATCAGTTAAGTCTGACACTACGTCCATCCAAGTTCATCTTAAACTGGTTTCGGCCATTTTGAAAGTGGTTTATGTTCAATGAACTTCTGTTGTGTTACAGATTTGAACCAGTTTCTCATCACATATATGGGTTCATGTATAATTCCTGTCTCTAGCCCATGACCCAAGGAACTTAAGCTGAGAACTAAAGGATGATCTCATATAAGGAAGTAACACAATTTAAGCTCTTTCTATAATATGACTAGCTCTCTTTGGGAATTGCAGGAACAAGAACTCTGAGTTTATCTTAATGAACGTGCATTTACACAGGTGCAGGGAGTGATCCAGATGATGATGTAAATCACTTTAGATTGCAATTGTCTTTTTATGTCTTCTGTCAAGCACTTAGCATTCAGAGGGCAGACTAGCAATTTCAGTTGTGAAATAAATTGGTTTTCCTGTAATTCCATTGCCTCAGTTCATCTGTTCTTTTCATTGATGTTGTTAACAAGTCAGCAATGTTTTCTTATGTAGGTGAAAAACAGAGAATGTACCATATATGCAAACTACTCTGGTCAGGCTATGGATAT
This sequence comes from Crocodylus siamensis, assembly GCF_052110815.1. Taxonomy (NCBI): domain Eukaryota; kingdom Metazoa; phylum Chordata; order Crocodylia; family Crocodylidae; genus Crocodylus; species Crocodylus siamensis. The sequence continues at coordinate 43,981,759 of NC_143398.1, read as the reverse complement.
GCCAGGTTTGTAAGACTAGTTGCCAAGCCTTCAAGGGACAGGAGTACAGAATAAGAGCCAAACTGGAAAAGACATATACAAGACAAAAACAAAGAAGATGCCTAAAAAGGAGAACACAAAGGGCAGAATTAAAAGATAGATAGATATGGGAGCTCAAAATCAGGAAAGATAAAAAAGTGGAGCCCTTAAACAGAAACTCTATTGACTTCTCTCCATTAAAAGAGGAGAGAGCTGAATCTCTATATTTCTTAAGTGAAAGTCTTCTAGAGATGAGCAGTTCTCCCTGAGAAGATTACCAGGCCTACCTCGCTTTAGAATGAAATATGCCATTTTTGCTGTCAGTGGGTGGGTCTACACATTCATTAATGCACTGTAATTACAGCACATTAAGTTTAAAGCCTGTAATAACAGGTACTAACTTAATGTGCCATAATCAATGCTACTGCGCATTAGCGCAGATTAATGCTTATTAGGTGATGCTTAATGTGAATTGGACTAATGACTGCGCATTAGCTCATTAGCAAAGCTTTTGCCAGCTGTGTTAATGTACAGTAGAATTAGTCCAATGGGCATTAAGGGATTTGTGTAGATGCGCCCAGTGTACCTGATTGGAACTCCACCAAGGGGACCTCTGTTATGGGAATTGTAGAAATGTAGGGTTGTATAGTCTCCAAAGGTGTGACTAAGTTTCCAAAACTCTGGGTGGTTACCCGTACGGTCTGAGGCCCTGAATGAGGGTGTTCATATTTAAATTAGCGTAAAGTGCTCCAGAATACACATGAAAAGCCTCTGATAAATAAGAGCCTAACACTGCTCCCACAGACCCCAGACTTGGAGAACTGTCCTTGGCAACATGTCTGCAGTACTGGCAACTATGAATGTCTCACACAGCGACTGCCCTCTTAACACCCCTTTCTCGTTCTTCTTTTGTTGCTTTGTAGTTTACTCACTTCCTCAGACCAGGCTTCAAATTCTCACAGAGAGCTCACTGGGGAGGTGGCTCTCCTTATTTTAGAGCCAATTTTTGTCTTTCACTTTTGTGTTATACAGTATTTAGCCTCTTGTCCCTGGAAAACCTAGAAAGTTTAAGGCCTAGACAGAGAACATTAATGGGAAGGAGACAGCTGACAAATACATTTTGGCAACCATCATGCTGCTATCACCAGAATGACACTGCATAAGAAAGTGATGGACAGCAGTATTCATGTTAGGTGCCCTCTAGGTTGAAGAGGGATGAAGCAAATGGAAACCCATCCATGGATATAGCATTTAGCATGCACTGGATGATGCAGAGTTTCTGGAAAAAACTGAAGGAGAAAACCTGCATTTGTTCTCTTCCTTCAATATATGCCATAGACTAGATTTTAAGATACTGTCTGGCTTTTCTTTGAGAAAAATTGCGGGTGCAGATACATGTGTGTGCTCAAATGCAATTATAAGCCTAAGGCAATCAGGACTTGTAGTAGAGATGATATCTTTTATTAGACCAACAAGATTTTTGCAAAAAAAATTCCTTAATTTTTTTGCAAAAATCTTGTTGGTCAAAATAAAAGATATCATCTCTGCTACAAGTCCCAATCGCCTTTTCCTCTAGACCAATAAGGCTACAAAATGGATACCTGACATTATAAGCCTACAATTTTGAGCAGCTATAGCCAAATCTTTGGGGTCAGCATTGGCTACATAGGAGCAAATTGCTCCAAAACTGAATGCAGTATATGTTTGAAGTGTATAAGGTACAAAGATTCCCTACACCATGCCAGCATAAGACTGTATCAATATAATAATATAATTATAATAATATAATTAGATATTTCCCAGGTGTGTTGGAAGTTTCTTACTTTTCCTATGGTCACTTGCTTGGGAATTTCTTTGTATTATAACTACTTACTCAAAATAAAAATCAAATTATAAAATCAATTACATGAGCTTCCTGTGCCTTCTTTTTCTTCTATTGGACCCAGAACACTGAGAAGAAGACCCAGAAAGTTTATATCAGAGCCTGCATCTGATCCAACTTTACAGCAGTGGAAATATTATTGTCAGGTCTCAGAGTCTGGATTGTTGCCAGCCAAATATAGCTTTAATAGGATCACTCTCTGATTACTGAAGCGGTGTACAGTGTTTGCCTGCCATATGTTCTCTATAGCCTTCATTTCTGTAAGTGTTGTGGAAGTGAAATTGTCTTGCTTATAGCTGTTCTAGGACAGATCAGATTGTTAAATGAACAGGGAGTTGAAGAGACAGGATATCAGAAAGACTTATGAGTTTGTAGATTGACCCATACATCATGAAGGCTAAGAACTAGTGAAAAGTGGCAGAAAATCAAGGTGCAGATAAAGACACAAACATTAAAACAGAGTGTACTATACAAAATTTAGAGGCGTGGATCAGCTTCCCAAGTTGGAAGCAACCATGTCAGTCATTATTTTATGAAATATTTATACATTTTAAACACAAATTCTAAAGCAGTGCTATATCTCAATCCTATTTTAATCAGTGTGCATGTAAAATCAACTTTGTGTTGAAGGCCTGGAATTTTGTTTTGGCAAAGTCCCAAGTTTTCTCGGAAAATTTGCCAGTGGACATGAGGGACAGAAATGTCTTAGCAGTAGTGGTTATTGACTTTTCAGCACTTCCTATGGCTGATAATTGTAAGAAGAAACATGAAGAACACAGTGAGTGACTAGGGAGTGATAAATATAAATGTCAATAGTTCATTTAGTGCTATTCTTCCCTGAGAGGTGTCAAATATCAAGAGCCAAATGTTTAGTCTCCATCCAGGTCTGCCCTGCATTGCTGTGCCAGAAGCAGTGCCTTGCAGCACTTATTTTGTCAAATCTATGATTTTACCAGTATAGGTTGTTTCATTTGAGGGTGATTGTTCTGTATGACTGCAGCTAATCAACAGACTTTATTTGGTACATTTTACCTGTATTCCTACAAGGTAAACATTCCTAGTGCAGATATAGTCTAAGGTCCCCATATACAGTGGCTGAGAAACGAGATACAGTTTTTAAATGTTGTTCAAGGCCTGCCTGTATGACAGAGCACTGACCAACCTGGTTATGGGATGCCTAGTGGAGATGTGGCATATGCCAACAGAAAGAGTTTTTCTATCCACCTAGCTGCACCACCTCCCAGAAGATACCAGCTAGGTCAGTGGTAGCCAACCTTAGAGATAAGCCCTGCCCGTACAACGTTATACTTGATAGTCTGCACCCTGAGGCCCCAGAAAAAGAGGAAGAGGGCTCAAGAATCTGGCCATGCAGATTGGAGCAGGACACTGCTGTAAGAGATGTCACTGCCAAAAGCCAGGCTAACCCTTCCCCAGCCCCACAGTTTTGTAAAGCAAGCAAGGTTCTAAAGCCCTTCATTTCATGGTGGCCTCAGGACCAGTAGCTCTGGGAAGTGGCATTGACACACAAGCAGAAAAACTTCTTTAAGCATATGCTGTCTCCACCAGGGGCTCTGCTAATTGCAATGCTTATGCAATTAGGCTCTGGGAATGGCGAGAGACACGCGGGTGAAAGCCCACTATGCCCCTGCTCCCCTGAAGTCTCCCAGAGATGCCCCAGCAGCTGTGGAGCCTCACACCGAATCCCAGCACAGCCAGAGGTAAGCAGGGCCTGTGGTGGGAGGGGGTTAACCCCTAGAGAGTGGGAGGAGGTGGCTGAGTGGGAGCTGCACCAGGTCTCACCCCACCCAGGCCCCTACTTTGCCCAGCTCCCCAGGTAGCCACGCGAACAGGATGCACTTGTCTGCCGGCACGTGAGTTAGCACAGAGTTCACACAGGAGGGTGCATGGGAGGGCCTGAGGCCCTGCCTGAGAGCCCTCTAGGGTAGACAGTTCCAGCTGTAGCCAGCCTACCAGTGGCATGGTGCGGATGGGCACACGCTGCACCCCAAGGGTCCCCTTGGGGTCTGCAGCTCTCCCCCCCGGCACCTCAGAGACCGCTATCCAAACTGAGCCCATGGTTCCAGGCTCCATGCAGACGGAGCCCCTGGCTCTTGGCTACTGGGGCTGCCTGTCCCTTTTTCAGGCTCTGGGGCCTGGGAGCATGGCTACCTCCCCTTGTGGGGTCTGCTTCATACTGGGATCTCTGGTGCTCCAGCTGGAGGAGCTCCAGGCCACAGTCCAGAGACTGCATGCCATCAGGGACTGTAAGCAGGAGATAGACTCCTACTGCCATGCCCTTCTCCCCCGGCACCCGAAGGGTAGACCACAATCTCCCTCCAGGACAAGGGAAGACTCTGGGACTTCCCATTCTATCCAGTAAGGGGATGGACCAAGGTGGTCAAGGGCCCTAAGGCCCACCACACCAAGGCCCCTGCCCCACTGGAGCTTAGCAACAGATATGAACCTCTTGCAGCCCCAGTAGAGCCTGCTAAGTTGCCAGATCCCGCAGGCAACACAGGCCTAACTGCAGATACTACACTCGCTCTCCCCAAGACAAAATGTAAAGTGTTTGTTGTGGGAGACTCCATCCTGAGGGGGACTGAAAGGGTAATCTGCTGCCCCGACCCCTTAGCCCAGGAAGTCTGCTGCTTCCTGGGGGGCCGCATCTGAGACATTGTGCAAAAGATCCCTAAGCTCCTCCAGCCCACAGACCACTATCCCATGCTCCTTATTAATGTGGGCACCAATGACATGGCTCGGAGCGCTCCCAACCAGGTCATGAAGCGCTACATGGATTTGGGAGCAGGGCTAAAGAGTCTGGGGGCACAGGTGGTGTTCTCTTTGATCCTCCCAGTCTCAGGGTATGGGCTGAGGAGGGAGAGGAGGATCCAGGTAGTGAACCAAAGACTGCAGCGCTGGTGTTGTCAGGAGGGCTTTAGCTTCCATGACCACAGCCCGCTCTTTGGCAAGAGAGGCAGTGAGCTGCTGGGAAGGAATGGCCTCCACCTCTCTCCCCTGGGGAGAAGGCTCTTCTTAGCCAGACTGGCTGACCTGCTCCACCGGACTTTAAACTAAGCCCACTGGGGGACAGGAGGACTACTATCACTGCTGGCCCACTGAGCAATCCTTGAAAAGCCAGCAGGCCAAGGCACTTAAGAGAGCCCACCCCTGCCCCAGCCCTGGAATGATCTGTGGGAAAGGCAGCAGCCCCCAAGGGGACACTTGCCTGCCTGTACACAAATGCCAGGAGCTTGGGGAATTAGCAGGAGGAACTAATTAGAACATCATAGGGATAACGGAGACCTGGTGGGACTCCACCCATGACTGGACCACGGGTATAGATGCCTATACCTTGTATAGGAGAGATTGAGTAGATTGAGTAAAGGGGCATGGGTGTAGCTCTCTACGTTAAGGAAAGCTATACAACCCTGCAAGCTGATGTTGGTGACCAAGGTGGACAACTGGTCCAGGTGGGGGAGATCCCCTGCCCTCCATCAATGCTGATCTCATAAAGGAACACTTTGAGAGTTTGGATACCTTCAAGTCAGCGGGCCCTGACAATCTACGCCCCAGGGTACTCAAGGAGCTGGCAAGCATTATAGCCCAGCCTCTGGTATGGATCTTTGAGAACTCCTGGCACTCTGGTGTAGTGCCTGAAGACTGGAAGAAGGCCAATGTGGTGCTGATCTTCAAGAAAGGGAGGAAAGTGGATCTGGCCAACTGTAGACCCATCAGCCTGACTTCTATCCCGGGGAAGATCTTAGAAAAGTTTATTAAAGAAGACATCCTTTATGGACTGGCTGACACCAACATCAGCCCTAATGTCTATGAAATCTATGAAACTACACCAGAAGAGGCTCTGCAATGAGAAACCCTCCATTTTTTCTAACAAAATCAAAGAATATTTAAATAAGCGAAACAGTACAGACATTTGCAACGTTACGAAACACTGATTTTTATGTATTGTTAAATTTCCAGAGCTGGTGAAAAGTTTTTTTTCACAAAAAAATTTAATTTTAACCAATCGCGAACCAGTTCTGTAAGTTGGAAAATTTTGATGCTCTGAAGATATTGATTTGAGCATGAGAATATGTCCAGTTTCATGACTGGGGCAAAGGGGTTGTTGTCTATGACACACCTTGTGGGGCATTCACATTGTCAAGGAATTTGTATCAGCTCCAAGCCCTTCTCTACCATCTGCTGTTTGACCACTGAGAACAAGCTGAGATGTGCTAGGGACAGACTCTAAGCTACTTCTGTCTTGTTCAGACCTTGACAGCTCATAGCAGAAGAGATTTTTTTTTTTTTACCAGAATAAGAATCGTACCCTTTTGCCTGGCTGAGCTAGAAATTACAGATCCCTGTCTCTGCAGAAGAAGCCCATCTATATTGACAAATGCTCTGAAATTAAACCACGCAAGGTATAAGAAATATAAAAAGGGTTTATTACATAAACATGGGAAATCATAAAAAGCATTAATCGCACGTTGAATACAAGGAGATACGATAGCAAACCAGAAGACTATGCTATTATCCCTGCATCTTTACCAAAATCGAAGTCCCTGCAAACCTAGCTATCAGCCTCCTCATCTGAGGGATTAAGCTATCCAGAGGTTCATGAATTCTTAGATACTATTTGTAATTAAGTATAGTTTGTATGGGAGTGCTTGTCCTAAAAGAGCTTCGTCAGTGGACAATAGTCCTGAGAGGCTAGGGGCCAGCCGATGCTGATATTCCACTAATCGGGGTGGAGCCACCAGGTAGCTTAAGAACTCCAGAGCTAGCAACAGAAATTACACATAAAGCAGTTTAAGTGTCCAAAAACTGGTTTAAACTTGTAACAGAACAGAAGTTCAGTGCACATAAATCCATTTCAAAATGGCTGAAACTGGTTTAAGATAAATCTGGTTGAATGTAGTATCAGACTTAACTGATGATAACTGATTTATGAAATTTTTGTCCCAGAACCATTCCTGGTTCAAGTTAAAACACAGTCTCCCTACATCCCAGCATGCTTTGCAGCCCTCTGCTGTGCTGTCTGTTCCAAAGAGCAGGGTTGGCCCTGCCCCTTTGCTCCCTAGCTGAAGCAGGGAGGGCTGGCTAGAGAATCTAACCCTATCTTTCCCACTTTTCTCCATTGTAAATACCTTTCTGAGAAGTTGCATCAGGATTATTTATCTCAGGCCATTTTTTCAACAGTGGTTAGAGATTTTTTTGTTTTCTTGCCACATCAAGCTACAGACTAATTAGGAATGAAGCTGGGTCCTTCTGAATACATGACATTTGAAAGGGCTTATTTATTACACCCTGACTACTGAGTTTATTACTTACAAGTTAAACAGAAGACAGTCAAAGTTCTTTTTGAAACCCAGGGGAAGAGCTGGATCCACCTGCTTGTGAAGCTGGGTGGAGAGGTGAGGGCGGGGTGTGCATGTGCATGGCTGGGGGCAGAGGGGCAGTGGCAACCTGAGAGTGCAGAGAGTGGGAGGAAGCCTCATACCCAGCTGGCAGCATGAGGAATGTGCAGCTGGTGGGGGAGGCAGCATGGGGCAGCCTGTGCATGAAGAGGCAGAGCAAGGTGTACACCCCAAGGGTCCTGGGGACCCCAATAGGAAAGGGCAGTGGCTGGCTGGGCAGCAGTGCAGAGGTGACACTGCAGCACCTGCAGGCAAGCACTTTGGCGGTGCAAGACTTAGCACTGTGGTGGCTAGCAGCAGTCATTCACTTGGGGGAGAGAACTGAGGTGGTAGATTATGCAGGGGAGGGGCAGTTAGTGCCTTGACAGCTGATGCTTTGGGACCTGGGCTGGGGTCTCATGGTGGGGGGTTTAAAGCATGCCTCCCCCTGACCTCACCTGTGCTAGCCCTGGGTTGCAGCCTAGCTATGCCCCCTCCGCTTGAGCAGGGATGGGGAAAAGCCTTGGAGGGTTTCTCTCTTCCCTTCCCTTTGGCAGTGGCTGTCAGGCTGGGAGGTGTGCTCTAGCACCCTGCAGCTTCTGGCCTGAGCCACTGCAGGCATGTGGCTGCATTTCCTGAATCAAAAGTGAATGTCTGTTCACTTCTTTCTCAGTTTAATCTTAGTTTAGACTAACCTGCAAAGACTGAATTGATTCAGCCTTGGGCTTTCTGACTGTATGTACTTAGCCCAGGAGGAAGAGCTGGAGGTGGAGGTAGGCTGTTGTGCTGAGGGCAAGTACTAAGCTAAAATTATTTCTCTCCTGAGGGCAGAAGGAAGGTAGAAGGGGGTGGTTAGTTTGTGTGTTTGTTCTGTTTATTGTGGAGGCAAGGTTTTTCTGTGTAGAATAAACTGGTCTGAGAATCTTAAAACCAGACATGACTTGTGTATTTGAAGACCAGGGTAAGTGACCTGCTTTCAGTTTTCATACCTGATCGTTTGCAGACTCCTTCCTTGGAATTCTGGGGAAGGAACTATAACGTCTGTCCCCAGGTGTGTGTCTGTTTATTAGACCAGATGTCTCTCCTGATCCAATTATGTTTAGAAAGCATTTGTATCTTTTTCTACCACAAAGATGTCTAATACAGTCTTTCATTTCTAAACAAAGGCTGTTTGGACAGAAGACTATTTCCCCCACTAACATCTCTTCCCTTTGAAATACAAGTTATCATGGTCTGGGTCTGGCTTCAAATGCATCCAGTATGCATAGCCATGCAAATGCAAATTCTCAGTGATTACTTCTTTCAGGGATCTAGGCTTTCATCCTCTTCCAGGTGTGAACAGCCTTTATCTGTCTTCCCTCCCCCTTCTTCCCCTTCTGGCCCACACCTAATCAGCTGTCACTTGACTCACTAATGTGAGTTTCTTTACATCAAATAGTATGGTTCCTACAAACATGAGAGGTAAAACATTAGCTACAAATAGATACAAAACACTGCACAGTAAATATAAACTAAACTTAGTATCAGCTATAAACAGAGGCTACACACTGCATCAGCAGACCTCGTTCATGAAACCATCTATGAGTGATATTCCATAATCACCCCAAAATATTGTGTGTTTGTAAAATAGTGAAAGACCAGCAAGAAGTCAAACAGCATATTATCACTGTTCTGGGATTAATGGTCTCAAGAATGATTTAGTTCTTAAATTAGATACCTGTGACTCTGCTATCTGACTTAAGGATGTCGTGAGGTGGATCCTCTATTGCAAAGTTGTCCAACTTCTGAATGCCTGGAAGCCACAGTCCCCCTGGTCACTCATCTTGCAGGCTGCACATGCCACCCCATGGAGTGGGTAGCACCGCCCACCAGCTGCTCTTTGTGGCAAACCCCTGTCTCCACTCCCAGTGCTGCACCTTATGGCAGGCACTCCCTGCCATACTGTGCCAGCATGTCAATGTCTTGTACACCATGCCATGCTACATCATGGGATTTCCCCGCCCCCCAATTCCAACTGTACTGTGCCAGTACCCCTGTATTACATACGCTGTGCAAGATCTCAGGCCCCCTCAAGCCATCCAAGTCCCCTCCCTTGGCCCTGCTGACTGCCCCACCTCCAAGCATACAGGCAGGCAGTGGAAGCCAGAGGAGGGAAGGGAACCCTGGAGACTCTGGCAATAGCAGCAGTTGGAGCAGTGAGGGGAACTGGACCCAGACCTAGAGCCTGGAAGCTGCACGTTAACTTCTCAGGAGCCTAACTCTTATTTTCACCAACTTACCAAGCCTTGCAACAGACCCAGATGCCAGGTGTACTCCCCTCATCAGCATAGTCCACATCATCACTGACCAAAAATGAAGAATTATAACATCTGGGGTTCATTCAGCTATTTGTCTACCAATGTCATATACAACACCCCTGTTTACAGTGTCCCTCAGCTGTCTACATTGGACATATGAGGTGATCCCTACATGAAAGAATGAATGGACACTGATATGACATCAATTCCAGAAAGACACAAAAACCAGGGCAGAATGCTTTAACCTCCCTGGACGTTTCATCGCTGACCTCAGAATAATTGTTCATAAACAACAAAGCTTTGTAAACCTCTCTGGATGTGAGACTGTGAGGCAAAAGATAATCCACAGATAGGATTGTGTTATGTATAGTTTTAGTAGAGACTCTGGGGGTGCCTATACATGAGTACCGAGTAATTGTAGTGCATCAGAACAGACTCAATTAATTGAGTCTGCTGGATCATGGTAATTACCATGCTCCAGCAGTCTCTTGCGTCTCATGCATTAGTATCCTGTGCTTCAAAATGGTGGTGGGAGCACTTCAACCAAAACTCGTTGAACAAGCTTTAGTTCAAGCATGCCTGCCACCATTTTGAAGTGAGGGGATGCTGATACACAAGATGCTGTGGCACTTTAATTAGAGTGGCTCTTAAAGCCACTCTAATTAAAGCATACCTCTGCAGCATATATAAAAGTGCTCTGAATTTTTATCCCCTTATCTGGATTAGCTTTTAAAACACAGTTACGTTGCTCAAGCGGTTCACTTCTTCATTTATCCTTTTTGATCTCTTCAACTGACATTCTCTCAGCCATGCCCCATCCCCCCTCTCCACCCCCACCCCACAGTCCTCTAGTACCCCTGCCCTCTGCAAGTCTGTTTGTAGCATCTGGCAAAGCAGGTCCATGGGCAGATCTGGCTTGCAAAGAGACTGTATCTAGTTTGTAAGGCTAGGGACAGACATTCAAAAAGCCTGAGCCTGAATTGATTCAATCTTTGCAAGTTAGTCTAACCTGCAGAGAATGAACCAATTTGCAAGTGGATAGATATTCAATTTTGAATCAGGAAACGCAGGCATGTGCTGGCAGTGGCTCAGATGAGAAGCTGGGGAGTGTTAGAGCAAGACTTCTCTTCGCTTCCACAGTTTTGAGCTGAGCTGGGGTGGACACTATGATTAGGGAGACAAAGGGGGAGGGGGAGGAGGAGGGAGGACCACTTGTGTGGAGTGCTTGCATCTGTTGATGATACTGAGCTTTCTAATCTCCCTCTGCCTGCTTCTTCATGCTGTCTGCAGTAAACTGACAGGCACTGTATTACTTGCAAACCATGTCATTTCTCACACCTTTCTCTGTCCCCTCTTGAATACTGACAGATTGCTGCCTTTGAAGTAAGCAAGCCAGCCAGGATCTTATCAGCCCATCAAGAAAACAAAGCCTCTCTCATTAGTTCAAGCTCTTCTTAAACAGCTTTTTCCAAGGAAGGAACAGGGGGACATTACCAGCTGACCTGTGGATTAGTTCCAAAAGGCCATAAGTGGACACTGTCCTGCCTGCCTTTGTTCCAGGGAAATTGGAGACACACCCACAGACACCTCTCAGCATTAGTTATCATGGGGGTGTGTAACAGGGAATTCTAGCCCTGTTACTAGAAAGCAGGCCCACCTCTTTAAAGCCCTAACCTTCTGGGCCCAGAGAACTGGCGTGGAAGAGGTTAATAGCTGGACCGAGCCATCTAGTCAGCTGACTGGAAGAGGAAGGACTATAAGAACCCAGGGCAGAATGGCAATAGGGAGGCAGGCAGCTGAAGGGGAGGGAGTGCATCCCAAAGCTCCAGGGAGGAGCTTGGCGACCTGTCACAGGAACCATGGAAACCCAGTGAGACAACAGACACCCCATGAGACAACAGATGGGATGTGAAACAAGAACCTGGTGTAAATGTATCACTTGGGGTTTTTTATTATTATTTTATTGAGGGCAGTTATGGCACTCAGACGGGACTGTCCATATTTCTTTTGATTATTAAAGACCAGTGGTTTGGGAGAGGCTATTAGCGGACAGAGGAGGCCTCATTTTTGGGACCCTTTATGGAGTGGGTATCCCAGTGCCAATGAGGGCGCAACTTTTGGGTGTCACAGACCCTAGTGCCAGTGAGGGCATAGCTTTTGGGGGCACAGACCCCGGTATTTGAAGGACAATTTTAAAAAGCCAGGTAGGGATGGGTGCACTGGAGTACAGTTATATTTTGTCTTTTTTTTTTGGATGGAAAGAGACAGGCTCAGGTTGCACCTGAGTTTTGAACCCATGACTCACTGGTTGTGGGTCCAGCTCCCATGTCTCTGGGCAAGGGAGTACTGGGCTCCATAAGGGAGCAGGAAAAGCTAGAGCCTCGGAGTCGAACCCTGTTTAATGGGTTTGGATGGGGAGGCCTAGCCAGAGAAAACAGGGGTCAAGCCCTAACAGGAGAGACCCCAACATACCCAAAATAATAGGCAGTCTCCAACTCAAAAAAAAAAAAAAAATTCCATCAAGTCGTGGCAGGAGAGATTAGGGCAGGACTGAAGAATTACAGAGAAGGCCCAAGGGCGCCCCGCGTAAGGCATAGATAACCAGAAAGATGGCACTGGGGAGGGTGACCTGTCACAGGATGGCATGGCCAGATGCTGGCTGGGGTCCATGTTGCTGGGGTCCCAGCTGTGGGAGAGGGAGGATCCTTCCTTGAGCAGTGAGCAAGGGGAGCGGGGGAAGGGGGAAGCCACACAGATGCTGCTGTCTCCTGGCTGCAGTCCCCCACCGCCTTCTCAGCCAGCTGAAGCTCTGGCTAAAGAGCAGAGAAGGCAGGGCCAGCCCTGCTCTCTTAAGCAGACAGACAAGACCAGCCTAGCTCAGGGCTGAAAAGCAAGCTGGGATGCTGGAGGACTCTGATTTAACTTAAACCAGGAAGGGGTCTGGGACAGACGTTCCATAAACTGATTTGACCAATTCTATTTTTTTTTTTAATAGATTTTATAGACGTTAGGGCTGGAAGGGACCTCAAAGATCATCAAGTCCAGCCCCCTGGCCCAAGAGCAGAAAGTCAGCTAGGGTCAAAGGACCCCAGGAAGATAAGCATCCAAGCATTTATTGAGTAAGTCCAGAGTAGGTGCCTGCACCACATCTGGATGGAGTCTATTCCAGGTCTTGGGGGCATGGACAGTAAAGAATTTTTTTCTTATGTCCAAACCAAAATGATCTTGTAGGAGTTTATGGCCATTGGTCCTTGTTTTTCCTTGGGGCACTCTGGTGAACAGATGTTCTCCCAGATCCTGATGAACACCCCTTGTGTACTTATAGGTGGCCACCACGTCCCTCCTGAGCCTGCGCTTTTCTATACTGAAGAGTCCCATGGCTCTCAGCCTCTCTTCATGGGGCCTATTCTCTTGCCCTCTGATCATGCACGTGGCTCTCCTCTGGACTCTCTCAAACTTCTTGAATTGCAGAGCCCAGAATTGGATGCAGTACTCCAGCTGCAGCCTCACCAGGGCTGAGTACAGCAGGAGGATGACATCCTGAGAGTTACTTAAGAAGCATCTATAGATGCAAGCCAGGGTTTTTCTTGCTTTACCAGCTGCAACATTGCATTGGTGGCTCATGTTCATCTTGTGGTCAATCACGACCCCCAAGTCTTTCAGCAGTGGTGCTAGCAAGCGTAGCACTGTCGAGCCTATAAGAATGCTGCAGATTTTTTCCCCCCGAGGTGGAGTACCTTGCATTTATCAGTATTGAACATCATCAGGTTTGTGTCTGCCCGCTTAATAAGCTTATCCAAGTCAGACTGGATCACTAGCTTGTCCTCAGGTATGGACACTATTCTCCAAAGTTTAGTGTCATCGGCTAACTTAGCCAGTGTGTTTCTGACACCAATGTCCACATCATTGATAAAGATGTTGATGAGAACTGGTCCAAGGACAGAGCCTTGGGGGATGCTATTGGTCACCGAGTGCCATAACGATTCACTACCATCGACCACTACTCTCTAGGTCCGACCTCGGAGCCAATTTCCCAGCCATCGGACCATAGTGTAGCCAAAGCCACAGTTGGCCAGTTTTTCCATGAGGACGTCATGGGACACCAGGTCAAAGGCTTTTTTTAAGGTCTAGTTATATGACATCAATCTCTTCTCCCTTGTCCAGGTGATATGTCACCTGGTCATAGAAGGAGATGAGATTGGTCAGGCAAAACCTATACGTGACCAACTCATGCTGGCTATCCCTCAGTATGTTGCCCTCAGCCAGCTTATCCAGAAGGGTGTCCTTGATAATTTTCTCAAGAATCTTACCAGGGATTGAGGTTAAGCTGATTGGCCTGTAATTCCTGGGATCTACTTTCCGCCCTTTCTTGAAGGTGGGTATCACATTGGCCTTCTTCCAGTTTTCAGGTACTTCACCTAAGTGCCACAAATTTTTTGAATATTTTTGCCAATGGAGCTAGCAGGTGTCATAGCCCAACCTTGAGTACCCTAGGGTGTAATCTGTCAGGACCAGCTGACTTGAAGGTGTCCAGCCTCTCAAGGTGATCCTTTACTAGATCAACACCAATGCTGGGTATAAATATGCCTTCACCCTGGCCATCCCATGCCTTGCTAGGCTAGGCGGTCCCATTGGACTTATGAAAGACCGACATGAAGTACCCATTAAGCAGATTGGCCTTTTCCTGGGTGTTGGCTATCAGCTGTCCCATTTGATTCAGCAGGGGTCCAGTGTTACCCTTCCTTTTTTTCTGACTCCCTACATATCTGAAAAAGGACTTTTTGTTATCCGTGATATGTGAAGCCAGATGGAGCTCAGTTGCAGCCTTGGCTTTCCTGATCCACTCCCTGCAGGTACGGACCAGTGCTGAGCACTCCTCCTTTGTCATTCCAACCTTCCATCCTTTATAAGTCTCTCTTTTGAGGTGAAGGAGGTCTTCAAGTTCCCTGCTGAGCCAAGGGGATTGCTGCATCCTTTTGCTACCCTTCCTCCGAGATGGGATGGACATCCCTTGGGCCATTCCTTGCTCCCTTGAGGAGCAACCACTCCTCTTGGACTCCTCTTCCATTCGAGTCGTGGTCCCTTAGGACCTCAACAACAAGCCTCCTGAGCTTGTCAAAGTCAGCTTTCCTGAAGCTGAGGACTTCTGTATTGCTGGACTGACTTGCCAGCTTTGCAGTGGATAGTAAAGGTGATCAATTCATGGTCACTATCACCCAGCTTTCCATCGATTCTTAGGTCACTGACTATGTCATCCCCTTTGGCCAGTACCAGGTCCAACAACACTTTACCTCTCATTGGCCCATAGACTTCTTGAGTCAGGTAGAGCTTGTACACGCACATGAGGAAACTGCGACCAATTGGATTTGGCTGAGTGCTCTTCCCATGAGATGTCCGGGTAGTTGAAGTCTCCCATGACAACCATGCACCAAGAGCATGCAGCCTCAGCCAGTTCCCTGGTGAATTCCTGGTCCAGCTTTTGTTTCTGGTTAGGAGGTCTATAGTAGACTCCTACCATGATGTCCCCTGAGCCATATTCCCCACTATTTTGACCCAGAGAAACTCCAGTCATCACTCCTGGGTGCCAATGTCAATCTGGAGGGATGTATAGCTATCTTTGACATAGAGGGCCACACCCCCACCCTTTTTATCTGTACGATCACACCTGTACAGGGTATAGCCATCTACCTGTGGCCCAGTCATACGTGGAGTCTTACCAGGTCTCCATTATCCCTATCAGGTAATAGTTATTCTTGTTTAGCAGGAGGACCAATTCCTCCTTATTTATTCCCCTAACTCCTGGCATTGGTGTACAGGCAGACAAATGTCCCACTGGGGGCCCTTGCCTTCCCCACATATCATTCCAGGGCTAGAGTAGAGGTGGGTTCCCTTAAGTGCCTTAACCTACTAGATTTACAAGAGTTGCCCAGCGGGCTAGCAGTGGTGATAATCCCTGCAACCCCCAGCAGGTTTAGTTTAAAGCCCAGCCAACAGGTCAGCCAGTCTGGCTGAGAAAAGCCTCCTCCCCAGCGGAGTGAGGTGGAGGCCATCCCTCCCCAGCAGACCACTGCCTCTCTCACCAAAGAGTGGACTGTGATCATGGAAGCCAAAGCCTTCACTTTCAGTTAAGTCTGATACTATATTCAACTAGGTTTATCTTAAACCAGTTTCTGCCATTTTGAAACTGGTTTGTGTGCACTGAACTTCTGTTCTTTTCCAGGTTTAAAGCAGTTTCTGATTACTTAAACTGGTTTATGTGTAATTTCTGTCCCTAGCCTAAAGGGGTGATCTGGCCCCATCTTACCACAGGCTTGTCAATTTCTCAGCCTTTTGATCTGGTCAGTGTTTTACTTATGGCAAAGGGATCCCTCTGGTTGCTTCAGCCAGCTGCGGTAGCCCATGTGAAGAGCTGCTTTTCCTCCCTGCAGCCTCTGCTCACTGTTGCAGGAGTGGGCAAAGGCCCCTGGTGGTGGCAGGGTAGCAAGCTGTTTGCTAAAGCTTGCCAGCCCCTCAAGTAGGCTATCACTTATGAAAGCTTATGTCTTCAATGGAGTTAATCTCTTAAACTGCCACCTTTTCCTGCTTTCTGCCTGACTTCAGGTTAACACTACTAATGACCTTTCTCTCAGTAATGTCATGAAGCCTGTATTAACTATAGGGTGAGCAAAAGGAGAATTCAGCAGACATTTGGATTTAATTTTAATAGAATTGCAGGCTACTATTAGTTTCTTCACTTAATATTTACAGCAGTGTGTGTGTGTCTGTACAATGCTAGACATTCAGTAAAGTCTTTTTGTAGACAATTGTTGCATTCTGCAATCTGTTTGTTGTTGTTTTTTCCAAGGAGCCTTACTTTGTGTAATTGTAAAGCACACTCAGTAGCCTGAAGCAGCTACAAGCATAATGTGGTGGACTTGCCAACAGAGGCCAGCACGTTGGGCTCAAGAAATCTCCAATGTAACTGGTGGAGCATTTTCACCAATCCAACAATGGATTGAAAACTCACAACACAATTGGTGGCTCATTTCCACCAATCAGGAAAGAACAGGAAGGAGACTGCCCAAGAGTCTGGACCTGATTGTGAACTGCACTTTTCAGGCCCAACAGACTTTGGGGGCAGAGTCCCTGGGGGAAATAAAAGGAGCAGTGTGCCCAGCATGTGAGAGATGCATCAAGGAACGGAGGTGAGAGTAGGACTAAGATGAGCTGGGGGTGAGCTGCCCTGTGGGTAGATGCTGCTGCTGCCCTAAAGAGCCCCTCGCCAGACAGGAGAGGCGGACAGCTTCAGCCATAGTCAGTGCTCAGTGCAACTCATGGGGCCAGACCCTGGGAGCAAGAGGCTTGGGTCTGCAATCCCTGGAGTGCAGCCAGGGCTCCCAGCACACAGCACAGAGCCAGACCCTGGGAGCAAGAGGCTCAGGTCTGCAACCCCTGGCATGTGGCCATGGCTCTTGGTGCACAGGGCCAGCAAGACCCCAGGAGCCATCCTTGGCAGCTCAAGACGCCATCTCCTGGCATGTGGCAGGGAACCCGGTGCAGGAGACACTTCATGGAGGGTCTGGGAGTGGACCCAGCCTTGGAGCTATGCAAGGTGGTCTGGGCTTCCAACCCTGAGGGAAAAGCCAAAGCCCCCCAAGAGCACGCGACAGTGCTTGAGGCTCTGACCAGGGAGCAGCCCAGGAGGAGCCAGAGGTTCCAGAGGCTTCTCTAAACAAGAAGTCACTCACCTGAGGGGATGAGGACCACTCGCCTGGACACTGGATTTGTGAGCTGCTGAGGAATAGGGTTCCCACAGGGGAGGGTAAACCCTTCTTGGGCAGAAAGTGGCTTCTGGAAAGAGGGACTGGGGAGGGTCCCTTCTGAGTTTGTGAGCATCCTAGGGGGCTTCGTGTGAGGCCCAAGGGGCAATAAAGGATTCCCTCATGGGTCACTAGAGCGTAATCCAGGCCCCAGGAATGTGGCGGGGCCTTGGGGACCCTTTTAATAGTTTAAGGTTACTTCTATGCTTATGTGCCTTATAATTTGATATTGAGCCTTATATTTCATGATATTGTATTTTATATTTTGTGATATTGTATCTTGTGAAGTGTGTGCTTCTGTACCAGTAAAAAAATGAACATTAGAACGTAAGATCCATATTGGGGTCCTGCTAGGACCCCTCCCCATTACTTACCTGTTTTTACTTGTAACTTACCTGAACCCCAGCCATGGTCATTCATTGTAGGGAAACAAGGTTATTAGTTGTATATTATATGTAAATATCTGCATCAGTTTTATATTAACAGTTATCTTTTAAGGTTCCCTGTAAATATTAATACATTTGTATATAGCTTAATATTGTCCTGGCCTGGCTGTATAGGGAACAGGGAGACTGCACTCCGCTTGCAGTTCTCTCTCACAGCACCCCTGCCTGCTGGCAATTCCTTTCAATCAGAAAAGAGGCTACATACCCTGGGTACACCCGGGCTACAGTAATTTTTCATATATGCTGCTTCTAAATCTGAGTCTTAACAAATTTATTCTTAAACTTGATTTATGATCATTACCACTGGCCCATGAATTATAGGGGTCTGTCATGTATGCTTAGACTCCTCATCCCCATTGGACCATGAGTTAACTGGGTCTGCTCCATCTGTTCGTGGATTCCGTATCACTGGACTATGATAATTTGATTGGGTCTGTTCTATCTGTGCTTGTTTGTAGCATCTGTGGCTATTTCTGTAGATGGGGTGAGGTTTTAGTTAACAGGAACATCCTGAAAGATTTTCAGCCCTATTCAAGAGAAAATCTTTCAGTATGTTCCTGAAACCTCACTCTCTGGCTGCAAAAGCAGCTGGGATCTCCAGGATTCCTCTCCCTCTTCTAGCTTTTGCTGCCTGTCCTGCCACAGGTGGTGGGGCAGTGCAGCATGGTCCAGCCTAGGGAGCTGAGGGTGAGCCTAGGACTGAGGGCACACAGTGCAGCAATTGTAGTGTGAGGGCATGCAGATGTACAGTGCAGCAAGAGAAGTGTCCACATGGTGTGCAGTAGGGCTGTGTGAAGCTTCAATCCCTGATGCGATTCAGCCTGATTCAGTGGCCAAATCTCCGAATCCGAATCAAATCAGAGGACTCTCTAATCTCTCCTAATTGAATCGAAACCCTCTGAATCAATTTGGAAAGAGTTGGAGATTTGGGCATAGACACAGCTTTAAATGTTTTTTTCTATATACCACTAGGCAGCAGGCAGATCTAGCTAGTGAGTGGCTCTGTGGTGCTGTGGGTAGCATATTAGACCTCTAGAAGGTGAAGGGATGCAAAGGTTCTGGGTTTGAGTCCTAGCAGAGTCATACTTTTCTCTTACTGGGGTCAGTTGATCCCAGCTGACTTCCCACCTGTGGTGGTGGTGGGGGTGCTGGACCCGATGCTTTCATGAGGTCCCTTCCAGTGCCTAGTGTCTATGAAATCTATGGATGCTGGGGCGCATGGAGTGAAGCGCTTCTGGGTTCACCACTGAGCATGTGGAGGCCCCCCCCTGCACTCCTGTGGGATGGTCTATGTGCCCAACTTCGCAGCATTTGCAAGTTGCTCTGGTATCTTGAGTTACGTAGAAAAAACATTTAAAGCTGTGTCTATGTCTATATTCTCTGAATCGGCATCGAATCTTCAGACTCAGATTTGGCCGAATCAAATCAGGAACAGTGATCCAAATCAACTGTCCCTGATTCGGGCTGAATCTGAATCCGAATTGAACAGGGCCTGCTTCACACGCCCCTAGTGTGCAGCCTGGAGGGTCTGTGGTTCACCCTGGTACAGCCCATGGGTACGTAACCTCCACTGATGTGACCACAAGAGCAGCAGTTGTTTAGAAGTTAGACAGACCTGATCTAGATGTTAGTTTTAATCTGTAAAATCATACATGGCTTGTTCTTGGCTATTTAGGGTCTATGCCTGAAGTCTGGCAGAGATTATTCTGACCTCAATGGTGCAGAATTAACCTGTTATGTGTTCAAATTAGTCATTTAGGTGCATAGATCAATACACTTCTTTGAATAACCCTCCCTCTTATCAATCTGCTTCATAGCTACTGAGACCAGCTGAAATATTTGAGCTGACTAGCCTTATATTGATCTGTCCCAGTGCCAGCAGCAGGACATTTCCAGATGAGAACCCTCAGCTAGAACTTGCTTTCTCTAATAAAACTAATTATACCTTGATTTCAAGGTTCTTCTAGTTACACTTGGGCATTTATTGATGGGGAGAACTAGATGGATGGACTACATTTGACTGTTTAATAATGTATGTTTATTTTATTCTGGCTTTGGCTCGAGTAGCATGAGACATTAATTTTATTTTCCAATTCGTGAAATGAGCAAATGGGAAAGTTCTGCTCAATTGTACACTCAACAATCTTGAATATGCTTCATTTTCAAAGAATTGCATAGAATTTTATCTGCACAAGGTCTGTTAAAAAACATGGCAAAGTCCAGTGCCTTAGGCTCTGACCTTAAACATGAACCCATTTTGGGTCTGGAAGGAATGTTTAGGATTAAAACCCTCTATATAAATTTGAAATAAATACAGATTTTTTTTTCAGGCAGAATGGAGGTAGGGATCTACAAAAACAATTCAAATGCTTTTGTAGATCCCTATCAAAGATAATAAAAAATTTGACTCAAGTTGAACATGAAGATGACGTATGTTGATAATTGTAATGTGGCTTCTTTTCCCATTCTTTGAGATTTCTAGGATTTTTCTGGGACTGGGGAGCTACAAAGCTTGCTACAAAGCTCAATTTTAGGATCATTGTTTTTTCTGATTTGCTTTTCACATTCTTGTGCACCTAATTAGATTCAGATCAAATGAAGTCATAAATGCCTAGGGATAAAGAGAAGAAACATAAAGGACAATGGGTTTAGATATGGCAGGCCTACAAGTGGAGATGAAATGATGGATTGGTTATTTGAACTTCATATGCAGAGTTGTTCTGACAGGACAAGTATTTTCATGCCAACTGGCTGAATCCATAGTTTAAGCAATATAGTTATATAAGAACAGTACAGAGGGAAAAAAATAGTACAGCCATTTTACAGACATCTGTAAGAATATCTTTAAGATGGCTACATGACAACTTTGCTTTGTGTTTCGAAATGCAATCTTAACCTCACCCACTAATTAGAGCATTATACTGAAGTCTAGAGAAGTTCCTAAACTCTGACAGATTGTGCACTACCAATTTAAAATGATACAGCCACCAGCAAATTTTTCCATTCAGCCTTAAGTACCATCAGCAAATTTTTGTCATGTAAAGTAATTAGAATAAATCTGTCAATATGTACCATTGACAGGTGTGCCCATACCACAGATTGGGAGCTGCTGGTCTAGATTGGAGTGGGGGTTCATGAACGGTGTGTCAAAGCTGACAGGTTACTTGTGTTGAGAGAATTCATGGGAAATACACTGTACTGCCTGGCTGATCCAGACCTGTAGTCAGCAGCAGCCACATGGAAGAGGAAGTGAATGCAGGGTTGGTCAGCCCCTCTGCACACAGCCAAAAGTCATCTAGGGCATCAAGCGCTGGGGTCTCTTCTCTACAAGACACTCATTTCACACTCTGAGCATGTCTTGTTGAAAAGTGGACTCCCCACTAGTAGCAGCTTTCTGACCTCATGAAAACCGTTCAGTCTCAAAATGTGAACCCTCACATTTCTTTTCACTTACTAAATCAGAGGGTCTCTAATTTTTCCCACCATGGCTTCGCAGAGAGCTAGGTCACTACTGCACAGCAGTCCTGTGGCCACCACAGCAATGCTTTAACAAAGCCAAATCATGTAATCAAATACTTCATGCATTGTTAGCTATTTTATTCAGTTAACCAGCTGGAAATAAGGAGCCAGCCTGCTCTCCATGGACCACACCGTGAAACTTCTCTGTTAATAATAGTCTTGCTCTTTGACCTGTTCCTATCTCTCTCCTCAATTGCTACATGCTCTCTGGCGTGTCTGTGCTGAGCTAGCTTGGGTGCTAAAAGCAGTATAGCTGCATAAGCATGCCCCTTGGCTCTGCCCAGACAGAGTACTGTGCCAATGGAGCTTTACTGCTTATAGTACTCTGGGCTGCTTATTTCTGCATTGCAGTACTTTGTGCTACCTGGACACACTGTTTGTGGCCAGACTTAGGTCTCTGTAATCCTAATGCTTCAGTCATCCTCCTGCTTCATCCACTACTTTTTCTTCCTTTCCTCTTCCCATCCTTCCTCCTTTTCTCATCTCTCTCCTGATGAAAACTCATTCCTTCCCCTATAAGAACCTTTCATTTACATCCCTATCACAAAACATCATATTTAAACACAATTAAAAAAAACCTGAACCAGTAAGCCACCTGCAGAGCCAGAAAAGCCCCCTCTGGATCTTGGATTTAGAATCCCTGGCCTTCATTTCACCTTC
Source organism: Crocodylus siamensis (assembly GCF_052110815.1). Classification (NCBI taxonomy): domain Eukaryota; kingdom Metazoa; phylum Chordata; order Crocodylia; family Crocodylidae; genus Crocodylus; species Crocodylus siamensis. The sequence continues at coordinate 43,959,742 of NC_143398.1, read as the reverse complement.
CCACTTCTCTTTTTTGGCAAGACTTGTTAGATCTCTGCTTAAACTGAATCAGTGATTTAGGACATGGTCTTTGCCCCATGGTTTCATAGATTTCATAGATTTTCATAGACATTAGGGCTGGAAGGGACCTCGGAAGATCATCAAGTCCAGCCCCCTGCCCAAAGGGCAGGAAGTCAGCTGGGGTCATAGGATCCCAGCAAGATAAGCATCCAATTTACTCTTGAAGGTGTTCAATGTAGGTGCTTGAACCACCTCCACTGGCAGACTGTTCCAGACCTTGGGGGCTCGGACAGTAAAGAAATTCTTCCTTATGTCCAGCCTGAAACGGTCTTGCAGGAGTTTGTGACCATTCGACCTCGTCATCCCTTGGGGCGCTCTGGTGAACAGACGTTCCCCCAGATCCTGGTGGTCACCCCTGATAAACTTACAGGTGGCCATCAGATCACCCCTGAGCCTGCGCTTTTCCAGGCTAAAGAGTCCTGTGGCTCTCAGCCTGTCATCGTAAGATCTGTTTTCCTGACCTCTGATCATGCGCGTGGCTCTCCTCTGGACTCTCTCCAGCTTCTCCACATCCTTTTTGAATTGTGGAGCCCAAAACTGGACGCAGTACTCCAGCTGCGGCCTCACCAAGGCCGAGTACAAGGGGAGAATGACGTCCCGGGATTTGCTCGAGAAGCATCTATGGATGCACGCCAGCATTTTGGTCGCTTTACTAGCCGCAGCATCGCATTGCAGGCTCCTGTTCATCTTGTGGGCAATGATGACCCCCAAGTCTTTTTCTTCTGTAGTGCTAACCAACATAGCACTGCCGAGCCTATAAGGGTGCTGCAGGTTTTTCCTCCCAAGGTGGAGAACCTTGCATTTTTCGGTGTTAAACACCATCAGGTTCTCGTCTGCCCATTTGCTGAGCTTGTCCAGGTCAGCCTGGATCACCCGCCTATCTTCTGGCATGGATGCTTTGCCCCAAAGTTTGGTGTCATCGGCGAACTTGGCCAGTCCACTCCTGACTCCAATGTCCACATCGTTAATGAAGATGTTGAACAGTATGGGTCCCAGGACAGAGCCTTGAGGGACCCCACTGGTCACAGGGCACCACGATGAGTGACTGCCATCAATCACAACCCTCTGGGTCCGACCACGAAGCCAATTTCCCAGCCAGCGGATCGTGGTGGAGCCAAGGCCACAACTGGCCAGTTTGGCCAAGAGGTGATCATGAGATACCAGATCAAAAGCTTTTTTGAAGTCAAGAAATATGACATCAATCTCTTCTCCCTTGTCCAGGTGATAGGTCACCTGGTCATAGAAGGAAATGAGATTGGTCAAACAAGACCTACCTGCAACAAACCCATGCTGGCTGTCCCTTAGGATGTTAGCCTGGGCCAGTCCCTCAAGGATGGCCTCCTTAATAAACTTTTCTAAGATCTTCCCCAGGATAGAAGTCAGGATAATGGGCCTGTAGTTAGCCGGATCCACTCTCCTCCCTTTCTTGAAGATCGGCACCACATTGGCCTTCTTCCAGTCTTCAGGCACTACACCAGAGCGCCAGGAGTTTTCAAAGACCCGTGCCAGGGGCTGGGCTATGACGCTCGCCAGCTCCTTGAGTACCCTGGGGTGCAGATTGTCAGGGCCGGCTGACTTGAAGGTATCCAGCTTCTCAAGGGGTTCCTTCACGAGGTCAGCATTGATGGAGGGTAGGGGATCCCCCTCACCCAGATTTCCCTGTCCCATAGCAGGCATGGGCATCCCGTGTGACTGATGAAAGACTGACGCAAAGTACCTATTTAATAGGTTGGCTTTTTCCTGGGCGTCAGTTGTCAGTTGCCCCATCTGGTTTAGCAGGGGTCCAACATTGCCCTTGCTTTTCCTCCGGCTCCCCACATATCTGAAAAAGGACTTTTTGTTGTCCTTGATGCCTGAAGCTAGTTGGAGTTCATGAATCCCGTGAATCCCGTACATGGTTATGTACCTACAGCACCGTTACATGCCAACTAAAGGATGATAAGGTGTGCTTTGTTTCATACTGCATGTGTTATGCAGGGACTTACCTTTTTTGTCAGGCTATTGGCCTGCAATAAGAGCAGTCTTAGCGTGAAGAATGACATGTGGACAAGTTCAAACAATGTCCCACATTGTTGACACATGTCCATTACTAGGCTACCGGGTGGCATTTAAGCTCTTCACACTGCTGATGACATCGCTTTAAGATGGTTGAAACAATAAGCCAAAACTGCTTACATTAAATAAATAAATAGCATGAAGAACAAATCCGCTTTTTAGGTAAAGGACTGGGATTTGTTTCATGGCCTATTTCATATAGCAAGCTTTTGCCATGCACCTTTACAATTTCCTTTTGAAAATTTATTTTTGACTGAAGATGGTGTGTTTTACTTATATGCCCTCCTTTCCGATTTCTAGGGCTGTCCACTTCATACAACTAGAGTAAAGAGGACAGTGAGGTTATAATGTGACTATTCCCCATAAATTTCCCATACCACCTTGGTTCAGTGGCTCAGCACCTCTAATTTGCATTTCATTCCCTTCTCCCTTGCCGTCATGCCTTGGGTGTATTCAGGTACTCTCTTCTCTCCTGTTTATAAGCAACAAAAATTTAAAATAAATAAAAGCTAACCCTTCCCACCGAAACCAACATTCTTAGGAAACTTAAAAAATTGCCATGGTAGTGGGCTGCCTTATAAGTCTGCTATCAATTGGTTTAGTCTAGTGAGTCCTCATGCTTCATGAGGATCATGCCTAAGAGCTTGTCTGGGTTATTCCTCAAAGCTTTCCTGGAGTTCACTTGCTCATAGTAGGAATAAATGCCATATTTTGTGTATTAACAACTGTTTTTCTTATTTAAAAGCATTTGGGTATTTCTCCTCTTTATTTGTTTAAATATTAATAAGGTATTTCTAGACCGCTTCTCAGTAAATTAAAAAAATCCAAAGTGGAAACATTACTGGGAAAAGGCATAAAAAGTACAAGGAAGGAGGAAGGAGCAAGTGGGTACAGCAAGGGCTGCTAGGAGGGAGCCAAAAATATGGGAGTTAGGTAGATGGGAGACCATTCAAGCGGAGGTAGAAGGGAGCAGATGACTCAGTGAGGAAAGGCCAACTCTGCTGCCAGATAGACAGAAGGGCAAATTCCCAAGCTAAATAACTTCGTGGCTGATTCTGCCATGGGACAGATATGCTTTGGCTGTAAAGCAATTCTTGATTAGGTTTTGCCCAGTGGAAACCTAGCAGCTCCAGACCTAGAAGCACATGGTGTTCTTGCTGTGCTAATTATGCAATGCACTAAGGGAGTGGGGCAGGCTTGTTCTTCATCTGGTTCTTTGCCAAGTACTAATGAGTTATTACAAATATTACTGGATTAAAAACATTAAAACGCTTTGAAGAAGTGATATAAAAGTACTTGCTATTTCATATCATGTTCTGTTTATTACAAGAGTATTTGCATGTTAAAGGGACACTTCAGATTCAGAATTAGGTTTAACACCTTTACTCTGTTGCAAATAGTCTCTGATTGTTTGCAAGTGATCGTACATTATTTGCAAGTGAATGAATATTGAAAATATAATTTTCTTTTCACCACCCATTCTGCTTACATGCTTTCTGCATATTGTTCAGCTGTGATGATGAGCACAGACCTTCGGGGTATCTTTGTTTCTACTCAGCATTACATGCACTATCACGTTGCTGTAAGCATTGCTGAGGGATTTTATTCCAAACCAGCGCTTCTCACCAATTGTATATTTAAATATATTGAAAAGAACTGAGTTCAGTTTTGTAAAGCTTTTCCCTGTCAGACAACAAAACAATCACAACCCCGAGCCAAACCCTTCCCCCAAGCTCTAAATGTTTGGACCTAAAATTAAGTCATGTTAAGCCATGTTCCAATGTTTAAGGATGTCATGAAGATGGTTGTAAAACTACGCTGAACTCCAATGTGTCAAGTGCTGAAGCCTCCAGGGGACTCTAGATGAGTTGCTAGAGTGCTACTTACACTTTCCTTTAAGATAGCAGTATATACTCACTCTTCTGAAGTCTTAAATTTTGAAGATGATTTAAATGTAAGTATAAGACTTATGCCCTGATCCCACAACAAGAAAGACAGACTTCTGTAGTCTCCAAGCCTTCAGTAAGGCTTTTTGAGGCTCCAGGATCTACCTGCTTCTACCACATTGTAATGTTTGAGGCCCTTATCTTGCAAAAAAAAAATCAATTTAAGGATTATTGGAAAATACATATCAAAATCTTTGCACGCTTGTGGGAAGTGAATCCAATACATGTCCTATTTCTGAATCAGGTATCTAAACAATTAATTCCCAACTAAGCTCCCATGAGATCTAGATTGGTGGTAGAAGGCATTAAAAATCCACCCAACTCTCAGATCTGTTAGTCAAGTATTAGGCTTTAAGACAGCCTGACATCAGGAGCACTGATGTTTTTATAAACACAGCATGTCATGCTCATCCTTAAACACAGACAGTGATAATGGTGCCCAATTTTTTTCACAATAATCTAGAGTTTAAAACACTCTCCCTAGAAACAACAAGATCCGAGTTTTAGGTCTATCTCACCCTGAAGGTATTCAAATCCATATTTCCCAGTTTCCAAGACAGTTTCCTAACATTTAGGCTCTACCTCTTCACTTGCTACCAGGCAGCCAAGATGATGAGATTTATGGGGCCAGAAGGAGAAACAACAAAAGGGAGCCAGACTCCAATGATGAGTTCTCTGGGAGGAGGGAGACCTGGCTTCTCATCTCTGCTGTCACAACTGTTGTTTGTCCTATGTAGGCAAAGACAACAGCATCCAATGGGGTCGGAGGAAGAGGGGAAGAAGAGAGAAAAGAAATGGGAAAGAAACAGGGAGGGAGAAAAGAGAAAAAGAAGGGAAAAAAGGGAAAAAGGAGAAAAGAGAAAGGAGCAGGGTAGAGGCTAGGTCATGTGGGTTCGTAGATGACTTATAAGCCCGATATTTGCTTTCAACAGTCTGCTGCAGCAGGGGCAGGAAAGCGATGAGGACTGGGTACAAGAGGTTTTCATTTTCCTGGACACATTTCTTCATTGTTTCTGCCGTGCATTGCTGTTCAAAGGCCAGTACTCTGTTCCGGATTGATGACCTCTAGGATGGATGGTTACAAATGATTTGCTCCCACACCTCCAGGTTGATGCCAAAACTTTTTAGTGACACCCTTAGGGTGTCCTTGTACCACTTCTTTGGTGCGCCATGAGAACATACTCCATTTGACATTTCGCCATAGAAGATTTTCTTCGGCAGGCGCGTGTTGGGCATTCTTGAAAGGTGGCCAGCCCATCTTAGCTGTGCCCGTTTCAGTAGAGTGTGAATCTTGGGGAGAACTAATTTTCCAAGCACCTTGGTGTCCGAAATCCTGTCCTGCCACTTGATCTTTAGTATCTTTCACAGGCAGCACAGGTGGAAGTGGTTTAGTTTCTTGACACGACACTGGTAGACAGTCCAGGTTTCGCAGGCATAAAGGAGGGTCGGGGAATGATGGCTGCCACAACTATTTCCTTTTTAATCACTGGCTGATCAGGGGTCCCCTTCAAAAGAGAGTGGATGGGGCTCATAGCCTGCTGGTTTATAACCTCGTGGGGCTCATACCCTTGGGTAGGGAATATTTGGGATTAAGTCCCTTTGTCTGCTAAAGGCCTAGAATTTAAATGCTTCACTTCCTGAACAAATGTTCTGACCATAAGGATATTATGTGAAAAAGTGGAACCACATGTCCTCGTATTCAAGAACAAACATGAGGTGATGTGCTTTGCATTACAGTCAGGATTGCTGTCAGTGCAAGTTTGGCATCCTGGTTCAGGTACACACCTTCCCCCCTGGGTAGTGTGGATCCTAACATGATCAAGGCATTTATTGTGCAGTTCTGAGTCACATGCCTATGCTCCAATTTGGAGCAGAAACTCAGGCCACCCCTCTGTCTTGCCCTAGGCAACTCCAGAACACCTAGGCATTGAGTAAGAATCTCCTTTGGAAGAGCCTCTCTTTTCATTGAGTAAATGGGGAGATCAGGCACTTAACTCTTGTTTATTTTGGTTTGCCTGTAATTCAGTGTGATATTTCGAAAGCTTAATTGATTATTTAAAAACAATGCATAACATCTCGTGTTCAAGGTATTTAAAAATAAATTCATTCTATTTTCTTCTAGAATTTTGAGCAAATACATGTGTAAACATAAAAACATGAAAATGCTACAAATAATATTATTTAGTTTAAGAAAATCTTTCAGGGTCCAAACTGTTCAAAATAAGTAAAATATTAGGATTCTTGACCTCAGATGGAGGACCTCCCCAACTCCCTACCTTCCCAATTTCCTCTTCCTGCAACCAGGCATCTGTTCTCCTGAGCAGATCAGATGCCTGGTTGCAGGAAGAGGAGAAATTTAGTCACATGTAGAGAATGTCAAAAAATGTTGCTGTGGGATTAAGAAGAGAGAAGTACAAAGGCTTTGGGAGATGAGAACATGGTGCTAAGGAATAAGTGTATCTCCTGTGGATAAGGACACACATGACACTTAGAATTGTTTAAATGTAGTTTAAACCTTAAGTAGGCAATCATATAAGCCTGTTAAATGCAAACAAAGCTGCCTGGAACTGTTCAGAAGTGTACCTTGACAATCAGTACTACTTTGAACCAGTTCACTGTGAATCAGTTCAGTGTTATGTGTGGACACTAAACATTCCATAATATGGGTCTGGTTAGTTCTCCAGGCATCCCACACTGCACTGCTCCTAAGTCCTTTCTCCCTCCATCCCCCTTCCTTCCCCCCCCACAAATGCTGCAACTGGCCTCTGGTAAGCAGCCAGAACTTTACTCCCCCCTCCTCCCTTTTTATCCCTCTTGTTGCCACTCAGTTATTCAATGAGCAATAGTTCTAACAACTGATTCAGCTTCTAACAACCAGCCCTGCTATCACCCCCTACTGGACTGTATTCCCTCCCCAGCCCTGACAGTGTGATTCCAAGTACTCCCTGCCCATCCAGGCACCCTCAAGTCAGGCAAGCATGCTGTAGAGTGTGATCAAGTGCAACCTACTGTACTTTACTGAACTCATGTTTAGAAGAGAAGGGAAAGCAGAAAAGTTGAAAACTCCCCTAGCCACAGGTCACCCACCCTGTGTGATCCCAAAGCATAAGTACAGGTATTCCCCTCCCTCCTTCCCTTCACCTATTCTGAGGCAATCTAGGCACTTGCTTCCACGCCTCGGTATTGCAGCCACAGCGCTTAACACAGCTGAGAACTGGTTCCCAATCAGTGACATCTGGGAATGGTTCAGTTATTACATGCATGTCTACATCCTCAGGTTTGCCTGTGCTAGAAATATTGCTTTATGCATATGCTTACATATACAGCCTGACAAAAAAGAGACTTCTCTTTTACTTAAAATTAAATGCATGAAGTTTATATGGGACAAAACAAAATTTATATAAAAAGAAAGTTCAAACAATAATGAAAACTGGTCCCAAAGTGCCGGTCAAACAGATGTTTAGAGTTGTGCTTCTGCAAATGCTTTCAACCAGCACAGCTTTAAACGTCGGAAATCTGCCTTGAAATCAGTGGAATGGTATCTGTGATTCTGAGTATATGTGAAGCTGTAGCCAAACTTTACAGTGGCCATTGTACATCCATCCTCATCTAGTAAAACTGACTCTACATTTTGCTATTAATACTCAAGAGATTTTAAATCCTTCGTCTTTAATGGTAACATTTTGGATGTTGGCTCAGATACCTGCTAAGTCAGTTGCTGGTGTTGGTTGTCTTCATTAACTTGAAAACAGCAAATTTCTTCAATCTGTAGCTCCTTGGAAATATTTCCCAAAATTACCTAGTGAATGATACTCCTCCTTGAAACACTTAAAGTCTGTCTAGCTTTTGTTGAATGATCTACAAGTTCATCAAAATATTTTAGGTATAAAGATTTTCTTCCATGCTGTGTCAGTATAATAATGTTCACAGGAAAATTAGCATGGACCAGCTGGAATCCAGGCTGCTTTTTATGACATTTTTATTTTATCTCCTAAAAGGTCAGTAACATTTTTCAATGGATCTATATTCCCAATAGGCACCTAGTTCTCTTCTGTAGGTACCTAAAAAGCAGACCAGTTCAAAGATACCTGGGAGAAATATTTTGTCGACACATTCTTCTCTGGTAACTTTAAATTTTCAAAGGTATTAAAACAACTAGACCAGGGGTTGGCAACCCTCAGTTCTCTGAGGGTGTGCCAGAGCATGGCACATGAGACCATGTTGCTCAGCATGCCAAAATGGCCTAGGCTCTAGGTAGCTGCTGCCAGCTATGGAGCCTGGGTTGCAAGCCCTGCTGCAAACAGCCCAGGCTGTGTGGCTGTCAGCAACTACCCAGAGTCCAGACCAGCTGCAGCCAGGATGCTGCAAACAGCTGCACTGGGCTCCGGAGCACTTGGCTGGGCTCCGTGGTGGTACGGCTGCACGTGCACCTCCAGCTGGACAGCAGGGAAGTGGCTGGGGTTGCGCTACCCCAGGCCCTTCTCCTGTCATCTGCCCAGAGGCACGTGTGCACCCACCATCATCATGGAGCCAGTGCCAGGGCTTCAGAGCCTGTTGAAACTGTTTACAGCCTCCCAGCTGCCTGCCACAGCTTCCCCAAGCTCTGAGCAGCTGCAGCAGGCAGCAGGTAGGCTGCAAACAGCTGCGCTGGGCTCTGGAGTGCCGATGCTGGCTTTGTGGTTGGTGGCAGCTGCATGCACACTCTGCACACCTGGCCCCTTCCCCGCCTTCCACCCGAAGGTGCACATGCACCCTCCACCAGCAATGAGGATCAGGCCCCTCATGGCTCCTGCAGTCTGCCCCTGGCATGCCAAGCTGAGGCATGGAGTACTCTGGCCAAAAACATTGCCAACTCCTGAACTAGACCATGTTTTAGAGCCAGAAAGTCCTCAGAGTAAGACAAATAATATAGGTGTGTGTTTGTTGCTTGTACAATCTCTCATTTGCTAATTACTTTGTCAGGATCTGCTTTTTGTTTGCCTTAGGTTGTTTCTAAAGATATTCCAATGAGATGTGCATCTCAATGGAAATTGGATAGTCCCTGTCCCCACCCCGTTCCTCTCCCCCCACTTAAAGCAAGACAGCAGTAAAATATCTATTTTGCAAACAAATAAGGGACATGGCCAAAATAAGGGGTTTTGTGTGTGCTACAAAGTCAGTCAGAAGTGTTTAACTAGCATATATGTTAGAAATCTAAGGGTGGGATACTCCTCTGAGATTTGGACCTGCCATTACTACTGAAGAAGAGTTGGGTAAGGGTTCTTTTAGCCCTATCCCCCCTTCATTGGAACCTCCTTTTGTGGTGAGAGACCTCAGAGCCACTGTAGCTTGGTCAGCCTTCTTCATAGCTGGTTGCAACCTATAGCTGCATTGCCAAGTGCCAGAATTGAATTCACAAGTATCGCCCGTCAGCAGTGAGACTTGGCAGGAGAGCATGTAACAACAGCCACACAGGGTATTATTATTATTATCAGTTTCATCATCAGTGCATCTCGTGAGAAGTAACTCATTAAACCTCTAAAGATGCCTGTGAGGAAGCAAATACATATTATAGTGTCACTTTGGACAGGTGAAAAAAAATGCAAAGGAGAGGTTAAGTGATACTCAGGGTTAGAACAGGAGAGAAAGAGTCAGTATTAAAGAAGACAGAGTTCCAAATAAAACATGTCTGGATTTCTAACTTACGTTGAAGTCACTAAATCAACATTCTTTACATATCCTGTCCCAGCATTTGCAGACTGAATAAGATTTGGCTATCTCCAAAGTCTGGGCTGCCTTCTCTGTCCTGCTGACAAAATCTTTGTTCTTTATGAATCAGCTGTTACTTTGACTACTGCAATCCTCTTCTCTCTAGGTTCCCTGACTCACTTCTTTCCCATGAACCCTGTCCACAACATTCTGAAAAAAAAAGTCATCTGCTCTCCCAACGCTACAAACTCCCCATTTCAATTTCCCACAAATCTCCCTCCTGCACAACTTTACTTAGAAGAAACTTCTTGGTTCTTCTAAACCAGGGTTTGGCAATGTTTTTGGGCAGAGTGCCCAAAACACCCACAACCTCGCTTGTAAGACGTTAGCATGCCAGGGGAGATGGTGGGGGAACCATAAGGGGCCTGATCCTTGTTGTGGCAGCATAGACCCGGTCCCCTCCCTGCTGTCTGCTCCAAGGCATGCGTGCAAAGCAAAATGCCTTTGTATGCCATGCTCTGGCACCCATGCCAGGGGCTGCCTACTCCTGCTCTAAACTCTACCCCTGCATAGCTCCATTTACCTATTAGCCCCCTTTGCACATCTTTTGCTCTGCCTATTTGACCTATGTCCTTGCTCCCATTCACATCTCTATGCTTCATGTTGCCCCTATTACCATGTTGCTAGGTACCTATCTCCACTAAGATGCCTAGCAACCTTGTTTCCTTCCTTTTATAACCTCACTTCTTGCCTTTTACCTTTCCACCAAGAAAGGTGTACTAGTGGACCCCCTTTTTTAGTATTACTATCTTGTCCAGTCATAGCTGTGTTAAAATAACACTGATTCAGTATACTCTGCCTTCCCACTAGAAGCAAAATGCACCCAAAAAAATCAACAAAATGTAGCAACTCAGAATGATTGTAATCAAGTCAGGTTTCCCAAGTGGCTTTCTCCTACTTGTATTTTGTAACTACTTAATCCTTCCCTCTCTTATGACACACACAATTAGTTGATGATCTCTTTGTGTTCATGCATAAATTATCTGTTGCTTCTACGTAAATTAGATTGCAGGCTCCTTGAGGCAGAGTGCTTGTTTTATAGCCAGTAATTATTTTTAGTTTCTATATAGCAATAGACCACACACACTGGTCTATTATCAGTTCATCCATGTTTAATATTCCCATTCTGGCAGTCCATAAAGACCTCCACCCAGTGGGGTCTCCACTGGTAAGTAGTGTGCAAACATAGTGATGGTGTTCAGTCAGTGGTGATAATGCCAAGCCGGGGTGATTGAGTCAAGAGCAGTGGCTGCTGACCCATGTGCAAGAAGTAGGGTTTTTTGTTTTGTTTCTAAAATCCAACAAGTTACAGTTCCTGCCTTAAAGCAGCAATACAATCACACTGTCACCCACAAGACAGGGAAGAAACATTTTGCTCTGTTATAAGCAGTCAAGAAGTTAATTTTTGAGTGTTATCCCACCTGTATATATGCCCCAGTGACATTGATATGCCTCTACACTTACAGCAGTGTAAAATTATGCAGTAATTCCAGTTTGTTTGCCCACCTTTTAATAGCTTGCACCAAATCCTTGGCAGAACCAAGATAAAAAGGGAAAGTGAGATTGAATTTCCTAGTTTAAAAGGACTCTGTTTTCTATCCTTTAATAGCATTGCTGCTAAGAAAGTTAACTTTATCTGTTTTCAACAAAGAATCCCTGTCAGTAGAGTTCTTCCACTAGATGGGAAACAGGAGCCGACTGGATACACCAGTGGGACCTGATTCTGATACTAAGCTGTTTTGTTTTCATACATTTCCTATGCTAGAATAGTTCACTGTTCTGAAAACCATTCTCAACCCTTTGAATGGCTTTTAAATACTTGGAAGCCACCCAGAAAATACTTGCAAGGAACTTCAGCTGGTGTAAATCTACTTATCACTTTCCACTTCAGAAGGACTATGCCAATTTGCACCAGCTGGGGATATAGTTCCTCAGGATTTCCACGTACCTTCTGATTTAGAGTTGATGTCAGTTAAACTAAGAACAGCTTCTTTGAGAGCTACTTTAGTACCATTGTGGGCTCAAGGTAGATGAAAATGTCAGTAAATCCTGATACTATAAGGCTGTGGATTAGTGGACAGTTTGAAATTTCCCAGAATCCACTGGATTTGGAAACTGCCAGAAACTGTAAGTACTTTGAGATCTTGGTAAGTACAGGAGTTTAGAACAGTGTTGGTTCTAACAGGAGCCAGGGCAAAAGTGAAAGTTCATCTGAATTCCTAATGACTGTGGGGAGTATATTCATTCTCAGGTTGGGAAACTGCCTCTGGCTCCACCCTGATGGGAAAAAGGACCTGTCACTCTTCTAAGTATGCAGGGAAATATGCTTGCCTTGTATAAAGGACAAGGATTTTTCTTTGTGAAATATTTTTACAAATATATATTTGATGTAAATGTTTGGATTTAAAAGAAAGGTTAAGTATTTCTTCTGTAGCTCCCTTCTTATAAGACAAGGCCTACACTGATTCTTCCTATTATTTAATAGAAAAACCACACCTGCCTTTTCCTACCTTAACTCTATCTTGGAGCAATTTTTTCTAGAGATCTAAAAATCTAGACTTATCCAAGTTATACCTTATATTATTTTAAGGGTCTCTTTCCTTCCTAAAAGAAGAGAGGAATGTTTACAGTATGACTTTATTTCATTTGGTATGCAGAATCATTGTTAACTGCTAATCTACTTGTTAAAACTTTTCTATCTCCCTCATCTAGTTGCATTGTAAGTAATAGAGGCTGGCATTATCTGGTAACACAGGATGATATCTTGCAGTAACAAAGAAAAGGTGCACACAGGGACAGAACCCATGCCTTATACATCTAGTATTTAACTTTTACTTTTCCATGAAGTAGGCAGGAAAGCAGCACTGTTTTACAGTTAGTGTGGCCAACTTTTGCTGTTGTTTAGTAACAGTGGTACCTAGGGTTACGTCTACATGGCACAATATAGAATTGTACGGAAATATCTGAGCTTGCTCTAAAATAGGTTAGCTTGGGTACCTGAGCAGTGTAACTGTAGTAGTTACTGCTGCTGAGAAGCAATATATAAATTAACTGCAGCAGAGCACTGCACTAATGAATCTATGCTACTTCCAGTAACCAAAGTAATTTGCTCAGAGTTAGCTTGGTGTTGCAGAGCACTTAAGTGCCCTGCTCTTTAGCAGTGAGTGGGGAACCCCAGCTGCTAATTACCAGGGCAACCAGAGGGAGCTAATGGCCCACACCTGCCAGAGGCCAGCTGACCAGAAGGGACAGGGCCTGGCCCACATATAAAACCCAGGGCTGAGGCCAGAAGGGTAGTTCCCTGCTAGTAGCTATAGGGGAAACAGCTCTCCCAGAGCAAGCAGAGAGGAGAAGCTGGACTGGGGGAAGGATAGAGCACCCCTGATGTGGCAGGAATAATGTTATAGATGAGCAGCTTGAATTTATGTTACAGCACAGGGGCTTGTGTTTTGCTTCTTGTTGTATAAAATGCTAGTGGTTTGGGTGAGGCTGTTAGGGGGTGGAAGAGGCCTCTTAGGGGACCTACAGTAGCGTGGGGGCCCCAGCCCCAGAGAAGGTGGCTGTGATTCTATGAGTGCCCAGAGGGGCGCGGTGCAAGCCAGTGTTGCAAAAAGCGGTTCGTTTCTTTGGAGGCCCGCAAAGATCACAGACACACAAACATCAGCCGGCACAAAAAGATATATATTTGTTTGCAAACAAGGTCAGAGTGGGGCATTGATGCCCAAATCAGCTTCTGACAAACTAATTGTGTTTGATGGAAAATGGAATTTATCTTCTCTCTCCTGAGCACGTGTGCAGACACCGGAACTCTTACAGCTACTTCCGTTTCATACAAGCATACATGTAGTTACATCATTACATACATCGCATGTATAGTATAATTTGCTACTTAAGTATGCAGGGCGGAGAGGTAAATATGCATCGGCTTATTAAGCATGCCCAGAAACTACAACAGTTCGCCAAAAGTTCATACCCCAAGGCCACAGTCAATTGAATTCCAGCTTCTGCAATCAGCATGAGAGAGGAGCCTTGGGCAGTATTTCTTTCTTATCAGGTGCAAGATGCAAGCTGCGCATTTTTAACAACAGAGCCCAGACCAAACAACGTTGGTACCATCTACGAGGCTTGGGCCATGGTAAAGGGGCAGTTGGAGCCATGCATAGCCCATAAGACTGGGGTGCACTGAGAAACCCATTATAGAACAGGACCAGGGGACAGCAGGAAACCGTGTCCAAAAGGATGAATAGGCAGCCTCCCTATTATACCATAACATCAAAGACGTGGCTGGCAAGACATGAGGGTGCTTTGAGGCAAACTTGGCATGGTAAGGGGGAGCTAGGGGACGTCACAGCCACCCCTAAGACCCTGCTCCATGACACTTTGCTATTTCTAGATAGCACTGTAAAGACTCCTAGATTATTTGGCTCAGCAAAACAACTTGCTCTGTGACTTTGGTTAAATCACTTAACCTGTCTGTGCTTTACCTGTAAAATGAGGATAATGGTGTCTACCAGGAGAGTTGTGAGTATAAAATGAGCTTTGTTAAGTTCTTGGTAGAGCTAGCTGGAAAACTTTCATAAACATTAAAAACTCCTAGTTAACACATTGAAACATCTGATTTTTTTTCTCTTCTGTTTATATTCTAATGAAACAGTTTGCTTAAGGAAAACTAACCTAAAGTTTAAGACTTTCATTAAAACAGATAGGGTACGCTGCCGGAGAACACAGGATATTTTCTTAGCAGCTGACCTTACTCAAATTTATTGTCATCTTTAAAAAAGGGAATATTTCCATGAATTGACACTTTATCACCTGCTGTATTATGCACTCTCTTATCCGTCAAGTAGAAATATGAAAAGCATAAACTTTGACACGCAATTATTAAAAAAAAAAATTAAAAAAAAAATCTTAGTTTTTTTTTTTATATCTACTACTTTTGAAAATAAGAGTTTTTACTCTTTGGAACAACATCAAATTTCATCTGTCAGAATTTTCCCCCTAAATGGAAATTTTTGAATGTCCGCCATCTCTAGTGCTGAGTGGTCCTTCAAGGAAAAGTGGTATAGAAATGCAAAAAATGTATGGGCCATCCAGGTCCCAATCTTTTTCAGAGATTCAGAAATACATTCAGCCCCATCACTCTTGGAAAAGGGCCAAGCCTGCATACCTCTTCTCTAGAAGCCCAGTCTTAGATTTGACACTTGCAAGTGGGTGGAACCTGCTCAAAATGTGTCATGTCCTTGACCCCTTTGCCTACCCACAAGTTTTGCTGCAGCTCCCTGACAGCTGTCAGTGCAGAAGGCAATCTCACTTTTCTCCAGGGAAAAGTGAAATTGTGCTTTTAAAAACAAAAAAAACAAAAAAAAAATCCCTTCATTTTGTGAGAGCACTTCCAGCTGACCTACATTTCTGGTGGGGAAAATTCCTCAACAGCTCTATTTACAGTTGTCAATTTGAGGTGAAGGAAGAAGTAGGATTAACACTAAGAGAAAGGGAAACACACTGGATATGGTGGTACAATCTCATGATTATTCAGGTATTGTGTCTGCACATGGTTCCATTGAATTATTTTTTAATGTTAAATATAACTTACTTGTTGCAGGCAGGGTAGAAGCAGTGCTAGGCATCTGTTACCTTCTGATTTTTATTAAAAGGTTGATATTTTGGTCTACAAAAAATGAGACTGCTCGCAGCTAATTAACATGTCAAATCACATTAAGGCACATAACAATTCAGAGCATGGCTGCAGTCGGAGGAAAACTCCAGATGATTATTTATCACTCTTATTTACAGAGACTCTTTGATGTTCTTGGCACTGCACAAAAAGAGATGAGCACAGCCGTTTTCCTGTGGAATTTGTAACCTAAGGACCTTGTGCCACTTAAGCAGAGGTCTAGGTTGGGAGAGAGCAGAGTTGCAACATTTCATGCTATGGGAGCGTGCCAGCTGTGATGCTCTTTCAGACAGTAAATCATACGTACAAGGATTGCTTGGCCAGCTCTTCCATTTTCCTTTGGGCAATGTGCATACCCATGGCCTCAAAGAATTGTAAATGCAATGAATGTTTGAACAGGGTGACTGTCCCAACAGTCTTTATAAGCACCCATCCTAATCAAGCCCTAATTCACTAGACCAGTTCAGACATAAAATATGCTGCATATGCAAACAATGGTCACATCTCAAAGTGGTCCAAGTCACTACTCTAACTGAAAGCAGTCTTACAAATATTTGTTTATATACTCAGTTTAAGTGCACTTGGCATAGAAAAGTGTGCTCAAGATGGGGGAACAAATAATGGTGGTCATCTGGCTGTCAGGGTTGCTAAATGGGTTAGACAATGGCTTGCTGTCAGCCTTGGCCATTTTCAAGAGGCCTAGCTAAGCTACAGAAGTGCTGCTAAACAGAAGGCCCAAAGGCTGTTTATGAGTGCCTGTAGTATGAACTTTTGCAGGTTCATAGATGCTAGGGTCAGAAGGGACCTCAATGAATCATCAAGTCCGACCCCCTGTCAGTGGCAGGAAAAAGTGCTGGGGTCATCTTACCCCAGCCAGGTGCTTGTCCAGTCTCTTTTTGAAGACCCCCAAGGTAAGGGGAAGCCCATTTTAGATTCTGGCAACCCTAACCATGAAGAAATGTCCAGCCTAAATCTATTCCCCATCAGCTTTTGGTCATTGTTCCTGGTTATTCCAAGGGGTGCCCTGGTAAACAGCATCTCCTATCTTCCTGCTGCACTCCCACCACCAGTGAATTTGTATACTGCCAGAAGATCCCTCCTCAGCCTTCTCTTACAGAGGCTAAAAAGGTCCAGGTCCCTCAGGCTTTCCTCCATAGGGCTTTTCCAGCAAGCCTCTAACCATACGAGTGGCCCTCCTCTGGACCCTTTCAAGGTTGTCCATGTCCCTCTCTAATTGTGGCACCTGGAATTGGATGTAGTAGTCCAGCTGTGGTCTGACCAGTGCCACATGGGGGGGAAGCATCACCTCCCTGGATCTGCTTGTGATGCACCTACTAATGCATGACAAAGTGCGGTTAGCTCTGCTAATTACTTCATCACATTGACTTGTATTCATCTTGGAGTCCACAATGACTCCAAGATCTCTTTCTGCTGCTGAGAAGGTCATCCCCTCCCAGCCTATAAGTATGCTCATGATTCCCTCTCCCTAGGTGCAGCATCTTGCACTTGTCCTTGTTGAACTGCATCCTTTTGTTCTCTGCCTAACACTCTAACCTGTGCAAATCTGCCTGGATTTGGCTTTTTCCCATCAGTGTGTTTACTTGTGCCATAGTTTGGTGTCGTCTGCAAATTTGGACAGAGTGCTTTCCACGCCCTCCGTGTTGCCGATGAAGATATTCAACAGTACCAGCCCAAGAACTGAGCCTTGGGGGACCCCACTGCCCACGTCTTTCCAGGTCGATACCAACCCGTCCACCACCGCTCTCTGGGTACAACCCCTAAGCCAATTTGACACCCACATGACTATAATCATCTATGGCACAGCTGTTCCTATCCTTTATGAGAAAAGGATGGGATACTGTGTTGAAGGCCTTGTTAAAGTCCAAGTAGATGATGTCTACCTTGACTCATGCATCTAAGCATTTAGTAACCTGGCCACTGAAGAGCTCTACTTTCTCTCTCCTATCTGCCACTAGTTGCCCTTTTTTTATCCTGTAGAGTTCCTATGCTGCTTACATGTGTCCCAGGACTAGGCAGGGAAGATGTGAACTAAGGTTCATGGGTTCATAGATGTAGGGTCAGAAGGGACCTGAGCAGGTCATCAAGTCTGACCCCCTGCTCTGGGCAGGAATGAATACTGGGCTCATATGACCCCAGCTAGGTAATTATCAAGCTGCCTTTTAAAGACCCCTAAGGTAGAAACCAGCACCACTTCCCTTGGAAGCTGGTTCCAGATCCTAGCCACCCTGACTGTGAAGTAGTGCCTTCTGATATCTAGCCTGAACCTACTCTCAATCAACTTGCGGCCCTTATTTCTTGTTACTCTGGGAGGTGCTCAGAGGAACAGAGTCTCACCCATTCCTCACTAGTTCTCCTGTTAAGTTTTGTAGATGGCCACTAGATCCCCTCTCTGACTTCTCTTGTGAAGGCTGAACAGGTTCAGGTCCTGTAGCCTCTCCTCATAGCGAGGAGATCATGTAAGTGGCCCTCCTCTGGACCCTCTCAATACTGTCAACATCCCTCCTGAAGTGTGGTGCCCAGAACTGGATGCAGTACTCCAACTGCAGCCTGACTAATGTTGCACAGAAGGAAAGGATCGCCTCCTTGGACCTGCTCATGATGCATCTGTGGATACATGACAAGGTGTGGTTGCCTTACTAACCACGTCATCACATTGGTGGCCCATGTTCATTTTAGAATCAATAATGATTCAAAGATCTCTTTCTGTTTCTGCTTTTGAGATGGGAGTTCCCTAGCGTATAGGTACGCTGCTGGTTCTTTCTGCCCAAGTGCAGCACCTTGCACCTGTCAGTATTGAATTCCATCCTATTCACATTTGCCAACCCCTGTAACCTTTCCAGGTCCAGTTGTATCCTGTCCCTCCCTTCTAGCATGCTCACCTCACCCCAAATCTTGGTGTTTGTCAGCGATTTTGAACAGGGTGCTTTTCACCCCCTTGTTCAATTTCTTTATTAGCAATTTGGACAGTACGGGCCCCAGGACCAACCCCTGGCGGACTCCACTGCCCCCGTCCCTCCAGGTTGAATAAGACCCATCCACCAGCACTCTCTACATGTGGCCTCCTAGCCAACTTGTAATCCACCTGACTGTGTAGGTATCAATGCCACAGTTGCCTAGCTTTTTAATGAGAATAGGGTGGGAGACCATCAAAAGCCTTCCTGAAGTCCAGAAGCTATCCACCACAACAACTACATCCAATGATTTTGTGACCTAATTGTAGAAGGGGGTTAGTCTGACAGGACCTGCCCCTAATGAACCCATGCTTGTTGCCCTTGAGCATCATCCCCCCTGCTGGTCCCTCACAGATATGTTCCTGGATACTTTCGTCCTGGGGAAGCACTTTGAGAAAGTTAAGACTAACAAGCCTATAGTTGCCTGGGTCCTCCCTCCTCCCTTTTTTGAAAATGGGGACCATATTGGCCTTCTGGCTAGGTGCACTTCTGGAAGAGCACCACGTAAACAATGGTCACATCTCAAGGCAGTTCAGCTGGGAGCTAAGCCAGCCCAATGCTGCTTTTTCCAGCCCCCTGCTCTCCAGCTACAGCCTAGGCACCGCTTTCAGCCAGTGAGAAGCTGCACTGGGGCCAGGCAGTTGGAAGCTGTATCTGCACTGCCACTGCTTCTCCCCCAGCTCCTGCTCCTTCATTTCTGGGCTCTGACATGGCTCCCCACTAGCTAGAGGCTATACCTGCACCACAGCCAAGGAGCAAGCACCTGGCGGAAACAACAGTGGCACAGGTACAGTTGCCTGGACCTAGTGCAGCTCCTTGCCACCCATCCCTGATACAGGCAGGTCAAAGCCTTCCAGCTCTGCAAGCTAGATGCAGCATCTCTTCAGGTTAGAGCTGGTCTGCAGACCATATGTTGCAAATGCCCTGTCTACAAAGATCATACTCATGTTAAGTACAGGTGAACTAGTAACTTTATATTTGTTAATATTTATTCTCTAGGTTAGGGCCATCCAACTAGTGCTGTGTAGGTTGCATGTGGCCTGCTGCCTGGCAACCACTTCCCACATCCTTCTTGCTGAAACAGAAGCCAGTCTCTGGGATTCTGATTTTGCTACCTGTTCCTGCCCTGGCCCCTGGGCTGAGAATGTACCTGGGGTCACACCAGCACACAGTGTAGTAGCTGGGGGAAAGGGAACAGTTCAGAGGGGTGCCTATAAAGATGCATGGTGCAGTAAAGCAGGGGAAGGGGGGGAGGGGCATCCATGTGTCATACCATATGGCATCAGGGCATCAGGTGACATCCCGCAGGTGCTGTTGACAGTGTTGATGGAGCCTTTTCACTTGTGGCTTGCCCCAGCATTTCCCATAGGTGTGCAGCTTCTGGTCACTTAGAATTTGGACAGCCTTGCTCTAGATAAATCATGATAAGGTTTCACATGCATTTAACAGTTGGTATTCAAGCCAAACTTGTTTGGTTCTGATTGTTTGCGGGCCTGATAAAGCCTGAAACTAGTCTTTTGAAGTCATTAAGAGTTTCCATTTTCTTCAGTAAACATTAGTTCAAGTGTGTCATGGGGAGGACCCGAGGGACGGACCCCAAGGAGCCAAGAAGAACCCCAGGGGTCAGGAAATCACCGGGACAGTGAAAAGGGGGGGAAAAAAAAAAAGAGAAAATTCCTCGCTTGTAGCAGGATCCACGGCGAAACCGGAAATGGTAGCGGGATCCAAGCGGCTCGTTAGCCACGCCTTCATACAACTGCGGCCAGCTGAGATGATGGGCAGCAGGGACCAGACGAGGGAGATGAGAGGCACCAGTGAGGAAAACGGGATGAGACCCAGGGGATCGCCAGCCAGGAAGCCACTCTCAGAACCCACACAGCAGGGAAGGAGAAGGAGGATTGTCTCCCGCAGCATGGAAGAGTGCTGGGGAGCCTGCCGCAGGGAAGACGGTGCTGGCAGTGGCTCAGAGAGAGACGAAGCAGAGGTATCCCGCCCTGACCGAAGACGCGAGTTAGATGACCAAGAGAAGCAGGAGGAGGTGAACAAATCTGTGGCGGTAGCCCTAGGCGGAGAGGCCAGCAGTGGTCAAGACACCAGAACAGGTGGGACCATCGTGTTCTCAGGAGGGCGCGAGAAGGTATCCCCAGTGGAGGACAAAGGACATAGGCAGTGTGAAGAGCTACGGAAGATGGACCCCAGCATTACAGAGACGACCCAGTGGGAGACGTGGGGAAGATGTACCCAGAGGGACCACCCTGGGGTCCAGCGAACTCGCAAGCTGGGCTAAGAGTAGAAGGGGGGACACAGCAGTCTGCAGTCCAGGACGGACTCAGTTTAGGGCCAGCTAGAGTCCTTAGGGGTCCGGGGGCCTAGTGTGGTAGGACCAGCTGTAGGAACAGGTGATAAGGGAGCGGAGTGCCTCTTGTAAGTATCTTTCGTATTTTTTTTTTTATATTTTTCCTTTCTGTTTTATGTTGCCCACCTTTTGGAGGGGTTGTGAGGCATGGTAGAGAGCCCAAGTGTTGACTAAACCAGAAAAAGGGGGTTTACAGTCTCAAGGAAGGCTAGACAGCTGTGAGACTCAGCGGGTAGGACAAGGGTTTGGTCCGGCTGACCTATAGCCCATCTCTGCGAAAGGATGCAGGGCAACAACAGTCGGGGATTTGGCTGAAGAACATCAGGAACCCGTCGAGGCAGAGGGGAGGTGGAGCCTTGCAGAATACCATCGTCCAGTGGTGCCACAATGAAAAGGACCCCAATAGTTGGACTCCCCTCACCACTGAAGAAGATACAAAGTCGTGACAGGCAAGATTAGGGGAGAGACTACCTAGGGAAGGGACATCTGGACAGGACTACAGGGATGGACAAGTGGGCAACTTCCAACATCCGGGGCCATGCTGTGTGTGACCGGATGTTCGAGGCCAGATGGGCACAAAGTGTTTAAACAAACATGACTCTTGTAATCGTGACAACAGCTTGAAGCAGTCATTCGGACTTTGACTCTTTCTGGGTGGGAGAAATTTATGAAGAGAGGAACAATTGGGAATTAGTAGGTTCTTTAAAATCTTCTCCTTAGCTGCATGTGACTTGGCCAGCACATCATTCCTCATCTGCTATAAGATTTATTGCTTTATGGCAATGTGTTTTTTCATGCTTATATGAAAGCTTATATGAAATGGTGTATGTGTTAGCAGGATGAAGGGAAACTGAAACAATAAATATTATACCCCTTTTCATCTTGCATCTCAGATTAACTGTTTGCTGAATTCTGTCTTTTTTTGGGAATCTTCAATGTATGATGCAGAGTTAAACCTCAGGGCTATTGCATGTAAATCCCTAATAAGTAATTCTAGTAGTCCCCCCCATCAACTTCGGAAGAGAAAGCAGGAAGAAATGGTATGGTGTTCTGTCAGGCCTTATCTAGACACAGGATTATTTTGCAATAGCTATTCTGATTTTAAATTCATAGCCTACTTTATTCTAGAATAACTTTTGCCTGTAAACATTGCCATTAATGTTTGCCATTAATAAAGCACATCCAGGAGACATTGTAAACAGTATTAAAAACATAATAAATAATATTTGGAGTACAATGAATAACTTATAAACAAAACCTGCTAAATAGTAAATCTACTGGTATTCATTCTAAGACTCCTTTATTGCTGTTATTTAAATATAAATGCAAAGTTAACCAAACTATTTCAAATTTCATGCTTTACACATGCAAACATAGTCCTCTCTGATCTCCTTGCAAAGATTCTTTAGGCTCCATAGTGTGATCTCTGACTTCATAAACAGGCAAATATTAAGCAGAAACTAAGAATTACATTATCTTTTAAAATGGTATTAGAAAGCCCAATACAGAAACACTGTCCAGATTTAGTGTCAACACATGGCAACAAGAGTGCTTGAAAGAATTCAGAAAAAGTAAAGAATGAGCTTTTTCAGTACTTACCCATACAGTTTTATTCAAGTGAAGGTCTAGCATTGACTTGATCACAGTCTACAAGTTCCCACTTGGACAGAACTTGTAGTGTGAAAAGGTTCCTGATGATGGAGGGTTCCAATCCTAGCAGACTGCAGACAAAGAATAGATTTCTAACAGTCAAAGTAATTAAATGTTGAAGCAACTTGCATACAGCTGTGACTTAAAATCTTTAAATCAACATTGGAATTACCACTCCAGCACAACCAGAGGAATGGGTTTGGTAACAGGTATTGCTTGGGCAGAACATTAAGCCCAGAATTTGAATGTAGGTCAGATAAGAGGCCTTTATTGCAGTCCTTAGGGATGTAATATTTATGGAAGGTTAAGTGGGCTTTAGCTTGCACACTTATGTGAGCTTTTAAGGGAAAGCAAAACACCCTCAGTAACGGCATCTTCGATAGTGTAAATCTGGTCAAATTGTTGTTTCTTTTTTTTCCAAATATGTCAGTAAATGCCTTGCATGTTGTTTGGCAGATGGAGCTCTTTGGGTACATGTGATATCTTTTTTATTAGACCAAATGAATAGTTGGAAAAATTGTTCTGTGCAAGCTTTTGGGCACAAACGCCCTTCTTCAGGAACAGGAAAACCCTGTTGGTGTTTATGTGCTTTTCTCAGTAGAATAGAAGCCAAAATGCAAAATGGAGGTCTGTGAAAATGCAAATACCTGGCAGTGAGGTTCAAAGGAAATGGGAGACGATAGGCGTGAAAAAGTAGTTGGGGAGGGGACAGGGTGAAAGGTGATAAAATATAGCTGATAAAATGCAGACAAGTTACCACATGACAGGCAGGTTATAATGTGCCATACATCCAATATCTATATTTAGTCCATGATTTTCTGTATCCAGGAGACTTATGAAGTGGAGCTTATAAGTTCATTTACAAAAGGTGTTTTGTAAATTCACTTTTGAGGCTTAGAACTGAGAGACTGGAGAGACAAAGTGGCTATCTTGTGAGAAGTGTGCACCTACAGGTAACTGGCGAACAAGGGTCTTTGGGTGAATCTGATATCTTTTATTAGACCAACTTAAATAGTTGGAAAACAATTTTTAAGCAAGCCTTCGGATTCAAAAACCCTTTATCAGGTTAAGGAAGTTTTAGCAGTTAATGTATGCTCCTCCTGGATGGAATGAAAAGTAAAGAAGCCAGAGGCTGGGCTGGCATGCATACAAGATGGGCAGTCCGTGAAGATGTAGAATGAGGAGTCAATGGGTGAGAGACAGGCTGGGTGGTAGGGGAGAGAAGGGGGATGAATAGTGGAGAAATACCTGGGAAGTCAGCAGTCAGGCAGGTTATAATGTGTCATAAATCAATGTCTATATTTAGTCCATGATTTTTAGTATCCAGGAGTTGATGAAGTGGAGTTCATAGGCTCGTCTCTGAGAGGTGTTTTGTAAGTTTCCTTTGAGGAACAGGACTGAGAGATTGGAGACAGAGTAGCTTTCTTGTGAGAAATGTGCCCCCACAGGTAATTGGGTATTCTAACACGGCTATGACCTACACCCCTGTACAGGCAATTTGATGTTTTTGTCTTTGATAGATTTTAGGCATGCATTTATTCTGGTACACAATTGTTTGTTTTTTCTCCTACATATCTTCCACCCAATTTTGGGTTCCATTCTTTTCTTCTTGGGGCCCTTGTACACATGATGTGGTGGGGGATTAGTCCTGTAGGGTTGTATTCTATGTTCCCTAAGTTGAAATGGTGGGTTTTATTTTTCTCTCACTGTTTACATGTCATCAGTCTTAAATCTCATGAAATGCTCAGTATGCTATTCACAATAAATTACTGCAGGCGGTACTGCATAACAATCCACCCTGCTGATCTCTTCATATTAAGTTACAGCAGGGGGTGCCGCACACCGCTAATCGCTGGTACAGACCAATGATGTCTATAGCTCACCACTTGCAGATATGTACAGGTGACTGAAACTGATGCAATTTCATTAATTTAATTGTCATTTCTTATTTATTTATTTTTATGTGTTTACACACTTTTAAAAAACCACTTTGAATTTTTATATGAATATTTTAAATTTTCTTTGTCTTTTCATTCCTGTCTCTATTTTTATTCTTACCTTTTATTTTATTTTCCTACCTGAATGTCACTGAAGGGGGAAGAGCGAACCCAGGAGCTAACCCCTCCCTGTTACTTACCATAGCAAAGGCAGCAAGCCAGCTAGCTCCAGCACATCATTTCTGGAGCAGGACCACCCTCCAGATCTGAAGCAATGTGGACCAGCAGGGATACTTCCAGCTGTGGAGAGGGGCCTCCAGGGACAGCATTACTATGCGTTAGTGATGAAGAGGAGGTGAGACAGGCGAGCACTGGGTGGGGGGGAAGAAGAGCTTATGGAGAGTAATGTGTTTTTTAGTTGTTAGTACTGTTGTTTTTATAGGAAATTAGGGAGTGGGCATTATTCCTGCATTAGTTTGGTTCTGTTTTAGTTACTGACAATAAAATAAATGCTTTGGTGAAATTAAAATGTATTTTCATCCATGTCTCCCTGCTGTAATGGGAAGGGGTGTAGGGGCATGGGTTGTGAGGGTGAGGTAAACCAAAACAAAGAAAACCAGGGTTGTTTCAGACGCATTGCATTAATGAAAGAGAGGACACACCACTTCTGGGCTGAAGAGGGAGCGGTGTTTGCTTAGAATGTGGGTAGTGCAGGATATAGTGATGAGCAGTAATTGGGGGTGCTGCACAGTGCCCTAATATTTACTCTGAAAGCATACAGCTTCTCAGCGCTCCCCAGCCACCCCACACAAGAGAGGAGCTTTCAAGGCCTGAGCTTTTATTACTGTGACCAGAGAAAGACACAGTGGCCAAACTAAAGCAGGCTGGTGGTGGGCTAACCCAGAACTTTGTTAATGTGGGGAGCAGTAATCGGGTGGGTGCTGCACAATGCATATAATAGTTCCTCTGAGTGCATACAGCTTCTCAGGCTTCAGGTGTTCAGCTGGTAATTGGCAGTGGAGGAAAACAAAGCAAACTTAAAACCAAGCAGGCAGGCTTGACTAGCTGCTAATGGCCACTACTGAAAGACACTCATGCCCATCAGCAGGTCATGCATGCCCCTCGCCCTACAAGCCAGCAACCCTCCTCCCCCAACCCTTCTACACTTCCCCTATTAAACACAGGGAACATGAAGTGAAGAATCAAACAAAGCAAATTTAAACACTTATTTACAAACCAAATATTAACCATAGTTAAACAAAACAGCTTTTGTAAGAAAGCGATGCATACTTACAACAGAAGATTGTTTTGTTTTACTACCATCACAATGCATGATTCATGAAAAAAAGTCAATTTTAAGCAATAATAAGTTTTAATTAGAAGAATTTGGCTTTAAGGGACTTTCCAAGCTTGACTGAACTGGCGGATGGCAGAGTATGGATTCATACTGGTATCTCCTACTCCTGGGCAGGCCTGGTGCCAACAACCAGCAGGTATAGAATCATTTCAAGGAGCCTGACCATTATTTGCCAGTCCTCCTATGTCTGGGAATGCCTCCTGGACTCAGAATGATTCCTGTTGTGCTGGATGGCAATGAATCTGCCCATATCCAGATGAACCTGTCTCACTCTCATGCAGCTAATCCTTACAGTCCCTGAGGGTATTCATGATCCTATCAATGCATGCATGCATTGCTGGCACCCTTCCCTGGTAGCTTGGGTGTCCTTGGTGGTAACATTGCAAGCAGAGCTGAAAATCAAGAAATGCAGGAAACAGTGATTTAAAAACATGCAGGTAGTGAATTTTGCAAGTGAATAAGAAGTAGTTGGCCCAAAATAACCAAGAAGAGGTAAGGCAGAGCTGTGTGGCTTTTGGCCTTGGGTGGGGAAAAGGGACCAGACAGGGGACTCACCAGAGGTCCCTTGATGCCTCTCTTGTCTGCAGGCTCTGCATTTGTGCATGCAACCCAAGATGCTGGATCCAGGATGGTTACCTGGACACCTGCAGAGCACCAGAGACAGGTGCATAGAAGGTACCAGTGACATGAGGACCAAAGTGGATCCTTGGTGTGGGCTGTTCCAATGGACAGGTTGTTGACTGCTCACCTGTGCTATGCTGTCGCACTCAAATGAGCTGCAGGCCCAGGAATGTACTGCAAATGTCCAAGAACAAGACCGCTGTCTGAGGGAGGCTGCATGTGCCACTATGGGACAGAGAGTCACAAAGGCAAAATATGGAGTTCATGCACAGGGTGAAAAATCACTTGGGATCCAGCTATGAAACCCCTGAGTGGTATCAGGGCCACCTCCTGCGGGGAGACCATTTCCCTCCCAGGCAGGTGTGGTGGGGCAGGTTGCATACCCCTGCCCACCCCCCCAGCATGGAGAGCCCTGCTCCAGGAACTACCCCCTGGGCCAGTATGCCTGGGAGTCCCATGGCAGGGGGCCCAGATGGCAGCCATGGGGGAAAACTCCATATCATGCATTCATTGGGAGATGCTGAGGGGGGACCTGGAACAGGAGATACGATGCATGGAAGCTGCTGACCTCTGCTCCAAAGAGCCAGGAAGGCAACCAGCAGGGCCTGCTCTGGGGAGTAGCACTGGGGGAGGGAGGGCAATCAGGGTGCCCAAGACGTGATGCCAGGCCTGGCTTTGAATCAGCCTGCCTTCCAGGGCCAAGTCACTACCCGCAGCTGCTGGCAGTCGCCAGCATAGTCACAGGACCCCGAAGAGAATGAGGAGGAGCAGCCTAGCAGGCCAGGCTGCTGCAGGCTCAGGTTCCACTGTGGAGCAGTAGCACAGCCTCTGTGAAGATAGGCAGCCCCTGGGTTTCCATCCAAGTTCTGGAGTGGGCAACGTTTCACAGTTTTCTTTATTATGAACACACAAAGTTTGGCAGCTGCAGCAATTAATTAAACCAGGGGGGCAGCAGTTTCACACAAGGCATTCCCCCAAGGTTTCATATTTGTTGAGCTCTCTGCAGCTGCCCACTCCCTCCACCTACATCATAACTGCCTGGTACAGCCAAAGTCTTTCCCCACTCTCTCAATGTTAACTGAGAAGAAGGTTCCAAGTTCTGGAGTGGGCAACATTCCCCAGTTTTTGTTCAATAAAAACACTAAAGGTTTGGCAGCTACAACATTTGATTAAAATGAGGCACATCTCTTCCTTGCTCTGCATTTCCCTACATCCTGGTGTGTACCCTTGGGGAGGGAGAAGGGAAGGGGGATGATGCTGGGGCAGCCTGGGTTGTGAGCAGCAGTGCCCGGGATTCAGGGCCAGAGGAGCCTGGAGCTGGAGACCCATAACCCAGTGCTAAGCTGTAGGCACTCAAAGCCCTCCTGCCCTCCTCATCTGGGAAGGGCTCCCAGTCCTTGAGGTTGAGGAGCTACTCAGCCAGGGCTTCACAGATATGGATAGCCTGCCCCATTTCAAAGCCAAGGTCAGGGCCACCAATATCGGTGGATGGGGGGAAATACAACAACACCCACACATAAAACTTGAAAGTTAGCGTGCTTCCGCCACTGGCTTCTTCAATACCTGTAATTAGCCTCTGAGTTTCTGCAGCAGACAAATTGCTCTATCATTTTTCTGTAGTCAAAAATAGAGTGAAAACTAAGGGCTGACAATTTTCTAAAGGGTGCCATGAGTCTACTGAGCAGTGACTTGAGTCCACCAAAGGGTTCCTTGAGTCTAAAAAAGTTGAGAAGCACTGGAATATACTGATAACATTTCTGGCAATATGGGGAAAGAATGGTGTCTCAAAAACTCCACCTAGAAAGCAGAATGTAGTCAGAACCTATTGTCGTGCACTGGTGTGACTTGTTGGTAGCAAGATAGATCTCTTTACCACCTCTGCTCCTCTCTGGAATTAAATTATAATCTCTGTAGATTAATTTTGTAATCTTGTAATTAATGTAGATTAATCTTGAAATGAAACAGGCAAAAAATTATGGTAGCCAGGTCAACATCAGGAACTTGCAAATTCTAGCCAGACATAAATGGAAACACAGACATGTTCGATACTGTAGCTACTTGCTTCTCTTGTGGAAGCTAGGGACCTAAATATCCCTCATGAATTGCAAACTCAAGTGACAAAATATACACACAACCATCTGTTGTCTAATTTATGTTGAGACCAAATCCACTTAGGTTCTAGAGCTACCTAAATACAACTTGGGTAGAATTTAGGTACCCTAGTTCCAAAGACAGATTCAGGTTGGCGCGGTTCCACAAGCCACTAAATTTGCTAGATACACTGATTGAATTTAGGTATCCGCCATAGACTTCACAGTTCATAGATGCCAACAACTGATCTTCAAGCACACAAAGAAGTGAGCCAATTTGATCACCCCAAGTGCTGATCCTCCATCTTTTCAAAGTGGGGAAGGGGTTAGAGACACTCAAGTCCCTGAAAAGATCTGACTAACTAGGCCTGTTGAGAACATGCCTATCTCCCGTTAACTGGATTGAGTTCAGGGCAGAAGTTATGCTGGTGATGTCTACTTTTTACTCATAGTTTAGTGGTTAACACACTCACTCGAAGTGGAAGACCTTGCTTACGTATCTTCCTCAGCCCAAAGGAATTTGAACTCACATCTCCACCTTTCCAGAAGTGTTCTGGGCCCCTCCCTTCCACAGGAATGTTGCAGTTACAAGGCTACAGTGACAGGCTCCATCTGGTTTGTTTCCTTCTTGCCCCTAACATGCCTCCTAACATGCAGTATGAAGCTGTTCTCTATGCGCTAGATGGAGGCAGGAGTTCAGATGCGCCCCATGCTCAAAGCACACTGACAAGCTATGAAAATATTGTCCCTTTGTACAGAAATATTATTGTCCCTTTGTACAGCTGAAGAAACAAAAGCACAGAATAATGGAGTGACTCATCAATCAGTCTGGGAATTTGCCATCACGGGGGGTGGGGGGAGGTGTATATGTGTATGCTGATCGTAATGCAGGCAGTTGGTCGAAGAGCCAAGAGCAGAACCCAGATCTCCTGCTACGTGGTCTGATGGTTTACAGCCCCAAGATTATTCTTAGTAATAATCCCTGGCCTTATTATTACCCATCTTGGGCCAGATTGAAATGGTCTCAGTGGGTGCTGTACTGGAATTTAGGCTTCCCTGCCTCCCAGCCCTGTTAATTAATTTTAAATTTGATAGGCATTGGGTTTTAAAAAACATAAACCTGGCAATAGCTATTAGAATGTACAACTTCCTCCCTGACCCTGGGTAGGGCCTTAATCACTGGGCTACAGAAGCAGATTCCTTCCTTGTTTTCCTTCTGGCCCCATGACTTGCATTCTTCCTGGGACACTAGCCGGACTTCAGCAGGAGGGGCAGAGTGCCATGTGCCCTAACTTAATCTACTCCATAGCTTTGTGATTAGGATATTCTACCACGGGATGGGAGACCTGAGTTTAAATCCCCTGGTCAAGGGAGATCCTGGAACACAAGTATTCCGTACCATGGACAAATGCAGTAAACACAAGCCTATTGGTCATAAATGGGCACAGTTACAAAGACAGAGAAGCATTCCCTGCCTACTCAATCCCAGGCTGTACACACCAAATCAGGAAACAAGATAGTGAAACTGCCCTGCGTGTGCCCCTTGCTACTACCTTCGAGTGCAACAGAGACAGTCCTTGAGAGTGGTGGCAGGAGATGCCCTCCAGATTGCTCCACTGCTTCATTTCTGGGTTTGGTGCATGTGGACAAAGAGAGCAGGTAGATGACTCATGCTTCTTGGCAGTGGTCTTAGTAACACTGTAGAAGCCGTATAGAAAGCCCAGATGCATCTAGGGCATGTCTAAATCATCTCCTTGGAAGAAAGAAGATGTAGGTATGTAAACCATAGCTGGACTTGGGGGTCTCTGAGATTTCTCCATAGACTCATCAGTGGAAATACTAGATGCCTAGTTGGGTGACTCTGAATCTCCTTTCAATGGAATGGCCTTAAAAGTTAGGCATTGTTCTGTCTAATTTTTGGTGCTTCCTAAGACTCCTATCTGAATCTCGCCCTTTGTGCCTTCCCCAAGTGCATTTTGTCTATGGTCAATTAGTTACTCCAGTCATCTTCCATTTCTGTCAGTTCTAATCTGCTATGTGTGATGTATATATCCTTAATGCCCTGTGTAATATTCAAGTGGCCCAAGAGCATCATCTCTACCAAGATGCTTAAATAATAAAACATAATCCAAAAACATACCATTTAGCAGACCAGTACACAAGGAATCCATTATTCAACATGGCACCTCAGTTATGCATTTCCTTCACATTCTTTGTACAATTCTCTTACGATGTTCTGCCAGCCCAGTTGCTTTCTGTGAGATGTTATGTAATGAATTTACTTCATTTACTGTGTTTGGAAGACTTCAGTGATGAGGCAGAAATGAAATCTGTGCCCTGATTCATTAAAATTTCCCAGGGCATTTCAGCTTTGAAAAAAAAACCTTTTTAAGGCTGGTGCAATATGCTAAGCATCAAAAGATTTCAGTGTTGTTGCCTTTGGATACCACATAACATGCTATCTAAATCAGCACAGAAATACTAAAAGATATAGAACCAGAAATTCACTAATTAGATCACTGACTATTCAGGAAAGTATATCTTTCATCTCTAGCAATTCAGAGCAATTATGTGGGGTTCCCCACAGCACCCTACAGGGGCAGTCAGATGATACTAATGTTTTTTGTGCATCAGTTGAGTAAACAGCTGACCCTCATGGTCACATTAAGATTCACCAATTGTATGCTTTTTTTCTTTTTTCTTTTTTGCAGTGCTGTATTTTGTAGAATGGCTAGATTTGTTCAGTGCTCCCTGTTTGAGAGAAGCTGGGTAGGACCTTGCTATTGCTTGTGTTCATTCTATTCTATCTTCATCCATTTGTTTTTCTTATAGTTTGGGCCTGAATCTGATCTTGCTTCCATCGGTTTTATTCCATAGAATTAACTGCATTCATTCAAAAAATTACTGCTGCTATTGCAGAAGCCCACAGCCTTTGAACTCTCTGGTCAGTGTATGAAGCACCCACACCAATTGTGCTCAGTCTGCAGTGTGTGTAAAATCAGTGGAACTCAATATTTTGGCCCCATAAGCCAGATGAATGGCACAAGGCTGGTCCACAGCCTGGATTGGACCCCATGTGCCAGGTTTGGACACTGCACTGCCCAGGGTGCTGGGATTGGGCCCTGTGCTACCTCACCTGGCCCCATGAGTTGGTATCATGCCCCATGTTGCCCAGCATACCCAATCTAGTGCACAGGGCCATAGTCCACAGGGAACCCCATGAGCTGGATGACCCAGCATTAGGGCTGTATCTGGCCTGCAGGCTGGGGGTTGAGCACCTCTTGTGTAAATCAGTTACGATCTGCATATCAGAGGCTAGTCCTTTAAACTCTAGAAGCCTCTGGCATTGGCCAAATGCTAGCTACTACATTCCCTCCCCGCCACCTGCCCCCATAACAGCTCATTGTACAATACACCATGCTACCTTACACTGACATCATCCTTTATATGAGGGTCTCTAAGCATATCGCAATTAGTTAAGCCTCATTACGCCTATTTAACTTTTTTTTAATTTACTTTTAAAATTAACGTAAAGGCACTGCTAATGCCAAAGTAAGAGCATCTGAACACAGAGCCAACTAAATGTAGGAATTTAAACCAGTTTAGCTATTTTAAATCCAGGCAGAGGATGAACGGAACGAAAGCCTAAAGGAATATAAATGGAGGCAGTATTCAGGGCCAAATGCTGCTTTCACTGGGTTTACATCTGAAATTACTGTAATGCAAATGAGAGAACAATTGTGAAAAGAGCCACTAGATAGCTCTGAATTAAACAACAAAACCGATCAAAGAAACTTCAGTGCAGCCATATTCCTATGGATTATGCCATTCCATTGCATTCTAAACACTTCACAGAATAAGGCTGATTTTTCACTGGGCTTTTATTTGGGGAAATAACCAAAATATGATTTTTAAAACATCCTATTTTGGCATTTTGGGGGACAAAATATACTGTTCATTTTTGTATAACAACTTTCTATTTTCTTTGTATACTTTTAAATAAAAATATGTACATTGAGACATGTTTCATTTCCCCACCACCCCTCCTCCCCTCCCAAAAAATCAGTATGGATTGATCAAAATGTTTTGAAGGATTTTACTTTATTCTGAATCAGAGTCATTGAAAAGTAGGACTGTATGAGACCTTGGGAGGCCATCTAATCCAACCGCCTGTTTGAGGCAGGCTCATCTAACCTGCTTAAAAGCTTCCAAGGGCAGAAATTCTACAACCTCTCCGAGCAGCCTGTTCTACCGCTTCACTGCCCTCGTAATGAGAAAGTTCTTCCCAATATCCAAGCTAATTTTTTCTTCCTGCAATTTAAAACCCTTAGTCTTTACCTTGTTCCTTGTGGCTACATAAATAATCTAGCAACATTAGGTCCTATGAGAAAGGAGGAATATGGATATTCTTGGCCCCCAAAATTAGATCATTCTCCTAGTCCCTGTTTCCAAATGGGAGTTCAAGGTGCCCCCTTCCAGGATGTACTGGGCCGCAAATTTCTTTCATAGGCTCTGATCACCATTCTCTTTATAACCAACCTTCAGGTATTTGACAGCTGTTATGAATAATGACCCCCCGACCCCCCTCAGGCTTCTCTTCCCCCAACTAAATAATTCCACTTTCTTCATTATTTCCTTGTAAGTCATGTCTCATAGGACTATTTTTTTAAAATTAGTTGCTGGAGCCTCCAACAAGTCTATATCTTTCTTGAAGCAATAGTGAACACATGTCATCCAGGTGAGGCATCCAGGTGACTGCTGAATAGAGTGAAAGAATCTATTCCCTTGATTTGCAAATGATGCTTCTATTAATACAGCCCAGCATAGGCACCAGCTTTTATTTTTACTGAGGGGAAGGGTCAGGGTAAGATAATGGACATGAGGAAACTTTTATGAGGTGACAGCCCTTTTCCTACGGGAGCCCATGTACTCAGCACCTCTACTGCCCAGCATGCTATTCACTTTTTTTTTTTTTTTGGGGGGGGGGGGGCAACAAGAGCATACTGCTTGGATTATTTTCAATTTAGGATTTACAATAATGCCAAAGTCCTTTTCTGCAGTACTGCAACCTAACCAGCCATTTCTTCATCTATGCTGTATATATAATTGTTCCATCCTAAGTGCAGAACTGTGCACTAGTGCTTATTTCATTTGATTAATTTGGAAGTCTTATTTTTTTAAATCCTTCATGAAATGAGGTTTCTTTCTGTTGCCCTGATCTATTTAAGCATACCTCAGCAGTTTTGAATAGGAAGAAAGTAAATATTTAGCATGAGAAGAAAGTAGATTTATTCAGGGCTGGCCTTAGGTTTTCATCATGGTGACAAGATGAAAGAAATTAACATTAAATTGATTTTTAAAGATTCATTGGACTTTTATCTGGGATCATGAACAATAAATGCTTTAATCCTCATCATTTGGGTATTGCATAGCATCATTACAAATAGAGTTAAGGTTGTTGGGATGCCTGAACTATGGGGTTCTATACCTTAACATGGGGATGTCAAAGATATCCCCTACAGCAGTGCCGGTCCGCGAGTCACTGGTCGCTGGTCCACAGCAAGTTGCCAGGAAAGAAATAAATATATTTTCAGAAGCATAACATTGATATGTCATAGCACCACAGTTCATACGTTCCAACACTCCAAGTGATGTCACGTTGTGATGTGAGGAAAGAGAAAGAAAAAGCCAGTCACGCATTTGTGTAGTGCTATTACATGCAGTTGCTGCCACCGGCTGAACCAGGCATCAGTCCCTGGTCCACTGGAAAAAGAATTGCCAGTCCACCACATCAGATAGTTTGAAAAGCACTGCCCTACAGCAAAGCCCATTCATCCAGCTTCCTGTGGTCTTTGGATCAGGCCCTACAGCAAAGCCCATTCATCCAGCTTCCTGTGGTCTTTGGATCAGCCCCGCACGCCACATGCAGCATCCACTGACCCTGGCCTCATGCAGGCGCATGGCACTCGGAGCCAGTCCAGCATGTGCTACACTTAGCAGTTGGTGCTGGACCTGGCACCTGGGGGCAATTTGGGGTACATTGCATACAGTGTGTAGGGCTGTCCAAGTCCACCCCACCAGTTCTACATGCTGGGGCTGGGGCTGGTCCAGATTGGCCACACAGACCAACCCCAGTGCACAGGCTGGTCCAGCATGGGGACTACATGCAGCACACACCCCAGTTTGGCCAAGCTGTTCATGGCGCTGGTCTGGGACTCACGATGCATGCAGCACCTGCATGGGGCTGGTCTGTGGGCCTGATCTAGCCTGCAGACTTGCCCTGTGCTCCTCATCTGGCCTGTGGGGCCAGATGAGTTTGATCCCCTTGCCTTAACACACTTAAATTTATTTTAAGTTTAATTTTAAATATGGATTCCCTGGAATTACAATGCCAGTCACTAGGAGTATAGTAAAGCACTGCAACAGACTACCCAGCAAGGTGGTGGAATCTGCATCCTTGGAGGTTTTTAAGACCTGGGTAGACAAAGCCTTGACTGGGATGATCTAATTGGGGATGGTCCTGCTTTGAGGCGGGGGTTGGCCTAGGTGACCTGTGGTCCCTTTCATCTCCATTTTTTTATGATTCTATGATTTTAGGGAGCACTATATCTTCCTGTAGTTTCCTTTTGTCCTTCTTGTATGTCCTTTTAACACATGCATAATTTTAAGTTTGACTCATCTCAAATGGAAGACTTCCATAAGCTTGTTTTCACAAAGGACTTGTGTACACATACATTCTTTAGATATAATCAATGTGTGTACCTTATACTTCAGAATTTTCCAAATTATCTTTTCCTAACAAGGTTAATCTACTTTGGAAGTAGGTTAAGTGAAAACAGTAAAATACATTCTTCTTCTTCTTGGCTAGGAGTGCCCAAACACATGTAGTTTTCTT
The DNA here is from genome assembly GCF_052110815.1 of Crocodylus siamensis. NCBI lineage: Eukaryota > Metazoa > Chordata > Crocodylia > Crocodylidae > Crocodylus > Crocodylus siamensis. The sequence continues at coordinate 43,924,381 of NC_143398.1, read as the reverse complement.
GGAAAAACTTTTTTGCTTTAAATTCACTTCCTACCTTATTGTGGAATAAGTTTTCATGTATAGACAAGACTTTAGTTGTTGTTATGTTCTGACAGTACCCACAACACACACATGCATGTACACACACACTTGTGTTTTTCTTCCTCAACCTTTTTGTTCTCTGAGGTAACCTAATTTTTTCCAAACAGCAGCCTGCCAGAGCAACCCCCTTTTTAACACTATGAGAACGTAAGGGCAATACTGAACAGGTAAGGGGAGAAAAAATATAATCATGCTCTAGAAGGAAAGCATGTTTCAAATAACTAAGCAAGAAATTCCCTGCAAGAACTTGTATTGTAACCCACCTTGTTTATTTTTCACGACTGCACCTATAGATACAAAAATAATAAAGAAGCAGAGATTTAATACCCTGTAGTTTAATGCCTCTATATTAGGTTCTTGTATAACATCCTACAACATCCCAGAAATTAACACTAAGATTATGAAAGCAGCTCACAAAACGATGGACTCCTAAGATATTAATAAAATCCTGAAATGAATACCACAGTCAGAAGAAAAAATAGTCTATGGCTTAGGGTATTCAACCAGGAGCTGAGCAGTATCTTTGCCACAGGTGTCTTACGTGCGATATTGGGCAAGTCATCTAAGGGCTGGATCTACCAAAGTGAAGTCCTATTGAATTCCCCGTAGCCACCTATATCCAAAATTTAGGTCAGATTCCACATTGCAGGAGGGGGTTATGCCATTCGTTCTTCCTTTCCTCCTTTTATCTAGTTGTTCGATAATTACAGCACCCACACCAGAAGCAGGAGATCAGCAGAAGGAGTTGAACCTGTATGTCCCAGATGGATTCTGTAACCAAGAGGTTATCAGTTATCCGGGCATGGGTTCCTCTCACGCCTTTCCCGTTAGACCTGTTTCACTTAACATGGAATTAATAAACAGAGCAAGTGCAATCCTACAGCTTATTGATTAAGGTACTTACCTAGGAGAAGGGAGGCCTGGGTTTCAATCGCTGATCTAGCCAATACCCAATATGACAGGATATGTTTAAATATTCATTGGAGCCCTCTCCACAGTGTTTCCTTTCAGGTAGCATAGGCCGTCTTTCACTCAGCATGCTGGCTACTGTGGATCCCATTTTAAATATATAAATCTTCCCATGTAGGAGTACAGAGAGCCTAAATGCCCAGTTTAGGCTCCTTCCCCCTTTGTGGAATCCACAGCCCTAAGTCCTTTTCTGTGGATTTAGTCCTATGATACCCTGCATTTCCATTTCTTGAAAATGGACTGACAATGGCATTTCCCCAATTCACAGGGTAAACACATTATAGATTGTGAGATTCTGAGATACTATGGTAAGGTGGACTTAAAAAAAATTAAAGATCAATTGATCGTAGACTACATCTTATGCAGCAAAAATCATTTTTCATCTTCACTAGCCTCCTTCCAAATTTAAAAAAGAAAGAAATACATTGTCATTAGATACATATTGGAGATTAAATGCATTGCAGGCAACACTTGGTCACATGTTTTGATCATGACCTAGTATTATTTCTTTCCAAAAAGAATTGATAATTCAAGTTAATATGGGTTTCAACACAGCACTGATACATTTGGCTGGGGGTAGATCCAGAGCAGGTAGTGACATGGCTACACCCCCCTTTTGGAGCAGAATGCACCACAGGAGCCTCCAAGGACTTTTTAAAGTTCCTAGAACAGGTGAACATCTCTCTCCCATCCCCTTCCTACTCAAAAGCATGCCCCTCTGTGCTCCATCCTCTTCCTCCCTGTCTGCATTTCCCTGTAGTCTCAGGAGCTGGGAAGCACCAGAGCTCTTCCTCCCCACTGTGTGGGGGCTAGGTTCAGCTGGGTTGGGGACAGTGGCAGTGGGGTGGACAGGGGTTCCCCATCCCTGTGACCAGGCAGGTTTGGGGTGGGGGAACTACTCTCTAGCTGCCCTGTTGCTGCTGGCCCCTCCCCAGCTGAAGCAGCCTAGCTGGCTCTGGAGCATCCCTGCCTCAAACAGGTGGCGGCTTAACCTCTGGTAGCTCCAGGCAGCCTGCTCCCTGGCCAGATGCAGCCCCTCAAGGCTGCTTTCAGTGTCTTTTATCTTTCCCACTCTGGGCTTACATGGCTAACCCTCTCTCACTCCCCACACCTGTGTCAGCTCCCTTGTTGGGGGACTCACTGCTTCCTAGGACCTGGTTCCCCAGCCTTGGGTGAGTTCTCCCAGGTCTGGGGTGGGTGTGCAGAGGTGCTTCTAGAGCATGGGGCTGTTCAGACTGCCCTTAGTAACAGGGCAGTCACTCATCGTGGTGCCCTGTGACCAGTGGGGTCCCTCAAGGCTCTGTCCTGGGACCCATCCTGTTCAACATCTTCATTAATGATGTGGACATTGGAGTCAGGAGTGGACTGGCGAAGTTCGCCGATGACACCAAACTTTGGGGCAAAGCATCCACGCCAGAAGATAGGCGGGTGATCCAGGCTGACCTGGACAAGCTCAGCAAATAGGTGGACGAGAACCTGATGGTGTTTAACACCGAAAAATGCAAGGTTCTCCACCTTGGGAGGAAAAACCTGCAGCTTCCTTATAGGCTCGGCAGTGCTACATTGGATAGCACTACAGAAGAAAGAGACTTGGGGGTCATCATTGACCACAAGATGAACATGAGCCTCCAATGCGATGCTGCGGCTAGTAAAGCGACCAAAATGCTGGCGTGCATCCATAGATGCTTCTCGAGTAAATCCCGGGACGTCATTCTCCCCTTGTACTCGGCCTTGGTGAGGCCGCAGCTGGAGTACTGCGTCCAGTTTTGGGCTCCACAATTCAAAAAGGATGTGGAGAAGCTTGAGAGAGTCCAGAGGAGAGCCACGCACATGATCAGAGGTCAGGAAAACAGATCTTACGATGACAGGCTGAGAGCCATGGGACTCTTTAGCTTGGAAAAGCGCAGGCTCAGGGGTGATCTGATGGCCACCTATAAGTTTATCAGGGGTGACCACCAGGATCTGGGGGAACGTCTGTTCACCAGAGCGCCCCAAGGGATGACAAGGTCGAATGGTCACAAACTCCTGCAAGACCGTTTCAGGCTGGACATAAGGAAGAATTTCTTTACTGTCTGAGGTCCCAAGGTCTGGAACAGTCTGCCATCAGAGGTGGTTCAAGCACCTACACTGAACACCTTCAAGAGTAAATTGGATGCTTATCTTGCTGGGATCCTATGACCCCAGCTGACTTCCTGCCCTTTGGGCAGGGGGCTGGACTCGATGATCTCCCGAGGTCCCTTCCAGCCCTAATGTCTATGAAATCTATGAAAATCTATGAAATCTATTATAATACCTAATGAATTTAAATGGAATCCTTCCCAGGATGCACTCTTACAGCAGGTCTTATTAGTGATATGCGGGATTATATTACTGAACTGGAAAAGTAAGACATCTCCAGAAGTTGAAATCTGGTATGATGCGATGGCACAGTTGACATCTATAGAGTCATGTTTAGCAGGTGTAACTGTTTTGGAAGGGTTGGTGCAATTTGGAAAGAGTTCTTAGAATATTTTGGTAGCTAAATTATTACTCTTTATATACTCCTTTTTTCATCTTCTAACCTTCCCTCTTTCCTTCCTTTTCTCTCTTCCTTTTTATTGATTATTGTTTGTGACAGATGTACATCGTTCTGACTATTTTGTGTAATTGATATATATGTGTGTTTCTGATTTTTCTGTTGCATTTAAAAATTAATTAAAATATCAAAAATGTCCAGCTGTCTAAATTTTGGAATATAAAATACATAATATATCAAGAAGTAAGATGAAACATCAATATAAGTAAACACCTGAAAAATTATATAGGACATAAATCTGCTTATTTGGAGTGACTGTATATTAGTACATTTCTAAGAGGATTCATAGCTATTTTGGTTGATTTATATATCATTTTTCATGAACATAAAGGTGCTTTGCAGATTTAAAAACTGTCCATAGAGGCTTGTATTGTTAGAACTACACAACCAGCGAAATACATGGATAGTTGTAGGCCAAATCTGTAGGCAAAGCATACACTAATCCTCAAATTGCCTATGTCTGTGCATTCACATATGTAAGCAATTCTTTTGTACATTCATGTCTGATAATGTGCACATCAGCTACAGCACAGCAAAATTTTAATTTCATCATGAGCAACTGGACAGTATGCTTTACTTGCCTCCAAAATTATAGCTATCTTTTGTATGGGACCCTAAATAAAGTGACTTTGAACTGAGCGTCATATGCCTGCATGTGTAACTTTTTCACTCTAGGTGTGTCCCCACATGCAGGGGTGTGCACTTGCAGCAGCACAAAAATTATCAGCACAATTTTGTGCTGCTACTTTTTTGCTGCGATGCACACCCTTGCATGTGTACCACAGTGCAGGGCAAAATGCCCTGCTTTGGGTAGACTGCCCATTTCTCCCAACTTCCAGTATATTGGAGGAGCCAGGGCAGACCTGGAGGAGGAGAGACACTCTGGCCAGCAACCAGAACATCTCCCTGGAGGACCCAGACTCCAGTTTCTCGGGGACACGCTCCGCGTGTTCTGTGCAACTTCTTAATTTTTCCCTGCAGATTCTTTTGCAGCAAACTGGTTTGAGGCACTGCAAACTGCATGTACACACTGTCCGGACACATCCTATGGGTTCTACTCTGTTGATGTGATTACAGTTGTATGTGGGCAAAACATAATTGAGGTCGATGGGTGTAATCTTCAGTTTAAAACAGCTGCAAGAAGCAATTGAATTCCTTTATGAAATGGTAGTGACTCCACCACAAAACTTGTAGAAGTTCCTGCCAAAATAAAGGCAAGTATGAGGCTTCTTTAGTAATTTGAACTATGTGGCTTAGCTAGCTAATTTTTTTTTTTTTTTTTTAGTATAGGGCTGTGTGGGTGCCAGAAAGCCAGGTATATTTAGCCTAGAGAGCATGCTTTTAAGCTGAGAACTAGCTGAAAAAGGCTTGGAACTTAAGCTTATTTCTTTCTGAACTCAGTGGAGCAGGACATTGTACATTCTTTGTGAATGTAGGACTGCACTAAATATATTTGGCTCCATTATGAATTTTTCCTCTTCATGGAAACGGCTCAAAGGGCCTCACATTTTGGCTAATAGCATGAATCAAAGTAGATGGGATAGCCAAATACTGAGCTGTCAATTAACCAAGGAAAGCATGTGCAACTTAATTTCTCTGTGCCTTAGTTACCCATCTGTAAAATGGGGGTAACTGATAAATGAATTAATTTTTTTGAGACATGAGATACTTGGATAGCATAATTATGCGGAGCATGCAAATAAATGGGATAGAGATGATCAACAGTAGCCCATTAAGTTGCCTTCTGTGGAAAGACTTGTGAAGTGTCCATCGCTTAGTACTCAAATAGCCCAAAATCCAGTATTTACCTTCCCAATTTTTCTGTGAAGCATTAGTCTGTTCTATGAACTGAGGCATGCACCATCCTGTTCAAAATCTCACAGAGAAACTGAACATGAAGTTTTTCAGCCTGAAGCTAGCATGCTAACCACTCAACTATTCTTCCTTTTTTCTCCCCTAGAGGTTTATATCCCCTGTAATACCACGTTTTTTGGTTGATCCCAACCTAGTCTCTCAGCTGGCATTCCTGTATGTCTGAGAGAGATGAAGATACAGTTTTATGTACATGGTTATATTATAGGAGCTTGCAGTGAGGCTTTCATTTCACTCAATCCATTGAAGTCTTCCATTTATTTCACTTAGATCATGGAACAGCTGCTATAGTAGTGATTTGCTGTTGGCATGCTGTCATCAAAACCAGTGAACTGCAAGTGAGAATGTCATAAAATTGTGCCCATCCCTCAGGGCGAAGATTGTTTTCCTTGCACACCTTGTCTTGGACACCAGCCAGGAATTGAATCTATATATAGCTATTTACTCTGTTCTATAAGGCATTGGGGATGAGACTTCTCAGAATTGCACCAGCGCAAAATAATCTGGTACAGAATCTCGCCCAAGCTGATAGAGAGTACTTCCAGCTGACAGAAGCATAGCCAACGTATGTTAAATAAAATGAACAGATTTTTATCTTTGCTGTTTTGCCCAATTGTCCCCTTTTTAATTTTTTTAATATAACTTTAATATAAAAAACAGATGGGAGTTCTGTACTGTACAGACACAGGGATATTCATGAGAGAGAGTTGTTTAATGTAGTTGGTTTAATTTGGCTATTATGTGAATGAATTACTGGCCTTCTGCTTTTTCTCTTCAGGTTTTCTTTTGGTCTGGTTTATAAATGATCTCCCCATTTTTCAGTAGACAGGGGCATTATGTTCCAATAATATTCATGTTACATTTGGTGGGCCTATTCTTTGTATATAATCAGTCACCCTTAACTCATGTTCTAAGGGTGTTTTTATTTTGCTGGCAGCACCAAAACTAAAACACAATACAGCCCTTTACATACGTTGAACACAACAGGGGACATTTTTTCTAGTCACTGAGAGCATTACGTAGCATTGCAGTGGCAAGAATCTTACCTAGTTATCACAGTAAATTTGTTCTAGCAGTGACATTTAGATTGTCCAAGTGATACATACGATAATACAGATGGTTTTAAGTTACAGCTAAGCTGCTATTACGATCCAATGGCTTCCATTATTAAGTGTCCATTCTTATATGCAAGAGCACAACTAAGTAGATGTTGTAACTTCATACTAAATAGCATAGTAAAATTTAATATGGGTTTAAATAAAACAACACTGTTAATGATAGAAAAAGATCAGCAACAGGAGAGATGAACTTTTCACTAAAAATATTCAGTCTATAAAACACTCTTTAAGAGTGTCATTATGACTTTGGTTACGGTTAAAGTTCCAGAATGGTTTCTATTATAGCTCTCTTTACTTACAACTTTCAAAAGTATTTTCTGGACTGCGACTTTCCATGTTTTTGTCTAATATAAAAGCTGAGCTCTCCTAAGGGCACTTGTGATAGAACTTGCATCCCCTTCTCCATTGACTTTCTACAATAACATCCAGCAACATATTTTAGTGCAGTGAAACTATAAATAGGCTGTCCTCTTATGATTAGGCACAATGAATATTAAGCAAGTCTGAAGTTCTCCAGGGTAGAGATGAAGAAGAACCTTTATTCCGTGACTAGTATTCTTATGTGAGGACAAATCCTATCACTCTCAGAGGCTGGTACTTTTTTATATATTGCAGAATAAAAAAAACCCCAACTGTAGTACCAGATTATATCTTTATGCAGATCTTCTTTTGGCACAGCACAAAATCTGATGTGTTCAGACCTTAAATGTGTTCATTTGTCACATAATAGTTAGCAATATGTTCAGTCATTTTTTGTTGCTATCATGTTTTGGCTCTATATCTACATTTAAAACCTATTTCTCTGACAAGACAGTGAAGTATTTCAGTGGCATAATTTACAGTAGATTTAGAGAGGGGTGGAATCCCATGGGACCAGCCTATTTTGTACTTTTATCTCCTAAAGACAGAATTTTCATCTACTTGTATTTGGTTGCTATATAACTTCTGTTTTCTAGAGAAGTAGCAAATGCTCTTTACTGGCTCTATCGGGGTGGACAATTATTTGGGCAGAGGGCCACTCACTGAGTTTTGGCAGGCTGCCAAGGGCTGCATGGATAGCCCCACCCCTTGACAGGTGCCCCACTCCCTGGTCACCATCTTGGGACCAGAAGTCCTATCCCTAAACTCTGAACTTTGGTTTCCTTAATGTGGGTAAGCTGCAGGACTCTACCTCACCTTGACCTCTGGAATATTTCCAAGATATGGTTTTGTCTGTTACCCTTTACGGACACGATGGACTAGATCCCCAGGAGCAGGACTTTCCCTCGGTCTCCTCAATGGATTAAGTATTTCCAGAGGTTTTGGCTGTTTGGGTTTCAAGCTTATTCTTCATAGGGATGTGACAGTTGAAAGTAAGAAGGCATACAGGCTGTATAAGGATTCCTACACAAAACTACTCTGATTTTTGTCTATCACAAGAAATAGTACAGATCTATACACGAGGGCCAACATACCTGCGTTTTATTTCCCCATTTCACTCTCTCCACCATTTTGAGGTAGTTTACAGTTCCCTGAAGAGGACAGGATCCCTATTTCTGAAGATGGCCTGTCCTCTGAATCATAGCACTTCTGCTAAAATAGGACTTGCCTGCTATGAAAATCTATCCTTTTCTCCTGTGTCTGTATGAACTCTTCCAGTCCACACAGTTTCTCAGTCTTTATGGTTTTAAAAAGCCACACCAACATGTAATTTGTGTGGTCTAATGCTGGCAAAATACAACTGCTTCTATACCCTGGCCATCTGCAGAAAAATTGAAGAGAATCCCAAGACAACCCAAGAAGCTTCCATAGGAATGGGAGCCACTGGGGCTATTGACTCTTCATTAGCAGCACGTCTTGGAATTCCAGTCCAACAGGCAAGTAAAGAGACAAAAGAGAAGGGAATCAGCCACACAATCAAAACTGAACTTGCAGACTTACACAAGCCTAGAAAATCCTAGTATCAACAGACTTGATAAGTTATGTTTAGAGAGATTCCTCAAACCATCACACACAGACTAATAATTATATTATGTGATTGCATCTGTAAATTCCCATAACACATCTGTAAACTTCCATAACACACTTAGTTTAAATGACTAAGTAAATACACAGAGTGCAGACAACAGTATATGAAGGCTGCTAATCTAATTAAATGGGGTGTTTCTAGGACTAGCATTGCAAGCAGTAATTACTCATTTATCATGAGTTCTCTTGTGTCATCAATTGTTCTTGGTAACTGTTCTATTTACTGGAGAAAAAAGGAGTGTTACATGTGATCACATTTTTACAATAAAATGTTATCTTGCACAATAATAAAAACCCCATTATGATGGACCACCACTGTATGCTTTTTAACAAACTTTCATACTGGCTCTTTGATTGAACAAAATACATCCCCAGTAAGAATTGTTCTAGCAAAGGCCATAAACCATGTTCATGCCCACAAAAATGGGAAAACAAAATCTTTACTTCTGTAGACACAGGCATTATTAAGGAAAACAGAAGATAAATTTTGATCCTTTTGTACTTATCAGAGTGGATTTTTGGGGTTAATCTGTTCATTAATGCACAGACAGAAGATCAGCTCCCCATTGTAACTCATGGAGCTTTGCAAGAAGCCCAACAAGTTACAATGATCCCTGGGACCCAACAGCCATTTGCTATTGGGTCCCAGGGGGGTTACAGAATTGAGCTGCTATTTAGCATGGCTTTGAGCCTGCAGCCACTCTCCCCTAGCAAAGCCCCTCCCAGCCCCGCAGGCAGGAGGGATGGGGAAAGGTAGTGGAGGGAGCTCATTCTGGGGGTTGCTCAGCTGGCGCTGGAGGGTAGAGTGGGTGGGCTGGAGCTCCTCCCCACATCAGGGGAGCTCCAATCCACCCACTCTACCCTCCAGTGCCAGCTGAAAAAACCCCAGACCAAATTTCCTCTGCTCCTTTTCCCTCCCTCCCATTCTAAAGACAGCACGGGGAGCAGGGCTGAGCTGCTCTTGGTGCACGCAGACACAAGGTACTGAAGGTGCTTTGCTTTGGAGTATATTCAGCTGAACCCTATTGCAGGATCAAGCCCTTTTAAAGTGCTCTGCAGCCATGCACTTGTGTTTCATCACGACTAGAGCATTTTCAGGGGCCAGATTGGGTGAACATAGTCACTTCTATCTGCTCCTTAAGATACCAACTTTAAGAGAAAAGCATTGAATCTAGCTGAGAGTTTACCAATTCTTTTTTCATAAATTCATATTATATATAGTGCATGCAGTGGATTGCTGATAGCTGCCCAGTTCTTGGGTTGGGGTGTGCAGGAGTGAATTTCTTTGGCATAGCTTCTTTTCTTGGCAGAAGTCCTAGAAAGACAAGTAGAAGCAGGTGAACAGAAAGCACAAAAAGTGGCAAGGAGATGGAGTTACCTACGTGCCTTTTGCATTTGTGGTATTTCAGGGACTCGAGTAGATTTGCATTGGATTGTATTTTGATGTGTAAATACCACTAATTTGTAGACTATGATCTGGCCTTTATAGCTAATCCTTGATGGTCCTGTTTTCTGAAGCTGGGGAATGCATTTTTATCCATTTTGAATTATCCAAGTTAAATACCATCAACTTGTCATGAACACACAAAGTAATCACACAACTTCAGAACTGTAACCTTATCTCCCTTTGCCTCTGTTATTTGTTACTGACAATCCTTGTAATATATCTTAGATTACAAGTTCCTTCTGCCTGAGGTAGTGGTTACTTATTCATTTATTTGATTTCTGTGCTGCCCTCTCCAAAAAGGCCCAGGGTAGTTTGCAATAAAAACAAGATACATCATTAAAGAACAAATATTAAGATCATTAAGATCAAATATTAAAATAAAATAATAAGTAAATGAAGCAGCTCCCCAAACTAAGCTTTCAGTATTACTTGGGGCATAACTCTGTCTGCTAAAAGCCTGTAAAATTAAGTATATCTTACAACATTTCCTGAAGACGTCCAGGCTTGGACTCTGACAGGCCTCAAGGGGGAAGGAGTTCTAAGGCTGAGGAATAACTACTAAGAATGATCTCCCATGAATCTGGTGCACAGATGCAGGAGGTTGGTATCAGCTGATCTTGGGAATCACAATGGAACATAAAGGAGGCGATTTCTTAGGTATGTACAGCCTGTCCATTTAGGGCTTTATGGATCAAAACCAGCGCCTTGAATAGCACCCAGAAAGCTATGGAAACTAGTGCAGACTCTGGCTTCATTGTGAATGCTTTTTTCTCTGTAAAAAAAAAAAAAAAAAAAAAATTGCATATTTTTAGGTACCATAAAGCACAATGATAAAAATAATAAGGGTGGTCATATGAAAAACAGAAAGTATATTTATTGCTTATTTCTGACTTCTAATCCTAAAACAAAAGAAAAATGTTCTGTTTGGAGAGGGATATTAAAATTCTTTTCATGATTTTACAGGCACCTCAGTCTTTTATATCATTATACCCATTTGAAAGCTGGTTAGGAATGGAAGCCCAGGTCCACATATAAACGAAGGCAGTTCAAGCTTTCTGTTGTGAAGGACCTCATCACTTATCACTTTATTCAAACTGGCAATTATGTTTAAGTTGAACAGTAAAGTGTAACGTCTTTCGTCCACATAAGCAGAGCTGTTCATTATGATGAAAGGATGCCTGGCTATTAGAGAGAAGGTTTAGATCTAGGATACAGTGATATTTATGGGGGGGTTTTGCATATCTCTCTGTTTTTACATGTCTAAAAGATATCTGTTCTCAAACTTGCTTATCATATCTCTGTTCAATTTCTTCTGTACAAACATGATTTACAACTTTTGTTCATTTTAACACTTCCCAATGTACAGACCCCAGGAAATCGTCAGCTAATACCACAACTCAGAATAAGAGACTGAATGGAAAGATTCCACTGACTTCCACGGGCACTGGAGGAAGCTGAATCTTAGATCTAGATGAATGTCTTAAAATGTTTTGCCAAACAGTCATTTAAAAATAACTGAATGGAAATTGCTTTATCTGATTGCTATTATAAATATATCCTATAACTATTCTAGCATCAACTTGAACCAGCAGCTTTTCAGTACACAATAGGCAATAAATCAAAGCAAATGTTATACTTGTAAGGAAAACTGGTTGCACCTACACAAGAAGCTATGGTGCTATCGCAATGTGCTATGGCATTGTAGCATCCATTGGCAAAAACCATGACACCACCACTATATTGCCATAGCAATGCGCTCCCTCAGTATAGTGCATTGCTATGGTGACATAGGAGCCAGAAATAACAAAAAGGAAGTACTAAATTACAGTAACAACAGTGCCATATGGCCATGTATAGATGCACCCACTGATTCCAAATTAAGTTTACCTAGCGCAAGAATGTAAACAGAATCACATGATCGATGTGTTATACCAAAACTATCCATACTGTTCTGATTTTCAGTAACCTGGCCATAATAATCTTTAATAGCATATGGATAAAGAATTATTCATAAGACATTTGGTGACTAATGTTGAATTATATTTTTTTTATTTGACAAAATCAAGAAAACAACTTCCAGGCAATTTGTCTAGAAATAAGGCTAAATTATAGTCGGATTATTAACAGGGAATTAGTTACTCAGCTTTTCACAAGATATTCTTGATATATAATCTTAAATAAGTTTGTAAATCCTCCTTTGTAAATTTGTAATGATCAAAGGGTAAGTCTTAGTTGATTTGAATGACCAAATTATGAGCATTCACTGGTTTGTTTGTTTTTCTTCCCCCCCAAGTGTTAGACTATTCAGAAATGCCAGTCATATTAAATTGCTTTATAATTTATTTCATTATTATAAGAATTAGTCCAAGTAAATTTAATGCTTATTTTGAAAAGGATAATAAAGTTTTTTACAATATATTTTTTCTAATGTATATGTCCCATATATTTTTGCCTCCCAGGCACTCAGAGACATCACTCTAAATATTCCCCAGCAACTTTTTTTTGTGTTTTAGAAGAAGAAATTGTCTGGTCCTCATAGGCTGGGCTGTTTCAGTGTCATTCTGTCACTTATAAAGATTTATTTATGGCGTCCATTCATCAGCGAGTGATAGTGGATATTGGAACTGTTTTGCTGACTGATGGTGCATTTTCTAATGTGGCTATAGAGACTTGCAGGTCCTACCACAACGATCACCAGTGTACATGACATTGGGGGTACTATATTGGCAGGCTATTTACTTCAGTAACATTTCTCTTGTAATTCGAATGACCGTTTCTTGTTGTGATGTTGGACTCCATGATTGAGAAGGGAGTGCTACTTTGTCCTGTCTCCTGTTAAGGCCTCTCAAAGGTTTGGGTCTACTTCAAAAGCCATCCTATCCTGCTTGCAAACATCTTTGAAGTGCAGTTTTGAACACCCTACTCTTCTCTTCCCAACAGCAATTTGCCCAAATAGGGGATATGTCTATGCAAAACACTACGGCACTGTAGCTCATTGCTATGGCAACATAATGTCTAAAAATAACCATGCGCCACAGGGACTGTGCAGTACTGGCACGTACTGAACACACACATACCGGTGTGTACTGCACAGTCATTTAGTACTTGCTAAGCAACACTAAAGTAAGTACTAAGTGATTGTACAGTACTAAATGTGCAGTCAGGAGCATGTATATATGCATACAGGATGGACTTCAGGATATTCCCATCTTCCATCCTGCAGAAATGGCCAAGCCAAAGTAGGCATTGCTGTTTGATCGTTGGCTTTGGCGATGACCTTGGTGTTGGTGATTCTGTCTTGCCATATGATGTCAAGGATGTGCCATAAACAGCATAGGGGGAAGCTGCTCAGCTTCTTTTCTTAATATGCACATGTTGACCATGTCTCACTACTATACATAAGGACACCGAGGACACAGGCTTTGTACACAAGCCGCTTAGTTTTGATTGTGAGTTTTGTATTGTTCCAGGCTCATTTGGAGATCTTACTGAAAGTCATAGCTACCTTTCCAACGTGCATATTTAGATTTTCATCCAGTGATAGGTTGTTTCTCATTTGTTCACTGCCTCGAGAGGTGTGTTGTCAAGATGGTGACTGGTGAGCACCCTATTCTAGAAGCACAGTCTTCTTGAAGCTGATGCCATCCTGAAAGCATGAGAGAGGCGATTCATGGATATTTGTAGTTGGTTTTCTTCATGGGTAGCGAGTTCAGCATCATCAGCAAAAAGGAGCTCCCTAATAAGTACATGCCTCACTTTTGTCTTGGCCTTTAGAAGTGATAGATTGCAGAGTTTGCCATCTGATCTTGTGTGGAGGAATATGCCTTTCTCCAAGCCATCAAAAGCATAGTGCAGCAGCATAGAAAAGGTCCCAAAGAGTGTGGATGCCAGAACACAGCCTTGCTTCATTCCACTCTTCATCTCAAACCTGTCAGAAGTTGATCCAGCAAACTGAACTGTGGCCTGCATGTTTTCATGAAAGGAGCATATCTATACAAAGTAATGTTGGGGGGGCATCCAATCTTTATCAGGACCTTGAACAAACCAGCTCTGCTGACAATGTCAAAGGCTTTTGTCAGGTTGACAAATGCTGTGTACAGTGGCTTATTTTGTTTTCTGCATTTTTCTTGCAGTTGGCGTAGAGAGAATGTTATGTTTGTGGCAGGGGACCAGACTCGATCTTACAGGTCCCTTCCGGTCCTTCTATTCTATGATTCTGTGATCCACTGTTAATCTCCCTGCTCTGAATCTACACTGTGATTCTGGGTAAGCATGGTCAGCAAGTTGCTGCAAGCATTTCAGGATGACTCTGGCAAAAGCCTTGCCTGTGACACTGAGGAAAGAGATGGCCCTATAGTTGTTGCCGTCACCCTTTCTCCCTCATTCTTGTAGATAGTGATCATGCATCTCCTGGGGTACCTACCTACCTTTTTTCCAGCAGCACATTAGGAGTTGATGAAGATGTGGTAACAGACTAGCCTTCCTGCCCTTGAGAACCTCAGGTGGGATGCCATCCTCCCCTGGTGCTTTTCCACTTCCTGGAGAGTCTATGACCTTGCTAAGTTCTTCGGCTGTAGGTTCTGTGTCTAGCTGTGTCAGTGCACCTAGAGTTGGAAGATGATCCAGTGCCTCTTCTGTAATGTCTGTTTCATGGGAGTAAAGTTCTAAGTAACGTTCAACTCAGCGTGACGTGTTTGTTCTTATCAATGATTTTTACTTTGCCATTTCAACACTTAAGGAGGTGATTTTGGTTACAGCTGAGCCAAGGGCTGGCTTCATGCCATCATACATAACTTGGAGGTTTCCTATGTCTGAAACAAACTATCTTTTGACATGGGTCAGTCCAGTACTGGTTTGCATAATATCTGTATCATTGCCTTGGTATACTTCATCTTAGCCTGGGAACCTTCTGTTGGATTCTGGTTGTATTTCAAGTAGGCTATGTTCTTGGCTTCAAGTAGTAGCATCTCTTCTGAGTGTGCCTCAAACCAGTCTTTATTTGACAATTTATTTTTCCCAAATACTTCTGTGGCTGTTTCCTGGATGACTGCTTTTAGCTTAGTTCCAAGTTCCTTCAGCATTTGCAGTTGTAAAAGTCCTTCAAAAGTCAAGGCACTTCCTTGGGCCTTTTGTGCTGTGTATGTTAATCCTTGTACTTGGCTCTATGCAGCTTCTTTGATATATCACTTTTGCTTTGCTGACAATAAGGGCATGGTCTGTGTCACAATATGCACTGTGATAAGTGCAAGTGTGTAGTATACCGGGCAGGTCATTCCTCCTGGTGATCATGAGGTCTAATTGATGCCAGTGGCCAGATGGTGGGTGTCTCCATGATACTTTTTGATACACAGGTGGTTTAAGGTGCAGAGTTTGAGAAAAAGTTGGCCATTTTCATTCATTTTCTCAGTGCTGTGATGTCCCAGGCAGGTTGGCCAAGAGTTGCGATCTGTGCCTACTTGAGCATTAAAGTTCCCTAGGAGGAGCAGCCTCTCATTTGTTGCTCAATGACTTGATGCAGGGCATCATAGAAGTTATTTTTACCATTTGAAATTGCCTGTAAAGTTGGTGCATAGGCACTAGTGATGTTAACAAAACTGTCAGTTGACTGTAATTGAAACTAGATGATGTAAACTGATGTTCCAATGGTGGTCTCAATGGTTTTGACCAACCTGTTGCAAACTGTGAATCTGACCCCATGTAGGTGAGTATCTTCTGTGCGTCTCCCTTCACAAAAAAAAAGTGTAGTTGGTTTCACAAATGGAGCCTGAGTTAGCCAATCTTGTCTCCTGCGAGGCTGTAATGTTGACGTTAAGTTTTTGCAGCTCTGAATCAATCAGTGAAGTCTTCTGGACATTATCCAATATCTGTAAATTGTCATTCATGCCGGGACACACAGTCCTGACATTCCAGCTTCCCAGCTGGAAGGTTTTAAGATTCTTTTCTTGTTGCCTGGTACTTGATTTGCCATCTTTTTTTTTGCCTTTTGGTCTAGCCCCGTGCACCAAATGAGGCAGGCAGACCATGGTGTGTCAGCCCTTTACTGGGTGTCGCCTTAAGGCAGGTGGTAGCTGACTAGTGGAACACAATTGAAGGTGACCCATGGCACTCTACTCCATGCCAGTGCAAGTAGCAAAGATGGACTGTCTTCTCCATTCAGTCTTGGCTGCAATGACTTGGGCAGTTGATATGGAAACACTTGAGTTGCCCATATATCAATGTCCCCATCTCAGCTAAAGTGGATAATTTCAAGGTAAAGGCAGAAGCCAGTATATTTGGAGCCATCTTGGCTGCAGGAGCAGCCAGTATGAAGAAGATCTTCAATTTGTCTGCCTTTCAGGCTTCCATTCATAGACTGGTTGCCAACCAAGACTGAAGAGCCCAGTCCACACTGCCATGGCATCTGCCTTTTGGTGGCATTTCCTTCACCAGGGGTAAGGACTAGTACCCCACTCTAGATTTCTCCTCTACCTGAAGCCATTAGCACCATAAAGGTTGCTAGGCTATTTCCTGCAGCCCAGTAGGACTGTGAGAAGCTTTGTGTAGGGATTCGATTCAGAGGAGATTCGGCCCGATTCGGCAGCTGAATCTCCAAATCCAAATCGAATCGGGGCCAATAAAAAGGTCTGAATCTATTCAAAGCTCTCTGAATCTTCAGAAATGATTCAGAGAGTTTCAATGATTCTGGCAGACCCTGGTAGCTGCAGCTGGACTCAGAGCTGGTAAGTAGGTGGGGCTGCAGGAGTGGGACCATGGGAGAACCACTGCCAGGCCCCATCCCCTACCTGCTCCCCCAGCCTCCCAAATACCTGCCTGCTCCCCTAGACTCCCCCATGACTGCCCTGCCCATTCCAGCTTCTGATGTTTTTTAAAAATAGCCCCACTCACCAGGTGCTGCTGGGTGGGGGGAAATCCCTATTGCCTGACACTGCAGGGGGGCTCTGCCACAAGCCTCCCTGCTGCCTCCCCCTTGCTCTCCCTGCCATGGCTGTCCCTCCTGCCCCAGCTCCAGCCCTTTAAGAAAAAAGAAACAAGAAAAACACCAGTTCCTGCAGTGGCCTCGGGGCTTTGGGGGACTCATGGAAACACAATAAACTACTACCCAGGAAACGCAATAAACTCCTTGCTGCAGGGTTTTTTACTGCATGGCAATGCATTTGTAGACACTGACCTATGGGACCACCTGCCAGCCAGAGGTGTTCCAACCCTGCTCAGCATGCTGTAGTCCTGGGGACACATGCAAATGGTGTGCCCACACCGGAGTTTATGGCCTAAAATGAATGGCATGTGTAGACACACCCACTGAGTTCTAAGCAACTTGTCTAAAGCAAAGAAGGGAGTCTGTATCAGAGATGAGAACAGAACACAACAGTTCTATCTTCTGGGCCTATTACACCTAGATTCTCAAGGCCACATTTCCAGCTGCAGTATATACTTCTGCTAAGTCAATGGACCTATGCTGATTTATTTATTTATTTATTTTAAACCATCTGAGGATCTGGCCTCCTGAGACCAAATTACATAAGAAATTATGGCCTGTGTGACTTGGATAAAACCTACAGAGGCAGTAAGTATCAGACCTGGGACTCATTTTTTTTTCTATCCTGACTAATCTGACTTTTAATTATGATGAGATAAAAGGAGAAAAGCATAAACATGCTAGAGGAACTAGAAAAAGTTACCAGTTTAAATTGGAAAACACACTGTATTCTCCCTGTCTGCAATGCATTTTTATTATTTTCACAAGTAGGGAGATGTCACTTGGTGGAACCTTTTTCTTTTGGAAAGTCTTTGTAGCTTTCAAATAGGTTAAATCTCTTGTGATTTTGCAGATTCATTTAGTTTTTCCTTTTCTTAGCTGGTGAAGGGAGGATTATAACACTCAGAGATATACACGTTTGCTACAGAAAGTAGGTTACAGCAACTCTGGGATTGCATGAACCCATATACTTTTTCTTTTTCCCCAATTAATTTTCAAAGCTTTTCAATACTGGCTGCTGGCTTATAAATGCTTATTCTATCTGGTGCTATTTCTTCATGCTCTCTGCATTAGATAATCTCTTGTACTACTACATACTAGGCTTGAGTCTGATCTTATTTAAATTAGTCTTATGCAAATGATTTCAAGGGAATAACTCCTGATTTAGAGAAGTGGAAGATTAAAATCAAGCCTACTGCATTCAGAATGTTTGAGGAAAAAATACTCCACAAAGGAAACTGTGCAGAGTATTGTGGTCTGAATAATTTGTACTGATATAGTTCCTTCTATGCAAAGATCTTCAAGTACTATACAATGACTAATGTACTACAACTGATGTGTTAAAACGTATCTTGTATGGAAGATCTTTCTTTTACAGATAGGGAAACTAAACTTCAGAGGTTAAAAATTAAACATTTCCACTTCGATGCGTTACTCTAACACAAACTTGAAACTTCTGGCATAAGACTAATTTGTAAAACGTGGCAGGAAAGCTGAGGCAAAGGTGAGAATAAAACGGATCTCCTGACTCTGGGTCCTGTGCCTTAGCCTGAAGGCCAGTCTTTTTTACATGGGAACATTCCATGGTATTTGTTTCTAGAACAGCATTTAAAAATATGTATTAATACAGTCCTATGTCATTTATTTATTTTTTTCTCTGTATATTCTATTTTTTCATTGTGCTTTTACTTTTATAATGTTAAAGCATAGCTGTTTTATATAACATAAATGAGGAAGGAGGTATATGAACCCAGATTTTCAAATATAACCAACTGCTTTGGGTTCTTCAACTTGAGACATTGCAAAATAATAGCAGAAAGCTGGGGCTCAACCTTTTCTGAACATTGACTTCTGTAAAGTAGATGCATGTTGGCATCCAACACAGACAAATTCAGTCATCACTCATATTTGAAAATCACAGCCTAAATCACAGGAAGTCAATATTATCTAAATTTTGACCCAGAACAGAGCATATAGATGACTCTTCTCAGGCAAAAGGAATCAACGCCCAGATATGGGATTAGAACTCATTTCATGCTCTTAGATGCGATATAAAATCTTTCTATTTTTTTTTAACACCAAAACATTTGGGTTGCTCAGAATAAAGTGACCATAAAAGAACAGTTCTGTAGATACTCAGATTTTCAGATGCTCAAAAGCAGACCTTTTGGATTCCTCCACTTTCTGCTTGAATTACTTATAAGAAACAAATTTTATTTAACTGCCTTGAGTGCCCTTGGCACTGTGCATACTTACAGAAACATGATTCCAGGTTCAAGGATCAGTTCAGACACAAACAAAGTGGTTCAGACATGCAGAGCATGTGGGCATGAATGTGAGTAGATATAGGAGGCAATTAAAAAAAACCCCACAAATATTCTTTGAGGAGTTGCCTGAAGGAGTAGAAAGAATGAGAAAATGGGAGTTTCCATATGTAACAGGCAAAAAGAAAGAAGGCTATGTAACCTTTCCGCCAGACAGTAAAGAGGGCTAAGTTCAGTTTTAAAGGTTTTACACAAATTTTCTCCCTTGGCTTGGGCTTCCACTCAGAAACTTGAAAAAAATCCAAACTGATTAGGAGTTCCAGTGTGAACAGGCTTCACCACTCACAATCAATATAAAACTGTAACAGGTCTACTGAAGGGGAAGGTAAATGGGACAAACAAACAATCTTGAAAACGCCCATAATAGCCAACAGCCCACTATTAACAATGTATCAGAGTCAGTGAGTTCATAGTTCTTAGCTGTACAGAGAGTGAAGCTGGTAGCCAGCGTAGCTGCTAGTTTAAGCTTTTCCTTTGCCTGACCATCGTTGGGGGAAGGGGCAGGATGCTGCACCCCTGCTTCTGTTGTTGCTCCTTACCACCTTTCAGAGGAACTGCTCCACTGCTTTTGTTGTGCTTCACTGCCCCTGGGCCTCCAGTTCTGGGGGCTGCTGCTCTGCTGCTGCATGCTGCCACTGCTCGGTAGCGGTCTACTGCCAGGTGCCGATGCACTCTGAATTTTTTAGACCTTGAGCAAACCCAAGGATTTCAGTCTCCCAAAATCTAGTTTCAACCTGACCCACTCTGTGTACTCCAGATACTTGAGTTCTTTAAGAAACAACTGGGTAACAGGCCTCAACCTGACCCTATTACAGAGCGTTAGATATAGGGCCCTGAGAAAATCGCAGATTTCTTGTAGAAAATTTGCAGCGCTTGCATGGGGAAAGTATCATTTTTCATGGAATATTCTCAGAACTACCCCTGATCATGGCAAATGGGTCCTGGTAGATCCATGAATATTCTGTGTGCAGCAGGCACCATAAGTGGTAGGGGAAAATAGTATTTCGGAGCTGAGCTCCACCTCACCCCTGCCCCTCCCTTCCGTGGGGCTGTTGCAAGGTCAGCGCACATAGCTATGGCTGTAGGCAGTGAC
Source organism: Crocodylus siamensis (assembly GCF_052110815.1). Classification (NCBI taxonomy): domain Eukaryota; kingdom Metazoa; phylum Chordata; order Crocodylia; family Crocodylidae; genus Crocodylus; species Crocodylus siamensis. The sequence goes on along the minus strand of NC_143398.1, from coordinate 43,903,919 downwards.
AGAGGAGCACACCAAGGGCCACCAGGCACTGTGGGATGGTGGTGCTGTTGCTGTTACCAGCCACCGCAAAAAGTTTTGGGGGGCTAAGGCACAGGTGGCGGAAAGCTGGGGCTAATGAGGCTTAGCTCCCACAAACATGGGGCAGTGGTGGCAGTGCAGATGGTCACAGGGCAATCCAGGTGCAAGCTCTGGGCAGCTTCAGCAGGCATGGGTGAGGGGCATGCACAGACTCAGACATGCAGCCACAGCCTGCATGCAGCCGGGATTGCAGCCTGGCGGCTGTGGAACACTGTCCAGCATAGCAAGTGAATCTGTGAAGGGGTAAAGAGGCGGGGGGGTGGGGGGGGAGCAGATTGAGGCCGCCACAGTGAGGAAGGGAGTGGGGCAGAGGCACAGAATGGGTTGAATGGGGCCCTGGGGCAGGTCATGGGATAGTTGGAGCCCAGGCAGCTCGTCCAGGGATACAGGGCTAATTTCACGGTATCTGTACAGTTCGTGAAATCATTTTTTCTCAGGGCCCTATTTATATATCACAGACACTTTTCTATGTGAGGCTTGATGGCAAACTGCATGCCATCCTGGGGAGTAGTCCCTAAAGGAAGCTTCTCCAAGACTCCTTTACCAGTCCTATGCTGAGTCCCTTCTCTTTATACCACCCCACAAGCCATGGTAAGAGCTGACTCTTCCATGACTTTTACCTAGTTTTCTCTTATAGCATCAGTATCCTTATGTGTTAAAGCTCATTAAGGCTGTGTGTGGACTGATTCAGGACTAAAATTAATCCTGAAAATTAAATGTGCGCACAGATGCGCACATTTTAAAATTAAGGCGGTGCCCTCTGGGTCTGGTCTAGTGATTCTAAACTAGCTTCCTCCACTTCTGAAACAAAAACTTAGAAGCATAAGAAGCTCCTTCAGCACCCAGGGTGTGTGTAGGAGAAAATTAGGCTGAACACTGGAGTGAAGGAGGATAGAGAGTAGCATCTTACCTGCTCTGACTCTCTAGACTCAGGTGGCAGATCCTACTACCGCAGCTGCTGCTATAACAATGTGGACTTAGGCTGCTGCAGCTCAGGGACAGGCTCACAACTTTCCTGCAGTGTAAGATCCCCAGGGGCCTCCCCTGGTGCCCCATTTGCTAGGCCCTCTCCCAATACACTGTTGGGCATAGGGATGTAGCCACCATAGCAAAGACTTCCAAAGCAGGGTGCCATTCCATTCATTCCTCCGCCTCCCCACAACCTATGCCACAGTGCCTGCCCAGCTACTGTAGCTGGGCAATGTGGGGTTGTTCCTGTCATGGCAAAAGCTCCTGGGAGAGACACCATTCTGATGCCTTCGAAGTCAGCACCTGGGACTTGTTCCCCTCCTTCCCCCTTCCCCCATTTACAGTACTGCACAAAGGTGTCCCCAACATATTCCAGAAACTCATTGGACTTTTTGTTTCTCCAACTAATATTTGGGTAGTTTGAGTTCCTCATTAGCGTATGGTCTCTTCCATTGTATACTTCTGTTCATTATTTAGAAAAGTTTCCTCAGCCTTTTTTTTCTCTTACCTCCTAATTTGAGGGGGCCTATTGTGGACCCCTACCATGATGTATACCTTATTCATGTCCCCTTGTATCCTCATCCAGACTTTAACAGGTTTGCCTCTCCCCTCTTATAAGATCATAGGAAAGTAGGACTGGAAGGGATCTCACAAGGTCATCTAGTCTATCCCCCAGCTCAACACAGGATTATGCCTCACTAGACCATTCCAGCCAAGTGTCTGTCTAACCAGCTTTTGAAAGTTTCCCAGGATGGAGAATCCACAACTTCTTCAGGTAGCCTGGTCCAATGCCTGAGCACTCTCATAGTTGGCAAGTTCCTCCTAATCTTGAGCCTAAATTTTCACTGCAGCAGTTTGAGACCATTGCTCAGGAAAAAGCCCATCTCCATCCCCTTCAGAATTGTCGTTCAGGTAATTAAAAACAGTTATCAAACCAGCCTTTCAGCTTTTCCTCTTATGTCTTGCTTTCCTGGCCCCTAATAATTTTTGTTGTTCTGTGATGGACTGATTCTAACCTGTCCATATCCTTGAAGTGTGGGGCCCAAAACTGGACACAGTACTCCAGGTGAGGCCTCACCAGTGCTGAATAAAACAGAAGAGTCATTTCACCTGATTTGCAAATGACACTCCTGTTAATACAATCCAGGATGCTGTTGGCTTTTGTTGCAGCAAGAGTACAGCATTGGTTCATATTCATCTAATGGTCTACTGCAACTCCCAAGTCTTTCTCAGCAGTACTGCACCCTAGCCACTCATTCCCCAGTCTCTATTTGTACATGCAATTTTCTTGTTGAATTTCATCTGATTGACTGAGGACCATTTCTCCAGTCTTCAGGTCATGAAGGACCCTAGACCTACTCTCCAGAGTATCTGTAATTCCATCCAAGCCCTCCTGTCAACACCATCTGTGGAGCCATGCATTTACCTCCAAATGTTCATCTATCCTTTTTTCACCTTTGTCTTTTCAACCAAAAGGACTGATAAGAATGTGCCCTTGATGCCTTCTCTTTCACTCCCAAAACCTTGTTTCTCATGTACTCAGGGTCATATTAGGCCATTCATGTTAATATGGATAAATAGCATAGGGTAATGGCCAGATGGTAAGTGTGAGCAGCCTATCTATAATGTCCCAGTTGAGGTTCTATGCAGGTATCTCACACCTGAGATGTCAGGTCAGTAAATTGATGTTTTTGTCCCCATCAGCACAGAACAGAGTTTGGCAGCAGTGGCAGTGAATCTCCCAGCTTTAGGATATACATCTCCTCTTCCCACACCATGAGGATCTACTGCTTTTCTTTTCATTCCAGGAGGGCATAAAAGTTCTTGACCTCAGTAGATCAGGGACTGAAGCTCATGGCCAATAGACAGTCTCCTGTCTGTGAAGCTGTCAGTTCTTTTTCCTTCCCAAATGCAGTTCTCTCTTCCTGTCCAACTCCTTTGGTTACCAATTGTCTTTGCTGAAAGAATCAGTGGATGAATTCCTTTGGTCCCTGAACTACCTAACCTGCTCATCCACATGTATTTATTTCTCCAGTCATGTGTTGTACTTTAATTATACAATTATAGTCCAACTCACTTATATGATACCACTATAGCTATTCCTGTCCATGAAGAGGACAAACTATATTAGTGCAAAGAACCTTTCATTAGCACAGTTGTATACACACTAAATATTGGACCAGTATACATGTTTTTGCTAAAAGAAAAAAAAAGGGCAGACTCCCTAACTGGTACAGATATATTGTTCTAGTATAACTCTATGTAGATTATGTCATAGAGCAGGGATCAACAATGTTTTTGGGCTGAGTACCAAAAAACCCCACAACCTCAACATGAAAAATGTTGGCATGCCAAGGGCAGATGGCAGAGGAGCCTCAAGGGACCTGATCGTTGTTGCAGGAGCGCAGACCCTGCTCTTTCCCCACCGTGCTCCCTGAGGTGTGCATGCAGCTGTCCCAGCAATGAGCTGGGTCATAGCTCCAGATCTTGGTGCAGCTGCCTGTAACCTCGTGTCTGCCTGCTGTGAGCAGCCTGGGCTCTGGATAGGACTCTTCTGCCCACCATGGAGTCTGGGCTGCTCCCTGTGGCGGGTGGCAGGGCCCTGCCCAGAGCCTGGGTTGCAAACTGCGGGCTGTGAGCAGCCCAGGCTCTGTGGCAGGAGGCAGGAGCTTCCCCAGAGCCTGATCTGGCTGTGGCATGCCAAGCAAAATGGCTTCATGTGCCATGCTCTGGCGCACATGCTGGGGGTTGCTGACCGCTGTCATAAAGCATTATGCCTATATTAACTGCACCATTTACTTGTCACATTCTAATAAAACCTCCTTATGTTTTTCATCAGGCTGTCTGTTCATGGCAACCCTTCATAAAAGCCTAGTGTCTGGAGCACTGAAAGTGCTTGTGTCCAAGTGCATGTATGTTACACTCCAACATCTAGGAGACAAAAGTAGTCCAGGATGCACAGCGACTTCTCATAGTATGGTCAGTTATGATGCAACTTTACTTTCTATCCTGAGCTACTGTGTAATGTTGTTTTACAAATGTCTGGAACATTGTATTTCCAAGAGAGTTGTATTTTGGAGATGAAGGAATTGATTCTTGTTTATAATATAAGGCACCTTAGGATTCTGAAGAGATAAAAGTTATGTAAGATTATTAATCTAGTCATCAGTGGCCTTTGCCATTAACTGTATTACAGAAGCTCATGGAATGCTATCAAGGGGCTCTAAAGAGCAGAAAAGTTTTGTGATATAAGAAGGATAAAGACTTCCTTAAGCAGTAGCCCTACAAGCTTTTAGAAGTAGAATAGCTGTGGGGAGCTATGTTGGTCATTTCCAGGTATGCACTAAAGCAGTGGTTTTCAAACTTTTTTCACTTGTGGACCTAGAAAAATTGGAATGGAGGTGCAGACCCCTTTGAATGTGGGTATTCACATACTTTTGGTTGAACATAGTCATCTTTTGCGGATCCCTTAGACATAGGCTGTGGATGCCCAGGGGTCCATGGATAACAGGTTGAAAACCACTGCATTAAAGAGTTGCTTTAGCCTTAGAATCATAGAAAATTAGGGTTGGAAGGGACCTCAGGAGGTCATCTAGTCCAACCCCCGGCTCAAAGCAGGACCATTCAGCCAGGTCTTTGTCAAGCTGGGCCTTAAAAACCTAGAAGAATGGAGGTTACTCTCTGGGTAACCTGTTCCAGTGCCTCATCACCCTCCTAGTGAGAATTTTTTTCGTAATATCCAACTTAAACCTCCTTTGCTGCAACTTGACACCATTGCTCCTTGTTCTGTCATCTGCCACTGCTGAGAACAGTTTAGCTCCATCCTCTTGAGAACTCCCTTTCAGGTCGTTAAAAGCTGCTGTCAAATCCCCCTCAGTCTTCTCTTCTCCAGACTAAATAAACCCAGTCCCCTCAGCCTTTCCTCAGAAGGCATGTGCCTCAGTCCCCAAACCATTTTTTGTTGTCCTCCACTGACTGGACTCTCTCCAACTTGTCCACATTTTTTCTACAGTGTGTGTGTGTGGGGGGAGTAGAAATTCCCAGCAACCTTTCAAAACTTAAGGCCAGTCCTGTTGTGTCTGGATCCCCACCTGCTCTCCTTCTGTACTGTCCTGCCACCCCTTGTGAGAGTAAGAAAAATATAATGGCAAGAGAAAGTAAATTTGGGGAGGTATGATCTTCTGTCTTGCTTCACACCAGGTAGAAATTGCACTGTGCCTGGGATCCCTGCTCTTATTTCCTAAGCCAAACTGTCTGGTACCCACACGCAGGGTCCCTATCAATTTACAATGTCTCTTTGACATAGTCGCTACTTAAATAGGGATCTTTATTCCTTAATGTGCCACTTATGTGTTCATTTGCATTCATGACTGCAGGGAAACTTTATTAAGTCTAAAGAGTCTCTTATCCCCATTTCTCATCCATCCCCATTATCATGTGCTGCCTTCACAGTATCACCCCTGGTAATACTTGCATTACCTTCTTGCTTTGTCTTGGATATTTTAACCATCAGCTGCCACACTCATCAGGATGCTGCTTCCACCTCGCATTCAAAAATCCCAAGCCAAATCTTCATTTGAGATAAGTTTCACTTTCCCTTCTCCTCTAGCAAGATTCAGCTAACTCCTGCTTCAGAGACAGGTGAATCAAATGACTTCTATGCAGCCTGAATGAGCCTAAACTCCTCTGTGCATCTGAAAGGCAATGACCTTCTGGACCGTGTGGTTTTAACTTCTGGTTCACGGACTGGAGTCAATTAGGATCCACTTCATTCCTGTGCAGGCTCTCATCGCAAATTTCCGCAATAATAAAGACCCCAGAATTTGAGATCTGTTACTTCAATATCTTTGCTTTTTTCAGGTATTTAACCCCTCCTTAGCAACAGGCAATGTCAGCTCCCCTCCTTGCAACAGGACTTAACAGGCATCCTGTTACAGGGGGCCCAAAATTGGACACAGGACTGCAAGATGTGGCCTCACCAGTGCAGAATAGAGCAGAACAATTACTTCTCTTGATTTGCTGGAAACACTCCTACTAATGCAGCCTAGTATGCTGTTAGCCTTCTTGGCAACAAGGACACACAGCTGACACATTCATCTTATTGTCCACTGTAACCCCCAGATCCTTTTCTGCAGAGCTGCTGCTAAGTCAGTCATTCCCCAGGCTGTAGCGGTGCATGGGATTCTTCTCTCCTAAGTAAAGGACTTTACTTGTCCTTGCTGAACATCATGCAAATTCTTTTGGCCTAATCCTCAAATTTGTCTAGGTCACTGAATCCTAGCCCTACCCTCCAATGTATTTATTATACCCCTCAGCTTGGTGTCATCTGCAAACTTGCAGATGAGTGCACTTGGAGTGCACTCCAATCCCATCTTCTAGATCGTTAATGAATATACAAAACTGGCCCCAGGACCAACCTCTGGGGCACTCCACTAGGTACCAGCTGCCAGCTAGACATTGAGCCATTGATTACTACCTGTTGAACCTGACAATCCATCCAGCTTTCTATTCATCCAACCCATACTTCCTCAGCTTGCTTGCAAAAATGCTGTGGGACATGGTATCAAAAGCCTTGGTAAAGTCAAGGTATATTACATCCACTGCTTTCCCTGCATCCACAGACCCACTTATCTCATCATAGAAAGAAATCAGGTTAGTCACAAATGACTTGCCCTTGGTGAGTCCATGCTGACTGTTCCTAATCACCTTCTTCTCCTCCAAGTCTTAGCAATGAATTCTTTGAGAACCTGCCCCATGATTTTTCCGGAGACTGAGGTGAGACTGACTGGTCTATATTTCCCTGGATCCTCCTTTTTCCCTTTTCTTAAAGATGCTCACCATATTTGCCCTTTTCCAATCATCAGGGACCTCCCCCAATCACCATGAGTTTTCAAAGATAATGGCCAGTGGCTCTGCAATCACAACAGCCAACTCCCTCAGTACCCTCAAATGCATTGCTTCCAGCCCCATGAACTTGTACATGTCCAGCTTTTCTAAATAGTCTCTAACCTGTTCTTTCACCACTGAGAGCTGCTCACCTCCCAAACTGTGCTGCCTGGTACAGTAGTCTGGCTGACCTTACCTGTGAAGACTGAAGTAAAAATGGCATTGAGTACATCAGCCTTTTCCTCTTCATTTGTCACTAGGTTCCTCCCCCATTCAGTAAGGAACCCACACTTTCCCTGACCTTCTTGTTGCTAACATACTTGTGGAAACCCTTCTTGTTATCCTTCACATTACTTGCTAGCTGCAATGCTAATTGTACTTTAGACTTCCTGACTTCAACCCTGCATGCCCAAGCAATATTTTTTATGCTCCTCCCAAGTTGTTTGTCCAAGCTTCCACTTCTTGTAAGCTTCCTTTTTGTGTTTAAGTTCACCAAAGAATTTTCTGCTAAGCCAAGCTGGTCACTTACTATATTTGCTATTCTTCCTGTACATTGGAATGGTTTGTCCCTGCACCCTCAATAAGGTTTCTTTAAAATACAACCAAGTCTCCTGGACTCCTTTCCCCCATCAGACTGGCCTTCCAGGGGATCCTGCCCATCCCTGAGGGAGTCAAAGTCTGTTTTTCTGAAGTCCAGGTTTCATACTGTACTGCTCTCCTTTCTTCCTTTTTGTCAGGATCCTGAACTCAATCATCTCATGGTCATTGCTGGCATCCTTTTTTATATCCCCCACCAATTCTTCACTGTTGGTGATCAGTAAGTCACAGTCTTCAGCTAAAGTAACTTCCTACATAATTATGGTAATTTCCTGCTCTGTGAAAAGGAGGGAGAAAAACAATGAGATGCTCCTGAACCCACAAAATACCTAATTGGTCCAAGGTGCAAAGTCAAGCTCCATATAGGTTACCTCCTGCAATGCGATCATGATAGTTGATTCTCAGGCAGCTAGCCCTCCTGCTCCCAAGGGCTCTCTCAGGTTGAAGTCTTTACTGATTTCTTCTGTGGAACCATCCATCTTGTCCTGTCTATTTTCCCAGCATTTTAAAACAGAAAATGTGTATTACTTAACATATCTGTGGTGTTGCTTATAATGGAGGCAAGTACAAAGGAGGTAAGGACTATATAGCTGAGAAGTCATGAAAAAGAATTTATTGGTGTTTTTTGACTCCACATAGAGGCATAAAAAAGAGTAAGTACTCTTGATCTGATCATGCAATGCTGAACGAAAGTTGTTCACCCTCTTCTTGCCTAGAACATGTAAGCAGGAAAGGGGTGGAGACTTGGCTCTATCTACCCTCAGTGTACCAACCAGAATAAATGTGGCAATGCGAGAAGGAGTGAATCAGCAGTAAACGGATCCCCCTGAGGCACATTTCCTCCCTGGCATGTTCCTGGGCACCATCCTTCGAATGGAATGTGCCCTTGTGTTGCCCACTGCCTGGAAGTACTAGTAAGATCAGATTTCTGCACCCTTCTGGTACAATTCCACCTTTATTATTGTTTCCCTCACATGTTATCCTAGTTTTATTCCAATTCTACAAAGTACTTTAGAAAGTACCTCACCATGAACAGTTGTATAGACGTCAGTGAAATTACTCCTTACAGCTAACCAGAGGGCAAGACTTGTTTCATGGTAAGAAAACAATTTGGTGAAAACAGAACTGTATCAAAATATCTATTTGAGTCTAAAGCTGGTGTGTGTATATGCACTAGCCTGGGATATAGGAAGTGAGGTCCAAGTGTTTTGTTTTTTCATCTGAGGCTAGCCTTGGCTGGTGCTCGATTGCTCCTAGGCTCTCACAAAGCCCTGCCTCCTATCTACAGCTGTCACAGTGGCAAGTTGAGGAGGGGGAAGCCCCTGCTATGTGCCCCCCAAATCTGTTCTGGCTGTGGTCTGGGGCTGCTGTCAGCAGGGCAGGGAATAGGGGAGAAAACCTCTATCCTATTCTGCCCCAGGCTACATCCAAGACACCAGTAAGCTGGGACCACCCTCCTCCCTGTGCAGCCCTGGCTCCAGATCCACTGCATGCTGCTGTGGGCAGGGCATTGTGCACATCCAAGCCCAGATTCAGCCCCACACATGCCCCTGAGACATGCCAGGTAGGGCCTGGGGCTGGGCAGCTCCTGGGCTGGTAGAGGCACTGGGACATCTATTTTATTCTCTCCCAACTTAACTTTAGACACTTAGTGTAAAGCACAAAACTTAGACCACCTCTGCCTCAGGCCTTATGGAACGTCTGTACCCTGAGTTGAAGGTATTTGGGATCCTTTTGCTCTGAATCAGGCAGTGCAGATATTTGAACTTGGGCTTCCCAAATCTCGGGCCAGAGTGCCTGCAGTTTTCACCCCACTGTGCCTACACACACACACAAAGTGTCACCCATGTCACAAGTTTTTTGCTTGTTGGCAGCTTGAAGTGCAGTTTCCCAGAAACCTCTGCACCTATCTCCTTGAACTTTGGCAGGCTTCATGGCCTCAGAAGGGGTTACCATCCCTGCAAGTTTCATCCAAATCAGGCAAGAAATTACAAAGTTATAGGCAGTTTAATACTTTCCTATTATAGCCTATGGGTGAAAGGTCAGAACAGCAAAAGAGTTTCAATGAAACGAGATGGAACAGGGGTTTTGAAGTGTAATGGAACTCAAAATGAAACACTGTCCCGTCAAAATCTCAAAACAGAACAGTGCTGTTTTGCTCAGTCCTAATGCACATGGCTACCAGGAGAGCAGCTCCCACAGGTAAGTGGCAGGGAGGGGAGGGGGACTGAAGGAGGGAGCTGGGCAGGGCAGGGCTGGGACTGCTGCCCAGCTGGGGAGTGCATGGGGCTTGGGGCATGGGGCTGGAATGCATGGCCGCAGGGCCCTCGCAGGGAGCGGGAAGAGCCTCAAGTGGCTCATCGGGGGAGTGGGGGTTAGGGTAGGGTCAGCTCCTTGCCACTGCATGAACTCCTGGGGAGTAGGGGGGATCCATGACCCCCAGATCTGGGGGCAAGGGCAGGGGCAGGGCAGGCTGCCCACCGCAGGCTGCCCACTGCAGGCTCAGGCTCAGCCTCCCACCCTCCTGCTCTTACCTGGGGCCTCCACAGCCCAGCATGTGCGACCCAGTGCTGCAAGGCAAAGCGGAGCCACGCAGGAAAGCTGTTTGCCTCTGTAAGCTCTGCACGGCCCTGGCAACACATCTCCTGTGTACAACCCTGTCCTATCACCCCCACTGGTGCTGTGCATGCAGGAGATGCATTGCTAGGACAGCACAGAGCTCACAGCAGCAAGCAGCTTCCCTGCATGACCCCACTCCACACTGCAGTGCCAAGTCACACCCACTGGCCTGCAGAGGCCCTGGGGGAGGGCATCAGGGCAGGAGCCAGAGCCTGCAGTGGGCAGCCTGCCCCACCCCTCCCCTACCCAGAAGTGTGCGCAGTGGCAGTGCAGCCAGCTCCCCCAACCTGAGCACACAGCAGGCAGGCAGCAAGCTGGGGGAGCCAGGCTGAACTCTGCTGCAGCAGCTGCCACCTCCTGCCAGGGCAGGGAGCTGCGGACCTGGGTCCCGGGCCCAGTAGCCCAGGCAGCTGGGGGCCCCCTCCAGCATGGCTGGGGGAGAAGGAGCTGTGGGTGGGAGGTGAGGGGCACCAGCAGAGCTGGGGGAGGGTTGTGGGGAGGAGTGAGGGGCATAGCAGGTCCTGGGGGCTGTAGAGGTGGGGAGTGAGTGGCAGGGCTGGGGAGGATGTGGGAGGGCCTCTCATTTTAATCATGGTTTTGTGGGGGTGGTTATCAGAGAATATGTGTTTGTTTGGGTTGTTTGGTTTGGTTTGGTTTGGTTTCATAGTTTTGCTTTGTTTTCGTCAGGGAACACTGAGATCCTTGATGATCAGGCCCAGTAAATGGCAGTTTTCATGTTGTTATGTAACTTGATGTCTTGTTTGTTCAGTTCTTTGCCCCAGTTAATAAGTAAGTAAGTAATAATTCAAAAGTGAGTATTACAGAAATAATGGTATCTCTTTAGTATGATAGAAAAAGCACTGTGCCATTTTTTTTCTCCCATTTAAGTTGAAATCACAGAATGGTGTCTTCTGATGTGCTGTTTCGTGTCCATTCAGTATATAAAGAAATTGAGCCTGTCTTGCATCGTGACCACCTAATGTGAAGTAATGCATGGCAGGTCACATAGAAATCAGTATTTTAACAGTTTGTGACAGCCAGGGATATAAAAGGAAGTACTTTGTAAAAGGGAAAAGTACAATTTTGATCATTTTTAAACATGTGGATAAGTAATTTCACAAAGCACAAGCAGAGTGAGTAATAAAGTCCTAAAAACCTGTAAAGAATCGTTTACTGTACCTAAAATCAGATGTGCCCCATTAAAATTGAAAGACAAAATTGTGTTTATATTTTTATACGCAGTAGCAAGTCATTACACTGAAATCCTTTTATTAATATTGTTAGATTTTTTTTAAGGTTGCTAATACCAAAGCAGAAGCGCTAGATAATAGTTTATGACAAGGGACCTGGTATAATATTGCTATATAGCTCTTGTTATTCCTAACCCTCTTCCAAAGCTTACATCTCACTCTAATAGGAAACATAATACAAGAGGTACAAGACAAGAGCACATGTCATTACAAAGAGCTTGTTCAGGGGGTGGGAGGGGAGGGAGCGGATAAGGGGACACTGCTGAGTATTCAGCCTTCTATTAAGACAGTGCTAAAACAGTAACACCAACAATAAATTTTATTTACATGTCAGTACATTTCCATGTGGGATGAACTAAGACAAGATGTCACGTAACTATCAAAGCAAGAACCCCCTGAAGTGCTTTTCTGATACTTCGTGTTTTTACTCAGGCACTTTTCTGTTACCAGCTCTAAATTATTTAAGCAAAACATTTTTAAGAAAGAAGGCTGCATATAAAAAGGATGCACTGTGTCATGAAATAAAAAACCTCTCTTGCCATTGTAGAACCTGTAGTTTGTGGTCTGTAATATTCCTGGTTAAAGCACCTCAGCTATATTCTGAACAGTGCTAACACCATTTGGAGAAAAAATAAAAGTAAACTTTAAAAGAATCTAGGAAGGAAAGGTGCAGTTTTCTTTTTAAGAGGTTCAGGAACACAGCACTTCCAGGACTAAAGGGTAAATAGTTTCAAAGAATGGAGATAAAGCCAGTGAAAAGAAGTAGCATGAAATAATGGGGCCTAAATGCACGGTACTTCTTAGAGTCTCAGTTATATAGAAAAGATTGACCACGGACACTTATTACCACCAAATTGTTCAAGTGCCTGGAATAAGACAAAACAACTGATAAACCATTAAAGCAACATCTTGTCAATCCAGTGGTGAGCCAGATTAGTTCAGAAGTTTAAGTAGTAAGTTATTCAGACATCAGAGACAAAATTGTCCCCCCAAATATACATACCCTGGTAGGTAACTGTACAACAGAGCAACAGTATATACACTCTAACTAGATAATTGTGAATACAAAATTATTCCTTTATATCTAAGAATCACACGGGAGCTGCTTCGCCCCCCTCTCTGTTTAAAAATGTGGCCCCAGGAAAGACAGCTTGGATACTGTGTATCGCTAATAACTGAAAAAGGTTCATTGAAGCTTGTATAACTAACTGCAGCAGAAAGGGTCACACAGATGCCTGCAAGCAACTGACAACAAAAATGAGAACACCGAGCTGTGAAAATAGTCCAAACTTCTCTTTTTAAAAGCTGGATCTTCCAATCCTAATTAAAACTGTGCAATTAATTGAATTTTCAGTTTGGGCTTGAACTGAAAAAAAAAATGGTTTGAGGTCAACCCAAAATGGAATTCAGCAAAATTATTACATCTTTGCTTAAAGTACCAAAACAATGGCAGAATTTGTTTTCTGTTTCTGAAATCCAGTCGATTTTTAAAATGAACCAAAATAATTAGTTGCCCCTCCATGTGGGTTCCTCTGCTGATGTGTTTGGCTGTCAAGCCAGTCATCTTTCTGATTTTTCAAAATCTGTTTCTCTCTCCTGTTGCTAGGAGAGGAGACCTATGGCAATCACATAAAAATTTATTAAGGGACATTTTGGAAGCCTTTTGTTAACACTGATGAACACTGATGATGCTGATACACTAAAAAACAAAAACAAGCTTGATTCCCTTAATAAATTCTGGTCATGGAAATCTATGCTGTTACTTACAATAATTGTACAGGACAGTGGTTTCTAGGCCAATTCTGAATTCAAAAACAGTTTCCTTTTTCACCTTGTTTAAATCGCTTTTTCTTATTTTAGCTATTCATTCACTACAGCTATTGTCAAGGCTACAAGAATGTTCTGTTTTTAAACCGGAGGGAAAACAGATTTTGCTCACCACTTATTTTTTATTTGCTGTTAAATCAAACATTTGGGGGAATAATAGATCCATAAGTGTTAAAACCACAGCAAAGGACAAATTTGATCAAATATAGATTTAATAATCTTATGTGTCGCTGAGTATAATAAGATGGAAATGAAACAAACAATACTAAAATTTCCATCTACAGCTGAATTATCCCAAAGTTTTGAGTCATTTAGATGTGAGGAGTTAATTTGGCCTCTTAGAAATACAATGTAATTAGGCTGAGTCACTCAAGCATATTGTAAAGTGACTGTATTTTAATGACTTTTGTTATGTGACATAAATCAGTATTCACTACCTCTAGTACCTGTTGCAAGAGTCAGCTACAAAGTTAAGACCTGGATTTCCTAAAGTATTAAATGATGGCTTTGGTTTGTGCCTAATTCAAGAAAGAGCATAGGTGCATATTTTTAGCTATCCGGGCTGTTCGCTGCAGCCACATTGGTCTAAAGACATAGGCATGCAAGGTTCTTGGGTAAATGTGATATCTTTTATTAGACCCAACTAAATAGTTGGAAATTTTTTTCCAACTATTCAGCTGGTCTAATAAAATATCACATTTACCCAAAGAACCTTGTCTGTCTATTTGCAACGATTGCTTTTCATTTCAGAAATCCTTCCTCTCTGGAGAAATTTTGCTACCCTCTAAAGTCAACATTAATGGCATTGCTTAAAGAATTAAGTTCGAAACACATTAGCATAGCAGGGGGACGTTGGGACAAGGCTCTTAGCAGGCAAAGAGATCATCAAGAATAAGTGAATTCTAGCCAAACCTATCCTGACACAAGCATTGATTAGCAAATTATTCTAAATGGTCTTGGAAGAGAAGCCAAGAAGTGAATGGACACAGGAACTTGTCACTAAAATATTTACTTGTCCTTACAGATGAACTCTCAGTCAGACATGGGGCATATTGACAGGATTATTTGGAGAAGCCAGACCTGCTCAGTACACCTTCAGTCTCTAGAGTTGTCAACATAGTACCGTTTACCAGGAATGAATTCACACAAAAATGAATAAATAAATGATCTGGAGTTGTACCAAGAGAGAACAATATCAAAAGATTCAAGTATAAATGATGGATCATTTCTGTCAAAAACATCTCTGATGTCTGAAAGACCAATGAAAAGACACCTGAGTGTCAGTGAGTGCATTTACATGTGCAATTAATGCTATATGTGTTTATTGAACAGTAAACCAGCCCTGGACAGGCATCTACATACACAGCCATTTGGGAGCAGATTTGCTCCTTTGCCTGCTCCAGGCCTCCTCTGCCCCTGCTCTGCCCCCCTGCAGCAGCCGAGGGAGCTGGAGGCTCCAGTCACAGCTGCCTGGGGGCCAGGGGCATTTTTTAAAAGAAAGCCCGGCACGATGCTCTGTGGCCACTGCATTTCTGGCCTGGAGCAGTCTGCAGTGTGCTGGCACAGCCCTCTGTTACTCTGTTGCCAGAGCCTGTGCCTGCTGTAACAATAGGTATGGATCTCCCAGGCAAAACCAGGAGCAGCAGAAAGGAGGAGTCTGAAGGAGGAACAGGAAGTGAGGGGGTGGAGACAGGAAGAGGAAGAGAGTTAGAGAAGCGGGGGGAGAACAGCAGGCCCTGTAATAGCTCTGTAAGAAACTGCTCTAATAAAGACACTGTTTATATTAAGGAGGGAGCTGCTCCTTGATGACCCATACAGGGTCACATGAAACATGGTGGCAGCAGAAAGTCTGTGAGGAAGCCCAAGAGAAGAGGGAGACCTGGGCCCCAGCAGTGATTCAAACAGAGTGCAAGAAGCATGGAGGGACTGAAGCCCCCAGGACAGTTGGATTTCAACACAAAGAGCCTGGCACAGACATGGAAACAATGGAAGCAAGACTTCAGTTTGTATACAGAGTTAACCATGGCTGATAAAGAAGAGAAAATGAAGGTAAAGCTGTTTTACTATCTAGTTGGGGGAAAGGCCATGAGGCAAGTGCAACACTGATGCCGCGGAACCCTGATACACTAAAACAGTTAATAGGAGCATTTGATGCACAGTGTGACCCCAGGAAAAATGAGATTGTAGAGAGAGATCAGTTTTTCACCCAAAACCAAGAGGAAGAGGAGGGAATAGAGGCCTATATCAGAGCACTAAAAACTCTGGTATCCTCATGTAACTTTGGAAACATAAAAGACTCCTTAATCAGGGATAGGCTTGTGTATGGTGCACAGGACTCTGCCCTGAGGGAGAAACTATTAAGAGAGGTAGATCTAACCCTGGAAAAGTCACAAAATTGCAAGGGCAGCAGAAAAAGGATCAAAATGATATCAACAGCCATATGTACAGAGCAGATTCACAGGCTCAACCTAAAGGGCTGTGGAAAGCAGGAATCTGACAGGCCAACTGCAAATGCCGACAATATCATTCAGTGTGTGTATTCTGGGAAGCTACATGAAAGGCAGAAGTACAAATGCCCAACCTATAGAAAAGAGTGCAAAAAATGTGGAAAAAAAGAATCATTTCAGGGATCAGTGTCACCCAAATAGAAAAAAAAAGTCCACACAGTAATGCGGGATCAGGAGACTACAGATGAGGAAGAAGCTTTCAATGCAAATTTGACAGATTCACAGACTCATGGGATACACACATTGCAGAAAAAAGCAGGCAACAACTCAGCCGTATTTGCAACAATGATGCTAGAGCAAAGACCTATAAGATACCAGGTGGACTGTGGAGCCACTTGCAATGTCCTTCCTGTGGATCTGAGTAGCAGCATCAGAATGGAAAATGTCACCACAGGCGTGTAATGTATAACAAAATAACTGTGAGGTCACTGGGATTCCAGCTGACTCTAATAAATACACACAACAAGAAACAGTACTGCCTGGAATTTATAGTGATTGACTGGGTGGACACCCATCCACTGCTGGACAGCTGGTCATAGATTTAATTACAGTGCAATACCACAACATCCTCCTGGTCACAGAAGACCATGTTATTAGGTTCACTACCTAACATTCTTTTAAGATATGGAGACATTCCAGGGCACTGAACTCTTTGAAGGCAAACTGAAGTTAGAAATAGATCCCCAAGTGCAACCAGTACGACAACCAAAATGCAGAGTTCTGCTAGCCCTGCTGGAGCCACTAAAAAAAGAATTGACAAACCTGCAGAAAAAAGGCATCATCACACCAGTTGAAAAAAGCACTGACTGGATCAGCAGCCTAGTAGTAGTAAGAAAGCCATCAGGCAAGCTGAGAATCTGCATTGATCCAAAACCACTTCACAGGGCATTCAAAAGAAGCCACTACCCACTGCCAAAGATTGAGGATGTACTACCGGACCTGTCTAGGGCAAAAGTGTTCACAGTTTGTGATGTCAAGAATGGATTTTGGCATGTGAAGCTAAACAAATCTTCCAGCCACCTGACAACCTTTAGCACGCCGTTTGGCAGGTATTTCTGGTTAAGTATGTCCATGGGGATCAGTCCAGCTTCAGAAGTTTTCCAGCAGAACATGAACCAGGATCTGGAAGGTCTTCTGGGTATCACAGTTGTGGCTGATGATATTCTTGTCATAGGAGGAAGGAATGATAAGGAAGAGGTGATCTGTGACCATGATGCCAAACAGCAACAACTCCTTAACAGATGCCAGAAAAGGAACATTAAACTGAATGCCAGCAAAATACAGTTGAGAAGAACAAAAGTACCCTACGTTGGACATCTGCTGGAGGTGGTGAGACCCGAAGGAGGTGAGAGCCATTATGGAGGTGCCCAGGCCACAGGACGTCAAAGGAGTCCAGCACCTTATTGGGATGGTTAACTATCTGTCCAAATTTTGTGCATACTTGTCTAATGCTTGTGAGCCACTCAGGTTGCTAACGCACAATGATGCAGCCTGGGAATGGGCACAGACCCAAGAGGAGGCATTCAAAAGAACTTAAAAACTCATCAGCGAGGCCCCAACACTGACCCACTACAACACAGCTGAGCAACTGGTACTACAGTATGATGCATCAGAAGGAGGTCTGGGAGCAGTACTGATGCAGAACCAGCAGCCCATAGCTTTGCTAGTAGAGCAGTGACTGAAACCAAAAGGAGATATGCACAGATTGAAAAGGGGTTACTAGCGCTATTGTTTGGGCTGGAACGGTTCCATCAGTTCACCTTTGGACAGAGAGCAGATGTGCAATCAAATCACAGACCATTAGAAATCATAACAAAAAAACCCTTGCTGAGTGCTCCTAAGAGACGTCAACGTGTGCTGCTGAGACTCCAGGCCTATGATGTGAGTATAAAGTACTACCCAGGGAAGTCCCTGCAAGTGGCAGACACACTAAGTACAGCATACCCTCCGGAGTGCAGCACAGATGGATCTGTAGAACAGGAGATAGAGTCCATTAATATGGTACAAGACTTAGCCGTTTCCAAAAGCAGTCTCAAACCAATACAACAGAGTATGGAACAGGATGGTGTCCTACAAGCAGTTAAACGAACCATCCTAGAGGGTTGGCCACAGCACAAGGCACAAGTACCACCAGAAGTTGCCGTATACTACCGATGGAGGGATGAACTCTGTACACAGGATGGGGAGGCAGGGTGGCGATCCCAGTAGCTCTGCAGTGAGACATCATGAACTGACTTCATGCTTCACACATGGGATTAGAATCACGCCTGAGGAGAGCATGGGAGTGCATCTACTGGCCAGGCCTGAATGCCCATTTGAGAACCTACATGGAGCAGTGTGAGGTGTGCAAGGAATACAGTGACAAACAGCAAAAAGAAACATTGAACCCTCATGACATCCCCTCTTGACCTTGGGACAAGGTAGGGACTGACTTGTTCAGTGTCAGTGACAGAAACTATATGGTCACCGTAGACTACTATTCCAATTCTTGGGAGGTGGATTACCTCGAAGACACTCAGGCAAGAACGGTGATCAGAAAGCTGAAGGCTTATTTTGTATGGCATGGCATACCTGACACTCTGTTCTCAGACAATGGCCCACAATACAGTCAAGAGAATTCAAACAGTTCTGCTCTAGATGGGAATCCCAGCACAAGACATCATCCCTTGGGTACCCACAAAGCAATGGGAAGGCTGAATCAGCAGTAAAGACAGCCAAGAGACTCTTGTTGAAGGCAAATAAGACTGCAGGGGATCCCTACCTGACTCTACTGGACCATCGCAACACACCCTCCCAAGGAATGGACAGTAGCCCAGGCCAAAGATTAATGGGCCAGAGAACTAAGACATTACTCCCCATGGGAGACTGTTTGCTGCAACCCCAGGGGGGAAGGGGACACAGTATATGAAAGCAGCTAAAAAAGCAATAGTCTCAGCAAGTATCACAGTATAACAGAGGAGCGAGGGACCTGAAACCACTGTGCAGAGGGGAAAAGGTCTGGGTACAACCAGTGATTCCACTTGTGAAAGAATGGCAAAAGGCCACCGTTGAGCGTACAGTGGGAGATAGTTCCTACGAAGTTGTCACAGATAGTGGACAGCAACTGAGATGTAAATGGAAGCAGCTGCAGAGTGCTGGCAGAGCAGAAAGACAGGAAGAGAAAGAGAGTTAGAGAAGCTGCGGGAGAACAGCAGGCCCTGTAACAGCTCTGTAAGAAACTGCTATAATAAAGACACTGTTTATATTAAGTAGGGAGCTGCTCCTTGATTACTCATACAAGACCACATGAAACACCCATTGTGTGATGACTTCTGCACCCCCCTGGCAATGATGATCTGTCCCCCTGCTCATGCTTGCCACCCTGCTTTCTGCATTGTGCCATCACAGTGACTGCCGCCTTGCCCCCAGGCAGTCTTGGTCCTGTCTGTCCCCCATGCTGTATGCCTGCATGGCCAGGCTCACCACTGCATCTGAGACTGCCTGCCCCTGCACAGATGCTAACCAGCCCCTGGCCCGTTACCCAGACCCCAACAGGGATGCCGATGATGTGCTGCATATGGATGCCACCACCAGTGCCATCCATGAGCTCCTGGGGCTCCAGCCCCACTACCTGTGGGCCTGCCAGCCTATATTATATAGACCACCTCTTCAGCATGGGTAAGGTGACCACCAGGGAGGCCATCCTGGAGGTCTGTGGCACCCTCCAGGATGTACTGGGACACACCATGCTCTGGGTCCATGATCTCCTGGAGGTGGTGGTGGACTCCCCCACTGAGATTCAGGATGGACTCAGGCAAGACTCCGCTAGGCCTAGGGTCAGGGAGGACCAGGTTAGGGAACTTCTGGACGGGCTGGACGTGT
Organism: Crocodylus siamensis; assembly: GCF_052110815.1. NCBI lineage: Eukaryota > Metazoa > Chordata > Crocodylia > Crocodylidae > Crocodylus > Crocodylus siamensis. Next base: position 43,884,325 of record NC_143398.1, on the reverse strand, counting down.
TCAAATCAGCAGGTCCAGATGCTCTCCACCCCAGGGTTCTGAGGGGATTGGCAAGGGTTATTGAGGGGCCCCTGGCACAGCTTTATGAGCACTTGTGGTGCTCTGGCCAGGTGCCAGACGACTGGAAGAAGGCCAATGTGGTCCCCATTTTCAAAACAGGGAGGACGGAGGACCCAGGCAACTATAGGCCCATTAGTCTTACTTCGATCCTGGGGAAGCTCTTTGAAAAGATTACCCAGGAGCAGCTCTGTGAAGGACCAGCAGGGGGGATGATGCTCGGGGCAACCAGCATAGGTTCATTAGGGGCAGGTCCTGTCAGATCAACCTGATTGCTTTTTACAATCAGGTCACAAAATCATTGGATGCAGGTGTCGTGGTGGATGTAGCCTTTCTGGACTTCAGGAAGGCCTTTGACAGTCTTGCATCCCATTCTCATTAGAAAGCTAGGTGCCTGTGGCATTGATGCCTACACAGTCAGATGGATCACAAATTGACCGAGGGGCCGCACCCAGAGAATGGTGGTGAACAGGTCATATTCGACCTGGAGGGATGTGGGCAGTGGAGTCCCCCAGGGCTCAGTCCTTGGGCCTACGCTGTTTAATTTCTTTATTAGAGACTTGAACGAGGGAATGAAAAGCACCCCATTCAAATTCACTGGTGACACCAAGATTTGGGATGAGGTGGGCACGCTAGAAAGGAGGGACAGGATACAGCTGGACCTGGACAGGTTACAGGGGTGGGTAAATGAGAATAGGATGGGATTCAACATTGACAAGTGCAAGGTACCAGCAGCATAACTACAGGCTGGGGAACTCCCTTCTTGAAAGCACAGTGGCAGAAAGATCTTGGAGTCATTATCAATTCCAAAATGAACATGGGCCACCAATGTGAGGACACGGTCAGTAAGACTAACCGCACCTTGTCATGCATCCACAGATGCATCACGAGCAGGTCCAAGGAGGTGATCCTCCCCACTCTGTGACACTGGTCAGGCCACAGTTGGAGTACTGTGTCCAGTTCTGGGCGCTGCACTTCAGGAGGGATGTGGCCAGCATTGAGAGTGTTCAGAGGAGGGCCACACACATGATCCAGGACAGACCCTATGAGGAGAAGCCAAAGGACTTGAACCTGTTCAGCCTTCACAAGAAAAGGCTGAGAGGGGATTTGGTGGCCATCTATAAACTCACCAGCAGGGACCAGTGGGGAATAGACACTATTCTCCCAAGCACCTCCCAGAGTAACAAGGAATAACAACCATAACTTGACTGAGAGTAGATTCAGGCTAGACATCAGGAAGCACTACTTCACAGTCAGGGCAGCTAGGATCTGAAACCAACTTCCAAGGGAAGTGGTGCTGGCTCCTAACCTGGGGATTTTTAAGAGGAGGCTTGATAATTACCTAGCTGGGGTCATACGAGCCCAGTATTCTCTCCTGCTCAGGGCAGGGGGTTGGACTTGAAGATCTACTTAGGTCCCTTCCGACCCTACATCTAAAAATTTATGTTCTGCACTGTGGGCTTCCCCCAGCTCATCGGGGCCCTGGATGGGACCCACATTCCTGTTAGCAGCTCACCCTGCGGCAACCACAGGTACTACAGCTGGCGGGGCTTTCATTCCATCATGCTGCAGGCTGTCATCGACCACTGAGGTGCCTTCAGCACTGGCTGGGTTGACAGTACCCAAAATGCCCTCATCTTCCACAACTCTACCCTGCCAGCCCTGGTGGAGAGCAGGTGCATTGCACTAGGGGTGCCAGACCTCCAGCTGAGTGAGGTGATGGTCCTGCTCCTCATTTCAGACCCTGCCTACCCACTCCTCCCCAGCTCATGCAGCCCTACAGTGGCCAGCTGGACCCCCACCCAGTATATTTCAACAAGTGCTTGAGTCAGACCTTGCTGCTGCTGATTGCCATGGTGCCCCAGGCACACCTGGCAACCTGACATGGGATCCTGAGCTTCAGCGGTGTGGTGGGCAAGCCTACACTTTCCCACAACTTTCATCACTGCCTGCAGGGGTACCTGTGCCTATATTATGTGTCTTGTCCCCCCCCCAGCTGAGGATGACATTGCCACAGGTATCAACACGTTTCTCCACATGGGAGATGCCTGTGACTGGCTAGCTGCAGTAGCACTGGCTGCTCAATAAAGTTTTGCACTGCCTCTCACCTCCCTGCTTGCTGTGGGAGGAACTCCAGGGGCCAGGGGGGAGCTTGGCCAGGCCAGACAGGGATGCAGTGCGGGGAGGGGACAGAGGCAGGGGCAGGGAGGGGAGGGGAGGGGAGGGGATTTAATACAGTACAGGGCTTGTATTGCACTGCACTTGTAATACAGTGCAGTGTATTACTGCACTCCTCCCAGTGCAGGGCTTACTAGGTGGGCATGGCAAGCATGCCTGAGTCTGCCCCACTGGCCACGATGACATGCAGCTCCCACTGACATCCTTGGGTGCAGGAGTGTGGCACCTGGATGACTTGTCAGGGTGGGTGGTGCCATCCCTAGGCTGGTCTCCTGGGTGGGGCTGCGCACCCAGTACTGGCAAGGCAAGCACTGGCCCAGGCTGCTGGAGCTGCAGGATGATGCTGAGGCTGAGGATCACAGTGGGACATGCTCCTGGTGCCCTAAGGAGCCCTCCCCTGCTGAGGACATGTCACTGCTGCCAGGCTGCAGTAGAGGATGTGCTCCACCCATGGTCCCAAAGCGTAAGGATGCAATCCAGCTGACACATAAAGGGCATAGTCCTGTGAGCCCATGATCTCATCCTGGGACCAGTTGGGCACCTGGGATCCAGTGACTGGCATCCAGAATGATGCCAGCATGGCTCCCATGCTGAGATCCTGGGTGCTGCCAGGCCTGGCCAGGTGCCTGCAGCACAGGGACGTGGCACAGGGCGGGTAGGTAGGTAGTGGGGCTGGGCCACAGTCCAGTGCTGGGGTCCATACAAGCTGCTGTGGCTGGCATGGGGCTACTGTTGCAGTACCCAGGGGTATTTGCAGGTAGCAAATGAACCATGCAGCAAACTAATTTACTGAGCAGTAAGTGCCACCGCATGTAGATGTTGATGCTTTATCATACAGTAAATTAGTCTACTGCATGGTAAAGCATCTCATCTAGATGTGGCCACTGTTGCGCAAAAAGAAGCAGAGAGGACAGATGACCTTTACCAGTGCTGATTGTAACTGTAGGAAGACCTTCCCTCTGCCACATAATCATGCTGAAAATCAACTGTGAGAGATTCAAGAAAAGAAAAATACTTTTCAGTTTCACCTTGAATTTTTCTGTGAGCCTGGAAAACAGTTTATGCAGAGGAATATTGCAATTTTTGTCATGAAAGCTGTGATTTGCTGCCAGGAAAGGTGACATTCTTTTGGGAAAGAGTGGCACCATTAATTTGTATCATGTTTCCATGGCCTTGTGATGAAGACTTCATAAGCTCAGTGGCTGGTTTTGTTCTCAGTGAAGTTAGTGGAAGAGCTCCTATGTAAACTTGAAAGGGATTTAAACATAGACAATTAATGCTAATACCCAAAGACAGTGGAAGAGAAGGAAGGGGCAAGGATTAAAGCAATGAATAAAACAATTGTGAGTCATAGGAAATTGCTCTTGAATAATATAAGCCTGTTTTTAATTTATTTTTCCTTGTGGTTTTTGGTTTTTGTTTGTTTTGCTTTGAACAAAACACAAATGGTTGAAGCACAGATAGGATAGATGCTTTCTGGGATTTCAGGAGGTCTGAGGAAACCAGATTAATTCTTACACTGGAAAAGGTGCAAGTTAATCATTTGTTCAAGGACTTCAAGGGGCCAGTTTGGTATTTCATGCTGAACCTGCTGCACTAGATTTTGGGCCACTGCACCATTGATAGCGATACCATGTCCTTATCTACTTAGGCTCTCCATATAACGCCTACCTCAGTGGCTCCTGCAAGGTGCCTACAATACCTGTAGTATACTCTGTTGGGAAAGAGGTATTAAATCTCTCTGCAGAAGCAACATGGAGAGACATCAGTCTGGTCAATATGAAGTAACTAGGAGACTGACAAAGATATTTAAAACTTCTGTGAAAAATCTTTTGATGTCAGTAAAGATTGGAAAGAATAATAGAGTGATGAAAAAAGAGTTAGGAGGATGATAAATAATGTAAAATGCAAGGGAAAAAACCCAACACCTTAACTGAATAATGCTCAAAGACAAATCCTTTAGGGGCAGGACTAGAGTGAAAAAATGTTTTGAGAAGGAAGGCAGTCCTGCCTATCATGGCAGAGCCAAAGTTTGAGAGAACATCTTGTTCTGAAACAGGTGGTCTCTGCAAGTGCCTCTTTATTTTACATGTTGTTGGGCTTTTGCTTGTGGCTGTGTTGTTCTAAGGACACAGGTAGGCAAGGTCCTTTGAGTAGATGTGATATCTTTTATTAGACCAACTGAGTAGTTGGAAAAAAGTTCTTAAAGCAAGCCTTCAGGTGCAATCACCCTTCTTCAGGCTGAGCAGAGACTTCCTATGCTTGAAGAAAGGTGATTGCACCCGAAGCTTGCTAAGAACTTTTTTCCAAAAGCTCAGTTTGTCTTATAAAAGATATCACATCTACTCAAAGAAGCTTGCCCACCTCTTCATTTTACAAGGGTATAAAATAATTTTAAACCTATGAAGGAATTACTGCTTTGCTCCCTGCTCTCTAAAAGGTTTCAGTGCAGCAAACCATGAACACAAAAGCATAGAAAATTAGGGTTGGAAAGGACCTCAGGAGGTCATGTAGTCCAACCTCCATGCCTAGTTAGTAAAGAATTTAATCACGTGTAAATTTAAGTGAATGCTTAAGTCCTCCTGAAGTCCATAGGATTTAAACTTATAACTAAAGTTAAGCACATGTGGAAGTGCTTTGCTGAATTCTAGTAAAACCAAACTGTTACCAGACTTAGTATTATACTTTAGGTAGTGGTACTAAAGCAGAGGTGGGCAAAATGTGGCCCGAGGACCAGATGCAGCCTGCCAGCCCATTCTATCCAGCCCACAGGGCCTCTAAAAAATTTAGAAAATTAATATTAATCTGCCCTGGGCTGCCTGTCGTAAGGCCCTCGATGGCTTGCCAAAACTCAGTAAGCAGCTCTCTGCCCAAAATAATTGCCCGCCCCTGTACTAAGCTCATAAATGCTTGAGCAAGTATAGTCCATTATCTGAAGAGAGAGCATAGCAATTTCAAACATAAGACAAAGAATAACAGAAAACTCCACCTTACCTAAGACACAGCCCAATAAGACACTGTGGGTACATCTACATGTGATGATTTAAAGTGAATTAGCCATTTTTAAGGCATATTAAGTGCATGGATCTACATGTGTACACACTTAATTCACCTTAAAAATGGCAATTTTAGGCTAATCACACCTAAATTTAATATCTGCATAAAGCAAGTATCAAATTGAGGCACAATTAGTTAAGGAGCCTTAACCCACATGTGGACCCCATCTGGCACCTTAATGCTATGTGACTGAGCGGGCCAGAACCGAGCCCATGGGGTCCTGTGCTGCCACTGGGCACCACCAAAATAAAGAAGCAGCAGATGCTGTTCTGGAAGGATCAGACCTGGAGCTGGAGCTGGAGCTGGAGCTGGAGCTGGAGCTGGAGTGGTGGTTCTGGCAGCAGCAATCCCTGTTGGTGTGCAGTAAATTGGCAGAGGGGGCAGGAGGTGTGAGGGCTTCTGTCAAAGCATAGGGGAAAGGTCCCCCTATGATTCTCTGCAGGGGAAGGGGCCAGTGCAGTGAGGGCATGGCCTTTGCAGCTCCCCCATGCCTCTTCTTGGGGTGGGTTTGCTGGCTGGGCAATGCACCTCTGCAGGGGCAGAATGCCTTGCCACCTGCCTGGAATTCAGACACACTTACAAACCCACACTGGGGCTCCCACCTGGAACAGCAGGTGGGTTTGGACTGCATCTGGCCCCAGTGCCTGGCACAGCTTTCCCTGCTCCACCACTTCTGTCCTGGGCAAGTGCCTGGCTTCTGTGCCAGCCACTGCAGGTGGGAGAGGCAGCATCAACTCCTGGGGGCTCTGCTCAGGCAGGATGGGTTCAACATGGCCAGGGGCTTGGTTCTTTCCTTGCTCCACCTGATCCAAGGCTGAACCCTCAGCCATGTTGCACCCACACTACCTGGGCTGAGCTGTGCAGAGCCCCCAGGAACTGACATTGTCTCTCCTACCCTTAGTGGTTGGTACAGAGGCCAGCTGCTTGCCTGGGATGGAAATGGGTGGAGCAGGGAAAGCTGGGCTGGGCACTGGGGACAGATGTGGTCCAAGCCCACCTGCTGTCCTGGGTGGGAGCCCCAGTGTGTATTTCTAAAGGTTCCTGAATCCCAGGCAGGCAGCAGGGTGTTCCTCCCCTGCAGGGCTGCATTGCCCAGCCAGCAAGCCCACCCGGAGGGAAAGATGTGGGGGAGTGAAACCCTTGCACCTCTTGCCCTCTCTGCTGACTTACTGCACACTGACTGGGACCACTGCTGCTGGAACTGCTGCTCCAGCTTCAGGTTCAGCTCTGCACCCTGCACAACAGCACCCACTGCTTCTTCATTTTGGCGGCACCTGGTGCCAGCGTAGGGCCCCAAGGGCTTGGCTCCAGCCCACTGTTGCACAACCATGGGGAGGTAGGAACATGGGGAGAGGATTAGAGCCAGGGCCAGGGCCAAGGCTGGGACTGGAGCCAGGATGACCATATCTGGTGGGACTGGAGGCTCCCACCCCTCGACTGGCACTGGGCTGCACTGCCCAACTATGCTGCCATGGTTTTCCGGGGGCTGTCCAGGGTGCTGACCAGGGCTGCCCAGCAAGTCATGTTAAGGTGCCTTAAGGCATCCATGTGTAGACACATGCCTACATCGCCTTAATGCAACTTAGGTTGAGGTGCATTAAGTTCAGGTGCACATAAATTCATGTGTAGACATGCCTAGTGACAGCAAAAACAACTTAGCCTAACTTCAAATGTGACATAATAAGCCAGAAAGACAACAGAAAGCTGTGCATTTTACATAAACCTTAGGGCAGAGTGACTCCTTACAGCCTGGTATTCAGGAAGTGTTTCTGGGAGATGTTTAGGTTTTCTTAGATGGTCAGGGCAGTCCCACAGGCCTCATCTTTTCCTGGGTTTTTATAGGTAATCTGTACTCTCTTCTCCCCCTTGGGTCCATTGCATATCCCATATCTCTCATGACTCTAACATATTCAGCATCTCTGTCTCTTGCACACCAGGTGTAGACATTACACTTTTACCAGTATAAGTGATCAGAAACTGGTCTATATCCACAATGGAACAGAAGTTTGGCACACAGACTAGTTTAAAAATGGTGGAAACCAATCTAAGATTTGCACTCCCCCACCAAAGAGGGAATGTGCGTTCTGTTCACTATTAATTTAGACTACACTGCCTACAGAATACTGCATAATTTTAGACTGGCTCTGTGTTGGGCTTTTTTAAAATCTGTACCTAGCCCTTGGGTATTCCAGCCTCTCACCCTTACAGGTTCTACTTTGAAATGTAAATGTACCCCCCTCCCCAGCCTTCTCCTCCTCCTTGGGGGTAAATCAATATTGCCCCATAGACAGAGTTACACTAACATGTACTAGCAAACATTTGACCCAACATTTCTTTCAGGGCAGTCAAGTTGTGACACCTTGGAGATGCTAGAGAAGCTTCCCACCAAGTGTGATATTATTGGTAGGGGTTGTGGGTCAGCTATATCACTTGTCTCCAGGATGAAGCATTAATCTCTTACTCCTTTTGTTCATTGTAGGATGCTAGCTCCAACATGTGGAACATATGAAAAGCAAATTCCTTTTTTTTCTTGCAGATTTAAATAGATGAAATTTTCTCAAGGAAAGATTGGGAACCTTTTCAGCATTCTGTTATGAAAATGTTGTTGTTCATAAAAAATAATATTTTGGAAAAGGGAGAAATCAGTGCTATTGTTCTTCATGTTAATATAACAGGGAAACTTGGCACATAGTAGAATAATCTTAACATGCTCTTTAGCACTAGTAAAATGAGGATGTGATAGAAAGTGTTAGGAACCCCTGACATTTCACAGAAAAATAAAAACATGAAATTATTTTTTAAATATTTTAAAATTCCAGTCTGAGAGTTTTGTGTTTCATTGAGGAGCACCAGTTAAATGACATATCACATATATAAAATAGTCTAGTATAGCATCCTGTGTATCTGAGGCTACTTAGTTTACTGAAATACTCTATATCAAGCCCAAAGGCTGGTTCACTGAAGCAGTTCAGTTCTCAGCAGCCTTAACTTGCATATTACAGTCAAAGAACAGGAGAGACCAAGTTGCAACCAATATCTAAGGGCCCTGTGGTGACAGAGAATTGATGACCTTCTTATCCCAGAAAGTAAGCCAGACCCCATACTGCAGAGGAAGATTCCTTCCTGACCAAAAATCTGGTCATAGGCCTGATCCTGAGCATTTGAGAAAGGCATGGATATCGTACCTCATTGGCAGCTCTGCATCATAGAACTTCATTAGTTGAACACTTGTTGAACTAATCTTACTAAGAAAACTATTCTACATATTTGCAACAGTCTTCACTAACAAATTGAGTACAATTCTATTTGTGGGTGGGTGCCTCCTTGGCCCCTGATGTCCAGCCTGCTGTTGTCCCCCTATTTACTTGCCTGCCATACTTGGATGGGAGAAAAGAAGAAATATGAGAAGGGGTTGACAGAAAATGGTATCAAGAGGTGTTTGATTCTCCAACCTCTGTTACAGAGCTCCACCACCCCTCATATCCCATCCACATCCAACCTGAGTCCAATTAACTGCTTGGCCCTCGTAGGACACAGGCACACTATCACAGGTTATTCCTTCAGTGGGCTTATTTCTTTGTCCTCCCAGTATTTCCTCCAGACAGGGATGTCCTCCCACCTTCCTTTACATTTTTCTCGCAAAGCTAACTATTTCACTTATGCCACTTGTGCTTTAGTAGCAACAGTCCTTTGGCTTGCCTAAGCACTTCATGCAACACCCAGTGGAGCACCTCTGCTTTACTCAGTCCTTACTCCATCTCACCACTCCAAGCGTTCGGGGTCTTTTCCTCCCTCCCCTAGAGGACTCTCCTTAGTCATCGGTTCAATAGTACCCAGTGCAATCCTTGGCACACCATGGACATTTCTCTTTGTCACTCAGTCCCTGCACCTCCATGCAGACTCAGCACAGCTTGCTCACTGCTCCTGTGTCCTTTCTCTGGAAACACGGATTATGCTAGTCTGTATACACATAAAAGGAAGAAAGACTTCTATAACTATAGCAGTTGGTAGCCTTGCAACCATTAATGAATTTTATTTTCACAATGCCACTGTAAGGCAGGAACTATATTTACTTGATCAGTATGATATGCATAAGAATGTATAAGAACACCATGAATTACTTTCCAAGTTCTCCTAATAGATGAGAGTTTCTGTTTGCCCTCCATAACACAGGGGATGCTGTCTCAAAGACATTTTTGTGTTTGGGTTGTTCAAATGCAGAGTAGAGCTGAATGAGAAAAGATGGAAGCCTAGACTAAATGAGTACATGATGAGGGGAGACTAAGATGCAATTCAGGCTAATCTTGTTTGCCACTGAATCATTTCCCTGGATATGAGATAAATTGCTTGGCAATTATATGACAGCCAAGTCTCCAGGCAATAATTTGGCACAAAATGTGCTCCTTCCTCTGATTTCCCTAAGGACCCTTAGAGGTACTTTAAATATAGAAACTATTACAGTGAACTATTGCTGCTTCTAAAGAAGCCTATCCTTTGTTCAGATGATATTGGTGGTTTTTGGATTTAAAACCCAAAGATGCATTGTCATATAATCTATAGGACAAAGCATAACAGAACCTACATGGGCAGGAACAACCCCATGTAGTGAGGGAGAAGGTACATAATAGGTCTTCCTTATTTCTATCTTCTAGATTCCTGAGTAATGAATGTATAGTAGCAATAAGCTTATCCGTAAGAAAAAGCCAAGCAATTTCATAAAGTGTTGAAGGTGCAAGGTAGCTTCAACTGATTGCTATTTTTGTTTTATTTCTAGGGAATTCATCACCGTACTATCAAAGCACAGAGTCCAATAAGTAAGATCAGGTTCTTCTTTGCCCCTTCCAGGTTTAGGATCTTTTTGCTTGCTACTACATTTTATTAAATCCAGCTTTGGAGGGGAGTTTTGCATAGTCTGTTCTGAAAATGTTCTTGGGTTGGGCTCACTTTTATCAGCCCCATTAGTTTGTTTCATGCCTGAGGAGCTACTCTTCTTAGAGCACCTCCCTAGGCACTATTAGCTAAACTGTCTCAGAAAAAAGCAACTAAATGGATCATTAACAGAGGCAGTTGATCACAGTGTAATGAGGGCATTTGACAACCCAGAGCTTCAAAATGACAATGAAGTGAACTAGGAAACACACATGGGTGCTTAGCATTGGTACTGATGTATTCTACATATTCCCCTCTGATTGAGAAGATGGGTTTCTACTCACTAAACAAGCTGAAGATTGTGTTGATTCCACTTGTAAACCCAGAGAGGCTTCTCTACACATGGTCAATTGGCACTGAAGGCAGGATTCAAAATACTGTATTTTCTTTCATGCAATATATCATGGAATATATTACCTTGTTTTTGAAAGGCATAATTATGGCTGTATAGAGCTGGGACAGAGCCTAATCTTTAGCTAGCTCACCCTCCCTTTCTTGCCTATCTTAAGCCAAACCCTAGCTCAGGCTGAGGAATAGTTTCCATGGGTGGATCTATGATTTTAAAAAGAGCCAAAGAGCCTCCAGGGCTGGGAAATAGGAGGAGAGAAACTAGAAACAGCTGGCAGACAGCAAAATTACACTAAGAAAGGTTAGTTGATTAGTGCAACATCAAGACCATTACAAAGGGGAGACAGTAGTTAACACTCATGGAGCAAAGAACGCTGTGCCATTAAATCAGCTGACTCCCTCAGCTGGCTGAACAGCAATGCCACAGCTGTGTACTACAGAGCAAGAATCAAAACAGGGTGCTTCTATCCTGGGCAGAAAATCAGCGTCCCCATTTAATACACATGCCCCAATTTTAATGGGGCTGATTTTGTGGAAAGGATGTGTTTTGAAGAAAATACGGTATGTTATGGAAAATATTGTTCTCAGTGGGCGTGTCTACACGTTGCCCTATGGCAATGCAGCAACATGCTACAGGTAGCAAGTATAGCATGCTACAGCAATGTATGGCATGCTACAGCAATGTAGCAACTACGCTACAGGTGATCGCCAGCTACATCACTGTAGTAGCGCACTCCCCCAGTATACCGTACAACGACATAGCAGTGAAATTTACCCATTTGCTGCGCAAATGGCACAATACTCACCCCTACTGCACTGTGCTTTAGTACTTCTAAAAGGAAGTACTAAAGCACGGCACCATAGCAACGTTGCCATACTTTAGACATATAGATGCATCCAGTTAGAGTTTAACACCTAAGCTCTACAGAATTATTCTCTGTGGCACCTCTTGGCTTTTTAAATCACCTTTGGATGTGATTACCTATCCATACCCAGTTTCCATATACGAATGCCTAGCCCTCAAAAACTGAATTAGCCACCTAATCTGGTCAAACTGAATCATCTTCCAGAGCAAGGAAGATGCAAGAAGGCCACTTGGATGCTGCAATGCCTAACTGTAGGCCTCTAGTGGATTCAGAGCCTCATCCCTGCTTAATTTGGTAATCCAAAGGTGTAAGAAGATGTTTCTTATTGTTGTTTTAGTTGGATACCCAGGATTATTGAGCATCCATCAGGCAAACTGTTTTGATTGCAAAATCTGTATTGCACTAATTCTTTTCTGTTTCTGAAAGTATGAAAAGTTAAAGGTAACTCCAATTGATGTAGGATCTAACCTGAAGATCATATTCTCAAATTATTTTACCAGTCATAGACGTTAAGCACAGATAGTCAAAAAGCCTGAGGTTGAATCAATTCAGTCTTCGCAGGTTAGTCTAAGCTGCATAGATTGAATCAACAAGCAAGTGAACAGACATTCATTTTTGATTCTGGAAATGCAGCCACATGCCTGCAGTGGCTCAGGCCAGAAGCAGGGGGTGGGTGGGGGCAGGATGCTAGACCTTGCCTCACTGCTTAGCTGGAGCAGGCAGCTTGGGACAAAACTAACCCACCCACCTTGTGAGGGGGAGGGGTTTGCAGAGTAGGTGCCCAGCACCCTGGGATGCTGGGGGACTGTGAGTTAACTTGAATCTGGAGGGGATCTGGTCTAGAAGTGCTATATACCAATTTCACCTAAATCAGTTAAGCCTGATAGTACATCCATCTAGGCCTATCTTAAAACAGTTTCAGTCATTTTGAAAGTGGTTTATGTTCACTGAACTTCTATTGTGTTACAGATTTTAACCAGTTTCTGATCACTTATACTGGTTTATGTGTAACTTCTATCCCTAGCCAGAATGTCCTGTAAACCAAATAGTAGTGGGCCATAAAAAGATTTAGACCTCAATCTCAGAGGAAGTCAGTTCAAGACTGAGAAAATATGTTTCTTTTACATACATCCTGTGACCTAAAGACCAGGTGGCTTTTATGTTATCCCGCAAAGCCACTGTACTCTTAGTTCAATAAAGACCTGATCTTTTAGGCAACACCAACTTTCAACACCCCTACATAGATAATTGCTTTTGCATTATTGCCAAACAAGTATCTATCCTTGCAACAGTTTTTGATCACTCTTGTCTCAAAGACAACTGGTATTCTGTTGTCCTAGATAATAAAAATGTGAACATACAATTCCTTTTCTAAGAAAATGTTTTCATGATTATTTTTTATAATTGCAAATTATTATAATTGTGAATTATTGCTTAATAATGGATGTCTTCCATTATGAGCTGCACGGTTTATCTGAAATGTATAATATTTATAATATTTTTCTCCTGCATTTTCTCCATGGGTGTGCTCTCTTATAACTAAAGAAAATTTAAAAGAATGAAAACAATAAGAATGAGTAGTTCACAAAATTTGGAGTCTTAATTATAAAAGGTTCTGTGACTATCTGCTACTCTTTTCACTGAGAATGGATATGATACTCTTCAGGAAGAAATTCTGACTGAGATTGATACCACAATAAGAATAAAAACCTGTTGGGGAAAGCCATGAGGGACTCAGAGGAACTTCAATGAGTACAGTTCTGAAGGATATTATTTACATTTCTTTTAATCTTTTAATTGTTTTATGCTGTTTTATGTGTACATCAATGCCATAGCTGTAATACTGCAGGGAAACTCTTAAAAAGAAAGAAGGTTTTTTGGGGGTGGGAATAAGTGGTTTAGGTGCACATTCACATTTTAAATGAGCTTACTGTAAAGGTCTCCATTTATTCCAAACATTGGTGGAAGGTTTTTGCTCTCCTGTCTTTGTAAGTGGAATCCAAGATTAAGTTCAAGCTCTTTGTTCTAAGTAATCTAGTGCTTGAGTTAATAGGTTTTTGCTACCATTTTCTAAGATGAATGGAAATGCCAGCAAGGGAGATAATATTTACAGGGTACATATTTGTTAACTTGTTCAAGGTCACATAGATGTGTCAATGGGAAGGAACATATATCTTGACTCACATACCTGAGGAAATATGAGGAAACATGCATATTTTAAATTAGAGCACTTTAACATTACTTTTCCCAATTGAATGTCCTATTGCTAAAAATTAAGCTGGCCAAAAATCTGAATATCTAGCCTTCAGGAAATTCTGAGATTTCAACATTTGATATAGACCTAAAATGGAATGAAACATGGAATAAAAATATGGTCAAAATGATTTGTTTGAACAAAGCCCAAATGGCTCATTCCAATGTTATAATTTCAGTTACTGATAATGCAATACAATTATATTGACCACTACTGGCATGATGCAGGTATCAAATTTATACTCAAGTCGGTATAAGTCACCATATTTATTGCACAGTATGGGCATGCATGTGTAGATATGCACCTGTACTGCACAATAATTTCAGTTACTGAGCAGTAAATGTGCACGTGTAGATGTGCCCACAAGGCCCTAAGCAGTCTGAGCCCTACATTTCAAAAAGACTACCTTTCCTTTATGCCCCATCACGATTCCCAAAAATCAGTTGAGAGCAACCTTCTGCTGATATCATCAATGTGCCAAGTTTGCTTTGTGAAAACACATGGGAAGTCATTCTTAGCAGTTGACTCTTCAGCTCTTGCACTCCTTTACTCTTGAGGTCCACCAGAACCCAAGCCTGAACATCTTCTGAAAGTGGAGTAAGACTTGTCTATTTGGGTGTGTTAAGCAAACAAAAGTAGGCTGAGATAGGGCAGTAATTTTCACATTTTTATAACCACATACCCCTTTACCTGGAAAATATTGCCACTCGTATGCCATATCCCTAATCAGTCTCTGCATGTTTACTAATGTCAACCCACAGCAATGACATTATTCATTCCTGTTGACCAGTCAGAACCTTCACCACCATTAATAACATTTAGCCATAGACCCTTTGACGAAACACCACATACCCCTGGGATATTTGTAACACAGTTTGCAAACTACTGGTTTGTTTTATTGTATTATTTCAATACTCTACTTGCTTTTGCTTTTATAAGTTATTTTGGTCTCTTGTTTTGTTCTCTTGTTCCTTCTCTTGGTTCATAAGTTATTTTGTTCTCCTACTTTAAACTGCCCTGAGACTTTCTTGGTAAGGGCAGAATATACATCTAATAAATTAATAAGTAAATCAATTTAATTCATTGTCCTTCCCCTGCACGTTCATGGAGGAATTGGAGCCTTACATTAATAATAGTTCCAGTTATCACTAAACAGAGCTGGGGATCCCTGCTGTTGCTGACTAAGAGCCACATCCTCCAAAATATTTGAACCCCTTATGCCATATGCTGTAGCCTGCATATCACATTCATTTGCAAAGGATGCTAAAGTTGCTCAGCACATGGACTTTGCATGCTCAAACTGTAACTGGGCTACCAAGCCAACCCCATTCTTTTTATCTTTCACAAGAAATACAAACAGGAAACATTTTTCTTCTTGAGACATGTCAAAATGATGAATATTATCCCTTCTCATTAGAGCAAGAGAGTGCTGAGGGTGTTGTGATGAGATTGCAGAGCCACTGGCCATCATCTTTGAAAACTCATGGCAATTGGGAGAAGCCCCAGATGATTAGAAAAGGGCAAACATAGTGCCTATATCCAAGAAAGAGAAAAAGAAAGATCTAGGGAACTACAGACCAATCAATCCCTGGAAAAATCATGAAGCAGATCCTCAAGGAATCCACTTCTAAGCACTTGGAGAAGTAGGTGATTAGGAACAGTCAGCATGGATTCACCAAGGGCAAGTCATGCCTGACCAACCTAATTGCCATCTATGATGAGATGGTTGGCTCTGTGGATGCAGGGAGAGCGGTGGATGTGGTGTACCTTGATTTTAGCAAGGCTTTTGATATGGTCTCCCACAGCATTCTTGTAGGCAAACTAAGGAAGTATGGACTGGATAGAAAACTGGCTGGAGCTCAGAGAGTAGTAATCAATGGCTCAATGTCTAGTTGGCAGCTGGTATCAAGTGGAGTTCCCCAGGTGTCAGTCATGGGGCCCATTTTGTTCAGTGTCTTCAACAATGACCTGAAAGATGGCATAGAGTGCACCCTCAGCAAGTCTGCAGATGACACCAAGGCAGGGGAGCAGTAGATATGCTGGAGGGTAGAAATAGGATTCAGAGTAACCCAGACAAATTGTAGGATTGGGCCAAAAAGAATCTCATAAATTTCAACAAGGACAAATGCAGAGTCCTGCACTTAGGATGGAACAGTTCCATGCACCAGTATAGGCTGGGGGATGACTGACTGGGCAGCAGCTCTGCAGAAAAGGACCTGGGGGTTACAGTGGACAGTAATCTGAATATGAGCCAGCAGTGCATCCTTGCTGCCAAGCAGGCTAACAGCATACTGGGCTCCATTGGTAGGTGTGTTGCCAGTAGGTCAAGGGAAGTGATTATTCCCCTCTATTTGGCACTGGTGAGGCCACATCTAGAGTACCATATTCAGTTTTGGGCCCCCCATTACAGAAAGGATGTCGACAAATTGAAGAATCCAGTGGAGGGCAGCAAAAATGGTGAGGGAGCTGGAAGACATGACTTATGAGGAAAGATTGAGGGCGCTAGGCTTATTTAATTTATGGAAGAGAAGACTGAGAAGGAATTTAATAGCAGCCTTCAACTACCTGAAGGGGGCTTCCAAGGGGGATGGAGCTAGACTGTTCTCAGTGCTGGCAGATGGCAGAACAAGAAGCAACTGTCTCAAGATTCAGCAAGGGAAGTTTAGGTTAGATATTAGGAATAATTTTCTCACTAGAAGGATAGTAAAACACTGGAATAGGTTACCCAGAGCGGTGGTTTGACTGTTTTCAAAACCGGGATAGACAAAGCTTTGACAGGGATGATCTAGTTGGGAATGATTCTGCTTTGAGCACGGGGTTGGACTAGATGACCTCCTGCAGTCCCTTCCAACCCTAAATTCCTACGATTCTATGAATGGTATCATCTCCATAATTTACATTTATAACAGGAGAATTGGAATAGCTACTTTTGAAGCACTAGACATTTTCCCTTGCTTGTTTGTCAATCAGCGCAATGGAGCTTCAAGCATCCGCAAGCACTTTTTATTTATTTTGATAAGGCCTTTGTCTCTTGTTCCCAGGACATGGAATTCTTATTGTGCTATTACAATAAGTCCAAAGAACTGCTTTCCCTCTCAACCAAAAAATACTTCTTTAGGTAACAAAGTAAAAATATTTCAAAATAACAATTACATACACGTTAACAACAAATGGAGTGACATTTAGTATTATGATCACATTGTCTGCCTCATTATAAAAGGATGACATCTTATTTCATTATGAAATTAACTCATCTTTTCTTTG
Source organism: Crocodylus siamensis (assembly GCF_052110815.1). NCBI lineage: Eukaryota > Metazoa > Chordata > Crocodylia > Crocodylidae > Crocodylus > Crocodylus siamensis. Next base: position 43,867,372 of record NC_143398.1, on the reverse strand, counting down.
AACTAGTTGCTCCCATAATGCTGAGGAGATAATTCTGTTGTACCATAATGTACCAATCACATTCATGAGACTGACTCATTTTTTTCTAGATCAATCTATTAAGTCCTAAGTACACTTTCATTAGTTATGTATAACTTCAGTTATAAAGCTCTTCACCCCATATACTGGGCTCTTTACAGCTATAAAAAGCTCTTCACCCCATATATTGGGCTGTAGACCCAAATACATAATTTTCCTGGCATTCACTTTTTTTCAGATCTCCTACCTCATATTCCGTGTTCTTTGCTTGACAATAAAAGGGCCAGTTTAATGATGGCTACTGCGTCGTGCTGCAACACAACAGAGATGACTGTGCATTTGTACATGCTGAGGCTAATTACATTCATAATAAATAACCAGCAACTGTGTATTGAAGGGCTGTAATCCTATCAAAGAGTCCCAGTAATGTCAGAAGCCATGAGACCAAAGACAAAATTGTCTATGCAGTTACCAGAATCTTTTGATGCAATTATAGTTCTATAATTAAAAATGTACTTATTTTTAATAGTTTGCATAATAAATGGATTTGAATCTAGATCAAACTCAGACCCCAAGCCTCTGCAGATGTTTCCATGGCTCTTCTCTCACTCTTCCACAAAGATCCCTTGGAGGTGTCCTGTGTTCCTTCCCAGTCAGCTCCCAGAGTTCCTCTATTTCAATTTGCCTTTCCAAGGTATTTCTTCTTCATTCTTATCCACTACTGCTTTTCCTCTCAAAGCTCCCAGGGCTCCTGCAGGTCTTTCCTAATTTCCTCTCAGAGCTTCTGCATCATATAGAATGGCTTCACCTTCTACCCTATGGGTACTCCTGCTCTACCAGCCTTATCCTCACCACTGCCAGTTAAGCAAAAACCTTCTAAACCTAATGGTGTTGAGATTATTGCATGGTCTGTAGTGCATGCTATTAAAGAAACCCTCCCTTTTCAATGGGATTACATCATTCAAGATTGCAAATTCCTTGACCCAGATTCTCCTCTGTTACACCAGTGCAAATGTACTGAAGAGAATTATGTTGTGTTGGCATAATGGCGAGTAGGAGTGTATTGAATGTATGCGTCATCTGCAATTAAAGACAGGTAATTTGTGAATACAAGCCCTGATTGGAAAGGGTAGTCATCACTTAAACATTTTGCGTTTTGTTATCTGATGTCAAAACACAGCAATCTCATTTCATATCTGATCTTAAACATTAAATGCTATTGACCATGACTTGCTTTAAAATCTATTGCAGTGGGAAGTCAGAGTTTGTTCTTTCACTGCAGATTTTGATGTGTAACAGGCACTGCCTAAAAAGCAAGATGAGGTAGCAGAGAAGAAGCAATGCTCTTCTATTCTATTTATAAACCAAATGCTGTACCAAAGGGATAACTGTATCCTAAAGTAGCAACCAGATTTTCAGAGGTACTGATCATCACCAATCATTCTTATTTGAAGCAATAGCAGCTGTGAGCACTAAGCACTTTTGAAAATTGGACCCTGTTGACTTGTTACTGCTCACTTTGAAGTTAAAGGCAAAACTTTCATTGACTTCAGTGGAGTAAGATCAAGGCCTAGATGAATGACCTATATAGCTGCAAGTTCATGAATGTAAAATTGTTTGAAGAGGCAGATGAAAAGAAGTGCGGTATTTTGATCTTCACCGATATGTCATCCACTTCATTAATCACTTTCTTCTCTCTTCAAGAAAACAAATGTTCTATGTCATCATTTTTTTTACATTGGTGACTTTTTTTACAATTTTATACAATGAAATAAACCTGGTTAAAAATGGATTTTCCATCCAGTTGAAAATTAGAGGATTTTCAAATTTAAATTTGACCCAAATCAGATTGAAAAAGCCCACATTTCAACATTTTTCATAAAAAATTTCCCTCGTGTTGATCAATGCAAAATGCTTAATTCAATATTAGCCCTTCATATTTTAAATTATTTTAATATAAAAGAGTAAATTTCAAAAATAAATTTCATTTTAAGGCTGGAAGAGACTATTATGATGAGCTAATCTAACCTCCCCTAGAACTTCAGCCAGTGCTTGTTATATGAAGCCCATACATTGCTTTGCAAGTTACCTTAGACTATTTACCAGAGCAAGATAGCCATTCCACCTGAGAACTGGGACACCAGAGAAACTGTATAGTCCACAATAAGGCTAGGAGTGACAGCTGTTGCACACTATACACCCATTTTGAAGCAGGCAGAATTTAAATTATTGAGTTAGACTTCCAGCATAAGCCTTGGTGTCTAGCATCCAAGAAATAGCTAGGTGCTGTTTGCTTCACTATTTACTTTGTCTTATCTGCATTGATTTATTTTCTCCATTTGCCACATCATATTTATAATTCCTCAGAACAGGAACTGTCCTAAACTATCCAACTGCAATTTCTAGGTGTGAATATACTATTAATAATACATAAGCTAAGAGTAGAACATAGGAACAGAAGACAAACCTTGCAAAGTTCATTACAGTTCAACTCTCAAACATTTGGATACTTATCAGATCATCTTATGATATATAGATTCATTGTTTTTTTAAGGCCAGAAAAATATAGAACATCTAGATTGATTTAGATAGCCGAGGATACTAACCTAGTTTTTGAATGATGTGACTCCAGCACTGGAGTCTGGCTAACTCATGTCTTCTTCCAGACAAGAATCCAGTTTTGATTCAAGGACACTGAGAAAAGGAGAATCCATAACTTTCCCTAGCAGTTTGTTCTAATGCTTAATCACCCTTACTATTAAAAGTGTGTGTTTTCTGCCTACTTATACTTTGTCTGGCTTTAACTTCCAGATATCTGTTATTTTTATACCTTTTTCTGGTAGGTAGGGAAGTGCATTAGTTGCCAGTATTTTCTTTATGAAGTTACACAGATAAAATAATCAGGTCACAACTTGATTTTCTTTTAAGTAAGCTAAAGAGACTGAAATCCTTAAATCTCGCACTTAGACATATGACCAATAAAGAAGTTCTGTCACCTTACAGGGAATGTTTTGATGTTTGGTTGCAAATCCAAAAGTCCTCTTCATTTGAGTGAAAAATAAATAAGAATATCTGATAATGTTAGTTTCAGTATAAGGACTCCTTTCCAGGGCTCTATGTAGCCAGCTTTACTAACGGAAATTAAAACTCCTCAGAACCTCCTTCAATTGAATCAAAAAGGTCCATTTGATTGTAATTCTCTCAATGTACATCAAAGGCTCCCTACCTTCCCACAATACTGTCACAATGTTTTACAAATATGAGCTGTTTTGTCTGACTGTAAAAAAGGAGACAGCTTCCCCAAAAATATTTCAATACTTAAATGCACATCAATCCAAGCAGAATAGTTGTTTTACAGTAGAAACACTATACCAAATCAAGGAGAAGGTGTAGAAATTTAGTTAACAAGGGGCACATCTGCACATGCAATTAGTGTGCCTAAATAAACTCTGGAGCAGTTCTGGAGTGCCTGGGACTACACCACGTTGAGCTGGGATGGAGCAGCCCCAGCTGGAAGAGGGCCTGGCAGGTAAGCCTGCCAGCCCAGGACTGCTCCAGCCTGGCTTAATGTTCTGTGGAGGGACTGACTGGAGGCCAAAGGTGCTTCAGTGCAGGGCTAACTGACAGACAGCCCCTGCACTGAAGCACCCTAATGCCCCAGCCAGCCCTGTCAGCATCTACATGTGCATTGCAGCAGAGTAAATAACTCTGCCATCAGATAGTACTGGTGTCTGGCAGTACTATCCTACAGTAGAATGAATTAGTTTACTCTGTCCTAATAGCACTGCATGTGTAGATATTGAAGTTTTACTGCAGAGCCAATTAAGCAACTACACAATAAACAACTTGTGTAGAAGCATCCAAAGAGTTTTTTGTAGCACGTGATCTATAAATGAAAATAAATCTCACAGAGCAATGTTCTAATAATTGCAAAAAAGTATTTTCAGAGCTATATGCCCAGGCAGGGCTGCATTCTCATTCAGTTTAGGCCCGTGTAAGGTTTTATTTCCCTTCTGGTCTATTGGGATGCTCTGTTTGAACCCAGAGATGTTCTTTGAGGCTGGTTTTCTAGGCAAATGGAGCACAAGTAGTTGCACTGTTTGGGCGCAGACAGAAGTGACAATTTTTGCCTGATCTGGCCCCTGAAAGTGCTCTACAGCCATGACCAAACAAAAATTCATGGCTGCAAAGTGCTTTAAAAGGGCCTGATCCCACAACAATCTGAACCATCATTGTATGAGGGTTCAGATTAAGATGTTTCAAAACAGCATCTTCAGTAACTTGTGTCTGCCTGCCTCCTAGCTTTGGAGATGTTTTCAGAATGGGAAGGGAGAAAGGAATTCAGTTTGGGGTATTTTCAGCCAGTGCTAGAGGTTGAGATGGGTAGATTAGAACCTGCCACCCACTTTGGATTGGATCCCCTCTTCCGTTCCTCCCTGCCATTCTGAAAACAGCACCAAGGTAGGAGGGAGGATGGGCTGTTGCTACGGAAAACCAGCTGCAGGTTTGCAGCCAGCATCTGGTTTCCCCAACTGCCCCCTCCCCCCTGGATCCAACAGTGAATTTCTGTTTGTTTCAGGGGATCATTGTAACTCAGAACGCTTCATAAAAAGCATTCTGAGTTACAGCTGAGAGCTGCTCTTCTGTCTGCACCCCTTGTTCTGCTCGGTGAGAATGTGTTAGTTAATGCTCGGTTTGCCAACCTCTGGGTGGAACTGGTGCACCAGGCCATATATGATAGTCAATCTGGATCTACATATTAGTAATGATTTAGGGAGAAAGAGAAAGGAAGAAAGGAATTTTTTTTAAATTGCTAAGAAAGAAGCATACAGTAATGTGATCTGGCTTTGTCAGATAATTTGAGTTACCATGGTTTTTGAAAGAGCACAGAAATTGCTGCTGTCTTCCATGCATTTTTGGTGAATGCAGAATTTACTCCATATCTCTCATCATTAAAAGACCAAAGGTAAATGATTCCTTATTATGCTGTATGTTGAGGTAAAATTGATTTTGCAACCTTCTCACATGTGAAAAACAAATGTATGTTCATGTATACTGCTATCATTATTTTGATGCATCACCTTTACTCTCCCTTCTTTCTGAAAATTACTACAATATAGTTATATCTGTTGCTTAATCTTTTCATTACAGAAAATACCAGGCATTTAAACTTCTCTTTCAGTAGAAACCTAACTCAAGCATTGACTAGCATGCATCAACTGCTTTGCCCAGTGTTGATTTTCCATGCTTCTTATCATGTCCTTGTGGAATATTCAATGATTTTCATTTATGATTATGAATTTCAGAGCCTGCATTTAATTTAAGTTAGAAACCAAGCATTAGTGTGGGGCACATACAGATATACAGATTTTAACTGTTTCCAACTGATTACTTACAATAATCATACCCTTGCTTTCAGATTGAAAAATATTTCCGTGTAAATCTGGTCATTTGCCTGAAACAAAGAAAAAAATGAGCAGGAATTGTATCTCATTTGGTTCTTCCTGATTAGGCATATGGAATTGTCTCTAGCAATTATTATTCTCTTTCAATGCCGCAAGTGGACCCGAATCCCTCATCATGCAGAAGCAGCCACTAAGTTCAAGCCTTCTCCTTGCTGAAGACTTTTCTATAAACAACAAGGGCATAGCTGCAATTTATTCACAGCAAATAGTTCTTCCAGGAAAATGCAGTCATCGACCTCCAATAGCATAGTGATCAACATGATAAAAAACCTAGGCTTGATTAAGTCATGTTAGGGTAACTTCAGTCTGCCATAGCGAGATAAAACAAGCAATTTGCAGTCCTCCAGCATCCCACAATGCACCATTCCCATCTCCCAGTAGGGAAAGAGCCCAGGTGTCCTAGCCATGCCCCTGTTTACCAGCCCTCTAGTGGCAAGTCACAGTTGTGTGGGCAGGAAACGATATTAAACCTTAATGTATGACTGCTTAACATTGCACAGATTTGGGAGACAGTGGTGTCAGCAAGAGGGCAATCTCTCATTTGAGGATGATCTCTACAATGGCTCATTGATGGGGCTTACAGTGACTTGAAAGTCCAATCTTGAACCAAAGATCCATTCACATAAGTTGCAGGTGTTTCAACAGAGAAGAGAAGATCATATTCTGGGTTTTCTCGCCTTTTCCTTCTTCCACTCTCTCTTCCCTGCTTCAAGGGCAGGATGCTTTACCTTGAAGTGGGCTGCTGCTTGGATGAGGTTGTAGTTCAACTGGAGTCAGCAGCCAGCTTTTGATGTTGTGTAAGGGAGTGAAGAGGGGCCCCAGCCTGGACGGCCCCGACAGCGGCGCGACCCGGCTCGACTTCCAGGTTGCGGCTGGTGGCGGAGGACAGGAACTTCCTCGTTACAGGAACCCCAACGTAGCCGGCATGGGAGCAACCCCGGGCAGTATAAGAAGCGCGCCAGAGGCGCAGAGGCAGGGGGATCCAGAAGCGGCAGCAGCGGCGGCTGACAGCGGCAGGAGCACGTTCCGGTGGGTCCCTGTGGGGCAGAGAAGTGGACGGACCTTTTGGAGTCGGCTGTGCCCCAGCGAGGCACGTAGCCAAGGGGAGCCAGCTTGACGGGGCCACAGAGACCTACACTGGGTGGAGTAAGCGGGATCCAGCCCAGACCACGCCGGCGGTAGACAACGGCAGGAAGGACCTCCGGGGAGCAAAGGAGTTGACGGTACCTTTTTTGTTTGTAGAGTTTCTTTTCTCGGTTAACCAAGAGAGACAAGGACAGAGCTGCCCCGTCGGACGGTGCTAGACTGAGGGGGGGCAGGAATTCCCCACCTCGTGGCAGGGGAGGAGTCTGGGGATCGAACGCCAAGCATTAAGGCCGACAACCACCCAAGGGACCTCAGCCGCGGCATTCTTTACATTTTGATACTGTACTTTATTTCGGGTGCACCTTGAGCTGGACAATTGGAGAACCGATCCAGAGGAGCGGGCATTCTGGTGGCTTTGAGCAAGGGTGTAGGGGCGGAGGAGCCCTCAGGACCCCAGGACGCGGGAGAAGACTAGAGTCTCACTTTTGGACTGCACGCGTCATACCATCTGAACTAATAGAGAATGACAGCAAAGTCGTGGCAGGCGAGACGACATGAGGGTCCATCAAGACGGGTGAGTCTACCCATTCATATTCCCCGAAGGGTCCCGGGAAGAGGAGGCAGCCCGGTTATAGCCGGAACCGGACTAAAGGCTGTCCTCACATGTTAGCATCTGTTGTCTTAAGGTATGCCTTCAGTGTGTCCTTGTAGCTTTTCCTTTGGCTGCCACAAGATCTCAGGCTGCAACAAAGCTGGTCATAGAGCACTTATTTTGGGATCTAAATCACGCATCTGCACATAATGTCCAGACCAGTGAAATTGGTGCTTGAGGATCACGGACTCAGTATTGGTAACATGGGCTTCAGCAAGGATGCTGGCATTTTGGGAAATCTTCCCATTTGATGTAGAGGATTTTCTAGAGGAATCATTGGTGAAACATATTTAGTATTGTCTAAGTGTAATGTGTAATTTCACTCTTACTTTTAGGCACAGTCTTATCTCCTGGATAATACAGGCCATAGAATTTAATTCAGTAATTCCTATGCTGAGCCAGTATCTGTTGACTGAATAGTGGGACAGGTGGATGAACTTTCCATACACGCATAAAAGTGTCTGCTTCCTCACTCTTAGCATATGCCTTTACACCGTAGGATATCTTATCACATCATGTCATATGAATGTTTCCTTTTGAACAGAGGTATAGTTTAGTAATCATTTTTGTGATTTATAGGGGCTTAAGGTCTTTTGGCTGATAAGAATATGGATATTGCTATTTTCTTCTTTTTATACCCTAACATAACCTATGCCAAGCTGTCTAATTCTTTAGGCAAAGATGTTTCTTCTTTTGGTATCTGCAGGCATATAAATCCCTTCCCCTGGCCTCCAAGGAAAAGGAAAAGGGAAAGAAAAGAAGCAAGCTTTAGTTACTTTGGAACAGAAGGTTCAAATCTCAAAGGGAGCTCAGTTCTTCATCTTTTTGAGGTAGCTAGCCCATATACGAGACCAGGTCCAGGTTGGTTTTTAGGACAAGATCTTTAAACACTAGAATTCAATATTCACATGACATATGATGATGGTTTGGGGAAATATGCCCTCCTTTCCTTGGATTTTTCTCTTCTGCTCACTCCTGTACAGTATTCTGCTGGTTTCTACCTTTTCAGGATGGCTGCGCTTCATTGGTCCTGTAAATAGTTGTAAAGGATCATCTTTGTTATCCTAATTGGAAAGGTAAGAGAGCTGTAATTTAAATACATTGTTAAGATATGGAGTGGAAAGACAAAGAGTTAGTTATAACTTGTCCCGATATCCTTTTGATTGAATCATATTCTAAAGTTCTCTCAATACTTAGCATATACTCAGTTCACTAGTGTGTGACCCAAACCTTTGCCGTGACTCGTCCTTACAGAAGCAACAGGCATACTAGTTCATAAATAAAAGTAAGTAAAGGAGATTTCAGGTCATAGTAGAAATCCATACCTTGAGCAAATATTTATTTTCAAAGTAGGCTGTCATCACAATGTGAGTTAAAACTACAAATCATAGCCAGACTCCTAGAAAAAGACACATTAACTGGTTAATCATCCATATAAATCATTGTGTGGGTTGCTAAATAATTCATTTGGAATATAGATCAGTTCTCACCCACTCACAGAGGTGATTCTGAGTGCAAGCAGCTTCTTTCATGTTCGGGACAAAACAAGTTCTACTTCTTAGGATTTACTAAGGATGATAAAAATAACTGAAGAAAATCTGTTCACATACACACATGCACATGCAGCTCTCCCTCAATCTGTGCAGCATCTAGCACAAGGGTGTCTTGGTCTTTCCCTGGGGCCTTTAGGTGTTGTAGCAATATAAATAAGTAATGGTAATGCTAATGCTAATCTTAGTGACATCAAGGAGAACTACATGTGGGGGTCACAGGGCAAAATCTGGCTCAGAGAATTTTGATCTGGAAAAGCACATAGAGCACAGAAACCTATTTCAAGAAGCAATTGTCAGCCTCTTCAGTGTTTTAGCTTTTATCCAGCAATATTATGTATTCATTTGTTCTAAATATGCAACAGTGAGCAAAGGATTGTTATGCTGTGATCCAAAAGATAGGTGCTATTGACTCCTTATTTGGATTGTAGGACTCTTATGTAGGTCAGGACATAACAGATGTAAAGACATTGCTTTCACAAACCAGTGGAACTTTCCTATGGCACTAACTGCAATAGGATATTCTGCATTAATAAAAAATATACAGCACTCTCTGATGACAGAACTTGTTTCCAAACTGCAGGTCTTGAATAGCAAAGGCTTATGAATTCTTTATAATGTGTATATTAAAGTTTTCTGTCACATATGCTTGACAGACAACATTATGAACTGTTACTCATCAGGAAAATAAATGTAATTGTCTGTAGAAATTCATTTTCTCATACTCCAATCATGTCCATGTCAAACCCCTTTTGGTTCATTTTTAATTTAACAATACAGTGAACATGCAGTAGTTGCTGTTAACTACTTTTTTTCCTTTTAAAGAGTTCATGTTTCATAAATTTGGCCAAAATCTGTTCTTGGAATCCTAAACCCAGTGTCCAGCCAAAATTGCTGTGCTGTTGTGGAAAAATATGCAGGGGGAAGTGAGGAAGCCATGCTTCTTAACCAAATCTAAGCTTTATTCCACACAGGATATTTTAGTCCTATGGCTACAGAAAGTGCAAGCATGCCAGAAGTGGCTACACTATTTGTCTGTTTAGTAGCAGATCAGGTAGGTTTACTGTGCCTCCAGTCTGCCCATCCTACCACTTCCTGCTTATTCTCATGTAGTAATGTCAGGCCAGGCCATGTGTACAGAGGGCATGCTTACATGCACCACTTCCCTAGCATAGTGAACATGCGCTGCAGATCTGATTCTAAGCCCACTGAATTCAGCTGAAGTCTTTCCACTGACCAGGTAATATGTGCTGCCTTATTGCCATGCAAGTGAGGACTGGATTGGCCCCTGATTTATGTTGGCAAAATTAAGTTGCTGGATACATGAAGATGAAGTTACATGCTGAATATTGTTTAAAAATGTCATCCAAGCTCCCTTCCAAAAATGCCCCATTAATTCTGCTTTAAGGAATACAAGCAACTTTGAGAAATATTCTCATTTTCCTCATGCAGTGGAATTACAGTATATGCAGTCTTTATAGTAAGTATATGATGCAACTGGCAAGTGTTAAATAGATGGCCACCCACTGTGGGATAACAGTGGATGCTAGGAAAAGCACAGTAAAAGCCCATCAAATAAAGGACCAAGATTCCTTAGACAACAGTAGAAACCCCAGGGATAAGGCAGTCGAGCATCACTTCCTGCTTAAGACAGATGACATTTGTATCCAATCAAAATAGCTGTTGAATCACAAGGAAAAAAATGCAGACCAGGTCCTGGAATCTAAATGTGAAGGGGCCCTATTAGCTGCACTTGTTAACTGTCCACAAAACAATGCATAAATCTGTAGTGCACGCTGCTTAGAAAAATAAAAGCACTATATAAACTAGTATATAATTTTTACAGTTCCTCATTGCAGCTGGCGATTGCTGAAATAGATGATCTCATAGTCTGCTGTGTGCTTGCCAGATAGCTTGCATGCAGATAGATGCCTTTGTGTTGCAGACCATAGAAACCTGCATAAAATTGGCCTTCTTTCCTTAATAGAGCTGCATGAACAAAGATGAGTTTGTTGCTGACCAAGAACTGAAAGCTTTGTTTTGTAAGACTCTCTGAATGTATTGCACTTTGCCAAAGGAGAAGGTCCTCATCTTAAAAAAAATCAGGAGAGAGAGAAGGAGAAAGAAAGAAAGAAAGAAAGAAAGAATAGTAAACGGAAACCAGACAACAAATCAAAGTGCATACCCTTTCTGGTGGATATTTGTCTAAAGTGGGCTGAAACTTTTTTTGTGAATACTGGTCACATTTCACAAGCTGAATAAAAATGAAAGAAAAAGGGACTTTAATTAATGGGATGCCTTTTGATTTGTAGAGCAAAACTGCCGGAGCAGATGTACCAGCAAAGAGGATTAGATTGTCCCTTCCCTGACACACTGAAAATTTCTTTTTCCCCCAGTAGTAACCCCCATTGAGGAGAGGCTGTCTTTAATGTCTAAGATTCAGCACTGCTAAAGAAACTGTTGTATTTAGGTACAATGGGCAGCTCTCACAAGACTAGACAGAATATGTGAGGAGAGAGCTAATACCCCTTTAAATCCAAGGTTGATTCCACTTTAGTATTTAGAAGAGACTTATAGAAAGGAGAATTTCTGAGTCTGAGTTCATTCAAATCCTATCAAATATGCATTAAAGGGAATCCTGAAATCGTCATGAATAATGTTCATCTTTTTTAAAAGCTCAGTTCAAAATCTGTTTTATTTATATATTTTAAATTCATACATTTGTTCACCCATTTCTGAGATCTTCATCTGCAGCTATAGTTCTTTAATCAGATTGGAATAATAAATTGCACATATAAGTGGTTAATATCAGTTAGGAATATCACATAGGTGTTTCCATTGTAAAGTATTTAATAATGATGTTTTTGAAAAATCTAGTTTTAAAGAAAAATTAGATTTGTTGTAATTTATCTGTATTATGCCTCTGATAAAAGATGCACAGAAATGCTGTCTTTATGGTATTGCTTGGGTCAAGTTCATCTCTTTATCCCTAAGCAATAACCTCAGTTATGACTTGCTGCCATTGAAAATGTCTGTGACAATCTGAACAGTGCTTATGTGGACATATGCCAGCCTAACCTATCCAGGGAAGGGTGTCAGCTCCAGCAAGAAGAACAAATACATGAATTTAGCTCCATCTCCATTTCAAGGAGTTGTAGAGTTTTTAGGGTATTTGTGTGTGAGCAAGGAAGTGCAAAGGGGGCATTTTACTTACCTCCCTAAATCACAAGTTCAGTAGTTTTGAACCATTTTAGATTTAAGGAACCATTTGTCTGATTCAAGGTATCCTTGTTTGGTTCAAGACTCCCTCCATAGTTTTTGTGAACTGAGCAGCACTCCGTTTCAAAAACCTATTTATTTATTACAGTGCTTACCTCCTTGGAGAGTGGCCAGATACTGGGGGCAGGGCAGCAGTCATTCAGGAAAGAGCCTGCACTTATCTCTTCACACCACACAGCACTTTTCAAAGATCACACAGTACCCTAGGGTTCCCCATCACTGCTTTAGATTTTGCTCTGGAAAAACAGAGAGAAATTGACCTTCAGGCAGCATTTTTTCCTGGCCTGACTTGGAGCAGTAAGAAAAGGTTTCCTTTATAATTGCTTTCCCCTACATGGGAAAATACCTTTTCAGAGCACACTCCTTGTCCCACTTTCTCCCCCGCCAGTTACCTAGCAAAAGACCTGCTCTGGGGCAAATTCCCCAGTAGTATTCCCAAAGTCTGGTCATATATAATGTGTGGGTTAGCATTGTCGCAGTGCACATCCCTGGCTATCATTTGAAGGTGGCTAGGATCAGTATGCCCTTTTCCAAAAAGAGATGCCTTCTTAGTTTTACAACCCAGAAATTTTTATTGGTCATTATCCATGGAAGCTTTTCCTTGAGCAAACCCTTACATCCTAAAATGATCTAAGATTGCCATAGCTCCTTCAGAGAGACTGACACATTCCCAAGTATGTTAACCATAACTAAAAGGAAAAAACCCAAAAGTCCAGAAGGTCATGACATACTGTTAAATATAAACAATTTTGTCACATACTGTGACAGAAGTCTGCCTTCATTATCTCCTCAAAGATAAAGAGGGAGAATTTTGCTTTACGAGGAAACTTTATTCAACTTTGTTTACCAAAGGATTCCCTCATCGGAGTTCCCTACAGTGGAGATAGAAAAGACACTGGAAGCAACAGGATTTTTCACAAGAGTAGTAATTTGTGTGTGCCCAGAGCAGGTATTTTATATCTATCCTGTTTGGAACTTAATTTAAAAAGAGAAAACAAAAAGCAGCATTTGCCATATTCTTCACCTCCTATGAGGGGCAATGTAATATGTAACAAAGATCCAAAGAAAAACCTTCAGTAAAAGTGATTGGTACGCCAAGAATTCTCTTTTGGTTCTAACATGAGCCTTTTCATTATGAACACATTTGATAAAGCATTTTTGTAAAACACAGTGGGAACACTCACTGCCATGCATTATCAACCCCTTTTTTGTTATTAGAAGAGTTTCTCAGGAGTGAGATCTTGCGAAAGAAACTAGCTGCCTTGTGCTTTGGTTTAGGGAAAATAACTGGAATAGAGCTTCCACCCATTCAGTTTTGCCAATATAAGAATCATCACTCAAGTGCATGGCTGAGAGAAAGCTTGGGAAAACTTGTCTAACAAGGCAGAGGAAGGGGAAGAGAGAAGATTTTAAAATAAGGAATTAGATCAGTGAGAAGAAAAGACACTAGCTATAGAAGCCAGAAGTACGTGATACTGGGCCTCCCTCCTTTCAAAGGATGAGCTGTTTAGGACACTGATGTCCTTTCTTGCGGGAACTATAATTAGGTGTCCAGGAAGCAATAGATTTACCCACTCATTCTATTACAACAGAATATAATGATCTAGGTTTAAATGATCTAGGTTTAAACTTGGCTGTTAAACTCTGCAACTGTATTGGAGCTTGGAAAAGAATCAGCTTTAGATCTTACAACACAAAGAATTTAGAGGTTTGAGAAAACATTCAAATATACAGCTTCTCTCCTAAGTGATACAATATGCTAATACACTATCAGGCCTTTCCAAATACAGTTCCTTTCATAACAAATCAAATGACACAAAACTAAATAATATATTGTTTGTTTGCTTAAGACAGCTGACCAATAAATTACTTGATGCTGTACATGATCATTTTCCAGATAGAGTTGCTAAGTGTTGCTAACTGTGATGCGATGCAGTTCATGTCCTCAGGATTGTTTTACAAAATTATATCCTCTCACCTCAAGCCGAGATGGCATTATACTCCAATTACTGCTATCAATGTCAAAAACGAGCATTGTTAGCCACGGTTCTCAGACTGTGCTGTGACCCCCCAAAGGGTTTGCTGTCACTTACAAGTCTGAGAAACATCGTGGATGGGCTGAGACCAGAAGTGGGATTGTATGTGATGATGAGCTGAGCAGAAGTTAGGCCATAAGCCTTCAGATGATAGCACTGATGATCTTTTGAGGGTAAAGCTTAGAAAGTTGGGGGTGACTGGTCTTTAGCATCAGCATTTCTCTTTTTTTGAACCCCGTGTTATTAGCAGTAAGCAAGATGGTAGTCAAGAAATCAGAGCTTTCCTTTAGTCATCATAGGACCTAGTTTCAAGTAGACTCAACACAGACAACCTATAGTCATTACTATTAAGAAGTCATGTTAGCAACAGAAACTATATGAAAGTATTATGCAAAGTATTATCCATAACTTCCCCATAGCAAAGAGGAGGCTGAGTTTCTTAAATGCCTGATTTTGATCTCACCTAAAAATCTACAGTAAAAAAATAATGAGCTCAAATTTGGTGTTATTAAGTCTGTAGCGGAGGAATAATTTTCCTTGTTATTTGATGTCAGTAGGACAAGTGATTCCTAAATCATGTTTTCCCCAAACATGAGGCTTTCACCAAAGCTCAAAAATTTTCTAATGGTTTTGCTAATTTGTAGCAAAAAATCAACAAGTAGTGGGGAGAGAAACATTGGCTCATTGTGCTCATGTAGTTTAATTCTAGTATGCAAAACCAAAAAGGAGCTGATTAGACTCTTACTTTCAAAGTTATTAACATTTTAATTAGTAGCATCAGCATGAGGTATCCGGAGCTGGTGCACTAAGACTCTTGTGGGAGTGCTGGGAAACAAAAGAGGATTTGCTTCCTCAACAGGTGTCCTGCACACAGGCTGGTCTTGACTCTTTTTTTAATATAAACTTGAAGAAGCCAAGCCAGATCTTACAGCTGCATAATGGCCTTAAAGTGAAAAATAGTCATAAAATTATGTTTCTCTTTGTTTAATGTTAAGCATACCACATTTATTCTGAAGGAATGTATGTTTCTGTTTTTCAAGAGAGTTAAAACGTGCCATCTTTTCCATTGGCTTTTCCATATCTGTAATGGCAAAAAGTAACCTACCGTTTGTGCATAAAAACTGAATTTGCAACAGAATCTATTCTGATTGAATCAAATGTCTATGATAGCATCCCTATCACATTACTTGCTCATACTGTGTTATGAAATTTCTGACCCAGGTTGTTAGTTGCACCCTGGATCCAGATGTGCAGCCTATTTGCAGTGCCACAAACCGCACACATTGCACGTTAAACCATGTGCGGAGCTGCTAATTTACCAAAAACAAACAAACAAACCAAAAAGCAGCACAAAGCATGTTAAAATGGTGTACACCAAGACAAACACAGAGACAGAAGAAGGCATCCCAGGGCTGCCTGCTTCCCCGTCTCCAGGCACTGTGGAGTCTCCATGCTGAGACACCCTGCTCCTCAGCTGTCTGGGGCGCACTTTGCCTTGAGACAGGGGAGCAGGCAGCCTTGGGCTGGTTGCTCCCCTGTTTTCGCATGCCTCAGTGCAGGGGTTCTGCTGTGGAGCCCCTGCTCTGAGGCATGTGAAGCCCCCCATGCTGAGGCACACTGCACCCCAGGTAGTCACAAAGCAGCTGGCTGGGGTGCAGTGTGACTCAAGACAAGGGAGCAGCCAGCTCAGTGTGGCCTACTCCCTTGTCTTGAGGCACACTGTGTCCCAGCCACAGGAGAGTGGCTGGCTGGGACACAGGGTTCCTCAGCATGGGGGTTCCTCAGCACATGGAGATGGAGGAGCAGACAGCTCTGGGCTGCCTGCTTCCCCATCTCTGGGTCCTGATCCCCAGCTAGCTGCCAGCTAGCCCCAAGATGAAATACCCTGTGCCCCAGTCAGACCCCCTGTAGCACATGGAGCTGTGGGACAGTGCCCCACTGCAAAGCACACAGGCAGGTGCATGCACTGCGGCACAAAGTCGTGGTGCTGCTACTATTTGTGCTGCTGCAAATACATGCCCTGCACTGTGGATGCGGCCCATGTGTCTACATATAGGAGGATCTCCTTCCTTTTTCTACTCTGGACTACAGTTAAGGCAGTGTTTTTTAAATCCATGCTTTGTTTGTGAAGTACTACCTAACTCTGAAGTCTAGAATTTCTAATTTTTGTTTTTAACTCTAAAGTTCTTGAAAGGCAATATACATACTCATCACAGTTTTTTTCCCAGACTTTTGCTTCTCTAACTTTTTATCCCTCTTGGATCTAATCTGTGTGAAATAAACCTGTAACTCCAAACAGTTTGTATTCAGGCATTTAGCATTTGAAATACAGAATCCCTACTTGATTTGGTAAAATCTCAGAGATAACCACTCTTGTTATTGGCATTTACCGGTACAATAGCAGTTAAATGATTGATGCTATTGTTTTTTGCTTCTCACCTCTATTTAAGTATAGCCATAAAGGATTTGAATTTATGACATAAAAAATAAAGTAACACTACCTCAGTCAGTAGTTTACTCAACCTTACTGCTTCCCAGGTGGTCCATAAGTTAACCCATTCCTGGTACATGCCTGCACCAGAGTTAATAGCAACTGAAAAACACTTAAAAAACAGACAAGAATATATCTCCAAACTCGAAGCTTCTTAACTGGCCCAAGGTGGTCCCTCATTCCTATGAAGGCACTTGAATATCTCAAGTGTAAATATTAGGCAATTGCCCTGTCATAGAATCCATTACCGAAGCAGAGAAGGAAGAGAAATTGGGAGAAGAAATTAAAATTTTCCCTTTGGCATTGCATGAAAGCAACTCGCCAGTTCCTGAATCCTGCAATATAAGGCATTTTCTCACTTTTGGGTCCACAACAGTTCACACACATTACTCCCATTACTGACTAACTGACCAGTCATTTTAATACGATATTTTATTATCTGTCTTTCAAAGAAGCTTACTGCTTTATTCATTGCAAGGTCCAATTCTTTCAATCTAATTCAGGGTGAATAAGCAAATTCTTCCACAAATACTTGCATCACCATCAATTAGATTATTTTGTGCAGTTAGGTTCCCCTGAATGTAAGTGAAATTAGCAGAATCATCCTTACAACAAAGTATTGTATACTTCACTTTCCTTAAAATATAAGACATTTAAAAAATTCTTTGTGGCAGAGTATCCGTCATTGGATTTCCTTCTTGGTTATTTATGAAAATGGGCTTAAAAGTTCTCAAAGGCCATATCTACACTATGTTACTGTACAGCATGTTAGTGTGATGTAGCAGTCATGTTTGTCTACAAAAGAAAGTACTAAAGCATGGTGCCATAGCAATATTGCCATATGGCAACGTGTAGACATGCCCAAAGACTCACAAAGCTTAGAACTAGTCACCAAAACATTTCCATATCCTTGGATGAAAGGTAGTATAGACTACAGGCCATATCTTTAGTTAGTATCAGCTGGCACAACTCCACTAGTTTCACTGGGTCCAAGCTGCTTTACACTACATGATTTTCTAGTCTTGTGAGTGTAATGCACAGTTTTACTGGATGAAAGGTATTTAAGCAGCAATATTTTGATGTGTTTCCTAAAAGTGCTGCCCTTTTAAAAAAGTTTATTTGTATTGATTTTTTTATTTTAGAGTGGCAGTGGATGTGGATTTAATTAAAATTCTTGATCTTGCAAGAATGAGAAATTGTTCAGGAAGCATGATTAGATGTAATATTCTCTGGTAATAGACTCACAGGCTCTCAAAAGTAATTTACTCCATGTACACGATATCAAAGCAAAACGTGCATAATGAGCACCTACCATTCAAGCGAAGAAACAAACATATTGCAAAATATGCACCAATATCACTCTAGCCAAAGATAAACCCCTTCCACTTATTCTGATGTTCAAACCACTTCTATAGACTTGCTTAAGAAAACCATCTTCATTTAATTGCAAGTGCTACTTTATGGCATCCATTCCACTGTAAAAGATTTCTTGACTCCTACATATAGAGAAGTTAGAATTTACTCCTACAGAACAGGTTTTCAGTATTATCATTTATTCAAACCTCAACAAGTCTACAGTTGAGTTCAAGGTCTTTTGCAAGTGAGGCTGATGTCCAGCAGATTTCTGGTTGTGGATTATTTCTGGCTAACAAGCAAATATCTTAATTAATGGGTTGAGCTCCCAAAGCTTGTCCTCATCACAAACTGCACAGGTTAACATATGTATGTGCTTAGTTTTATACTGGCTAACAGTTGCTAAGCAACACACTGACCCTTTTAGCTCAGAAGTGCCTGTTTTTAAGAGTTATTTTTGTATGTTATCTCTTCATTAATGAGAGATGTCTGGTAAACTATATAGTAGCTATACAATGCTGAAGATAACACCAGATACCCAGAGAAATTCTAATTCATATATAATATTATCCATTATTTATGAACCAGCTATGTTTTTTGCTCTACTAACTATATACTTTAATCAAAGGGACTGCTACGAATATGGCCCAGACTGCTAAGGTAAATCTATGCCTGCTGTTGGGGTCCCTGCATGACTCTGACAGGGAAATTTAGAGGAAAAATTTGGATTGTAATCTTGCCCTCAACTTAGTTGTTTTAATGCCTATTTTAAGTCCCTGACCCCAGGATGGTGATCTACAGAAACATGATTGGGCTACTAGGATTCCAGTACAGTGAATGGGGAAAGAAAGGTACCCCTAAAGAGTGATTCAGAGAACCCAGAAACTAGAAACTATCCAATAGGAAACAATGTTGTATCCTGGAACTCCAAACACTAGAGCTTAAGTGCCTGACTCATGTCTAGGGTGGTCATTATAGAGGACATTCCAGTTTTCTGCTACTCCGTCCTCTGCCCTCTATTGATATGAAACTGGATGCCCTTACGTCCTCTATTTTTCTCTTCAATAGAAAAACCATGCTCTTGTAAAGGCGTCTGGTTTCGTATCAATAGAGGACAGAGGACAACTGGACTGTCCTGTATGACGGCCATCCTACATGCCATATACTAGGTTCCTCCATCACCTTATAATCCAGAGCTCCAGGTATATGATGGTGGCACCACCCATTTTTTGCATAATAGCCAAGTGGTCAGCACACTTGGTCAGGATATGGAGAGCGTGGTTTTTAAGCCTTCCTCAACCAGGGGGGATTAGGACCCACATCTCCCATGCCCTGCTTCCCTAAGCCTGATCTGTAAACTAAATAAATAAAATTGTCCCTGTTGGAGATGGGACTCTATGACACTATGCAGAAAGGAAAGGAATGTAAGATTCATGGGATCAGCGGAGGAAAAAGCAAGATGGAGCATGCCTCTGTAACTCAATGACAATGGGGTTCCCCAAGTATCTGCTCCCAGGAGTATTTTATTTTATTCTGTTTCCCAATTACTTTCTAATCTAAAATACATTAATAGCCTTTGAAGCAGGGACATAAATCCATGCACTCCCCAGACCACTATACAGTTGTAGAAACAGGCTCTATGCGCTTGTTCTCCTTTCTGCTCTATTTTGGGTGTTGAATCCTCTCAGGCTGAGGAGGGTTTAGGTCTCCCAATTACTGAATGAGTGGTCTGACTGGTAGTCTGTTATACAAGAGTGCTCTGTGGGCATCAACACCTTCTTCATAAGCTGTACTGTTCAGTGAAAGTGATGTATTTGTGCTGAACCTGTTACTGTCTTTGTATGTTAAGTAGGCCTTAAGCATATCGAAGTGATCAGCTTCTCCAGGGGCTCAGGGAGAGTCCAATGCCATTACAGATTCCAGTGGACTTAGGTATCTAGCTTCTCAGACAAGGGTGCTTTTGCACATGTGACAAAGCCTAAGCTTAGACATCTACAATTCTCTGCAATTAAAAATACAGGTGACACAGGTAGCTTGAGCCAGTATCTTACCTTGCAACTTCTGTGTAACTACAAGACAGTCATATCAGATATAAAAAATGCGAATTGGAATTTGAAACAGTTAATGAGCATGGTTTGTTAACTTGCCAACCAAACATATGAAAAGGGAGATAGTAATTGTAGCTTACTCTTTAACTGTCATTCATTTTTCTTAAGGGAAGCAATTTAAACATTGCATAGAATCATCAGTCAGGTTCCTGGGTGCCCGATGAACTACGATAAAGTGTGTGTAGAAAACATAGAGAATCAAGCCATTCATTACTCATTTTTGTGCACAACTTTGTAGACAAGGTACCAGCTGCAGGAAAATCCTTTTTCTGCGCCCACGCTAGCAGTTGTAATAGGCCTATTATTCAGTGATAGGCTCTGGATTTCTAACGTAGCTGGAACCAGTTTAATGCTAGCATCAGTTGGTATTGTGCCATACATACTAACTGTGGCTTATTTACCTTCTTATTCTAGTTATCTCCATTGCAATGATAAAGCAAGCAGAAAAACCCTGGGATATAAGGCATACATTCATCTAGTGTGTAATTTAGGAAGGGAAGTATGAGGAGCTAATAAAGGGGCTGAAGAATTGATCTGTAGTTAAAATACTGTCAAGGGTGCAGGAACAGCAACTGGCTCTGCAAGGGCAGTTGCACCACTGCTCTCAGCCTTCCCTGGGTAGGCAGACCATAGGCAGCGGCTGGGTTTTTTTAAAGCCCCTGAATCGGGTAAGAATCTCCATTCCTGCCCCCATTCTCAGCATGCCCCTCCATGCTCAGCAGCACACCCCCTCCCCTCCTATTCCCCACCTTGCCATCTTTGTTCATGCCTCTGGGCTCAGGAAGGAGAGATTGGCTCCTGTCCTGCTCCAGCTGTAGCTGTGGGGAGCAGCTGTGCAGGGAGGTGGGTTTGGCTGGGAATGGTAGGAGTAGCAGTGGGTGGGTTCCTGCCCCCTGCACCTGCTCGTGGGCTGGCAGGGAACACCTGGGGGGGCTGGGCAGGGAGAGGAGCCCACCTGTCACTGCACTGCTGCTATGTCCAGTTGAGCTCAGCTCCCTGTGCAGCCACTCCCTGCAGCCCCAGCTGGAGCCAGGCAGGAGAAGTTATGGTGCTCTCTCTGCTTCCAGATCAGCTCAAGGCAATGGCAGCAGGTGGGTCTCCCTTTCCTGCACCCAGGGATATAAGTTGAGTGGGGAAAGAGGGAACGGGAAAGGCTGGAGGTACCACAGAGCACAGAGGGAAAACGAGGAGGCACCAAGGACAGGGAATGGTTTTACCCACTTAGACTTTACAACAGTCCCCAGCTCCTGCTCCTAGGGTGTGGTCTGGACTCTGCAGAGAACCCAGATATCCAGGGGCATCGTGCTCTGTGGTAGGGGTGGAGTGCAACTTTGCCACTGCATCTCCTCTAGATTAATCTATGTGTGACCCCTAGTTCCCCTATGCCTCAATTTCCCTCTGTAAAATGGGTATAATAATCTTTGTAGCTTACAAGAGTCTGAGAAGACATGTTGGTGCTATTGTAATAGATGCTGCAGAAATGCCAATAAACAGAGTAGCCCAAATACTTAAAATAGCAAGCTAGAAAAGTAAATATTAATGTTCATAGATTAACAGCTCTTTTCTGAAACCTCTTCATCAGAAAACAAGCTGAATTTTGTGTTATCCCATTTTGCTTTCTCTAGATGTTGGGCTGTGAAGCAAAGAATTTTTCAGCTGGGATCTAAACAGTTGAATGTGGGGTTTTTTAGGAACCAGACAAAGCTGCTGCCGTGAGTACTTTGTGTAAATCATAAGCAGTAAGATGTAACCAAGGATTTAGAAGGTGTGAGTGAGTGACGTCCTGTTTATACAGAAAGTAGTAATACTACTTACATAGAGTATGACACCTGCAAAGTAAACATATATTGGACTAAATTCAAGCAGGGCTTGTTCTATGTCAGTTAGTAAACTGTAATTTCAGCTCCCTTCACCAGTCCAATTAAATCTGACTCATTACTTCATTTTATAGAAATGACCCATATAAGCAAAAGTAGATTATAGTAAAATGAACTTCATGTTAGCAAGTACTGTTATTCTTAGTTCATTGATGGGAAACCAGAAGCAGGGATGTGAGATGCCTTTCTGTAGGCCCCAACAAGTGTGTCCACATCCTACACAACATTAGAATTCAAGATT
The DNA here is from genome assembly GCF_052110815.1 of Crocodylus siamensis. Classification (NCBI taxonomy): domain Eukaryota; kingdom Metazoa; phylum Chordata; order Crocodylia; family Crocodylidae; genus Crocodylus; species Crocodylus siamensis. The sequence goes on along the minus strand of NC_143398.1, from coordinate 43,845,216 downwards.
TCCTTGGCTTTGGCCAGAGCTGTCCAACTGGTGTCCTACAAGCCACATGAGGTCCACAGAGGGTTAACACATGGCCCAGGGACTCTCATTTGATTGCTGTTCCTCTTGTTGCTTCAGATGCTGCTGAGGTCTGTGCTCCCCTTTCTACTCCAGCTTCTACTTCTTGACCATACCTCTGGGGGTTGGGTGGGACAGAGCAGCCCATGGGGGCTTGGGGAGCCCACACCTAGCAAAGCTGGGGGGGGCTATGCCCATGCCCATGCAGTATTGGTGGGGAGACTAGACTGCCTGTGCAGCAGGGAAAGGGCCCCACATGGTTGTAGCCCACAGATCACGTACTGTGCAGCCCCCAGCTTCTCAGAAGTTGGACATCTCTGGCTTAGGCCATTAGGATCTGGCTTTTGTGATATAATCTGCAGTCCCCAGGCCTTGGCATTGCCTTACCCACCCTTTCAAAAAACTTTTGGACTTGTGATTCTCAGAGTGCTGATGAGGCTTTTATAGAAAATGTCTTAAAGTTAATGCTGTTTGAGTTTGATATGTAGGAATTCATCCAGTAGACCTGCAGTCAGCCCACAGTACAGTGCTTCCCAAACTTTTCCTCAGCATGACCCCATTTATGACCCCGTTTCCTTAGTATGGCCCCTCACTCCCAACTTGCAGCCCCACATCTCCCCACAAGTGCCCCTCACTCCCAATCTGCAGCCTCCTACTCTCCCCATGTGGCCCAAGGCCAGGGCCCACAGCCTCCCCCCAGCAGTGCCTGAGCCTCAGCAGCTGCCAGCAGGATGCAGCAGCTGCTGAAGCTCCCTGCCCTACACCCCTGTCCCCTCCCCCGTGGGTAGCATGGCCAGCCTGTGGGGGTGGGGGATAGGATGTGGGGTGCCCACTGCAGGCTTTGGGCCCCCCACCCTTCTGCCCTTCCCCCGGCCATCTGTAGCCCAGTGAGCAGGGCTGCCACGCTGCAACCTCATCCATTGATGTTGTGACCCCATTTGGGGTCGTGACCGACAGTTGGGGAACCACTGCCATTGTGTATGTTTGGGCAACCAGATGTTTGCTCAATGAGCCAGTTTATTTAAGGGCCAGAGAGCCTGTCTGGCACTTGGAGTTCATCTGTAATCGTTCAGTAGTACCCAGGCTAGGACTCCTGCCCCAGACTGGAGTTTGAGAGCAGTAAAATGGCATTTCTGTGGCATCTTATCCAGTCACGCCTAGGGTTATTTCCTTCGCCATCAAAGGCTACAAACAGATGCAAAGTTCTCCTTGGTACTCCCTCCAGAGCTGAGCATGAGGCATGTCTTACCTCACCCCAAACCAGGCAAGGTAATGAACATGAAGCTCCTCCATTAAATCTCCATTCATCAGCAAGAGTAAGTGAAGGTTAAAGGCAGCAGAGAGGGAAAGTGAATGAAGACATAAGGCATAAGGGAGTGAGAATTTTGGATATTGCAGCTATCCCAACTTTATATCACTTCATCTGGTATGTTATGGACTACACACACACTGCATTATTTCAGAAGTAGTTTTTAAATGATTGCTTGGGCTGCTAGAACCCTTTTAGCACCATTTTTAAATGCAAAAAAACCCCCAGTCTTCAGACTAGCTGCACTTTCTCCTTCAAAATGATTTCTAAAGAGAGTAATTATAGGGGACAAAGAAGCTGTAGCTGTTATTTGCATGGAAGTCTGTTTTAAGTCAACAGGGATTTTGTGCACAGAGTAACTATAGTGTCAAGCTTTTATGGCATTTAAGTACTTGTATCTGCCATCCCTTTTCCTGACACAAATGCATTTGTGTTCACTGTTTAGAGCAAGTCAAGTTAAACATTCAATTCATGTGATTTCTTTTTTGTGTAAAGTAATTGCCTAAAACCTACTCTGCTCACCTGAATATGATCTTTGACACAAATGCTTGCAGGATCAGGCCATAAAGCTGCATAGACCAAGTATAAAAAGTAGAGTATGAATGGGCAAACAAATTCATACCATGTTAAACTGAAGAGAATGGGGCCTTGCAGCATATTAGCTACTCTTCAGTGACTGCTTCATATGGCTGCTTCTGTCTTGTTGTATGTGTAAGCTAAATGGTGGTAAATTGGCTCAGTTTCATTCAGGGGTAAGCCACCCCGGTTTAGCTTCTGTTGACTATGGGGGAGGAATAGATAAAAAAAACAGGTACTACAGAGCAGCTGACATAAAGTGGGTCTCCCTTCTCTGCACTTAATACAATTGTCTGTCCGTACCTGTAGAACTATAAACACCGGCAGTTCATGAAAACTGGAAGCAGATTACCTCCAGTCCATTCTTCTACCCCTGGTAATTATACCCTGACATTTCCTCAACCATATCTCTAAAAGGGCGTTATTGCAAAAAACCAAAAATCTGAAGGAGAAAGGGAAACATCTCAACAATAATATTTCACTACTTGGAACAAACAACCTTTCCCCACCTTCAACAGACTTGCTACAAGACCAGAACAACCCAAGGCATTCTGTGGAGGTAACAATAGCTATCACTGTTGGTAGTGTGTATCTGACTAGAGCGTTAACATACAAAAATTTTGAAATGACTTTTAACAAAAGGACATGGTTGTAAAATGGTATTTATAAGCAATATAAAATCATTTGGAAATCAATATGAGAAATATAGTTGGGCCAAAATATTACGGGACAAGAAGTTTCTCTCACAGTTGAAAGAAAATTCTGTTTTTCATCTGCAATAAGAGTGAAAAGTATTTTGGTGCCAAACATATTGGTGACATTGTTAAAGAACAGTCACTCCTCACATAGAAGTTGCCCTGGTAAAGCTGCCAAGGTCAGTGCCTGAATGGGTGATTTGCCAAGTAAGTGCCAGTTGTGTAATATATACCGTAGCAGGCATGGAAGCAGATTTCATTTTCACACCCGCCTTCTGAATTGGCATTCTTTGCCTCTTTTATACCAATGTTGCTACTCTTTCCCATTCTGTGCCCTCTCTTTTCACATGCATGGCCTCAGTCCTCACATATAAGCTGAATGTTCCACTGTTTGCTTGAAAACTAGACTTGCTGAATATGGATTTTATGGGAGTCGCATAAGAAAGAAAAACTGTACAAGTTTTTATGTATCAAAGTGACCTTACTGGGGGTAAAATGCTTCAGCAAGGCCCTAAATATACTCTGCCTTAAGATACGTACTTGCATATCTTATAAAACAGAGAATTTTATTATTATCATTATTATTATTATTATTTATTTGGTGCTCTCTTCCTTTGGCTTCCGCTGTTCTGTTCTTAAGTTTGTGTCTAATGTTCTCTTCATATTTAGCTCCAACTCTCGACTTTACTTATTTTTTCTTTTATGGTCTTCAGATTATCTTGTAGCTTTTTACCAGTACTTTTTAACCAAGCCTCTACCCAGTCTTCCCATAGGCAGGTACAAATTTGTTTACACTACAACGATCTTCCTGTATGCTAAAAATGATATGCAACCTCTAAATAGTTTCACAACTGTGCTCACTCAGGATTGAGCCTAAAGGTTAAGTCTAGTCCTCTCTGATATCCTACTGCAGTGGTTTCCAGTCTGTGGTATGGGTACCACCAGTGGTATACAGGCAACCTGTCAGTGGCACGCATCAAGATTTATTATAATTACTTTATATGACAAAAATTTGCTGGTACTTAAAGTTGAACAGATACAGTTGCTGGTGGTACTTAAGGTTGTATTGTTTAAAATTGATGGTGTGCAACCTGTCAGAGTTTGGGAACCACTGCCCTATTGTATTTTGTATGTGTCCTTTTGATGGAAAAGATGTAAGCAATTTTACCCACTCCAAAGCTGGACAGCCCAACCTTAGGGTAAAGTAGAACTATGGTTGGCAAGCCAGTCAATTGACTATCAAAGTTTTGTCAATTGACTGTATATTTTTTGACTGATCAAAGATTATAGCGGTTTTACAAAAACTACATTTTTTATCATTTTCTTGACAGAAATACGATTTTTAAAATTTTTTTTTACACATTTAATGGGAAATTTGTACTTTTTCTGTATATTATTTGTACCTATTCAAATATTATTTGAATATTGGCAGGTTTTTAATAATTTTTGACCAATATTTGACTAGCCAATTGTCCAATCTTTATTTGACTGGTCAAAAATCCAACACTAAGTAAAACTGAAAGAAAGGTAGTTTGGAAGCAGTCTCCTGTGGTTGGTGCTACTTTTGTAGTAATGGTACAAGTTAGCTCTAGAAAACAAGTGAAATACTCTCCTGAGAAAAAGTGCTTTCTACTGTCAAAAACATAAAACATATAGATACTGCTCAACCTTAAAAACCCTGTCTCTTGAGAAACTTCTCTACCACCACCTTCTTACGTCCTACTCCTTCGCTCCTACTCGCTCATAAATAGGACTATATTTGTCATTGACATCTGTTTCTGCTCATATTTATCTGACTATTTCCAAAGTTCAGCAACATTTGCTAAATTAGCTGTTTACTTTAGTAACTAGTTTTGACACTATTCTGTGGTTTACATCCTTTCAATAGCAATGAGAAAGTTTGAGTAAGTTTAGTACTTTATTGAACTTAGAATAACCTATAGGTGCAGAAAATCAATATCTGTTCTTCAAGGAACAAACAATGAAACAAATAATAAGAAAACATTCCTACAGGTCCAGTCATCTGCTGTTACTTGAAATAATATAAACATTGAAATCTTAAATAAGTCTCCTAATATTTATTCCAGTAGAATTCAGTTGCACAAAAGTTAAGTATGTAATATATATTTGGAAGGAACCTCGTGAAAATATGAGAATTTACTCCTTCTCATGACAAAAAATATATATTATCAACTCACATTTTTGTCTAAGATGACTGCCATTTTCTTCCTTAGAATTTGGAAATAATTTTACTTTTAATTCAAAAATGTTATTGAGTCAAAACTCCAGCTGGTCCTAATTCTGAGCAGTGTAAGGCAAGTAAAAATTACAGGTCCTCATCATATCCTATTTTTTCCAGGTATTCTACAATTCACAAGTTAATCATAAACTTCATATTTTCTTATTTCCATAACCTAGAATACTCAGTGGGCATATCTGCATGTGCACTGGACTGCACGCTAACTGGCATTATTGTGCAGTCCCAACACCTCATGGCTATTTGTAGCATCTACTGCACAGTAGCAACAAACTACTGCACAGTGGCTCATTGTTACTGCACAGTAGTGTCAGCATCATGGTTCATGCCCAGTAAAGTTATGTCGCCATAGCAATGAACTACAGCGATGTAGCTCATCACTACAGCGATGTAGCATCTCATGTAGGCACCCAGTGTAGTTTATGTACTTATTTACTTCTGCAGATGCCTAGCTTCATATTGCAATCAGAAATTTAATAAAATAGGAAAAAGCAAATGTTAGTAACTTTCCTATTTTTGTAATTTACTGGCATTTGATTTCCTGGGAGATGATAAAACCCAAGCAGATGAATATTTGGAAGAAAGAGAGAATTAAGAAAGCAGCTTACCACTGCCACACTATCCTTCATCTCTCAGTCACCTCCCTTGTCTGGACTTCACTGAAACATTTTTATCTTCACGCTTTTTTCTTTTTTAAATTAAGGTTAAAATTAGCTGGTGTATAGGACTCATAGAAGGGAAATCCTTCTCTTGTATACTTTATTAAGACATCTAAGTGGGGCCTTGTGACAACGCTGGCAGTGTGGTCTGCTTTTCCCTCCCACTTTCCTTCCTGGGAAGGACCATTCCCAGCTGAGGCGCTTGCACCCCTAACTCGATGGAAAAAAAGTCTATAGAATCCTGCCTCAGTAGCAGATGATACCTCATCTGGTTGGGGCAGTATTTTATCAGACTTGCAATGTCCTTGAATGTCATTTGCCAACACCCTTATGGGGTCCAGATTTGGAACTCCTCCACCCCTACACTCTTGTCATAGGCCTCCATATGGTTTCATGGTCACACCAGACCTGGGCTCCAGTTGTTGCATTGATCACACTCTGTCACACCAGCCTTGGAGTGTCTTAATGATACCTCCCTGTACTTGCACCTGAATTCCCAATAGTTCATATGGTACAAAAATAAAGAAACACGGGCAGTCTGGCTGCCTCTCACCCTCTTCCAGTATGTTTGTCTTTGTCCATCATCCGAGAGCTCTTCCTGTCATTTCTGGCAGCCTTTTACCTCTTCCTAGAGGCACATCCAGCCAGTCAGCATCAGGGCTCACCTCCCAGTGGTGGCTCATGACCCCTGTGGGAAGAGGGCCCACCTGAAGTGAGTCAGGGCTGGGACTCTTTTCATCTGAGGCATCAGGCTCCTAAAGGCTCTGTGTGCAAACTGGGCCACTCCTGGCCAGGGCCTCTTCCCCTGCAGTTTCCTGGCTGGGACTTCTGGTGTGCAACACACTGACTGTGTGTCTCATGGCACTGTGCCTAATACCCCAGCCACATTGACCCAAACAAGCAGGGCTTTTCACCAGCCCTCAGGTAAGGGAGAGGGAGATTTCTCCCTCCTTAACCCCTTCAACCTGCTACAGGACTCCATCCTGCAGAATTTTAGCAATTCCCATAGCATCTAGTGGGTGATATTCACATCTTGGACTGGAAGACTACATTAGTAATTACTGTGTACTTGCATCCTAGGATGATTTGCCATTTCTGTGCAACTCTTCCTATGGAATCTAATCATGTGGCCAGGATCTCATCTAATTATAGGGAGATCCTGCAAAAACATAAAACTTATGTTCTACCAGCATGCAAGGCGCAGACAAAAAACATAGGAAGTAAGGGTTCCCTATGCTGTGAGACTCCTTAAACTGCTGTTTTGTACTTAATATGTGGCACACATTTCAACATGTTTGGAGTCTACTCTTAGGTATGCTGGAAAATGGGCTTATCATGCAGACACCCCAGGATCTGCTTTTAGCAATTTATTTAGAACTAAAAAGTTGGAGCACACATTGCAAGATGAAAGAGTTTGGAAGTGGCACTAGGAAGTCAGTCTGTATTTATGCTAGTTGGAGTTCTAGCATCTCCATAGTGTTTTCAACATATAGTCCATTCAGTTTTTGCAATCCCAGCATCTTATCACATGAAAGCAGCACATGAAACAAGGAGTGTGCTACTTTGAGGTGACTAACTCCTAGTACAATTTATTTTGTTATTTAGTCTGACCAACAAAACAAAACTAGATATGTATGCTGTGTTCTGGCCTTTTGAACCATTATACTGCTTGTCACTCAACAGTACGGACCACTCCTATAACATATGCAGAGGTATTATCTTTTGTTAAAAATGGAGCACTGTGAAAGAGAGAAATATTTATTTGTTTTTTAATATCAGAGAACTGTTCATAGACTACCAAAAAAACCTTGGTCTTGGAGGGATCGGTGTTCTGTCTCTGCTTCATTTATTTTAATGTGCTTCTTACTGATCTCTTCTCTTACTCACTGAAAACCCTAGGCTTTCCCCTCCTCCTTTCCTTTCAACATCCTTTATAATTCTTTCACTGCTTCTTATACAGGCCTTGCCCTTTCCATTCAGTTTCTGCTTCTCATTCCCCTTTGCCCACTCCTCACTCTGCTACTTTTTGGGTTCAGTACTCCTTACTTGCTTTTATTCTCTGTGCAGTTTGAATAATCACGCCTCCTTTCTTGATCTCATTGGCATCTCAATAGGTCTTGCTGTGCTCTGCCCCTTACTCAAAAGGTGAGATTTCCCAAAGACCATATCCACTCCCTAATGGGGGAAAGAGCCCACTAAAAGCTCAGTGACCCTTTCTAAATTGAACGACTCATTTTATATCATGAGACCACTTAAAGGAAAACTGTAATACATTCGTCTGCTGAATGAGAATATTAACTTCGTTAGTGAACATTTTATTTAACAAGGACATTACATTCAGTGTTATGATTAAATTTCTGAGCTCCTTGATTGATGTTTAATATTAGAACTACTACAGGGAATTTCAAGGTAAGATTTAATGTAAAGCATTGGGTTCATGGCAATGCCTACAGAAGGCCAGGCAATGCATTTGAAATACAAGTCAGGAATCTAAGAAAAGTAGATGCATAGCTTACATTAGAAGAAGTTTTCAAAATGATGCTTGTAGCTTCACATCCACAACTTTTCAAATGTGAAACTTCTGCATGTAATTAAGCAGTCTGTGTAGACACGTGCATTGCATCAGTTGTCCTATCTTGTAATGGATCAAACCAAAGCTCTAAAACTAGAGGCTGATGGGCTCTAAATAAATGAATTATTAATGAATAGTATTATGTAGGGCTGTACAAAACTTCAGCAGCCATTTCATTTCAGAGGTGTTTCCAGCCATTTCAGCACCTGAAACACTGAATCCAAAATGAAACGGAAGGCTCCAAAACATCTCCAAAATGAAACAAAACCATCCAAAATGTTTCAGAAATGTTTCAGATGTTTTGGAGCTGGGTTTGCAGGGAAACAGGTACTAAGAAGAGGGAGGGGGAAGAGGGGCAGAAGGACTGCTCTGATATTGACATCTGTAGCTGGCCAGTGTCTGCAATCTGTCCCTGAAGTCCCTTCCAATCCCAGTGCTCTGTGGGAGGGACAGCAGCCTGCTGTCATTCTGCGCTCAGATTCAGGGGCCCACACCCCCTGGGAGGAGTCTGGCACAGCCCTGCAGCCCTCCTGGGGGGCATGTGCCGCCACATCTGCTTGTGGGATGACAGCATGCTGCTGCTGCTGACTGGGGCCAGCACCAGCGCCTGAGTCTGCTTGGCACAGCCCATGCCAAGCACAGCCAGGGGGGCCATGGGAGAAGCCCCCATGGCTGCCCTGCCTAGACCCATCCCCTGCCCAGCCCAGCCTCCTGGCATTTTAAAAAGAAAAAAAAAGCCCCACACTCACCAGCTGCAGCAGGGACTGTGGGGGCTGTGGGTCATCCTGGCAGAGCCTCCCCACACAGCCCCTGCTCCCTGATTGTGACCCCCCGACCCAGCCTGACCCCTGATGGGCCCCCCCCCAGAAGTCCGGGAATCAAAAAACCCCCAGAAACCACACTCACCAGCTGTAGCAGTGGCTGTGGGGGCTCTGGGGCCACATGGCAGAGCCCCCCCTGCACAGCCCCCACTTCCTGATCTCTCTTCCCCAATGCTCCCTGCCCAGCTCCAGCATCCCGGCAATGAAAAAAAAAAGCCCTGCACTTACTAGCTCTGGCAGTGGCAATCAGGGCCTCTGGTGGCTCATAGCAGAGCGGCGTGGCAATCAGGGCCTCTGGTGGCCCATGCAGTGGCAATCAGGGCCTCTAGTGGCCCATGCGGCGTGGGACAGTGGAGGCACCAGAGACCGCCCTCACATCTGGCAACTACGTGGCAGCTGCCCCATGGTGCGGGTGCAGCACAGCTCGGCAGGGTGCCGCACGCTTTCCTGGAGCTGGGGCAGCTCCACCTGCCAGCCAGAGCCTGGCACCACTCAGCCCCAGTGGCTCCAGCTCCCAGATAGCACGTGGCACCCTGCCGAGCTGCGCTGCACCTGTGACAGGAGGCAGCTGCCATGAGGGTGCAAACAGGGATGATCCTAGCTGCCCTTACTACCCCATTCTGTGCCAGGGGGGATCTGGCACGAGACCTCAGAGGCTCTGATCTCCACTGCCAGAGACAGTGAGTGTGGTGATTTATTTGTTTTTAAGTGCCAGGCAGGGGATGGGGCCAAGCAGGGCAGTCATGGGGAAGGGGCAGGTACAGCCAGAGGAGCGTCGGGAGAACCTGCAGCCGCCTGGCTGTGCTTGTCTCTCCCCAGCTGAACTGAATCTCCAAAACAGCATTGAAACTCCAAAACAGATTCGGCCAAATTGAAAGGGAACAGTGATCCCTATTATTTAGTCAATCCTGGTATAGCAGTGCAATCCTGGTATAGCCCAGTCATTTACATTGCTACCCACTGCAAATTTTCTAACTCCAATACATTCTTTTTGAGATGTGGACACCAGAACTGCACACAGTATACAAGATGAGAGTGAATAGATTTAGAAGTGGCATAATAATGTTTTGCTTTCAGTTCCACATTCTTTATGATGCTCAACATTTTATTAGTTTTTTTTGTCACCACTGAGTATTTAGAGAAGTATCTGCAATGGCTTTAAGGTCTCTTTCCTGAGTCATAACAGCTAGTGCAGAGCTTGGCATTGTATGTGTATTGTTGAGATTGTGTACAGATTCACAGATCTCACACATCTCATCCTCCCCTTTTGATATGGCAGTGACATAATACAGGCTATGTCTCTCAGATGCCTTGCATTTTCTTTATGGGTAACATTGATCACCTCCTTGATTGCTTGTGTGAGAATGTGTGCTACACTAACTACTATGTTGGATTCATGTTTATGTTTCCTTTCTGGGTAATGGCTGTCACTCTCTTGAACGCACTCCTGAGGGGATAGACTTCCTTTATCCATGTTGGATTCATATATCACCTCATTGGATGTAGGTTGCTGAACATTATTAGGTCCTGGCCAGTCATCATTGTTGCTTTCTGGGGTAGCATTCCTGGTCATTGCTGTAGGTTACAAAGCTGGTGGCCCTACAACAGGTGGGGCTTCAACTGTTGCTTATGTACTCTGTTTGGCAGTCACTCTTATCTCATAATTGGCCAATACCTGGCCAGCATACAAAGCTTCTGGCTAATGCCTGCATTTTTACAACTTCTGGTGACCTACAGGGAGCTCTTCTAAAATTCTTGTATGCAATTTGCATGGTATAACAACACAAATTGTATGATATACACTTGATGTATAACAAGTTTGTCTTCGCATGTATAAAAAGGTACTAAATTAGGATTATTCATAGGTTTCCAATCTTCAAGGGTGGCTTCATACACCTGTGCCAATGTGGGATCTGTCTTCATTTCTTGCCCACTCATGCTACAGGTCACTGGGGCATAGTCCAGCTAAAATTAGTTCACAGTTTCAGTAGATTCTGTTTCTATTACAGAAGGCTCTTTCACTGTAAATGAGAGTCCATCGGCATTTCCACGTGCCTTTGTTCTTCTGTATTCAATATCATAAGTGTTACTGGCTAAAAAGAGAACCCATTGTTGCATACGGACTGCATTTGTCCAGTTCCAGCCATGACTTGAGATTCTGGTCCTTAACAAGCCTTGCCACAGTCATTCATTACAGCACGTACTGCATTCCAATATAGCAAAAAGCTGGCGATCTTCTGCTGCACTGACCCTGCCTCTTCTTTCATGAAAAAGCAAGGCATTTTTGAAAGAGTCTGCAAATCATTCAGCCAGCCCATTTATGGTTGTGTGGTATGGTACACAAGTGATATTCCAGGTGCTGTTTTTCTTCATGAAACTCATCTGCACTATATTGTAGGCCATTGTCAGTTATACCTTGTTTTGGCAAATACCATTACTATGTTGCAAAAGAGGAAATAAAATCCACCTTTAAGTTGATTTTTCTTAAGAAAATTGAACCTTTCTGCAATAATCAGTGGCTTGGGTGTCAGATGTTCCTGGATAATTTTCACTAATTCCTAAAAGATGTTGCTCATTGGCTTTCATGAGGTGAGTAGGCCACACAGCAAATTGTATGTTTTTCCTCCCATTAAACTCAGTAATGCAGCTATGTGTTTCTGTGGAGGAATCTCATTTACTTCAAAAAACTGCACCACCTGCTCTGTATACGTAGGTCAGTCTTCCAGGATGCCATCATAAACTCCAATTGTTTGATCTAAGCAGCCATTTTGGATTCCAATGTATTTCAAGTACTCACAATTAAAGTGAATTCAAGTTGATTCAATGTGTGCCCTGCTCATGGAATCCCATCCTCATCATGAAAGATCCTGTTTTTCCCTGATAAAAAATTGTAAATACTCTGATAAAAATATTGCAAATTCTCTGATTAAAAACCCCAAATCCATGATTAAAATGAAAGGCTGCTATCTAGGTATAACTTGAACACAGTGCATTATTTATGTATTTACATTTTCGAAGCAATTTGGAAGCCTACCAGTGCCTCAATAACTATAATAAAATCTAAATTCTAAATACCTAAACATTTTGGTATTTGATTTTAGGTTTTATACCATGGAAAATCAAAACTCCCCCTGCCCTCTTAGCTGACAGAATGCAGGTCCAGGTCCCTCACTCCCGAGCCACACCCCTCCCCCCCCAGCCCTGCTGGTGCCCCTTGCCCCCCACCCACAACCCACTGCTCCCCCCCAGCCCTACTGGAGAGCGCCTCGATGCCAGGGCTATGGGGGCAGGTACATGGATCCACAGCCTCCTGCCCTCTGCAGCAGTGCCCAAGCCCCAGCTGCCTCCCATGGGAGGTGGTGGTTGCTGCAGTAGAGTAAAGTGTGAAGCCTGATTTCCCCCTCCCCTGCTGGCAGCACAACCAAAGCTGAGCACTTGGAGAGAGGGCAGGTGTGGGCTGCCCACTGTGGGCTTGGGTGGGGGATGGCTGGCTCCCTGCCACTGCACACACTTTTGGGAGGGCAGGGGGGACTCATGACCCCCAGATCTGTGTGCAGGGCAGGGGCGGATGTGGGCTGCCTGCTGCAGGCTCTGGCTTCCTGCCCTGCTGCTCTCCCCCACGTATTCCACAGCCCAATGTGTGGAACCCAGCAAAGCAAGGCAAAGCGGAGCTGCGTGGGGAAGCTCCTTGCCGCCCTGAGCACTGAGCTGCCCTGGCAAGGCATCTCCTGCCTTCCCTGCAACAGTGAGGGGCACAACCCCACACCACTGCCCCCAGGGCTGCTGGGCGGGCAGAGGGCACCTCACCAGGGCAGCACAGGGCTCACAGAGGCAAGGAGCTTCTCTGTCCAGCCCCGCTCTGCCCTGTCATACCACAGTGGCCCGGGAAACAGGGTAGGGAGCCCAAGCCGACAGCAGGCAGCCTGCACCTGCCTCCCCACACACAGATTTGGGGGGCACAGGCCCCCCCTGCCCCTTGGGAGTGCATGCAGTGGCAGGGAGAAGGCCCCACCACACCCTGGACAAGCTTCCCGTGGTTCCATCCTGCTCCCCGCTGGGGCCCTGTGGCTGTGCCTTCTGGCCCCAGGCCTCCCAGGGCTCTCAGCCCCAGCCCTGCCCAACTCCCTCCCTCCATCCCTCTTCCCCACCTCCACCCCAACTTACCTGTGGGAGCTGCTCTCCAGACACATGGCACCCCCTGCCTGACCACTCCTCCCACTCTCCCCAGCCCCTTGTAGGCTGGAACTCTGCCAGCCTGCAGAGAACTCTTTGCAAAAGTGCAAAATCCACACGATTCTCCATTAAAATGAGAAACCTGAATTTTTCTCGGGTAAAGGGGGAAACCCATGTTTTTCTTTTTCTCTGGGAAACAGAAAACCTAGATCCCTGCTCATCACTTATGTCTGTCCACAGGCATTCAGATGTAACAGACTGCCAATGTGGGTTTACCAGATTGACTTAAGATACTTAACTTGGACTAGAAACAGTGCCGGTGAACTCTGAGCAACCCCAAGGGTGGAGCAGGGGAGCCCTGCCCTGTGGAAAAGGAGAAGCCAATTGAAAGAAGGGGTTTTCAATCCCCTAATTCACATGGAAGGGGGATGGCTGGAGTTGGGGGCCAGCCACCCTGAGCCCTGGTTGGCCGGTTTGCAAGCCAGGAAGGGACTGCCAGAGGGGATAAAGTCAGCAGCCGAACTGGTGTGTGGAGCTGCTGACAGTGGCTCTGGGGAAATGACACAGGAGGCCTAAGAAAAGCTGGGGTGAGCTGACTCAGCAGAGGCAGCAGAGAGACCCTTCTGAAGAGCTTCAAAGGCTCTGGGAGAAGAAGGCAGTGGCAGTCGGCCACACCTCCAGCCCTGCAGCAGAGAGGGAGCAGTGGCCAGGGCTTGGGGCAGAAAGCTTGTACCCCAAGGCACCATCGCAGTGTACTGGATGTGCTGGGCATCCCAAAGGCTAGGGGTGGCAGTCAGCCCCCCACTCCACTGCAGAGAAGAGTCAGCAGCCAGGAGTGAAGGCGGCATCCTTATCCGGAGCAGGGATCTGGGCCGGTGAGTTGAGGAAACCCCTTACCTTCCCTGGGGAAGCGGGACAGCAGCAGGCAAGGCATTGGGATCCTGAGAAGCAGCAGAGTGCCAGGAAAAGTGTCCCTGGGAGCTCAGGGTGCAGGCATGCAGCAAAACCCCCAGGTTTTTTTTTTTCTTTTAAAATGCATTCCCTCCCTTTCCCCAACCATTTCTGACTTTGTCTCTCCCTCTGTATTCCCTATAGATAAGTGTAAGTGAGCTAAGACATAGAATAAGCTTCAGCATTTTATTTTGATAGCAAGTTTTATTTGTTTTGTTTTTTCTCCTGCTTTATATTGTATAATTACTATGTTTATATTGATTTTTACTGTTCTATATTACTGTTTTACTGGTACTATATGATTTAGGCCTACATATGTAAATTAGCATAAGTCATGTCAAGTTTCCATTTTGTTTGTCAAGTCTCCATCCTGTCCCCAGGCCCAGTTGTGTAACCCATGATTCATGCCTACCTCTCCTATGTAACTTGGTTCCTGAATGAATGGGGATGAATGAGGGTGTTTGAGAGACAATGGCAGGAGGTCTAAAAATATCTCCCTCTGAATAACCGAACCATCAACACCAATACCTGGACCAACAACCCAGCCCTTGGAACCACCCTCAGCATTCAAGAAAAAAAAGATGAGGCAACCCACTATTGTGCCAGGTTGCACATGTTCAGTAAGAACATTTGAAGCTGTCTGGGGCAGGACAGACATTGCCCTCCCTATAGGAGATCAGAAGTAGTCTGCCCCATAAAAAGGGGTAGTGAAGACTGACTCTTTGGATGCCCACTCCATCTGGACCAGCAGCATACCACACCACTTATCCACCCAGAGGCCCTGCCAGCAACCCCCCTCTGGACAACACCTACTGGACAAGGACCCCTTTCTAGCCTGGATAGATAGCTATCACCCCATACCCCCTCTCCAACCAAGGACTTGGACTCTGCTTCTCTTCCCCACCTGGACTCCAGCCCTTCCACTGAGTCTCTTTCTCCTGCTGCCATTGTGAGTGTGTGTGTGGGAACCAAAAACTTCATGGGGCTGTGTAACGTGTTGTCTGTTTAATAAACCTGTTATTTTGAGACCCTGAGTTGGGTTCTTGTCTGTTTCCTGACTGTTTCCTCCTTGCCACCATTTATCTGCCCCCCACCCCCCCAGTCTCTAAGCTGTCAGCCTGTTTCCAGCCCCAAGTTCCCAGGTTTCTGCCTCTCTCTCTCTCTTTCCTTGCCACCACTTATCTTCTACCCCCCCAATATCTCAGCTGTCAGCCTCAGTTTCCAGCCCCAATCTACCTTAAGTAACCCCAAGCCTCAGTTCCTCAGCCAGCTTCTTTCTAGTCCACCGGTTCTAATCTCAGTTCTGGCTACTTTCACTCCCTACACTTTACTCTCTCTCTCTCACCTTAACCTTCCCCCAAGTATCCCAGGTACCCCAAGCACACATACATACTGTACCATCCAAGTTAGGAACTTACCTATGTGTAGATGGGTTGTATGTGTGTGAACTGGTGAGTGTGTGTATATATGTATATATAATATATGTCTGTGTGTGTATATGTATATATATATCATTGTGTACATGATATACAAATTAGTGATCTGTGTATGTGTACTGAGTGTGCGGGTAGTGACAATTGATTTTTGTCTGATTTTTAGTGTGTAGTGTGTATGTGCTTGAACTGGTGATAGGTATGCATGTGCCTGGGCTGGTTTGGATGTGTATGTGCCTGAGCTGGTAGTGTGTGTGTGTATATGCACCAGATTGATTTGTGTGTCTGTATATGTGCAATTGTGTCACACCCTCCTGTCTAACAGTGCACTATTGAGATCCTGAGAGTTGGCCTGACTCCACAGGGCAACAGGCTGGCACTTGGAGCGGGATTGGCAAGCCGTGAGGCGTGTGGGGTGCCTGGCCATTCATCTGGAGCAGGATTTTAGAGCAATGACCCCTGAGAGCTGCCTGTGCTGCTGACCTTCTGCCACCGACTGCCCCAGAGTCCTGTCCCTTATTCTGCAGCTGATTGTCATCAGATGGAGTCCCTGAGCTTTGTGCTTGGGTCATGCTGATTGCTGCAGGAGCCTACTCTGTTGTTAGTTACTTGCCTTTTTGGTTGCCATGGAGGGTCACCCTTCAGTCTCTTTGTGGGGTTGGGGTTTGATACCATTTGATTGTTGCAGACCAGAACACCTTAACCTATTGCAATCTGTCGCTTAGTGGGAAGCCTGTTGGAGCTGCTGGGAGTGAGCACCTTGCTTCCTTGTGGTAGCATCTCAGCAGTGGCTGAAAGCTGCCAGTTACCCTACTTATGGTTCTTGAGTCAAGGGTTGACTAATGTATTCTGGTTTGTTTTGTGATTCTGGTTATGCCATTTAAGTTAATTTGTAAATAACCTTTAATATTATTCTTGTTTTGTAAATAAAGTGTAAATAGTTAAATCAGTTAAGTGTTAGACTTTCTTGGGACCACAGGCTGTTCTGTGGGGAGCAGGGGCTGGCTGCAAAGTAAATTGGTGCTGGCTGGAAGCCCTGCCCCAGTCTTACCACACCATCCCTGATATTGGGCAGGGGTGGCACTCGGGTTACACATAAAAAAATGACACCTGCCACAAGTGTGGAAAAGAGTGCTGACAGACTGACATGCACAGAATATATTGTAAACATACAGTGCACACAAAAGCTCCACTCCCAGCTGTAACTCGGAACGATTTCCGCAAAGTGTTCTGACTTACGACATTACCCCAGACCAAACAGAAGTTCTCTGTTGGTTCCAGGGGAAGGGGAGCCTGCAGCCAGGTTCCCATAGCAACAGTCAGGGCTCTCTGCCAGTGCTCGCTGTTTTCAGAATGGGACGGGTGAAAGGCAGCAGTGGGAGCTCATTTTTAGGACTCCCCAGCTGGTGCTGATGGGTGGGGTGGGTTAATTGGAGCCCCCACACTTCGGCTGAAACCCCCTCTGACTGAACTCCCTCTGCTCCTTCCCCCCACTTTAAAACAGCGACAGGCTGGGAGCTCCAAAGGCACAAAAGGTGCAACATTTTGTAACATCTTACCTGATAGTGAGGGGTCAGATTTTCACCCAGTCGGCCATTTTTAAGCTGTTTGCAGTGGTGCACTTGTGTTTGGTCATAGCTATAAGCTGCTTTCTGTGATCAGATCAGGTGAAAATTGTCATTTCTGTCTGCACCTATAAAGTAAAAGTATACATGCATTACCATTAGCAGATTCAACAGACAATAGGTTCATATGTGCAGATCCAACGCATTCACATTTCTCACAGTTGCCACAGAAAGATGTAATGGCAAATAGTATAACAAGGTTCATAAAGGGACTAGACAAAGTCATGGATGAGAGGTCCCTTAAGAGCTGTTAAAAAGAACTGTCAGGGCTATATTTTTAAGCAATGATGGTTGCTGCCAGGGGATGGATTACACTAAATACCATATGCCCTGTACATATACTCTCCTTTTACAGTATCTACTTCTTGCCACTTTTTGAGATAGGATCTTGGGCTAGATATACTGTTGGTCTGACCCAGAGTGGCACTTTGTTTGTTCTTATGAATATCCTTTTACTCTACATATTTAGTCTATAAAATAAAAATATATCTATCATCACAAATCTAATCCACAAAACCAGGAAATCCATATCAGAACTTTCTCAATATTCAGGGGTATTTGGATTTAAGTGATTCCATTGGTGTATTGCTTCTGACATGTAGAAGAGTAGACTGCTTAGATGACTGCAATTTTAATTTAGGTGCTTGTGTAATTCATGATGGGGGATAGTTAAAATATTCATGTTTTTCTATACCATTCAGCATAACAAGGACACAGATGAGGACTTAAAAATAAATATGTTGTGTGAGAGAGAATTATTTCTGACTATCATCCTGCAAAACCGGGCATGCTTCTGATCAATATTACAGATGGTTCTAACAGAAAGCCCCTTACAAAGGCACTTGTTTTTTCTGCTGGGAAAAGTGTTAAGACAGTGCTGAAAACCTATATCTGGTGCAGCATGCTTCCTTCTTATGCAGATTTAAATGACTGGAGCTAGCTGATATTGTCTGTTTCTCACATGTGATCTGAACATTCATTCACTAAAATCAGTGGCAAATTCCTTTAAGAGAATAGCCCTGGATCAGGCCCTTAAAAATATTCTTTAGCAGTTTCCTTTGCTTACCTTCTTTACCTATTTCTTTTCTCTTGCATATTATTGTGGTAATCCTGATGTTAGTGTAGTTTAAATCAATCTACTTCAGGAGGGGGAGGAGAAAAGGGGGAAGGAGAAGAAGGACGGTCCTCCTTCTATTGGACATCCCTTTCCAACTTTTAGGCCGAGAGATTCAGGCTATCCTGTCACTCAAAGCTAATTTGGTCCTAAGTAGGAAACTAATATCTGATCTATGGTCTCATTTTCCTGTAGTTTTCATAAGACAAAACCAGGTCAAAATTCTCTTCCCTTTTACTCTCGTGAATTACATTGACATCAATAGCTATTTTTATGAAAGATGAAAACACACACATTACTTTACAGCACAGGATTCTATCTGCAGTTTGCCTACAAAATAGCGTGGTAACGTTTAACGTATTGAGAAACTAAAGATTAATAACCAGTCTTGGAAGTAATTTTGATGTAAACACACAGAGTTGAGCTGAAGTGCCTTAAAGCATTCTCATCAGAAAAAAATTATATTTTCTTGGATAGCACAGAAATTGCATTTATATTTAATCTGTCTTTGAACAGATCATTGATTGTTTTGAATGTTTCTATTAACTTCAGAGGAAGCAGAATCAGACCCATTTTCCTTTCTTCCCCTCTCCCCTTTTAAGAATCTAAATAACACTCACATATCTACTTTTACCACTTACATTATATCCATATAAGCTATTTTGTGAAAAATGCAGATAGCAAATGTTCACAGGCATTTCAGTTCTGCATTCACTTTCTACTCGTTTGCATAATTTTCTCTTTAGGGATTCTTACGAAAAGTGACAGTGGGATGGAAGTCTTTTTTTTTCTTTTTTTTCCCCTTCAGCCATGAATTCCATCTGTTGTCATGGCACTGAACCCAGTGTGAATAGCAGCAAGCTTTGCTTTTGATGTTTAGTAGGATCAGTAGATGTCTGACGTTATTGGAAAGTATTTATTCATATGAATAAATCTACCTGAGTTTTATGCAAATGCTCATTTAGTAGAAAACAGCATGCTGTATACCAAGATAAAGATCATATGTTGCAGGCAGAAGGAGGGAATTCACCTGGATTTTTAAATCCTTTCTATTTTTTAAATGCATTGTATAGAATTTGCACAATACCTTTACATTTTGTAGAGCCAAACTAGGTTTATGAAGCATTCTTTAAAAGTACACGGTAACAAATACAGCTGAGTATTTGTAATAGCAATCTTGAGTTTTTCTAAAACATGGCAAAATCACTTTTACTTATAAGGTCTTCTAATCAACAGTCCTTCGGGATTTGCCATTCAGAATTCTACTTTTAATCTTGAAAGTGTCATGCCTTGGACAAAAATCCCATTGGTCCTAATTATGGAAAGTGCTAAATTTATAAGGTAGGTGACACTGACTAAATCAGAGATGCCTAAGCTTTCATGATCCAGAGCTCACTTCATCAGATGCTAGAAAGGATATTCAAAGAGCAGACTATGAAATAGAGTGATTTGGAAGGGAGAGATGGAGGGGGCATAGGAAAAGGAAGACAATGCTGAGAGAGGCAAATAAGTAATAAAGTCATAAGAACAAAGGTGGTCACAAAAGTAATCCAGGTAATGGAATAATAATTCCTATTCCCTGTTTGGACCATACTTAACACAATCTAGTCCAGGGGTGGGCAATTTTTTTGGGGCAGAAAGCCGTTTATTGAATTTTGGCAAGCCATCGACAAAGAAATATTAATATTCTAAATTTTTTAGGGGCCCCACGGGCCAGATAGAATGGCCTGGCAGGCTGTATTTGGCCCACAGACTGCATTTTGCCCACCCCAATCTAGTTTGTGGGTGATTTCTTGTGATCTCTATTGGTGAGTGGCATAGCTTGCATCAGGGTCTGCTTCAAGGTCTGGGAACTCAGTGGGAATAGGAGGTATGTAGCCTGTTGCCTGGGAGACACCATTTGAGGTTGGAAATAGTCTGTAAATCAGGACAGGTTTGTTCCCTATGGCTTACTTGATGGCCTCATCCAGACGAGTGTGGACATTTAGTTCCCTGGGGACAACTAGCACCAGGATACCTTATACTTCTGCTAGTTGTCCCCAGGGAATGCCTGTGGCACACACTCCCTGGCATGCAGCAGCCTTCCCCAGGTGGGGTTGGGGAGGCTGGGGCCAGCACTGGGCTGGCCCCACCAACCTTACCTGGGGTCCTCCTGGGGCTGCAGCAGTGGCAATCCCGCTGCTTAGAGCCTGGCCAACAGCTGGGGCATGGCTCTGGCCAGCCAGGGTCTGGTTTTGAGTGGCATGCAGTGCCCCTGTGTGTGCTGCTCCACCTTTTTTTGCATTTGTAGGTTTTTAGCATATCCCCAGCTCTGAAATAGTTGAGTACGAGGGCCAAACAGGACACTGTGATGGAAACAGACGCAGTGACCTCAGTGGGGATAATGTTCTTTGTAATCCATCCTCATGGGGAATGTTGGTGTCCTGAAATGCGACATCCATGGTAGCTAATATGATGTTTGCTGGAGGCTCATCAATGAATCCCAGATTCTTTAAGAATCCTTTGTGTCTTTCAAATAGTTGGCAACTCTAGTGGCATATGAGACTAGGATAGAGTCACCATAGCCCTCTGTGAAACTCCCTCTATGATGATGCCAATGCCAGAGACAGTGGGGCATCCTGGGTTGGTAGTTTTGTGGGTAATAAGTTAAAGTTGCCTGGCCTGGGGTCCTTGTAGGTGAAAGCATTAATTCCTTCCTGTGTTTCTAGAGGTAGTGTTGTTAGGACATTTATAAGAATTATATATACTCATCTAGGCACAGCACAAAATGGGGGTTCATCTCAGATTCTCAGGGTTCTGAACAAACAGCATTAGGATATTAGGCTTTTCCATGCTTGGCCAAAGACAGCGACTGTTTTGTTCCTAATAGATTTTACTGCTGGTCAGAAATTTTCTAATGATTTTTTTTCATTGCTAATTGCTGATTTTTTTTTCAAAAAAGAATGATTCTGCCAAAAGTTACCTGGGATGTGATTCAGAGAGACTTACTTTGGGAAGATTTCTCAGGTTCAGAATGGATTTTCTGGTCAAATAAAGGAGGCCATGGCAGAATAGCTATTAGTTGGAGTATTTACATAGATACAAGAGAGCAAGGTTTAGGCCTCTGGTCTGAAACAGGAAGAACAGCAAGTTGATCCTGCACTCCCACATCCAGTATGTGTTCTGACCACTATAGCTATAGCTATTAGCTGTTCTTTCTCTCACATTGATGACACATTTTAAAAGATTTTGGTTCTATTTTGCAACAGAATGGAAATAAATGTAAAAAAACTATCAATTTTTAATGAGGCAAAAATCTTGCTTTCTACCTGGTCCTAATAAACATAATCATGAAAAAGAAATTAACACTTACTTGATAGCAGAAGTTTAAGTAGACAACCAATATTTATTTCCTGTTCTTCCTTCTACTATAAACTCCTTTCTGAACTGTGTTCCTTGGATTTATACAGTATCTCTTAAGTAGAAAGACCATTATCTTTTCCAAAGCTCATTTTTATTATAGCAAGTCAATGCACTGTCTGTACATTTTTTAGGTTCAGTGTTGTAATGTGAAATATATTTAAAAGTTGTATTCTGTTTTCCCATGTGTAATACCTTTAAGCAAAACCCTGCAAACAATTCTATTAGCATTAATCTGGAAAAACTTCATTGATTTCAGTGACATTATTCTGAATTTACAGTGATGTAAATGAGTTTCCCTTTTCTGTGGTCATGTGTAGCATTATATTTTCATAGTTGAATTAACATGTTATTCAATTAATTAATCAACTTCTATTTAGAGATACAAACATGGAACCCAACTCTGCCTTGCACTCCAGCTACTAGGGCAGTTTTCCAGGTCTTTCCCTGAGAAGGGACTGAAGAAGATAAGACTCACTGAGGTATGGAATGGATTGAAAAAGGCTATTATTTTGCTATAGCTTGGTAGGGATTGTGTTAGAGTTGTATTTTGCCTTTGGATGTTATGCTTTCATATTTGGGTATATGAGTATTTAGGCCTGACTCATCATTGTGTAATGAAATCATTATAGCTTTCAGTTGAATTATACTGGTGTAAAACTGAGTGACTCAGAGGAGAATCAGGCACTATTATAAAGTTTTATTTTTTACTCTGTTAAAATAGCATAAATTAGATTACACTCTTTCTTTTGAGGAGGGCTAGCAAAAGCTTAAAAAAAAAGAGCTTTTATGAATCATCCAGATATCTGTCCTGCAACCCCTTCTCAAGCTTTTTACCCAAACCTTCAACTCAGATTATCAAAAGTGTATGTGTTTCCTATAATAAATCTGTTGATGCATGCATATATAGATAACTTAATCTTGTATGCATTACTAAGATGTGGCTGGAAAAATCAGTTGGCTCTGAATTAGCACAGCTATCTGACAGGTTTCAGCGGTGCTCTTTGCATCAGGTGTTACATCCCAAAGATGGATTAGAAGGGTCCAACTAATCTTAAAGAGGTTGGTAGTGTTGCAGAGATGAACATGCTACTATATATCATTTATCAAGTCAAGCCTTCATCCTGCCATGGAACTTGCTGTGTGGGCACATGGATCTGCCTGCATGGATCATATTGTAAGACGAGGGCATTAAATCATAAACTTCTTGGGGCAGGGATTTCACTGGTTTGACTCTGCTGAATTTGGGATGTACCCAGGAGTCACAATTGGTGTTATAGTAAGCAATGAATAATCAGAAGGCAGTGCAATTCAACCAAGGCTCTTTTCCCTTAGTCATGCCTTGTTTTTTGCTACTTAGGTTTAAAGGGTGCAACATAGAAGGCCAAGGACTTGATACTAATCTGTTATGGGCAAAAATAATCTGTCACTGAGATTACAGATTCCTTCCAACACTTATAGTAAGTACTCAGTGCTAAGTTTACAGGCCAATCATTTGTAACATATAAAATCAGATCATGCATTTTCATTTATGTTTTGATTTATAGAAAGCATCCATCACAAACTGCATGAGTGCAATGGTATTAGTTGAGCAACATCCCAAGAGTTTGTTAAGCAGAAGTGCACATATTTAAAAGCAGGCTCCATCAGTGAAAATGTCTTCATTTTTCATTGTCTTGATTCAGTCAACCAGATTGTGTTGCTCTTCATTAAGTAGAGTAGCTCCGTATGTCAAAATAACTATATTGGTTTCTGTAGGACAGCATATAGAAGAAGATGCTACTTAAAGAGAGCAAGGGTGGTGGCATCCAGCTCTGAATTCCAATTTCCATGGCAATTCCTGTCTCAGCTACCCCATATATCATACGTAGGGAGGGACATACCAAAATTGCAATTTCATTATTTTCACAGAAACCATGATTTCAGGCAGGGTCCATGAAAAAGTGCAGGCTCCCTGAAAAAAAGCTTACCAAAAATAAAATGCTGGCTCCCTCTGGGGAGCCAGCAGTCCTTCGTGGCCACTGCTGCCTGGCTGCTCAGCCTGCTGAGAGGAAATGGGGAGCTGCTGGCATGGTAAGATGGGTGTTGCCTCTGCCCTTCACTGCTGATTGGCTGTGCAGTGTCTATCATACAGCCTTACCCCTCGCCACCAATCAGCAGCAAGGGGTGCAGCCACATGATGGACAGCCCTCACAACTAATCAGTGGCGAAAGGCAGAGCTGCTGGGGCCCTTCAGCCAATTAGAGGCATGGTGGGCTACAAAAATGGCTGCCAGCCCCTTGATCTGGACGCAAAGTTGGCCAGCAGCCACCTCAAGTTCTATAGACTCCTAATAATACCCTATCAGGTAAAATGGTACAGGCCCAGGGGAATATGAACACAACTCTGGTATTGCCTCTAGAATACCTTTCCATTTGCATAGGCACATAGTATGAAATTTAGCTCCTTTGAGGGTGGGGAGAAAGACTTGGAAATTTACACTCTTCTAAAAGTTTTATTTTATTACATTTTCTTATTCATTTTTGGTTTTGTGCCCATGATGCTGATGGATGGGGTGGATTTTTTTTTTTTTATTGCTATAGCTCTCTGCAGTGTTAAAGGCATCTTTACTAATTAGCATAACATGATATATGTAAGTAATGAAATCAGAAGAGTAAATGGCAACATTAACTATTTTTCCTTGAGATGCCAGGATTCCTACCCTGCTCTCTATAGGTAATATTTCTCCCAGGAAAAATCATACAGCTAATGCAGATTAAAAAGAGAGAAAGGCTTTTTAAAATAAATGTTTTAGGGATAGATTAAAAAGCCCTTGTTGAGTACTTACATACCAAGTCCCAATGAGAGATGGTATGATCTTACTTTAAGCCATGAGATTATAGATCAGATTCTGTTTGTGCAGATGTTTGCTGGTGCTGGGAACTAAACTAAGCACCTAATCTAAGTAAGATTTGGGGAATGGGGCTGGCAGGTCCACAGGAGGATGTTGGCTGGTCCAGAGGGGACTGGTGGGTCCATGGTGGGGAGGGTTTGATAGGTCTGCATGGAGGGGTTGGGGTGTGTAGGGGCTAAAAATGGCCCATCATTGTGGGGAGGGTAAGAAGAGTGCAGCCCTGGGGCTTGGGCTGGGCCAAGTGGCTGGGCTTTCCTATACCTGTGGTTGTGCTCCAAACATGTAAAGATTGGGCTAACCTGTATTCTAGCTAACTTAGCGCATGTCCTCAGGTGAACTAAATTAGATCAGACTGGCCATTTTTTGGCCCAGTCTAACCTCCCCAAATCTCAGATCTCCACTTAAATCAACCTGATCCTAATTAGGTGAATCTGAGTGTAAAGTTTGTATGTACCCAGTGAATTCCACTACTTATTAGCATGTGAAAAGCTTCATAATTTGGCTATTTGGTTCTGAGTAAAATGATTGGCTTAAAAATGCACATTTGCCTTTCTGAAGCATCTTCAGCTGAAGCACCTTCTCAGTGTTGATCCCATTCTAGTCTAAACCGATCTAAAAACTGAACGTAAAAATTGAATGCTATATTCAGAAAGCTTTCCTGTAATTCCTGTTTGTATCAGGTATTCATCTCACTCATCCTGAATAAGGGTTATCTGTCCCATTCACCCTTAGGCATATTTACTAAGGTTTAAAAACTGAACAGTTCTGGTACATGTTCTTCAAGATATGGTGAAATATTCATTTGCACAACTCTGTGGGATTAGGATTTGACAAGCTGTACAGGTGGGTGCAGATTTCAGATAAGAGCAGAAATGTTTGTTTCAAAATGTAAAGAAAGAAACAACAAAAGCCTTAGTACTAATTTCATATGTCTAAGGCAAAATTTGCCTTCACTAAGGTTTCCTTGGGTGTAATAGAGTGGAAATTTTTCCATTTATACATATGGGTATATAAAAAACAAACTATAAATTTTCTGTCACTGCATATTAACAGGATTTCCAAATTTTCAACAGTTTCAATACAAAACTCCTGCAGTTGTCTTTACCTATACTGAAGTTCCCAATGCTATCACAATTCGAGGCAGGAAGAGAGAAATTACTGTTCAAAATATATTTCCTTATGCTTTTGATGTTATAATTTACTAGTGGAGGGAATGAATAAATATAATGGTGAACCTCAGTTCAGAGTAAAATCTGTCCTTTGCCTGTTAGGTGATCATGAATCTTAATGCCACCGTAGCTACTGTGCAGCAGTGCACATGTCAACAGCTGATCAGAAGTAAATTGCTTCTGGTCAGCCCAGGCAGCAGGGGAGAGGGAACTGTCCCTTACTCCAGACAGCTGTTTCCCAGCCCTACACCCCAATTTGCTGATCAGGTGTGGGGCTGGGAATAGCTGATGGGGAAGGGGAAAGTTTTCCAGCCGTGCATCCCAATCTGCTGCTCAGGGCACAGGGCGGAAAGGCAGCTGCCCCAGAGGTGGGACAGCTACCCCCACCCGCCAGAGCCCAAGCTTGACTCTGGTGCCCCCTGCCAGCCCATGGCCAGCACCTGGGGGAGCCTGGAGCTCCCCCTGTCTGCTTTAGTGGGGCAGGACAGGAGTAGCCTTGCACTGAAGTGTTTCCATCAGGAGCAAATTTACTTCCAGTAGGCACAAACGTAGACACACTCCTGGGGAAAGCTTACTGCAAAGTATTCTACTGCATACCAAGCTTAAAGTGCACGAACAGCACATGTAGATGTGCCCTGTGAGTAGCACCTGGAATAGTCAGTTTATCAGTATCACTTCATTCACCATTATTTGCTCTTCTGCTTATGCAATTCAGTTTTCCTTTTACCTTTATGGATCACTGTTGAACACTGAATTCCAAAGTATTTATTTTAGAAAATTTTAGTCCCTCTCCTAATCAACATGGTAAGAGATCAGAAATTACTTTATTAATCCTCCCTGACAAATGATTTTTTTAACATATATCCATATAATGCAATCCAATTAACAAACATTGT
The DNA here is from genome assembly GCF_052110815.1 of Crocodylus siamensis. Classification (NCBI taxonomy): domain Eukaryota; kingdom Metazoa; phylum Chordata; order Crocodylia; family Crocodylidae; genus Crocodylus; species Crocodylus siamensis. Next base: position 43,818,617 of record NC_143398.1, on the reverse strand, counting down.
ATACATCAATTAAAATTAAATAAAGTTGCTCTTAAAAATGCTTTTTTTAATTGGTGTTGTAAAGTCAGAATCATTGCTTTAATCATTATTTTCAAGTATTCACCTGTATTTATCATGATTAACAAGAAACTTTGCAAAATGCATAGCAACAGCTACAAAATGCTTTGTAACTACTGCACATGTGGTTTGCCTGACAGCTGGACTTATTCCAGTGGTGTAATAAGGGTTTAATTATGAAAATTATTACTCTCTAGACAAATGTGCTTTCCAGTACCAGAAAATGGCTCATGAAGTTTACATTTATTATATTAAACACTTAAGGTGTGAACATGTACTCTGATAGGTGGGTGCTCTGAGTGGTAGGCAGTTACACTTTATCACTAATTTGCTGTTGTGTAAAGCATCACAGCCTACACTCCACACAAGACATTTATGGTGGAGTTGCCTAATTAGCTCTGCAGTAAACGTCTCACCATCTACATGTGAAGTGCTATTAAGATGGAATAAATTAATTAACTTCTCCATAGATTAGTACTTGTAAACACAAGTACTATGCTATGGCAGAGTTTTTTACTTTGCAGCAACACATGTAGATACTGACCTAGCCAGCTGGGGCACAAGGATGCTTCAGTGTGGAGGCTGCTTGATAGTCAGCTCCACACTGAAGCACCCTCATGCCCCTGCCAGCCCTTCCACAGCATGTTGAGCTGGGGGGGAGCAGCCCCAGACTGGCAGGCTGACCCCTGGAGCCCCTTGCTAGCTGCAACTATAGCTCAGCTCAATGTGCTATGGTCCCGGGTGCACATCCAAACACAGTGCCCAGAAGCAATAAACTCTGGCGTGATATGCACTAGAGTTGATTGCTGCACATTAATAGCACATATACATGTGCCCACTGGGTGCATCTACATGTGCACTTAACTGCTCAGTAAACTAACTTGCTGTGGAGTAAAGCATCACAGACTACACATGTGATGCTATTAGACTGCAGAAAACTAATATTCATCTCTGTCAAGGACAGAAGTATTTTACATCAGTGAAAATAACGGCACCTAAGTGTATGTTTAAAAGCTGACCTGGGCCTAAATTGTGCCTGGTCAGCCCAGGAAGGAGGGGACTAGAACCCTGCCTGCCACCTAGCCCTGCTTTTTGGTCACTCTCATGCTCTAGCCAGCTCTTCTAGTATCTGATGCTGCTATCTGGAGTCTGGAGCTAAACTCCCAAGCCTGCTGCCACCTCAGCTCAAACTCCTGTGGTCCTGGGTGCACATATAGACACTGTGCTCAGCTGCCATTAACTCTGGCATAAACTGTACCAGAGTTTATCATGCCACACTAATTGAATGTGTAGATGCACCCAATTTTTCTCGATCTTTTTAATCTCAGTCTTTCAGTCTGTCCTCTAAAAATACGTTAAAGAAGTCTTTCTCCAGACTTTTCTTCTATCTATTCTTCTTGAAATGGATCTGGTACTTTTTTGACCACTGGTGACGCGTAGGGGGTGCATAGGGGTGCCACTGGTGGCATCTGCAGGTGATCCCTGATTGCTGCTGGCTGCTGCCACCAACACGGTCGGTGGCATCTGCGGGTGGTCACCAACCACTGGTTGGGGCTTGTCACCTCCCCCACCTCCCTTCCGCTGACACCGCTGTGGCCACCTGTGGGAGCTCCCCGCCATTTCCGCTGACACCTGCGGGTGGTCACCATGCCCCCTTCAGCCTCCAGGAGCATGTGGTGTTCATGCTTTGGACATTGCAAGTTACTTTGGGCTATTGTCATATTTAGGCCTGCAAGCAGGAGAGGGAAACTGAGTGACTCTGCTCAGATTGCAACCCTTTAGTTAGATTTAAGGTATAAACAGATATTGAGGAAGTTAAGGTGGAGATTAAATTGAGTTAAAAATGGCCACCTGATCTAAAGTAAGTTGGGATCAGGGGAGTTAGCAAGGGGACTTAGGAGTAGTGGGGGGCAAGTGTGGTCCATGAGGGGATCGGGGTGGGGGCAAGCATGGGCTGTGGTGGGGTTTAGGAGAATTGAGAAGTCAAGTAGGATCCTCATAAAAGGGATCAGAAGGGTCAGGGGGGAACTGGGGCTTGTGGGGGGTTGGGGGTTGGGGAACTAACCAGGGTCTACGAGAGGGATTGGGAGGATCAGGGAAGGAAGCAGGTCTGTGGGGGGTGGGGGGTTTGGAGGATCTAGCAGGGTCTGTGCAGGTAGGTTGGTGGAGACTTGGCAGGTTTGGCAGTACTTGGAGAGGCAAATAGGGTATGCAGAGGGCTTGGAGGGATTGGGGGGATAACAGGGTCCACAGGAGGTTGGTGGGGTCCAAAAGGGTTTGGTGGGAACTAGCAAGGTCTGGGGGGAGGGCTTGGAGGGTTGGGGGGTCATCCAGACCAGGAACTATTTTTATCCCCTGACCCTCCCTACCCTGTGACAAACAATCCCGCACAGTGAACCAACCCTCCCCAATCCCTCCCCTCCCGCCACCCCGACTTACTTCATTTGTCTCCCAGTACCGGGAAAGGCCAGTCTAAGTGTAAGAGCTGAACCTGGGCAAACTGAGTTAGATTGGATGGCCATTTTTAATTTTAACCTCCCCCTAACCTCCCTAAATATTTGTACTTAGCCTAAGTGTAAAAGCAGTTCATGGCAACCATAGTGGGATGCAGGAGAGAGAATACTGTACACTTTTGTCTTGACCTTTTTTAAAAATTGGTTTGGTGTAAGGGCTGACAATTTTAAAAAATAATTGCGAATAATTGTGAAATTAAAAAAAAAACCCTTACAATTAATCACAATTTTAATTACATGGTTTAAAGGACCACAGCTGGGTCCTTCTTGCTGTGCACGGGCTACCCTGTGGCCCCTCTGCACTGCCACCACTGCCCTGCTGGGTGGCCTGGAGATAGCAGTGAGGGTGTGGGCTCTGGGTGGCTGCAGCAAAAGGGCCTGGCAGCGGTGAGGAAGAGGGGCTACTTTTCTCCCATGCCAAACAGAAGCTTCTGCCTGGCTGCTGCCACTGCCACTGCTTAGTATTAGTAGGTGAGTTTGGAGCAGGCACAGGGCAGGCCAAGGTCAGGGCTGTGCACACAGGTTCCAGATGGTCCAGAGCTGGTCCACTATGCTGGTCAAAACGATGTGCCTGATTAACAAGATTGAAAAAATGCATTAATCATGTAAGTTAACTGCAATTAACTGACAGCCCTAGTTTTGAGATCTATCTGTTAATAAGTTAATTTGAGATTAAAAGTGAAAATATACTTCTGAAGCTGTTACTGCAGTGTGTTAATAAAAACAGTGAGAAAAAAAATCCCTGGCTAGTAATAGGTACCTTAGAAGCAGCAAAAATTGGAATGTAATTTTCAGTTCCAACCATCTCAAAACTATAAAGAAGAAACATGTTTGTTGCAAATTATAAAAATACAGAATACAGTATTACAGTTATGTCAGGAAGTCATGGGCATAATCACTGGTATATAGTGATGTCACAAAGTGAGTATTTTTAGAGCATTTTGGGGGGAAAATGGTAATACACAGCAAAACTCACAATTCTAATTTTTTCCCAAAATTAAAATTAAAAAAAAATAATTACAAATTATTTCATGAAATGGAAATTCCAATTTTAGAATTGGGACATTGACTAAAGTATAATTTAATACTGGCTCCATAAACTGGGGGAAAAAAACATTGACAGAGTAGCTTTTAAAGAGGACTTTTTGACACAGAAGGAAAGCTATCAGCTTCTAAATTGTACACTTTAATGTACCATGGTATATAATGCAGTTTACCACCTCCGTTAGGCAACACTATATCTTAAAACACTTTAAAAAATTCTTGGCTATAATGAAGGACATCAACAATAAGGAACTCCATTAATTAAATGACCACTATAACATCTGCCAACATTTTCAATACAATTTTGTTCCACTTTTAATTAAATGATACCTCTTCTGGCAACTGATCTTTGCTAATCCTCTAAATGTGTGAAAGGTTGACCTAAATATTTTTGGATATGAGAAAAAATATTTTTGTATTAGATTTGTCCTTTTCCTTGTTTTAAAAGATTGCAAGATTTTTGTCTTTTTTTTTCCAAATACACCAGAAGACAAAATGGCTGCTTTTATTTCCCCATCTGTGCAGCACCATGCTTAACAGGACTGTGCATAGCTGTGAGTATTTTAGTATATCTTGAATGAGCCTAATGGTGGCGATTTTTAAGGGCAGTTCCTTAAACTCAGCATTTCTGAGATGGCTGAATAGTAGTTTTTAAGGAAAATAGATATTTAAAATCAATGAGATTTCCCTCTGAATAAATGGCAGTTAAATAGTAGATCAAATTTACAGTCTAAAATGGTTGAAGTTTCAATTTAAAAATTGAAACGTACAATCTAAATTCAATCACAGTGATTGCTATCATTTTGTTGTACATTCAGTTGCAAAGAAACAATAAATACCTATTTTAAATAAATACCTGCTTTATTTGCCAACAGTAAACTATTCCTACAGTTCAACATGCTTTATTGGAAAACTTCTTTGCACAGAGTAATCAACAATGCTAACCAAGCATGATGATTATGATTAATTGTTCCAAGGACTTAACATCAACAGTGTGTATAGAGTTGAGTTTCTTGTAATAAAATTTGGGAAATATGGATTCAACTCAGGAAAAATTATTTGATTAGATTGTTACTCAGACAAAATAATTTTCTCTTGGCTGAAACTTGACTTACTGCATTTTAATTTCAAGGCTGTTGTGTTTCTCTTACTGTATTAAAAAAAATAAATGTGGCCAGTGTTAAAGTACGTGGCACGTTTTTATTTGTTTGTTCTAAAATCAAGTTTTTTGAGTATGCACAGGTGATTTCAATATGTTTCTGAAATAGATATGGAAGTTTTCCATTCTGGATTTCTATCTTTGTAAATGGACAACTTGTTTTATCTTTTAAGCATTTTGTATCCTGATGTACAGGGATCCTGGTTCTCTCTGTTTAAAAATTGCAAGTTCTCTGATAAAAAAATCCCAAATTCTTTTATTAAAATACCCTAAATATGCCATTAAAATGAAACACCACTAATATATATCAATTTAATGCAATGTTTTATTGATATATTTACAATTTAAAAATAATGTGAAAGCCTACCAGTGCTTCAACAATTATAATTAAATAAATTCTAAATACCTATATATATTTTGGCATTTGATTTTGGTTTTTTTATCACAGAAAATCAGACCTCCCCCTACCACCTTCATCACCAGGATGTGGCTCCAGCTGCGGCTGCTCCCCCCCCCCACCCCACACACACACACACACTCCTCTACCCCTGCGCTGCTTTGTGGCACTGAGAAGCCCTGATATGCTAGTGCCCTGACACTGCCCATACTGTTGCCCAACACTGCCAAGCCACAGCCCCCCACAGGCCATGCTCATGCCCCTCAATCCCAAACCACAGCACCCCATCCCTGCCAGTACCCCACTTTCCTAACTCACAGTCTGCCTGTGCCCCTCACTCCCAATCCACAGTCCCCTGCCCTCCTGAGCCATGCTGATACCCCTCACTCCCAACCCGCAGCCCCCCATTCCTGCTGATGCCCCACTCCAGACCTGCAGCCGCTGGCCCTACTGGTATCCTGCACTCCTGACCCACAGCCCCAACCTCCCCGCCCTACCAGTGCCCCTGACTCCTGACCCACAGCTCACTGCCTCCCTACCTCTGCTGGAGGGGGCCTCCAGCTGCCCCTATTTTTCCTGGGCTAGAGCGTGGCAGCTCTAACTCATGCAGGGGTGGCTGAGTGAGTCCAGCCCCAGTGTGGGCTGAAGGGAGGGGAAGGGGACCCTGCTACCCTGGACTGGGGTTCCCACACTGTGCCAGGTGGCCTGACCATGCTTCCCCCCGCCCCAACACACACACCCCACCCCGCAGCATCCCCAACCACCCCACCCCTGAAAGCACAGGCACTGGCCCTGGTGGCACTGGCCTGGCCATGCAGCTCCCCACCGCCCCTGAAAGACCCCCCTGCCCCATTCCCCTGCTGGAGGGGCAGGTGCCTCCCCCACTCCCCTGACCTCCCCTAGCCCCAGCTCCAGTGCCCAGACAAACCACACATTCACTTATATGCATGCAGCTGCTAGGGCTGCTCCCACCCCCTTGCCTGACTGTATGCCAGCCATATGCATGTGTGCATGCAGATGTACGTAGCTTCCCCTGTCTCCAATCACCCTTCTCCTGCCATTCTCCCTGCTTCACCCAGCCCTTAGCAGCTCTTGCAGGCTGGAAGGCTGCCAGCCTGTAAGGGGAAACATGCAGTTTCCCACAGTTTTCTCCTTTAAAGAGGAAAACCTGTGTTTTTCTCCTTCAAATGTGAATATCCGTTTTCCTGCAGCAAACAGAAAACTGGATCCCTGGTGATGTACATTATCTTGAAAAACAACAAAAAAGGAGTTGTTAATCACATGTGGGCACTTGAGTAGTTGCATATCTCAAACATTTTATAACTTATTTTCACAAAAGAAATGTTTTATCTGTTAGCCCACAGATGGCTTAATCAGTTCTCTTTTCTGCAGATCAGTATGGCTAACTAGATAGCTCCAAATTTTGAAGTCTTTCCCTATTATCTCTCCTACTCCTAACTATAGATATATCAACTATCCTGTCGCACCTTTGTAAGGAGTAAACCGTGACTTTTTGATATAGCTGTTTTCTGGGAGTGGTGTGAAAAAGCATTGCTTGAAAGGCGGGACTAATGGTCCCAGGTGGCTGGTCCTCTGTGTTTTCCAATGGATAGGGAATGTAGAACTGTAGCAGCACTCTTTCTTGCACTTCTTGAAGTATTTGTGTCCCCAGTGGATCAGGAGTAGAACTGTCTTCTCACTACAGTGAATACAAGAACTGTTACTGTTCCTGACATTTATATGGTCAGTTTTTCTTCCCCACAGATGCCCATAAATACATGGCAAAATCAGGCCCTTAGGATTTGGTTTTATTGTTTTGGAGTCTCATGTTAAATATTATATCCTCCCCCTTTCAGACCCTCCACCTTTCAGACCCTCCACCATGTACACACACTTAATGTATCTTTTTGAAAGATTAATTTTACCTTATCTGTTAGGAAGGTGTTTGTTGCTACCAAATGAATAATAGCATTGCCCTGAGTTGACATGTTAGTTTGTGAGAAATTCTGCCAATGTTTATAATGTTCTATACCTGTGTTTATAATGCATCATTAAATAATCCAAAATAAAAGAATACAGATTAAGGATATAAATGTGAAACATTGTTTTGTTTGCTTTACCAGTTGCAGAATACAAAAGGAAAAACACATATCAATTTGTTTAGAAAGAGTGCAAAAAAGGAGTTGTAACTAAGTTTGAAGTATTTTATGTCATGACTTGGTTTTCAATGAACTGAAAGTCTCATGGAAAACTTTAGAGCTTGATAGTGTATACTGTCATATTGTAGGGTTTTATATAAAATGCAATTGGAAAAGCCATTAATATATATGAAGGAAACTGGGGCAAATACTGTATATATTGTTCATGTTTGTGTGACTAAGCTGTTCAAAGTTTCCAGTTTCTGCTAAAGATTCCTTTATTGTATTCAAATTATATTCATTTTTAAGTATTCTAATCAGTAAATAATTGGGTAGGGAGTTCATTCTTCATCAGATATCCAACAAAAGGAAGCTGAAATGGATCAGCTAGAAGTAAGACTTTGCTAGAAGTAAGACTAATGAAATCCTTCCCATGGGCAGGCCAGGCCAGACCCATTTCTGCCAAAACAAATGAAATAACATAAAGTGCAGGTCCTGCTGTCCTTATCACATGTAACATTGCACCTTTTCAGACGATTCCTACTGAGACCTAAGACATTAAATCCTCAGTACAGAATAGTTTCCTTCCTTCTCTCCCTCTCTCTCCCTCTGGAACCTAATAGCTCTTCTTGGCACTTGATAGCACCTGTCTGTTACCAAAACCTATAATCTTGTCTTCTAACAGAGAGAAAAAATTGTACGACCTAGCATTCAAAAGCTGTTGTGTTGGAGGTAAAGGGAAAAAAATCATTTTTATCACTGGCTTCCCCCACTGCTTTTTCTTACCTGGAGATAAATTAATTCAAGATACCAACCATGCTTTAGGGTTGTTGTTCGTAGCCATGTTGGTCTAAGGACACAATGCCTGAAGAAGGGTATTTGTGCCCCAAAGCTTGCAAAGAACAATTTTTCTAACTATTTAGTTGGTCTAATAAAAGATATCATCTACCCAGAGAACCTTGTCTGTCCACGGTATCAATATTTATAAGTAAACTATGAAAAGAATTTGATTTCACATGGTTAGTATTGGCTCATAACTGAGGGAAATACAAACTTAATTGATACTTCCAGTTTCTAACATTCATAAGAAAGAAGCTTAGAGATCTACTGTTGATACTTTTTAAAAAGTGAAAGTGAGAGAGACATGCCATAGCTCTTATTCAGTGCAAAGAGATTGCTGAAAAGATGTTACAGTATTCTAATTAAATAGATTTTGTGTATTTAAATTAAATGTGGGATTTGATTATTGTATTATGCTGCTGTATGATATGCCTGTATGTCTACTGATTGTGAGTTAGAACAGGGTAGAGTTTGTCCACAGATTTTTTTATATACCTTTGATTTTAAATACATATTCATTATGTGAACTAAAATTTTGATTTTTCCAAGATTTCTATTCATTACACAGTAGGCACGTTTATGTGAGATGTTTACTGTGGAGCTAACTAATTAACTCCACAGAAAATATCTCAGCATCTACACATGCACCCCTATTACGGTGTAGGAAACAAAAAACTTTGCAGCAGGGTAGTACTCATACATACAAATACTACCCAATTGTGGAGTTTGTTTGTGCACAGCAGCATACGTGTAGATGCTGACCCGGCTGGCTGGGGTAGGAGGGTGCTTCAGTGCAGGGGCAGCAGCTAGCCTCACACCAAAGCACTCTTGTGCCCCAGCCATCCCCTCTATAGCACACTGAGCCTGACTGGAGAAGGCTGATCCCTGAATAAACATGAATAACTAGTGCGCATGAATGAATGCTGGAGCTGATTGCTCTGGAGTTATTTGCTCCTAGGCACACATTCAAACAGCAGCCTGGGAGCAAAAGCTCTAGAACAATAAGCTCTGGAGTTTATTCATGTGCACTCATTGCACGTGTAGATGCACGTGTAGAGACTCTTACATCTTAATTACTGAAAGAGATATGGACAGGAAAAGGAAAGCCACATATAAGCCAAGAAAGATTTAACAAAAATCAAATATGGCAGTGAAAAGAAAATCACTTACCAGTAGGGAAGCAAAAGGTTAATGCAACACAAAATTAACTTTATTCAGAAAAAACACAAGCACGCAAAACAAGCTGAAGAAAAGCTGAACAAGATACAAGTATGATTCATCATGGAAAATAACTAGGATTGCCATAATGCCAAAAAAAATCTTTATCAACAGTGAAAGAGCATTCACTAGACTAAGAACAAACTTAACACTAGATAAGAAAGACAGCAGAACTCTGTCCAAAGAAAATATTTAATATCAAATGAGAAGGATAAAGAAGGGCTCAAAACTAGACATGAAAAGGCAAAACAGTTAAAGAGGACGTCAAATAGGCAGAGATGGGAAAGATATTAATGTAGATCAAAAAGAGGATATAATTCTTCACAAACAATAACAAAAATAACAATACTGAGAAGAGAGAACAAATGGAAACATTCAGTGATGGAAATGAAGGGGTTTCATATAAAGCCAGAAAGTATACTGAAAAAGCAAGTGATGAAGGACCTGAGCCTCATTTTTAAAAAGTGGTCTGAGAAATGTTAACCAAAAGCTCTACACTTTTGTGTTGTACTGCTTCTGTCTCATGCTGTGAATTATTTGTATGGTATATAAAAGAAGACAGCAGTAATTAAAACTGAGGTAATTCCTTTGATTGTCAAGTTCCCCTAGCAAATGTTTTGCCTACTTCACATTCTAGGGATTCACTGAACCCTCCTCCGTTCTGATATCTATTCTTACAGTAATAAACCTCCCATCTCATAAATCAAAGAGGGGTGTTTTGGATTTTAGCATATTGCTTCATGCTTGTCTAATCATTAGCACTTCTGGAAAATGGGTATAACACACTGTAAAATCAGGCTGGTAGTATATTATTCTTTCTTTGCACAAAAGAGAACTTTATCACCTTGTCTGACCATCTCCATAATGCAGGCTGTAGAACTGCACAGGAATTACTAGATACAGAGACCAATAACATAGGATTGAACTAGAGTATATCTTGTCTCTTAAGACTTTAAGAGACTCTTACATCTTAATTTAAACACATAAAAAGGTTAAGAACCGGATACTCCTCTGGTAGTCTGTCCCTGTGGTTTATTACTCTGTTTTACAATTTTAAACCTTTTTAATAGTTGGAAGTGAAAGCTGGAAAGATTTTAACTGTTGGATTATAGAGCTTTCCAGTCTCTGTGTAGTCATTTATTGTGGCAAACTGAGAAATACTTGTATAATTTATAAATGTATACATGTCTATGAGTGTATGTTTATGATAGTTTGTTTACCATAGAGCAATATGAGAAGGGACACTTAGAGGAACCAAACTAAAAAGGCAAAATAATGGCTATAAGGAACACCCCAGCACACACCCAGTAGACAAGTTAATAACTGTGAAGAGGCAATGACTTGGCCCCAGTACTTGTTACGTACCTTTTTTTCCCCACTGAGAACTCTGAGATCTAAAGTAGGGCTGTCAAGCGATTAAAAAATTTGATTGTGATTAGTTGCGCGATTAAAAAAATTAGTTGCAATTAATTGTGATTGTAATCTCACAGCTAATAACTCAAAATTATGTGCAGAAAAACTCAAAATTAAGCAAAATTATGCAGGTACTTTGTATGGTTGGGGGTGGGTATGTGGTGTGTGTGTGAGGGGGAATTTGTGAAGGAGTGTGGGTGTGTGGGGGGGGTTTGGAGTCCGGGAAGGGGGGGTCCCTGCATGCCCTGGCAGGATGTGGGGTACTGTGGGTCAGAAATGAGGGGCAAAAGCAGGGCTAGGGAGGCTGTAGTTTGGGAGTGAGGGGCAAAAGCACAGGCATATCCCCCCCCCCCACGTTCTCTTTTTTGAAACTGGAAATATGGTAACAGGACTGCAGCCTGGGCAACATATAGAGCAGTGCCCAGCAGGTAACTCTATGGAGGGGAAGGGGCATGGAGGGGGCAGGTCGAGGTTGCCATGGTGAGAGAAGGAGTAGGGCAGGGACAAGGACTAGGGTGAATGGGGCCCCGGGGTGCCACAGGTCATAGGACAGCACCACAGATGGCTCATCCAGAGGTGCGAGAGGCATGGCTCCCCACCACTGCACACACCCCTGGGGAAGGCATGGGGGGCATGAGCATGGGGCAGAGGCAGCCTGCACACTGTGAGTTGGGGCTGTATGTCCTGCTGTCTTTGCCCTGGGACCCATGTGCTGGCCACACTCTGCATCTCCGGCCCACCTGGCACAAGTGGGAGGCACAACATGGTGTCGTGCAGCACTCAGGGCAAAAGCAGCAGGGTGCAGAGCCCCATCCCACAGCCTGCCTCCACCCCACGCACAAATCCAAGGGGCACATGCCCCCCTTGCCTCCCCTAAGGGTGCGCACAGCAGCAGGGAGTCTCACCCTGCCCACGTTCCTGTACGAGCCTTTGCCCTTGGCTCCATTGCATGATCCACCCTGGCCCCCAGTCCCATTCACTCCAGCCCCCCTGCCCCTCTCCCTCCCTTATCATGGGGGCCTCGGTCTTCCCCCCCATGCCCCTTCCCTCTCCCCTGCCCCTTCCACTCCACAGACTTATTGGCAGGGCACTGTTCTACACACCACCCAGGCTGCATTCCTGGCCGGGTGCATGTGTTTCTGTCTGTCTGTCCATGTCTGTGCCCCACCCTTCCTGCTGCAGCAACCCAGAACCTGCACTCAGGCTGCCCTGCCATCCTCTGCACTGCCATTGCTGCCCTGCTGGGCAGCCTGGAGGTGACAGTGATGGCAATAGAGAAGAGCCTCAGTGGGCTCCAAAACCACATATGTGTGTAATGCATTAAAAAGATTAATGCAAGAACAAATTACTATGCTAATCACACATGTTAATATCAATTAATTGACAGCCCTAATCTAAAGGCATTGACTAGTTAAAAGATCCATCGTAGAGAGGAAGGGGAAATAGGCACAGACCAACCAAGACTCAGAGTTCAAAAGTAGGTAGGCTCTCACTTGGTTCCCTTGAAAATGTGTGGGAAGGACAACAAGTCTAACTAGGGAATAAGGAGAATTCTAAGCGTAGGGAAGATGGAATGGACCAGATCCTACTGTGCTGCCAAAGCTTTCTAGGATTCTGGCCCCTGATCCTGCTTACAAGACTTTCTTCGTCTTACATGTTAACTGTCAATGAATAAAATGTATAAGCAGAAATGAGATAGTTTTTGTCCTATTGAGAGCCCAGAGACAATGCAGGGAAATCTCTCAGGGCTTACTGCCTCATTGACCCACACTATTGGTCTTTCTGATCCCGTGTATCTTTCCCTTTTGGGAGTGTCTAGCTTCAACAGGAAGGATAGTGGGCAAGCTTAGTCTTGCCTAGCCCATGGCCTAGGGCTAGGACACTTCTCTAAGAAATAGTAGATGCAGGTTTAAGTCTCCTTTTGGTGAGGGATAGGTACAGGGGAACCTCTCACTACCTGGGCTAGCACCCTAACCACTAAACTATTGGGGTAAAAGACAAGAGGTTCATTGTCCAGCACCAAACAGCTGCTAATCATAATTTTTTGTGAGTAACATTTCCAGGACTTGTGCAAAGTTTATGAACCTTCCCAGGTAGAATGAGATCACAAGAGAAGAAAAGTAGCCTAGGAAGATTCCTTCTCAGCATGCTTAGAAGGGCAAGGGTGGATCTAGAATCATAAATTCACAGAATCGTAGAAAATTAGGGTTGGAAGGGACCTCAGAAGGTCATCTAGTCCAACCCTCTGCTCAAAGCAAGATGATCCCTGACTACCTCATTCCAGCCAGGGCTATGTCGACCCAGGCCTCAGAAACCTCCAAAGATGGAGACTCTACCACCTCTCTAGGTAACCTGTTCCAGTGCTTCACCAGCCTCATAATGAGGAAGTGTTTCCCAACCTAAACATTGGATAAACCAAATTTTCTGTCACTTGAGACCTTTGTTCCTTGTTCTGTCTTCTGTCACCACTGAGAACAGTCCAGTTCCATCATCTTTGGAGCCATCCTTCAGGTAGTTAAAGGCTGCTGTCAAATCCCCTCAGTCTTCTCTGCTGCAGACTAAATAACTTCAGTTCCCTCAGCCTCGCCTCATAAATCATGTGCCCCAGCTCCAAAACCATTTTGTTGTCCTCCACTGGACTCTCTCCAACTTGTTCACATCCTTTCTATAGTGGGGGCCCAAAACTGGACACAGTACTTCAGATGCAGCCTCAGCAGTGCTGAATAAAGGGAAATAATTACTTCCCTTGATCTGCTGGCAGTGCTACTAATAATGCAGCCCAGTACGCTGTTAGCCTTCTTGGCAACAAGGGCACACTGTTGGCTCATATTGCAGCTTATTGTTCACTGTAAACCCCAGGTCCTTCTCTGCAGACCTGCTGCTTAGCCAGTTGGTCCCATACCTGTAGCAGTGCATGAGATTGTTCTGTTCTAAGTGCAGGACTTTGCGCTTGTTTTTGTTGAACCGCATGAGATTTCTTTTGGTCCAGTCCACCAATTTGTTTAGGTCACTGAATCCTAGCCCTACACTTCAGCATCCTAGCACTACTACACTCCCCAGCTTGATGTCCCCCGTGAACTTGTTTACCGTGCACTCCATCCCATCTTCCAGATCGTTAATGAAGATATGGAACAAAACTGGTCCCAGGACTGACCCTTGGAGCACTCCACTCGATACCAGCTGCCAACTAGACCTCAAGCCATTGACCATTACATGTTGAGCCCACGATCCAGCCAGCTTTCTATCCACCTTACAATCCAGTCATCCAACCCATACTTCCTCAGCTTGATTGCAAAAATACTGTGGGAGATGGTATCAAAAGCCTTGGTAAAGTCAAGGTATATTACATTCACTTTTTTCCCTGCTTCCACAGAGCCACTTATATCATCATAGAAAGAAATCAGGTTGGTCAGGTATGACTGGCCCTTAATGAATCCGTGATAACTGTTCCTAATCACCTTCTTCTCCCCCAAGTGCTTAGCAATGAATTCTTTGAGGACCTGCTCCATTTTTTCAGGAAATGAGGTGAGACTGACTGGTCTAATGCACTGAGTACTTCACCCTTTTCCTCCTCACTAGGTTGCCTCCCCTGTTCAGTAAGGGATCTATACTTTCCCTGACCTTTCTTTTGTTGCTGACATACTTGTAGAAGCCCTTTTTATCTCTTGCTAACTGCAACTCCTATTCCACTTCGGGCTTCTTGATCTTGTCCCTGCCTGCCTGAGCAATATTCTTATACCCTTCCCTAGTCATCTATCCAAGTTTTCACATATTGTAAGCTTCCTTTTTTGTGTTTAAGTTCAACAAAGATGTCTCTGCTAAGCCTAGCTGGTTGCCAGCCATATGTGTTATTTTTCCTGCACAGTGGGATGGTTTGTTCCTGTGCCCTCATTAAGGTTTCTTTAAAAAACAGCCAGCTCTCCTGGACTCCTTTCCCTCTCAGGCTGGCCTCCCAGGGATCATGCCCATCAGTTCCCTGAGAGAGTCAGTCTGCTTTTCTGAAGTCCGCAGTCCATATTCAGCTGCTCTCTTTTCTTCTTTTTGTCAGGATCCTGAACTCAATCATCACATGGTCACTGCTGCCCAAGTTGCCACCCACTTCTACAATCCTGTACCAATTCTTCCTTGTTTGTGAGCAGCAGTTCAAAAAGAGCAGAGCCCCTAGTTGGTCCCTCCAACACTTGCACCAGGAAGTTGTCCCTAACACTCTCCAAAAACTTCCTAGACTGCCTGCACGCTGCTGTATTGCCTTCCCAGTGGATGTCCGGGTGACTGAAGTCCCCCATGGGAACTAAGGCTGGCGATTTGGAAACTTCCTCTAGTTATCTGAAGAAAGCCTCATCTACCACATCCTCCTGGTCTGGTGGTCTATAGCAAACACCCACCATGACATCAGCCTTGTTGCTCCCCTCTAACCTTAACCAAGAGACAAGCCTATCTCCAGTTTCATAATGGAACTCTGAACAATCATACAGTTCTTTTACATACAATGCAACTCTTCCTCTTTTTCTCCCCTGCCTGTCCTTCCTGAACAGTTTGTACCCATCCATGACAGTGCTCCAGCCACGCGAGCTATCCCACCAAGTCTCTGTTATTCCAGTCATGTCACAGTTCCTTGACTGTGCAAGGACTTCCAATTCTTCCTGCTTCTCTCCCAGGCTCCACACATTTGTGTACAGACACCTGAGGTAGCTAGCCGATTGCCCTACTCTCTCAGTAAGAATGAGGAGGCCTTCTGTGTTGCCTTCTCCTACTTCCTCCAGGTCCCCCATTTTCTAACTTACCTCAGGGCTTTAGTCTCCACCCAGCAAACCTAGTTTAAAGACCTACCCCTAGGTTAGCAAGCCTGTCTATGAAGATGTTCTTCCCTCTCTGTCACATGGATCCCTTCTCTTCCCAGCAATCCTTCTTGGAACAACATCCCAAAGTTGAAGAAGCCGAGTCCCTACTGGTGACACCACCTGCACAGGACCTGCAAGTCCATATAACCATCTCTAAATGCCACTTACGTTGCTAAATTGAGCTACATACATGCCAATTTACTCACATAAAGGCGAGTTGGATTTGGGGCTAAGTCTTTAGGGGTACCTATACATGTGACAGATGCCTGCTCCAACACAAGGTTCCAGCACGTGTATTCAGTGTCCCTGTGCTTCAGAACGGCTGTGATGATGCTTTAAGTAGAGCTCATTGAACAACCTGTAGTTAAAGCACCCCTGCCACCATTTTGAAGTGCGGGACGCTGAATAAATGAGATGCTGAGGGCGCTTTGAGCAGCTGCTGAGAGATGTTTTAAATAGCACCCCAACCCACTCCAGATCATGTGTAAAGCCACCTTAAATGCCTACTAGGTGGAATACAGTCTGGGTCTATGTGTACAGTTCTCATTTTAAATCCATTCCTCTAAGTGCTGTGTATCTTTAGATAAAATCTAGGTTGCTTTGTTTTGAAGCAGTTGCTTTTGTGTCACTGCATACTGTTACTGTCCACAACCTTCCAAAGAGAAACTTTCATTGCTCAGCCTTCACAATTGGCAACCAGAGGTATTATACGCAAGGAAGCCCATTAGCAAACTGTTGAAACTTGGGATTCTACCCAAAAGACGTGGAAGTATGGTCCTATAAACTGAAACAGGCTTATTCAAGGCATGAAGCATGGTCTCAGAAGGGACGACTTACCCAGGAACCTCAAAACTTTTAGACTGAGATCAAGCCCCCTCTTATCCTTCAACTTCTCTTTGACAAAAAGTATGCAAATTCTTCTCTCTCTGTCTTTGAATCTGCTCTAATTTTTCAATATCAACATTATTTTCATCTGATGTTCCTCTACTGGTCTCAACAGCTGCTATTTGGAAGCGGTAAAAAAAAATTCTTTAACTTGGATTGGCATTTCCCTGTCCATATCTCCCAAGGCTCCTTTACAACTGCATCCAGATGTGCAGGGGTGTGTATCTGCAGTGGCACAAATAGTAGTGGCACAAATTAGTGCCACAGTTGTTGCAGAACACCGTGTCCTGCTTTGGGCCAACTGCCCTTGCCCAGATCCTCCTGGCTCCCAGTGTGCTGAAGCAGCTGGGCCATGAATAAAGGAGTGGAGATGCTCTGGCTGGCAACCAGAGTGTCTCCCTGAAAGACCAAGTCTCCGTTTGTAGTATGCACCAAGCAACCCTTTTTCCAGGGTGGGGGTTTTTTTGTTTTGTTTTGTTTTTTGCTACTGGGAAATCCTGTTAGCAAATTTGCTGCTGCACTGCAAATTTGCAGCGCAGGCCACATTTTAACATTCCATGCGTGTGGTTTGTGGTGTCACAAACTGCACATGCCTGCATGTGGGGACGCAACCTACAAGTGCAGGTAAAGGCACAATGAGATTTGATATACAATCCATATAATTGCAGCTCCTGCCACGGTTCATGTGCATGGCAGGAAGGTGTGATTGTGGGATTTTGCATTAGATCCAATTATATGTTATAGCTGGTGCGAGGGGAACTTGGGTTCAGTTGAGGGGCTCCCAGCTGCAGGGGTGCTCCACGCTTCCCCAGGGCTGGGGCATAACAGCAGCCATGATCTCCCAGCTTTGGGGGTGTGTGAAACCCCTGGGGCTGAGGGATTGTGGCAGCCATGTTCGCTAGCTGTTGGGACCTAGCTGGGTCCTGGCACCCAGAATCTACAGCTGCAGGTTTCTGGGTTCCCATGCTGCAGAGACACAGAGCTGGCAGCTGCTGGGGCTGAGTCCCTTCAGTTGCAGGACTTCCAGCCCCAGCTGGGCATGGTGCACCCCTGCAACTGACAGGACTCCCAACCGCAGGGGAGACCTTGCTACACATGCAGATTAAAGCTCAGCAGCTATAAAGCTAGTACACATTTTTAGATCTACCTTTATAGCTGGTTGGAGCTTTTTATGGTATGATAGGTACTTTGCATGTGTAGCCAGTCTCAAAATAATTGTGCAATTAATCAGTTAATTGCATGATACCTGTAACATGTACAGAGGGCCCTAAGATAGTATTTTATGTTGTTAGGTAGTTAGTTGATACCTTGCTTCCTAAATTCTCTCCAAGGTCACTGCCTTCCATGTGGCATTTCCCTTTCTCTCATTCATTGGTCCTAGATGTATGATGTTGCTCTGGCTCTCTTAAAATAACAACATCAGATGTATGACAGTGAAGGGTGTCTAATCAAATGCTTCTGATTTTGCTAAGGTCATTAAGCATAAACTTCTCTAGAAATCATACCTTAATGCTTTTCATTCAAAGCACTGGGATATGTGTGCTTTGTGTTGTTATTCTTACGTTGAGTACAAACAGCTTATATTGGGCTAATTGTGATAACAATATAAATTAATGGTAACACTACTTTTGCAACCTGTATGTGCATACAAATTTGGGGGCCAGGCTACTATATTCCCTGGGACCTGCCAGAATCTGGCATCTTTGAATAACTTGGAAATTAGCTGGCTGAAAATCATCAGTAAAACTTTCCCATTTGAATACCTTGAAATAGCAGCATTTGATGGAAGAATACAGTACACACAACTTTATTCTATATGTGATAACAGAAGACAATTTAAAAAGAGTGTCATTTAAAGCTAATCTTCCTGCTAATGAACCAACCTTCATCGTAACTAGGTTGTGTACTACTGCAAAAGATGCTGAACTTTCGCGATAAGACATGTCAGCTGTTTGTTCTGAAAACACAATCAACTCCCTGGACATGAATGCAATTTCTTGTATAACTTTTTTGTTCACTCAGAAATTTCCAATTTGCTTCATGTCAGGATGGCTCATAACTGTCCAAACTGCCAGGTAGAGCAGTCTGATGTGCGAAACAAAAAGCTGACACTGGATTTTTCCCCCCTTTATTTTCTTGAAGTGGAAGACTGAAGAATATGCTGCCAATACAGGAGAAAGAATAAGTTCAAATAGAAAAGCTTAGCTATCAAGCACAAAGGGAAATTACACTTTACTGTCTCAGCATTAAAAGTCTCATCTCATCCATGCTGAGTAGATGGTTTAACTCGGAGGGGAATAACATCACAAACACAAAAATAATTCAGACTGCTGTTGCTCTGTATTTTTCTGGGGGGGAGAGGGTGGCATTTAGGGAGGACTGGGCTATCTATAGTGAGGACCAGATTTTTATTCAAATATGCTTCTCTCTTCCAGGCAGGTTATTTTCAGGCTTGATTACAGAATATGATACCTGCCAAACCAGGCTGTAGGAGCCTACTGCATCAGCCGATGTTTCTTGTGCCGACACCCGAGGCAAATACACATGATAAACCTCCAGAATTTTCCTTTCTTCCTGAAGCAAGTGCTCTTCCTACACGCCTGCTTCCTCGAGAGGTCTGCTGCCCCCGGGAGGACTGAACACTGCCGCTTCCAGTCCAGGCTCTTTCCCTCCTGACCCTAACGCTAGCGAAGAGGCCACATCACAGCCTGTGGCAGGCAGCCGAGAAGACCCTACGGAAGGGTTTCGTCGGAGCTGGGTCGGCTCCGCTCCACACCCCTGGCAGGCCAGCCATGGCAGGCAGCGCTAGGGAGAGGCGTCCCTGGCTCGTGTTGCTGCAGCCCCCGCGCTAAGCCCCGGGCAATGCCGCCCGGTCCCAGCCGCGAGGCAGCCCAGGCTGGGGCTAGTCACGGAGGTGCCGAGAGGGCCGCGCGGGCGAGGCTGCCCCTCCGCAGGTGTCCCCGGGGGCCCTCTGCACCGCCCCGCCTGCATGAAGCGGGGCGGCGCCCCCTCCCCTCCTCCCGCAGGTTGCAAGGCGGGACCTCAGCCCGGTGGGCTCCTCCCGCTCCTCCGCGCGCGCGCACCTGCCCGCCTCCGCCTCCGCCTCGCCCCGCCTCGCACAGCCCCGCCGCCGCCGGCCGGGGCCAGCCGCGCTCGGGCTCTGCGCCGCCCCGGGAGCTCGCCCAGCCCCGAGCGCCAGGCGGGAGTGCAGCCGCAGCCGCAGCCGCAGCCGCAGGGAGCCCGGACGGCGCGGAGATGCGGCTCGTCGGGCGCTGGCTCGCGTGCGTCCAGCTGCTGGGCGTGCTCCGCGCGGGTGAGTGCGCCCGGCCCCGGCCCCGGCCCCGGCCCCGCCGCGGGGGGCCACCAGGCAGATGGCTCGCGCTTTGCCACCAGCCCCGGCGCAGCGCCCTCGCCTCTAGCCCGCCCCTCGGGCGCAGGAGGGGAGACCGACAACCCGCGGCTTGACAGCAAGCAGCGCCCGGCCCTAGTGCACTGGCTCTCGGCTCAGCGAGTATTTTAGCGTCGTGTAGGGCGCTGATGAATTGGGGCGCTGCGCCGAAAGGAGCGGGGTTGGAGGATTTAAAAGCAGAAATGGGTTGGTTAGTCCCTTCCTTCGCCTCCCTCCACCCCCGCCTTCGGGACGCAGCCTCCGCTGCGCGCCCAGGCAGACTGCCTGTTTGCCTGTGGTGGCATCCGTGGGATGGGAGCGCGTCCTGGGGACCGAGCTGTTCCCTTCCCCTTCGTCTCGAGCGCACAGAGCCCGAGCGGATGAGTGCGGATTGATGCGAGTCGCTGCCAGCCCTGTCTGACATGATCCCTTGCCGAATATTTCACTTCCAGTAATGCATTTTCACAGCGTCTGTCAGGCTGCATGTGTGGTGGTTTGCTCTTGTCCAGCTGAACCTGAAAAATTGCCTGTTGGCTTTCACTGAAGTAGGAGAAACTTAATACCTTTCCCATTTGTATGCAAAACCAGTTTTACAATAGATGGCTTCTGACAGAAGTAGATATTAACCTACATTTTCATCCAATAGGTGGTGCTGCTTCTGGTACTGTAAACCTTTCTAAACAAAGATCAGTGTCATGTACTCCCAGTGTAAGCGATTTCAGTCTAGCTGGAGCGTCATTATAGTGTTATGATTTCACATATGAAAAAGAAGTCTATGTTCTTTTCCAAAAGCAGAGTCGGAGGGATTCCTTTACAAGTGTGATGTGAGCAACTGACCTTTAATTAGAAATATTTCAGTGAGATGTAATAGAGATGATCAAAAGTTAATAATCCTACATTTTAACGTTGAATTTTTAAAATATTTATCCTAAAATAATAAGCTATCAGTTAACTATGCTTTTTCTGTAACAAATCTGAGAAAAGTCTGACCTGCCCAAACATTCTTGATCAGTTTTTATAATATCCTTCTTATGTTCCTAACTTATTTCCTAAGAATAAATTAAATTCCCAGGCATAATCTGAAAGTTGAAATTAATGTATATTTTATAACGTGAGACAAGAGATAGGGCAGGGTGGCACCTTAGACATGAACTAGTTCATAGAGGCATGAACTTTCATATAGGCAACGTTTGACAAAGTAGGTTTTTGGCTCCAAAATCGCATGCCTCCCTGAACCAGGTAGTCTCTACGGTGACATCCTCCCCTACTTTCTGCCTGACTTAACACCTCTGATTTTTAACGCCTAAGTATATAGGTAGTTTGTAGAGGATATCATGATATTTGCTCTATAAAAATAATCATAACTTATTTTCTGACAGAAGTGTGTGACATAGGAGTTTGCATTCCTGCTTTTGTGTTCCTGTGGTCATTTTATATTATAAACAGTGGAAAATTTTATAAAGTAAAGCTTGAACGCTCTAGAGAAATGGAACTTTTCCTTCATTGAGAATGTGATAGGGTCCATTTTTGCCTCTTTAGATACAAGGTGCTTATTTAAAATCTAATATTTTAATAGTCAGTACACTTATGTGGACATGGTGTATTCACAAACACAAAAAGTCTTCACTACAAAGCACCTTTTTTTTTTTATTCACATACATGATATATGAACCGTTACTTCATTTATCTCCCCTGACTGATGCACCATTGTTTTCAAACCAAACCTGAAGGGGTCGCACTTCTAAGAGGTGATGGATGATTTGGTTGCAATGGTAACTTATATTGAGGACTGATGAGCTGGACTTCACAGTGTGTTGAATGATGTGAGTGTTTCCATGGATAAATACACTGCACAGATTGTTAGACTGATCTTAATCAGATTTCAGCTGAATATTTTTCTCTCTCTAGGCATGATTTAGAATACTTCTAATCTATTACCATACTCCACAATTTTAAAGATGGTTTTAGACTCTCATATGATTTAATTTGTTCTATCAAAATTAATAGTTTGTCATTGGTTATTGTGAATTTTATAGGCCCCAAGTTTTTTTGTTTTTTTTTAAATTGGGCAGGCCTGTGTTCAGCATTCAACCAGGAACGGTGTCAGTTTGTTTTCTGAATGGAACATTGCTGAAGAGCATGATAATCTGCATCTTCATTATGAAGGAGGCGCATATTATTTAAAAAGTCTATAATCCAATGCTGCTAGGTATTTTGTGAATTTGCTGTGTTCTACAGATCCAACCAAACTGGCTTCTAATGTCAAAAATAAATCCTCTTTCCACTTGTACTGTAATCGTCAAGGAAATTCTTCCTACAAGTTCTATTTGGGAGTTTCACCAGTGACTTCAGAGAAAGAAGTATGAGGCACTTAGTCTGTGAGAAGTATGTAAGGCCAGATCACTCGCATGCATGGAGAAGCTCATAAGAAGAGATTGGGACGGGCAAGGGGTAGGTAATCTTCTTGGGCAAGCACAAGCAGTGTTTTCCTGCCATGGGCTTCTGTTTGCAACCTGACCTGCACTGTGGGCTGCAGATCCCCATTTCCCCCAGCCAAGAATGCCCAAGCCTCCTGCACTTACCCTTGCTGCCAATCCCCATCCCCAGCAAACAGAGAGAGGCAAATTCCCACATCACCCTGGATTGGCCCTTCATGAGCTGGATCTAACCTCTTTGCAAGCCAGATCCGGCCTGTGGGCTGTCAGTTGCTGACCCCTATTCTTAGGATTGAATAAAGGCAGGAGCTTCATTCACTATATTATTGAAGAAATGATCATGGGTCTGATTGTAATGTCCTCACATTCAAAAAAGCTTCTTATTCCACAAGAGGTCTCACGGAAGTCAGATGAGGAACTGAAGTAATTGGAACTACTTACAGAATCGGGTATTAGTCAGGTAGGTCTAATTACCTTCAGGTCTTCTGTTGGCTTCAACAGGATTGTTTGTGGAGTAAGATACTATTCAGTCACATGTAAGGCCATCAGAATTTAGGTGTAGTGACTGCATAAGAATTATTTTGTGCAATCAGATAAAGATTTCCTAAAAAATGTTATTTTCTATTAAAATAAAAAAGCACTGAAGATAATATAGTTATTTACATGGTAAAAATACCATATAAGAAGTAAGTAACTTGGTTTGTAATTACTTTTATTCAATGATATCTGTTAAAATTCCGACTTACTGCCATTTTCTACAGGATGTACAAAGAGGCAATGACTGCTAAGCTTTTTTTCAGAATTTAGGCCATTATCCCTTACAGCAAAACGATATTGTGGCTTTTCAATAAGTAGACTTAGCTTTAAATCACTGAGAGCAAGAAAATGTTTTAAGCACCAGGAACACATTTTAACAAACTGCATCATAAAAAGCGACTAGTTCTGAGTCAAAGTGACTGAAATATGCTATGAAATTAACAAATATTGAAGATTATTTTCTGATTCTATTTTGGCATGTTATTAGAGACCAATTTAAAAGCGATTTCCCAAAATTATATAAAGAATTCAATTGGAATGTACCCGTGATACTTTTTTCCTATCAAAATCTGTCCCCACTCAATACCTCACCCTCCAAAATTACCAGTCAAATCTTTTAATTAGTGAAGTATCATTTAAATATTTACATACAGTGTGTTCCTCAGTTTCTGTCAGAATAACCAGCCGTCATTAACAAAGTAGCAGTTTTCCCATAAGTAACATTTTCTATTATTCCACAAATATCTGGGGGTATATTTCTGAAGTTGTGTTTGGGAGGTAAAGTACAAGATTTAGCTCATCCAAATAAGACCATTTGCAAATACACTTTTTCAAGTTTACTTCTGAAACGCATTCTTAGCAATTAGCATTAAGTGGCTTTGCGAACCTTCCTAGATGTTACTTACAATTATTTCAATATTATTTTGTTTCTTAAATCCTAAAGAAAAACACAATTTATTGCTAAGTATCTGTAGTTATCTGAAAACATTATGATTATGATCAGGATTATGGTTTGTAAGTGACATATAACCAAATAAGTCATCTATTTTTTTATATAAAGTTATTTTCCTTTCTTACATTCATCATGTAAGTGGTCACTTCCCCTCTGAGTCCCTTAATTAGGAACTGAAGGGTAGGCAGGTTCTGCTCTTTTACTTTTCGAATAGGCAGTGCTTCTCAGTATTCTCTGTGGGGACTGAAAGTCTGAGTTAGTTCCGGAACCGACATCACCCATTTAACAGCTTGATTCTTACAGTTTCATGCACCATTTATGTGGCTTTCCTGTATGAGACATCCTTTGGGTATTCAGTAAACTTCTTTTCCCATAAAGACAAAAGTCACCTTTTTGAATGCATGTCAAAGGTTCTTCGTTAGAAAAATAAATGAGCAGAAAAAGAGGATTTACAGTATTAAATGAGCAAAATCCATTAAATGAAAGATAGGGATTTTCCAAAAGAGGCCGGACTTGTAAATGAAACTTGGCACTGTATGAAGTAGCATGGATGATTCTGGATGTTACAGCTCCTAACAGTTCAAATTGGATATTATTTTCTTTTTCTTTTTTTCTAGTTTCTGCTCCAAGGGTATTATTTAGATTTTGCTGTGTTCTAATAGATGTAGCTATATTGCACCCCAGAAAGTGATTTGTTTCATTGCTGATTGAAGGAATTTTCATATATGCAGGCCACATTCTCATGTTCTTATGTGGCAAAGCTTCTGCTAACTCCAAAAAGATTTTAGGCTAAACTGAGTAATGGCCTTTGGTGTCTAAAGTAGCTTGTAAGCAGGTTCCTAAGACCAAAACTAACATACAGACTGCTTTATCTTGTAGTTTCTTAATTTTACTAGTTTCAACAGATTAATTTTGTTTGAACTGCAAGCTCCATAGCAATTTCCCAAACTCTTCCATTCTCTTTAGCTCAGTGAGTCTCCCTTCCTAAGTCCAATTGGGATTTAGACATTAGGCATTTTTCTGTCCAGGTCCCCTGAGGTGCTTGATCCAGCAGGTGTTGTCAGTTCTTGTCTAGCACACTCCAACGGGATCAGACTTAATACAAAATCCAGTTGCAGGCACCAACTTCTTTTAAGAAGGAGAAAGAGATCCATCAAACCCCACTGTTCATGTAATACCATAGTGGTCAGATGACTCACCGAGAAAGCATAAGACCTGTGTTTGGGTCTTTCCACAGCCTGAGGGGGTTCAAACCAATATGCCCTACCTTCCCAGGCAAGTGCTATAAACATCAGATGTTTAGGTTGGTTTGGGCATCCTCTACCCTATCTATTGAAGATGCCCCACTGTACAACAAAAAATGCAAGATATTTAGGGGAGTAGGCGGAAGAGAGAAAGATGGAGAGGATAAGGGAGAGGACACAGGACTGAACATGATACTGTGTCCTAGTGGTTAGGGCTCTCATGTGCAGATCAGAAAGAAGTGAGCAGGACCTTATTCTCATCAGTGATCCCATATTCCACCAGGAGGCTATACAGACTTATGATTTTTTGCAGTCACATGCAGTGACAATTGTTCATGTGCCTGTAACTAACAGGGAGCAGGAAATTACCATGCCTCAGCTGCTTCACAGTAATTGTCCCAATGCCTGTTCTTACCCCATAATGGGCATATCTACATGTGTGCTTTACTGCCAAGTTGACTAATTAGCTCCCCAGTTGAGGTGTCGCAGTCTATACGTGTGCCCATATTAGGGTGCAGTAAATTAACTAACTCCACCGTCTGATAGCACTGCCTGGGACAAGTGCTGTCCTATGGCAGAGTACTTACTTGCACTCAAACACACGTGTAGGCTGTGACCATGGCTGGCTGTGGCACAAGGGTGCTACAATGTAGAGCTTGCCTGCTGGCTAGCCCCACACTGTAGCACCCTCATGTTCCAGGCAGCCCCTCAACCGCCTAACATTGCCATCTGGAGCCTGGGGCTGACCCCCTGGAGTCCCCCTGCTCTGGGTGAACTGCTCCCGGGTGCAGCATCTACACATGTGCCTGGGACTGCCCCAGCTTGAATTGCTGTGGTCTCAGGCACACATGAAGACACTGCACCTGGGAGCAGCTGACTCCTGCACAAACTGACAGAGTTTATTGTTGTGCTAATAGCACGTGTAGGCGCACACAGTAAGAGCTAAACTAGAGCTGTTTACACCTGAATGAAACAGAGCTACATTGCCTATGGTTAGCTAAATGTTCCAGAATTGAAAATACCGTAGCAGTAGTCAGTGCTTTGTGATTTTTGTTCCAGCAACTGCCCCATTGGCTTTGAAATGGCAAGTGTTGTACTGCATAAGAACAGTCATACAAACCCATGGCTAGAGGAACACTCTCCTGAAGAGAACAGGTTCATTGAAGTTACAGGGATTACTCACCTAAGTAAAGATCCCTAGTGTGAGGTGAATTTGCTGGACCAGTCTTGCATGCCAAATTCTCGTATTCTGTGTCTTGGGCATTCTCCTGTTCTAGATTGCTTGATGGAAGAACAATAAAAGAGTTACAATTAGGAAAAATTGCTGTCCTCACTTGGTTTTATGTCTCTTTCCTAAGACATGATAATGGTAAAAGCAGTGAAGATTTGGCAACGTTAGTGTTACAAAAGGTGGAACAAGAGACTGCTAGAGTATTCTAACTTTAGTGAAATAGCATGACAGATTAGGTCTTTGAAATGCTGTGAATAAAAGATGCTGGGTGCAAATAAATTAAATCAAATGCATTTCAGTGAATAAAGGCCTATGCTCCTGTACATGCACTAATTGAATGTCACAGAGAACTACTAACTCATTTAAATTGTCCTGACAAATCATTATGTCAGTCTTTTAATGCAACTGGTTTTCTGCTGATTTAGAGCGGTCCAGTCCAAGGGTCCAACCCAACTTCTGTTGAAGTCAATGAAGATCCATTGACTTCAAATGGATTTGGCTCTCCTTATTTCATAATTGATTAAAAATCATTTTGCAAATATAACACTCTTGTTTATCTGTCAAAGCCTAGGAAAACAGTACTTTGCTGGGTTTCAGGGAGGCAGCCATTATCAAGGAAGATATCTGAAGATTTTTGTGAAGGCTAACACTGCTTTTTTCGAGATATTTTGTAGTCTTTTAAATGATTCCTTGATTCTGCAAACTTGCATGCAGAGTTTTCTGTATGCAAAACTCTCATGGCCTCAGTGGAATTTCCAGAATGAACAAGCTGGACTGATACAGGATAATTGTCAGAAACAGCTGACTGTATAAAAGTTTCCTAATAATATTAAAGGTAGCTTACAAAAAAAAAAAAAGATGCTTTTTTTCAGTCCCAGATGCATCCCAAAACTGGTTAGCTATGTTAGCTATCCAGCTTTAGCCTTTTTGATTTGTTTTTTGCCTTGTAGAATATTAGATAATTTTGTGCATTTCTCTGTATTATCTCTTTGTATTTCTGATGGTTATTTTGTCATTTATGCATTTTTACATTAGTATTTTTATTTATAATTTGCTTTGAATTTTGGATCTTTCTTAAGTTTTATGTCTCATACTATCAGAGTTGTCAACCCAGGATTTTTTTTAACTAATAATCTGCAAATGTTTTACTGAGAACCAAACATTTTTATTAAAGCATTTTTAATAATACGTCTTACAGCATGTAAATGTACCCTTCTTTCAGGCCCTGTATGATGCTTAGGGAGTCTGAGTTCAAATTTAAGGGTTTAACAACCATGGTAAGCAAGTTCAGTTTTCAGTAAAAAGTTTGCAGAATGTCAGTAAAAAAAAATTCTTTGGTTAGCAACCCTGGCAACATTGCTTGATTGGATTAAAGGTTTCACACTGTGCTTCCCTTACCTTACCAGTCCCCTACTCAATTTACACCCTTACAACCCTGTCTGAGCCCTGCATCATGCTGCTGCCCCCATTTGCCACTGAGGGAATGGACCCCAACCCGCCACCTCTCCTCCCCCAGCCCAACAGCTCAGCCCCATCTGTACTACCTCCCTCCCTGAACTGACCAGTTTGGGGCTGCACTACCTTGTATAGCTTTGAAGTGAATACAGAGTAGGTATAGGCAGGAAATGGCCAGGACGTGCAGTGGCAGCTCGTGGCTGGCACAGGAGGAGGGAAGGGGCTATTAAGGCTCCCCTGGGTCGAAAAGTCCTGACAGACAGTATCCTGCAAAGTGCCAACCTGCTCTCCCACTTAGACATTAGATGCTGCAGCTTGGCTCCGTCTGTCCATTAGCACTTGAATGTAACCTCATTCTGATACCAACAACAGATCTTCCAATTTGCTCACCGTTTCTTAGGTTTTATGGACAGCTCCATTTTTTAGACTTCATGGACAGGCATTTTTAGTTTGTTTTTTACAGACTATCTGTGAGTTTACAGACAGCTGGCAAACCCGCATACCGTGAAGTTTAGGTAGTACAGCTAAATAAGGGAACTGGAAGGTATAGTGACAAAGGACAGGGGGAAATTTTGGGCACATATTACAGCCCTTTCCTGTTTTCTTGTCGCCTTTCATTTTGGCCCAACACCTCCGCTCTGTCCATATTCTCAGCCTCCTTCACTGTTTTGTCAATTTCTCATTCATTTCCCTCCAGCCCTCTCTTTGCAGCCACCATATACATTCTTTCTAATATCATCTGAAAAGCCTCGAACCAGTTCACATATGGCCCTGCTAAAGACCCAGTTTGTGATTAGGCCTAGGGCCAGACATTCAAAAATCCTGAGCCTGAATCGATTCAGTCTTTGCAGGTTAGTCTAACCTGGCTAGGCTAAATCAGTTTTGTAACTGGACAGACATCCCAGAAATACAGGCATATGCCTGCAGTGGCTCAGACTAGAAGCTGGGGGCCATTGGAGCAGCCCTCCCTTCCTTCCACATCATGGAGCTCACGAGGGTGTGGCCAGACTCAGCAGGAGCTCTGATTAACCCAGCAGGAAATTGATAACAGTGTTTATCACCCAAGTAAGAAAACAACAGAGGGACATTACCAGCTACTTGTTGATTGGACCTGTTGATTCATCACTACTGTAGCCAGCATGTGGTCTGCTACCTAATACACAGACACTTCCTCAGCAAGGCAGAGGGGAGGGGGAAATTCCTGCTTAGCGGGGAGGGGAGAAGCAGCCTGCAGTCCCTGGAGCTCCAGCCAGGGAGCAGAGGGGTGGGGCCAACTCTGCTGTGGAGCAGAGAGCCCCGCCTAGCCCAGAGAGCATGCTGGGATACTGGGGGTGTGTGGTTTATCTTAAACCAGCAAGTGGTCTAGGACAGATGTTGCATAAACTGGTTTGAGCCAAGTCATTTAAGTCTGATACTACATTCAACCAGATTTATCTCAAACTGGTGTCAGCCATTCTCAAACTGGTGTATATGCACTGATCATAACTTCTGTTACAGGTTTAAACCAGTATTTGATCACTTAAACCAGTTTATGTACAATGTCTGTCCCCAGCCTAAATGTGGGATGATTCCTGAATCTGCACGAGTGTCCTTACCAGAACTTGTGTAAGGTTCCTCTTGAAAGCTTTTTGTCTTCCTCAGATTCATATCCACAGAAGGAAGCAATTTCCTCACTTTTCCTAACCACTGCCTCTTTTGTTTTCTCCATATCATTGTTAATTAAATTTACCCTAATGTACATTCTTTATTTAGTTGCCTTTTTTTCTTATTTTAGTTTTGTTTAATACAAAATCTCTATGTAATAACAACTTAAGCATATGTCTGAATCAATCAATAGTAATCTTTTTTTTTTTTCCAACAACCAAGCAGTGGGTAAAAGAGAAAAATATGTAAATTTCCTATTTTTCTTTCTGTGCCAGTTCTATTTTCTGCACTATTGTCTCATCATTTTGCATGGAGGTTTACAGTGTTTGGCATCTGTTGATTAAAGAAAGCAGATTTCAGTAGTTAGCAACACAGGCATTTGAACACTGCTTAGTCAGTATTGGACTCAATAGCATTCATTCAAGTACAGCTAAGAATACTTTCAGCCTAGGAATTATTCTTCTCAACCATTGCTGACAAATAGACCTGTACAAAAAGATTTTGGGGAGCTACCCTTTAGATCTGAGTAGTTTTGTGTCTTTTCTGAATTGTGCTGTCAGCTGTGCGATTTGTATTGTGTGAACTGGCAGAGAAAATGTACCTCCACATAGCATTATTCTTTTCTGTCTACATCAAGAATTCTGACTTTTTTGTGTGAGGTGATGTGACTGTGACACTGAATCTTTCAGCAATTTGTGTGAGTGGTTGTACTGTTAAGCAGAAAACCTGCTAGAAATGTGCAACCAGAAAGTATATAGCCTTCCCCTTGGGAATATGTGCACATCTTAAATGAGCCGACTAACATTCCCAACCATTTAAATGTTTACAATAGAGAAAAGGACTCATGATGTGAAAAAAAATACTGGTGCAATTTAGTGTAGATTAGACATAGCATGGTTGCCTTGCTGAATGAAAGAAAACAGCTTCACCTCATTCAGATGAAGATGATAATATGGTGGTGCATAATAGAAAGTTTTAGGTTACATATCGTTGAAAGAAATAGAAATGCATTCTTGTTTGCACTAAGGTTGATGATGTGGGTTAATCAGTTGATATGAATATGATCTACACATTTTATCCCCAGTGGTGATACTGTGTGTGAATAAAATGCTATCACAGATCCTCATGAAAAGGCTGTAAGTGTAGACACTACTTGTTGTTCATTATTTATAGAACACAGTGGGTATGCAAGAGGTTTTCCTGGCAAATACAGAGATACAGGGTGAAATATGGGCCTCACTGAAATCTGTGAGCTTTGCCACTGACTTTAATTGGAACTGGAATTCAATTACAGTTTTTGCCTGGAGGAGGTTAGAGAACTGGGGCTGTCTCCTTCATAAGTGCACAAGGGAGGAAGAGCACAGAAGAAGCATTTATTTCCCTCACTTCTCCCAGCTTCTCCGCAAAATGGGAGAAAACCATGTATATTGTGAAACTTTTGTGTTAAGCTCTTAAAAATGTGCCTTTCCCCAAGGTGTACTCCCCTGCCCCTGCAAGTTACCCCCCCCCCACTTACCCTCGCATATTACTTCAGCAATGGCACTGCTTTGCAATGGATATGTCTATGTGGTGCCAGCCAGCATTGTGTAAAACACCTGGGTAGTTCAGCATATGCTAGTTTGTGAATTAGGAACCGTTTAAATACAGTCACATGATGCTGGGTATAGGCTAACTGCCTGTGTGAGAAACAGAGCTAATTGGCCTGCACAAACTGCTGCCTTTGTGTTACATGGCTTGAAGTTTGGGAGCTAACACAGATGGACCCTGAATGGCCTTGTGCCCTGTGCAGCTGAATCATTTGCACTGCCCTTGGAACAACCTCATCATAGGGCAGACAGATGACAGTGTGGACATTTCAGAGGAGACTTCATTCAGGATGCAGTTAGCTCAGGCTGTCTCTGGGTTAGTTCCCACTATGCCTGTGGGTCAAATTACCATAATAAAGTGTGGAAAACATTAAATTATAGTGAGGGAAAGATAGTCAATGGATAACTAGACTCAGTGGGTGTGTCCACACATGCAGACACATACACTTGCAGCAGCTCCAATAGGAGCAGCACAAATTTGAACCAGGGATTTTTGCCTTGGTGCATGTGTCCAGACATGCACTTTGGTGAGGGGCAAGATGTGCCACTTGACACAAAATAACCCTGCCCAGCTCCTCCCAGTTCTGGGCAACTGGTTTGAGACTCCGCAAGAGGCATGTGTGCGCTTATCTGGATGTGCCCAGTGTGTTCCACATTCCAAGATCCACCTGTATCAGTGGCCCAGCCTCCTAGTGGAATCTTTTGTCTTCATTGTTCATGTACATGCATTTTTGTTTCAGATAAAGCCAGTCTTGATCCCGCTGAAACCAGTTCAGATTCCTGCTGACTACAATGGGATTGGGAACAAGCTTCTCCAGCAAGAATTTTCTCCAAATACTTATGCTTTAAAACAAAATCCAATTTTACTCTTCACATTAGATATGAAAGCCCAGATCATTTTGAACCAGATCCAAATCAATAAGTTGGGCCCCACTGTCAAGCACAGTCTTGTTCCCATTCCATGTATATTTAACACGTAGATGGGGCTGACTCTGCTGTGAGGGCTTTCCATGCCACTGCTTGAGTCCTCTGGCTCTGACATGCTCTAAGAGCAATGGTAGAGCAAATTCTTTGACTCATTTACTAGTTTGGCATATGCAGAGTAGGACCAAGAAAACGGGCTATGTTTCTTGGCAATATGCTCAGAAGCACTATGGAAGCAGTGTAGCTGTATCCTAAATGTGACATACATGACATTTAGGTGCCTAAGTCATGACAATTTTGTGGAAAATGCTCTTCCTACCAGCTACTATATTTACTTGAATCCAAGAGTTGGGGAGATGAATTAAGATGGCCCTCCCATTATTAGATCTGATGCATGGAAAATTATAACAAATTATTTTCTGTTAAAATAATCTTAAATTTGTTCTGGATGCAGGTAGATATGGTGTTTTATTGCTCAATGTAATATTATAGCTCAATATGATATTTTATTGCTCAACAGTCTTGATTCATAGATTCATAGACTGTAAGGCTGGAAGGGACCTCGGAAGATCATTGGGTCCAGCCCCCTGCACCAGGCAGGAAAGAACTGGGGTCAGGTGACCCCAGCCAGGTGACTGTCCAGTCTCCTTTTGAAGATTTCTAGGGTAGGTGATGGCACCACCTCTGGAGGAAGCTTTGTTCACAGTCTAGATGCCCTAGCTGTGAAGAAGATTTTCCTAATGTTGAGCCTGAAACAGTCTTCCAGGAGTTTGTAGGTGTGGCACATGTGTTTGAATTGCCTCAGGTCAAGGAGGGGCAAAATCTACCACTTCCTCGTTGGGTGTTCTAACCATTGAGTTATAATATAAAAATTGAGTGGTCCCACCTTCTTCTTTCCTTCAGAAAACAATTCAGAAACCCATGACAAGGATATGTTAGTGCAGCCCATTTAAGTAAGATATAGTGCCCATTGTGCTCAGTACCAACTGTTTTTCAACTCATGGTAAACCACTATATTGAGTACATGTTGGCTTCCTCCTCACTTCAACAGCTGAGCTGTGCCTTTCTTTCCTATTTCAAATGGTTCCTGTTTCTTCATCAGCCTTAAATGTCTGGAAAATAGCACCAAATTTCTGTTTAGGTAAGAGGCTCTGTCACTCTCTCTCTTGTCCTGTCACATGTGATTAGTGTGGCCCTTCCCTCCGTAAAGTGGAACAGGATTAGGTGGCTCTGCATCTCATCTGCATACAAACTTTTGAAGGATCCCAGGACAGGAACATACAGTTCCGGTTGTAAATGGGCTAAGTAGCACATGGATCCTTTGTGGGGGATATCTGGAGAACATACACATACTGACAAGTACTGGGCTGTGGGGTCACCATGGCTTGAAATGCTGTTAACTATACGATACATTGTGAGCCTTTTGGCTTTGGACTAATATCATGCATAGTTTGTACTACGTATATTTACCTTGCTGGGGAGATACCACCATGAGGTGGTTTGCAGCCCAGGTGGTTTTACCTACCAGGCAGGGGAGGTACCCTTCTTCTTGGCCTTAGCTAGAGGGTAGAGACCTGACCATTGCACTGTGGGCAGGCCACCCCTATGAGAGTCTACTAAAGCCTCTCAGTGGGAAGATCTTGGCTACACAATTTATAGTGATGGGGACCTGCTCTCTGGCTTTCCCTCTAGCTTGTTCCTTAGATCTGTTGGCTAGGGGCAAGTGAGACTAGAGGGTATCTGAACTCCAAGGCCTCTGGGCTTGGGGCTTGTACGTAAGATGCATGCAATAGATTTGGGAGCATCTGAAGACCCAGGCTGAAGTGTCTGGGAGATAGGATACTTTCTGATGGTAGCACCACACAGACTAGAGCAATTAAGCTCTGCTCAGTGGATAGAATTCAAAACTGATTTGGTTCATTTGACCCAAGGCATGAAATTTAAAAACAAAAGAAATTTGTACTACGTATAAGTAAGTTCAGAAGTGCTGCTTAAAGGTGCGTGTATGTAGTACTTGTGCTAAAACGTGCAGTAGTTTGCAAAAAAAGCAAAAATGCCTAAATTTTGGCAGAACTAAGTCTGTGGGTACCTGTAGTAATTTGCCTATATGCAAGTTATTACAGGCATGTTTATTTCAAAGCATTGTTTTTAAATTTGCCCCTCACTTTCATGTGCTCAGGGAAAGCAGGGTCTGACAGCAAGGGCTGGCAGAAAGGTGCTGCATGGAGAAGAAGTTGCAGGGGTGGGGGGCAGTGGGCAAGGGGATCACTTGACCTCCTAGATTTATTTTCCCTGGTGTAACAGTGCAGAGGGACAAATTGAAGGCAAACCTCAACTAATTAGATTCTATACCTGGAAAATCATAACAAATATATACATTTTCCATATATAGAATCTAAGTATTGGGGGGGTTGCCTTATAGTCAGTAACATCATATATTCAAGTCAATACAGTAATGCTAATTAAGGAGGGAAAGCCTTTATGTTTGTAGCACAAAGTTTGCCTAGGTTGAATCCATCTTTCCTTGTGATTGGGACCATATAAGATGGGTACATTGGCAGCAGAGCGTGCTTGGCTTGTGTTAGGTTAGGCTCATGGTTAGAAAGTATAACTCCTCTCAAGTAGTCTTGCATCTGTGCTGGAGCTGCTGATCTACTGCATCTATTCTATTTGGTTGGCTGTCTCATTTGTAATTTTGCAACCTTGTGCAGAATGCAAATTTTACTTTTGGCTTAGTTGCCCTAACATGCAAGATTTTTTGGAATCTATGAAGCTTCTTGGAGGCTGCACCTCCCACATTCATACATATTCCAGAAGTCTGCTCTATTTCAAGAGAGCTGGTAAGGCAGAAAGTTCACGTTGTGTACTTTAAAGGCCATAGTTGTATAGCCGAGGCATGAATATGCCATTTTGTGTTCAGATCATTGTGTGGTGGTTGTACCAGCTCAGATGAGGGTGCAGGAGGCTTCAAATAAGCATAACAGTTCCTGAGCTTGCTAAACATGCAGCTTGCATGTTCCTTGCAGCTTGCATGTTCCTTGCTAAACATGCAGCTTCCTGAAGGAAGATATGACATATGCTCCTTTTCATAACAAGTTAGTTCCAGATGACATGAAGATGGCAGAACCTTTACTCCAGTAAGTCACTAAGCTTCCCTGATGCACAGTACCTCCCAGAGCTTTCATAAAGGTGGGGCATTTTAGACCAACCATAATGTGAGCCAAAGCCCAAAGGCTTAATCAAGATCTTAATGTTTGCACAATGCTAAGAAGATAGAAAGCACTGGAGAATAATTATCATAATATATAGTCTTTATTGTTTCAGATTTGCAAAGCATTTCCCAAAAACCCTTTGAAACAAGCAATTATAACTTGTTTGAGATTCAAAGGCTTTTGATCACCCCAGAACAAGAACAAATATCCAGCTTGCACTGGTAAGATATATGTACAGAACAACTATAAATTGTTAAATATCCAGTCCATGACAGAAAACTAAAGCACAGATTTATTATTGCTACTTCTAAAACCAGATTTTCAACTTAATGCATTCCTGTAACTATGGGCAAAGTCTTAGGGTATTTGTAACCTGAGCATGGATATAATGAAGAACTTTACTTTCCTGTTCTCTTTCAGTAGTGTTTTAACTCTTGCATAAATACAGAAACAAATTCCAGCAGTTACTTGACATGGGGATAATAAACATCTATTATTGCCTTCCTGTGTACTGGTAAATGGATGGATTAATACTCTAGGAACACCCCCCCACACACACACACACACCCAGCATTAATCTGATGTAGATCAGAATATTCCATTTCTTCTAATAGTAGGATTTTCTTGTAGAGAAACTGTCCATTAGGCTTAATTCAGCTTATTTGCATGCAGCAAGCAAAAAACGTAAACTTCTTCAGCCTGTGCTCGATTATGCTTCTTCAGTCTGATGTCACTGGCTGCTTATAGACTTGGGGGAGTTTGCCCAACTTCTGTGTAGATTGCGTGCTTCAGCGGAGGTTTTTTGGTGCTTTTATCTAATAGCTGATTGAATTGGCTATTAGATAAAAGCACCAAAATGCCCTACTGAAGCACCCGATCTGTACAGATGCTGGGGAGCCAGGTCAAACTAATGTGCTTTCGCTTCCAGTTAAACAGTGCTGGGTTTTTTTTTAACAACCGTTAGTGCCCACAGTAACTATTTTTTTTTTCCAAGAGACAAAAGTTGCAAGTATCATCTGCTTGAATTACTGGTGCTGGCTGCAATTTCTCTGTAGGTTCAGAAACAGGATCTGCCAAATGCATCCCCATCCTACTTAACTTTTTATGACATGATCAAAATTGAGGAGGAAAATGCCAGAGGCTTATTGGCATACAGCAGTGAAGTCTTTGTTTGTAGTCTCCCTCCATGCCTCTTTAAAAGAGTTACTTATGAACATACTTTTAAATAAAACTAGAAAAAAGGCACTCAGAAAAGGTATGTTACAAAAAATAGTGCAAAACATTTTATTTAGTTTGATTAGTAGCTTCATAGAATGTTTCCTTATAATGTTCAAAATAAATGAAAAATATTCTTCAATATTGTACCCTAAGGCAATAAAAATAATAATGTTTTTACAGCAAACAAATTAATTAGCATTTTCCCCCATTTTTCTTGGGAACTTTTATATTAACTCAAGTAGCAATGTATGAACATTATTTGAGTTTGGAATTTCTTTTATGAAATTGAATGATCCACAGGTAGGAGAAAAAATCTCTCAATACAAACCTGCTTCTTTTAATTTAAAGATGAAATGCTATTGCTCTGCTTACTGATGTAATGTTATCATACTTTAGAACAGGGGCGGGCAATTATTTCGGGCAGAGGGCCACTTTTTGGCAAGCCATTGAGATCCACATGACTGGCAGCCAGGGGCAGATAAATATTAATTTTCTAAATTTTTTAGGGGCCCCGCAAGCCGGGTAGAATGGCCTGGCAGGCCACATCTGGCCCCCCAGGCTGCATTTTGTCCACCCCTGCTTTAGAAGTTTTGTCAGGATATCAGGAATATAGCTATTTTAAAAAAATCAATGAAGGGTATAAATTGGGAGGGACAAGGGAGCATAAGACAACAAGGCAATGTTGGGTATTATGATAAGCAAAGGACTTGGCATAGCAGCAGCTTGACTGTCAGGTCTTTTACAGCCATCACAGCAAAAGGGAAATAGTTGTCTTTTCATCCTGCCTCTGAAACCTTGGGCAAGTCACTTCATCTTGTCCTATGGTGACGCTGAAGAGAAATCACTTTTTCTACTTTCTTTAATACCAGTGTTGTTGGGGACCATAGCCTTTTCCCATCACTGCTCTAACTTATTTCTGCTACCATGTTACACGTCAAATAAATAGAAAATGAACACACTAAAGGAATGTACTTGTTGAGATTTTGAAGTGTAACATTACAAATAAGGCTCTCATTTGAAAAGGAAGAGGGGAAATCCTGCAACCAGATTATGACAAAAGGTCCACCACCTTTTATGGAAGGACTATCATTATATTTTTGCGTGCTATGATCAGATAGACATCTTGGAAGACAATTGTGGTACAATAAATAAATAAATAACAATGATAATATTTAACAATTGAACAAGGATTGTGAAATTTAGACCATAATTATCATTATAGAATGCCAAAATACTGAGTAACCTTGATCTGTTTTAATGTGTAAACATGTCTTTTTTATAAAGAACATATTAGTGGTCTAACTTCTCCCTTCTGTAATAAAGGAGATGCAGATTGGATGTTAGAACCCAGTCCCTCACCCAGAAGTCAGGGTGATCTATGTTACTAAATTGAGGAAGGACATTGCTGTATTTTAGAATGGGAAGGGCATTCTTAGACTGTTCCTGATGCAATATATATCATAAAAATGTTATTTTAAGATTCCAAATAGGGCTCTAGTATGAAAGAAATATATGCTTGGTTAGGTCATATTAATTCTAGCAAATAAAGTTAATGTATGTTATGTTTGCAGTTCCCAAAGGAAAATTCCAATTTTTTTTCAAGAAATAATTTCATTATTTCATAGACATCAGGGCTGGAAGGGACCTCGGGAGATCATCGAGTCCAGCCCCCTGCCCAAAGGGCAGGAAGTCAGCTGGGGTCATAGGATCCCAGCAAGATAAGCATCCAATTTACTCTTGAAGGTGTTCAATGTAGGTGCTTGAACCACCTCCGCTGGCAGACTGTTCCAGACCTTGGGGGCTCGGACAGTAAAGAAATTCTTCCTTATGTCCAGCCTGAAACGGTCTTGTAGGAGTTTGTGACCATTCGACCTCGTCATCCCTTGGGGCGCTCTGGTGAACAGACGTTCCCCCAGATCCTCCAGCTGCGGCCTCACCAAGGCCGAGTACAAGGGGAGAATGACGTCCCGGGATTTGCTCGAGAAGCATCTATGGATGCAAGCCAGCGTTTTGGTCACTTTACTAGCTGCAGCATCGCATTACAGGCTCATGTTCGTCTTGTGGTCAATGATGACCCCCAAGTCTCTTTCTTCTGTAGTGCTAACCAACGTAGCACTGCCGAGCCTATAAGGATGCTGCAGGTTTTTCCTCCCAAGGTGGAGAACCTTGCATTTTTCGGTGTTAAACACCATGAGGTTCTCGTCTGCCCATTTGCTGAGCTTGTCCAGGTCAGCCTGGATCACCCGCCTATCTTCTGGTGTGGATGCTTTGCCCCAAAGTTTGGTGTCATCGGCGAGCTTGGCCAGTCCACTCCTGACTCCAATGTCCACATCATTAATGAAAATGTTGAACAGTATGGGTTCCAGGACAGAGCCTTGAGGGACCCCACTGGTCACAGGGCACCACGATGAGTGACTGCCATCAGTTACAACCCTCTGGGTCCGACCACGAAGCCAATTTCCCAGCCAGTGGATCGTGGTGGAGCCAAGGCCACAACTGGACAGTTTGGCCAAGAAGTGATCATGGGATACCAGATCAAAAGCTTTTTTGAAGTCAAGATATATGACATCAATCTCTTCTCCCTTGTCCAGGTGATAGGTCACCTGGTCATAGAAGGAAATGAGATTGGTCAAACAAGACCTACCCGCAACAAACCCGTACAATCAGAAAAAATTATGCTAAGGGGAAACCAGCATGGGTCCCTTCCGACCCTAACATCTATGAATCTATAGAAGAAAAAATATTTTTGGGTAACAACAATGGAAAGAAAGAAAGAAAAGTATAAGAAACAGACAGAGAATAAATTGTTTCATATATCCTAAAAATATGTTTACCAGAACCTGGCAGAGAAATAAGTTCAGACTAATGTAAATTATAGTTAAGAGAAACTCTTATACCTTATACAGTGCCCTTCCAGTACCATTTGTGATCACATGCAGTAAGACCATAACCTTTTTTATTTTGTGATCCAGTGTTCAGCAAATGGAAAAATAAGACAGAGGTAGTTTATAGTAGCAGTATTATCATTAATAGTTAGTATATATTTGTTCAGCACCTACTACTGGATACATAGAAATCAGAATATCCTGTAAAAGTGAGGGAATAAATAAGAAACTTGGACATGTATGCCTTTATTGTGCATTACTGAAGAAGTCATATTTTAGAAGAGTTCGAATGAAAAACAGATTTGTAGCTTAGCATGCTAGGGTTGAGAGTAATGCCACATATTGGGGATGACCTGAGAAAATCTGGGTGGGTGACAAAAGTTAAAGGAGAAAATCATGCCATTAAGTCTAATGGTATTGGTAGAGTGGAGAGACCTGAACACAGTAGATGCATCTACATGTGCAGTTAATTTGCAGCAATAAACTCTGGAGCATATTGCTCTGGAATTTATCGCTCTCAGGTGCACTGTTTGATCATGTGCCCAGGACCCCAGCACATTGAGCTGGTTTGGAGCAGCACTGGCTCACATGGGACCTGGGGGGGGCGGGGGTCAGCCTGCCAGCCTGGGGCTGCACTGACCAGGCTGCACATGCTGCAGAAGGGCTGGCTGCAGCATGAGGGGGCTTCAGTGAGGGGGCTAGCTGGCAGGTATCCCTGCACTGAAACACCCCCGTGCCACAGCCAGCCCTGTCCACGTCTACATGTACGATGCTGTGCATGAAAAACCTCTTCAGTAGGATAGTACTTGTATTTACAAGAGTGTTAGGTAATTATTTCAGCTGAAGGACTCTTAATGAATTTTGGTGAGCTGTCGAGGGCTGCAAGGGTAGCCCCACCCCTTGACAGTTGCCCTGACCCCTGGTTACCATCATGGGACCGGAAGTCTTTCCCCTTGCCCCCAGAAGTACTCCTTTTGGGAAGGGGGATTGCCATCTAGGAATCGGTGGGGGGGGGGAGGGGAAACCCAATTATATACTAAAAATCAAAATCTGCTATAACATATTTTAATTTTATTTAAAAAATATATTTGTGCTGATTTGTGTGCATTTGTGTAGCATATGTAGAAAAGATTGCATGTAGGGCCTGGAATGGATTCCCCACAGGGGTGGTGCAAGCACCTACTCTGGACACTTTCAAAAAACATTTGGATGCCTGTCCTCCTGGGATCCTTTGACCCTAGCTGAGTGCCTGCCCCTTGGGCAGGGGGCTGGACCCAATGATCTTGCAAGGTCTCTTCCATCCCTAACGTCTATGAAATGTCTATGATTTGCTGCAGTACAAAAAGAAAATCCCCACAAATCGCACACCATTAGTCATGACTTACCACCCTTCCCTGGAATCTATGGGGAAAATCCTCAAACAGTTGCAACCTGTTTTGGAAGAAGACACAATTCTTAAAGAGATCTCTCCAGAACCACCCATCCTAGCCTTTAAATTAGCACTGAACCTCACTAACCTCATCACCATAAACAAACTCCCTATGATCCAAACCATACCTAATGGATCCA
Organism: Crocodylus siamensis; assembly: GCF_052110815.1. Classification (NCBI taxonomy): domain Eukaryota; kingdom Metazoa; phylum Chordata; order Crocodylia; family Crocodylidae; genus Crocodylus; species Crocodylus siamensis. The sequence goes on along the minus strand of NC_143398.1, from coordinate 43,777,832 downwards.
GACCATGCCAGGCCAAGAAATGCAAAACCTGCCAACACATCTCCACCACTCCCACAATAACTACACCCCACAACAGAACCATCACCATTCCTAGATCTTACACCTGCATCTCCAGAAATGTTATATATCTCATCCAGTGCGCAAAATATCCTCATGGGAAATAGGTAGGAGAAAGCAAATAACAACTGCACACCAAAATGAATGCACGCCAAAAATCTGTCAAAGACAAGAATACTTAACTACCTGTGGGGGCACACTTCTCACAAGACGGTCACTCCCTCTCCAATCTCTCAGTTTTAATCTTCAAAGGGAATTTACAAAACACCTTTTGTAGACGAGTCCATGAACTTCACTTCATAAATCTACTGGACACAAAAAAATCATGGACTCAATATAGACATTGGATTTATGACATTACAACCTACCTGACATCTGATTCACCTGCCTGACCTTTTACACTTTTCTTTCCTCCCATTCCTCCTTTTCCCTCCCCTCCTTTTCTACCATTTGTCCTCCTAATTTCCAGCTAGTTTCTTTTTCACAGACAGCCTCTTTTCTACCTTGGAAGACTATTATAGTGGAGTCTCCCTTACTTAATTTTGGCCTTTTCCCCCCTTGTTTCTCCCGTCCCTTCCCTTTTCTACCTCTTGTTTTTCTAATTTCCACCTATTTACATTCTCACTGTTATCCTGTCTCACTTCATTCCTTGGAGTCACAGAATAGCAGAGACCCCCCTATTCCTGAAGAAGAGTGATTGCGCCCAAAGAACTTTTTTCTAACTACTCAGTCTAATAAAAGATATCACATCTACCCAAAGAACCTTGCCTGCCTATATCTAAGAAAATAATTTGAAGAATAGAAAGTGTCATAATGAGATTAACAGAAATGGAAGAAAAAATTAATAGTCTGTTTTCACTAGAGTAGAGGGGATGCATCTGTAGGGAACAGGTCTTTTCATTCCTAAAAACAGGTTCAAACCACATAGAGGGCTGTATAGAGAGGCGATAAATACAATAGGCAACCTTCAACTCACCCCACAAATCCCTCAATACTCATCAAAGAATATATAGTAAACCATAAATATTTGAAGGAATGAATGAATGAGGCTTAAATCTCACATTAATAAATTGATAAACTGCTAGTGTACAACTACAAGTCTTTTAATCCAATTTAGAATTTGGTGATAATCCAGGTTACTGTAGGTTAATTAAAATGTTGCCTCTCAATCTGCACCTGATTTTGCATTTTATTGACACTGGTTGAACAAACTAAAGCAACAAACCTGATATTAGAAAAGAAATACAGGATGTGACTTCACTTTATACAACACTTTAATCCCTCGTTCTTTGTATACTTTAGAAGAAAACTGAATTACCCTAATAATGGAATTACTATTATTTTTATTAACTAACATGTATCGTACCATTAATTTGGAGGGTGGGTATTTATCATCTAGCTACATTGCTCCCATTCTGTGGCTAATAATGACAAGAGGGAGAGCAGCGGTTGAGGAGAAGGAAGGTCTGGCAATTAATGAAGAGGAAGGGCAAGAGCAACATTGGCAAATTTTGAAAGAGAATGCCTTACTAATGAGTAAAGGCCCCAATATAAGGGTCTAGCATTGCTGCAAGAATTACATGAGGGCAGTAAAGAAATGAGTACAGTATTGAAACAAGGTTACCCTGGGGGGTGAGAAGGTGATGAGGTGGAAATCACATTGAAGACGTGAGTTGAGATGGCTGAGAATGATTAGCTTGAATCTGATGTATTAAGATAGCAGTTCTCAAACTTTCACTCCTGCAGGCTGTATGAGTAGGGTGGAGTCAGTCTGCAGGCCTGATCCTATTTGTGGGCCTGGGTCCCGTGTGCCTTATGCTGGATTAAGCCCACTGCCTCAGCTGCAGCCCTGCACATGCTGGATGAGGCCCCCCATCCTAGCCTGACCCTGACTTTGACCCTGTGCTCACTAGATTGGGCCTCCTGCCTTGACCCCAGCCCCAGCCCTACATGTCGTGGACTAGGCCCACAACCCTAGCCTGAGCCCTAGCCTCACATGAGCCTGATGTCCCAGCCCCATTTCTGTCCCCAACCCTGACCCCAAGTGTGCTGAATTGGGCCCATACCCCCAACTCCGATCCTGTGCTTCCCCTCTGCATCCCATGCAAGTCATCTTAGCATAAGGCTTGGGAATTTGGGGTGGAAGCATTGGCACTCTTCACTGCCACTTCTCTCCTGCTGTCAAATTTCTGGAACCTTTGGGAGCCTTGCAGGCTGGATCTCATGGCTCTGTGGGTTGGCTCTGACCTGAGAGTTGCAGGTTGACTACCCTGTAAGAAACAGGAATCTGGAGAGGAGAGGGGAAGAGAGCAGGTAAAAATAAGGATCTTAGATGGTCAGGAGAAATATTTAGAATGACATTCATTTTTGTGCAGGGAGCAATGATAGAGAGTATAAACTACTTGCATCTTGTTTTGAGAAATTAGGTGGAACTCAGTGGTGTGTAGCTGGGCTGAGGTGGGCTGACATTTAGCAAAGAAATAAATTTCCTCATTAGAGAATTAGAAAAACAGGAGAATTAGAGAATTCTCCCTGGCTCTTGGCTGCGGGGGCTGCCTGTCCCTTTTTCAGGCTCTGGGGCCCGGGAGCATGGCCACCTCCCCTTGCGGGGTCTGCTCCCTACTGGGGTCTCTGGCGCACCAGCTGGAGGAGCTCCAGGCCACAGTCCAGAGACTGCGTGCCATCAGGGACTACGAGCAGGAGATAGACTCCTACTGCCAGGCCCTTCTCCCCTGGGAGCCGCAGGGGAGAGCTCCGTCTCCCTCCGCGACTAAGGAGGACTCTGGGACCTCCCGCTCTGCCCAGTCAGGGGCATGGACCAAGGTGGTCAAGGGCCCCAAGGCCCGCCACACCAAGGCCCCTGCCCCCCAGAGCTTAGCAACAGGTTCGCACCTCTTGCAGCCCCAGCAGAGCCCACGCAGTTGCCAGCTCCCACAGGCAACCCAGGCTCGACCGCAGCTACTGGCCCCGCTCTCCCCAAGACAAAGCGTAAGGTGTTTGTTGTGGGAGACTCCATCCTGCGGGGCGCTGAGAGGGCAATCTGCCGCCCCGACCCCTTAGCCCGGGAAGTCTGCTGCTTCCCGGGGGCCCGCATCCGAGACATTGCGGAGAGGATCCCGCAGCTCCTCCGGCCTACAGAACACTACCCCATGCTCCTGATTCATGTGGGCACCAATGACACGGCTCGGAGCACCCCCAGCCAGGTCATGAGGCGCTACAGGGAGTTGGGAGCGGGGCTTAGGGGTCTGGGAGCTCAGGTGGTGTTTTCCTCGATCCTCCCAGTCTCGGGCTATGGGCTGAGGAGGGAGAGGAGGATCCATGCGGTGAACCAAAGACTGCGGCACTGGTGTTATCAGGAAGGCTTTGGCTTCCATGACCACAGCCCGGTCTTTGGAGAGAGAGGCAGCGAGCTGCTGGGAAGAGATGGCCTCCACCTCTCTCCCCTGGGGAGAAGGCTCTTCTCAGCCAGACTGGCTGACCTGCTCCACCGGGCTTTAAACTAAGCCCGCTGGGGGATGGGGGAACTACTGCCCCTGCTGGCCTGCTGAACGGCCCTTGCAAAGCCAGTGGACCAAGGCACTTAAAGGGGCACTTAAGGGAGCCCACCCCTGCCCCAGCCCTGGCACAATCTGTGGGCAAGGCAAGAGCCCCCAAGGGCACACTTGCCTGCCTGTACACTAATGCCAGGAGCCTGGGCAACAAGTAGGACGAGCTCGTCCTCCTGCTCAGTGCAAAGAAATATGATGTCATTGGGATAACGGAGACCTGGTGGGACTCCACCCATGACTGGACCATGGGTATAGAGGGCTATACCCTGTACAGGAGGGATCTTGTTGACAAAAGGGGCGGGGGTGTAGCTCTCTATGTGAAGGAAAGCTACATGTCCCTGCAAGCTGATGTTGGCGACTGGCATGGACACCTAGAGACCCTCTGGGTAAAAATTCGTGGGGAATTCGGCAGAGGGGACACAACGGTGGGAGTCTACTACAGACCTTCCACTCAAAGTCCTGAGCTTGACCAGGAGTTCGCCCATGAACTGACTGAGGCCGCTTGCTCCAGGACCTTGGTTGTCATGGGTGACTTCAATTACCCGGACATCTCGTGGGAAGATCACTCAGCTAAATCTGAGTGGGCGCAAAGCTTTCTCTCGTGCGTGGATGACCTCTACCTGACCCAAGAAGTCTATGGGCCAACGAGAGGCAAAGCGCTGCTTGACCTGGTACTGGCTACGGGGGATGATCTAATCGGCGACCTAGTGATTGATGGGAAGTTGGGTGACAGCGACCACGAGCTGATCACCTTCACCATCTGCCGTAAAGCTGGCAAGTCAGTCAGCAACACAGAAGTCCTTGACTTCAGAAAAGCCGACTTTGACAAGCTCAAGAGGCTAGTCAGGTCAGGCCCTCAGGGACCATGACCCCAGGGAGTTGGGAGTTCAAGAAGAGTGGTTGCTTCTCAAGGAAGCGATCCTCAGTGCACAAGCTAAATCTATTTCAACACAGGAGGAAAGGCAGCAAGAAGGCACAGCAGCTCCCCTGGCTCTCCAGAGACCTAGCGGACCTACAGTGGCTAAAAAGGAAAGCCTACAAAGGATGGAGGACGGGATTCACCTCCAAGGAGGATTACTCTGCGCTGGTCCGGTCCTGCAGGGACCAAACCAGGAAAGCCAAGGCTGCAACTGAACTCCAACTAGCTTCAGGCATCAAGGACAACAAAAAGTCCTTTTTCAGATATGTGGGGAGCCGGAGGAAAAGCAAGGGCAATGTTGGACCCCTGCTAAACCAGATGGGGCAACTGACAACTGACGCCCAGGAAAAAGCCAACCTATTAAATAGGTACTTTGTGTCAGTCTTTCATCAGTCACACGGGATGCCCATGCCTGCTATGGGACAGGGAAATCTGGGTGAGGGGGATCCCCTACCCTCCATCAATGCTGACCTCGTGAAGGAACCCCTTGAGAAGCTGGATACCTTCAAGTCAGCTGGCCCTGACAACCTGCACCCCAGGGTACTCAAGGAGCTGGCGAGCGTCATAGCCCAGCCCCTGGCACGGATCTTTGAAAACTCCTGGCGCTCTGGTGTAGTGCCCGAAGACTGGAAGAAGGCCAATGTGGTGCCGATCTTCAAGAAAGGGAGGAGAGTGGATCCGGCTAACTACAGGCCCATTAGCCTGACTTCTATCCTGGGGAAGATCTTAGAAAGGTTTATTAAGGAGGCCATCCTTGAGGGACTGGCCCAGGCTAACATTCTAAGGGACAGCCAGCATGGGTTTGTTGCGGGTGGGTCTTGTTTGACCAATCTCATTTCCTTCTATGACCAGGTGACCTATCACCTGGACAAGGGAGAAGAGATTGATGTCATATATCTTGACTTCAAAAAAGCTCTTGTTCTGGTATCCCATGATCACCTCTTAGCCAAACTGCCCAGTTGTGGCTTTGGCTCCACCACGATCCGCTGGCTGGGAAATTGGCTTCGTGGTCGGACCCAGAGGGTTGTGACTGATGGCAGTCACTCATCGTGGTGCCCTGTGACCAGTGGGGTCCCTCAAGGCTCTGTCCTGGGACCCATACTGTTCAACATTTTCATTAATGATGTGGACATTGGAGTCAGGAGTGGACTGGCCAAGTTCGCCAATGACACCAAACTTTGGGGCAAAGCATCCACGCCAGAAGATAGGCGGGTGATCCAGGCTGACCTGGACAAGCTCAGCAAATGGGCAGACGAGAACCTCATAGTGTTTAACACTGAAAAATGCAAGGGGAATTGCAAAAAAAAGCACAGCCCTTGACTTGCTCCCTTGACTGTAGCTTTGTCAACATAGTGCCTGAGAAAACGCTGGTTCTTTTTACTCATGTAGGAAGAACTTCATGAAAGCAGTAATACTACTTATTATTAGAGGAGAATGTGTACTATTTAATAATAAGGGAGACAGAAGCATTTTTTCACTTGTACTGTTTCTTTCTGGTGTGGCTCCTGTCAGTTATCTACCTTTGTGGGCTCCAGATAGATTTGCTATAATGTTATCTGAATACTTTATATTGAAGCTACGGTTAGCACAGAGCATAGCCTACATAGCTTTAGGGACTATATTCCACCAGTAATCCTAAAATGGCTCTGGGTTCTCATTTACATACATGTGTAGTTCTACATGATGACATTAACATTTAACATCAATATTTATTTTTTAGCTTCCTAATAAACTACATTTCTCTTTAATGTACAACTGCAACAATTGAGTTCAGTAGATGTCTTAGTATAGAATGACAGTACGCTTCAACATTAATGATTTACATATAAAATAAACATATATATCATAAAAGTTGAGAAATAGTGCATATACATGGAAAGATACATAATCATCTTAATCACTGCTCATTGTATGCGGAGGTAGAATTTTGTATAGATAAGTGGTATCAAAGTGGGTTTGTCTCCCAGGGCTCCCCATGGGTTGGATCTGGGCAGGATGAAGGGCAATGAAGTGAGTATCATAAAGGAGCTGTAGGGGTTAAAACAACCATCACTTGCCTCCTGCTGCCATTGGGCATTACCAAAAGGACTCTATACCCCAGAATTCAATGGCAGGCCCTGCTCACAAATTTCCAGCTGCTCCAGAAGCCCCTCAGGCCAGATGACATGGTTCCATGGGCCAAATTTGGCCCACCCAGCCGTAAACATGAATGGTCTTATTCACTGCCGCAGTACTCTGGTTTGACATTAATAGATGTTTGAAATCAGTAGCTAGAATAAAGATGGAATTACATTGGTGATATAACCCAGAATATTGTACAAGGGAGGTGTGATTTGACATGTTATCTGTTGGTTGTATTGGGGTTTAGTGGTGTGAACAGAGCGCTAGAAAATAAGGCTACTAAATTGTTTTCCAAAATCTGCTAGCAACTTAAGGTGTGTAACCATGGGGATCATTTTGCACTCATTTTAAAAAGAGACCAAGGTGTTAAAATGCTTGTCTTAAAAAAGGTATGCCTTTTCAGGTTAACTAACTAACGTATAGCCTCAGGTTTTAACTTTGAGATCCCCAGATGAAACAGTACCACATATTGGAGAGCATGCTGAATGGTGGCAACATAAACAACCTCCATTTGTTTGTTGGTGGAGTCAGCTTCCTTGTCATGATAATAAAGTGGCTCAGCAGTGTATTTAAAATAACTGAATTATTGGTGCGGATAATGCTGTTATTTAATTATCTATTATCCTTCAACTGCATATACATCTTTAGTAGGAATGATGTGTTATATTTTGGAAGGAGAGAGCTATATCTTTGTGGTGTTACCCAAATTCAGGAGTTAAGTTTGACCCTTTCTGCTAATAAAGAGACAAGCCTATATCTTATTTATTAAAGCAGATAATTTATTAAAGAATAAAGGTGGGATCTAGCTACTGTACTTATTTGAATACAAGGCAAGGGTTTTTCCCCAGTCAGCATAGTGGGGAAAGCCTTTCATCTTATAACTGCATGCAAAGAAACCGCATTAAATACATTGTCTGTCATTAAATTGCTGCCAGAAGGAAGCAGCATGTGCTCAGTTAAAGAAACCAGCTATGAAGTTGATTAAATGCTGAGCATGACTTTAAACACATGACCCATATGGGGTAAACATACTGATGGGAAACGTGTGTGTATGTGTGGTCCTTAAAAAAAATGGGCTGGTGTTTCTTCCACAGGGAACTGGCACTGGGCCCAGAGGTACTGCAATAACAGGCTGGCACCGGGAGTGCCAAAGCCAGTCCTGACACCCTCCCTTTGCTGCCAAAAATGCTTGATCTTAGTCATCAGGATAAGATACTAATGGGAACCTTTTTTTTTTTTTTAAACAAATTTTATTTAAAATACACTTATCATCCTACACTTAAAAAGGTACACATTGTTTTACTGAGACTTTGTACCACAGAAACAACTACATATAAAAACATACATATATTAAACCCTTAAACAATATACATGAACTTCCCCCCCAAAAAAATCCTTACAGAAATCTTTTTCTTCATACAGAACCCCATGAAAAACTGGTAGCTAAGTAACCACCTGAAACTCTCACCCCTCCTCTCAGTCCTCTCTGTTGGTTTAGTGAAATAGATGTGTCCAGTCCTTTTTCCTCCATTTCTCTGCCTCTTCCTCTCTGATCTCTTTCTTTTTTCCCAATCAATGTAGTATTTTAGGCACCCACTTTCAGTAAAAGCCAACCTTAAACACTCAGTGGTTTCTTACTTTCCATAAACTACTTTTAGCACATTCTAATCTAGTCCTTAATAACATGTCCTCTCATCCCTTTGGTCTGAGTCCATATAGTACCCTCTTCCACGCTAATGATAGGTTTATTTTGGTGACATTCAGAAAGTGGCATATCCTTTCCCACACCTGTTTTGCAGGTGTACACTCCCAAAACACATGTCCCACCATTTCTTCTTCCCCACACCTGTCTTGGGCACTTAGATGAGCTCCTCAAGCCCCATCTATGTTGCACTTCTCTCACCAACGAGATATTTCTTACAACCATCCACACTAAGTCAGCATGTTCACCTTTTGATGGTTTACCCACCACTGCTCACCATGTCTTCTTTACTTTTCCTTCTGCGAAAGTTCCCACTGGTGCCATTCTGTCTCTCCCTTACTACTTTCATCAATTTTTGATGATCCTTCAGGACCTCCAGCCCTACCTTCCCTATTTTATGAATCCTTTCATCTTGATGTTATGAGTTGGCAGTTGCCACATCCATGAACTCTTCAAAGAGGTCTGATATATTCCCCATTTCCTCAAAATTGCAGCTGCGTGAAATTGGGTAATATGCGCTCCCCTCTCCCTCCATCGCTACCTCGCATATCATACTTACATATTTTGCACAGATGAACAATCCCAAGTCTGGCAGGCCCCATCCCCTCATCTCTCTTGCTTTGTACAGTTCAGCTCTAGCCAACCTTTCTCTTTTGGCATTCCAGAAGAACACATGCATATTTCCCTCTGTACTTTTGCTATCTGTTGCAATGCTAATAGAAATACAATTCTCGTGTTTAGCATAATCAGCAGTAGCACAGCCATAAATGCTGCCACTTTTCTGGAAAAGGTCAGTATCCTCTGAACCATAACCAAAGTATTTACTGTAGCCTTGCTGTCACCTTTTCCCATGTCAGGGATCCATAGCACTGATTTCTCTCTCTGTTATTTGAAAGCCCAACTTTTCCAAGTCCCTCCAGTTTCCCACTCCCATTATGATGCTTTTTGATCTGTTTAGTTTAACCCCTGTCACTTCTCCATATTCTGATGTGTGCTTTAGCATCCTTTCCATTGAAAGTCTATCTCTAATTGGTACATTTATATCATCTATGTGTAGTAAGCATTTTACCTCACCCCCTCCCCACATATTTACTCCACTCATGGCCTTGTCTTTTCTTATTCTTTGTGCTAATAGTTCCATGCTGCATACACATAGCAGTGGTGACAGATAGCATCCTTGTCTCAACCCTGTATGGATTTTAAAGGCCCCACTTAGGTGCCCATTATTTTGGACTTGACTGATTCTTAAAATCTGGAACAAGGAAGAAATGCCAGCTGACCTAAGGGATGCCTTGATTGTTACTATCTTCAAGAAGGGGGCAGAGCTGATTGCAGAAACTACTAAGGCATTTCATTGTTGGTCACTGCTGGGAAAGTCATTGCCTGTATCCTCACTAACGGCCTTCTCCCACTTGCGGAAGAAATTCTTCCAGAATCTCAAAGTGGCTTCAGACCATCTCAAGGAACTGCAGACATGATCTTTACAGCAGGTCAAATCCAGGAGAGGTTGATTTTGCTCACAACACTTCTCTATTTGGCCTTAATTGACCTCTCTAAAGTCTTTGATTCTGTAAACCGTGAAGCCCTATGGAAAAATCTTGTCCAAAATTGGCTGCCCAAACAAGTTCATCAGTGTTCTGAGACTTCTCCATGACAACATGTCAGCCAGGGTTCTCAGTAACAGGAGTCAAACAGAACAATTTGAGGACTGGAGTGAAGCAAGTTTGCGTCATTGTTCCAACTTTGTTTTCCATCTTCATCTCCACCATAAGCAGAATGCTCTCCCGCCTGGAATTGAAATTGTGTGTAGATTGGACAGACCACCCAACCAAGGGGAAGAGCTAGACCAGGAATTCTTAAGTCAGCTCACGGAGATAGTTAGGTCAAAGGACGTGATCATCATGGGTGACCTGAACCTTCCACACATCTGCTGGGAAGAGCAGTTACCCAGGTCTGACCACTCACGTAGGTTCCCTGTTGTACCTGGTGCTGGCCATGGGCGACAACTTGGTAAGGGAGCTGCGGGGGCTTGACCACCTGGGCAGTACCGATCATCGCCTACTGGAATTCACCATCCAGCACAAGGTGGCAAAGGCCTGCAGCAAGGCAGCAGCCCTAGACTTCAGGAGGGCAGACTTCAATGAGCTAAGGAAAATAGTTCAGGAGGCACTGAGGTCCTGGAGGGTTGGGGAGTCGGGTGTCCAAGAAGAGTGGTCACTCCTTAAGGAGACAATCCTCCAAGCCCAAAAGGAGGTAACCCAACACAGATCAAAAGGGGGCAGGAGGGCGCAAAACCCTCCATGGATCACCAAACACATCCCGGAATGTCTCCTAGCTAAAAGGGAGGTGTACACCCAATGGAATGGAGGGGCCATCACCAGAGAGGACTATACTGCAGTTGTTCGGGGCTGCAGGGAGGCAGTCAGGAAGGCCAAGGCGGAGATGGAACTGGGACTAGCTACCCGGATCAAAGACAACAAGAAGTCTTTTTTTAAAAATATAGGGGGCAAAAAGAAGGTAGCAGGTAACTTGGGACCCCTGCAAGACACACTAGATAACAAAGCTAACCTATTTAACAACTTCTTTGCCTCCATTTTCCTGAGCAGGGACTGGATCAGCCCCGCCGCTGGACCCCCTCAGGCCCCAGGGGAAGCGCACCCAGGCCAAGGGTCAGTGAGGATCTAGTCAGGGAACTTCTGGAGGGACTAGACATATTTAAATCAGCTTGTCCGGATGATCTCCACCCCAGAGTGCTGAGGGAATTAGCTTAGGTCATTGTGGGACCCCTGCATGGCTTTATGAGCACTTGTGCTCTGGTGTGGTGCCAGAGGACTAGAAGAGGGCCAACGTGGTTCTCATCTTCAAAAAAAGGAGGAAAGAGGACCCAGGAAACTATAGGCCAGGTAGTCTTACCTTGATCCTGGGTAAGCTTTTTGAGAGAATTATCTTGGCACATGTCCACGAGGGGCCAGCAGGGGAGGTTATGCTTAGGGGCAACCAACATGGGTTCATTAGAGTCAGGTCCTGTCAGACCAACCTGGTGGCCTTCTATGACCAGGTCACAAAATCCTTAGATGCAGGGATAGTGGTAGACGTAGTCTTTCGGGACTTTAGGAAGGCCTTTGACACTGTCTCCCACCCCATTCTCATTAAAAAACTGGGGGACTGTGGTGTCGACACCTACATCGTCGCTAACTGGCTGGAGGGCTGCACCCAGAGAGTGATGGTGGATGGGTCATTTTTGACCTGGAGGGATGTGGGCAGTAGGGTTCCACAGGGCTCGGTCCTCGGGCCCGCACTGTTCAACATCTTCATCAGTGACTTGGATGAGGGGGTATAAATCACCCTGTTCAAATTTGCTGACGACACTAAGAAGTGGGGGGGAAGCGGGCACGCTGGAAGAGAGGAATAGGCTGCAATCAGACATAGATAGGTTACGGGGTGGGCGGATGAGAACAGGATGGGTTTCAACAATGACAAGTGCAAGGTGATACACTTGGGGAGGAAGAACCAGCAGCATACCTACAGGCGGGGGAACTCCCTTCTCATCAGTGCAGAGGCAGAAAAGAATCTTGGAATCATCACAGATGCCAAAATGAACATGGGCTGGCAGTGTGGAGATGCAGTCAGGAAGGCCAACCATACCTTGTCATGCATCCACAGATACATCTCAAGCAGGACCAAGGAGGTGATCCTCCCCCTCCATGTGACACTGGTCAGGCCACAGTTGGAGTACTGCGTCCAGTTCTGGGCGCCGCACTTCAGAAGGGATGTGGACAACATGGAGAGGGTCCAGAGGAGGGCCACTCATGTGATCGGGGGCGGCAGGGCAGGCTGTACAAGAAGAGGCTATGGGACCTGAACCTGTTCAGCCTCCACAAGAGAAGGCTGAGGGGCAATCTAGTGGCCATCTCCAAACTAGTCAGAAGGGACCAGCAGGCATTGGAGGAATTCCTGTTCCCCTGAGCACTGCCAGGAGTAACTAGAAATAAGGGTCACAAGCTGGCAGAGGGTAGATTCAGACTAGACATCAGGCGCTACTTCACTGTCAGGGTGGCTAGGATCTGGAGCCAACTTCCAAGCAAAGTGGTGCTGGCTCCTACCCTGGGGGTCTTTAAGAGGAGACTAGATGAACACCTTGCCGGGGTTGTCTAACCCCAGTACTTTTTCCTGTCATGGCAGGGGGTCGGACTTGATGATCTGCTCAGTTCCCTTCTGACCCTACCAACTATGAAACTATGACAGAAGACTCTTCAACTTCAACAGACCCAAGTCCAAAATGAAGACCACGACAACATCTATAATGGAGCTTCAGTATGGAGATGACAATGCTGTCATTGCTGAATCTGAATCGGACCTCCAAACCATTCTTAATGTAGTCTCAGAAGTCTGCGAGAGTATTGGCATAACTCCTAAACATTCAGGAAAACACAAGTCCTTTACCAATCTGCTCCAACCCCACTTCCATTCAAATCAATGGAGAATTGCTGGAGAATGTGGATCAGTTTGCCTATCTTGGAAGCCATCTTTCATCAAAGGCAGATATTGACATGGAAATACAACACTGTTTGAAAAGTGCGAGTGCAGCCTTTGAACATCTGAGTAATAGAGTCTTCTTAAATCCTGCCATCCTTGCTAAAACAAAGCTCTTGGTTTATTGAGCCATTGTCATTCCAACTAGGCTGTATGGCTCTGAAACTTGGACCACATACAGAAGACATCTCAAGAGCTTGGAAAAGTACCACCAACAGTGCCTTCGCAAGATCTTTCGGATTATCTGGGAGGATAGACACACAAACATCAGTGTCCTGGCTGAAGCAAATTCCAACAGCATTGAGGCTATGATCATCCAAAGTCCAACTTCGCTGGCAGTCATGTTGTTCGCACGCCTAACTCCAGCCTTCCAAAGAGAATCTTTTTCTCACAGCTGAAAGAAGGTCAGCGAGTAGTGGAGGGCAAAAAAAGCACTTCAAGACACCCTGAAGGCAAACTTGAAGAGGTGTAACATTGGAATCAACACTTGGGAGGCCCTTGCTCAGGACCTACTAAAATGGAGGAAGATTCTTTGGGAGGAACCTCAACACTTTGAAACAGCTTGTCAACAGGCAGAAGAGAAAAAGAGGAACAGACAAAAAGAACATCAGAACATCCAACACAGCAATACAGTGTCCATCCCTCCTGGAAACACCTGTCCTCACTGAGACAAGACATGTGGATCTAGAATTGGGCTATGGAGCCACCTGAGGATTCACTATTAAGATGAACCGTCTTATTCGTTCATGAGCGATCGCCCATCATCATCATTTTGGACTTGACTCTCCACTTGTCTATACAATAACCTCACCCAATAAATAAATTTTTCTGGGAACCCCATTTTTCCTAGCACCTTGAATATGTAATCTTGATCCACAGTCTTGCGCTTTTTCTAGATCTAGGTTTGCTATAACTGTGTTTGTTTGCCTCTCTTGGATATGGTACAGTGTATCTCTGATCACTCGGATCGCTTTGGAGAACCTTCTACCTGGTACTGCACATACTTGGTCTTCATGTATTATCTTCTGGAGGTTTTTCCTCATTCTCAAAGCCAGTGTTTTGGCCATTAACTTATAATCCATATTAAGGAGTGTAATCATTTTCCAGTTTTTCAAGAGTTCCTTCTCCCCTTTCTTGAAGAGTAAGATCACAAGCCTTTTGTAAAATTTTAAGCTGCCACTCCTGTTTCCACTATTTCCTGAAACACTTCCACTATATCCTTCCCTACCCAAGCCCAAAACTTCTCATAAAATTTCATAGGCAGTCCATCTGCTCCTGGTGATTTCCCTCTTTTAAAGGTTTTTAAATACTCCTCTGCTTCCTTTAAGCTTATCTTTTCTTCCATCTTCTTTGCCTTTCTCCTCCTCTACTTTCTCTTCAGTCTCTTCCAAGAAATCCTTCAGTTTTTTCCTATCCATTTCCTTTTCTGGTACAGAGGTATAGCTCTTCATAAAATCTTGTTGCCTCCAGCACCTCCTGCTTTTTCACCTGGGCACCACCTTCTTTCTGCAGTGCTTTAAGCTCTCCTTTTGCTGCCTTCATTCTGGCCAAAAGGTATTGGGACTACTCTTCATTTTCTCAGGGTGCTTGTGCTAAGACCATTTTGTCTCTTGTCTTTCTTCTAAACCAGGTTTCTAACTCTTGCCTTGTTGCTTTTAGCTGTTCTCATACCTGTCTTCCTTCTGCAGCTTTCTTTAGCAGCTCCTGCATCTTTCTTTGCAGCTCTCTTAGATCTTTCATTCTTTTCCCTGCACATCTTCAGCCTTCCTTCCTGAAGAATTCTTCTGTCCTCTTCACTGTTATCTACCATTATCTGGTACTCCAAAAATATTTCTTTAGTGTTTGCCACCCCTCGTACTGTCTCATGTATGTTTGACATATCTCTGGATCTTGTAACAGCCACACATTTAACTTTTACGGTCCCTTCCCTCTCATGGAACTCTTACCAAGATTTATTTCCACCTTCATCATCCCGTGATCACTAAAAGCCATATGTATGGGTTCTTTTTTTCCTTATTCCTATTTCTTTTGATGCAAGCACAAAGTCAATTCTTGATTGTTTCTTTTCACTGGGGTCTGTTCTAGTGGAAGCTTTCTCCCCTGCCCACACATCTCTTAGTGACTCTTATTATTATTATATTTGTTAATAGTCTGGATGAGCTGTCTAAAGCTCTTTTTGCTCCTTCCCCTGTTCTGTCACTCACTTATACAGTTGGAATCTCCTATTATGTGTGGTCTCCTTCCAACCATGTAAACAGCTAGCTTTTTAAGCAGTGCATTCTTTCCCTTCATCTCCAGTGGTGCATATACATTGAAAATTTCTAATTCTGTTCCCCTGACTGATAATATCATTCATTGCAATCTTCCACTTATGCTCTCAGCTCTGGGTTCTTGAATAATATTGCTACCCCTGCTGCTTTTTTCTTATTCATCCTTGACCACCCAGATGAACCCTATCTCCACCTTTCTCAAATAATTTATAATTTTCCTCCCCTGGAGAAAGTCAGACCCTCTGAGGAACAGCAAAACCTGGAGGAGAGTGGAGAAGAGGGTTGGTCACTGAGGTAGAAATGGCAGAAAAACTCCTGTAGCAGGGTGAAACGGAGAAGGAGCAGCCAACATTTCTGAGATTGAGGCAGTGCAGGAAAAGATAGGAGGTGGAATGGAAGGGAAGATGAGAACAGCAAGCAGCTCAGACATGGAGGTGGAGATGGGGAAGAAAGAAGACATCCTACAGACAACAGATGTGGAGATGGAACAGGAAAAAGAACCAGAGAGACAGGGCAGGAAAAGAAAATGCAGGGACTGAAGACCAGGAAAGAGAAACCTGATAATGAGAAAGATGAGTCTGAGGAAAAGCTGGAGAGCAGTTTCCTGCCACTAATGCCTCTGGGCTTTATAGCCTGGAGTGGAGCCCAGAAGATGGGAAGTGGGAATGTGCAAGCCTTCGTAAATGCAAAAGTGATCTGGCAGCTTGCAAAAGTTATAGGAATGCAAGTGAAGGAGAAGTCATCATCTACCACCCTGAACAGTGGCACAGATGAATCGTAAAAGGCACAGATGCACTCAACTCAAAGCAAGCAGAGATGAACTTTCAGGGAACAGGCACACTCGTTTTAAAACGAGAATAAATGGCATTGGCAGTAGTTTCATAGAAGCATAGAAAATTAGGGGTTAGAAGGGATCTCGGGAAATCATCTAGTCCAACCCCCTGCTCAAAGCAGGACAATCCCCAACTTTATCATCCCAGCCAAGGCTTTGTGTAAGTAGGTCTTAAAAACTTCCTAGGATAGAGATTCCACAACCTCTCTGTGTTTCACTTACCATTAAGTAAGTATCTTAAGTATCTTAACAAGAAACAGATGGGAACAGAGTGAAACAATGTTGAACGAAGTCAGGACAATCTGCCTACAAGAAGGTGGTCAATAAGGACTTCTCCTTCATGACAAGAACACCCAGTTCCAGTCACGAGTGGGGGGTTAATTCACACATGGATCCTTTGTGCAGGGTATCTGGAGCAGGGCAGGCACATATACTGAGCAGGGCTGAGTTGTGGGGTCACCATGGTCTGAAACACTGTTGACTCTGCTGGACCCCAGTACAATTAATTATATGATAAGTTATGAGCCTTTTGGCTTTGGACTAATATTTTATATAGTTTGTCCTATATATAGGTTAAGTCCAAAATGCTGCTTAAAAGTGTGTTTATAGAGTGCATGTGCTAAAACTTGCAGCAATTTCAAAAAGGAATGCCTCAGTTCTGGCTGAACTAAGTCCATGGGTATCTGAGTAATTTGCCTATATGCAAATGTTGCTCTTCTCTTCTATATGTTCGGTGAGAGCAGGGTCTGAGAGTAAGAACAGAGGGAAGAAGTTGGGGGAGCAGGGAGCATATGGGCTATCTGATCTCCGGATTTATTTTCCCTCCTATAGCACTGAGGACAAATTCATGGTAAATCTCCAATAATTAGGTTCTGTACCTGGAAAATTATATCAAATTTACAAATTTTCCATATATAGACTATAGTTTTTTGGAGGGTGTCTTATATTCAGGGTCATCTTATATTAAATGTGGTAATTAATATCATTGTTATCTAACTGTAATACTCTGATCTATCAACAGCTTCTTCAGTTGGATGACCTGTCCATCCTCAGATGATCAGGGGCTGCAGCTGCTTTTGCTGCAGTTTCTTCTCCTTAGGTGTCCAAATGAATCTGAATATCCCCCCATCGCCTATGCTTTCAGTTTATAACCCATTTACACATATGTAAACCTGACTTCCACTGCTGCTGTATTTTACCACAAAACCCACTATTCTTACCATAAAAAAAAAATAACAGGACCCTCTGAGGAAGCACAAAACCACTGAAATCTTTGATGTGTCTTTGCAAACACCACTATTCTTATAAAACAAAATAAGAGGAACTACATGTATCTTAATTTCTAACAAATAATTCTTTTACAAGCTCAGCTATGTAGCAGTCCTTTAAAAATAGCATCAGTGAGTCTAAGGCTCTGGCCTACAATGGCTAGTTGGCAGGTAGAATGTATGTAAGTATATCCAGGTTTCTAATGATCAGCATATGCAAGACAAATGCAAATTTGTTCTAAATTGTATTTGCAGAAGTAATATTCGGAGCTGTTAGACATTTTAAAGGAAAATACATTATACACTTGCTCTGGGATTTCTTGCGCTCTCAAATCTTACCTGAATGTTTTGGGTAAAATCTTGGTCCTGCTGACATCAGTGGCAAATCTCCCACTGAATTCCTCATTGGGAATGCAGGATCAGGCTTTGTGTCTCAGATTGTTATATGGTAGTTTGGCTTAAAAAATCTTTTCATAGCTTGTCATGGAAACTAGTAATTAACCCTGAACCTAGAAAATTTCCAGCCTTGAGCATCAAAGTGGAATGTGTTCAATTTGTAATTATCTTTATGGACTATAAAAATAGATTCCAGATTAAAGAAAAATAGAGTTCCTTTTATTAAAACGCAAGCTTTTGTTGAAAGAAAATAGCTTTTTAATAAGACTGTTGGCTTTATTTTATGGTTGTGTTTCGGTTTGTTTGTTCAGTTCTGGGTTTGTTTTTTTAACATCAGCATGAATCTATTAGGCAAGAAGGAAATGTTTGTTACAAACTAATGTTGCAAGATGCCAATCTGACATAAATAAGACAACATTACAGGAATTATGTTCTAGGTGGTAGAGGTTGTTCTAAGAGCTTTCAATAGCAGGATTTACAGGAGGGGCAGAGAAAAGGTAGTTTGTGTGTGCTGGAATAGGCCTCTTTTAGGAACAAATTTTTGCTGTACCTACTCCACAAGTAGTCCCTATTATTGATTATGTAGAATATTTATTATTTACTCTACAGGTAGTACAATAAGGCCTTTCATAAAGACTCCTCAAAAGACATTACTGTGGCACAGTGCTTAGAGTGCCTGGCACTTGAAGAGTTGAAGCATCCTGCAGAGCAGCCTAAAGGTGGGGACCAGGGCTAATTGCAGAACCAGCTGACCCAGGGAGCCTGCAGGTAGTGTTAGGGCTGAGTGATGGAGTAATCTGATTGGAGGAAGGCTGGTCTTAGGCATAATATAAGCCCAGACCTTGAGAGGAACCAGCAGTAAGATCTTGGAGCCTGCTGAGAGAACATCACCTAAGCAGGATGGCTGCAGTCCCTGAAGGCCAGCAAGGAGAGTAACATCTGAAGCAGTCTGGAGGTTTGGGAAGGAACTAAGGAGGTAGAGGAGATTCCTAGGAACCCATTGTGGGGGCCAGAGCCCTGAGAGAGGGACTGAGTGTATGGAGGCCTATTGGGGGGTCTGGGTGAACCCAAAGAGAGGGGTTGCAGGTGGGAAACCTATAAAGGAGTCCAGGTGAGCCCAGAGAGAGTGGTGCTGGGTGCATGAGGTGTGATGGGGGTCCAGAGCTCTGGAGAGAGGAGTTGTGTGAGAGATCTACTGAGGGGCCTGAGAGGGCAGAGCCATAGATGAGAGAAGGCTGATAGCCAAAGTACTGACCCACAGAATCCCAACCAGCCTGTTCAGGGCCAGGGCCAAAAAGGGGTCAAAAGTTCCAGCAGGGACTGCTAGAGCCAAGACAGCCTGGAAATCTCAGTTGGCCTGAGGTGGGGCCAGGACCTTGGAATGGATAGGCCAAAGGTCCATGAGTGGCCAGAGAGAAAGGGGATTAAGGGGCAGCCAGCCCAGGATGAAGATGGCTAGAGCAGTGTCATCTGAGGAGAAGAATGTGAGGAAAAGGGGCCCAAAACAGAGACAGCTGGAGTCAGTGGGGCCCAGAGGTGAGACTGAGCTGAGGACAGGAAGCCCGGAGATCTGTAGCGCAAGAAGGGAAAGGATGCTACCATTCTAAGTAGCACAGCTGCAGAAACGGATCTCAGAGTCGTAGTCGACTCCAAGATGAACATGAGTCACCAATGTGATGAAGTAGTAGTAAGTAAAGTTTACTGCACTCTTTCTTGCAAAAGTAGGTGCATCACAGACAGGTCAAGGGAGGTGATACTTCCCCTCTATGCAGCACTGGTCAGGCTGCAGCTGGAGTACCGTCCAGTTTTGGTCACTGCACTTTAGGAGGGATGTAGATAAAGCTGGAAAAGGTTGAGAGGAGGGCCACCCATCTGGTTAAAGGCTGACAGGAAAAACCCTGTGAGGACCGATTGAGGGACCTGAAGTTCTTCAGCCTCCACAAGAGAAGGCTGAGATGTGATATTGTACAAACTCATCCAGGGGGAGGGAAGAGACAGCAGGAAATAGGGGATACAATGTTTACCAGGGAACCCATCATCGGGGTAACTAGAAACAATAGCCACAAACTGACGGAGAGCAAATTTAGATTGGACATCAGGAAAAAATTCTTTACTGTGAGGGTTGCCAAAATATGGAATATGCTTCCAAGGGAGGTGGTGCTGCCCTCTTCCTTGGAGGTATTTAAGAGTAGATTGGACAACCACCTGGCTGGAGTCATCTGAACCCAGCACTCATTCCTGGCCAGAGCAGGGGGTTGGACTCAGTGATCTAATAGGTCCCTTCCAACTGTAAAATCTATTAAATCTATGATTGGGGCTGGAAGGCTGCAGGCCAGGAGGGGTATGTGACATTGCGGGGGAGGAGGATAGTTGGGGGGCCAGGATAGTTGGGGCAGGTTGGCCTAGAGATGGTTCCTGAGTAAGACTTGAAACTATTGGGGCTGGTCAGCATGGTAGGACTGCCTGTGGCTGGGCAGCCTCCACAAAATGCCACACATTGTCACCCCAGGGATAGGTGAGTATGGGGCACCTGAAGCCTTGGCTTCCACTGCCTTATGGGTCAACCCATGGAGTGGGAAGGCTAAGGGACCATACCCTAACAGAAGAGGAAGGGAAACATGAAGCAGAAGGGGATGGAGGCACAAACAGCAGCCAGGAGGAAGAGACCAGAAGGGTCCAGAGGCTCAGAAAGTGGCCAGGAGATTGGAAGCAGAAGAATCCAGAGGCCTAGACAGCAGCCAGGAGAGAGGTCCAGAAACCAGAGAGTGGCTGGGAGAAAGTTTGACCCCAGAGAAGGGACCACATGAGAGACAGAGGGGTCTGGCAGCCCAGGGAGGGTCTGCATGTGTAAAGGGAGAACAGCAATGAGGATTGGGGCATGACATAGGGGTAGAATGGAGCCATCCATTTTTCCTATAAGGTACTGATCATAGACATCTGATGGTCATTATAGCAAGACCATGGCAGCCTCCCATATTTTAATGAACAATAACATCAAGGCATGGCAGGTAAGGTAAGGGCAGACTGCACATATTACAGAATACAGGAATTTTTTTGGCTCCAGAGGCTTCACAGCCACCCCTGGAGATGTTACTCTGTGACACTTAGACTTTCTCCTGATGCTACACTTCAGTATAGGAAAGTTCTTTCCTACTTTTAGGGAGAGATTTTACAAAGCGCTTAGAGGATTTAGGAACAGCAATGCTAAAGACAGGGCATAGACTTGGGAAAACAGAATACTTTAGGAATGTCTGAAAATCTTCTCTAAATATCTTAACTAAATATAGATGCAATATTTAATATCGCACCTGGAGGTGGAAGGGCGGGGGGAGGGGAAGGAGAGGGTGGCTTTCTAAACCCTATACTCAAATCAAGCTCTTACTGTACTCAACATTGACAATGTTGACTAACTGACCAAAACAAAGTTGAGCAGAACTACAAACAGGCATTGCATTTGTCCCAGGATAAACCATTTTGTCTTGAGACAAAGTGCAGTCGTTCAGGTGCCCATGTCCACTGTCCTGGAAAAAATCCTAAAAAGGTTTGTAGCAATAAAACACACTAGCAGTTTATCCTGGGGCATCACAAATGCATCTAAATGGTTATCCCAGGATTGTCATTGAATCAGTTGCAGAAGAGCAGCATTGCATTCAACTGCTCACTAAACTCTGTTTAAAAGGGTGATGGGTGTACACACCAATCCTGGGACTTTTCTGTTTTAGGATAAACAGAGGCACAACTTGTCCAGGAACAAGTGCAATGTCTGTCTGTAGTCTAACAGCCTTGTCTGAATAAAGTTTGTAAGATTAAGCCTCAAGTGATAAATGATGAATAAGTTATGTTAAAGGGACCAGTTAGGGCAATATAATCAGTCATGCCAAAAAAGCATGACAGCAAAACTAAATTCTATGTAGCTTCTTGATCAAGGTGTGTGAGTTTGTCCAGTTTTGCCTGCAGAATATTCACATATTTCCCTGTTAAGATGACATTTTTGATATCACAAAAATAAAATATCACAAAAATAAAATATCAATTAAAAATATCAATTTTAGGTTGGGTATTTTTAAATGTATTTGTTTGTTGTCATATTAAATGAGTTTAATGGAAGTAGATATTGATTAAAGTAGTATTTGATATACTTGTCTATAAACAAATATTGAATTTTCTTTTTTCCTTGAACTTTACCTGAATTTCAGATTTCCATTGTAAAATGTATTTTGAAAGACAAAAGTATGTATTTTTTTAAAGTTTCATCACAAAACCTATGCCAGTAAAAAAATCAGCTGTCTGTTCTCTTTCAGACTTATGTAAACTTCTGGGGGCCTTGTGTGAATGGAAAGAGTCTGAATTTGTGTCCATGGCAATCTGTTCAACGTGTGGAGGAAGTTACAATGGCATTAACCATGAAAAGAATCAGTTGTTTTCATGGAAAGCAGTCAAGACATGCTTTGCATTCAGATAGGCAAGTTAATCAGAGTTGAACATCATTTATTAAGGGTTTCTCTTTGAAACAGCTTAATGCCAGTCATCTGCTGTAGTCACGTATGTCACTTATAACTACAGGAACATAAGACAATTAAACACTTAACAGAAAAGTTGTAGAACAAAAACATCACAAGACAAAAAGAATAATCCTATAACTGCTTATAACCTCAACTTGTGAAACTAGAAGCATGAAAATGTCATGTAAGCCCATATTTATTCCTCAGTGTCTGTCAGCGGAAGGTGACTAAATTCAAGCTGTGATCACCTAGTGTAGAGGTGTCAAATCTGTTTAACCCCCTGCACTGGATCTGGATGATAGGGCTATTTATGGGCCAGGTTCAAACCCACCCATCTCCAGTAGCAGAATGAATGGTGGTGAAGTGAGTGGTGTTAGGGAGCCACAGGAGTTAATGCAGCCAGTAGGGCCATGTGAAATTTCAGCAGCTGTTTTGTTTCATATTGGATTTGGATGTTTTGACGGTCAAAACACTTAATCCAAAATGAAATGCAGGGCTCTGAAACAGCTCTGAAACAAAACGGGCCATCTGAAACATTTTGGAAATCTTCCAAAATGATTCAGATGTTTCCAAAATGTTTCAGTGCTGCAGGCAAAGAGGGAGGAAGGATTGCTCTGATATTAATATCTGTAGCTGCCCAGTAACAATGATCTATCCCTGAGGTCCCTTCCAACTCCAGTGCTGGGGAATCGAACCAGGGGCTGGGAAATTGAGCTAAGGGCTAGGGAAAGGTCCCTGAACATTCCCCTAGTTCCTGGTTCAATTCCCTAGCTCCCCGATCTTGCCCCCAGCTCTTTGATCCCTTCCCTCAGCATTTTCTGGGGGGGTGCAGGTCCCTGGATGTTGCAAGATTATAGCAGGCTGTGGCTCTGGGCTATTTCCCTAGGTGGCAGCACCGGCCTGCTGAAATGCTGCATGCAGATCTGGGGGCTCGCGCCACCTGGAAAGAGCTGGGGGACTGATCAGAGAGCTGGGGATTGAACCAGGAGCTCCAGCTGACTGCTAGAGCCACCCTAGCTTGCAGACCGCATGCAGCACCCTGCCAAGCAGCACTGACCCCACACCATGGTGTGGGTGCGGGGGGGAGTCCAACCCTGCTGTCCCCCGCTGCCCTGCACTGCACAAGGGGGCTCTGCCATGAGCCCTCAGACCCCAATCACCACTGCCAGAGTGGAGCTTTTTTGTTTGTTTGGGGGGGTTTTCTAAAGCTCCATACTCACTGGCTGTGGAGCATGCAGATGACAGCATACTGCTGCTGCCAGCTGGGGCCAGCACTAACACCTGAGTCTGCCCAGTGCAGCCTGTGCCAAGCACTGGGAAGAACCCAGTGCTGGCACTGGCCTCAGTCAGCAGCAACAGCCTGCTGTCATCCTGCACGCAGATCTGGGGGACTGCACCCTCTGGGAGGGCTGCAGGGCTGTGTCTGACTCCTCCCGTGGGGAGTGGGCCCCCGAATCTGCATGAGGGATGACAGCATGCTGCTGCTGCCAGCAATTGATACTAGTTTTGCTTTGAACAGTTTGAGGTGCAGTTTCACAAAAACCCCTGCATGTATCTCCTTGAAACCTGGCAGGTTTCATTGTCTCAGCAGGGACTACCATCCCTGCAGTTTTCACCCTGCTCTGCCTTCACACTCACACATCACGAGTTTTGCTTTGAACAGTTTTAGGTGCAGTTTCCCAGAAACCCCTGCACCTATCTCATTGAAACTTGGCAAGCTTTGTGGCCTCAGAAGGGGCTAGCATCCCTGCAAGTTTCATCTGAATCAGGCAGGAAATGACAAAGTTATAGGCAGTTTTGTGATTCACCATTATAGCTTATGGTCAAAACACTGTCAAAATTCCAAAACAGCTCCAAAACAGTTTTGGCCAAAATGAAATGGGACAATGAATCGAAACGAATCACTGAAATGAATCAGTATCCCTCCAAAATGCCGAATATGAAATGAAATGAAACACAGCTGTTTCGGACAGCCTTACGAAACACCAAAACGAAGCACTGTCCCTCCAAAATGCTGAATCTGAAATCAAAACGAAACACCGGTGTTTTGCGCAGCCCTGGCAGCCAGCACTGTCTCCCTGCTGCCAACAGACATCCCCAACAGGGCTCCATATGCTGGATTTGGGGGCAGGCCCTGCTCCTAAATTCACGGTTCCTCTAGGAGTGCTGCAGGCCAGATGACAAGCCTCCATGAGCCAGAACCCATGAGCTGCAAGTTGCACCCTGACCTAGAGACAGAAAGTCTGCAACATAATACCCTCAGATTTTACTGGAGGGCGTGGAGATAAGGAAGCCAACACATGTAAAAAAAAGTAGTCATGGAGTGGACAAGGCACCCTGAAAGAATGATTCAAAGGATTTGTCAGGGACCTTGGATGATAGGACCATTACAGGAACATAGCCAGAATTTTTATCTCATTACCTAGTGGAAGGAAAGCTTGCATTGCCCCAGATGAAATGCTGCTACCAACATAGGTGCTGTAATGTGGTCAGGGTGATTCAGATTACATATCTACATACCTCAAAGGAAAAATTCAGGCCATAGGCTTCAATAAATTGCATTGATCATAACATTCCAGTAAGTGAACAAGTGGCATTAAATAACCTGTGTTTATTTTGAGGGTCATCAGAGATTACATTAGCAAGATCAAATAATGATTTAGCTTTCTCATAATATCATTTGATTAAAGTAAAAGATAATTTAACTTCGTAGTAATTGCATGCTGCCATATGTTAATTAAGATGCTTACCATTTTACTTCAATTATGGGCAGTTTACTGATGATAAAAATAATCAAGGAGTCTAATGTAATAGAGTAATATGGATTACATGTATAGAACTTTTAATTAGTGTCCAGTTTAAAATGTTTCAGTCAAGTAGCTATTGGTGCTACCTAATATAGCAGCAGTGAACCAACCTGATGTTCTGCTATGTGGAGATGAATTCACACGATATTGTAACTGTATTTCATGGTCTTCTCTTAAAGGATAACAGTGTTCAATAGCCTTCCAATGGGAAGAAATATGTTTTTGTACTTTGAGTTCTGAATTAACATTGCAAATACAGCTAGCACTTGCCCCTAACAAAATTCTGGTAATTATTTTCATGAAAGATATTGTGCCTCTGTTCTTTTTTACTGATGGGGATTCTTCAAACTAGAGTAGGAGACATGGTGGCTCCCTAAAGACCAAATAAGGCACAAATGGGGAGGCTCTGATGATCACTGATCCTGAGAAAGCAACAGAAACATCTCGGTTAGACAGACGAGTACCAAAAAGGTAAGCAGCATAATAGCTGGCATTTTTGATGGAAAATAAAACTGTCTCTAAATGTTAGTCTTTTTTCCAAGTGCATTAACAGCAAAAGCAAGAACTTTCTGACAAGTTAATACAGCAGAATAAGCAGCTGCCACTGTTCAGCACTTTCATTGGTATATACTAAGAGAACACATAAAGGGACAACCAGTGTTCCCAGGCTGAAGTCAAGCAGACACTGTGGGCATGCTTGTGCTGCCTCCATGCTACCTGTAGGAGCACTGCCATGATGCAAACTCAACACATTCACTCCCCCTCTACCCCAACCAACTCTTGAAAAAGAAACAAGGTAGCTGTTCTACAGCAGCCTCAAATGTGTGCCCACCACCTGCTCTATACTTTGTCCTATTGTGCCATTTGACTATTTTATATGCAGGTAGTTAAAGTCCTCCATTATTGTTTTGTTAGACTTTTCTGACTCTTGCTGTCTCTTTCATTCTCTTCTTAATTCCAAATAAAGGTAGTATCACCTTAATTTGCATTCTTACAGTTTGAAATGTGTATCCAGACAGATTCAGGTCTATGCTTTTTACATATAGCAATATTCCTCAACTTCTTATCCTAGTCTGCAATGGTATATAAATATAATCCCATTTTTTCTCATTCTACCATGCTTCCATATATGCTGTTCCATTAGAAAATGTTCACCTAATCTTGCTTTTATTTCTTGTTGTAGCAGGTAGCCAGTTTTTTCTTCAGAAAAAAATGATTAGTTGCACAATTATATTCAGTTATAACACTCTGCTGATTTTACAGCATTTACTTCTATGTTTCTGTCCTGTCCTTGTTGCAGTTCAGTTGTTATTTGCATGTACCCTTTATTAGAAGTGCACACAGTGTTGTAGAACTGCTGCTTTTAACAGAGGTCTCTGTTCAACTTTTGTATTCCTTAATTCCAGCTGTTTTCCCCACAGATCTTTTTTAAGCACTTCTCTCAGACTTCATTTATTTTATATTTATTTTTTATGCTGGCTCTTTTTATTAAGAGAGAACCCATCTTCTCTGGTTTCACTCTTTCCCCCTAAGTCTTCTTCAGTGCCAACTAAAGTAAACCCACTCCTCTCTGTACCATTTTCTCAAGCATTCATTGAAAAACCAAACCCCTTGGTTTTAAGCTTTCTGCTTCTAAGTCTAAATTTAGCTTCTAAGACCTCTTCCTTACATATGTCAACATTGCTGGTAACAGTATGCACAGGGCTCCACTGGAAAGCATAATATGTATACATATATTTTTTACTGTGACAAAGTATTACATAGGAATTATTGTCTAAAATGGAATCCAAAGTCAATGGGAGTCTTTGTGCTATAGACTTCTGCTTGAGCTTTGAGTTAGTCATTTCTAAAAGTGACTTGGGGCTAACCCAACAGAAAGAAGTTAGACTGTGTCGCAACGCCTAATTCTTTTGACGTGTCCTGCCGTTAGGATCCACAGACTTGAGTTAGGTTTCTAGACTCATCTTGCAATGCTGTGCTGTGGCACACAAGAAGGGGGTTCACAAAATCCAGAAAGTTTAATTAGGATTGTCAGAAACTGACCGTCTCAAAGACAGGTTCCAGACTTGTTGGAAATATCTGTCTTCACTTAAGGTGTCTTTACATGTGCTCCAGGGGGACTGAGGGGGTGGGTGCTTTAATTGGAGTGGTTCCTAGAACTGCTCTAATTAAAGTGCCTGCCGTATCTTATGTATTCAACTCCCTATGCTTCAAAATGGCAGCTGGGTGCTTTAACAATTGACGAGCTTTAGTTAAAGCACTCCTGCCGCCACTTTAAAGTGCAGGGAAGCTGAATACAAGAGACATGGAGGCTGCTGGAGTGTGCTAATTAGCCTGCTCCAGCAGACTCGATTAATTGAGTCTGATTCGATGTGCTGTAATTACAGCATGTCGGAGCAGCGTCCCTATATGTGTGCAGGAAACCTTGGTGTTCGCAGCTCTGAAGGGTTCCTGAAGGGTTTTGAGCCTGCTTCTCCCACCTCAGATACCAACAGAAGGAAAGTAAAGAAGTATATGAAGATAAAAAAAGAGTTAAATATTGACTGGCCAATTAAAAGAGAACCACCATCATTAAAACTGAAAATAGCATTTGCAATTAAAAGTGAAGGATTGAAAAGCTCAGGACAATGCACCAACAGAACTTCTCAAGGTAGGTGGAGAAGCAGAACTAAACGTGATACATTCAAGCTGAACAAATGTGCAGGGGAATCTTGAAAGTGGGCTGGTGACTGGATATTGTTAACGTACATTCTGAAATCAAAGAAAGGTACCTGCAAGGAATGTGCAAATTACAGGAAAATTTCTATGGTACTGCATGCAAGCAAAGTCTTAGTGGTCATTCTAGAAAGGTTTCAAAGAAAAACAGAACAAAAGACATCAGTTGAACAGGTTGGATTTGGACCTGGAGGGAACAAAAGAGATCCAACGACAAACCTTAGAAACATGATGAACAAAGCCATACTTCGTTGATTTCACCAAGGCATTTGATTTGTTAACACAAGTTATGGATGATGATACTCGAGATGAATTTCCCACCACAGCTTTGTTGCAGAGGATCTCAAACGTTTTAGACATGAGAGATCCTTAGAAATTGCTAACTTAGTTTTCACGGGTGTTTTGACTATGGCAGAATATTACAGCAAGTTTTCTGTGGCAAAAAAACTTAGAAGGTCACAACAAGGACACAACCCTAGAGTAGTGGAAGACGCATTAAGATGGACACTGTCCTGGAAGAGGACTTGAGGTTTCTGGCAGAAACTACCACTTTGCTATTTATCCATTTTATTTAGAAACATAAAGTACAAGGTGCAGAAACAGGCATTAGGGACAGGGGACAGAACCCAGATTCTTCTCCCTGCCCACTTTGGGATACCATTCATCTCGCTAAGACAGACTTCTAGCTTACACGTTTCCTGTCGGGTCCATCTGGAATTTCCAATTGGCCAGCTTTGAAAGGAGGGCTGGAGAGTGCTCTGGCCTAGCTATTGTTTAAGTGGTTAAAACACTTTCTTGGGAAGTGGGAGATGTGGGTTCAAAACCCCTCTGGGTGAGGGGGACCAAGAGCCTAGGTTTCCCATTCTCTAGGGAAGTGTTCTAGCCACTACAGTATTGGGCTAAGAAGCAAGAGCCACCACCACTCAGAAGAGATAGGTTGTGGTTTTTCTCCAGCTATCATTGTGGCATCGCCAAATAATTATTTGTGTGCCTAGACACAGCTGTGTTATGCTGGAGCCTTCTGAGCATGCAGCCGCCTAAGGAAATGCCAGGACCAAAGACCTCCCTGGTGAAAGGTGGTTAGGAGGCACTTTATAACCTCCAGCCACCGCACACACGCTGGGGAAAGCCCCGACCTCTAAGATCTTTGAGAGGCCTGAGTTTGCTGGTTGCAGTAGAGTTGTGAGGCTCCAAGTGAGCTCAGTTTAGCTGCCTGTGATGCCATCTGCGAGGCCTGGGCCTTCGGGTGTAAAACCCTTAGGCTGAGGAAGCATTTAGTTGGATCTGCATGTGCTCTTCTTGGATGGAAAGAATAGTAAAGAAGCCAGAGGCTAGCATCCAATGCAGGCAAGAAAGCCACACAGTGAAAATGGAAATGGAGGTGTTAGGGGGTGAGAGACAGGCTGGAGTGGGGGGGGGGATGTAACAGGTAAAAGTGGAGAGGTACGTGGGGAGTCAGATGTTAGGCAGGTTGTAGTGTGTCGTAGATCCAATGTCTATATTGAGTCCATGAGTTTCTGTACCTAGGAGGTTGATGAAGTGAAGTACATAGGCCCATCTATGAAAAGTGGTTTGTAAATTCCCTTTGGGAATCAGGACCAAGAGACTGGAGACAGAGTGACTTTCTTGTGAGAAATGTGCCCCCACAGGTAGTTGGGTATTCTTGTCTGTAATAGATTCTGCGCAGTTTGTGGGGGTACTGGAGATATCTTGGAAGTTTTTGCATTTCTTGTCATGGTCTGGATCCATTCGGTGTGTTTTGGGCTATAGGAAGTTGGCTTCTAGTGATGAGGTTAGCGAGGTTCAGTGCTTGTTTGAATTTATAAACCACTTTTCACAGGTGGGCCTATGAACTTCACTTCATCAACCTCCTAGATACAGAAACTCGTGGACTCAATTTAGACATTGGATTTATGACACACTATAACCTGCCTGACATCTGACTCCCCAGGTAGCAGCAGGTACCTCTCCACTTTTACCTGCTACATCCCCCTTCCACCTCCCCCGCCCCAGCCTGTTTTTCATCCCCAATGCCTCAATTTCCATTTTCACTGACTGGTTTTCTTGCTTGCATTGCATTCTAGCCTCTGGCTTCTTTATTCCTTCCATCCAGGAAGACCATACTAGATGCTTCCTCAGCCTGCCAAGGGGTTTTTAAACCCGAAAGCTTGCAAAGAAGAATTTCTTCAACTATTCAGTTCGTCTAATAAAAGATATCAGATTGACCCTAAGAACCTTGTCTGGGCTTTGTCCTTGGATCAACACAGCTACAACCTACACCCCTTAACACACACAAATGGCACAAATTTTGCTTTCAGCAGTTTGAGGTGCAGTTTCACAGAAACCCCTGCAACACTCTGCCTGAAACCTGGCAGGCCTCCCTCATGCCTGCACAAGGGGCTATGTAGGTGGCAGGATGGGTGCTAATGAGGGTGGCTATTTAATGCCCTGTTCTTAGACCTGGAGGTGGCGGTTTAGTTTCTCATCAGCCAGCAGGGGAAGAACATATCCCTGCTGAGCTCCCATGCCAGGAAGACCTTGGAGGTATAAGGGCTGGGGCTATATGGAGAGAAGGAAGCCCTTGGGCTTGACCTAAAACTGCACCCTGCCAGGCTAGGGAGGCCTGGGTGGGACTGCTGGTGATGTGGCAGCCCCAGGAAATGCCAGGACCTTGAACCTCCCTGGTGAAAGGTGGGTAGGAGCAGGAGGCACTTTGATATAACCTCCAGCCACTGCTCAGTCTTGGCTGGAGAAAGCCCAGACCTATAAGATCTTTGAGAGGCCTGAGGCCTACTGGTTGCAGTGGAGTTGTGAGAGTGAGAATAGGGGCTACCATGCCTGCAGTTTTCACCCTGCTATGCCTCAACACACAAAGTCACACACATTGTGAGTCTTGCTTGTCAGCACGTTGAGGTGCAGTTTCTCAGAAACACCTGCACCTATCTCCTTGAAACTTGGCAGACTTCATGCCCTCAGAAAATGATACCATCCCTTCTGTTTTCATCCAAATCTGCCAAAAAATGACAAAATTTCATAGTTTCATAATTTCTAGGGTCAGAAGGGACCTAAGCAGATCATCTAGCCCGACCCCCTGCCATGGCAGGAAAGAGTACTGGGGTCAAACGACCCCAGCAAGATGTTCATCTAACCTCTTCTTAAACACCCCCAGGGTAGGAGCCTGCACCACTTCTCTTGGAAGCTGGTTCCAGACCCTAGCCGCCCTGACCGTGAAGTAGCGCCTCCTGATATCTAACCTGAACCTACCCTCTGCCAGCTTGTGACCGGTATTCCTGGTCACTCCTGGCGGTGCTCGGGGGAACAGTGACTCCCCCAATGCCTGCTGATCCCCCCTGACTAGTTTATAACAGGCCACAAGATCCCCCCTCAGCCTTCTCTTTTGGAGGCTGAACAGGTTCAGGTCCCGCAGCCTCTTCTCATAGGGCCTGCCCTGTTGTCCCCTGATCATACGAGTGGCCCTCCTCTGGACCCTCTCCATGCTGTTGACATCACTCTTGAAGTGTGGCACCCAGAACTGGACACAATGCTCCAGCTGCGGCCTGACCAGTGCCACATAAAGGGGGAGGATCACCTCTTTGGACCTGCTCGAGATGCATCTGTGGATGCATGCCAAGGTGCGGTTGGCCTTCCTGACTGCCTCTCCACACTGCCGGCCCATGTTCATCTTGGAGTCAATGATGACCCCCAGATCCCTTTCCGCCTCCGTGCTGACAAGAGGGGAGTTCCCTAACCTGTAGGTATGGTGCCGGTTGCTCCTCCCAAGGTGCATCACCTTGTACTTGTCTGTGTTGAAACCCATCCTATTCTCATCCGCCCACCCTTGTAACCTGTCTAGGTCTGATTGTAGCCTGTTGCATCCTTCCAGTGTGCCCACGTCCCCCCACATCTTAGTGTCATCAGCAAATTTGAACAGGGTGCTTTTTACCCCCTCCTCCAAATCACTGATGAAGATGTTGAACAGTGCGGGCCCAAGGACCGAGCCCTGCAGAACCCCACTGCCCACGTCCTTCCAGGTTGAGAAGGACCCATCCAGCCAGTTGGCGACCCATTTGACTGTGTGGGTGTCTGCACCACAGCCCCCCAGTTTCTTAATGAGAACAGGGTGAGAGACAGTGTCAAAAGCCTTCCGGAAGTCCAGGAATATTATATCCACTGCTACCCCTGCATCTAATGATCTGGTGATCTGATAGTAAAAGGCCACCAGGTTGGTCTGACAGGACCTGCCACTGATGAACCCATGTTGGTTGCCCCTAAGCATGCAGTCCCCTGCTGGCTCCTCCTGGATGTGTGCCAGCATAATTTTCTCAAACAGCTTGCCTAGGATCGAGGTAAGACTAACCAGCCTATAGTTTCCCGGGTCCTCCTTCCTGCCTTTTTTGAAGATGGGGACCACATTGGCCCTCTTCCAGTCCTCCGGTACCTCACCAGAGCACCACGAGTGCTTGTAAAGTTGTGCCAGGGGACTTGCAATGACCTCGGCCAGTTCCTTTAGAACTCTAGGGTGCAGATCATCTGGGCCAGCTGACTTGAATACGTCCAACCCCTCCAGAAGCTCCCTAACTAAATCCTCGCTAACCTGTGGCCCAGGTGTGCCTCCCCCGGGGCCCGAGGGGGGCTCAGCAGGGAGGTGCCTGTTCTGGTCCCCACTTAGGAAGATGGAGGGAAAGAAATCGTTAAACATGTTAGCTTTGCCATCTGGTGTGACGACTAAGTTTCCCATGGTGTCCTGCAAGGGCCCCACATTACCCGGGACCTTCTTTTTACCCCCTACATATTTAAAAAAGGACTTCTTATTGTCCTTAATCTGGGAAGCTAGCCCCAGTTCCATCTCTGCCTTGGCCTTCCTAACTACCCCCCTACATCCCCAAGCAACTACAGAATAGTCCTCCCTGGTGATGACCCCTTCCTTCCATTGGGTGTAAGCCTTCTTTTTAGCAAGGAGACATTCCCGGATGCTTTTGGTGAGCCACGGAGGCTTGTGTGCTCTCCTGCTCCCTTTGATCCTCATTGGGATTACCTTCCTTTGGGCTTGGAGGATCATCTCCTTAAGGAGCGACCACTCTCCTTGGACACCTGGCTCCCCTCCCCTCTGGGACCTCAGCGCTTCTCCAACTATCCTCCTTAGCTCATTGAAGTCTGCCCTCCTAAAATCTAGGGCCGCTGCCTTACTGCATGCCTTTGCCACCTTGCGCTGGATGGTGAATTCCAGCAGGCGATGATCGCTGTCGCCCAGGTGGTCGAGCACTCGCAGCCCCCTCACCAGGTCATCACCCATGGCCAGCACTAGGTCCAACAAGGCATCTCCCCTGGTGGGGCTGTGCACCTCCTGGGTTAGATGGAGGTCCTGCACTCTGGCCAAGAACCTACGTGAGCATTCAGACCTGGCTGACTATTCTTCCCAGCAGATGTCCAGGAAATTCAGGTCCCTCATGACTATCACATCCTTAGCCTTCACTACCTCTGTGAGCTGACCCAAGAATTCCTGGTCAAGCTCTTTTCCCTGGTTGGGAGGTCTGTAATAGACTCCCACCATTAAGTCCCTTTCCCCTCGACTGCCTTGTACTCTAACCCAAAGCACTTCAGAGTGCCCCTCCCTTGACTCCCTGCTAATTAACAAGGATGTGTATTCCTCCTTAATATAGAGCGCCACGCCCCCACCTCTTTCCTATCCTGTCCCTCCTGTACAGCCTATAGCCCTTGACATTGACCACCCAATCATGCGTTTCGTCCCACCACATTTCCGTAATCCCCACTATGTCCGGGCTGGTGTCAGCCAGCAGGAGGGTAAGTTCCTCCTGCTTGTTGCCCATATTATAAGCATTTGTGTAGAGGCATTTGAGGCCTCCTGTGGGTTTGTGTACTGACCCCCTAGTCCCAGCGTTACCCTAGCCCCTCTCTCTTACCTGTTTGTTCGCTTCGCTCATTGGCTGGGCTGGGCTGTAGTTGTGGGTGCTGTTTGGTCTGGCAGTCTGATGTTTCCTCCGCCCTCATCTTCCCCTTCTCCCGACAAGTCTAGTTTAAAGCCCACTGGAGGAGGTCCACCAACCTAGAAGAGAACACACGCTTACCTTTAGGGGAAAGGTGGAGCCCGTCCCATCCCAGCATGTCTCTCGTCGTGATGTGCCAGTCGTGGCTGAGGAAGCCAAAGCCCTCCTCGAAGCACCATTCCTGTAGCTGCCAGTTGGTCTCCGCGATGCACATTTCATGCCATCTGCCTCGTCCACTCACTGGCAGGATAGAAGAGAAAACCACCTGTGCGCCCATCTCCCTCAGCACGCACCCCAGAGCATGGTAGTCCTCCATCAGGCAATCAGGGCTCCTCCTGGCCGCATTGTTAGTGCCCATATGGACTAGGACCATGGGGTAATAATCGGTGGGCTGGATTACGGTCCAGAGCATCCCTTTCACATCCTGAATCCTCGCTCCAGGTAGGCAGTATACCTCGCGTGCCAAGGGGTCCCGGCGACAGATGGGGCCCTCCGTACCTCTCAGGATGGAGTCACCAATGACGATCACGTGACGCTTCTTCCTCCTGGCCTTCTTGCCTCCTTCAGCTTGCATGGGACGCGGTGTGCGTGGAGTTGCCTCCTCCCTGGTTTCATCCTCTCCGTCCTCTTCCTCCAGGGCTGCCAGAGCTTCGTACCTGTTCTCCAGCCGGACTGTAGGAACTGGTGCTTCCGTGTCTCGAGCAGCCCTGGCACAGGAGGTGACCGTCTGCCACTTAGCAGTGGAGGGCTCATCTTGAGGTGCATCCTCCTTGGTCGTACAACCCTGCAGGGAAAGA
The DNA here is from genome assembly GCF_052110815.1 of Crocodylus siamensis. Classification (NCBI taxonomy): domain Eukaryota; kingdom Metazoa; phylum Chordata; order Crocodylia; family Crocodylidae; genus Crocodylus; species Crocodylus siamensis. The sequence continues at coordinate 43,743,360 of NC_143398.1, read as the reverse complement.
AAATAGCTATCAATTTCTTCCTCTGCCTCCCTGATTCCCCTCAGCCTGCTAACCTCCTCCTGGAGCTCCCTCACCTGCGCCTCCAGGGCCCTAAGGCGGGCGCCTGCAGGACAGGTGTGGGGGTCTCCAGTCCCTGCCCCCCCCAGGCCCTGCTGGGCAGCTCCCACAGGCCAGGGGGTTGGGGGATGCCAGCCCCCCTGTGGGGTCCGTCTGGGTGGAGGCCTCAGACAAGCCCTGGGAAAGCCATGCCCCCCAGGCAGGGGCCCTGGTAGCACTCCGTGTCAACACCATCGTAGGAGTTTCTAGCTGAGTTCGGGTCCTCTGGCCCGTGCTAACACGAGTTGGCCCCTGGGCCCCTCCTGCTCCCCCTCTGGCGCGAACGCCGGGGCAAACGCCGGTGCACCGTTACAGACAGCGCCTGTTTGCGCGCTCGGGAGTGCGGCTCCCTACCGGCTCAGCTAAGAGGGATCCGGGGGGCTTCCCCACCAGATCCAGCTCAGCTGCGTCGGCCCCTCTGCCCCACTTACCTTAGGGGGATCAGCTGCTGCTGCCCCCGCTGCTGCTCCGCTTGCCTCTGCTGCTTTCGCCTCCGCTCCGGGTCAGGTAAGGGGGCACACGTGTGTGTAAGACACACATGTGCCTGTGTCCTTCCTCTCCCTGCTGTTCCTAGCTCCCGAGTGCTGGAAGCTATGTCAAACCGCGGCTTTTAAAGGCTGCGGTTTGAATTTCCCGCCTCCGCTCTATCCGCCAATCAGGCGCTCCGGACTTACCGGAAGTGCCTACTGGCAATCCTGCCCCCCTGCTCTCCCTCACTGGGGGGACCCGGTGCCTTCCCGAGGGATACCCCCCGGGGGTGCTCCCTGGCTTGGGGGACAGTCCCCCCCAGCCCACCCTGTTTGTACGCTCTGTTCACGCAGCTCGGGAGCACGGCTCCCTACCGGCTCAGCTAAGAGGGATCCGGGGGCTTCCCTTCTGGATCCAGCTCAGCTGCGTCGGCCCCTCTGCCCCACTTACCTTAGGGGGATCAGCTGCTGCTGCCCCTGCTGCTGCTCCACTCACCTCTGCTGCTCTTGCCTCCGCTCCGGGTCAGGTAAGGGGGCACACGTGTGTGTAAGACACACGTGTGCCTGTGTCCTTCCTCTCCCCACTGCTCCTAGCTCCCGAGTTGTAGGTATTTCAGTGATTCCTCATTATAGTCTATGGCCAAATCTCCGAATCTCTCCAAATAATAGACTCATAGACATTCAGGCTGGAAGGGACCCCACAGGATCATTGAGTCCAGCCCCCTGCCCCAGGGGCAGGAAGTCAGCAGGGATCATATGACCCCAGCAAGATAAGCATCCAAATGTGTCTTGAAGGCATTCAAAGTGGGTGCGTAAACCACCACAGGCGGCAGTCTATTCCAACCTTGGGGACTCGGACAGTAAAGAAGTTCTTCCTTATGTCCAGCCTTAATATGTCGCAGTGGAGTTTGTGACCATTCAATTTTGTCATCCCTTGGGGCGCTCTAGTGAACAGACATTCCCCCAGGTCCTGGTGGACACTCCTGATAAACTTATAGGTGGCCACCAGATCAGCCCTGAGCCTGCGCTTTTCCAGGCTGAAGAACCCCATAGCTCTCAGCCTCTCATCATAAGGTCTGTTTTCCTGACCTCTGATCATGTGCGTGGCTCTCCTCTGCACCCTCTCAAGCTTCTCTGCATCCTTTTGAATTGTGGAGCCCAAAACTGGATGCAGTACTCCAGCTGTGGCCTCACCAAGGCCAAGTACAACAGGAGAATGACGTCCTGGGATTTGCTTGAGAAGCATCTATGCAAGCCAATGTTTTGCTCGCTTTACTAGCTGCAGCATCACATTGCAGGCTCATGTTCATCTTGTGGTCAGTCATGACCCCCAAGTCCCTTTCGTCTGTAATGCTAACCAGTGAAGCCTATAGACCTATAGGCATGCTGCAGGTTTTTCCTCCCCAGGTGGAGAACCTTGCATTTTTCAGTGTTAAACACCATCAGGTTCTCATCCACCCATTTCCTGAGCCTGTCAAGATCTGCCTGGATCACCCTCCTGTCCTCAGGTGTGGATGCTTTACCCCAAAGTTTAGTGTCATTGGCAGACTTGGCGAGCCCACTTCTGAGTCCAATGTCTACATCATTGATGAAGATGTTAAAAAGTATAGGCCCCAGGAGAGAGCTTTGTGGGACCCCACTGGTCACTGCGCACCACGATGATTGGCTACCGTCGACCGCCACCCTCTGGGTCCTACTGCAGAGCCAATTCCCCAGCAAGCACCAAATCTTCCAAAGCCAATTTGACCAAATCAATTTGGGACAGTGATCCAAGTCTCAAAATCGAATCACTGTCCTCCAAATCAGCCAAATCTGAATTGAGTACTTCCCTATTCACACAGGCCTAGTGGTCAGCCCCGGAGCCTGCTATACATTTGAGTAGATACCATCCTGTGACTGTCCCCCTCATAAGCCCCCCCATCATAGGAATGTTTCCCTCTCCACCACCCCAGTTTTGGTTGCAACTAATAGAGGATTCAGTAAATGTTTTCCAGACTTCATGACTGACTCACTGCAATTGACCATAAGGAGATAATAGTTATAAGCTCTGTTATAACCGAATAAGAATGGGCTTAGGAATTTTCCAGCTATTTTAGTTGGTCTAATAAAAGATACAGAATTTACCCAAAGAACCTTGTCTGGAAATTGTAATGGAATTCTTGAGCTTTATCTCATTTTTTTGAAGATTTAATTTACTATCTTTAGAAAGTCACAGTCAATTTGTAGTTGGTCAAGGAGTATTGACAGGTGAATGTTACATTTATATAAACTTTCATTTACACTGAACTAATTTGTTCCTATGACAAACTGACTGTGATGAAGTTATCCAGTTGAACAATGTTACATATGAAGTACAAGGCAAAGTAACAAAATACCATAACCCCCATGTGGTTCCACAGAAAAATTAAGCGCTTTCATGGTGTACCAATACTGCATGAAAACTTGTAAATAGCTTCTTACTGTATTTTCAAAAGGTTGGATTGTATAGGGCATGGTAAGTGCAGAAAGATGGTTTCATATATGCAGTTTTTTATTAAAATATTGCATCTTTGCAGAGGTAAATAAAGCTAACTTTTAAGGGACAATTGCCTGTCACCTTATTTCAGTATTTTGGGGCAACCTTGAAACCTCAAAAAATGCAACAATTCCTACCTATGGTATAGGGAAATGTTCCCGTGCATAATTCTCTAAGAGCAACCAGAACTCTAATTTGTTTACACCAGTTTGTAAACATAGTGCAGCATCATGTTCATATAATAGGCAAAAACATCACATCTTACTGGGCTGAGGACTAGACAGTAGCCAGTATGCATCTCTTGTATTCCTATGTGTGGTGACCAGAGGCAATAAAGCTAGACAGCAAGAGTCTGGTATTCCTCTGGGCTCTAACTTCCTAAAATAGGTGAAGACTGGGGCATGACCCTAAGTATATGTGCATCAACAGGTGGCCTGACAGGGCATAGAGGGGATTCCACAATCCACCCTCTCCTGTGGAGCTACTGTTATGACATATATCCTTAGAAGCTCAGATTTAATGAGGAACCATATAGCAAACTTCAGAATAACCCTTCTACATCCCACTGTAGTGTACCATATTATCTAATGACTGGTTTCAACCCTGAGTGAAGACAAAAGAATATAGAATTGTAAAAGTCTAGGGTAAAGTCTTGTTTTATGAAATATATTGACAAAGTAAGAATAGTTGACCTTTTAACACTGAATACCTCATTTAGTGTCTAAATCAAGTATTTTTGCTATCAGAAACAAATATTCAAATTGAGTAATGAGTTTGGGGGGGAATTTTCTCTCTCTCTTTCTCTCTCTCTCTCTCTCTCTCTATCTATATATATATCAGCATGCTAATTAATAATGATTAATTACTTTGGGGGGGAAATGATCATATCAATGTTTCTAGTGATGACTTGGAGTGAAACCAAGAGAAATAATAATAAATGACAGAAAATGCATTAACAGATAATATGGTACAATGCTTTCTCCATGCTTTGTATAAACCCATTATCTTCATCTGTACTACTGTGTCTGTTTATCACATTCTGAGGAAATAATTTTTAATAAACAGCTGCAATATGTGTATGTCTGTGTGCCACAAATATTTCTAAGCCTATAAAACACTTCGGCATGTTTGTACTTGTTTAGGTGAGTACAAGAAAGCAGATAATTCTGTCATCTTCCAGTCTGTTTTGTGAGTAGACCAGCCAACTGATTAAAACACTGCTGAGGAGCTCTTCAGTGCACAATAGATGAAAGGGGGACAGTACAGCCCTAATTCTGAGCTGGAGCTTAATTTTTTTTTTAATCAAAATTAGTGAAAGGTTTGCCTATTATTTTCATTTGGCGCAGGACTGGCCCCCCTGTGCAACTGGATTGTGTTGACCTGTGTGAATGTACAATACAACTGGGAAATGACATAGAGAGGAACCAGCCATGTGCTTGATACATGAGATGTGGCAAGGTTCTGAAAAGGGTTGAAGAGCCCCAATGCAAGGCTAGCATTAATGAAACATGTTATAGCCTTTAAAAAAAAAAATCTATTCCAGAGCAGGAAAAAAATTTTGGTTGAAAGCACCAAGATTTTTCTTCTGCCTTGGTGGGAGATGAACACTGTTTTCTCATCTTTCCCAAGTTGCACTGTATCTTAAAACAGAATTAGTCCTTGTGTGATGGGGAATATCCCTAACAGTTGCCACTCAAGTCAAAGGTAAAATTACCATTGGTTTACAAAGGTAGATTTAAGCCATCAGGGTGAGATCCATAAACAAACTAGGGCGCACCGATACATCAATCCCATTTTGGATCAGCACTGTTATAAGGCAAATAGACAGTATCGGCAATCAGATATTTTTGCCTGATGTGGCCAATAATGCTGCTGATGAATGCTGCGTGCATGAGCGCAACTGCAGCGCAGCACGCAGGCGGCCTGAAGCGCAACCTGGCAGTGTGGAGAGCAGCATCAGGCTGGTAAGTCTGTTGTGGGGGAAGGTACAGGGTGAGGGAAGGGGTGCCGGGGAGCAAACCAAGGCCCCCACAGTGGGGAGGGAATGGGGCCAGGGCAGATGCTGCACGGGCAGGGCAGGGCACAGCCACAATTCTGATACCACCCACCCTGAGCTTTGCCCAACCCAGTCCCACCAGCAGGAAGAGACTGGTGCAGCCCCACCCTGCCCCTGCCATCAGTATTGGCTCAAAAAAATCTCTATTGGTACACCCTAAAACAAACAAATGAGGGACAAGTAGAAAAGGATTTGCATGCCTAAATTATGGCACTACAGGCAGACTAAAATAGGGCAGTCTGAAATCTCTGTTAAGTGCTTCCTAACTTTGGAAGACCTAAACTACAGATACATATTTAGTTTGACCTTAAAGTCTCTGAGGTGGAAAAAATGCTGCTTCCAAGCATGTCCAAAACTGCCTCAGTCTCAATAGTGTGGAACAGTTTGGATAAGTACAGAGTCAAAAAGGCTGAATCAATTTAATCTTCTCAGGTTAGTATAAACTGCATAGATTGAACTAATCACATCTAAAATAGGGTGGGTTCCAGATACTAAGCAATTCTACATTCATCTTCCCTTGGAGTCTCTATCTGCTATGCATTCTCAGCAGACTGGGCTCCACACTCAAGGCAGCTGCAGCCATCACATTCTTTGAAAGTATAGCCAGAAGAATTGGTAGTGTTCTTCTTTCATAAAACAACCTAGCAGTTTAGAGTACTCATCTCTCTAAGATTGCCTTTCTCAAACCTCCCAGAGTTCAAATCTAGGAATTGTTAATGAGAACCATCAAAATGAATTCAGGTTTTGAGATGGTGCAGAGAAGTGGCACACTTTTAGTCTGCAACTTGTACTGTTACTACTAGCAGTTATTGCTGTGAATGATCCTATGAGGTAATTTGTGTGAGGTATACTCACAGGGAGAGCCCTATGATAGCTGTGATTGTAAATGTTTATGTTAACATTGAGGTATGATCTCAGTGGTGACAAATATGAGAAATAAACTCCCCAAAGGCCAGTTAGATGTGCCCACTGAGGTCTTGGTTGTAGTAGTTTTATGACATAAAGTTTATAGTGTTGTTTATAATACATAGTAATAAAACTGCAGTGCTGAGGTGCATGTAGAAAAAAGTCTTTTATTTGTGCGGGTGGAGAAAGTTTTTTAATATAAATGATAAAATATAATTTATTCATTTATATTTTACTAGTAGTTAATCTGTATCTTTCCATACTTTCTTCTGATTACTGAAGACATTTTAGCAATTCTCCTTGATTTGTCTGTGGAACATCATTTAAATGATGTGCAACGATCTGAAGCAGGTCACTATTTGGCCCACTGAGTTTGAAAAAGTCCAGTTCTGTTCTGGTTCATCTCCTCCCCACTTTATTTTGTACTGAGTTCATAAAATGAAATTCATATTTAAAATAATGGGTACGGTTCAAATAACTTGAGAGCAGTTGTGTTTTCTTATACCAAGGTCAAATTTATTCATAACTCATGTTTTTCCCTTAATTTATATGTCAGTATAAATAGAAACTCATATTATTTAGCAGAAGGGAAGCTGAAAAGTGGATGGGTGGTCTTATGAGCAAAAGTTATAGAAAAAGACTGCTTTTTTTTTGCTTTGTTTTCAAACTTGCTGCACTGTAATATTTTTCTACCGTAAAATGAAACTTTTTTTACTGGGTATAACAGGCACAAATGCAACATTTTTAATTTTACATACCCAGATGTGCTGCCAAGTCTTATTTAAATGTATGTGATAATCTTTAGCTGGTATTATACAGAATACAAATCGAGAATGAGGGTTGTATTTTTAAATCAGTTTTAATTCATAGTATTCCTCATGGGTAATGTTACAATAGGTTAAATAAAGAAAATGCTTCTAATACTTCAGTATTTAATAATATCTGTTTTGAAATTAACCTGGTCATACTTTTTAAACCAAAAAAGTCAATTAAATTTCAGTCCATTACTAAAAATACATTTTAAATGTAAAATAGTGAAAAGAGGTGGCTACACTTACATTGTTTTCATTCAGAATGTAAAATGAAGATATGGTGCTGTACTTGTGTATACAGCATAAACATGATTCATCTTCCTCTGCATGGTAATGTATATACTGTTGCCTAATATGAAGCTATGTAGAAGAACAGTGTGTAAAATTTTCAGGAATCCATAAGAGACGTACACATTTAAATCCCAATTTCAAAAGTAACCAAGGTAAGTAGGAAAGGAAGATCCACTGACTTTTTACTAAGATGATATGAAAAATGGGAGTTGGCATTTTAAAGATTTTACTAGTGATGTTTAGAAAAAATAAATAAAACAGCTGTCATTCCAGCTGTTGAAGGATACTTGAAAATACAAAATACTCTAGAAGGGATTTGTAGAGAATTCTTGCTAACAGTCATTTACATATTGTTTGCATGTTAAGGTCTGATTCCTCTCTGACTTGCACAAATGTAAATAAGAAATCATTACAAACAGATTACACTGGTATAAAAATGGTGAAAATGAAAAGAATCGAGATTTTTTTTTTTTGTCTTTAGCAGGTGTAACACAAGCAGTCAAATTATATAGGGAAAAGCATTTTATACAGCAACAGAAGGTTTTAACCAATCTATTTGTTTCTGAAGTTGAACATCTTTCTTAGGATATATGTAGGTTGGTATGTTTTTTGTTAATGTAGTTTTCCTACATGTGGAAAAATACTAGACATGGGGTTGTCAACCAGGGGTGCGCATAACCCTGGGGGTACTTGGGAAGTTCCTAGAGGGGTATGTGGTGGCAGTGCAGAGAAGCAGAGATACTTGGGAAGTGGTGCCACAGGGGGTGGGGTCGCTGCCGTGTGCCGCTTCCCTGTGCCCAGGTACCCCCACTTATCTGTCGCCCATGGGTGGCACAAGTGGGGGGCTAACGGGGCTCAATCGCCCCAAACACAAGTCAGTGGTAGGGCCACAAGGCAGCATGGCTCTGGGCTTCCCATGACTGCAGTAAGGGGTAGGGAGCAGTGCGTGCAGTGGTGATGGAGTTGGTCTAGGGGGCTGGGGCTGTGGCAGGCACTCAGGGCAGGGCACAGGATTGGGCTATGAGTGGCTCATCCAGAGGGCATGACTCCTGCTGCTACACATGCCCCAGGAGGCATGGGGGGCATGTGCCCCCTGATCTGTGCAGAGCTGGGGCTGGGGCTGCACTAGGCTCTTCCCGGCAGGGTGAGGGGGCAGACTGCACTGGAGAGGGCTGCAGCCACCCCAAGATATGCTGTAGGCCACCTGACCCCACCACGTCCTCATGGGATGCGTGCAGTTACTGGAGCCACCACCCCTCTCTGTGCCCCCCCAGATGAGCTGCGGCTCTGTCCTGCACTTTTACTGTGCAGAACCTGGTGGGGTAGGCATGGGAGTCCCAGGGGTTCTGTCCCCTCCAGCCCAGTGGTGCAGCCAAGGCTGGCCCTGGGCAGTGCGGGGCCAGAGCAGAGGGGCATCTGGAGCCGGGGTGGAGCTGGGAGCAACAGATTTGTTGGTGTGGGGGGTGCTAGCACCGGGCAATTACTCTGGGCATGGGAAGGGTGCAGCGGGCTGTGGCCTGACCCTTGGCCAGGCTCAGCTCAGCTCCCTCCCTATCCCTACTGAGTCTCAGGCCCAGCCCCCTCTCCCCCTCACAGCCCTTTCTCCTCCCCCACAGACTTTCCCACGGCCAGCTGGGCAGTGGGAGGGGGTGGGGATGCTGATGTCATCACTCCCCTGCCCCCGTTGCCCGGCCAGAAGAGGGTATAGTCCAGAAGAGATACCCACAGAAGGGTTTCACTCCTTAAAAAAGGTTGAAAACCCCTGCACTAGACATCCTTTTGCTAAGTATTCATTGTTAAACATCTTGTCTGTGTCTAGTTGTGCCGAGGTAAGCACCTGCAGTGGCACAAACTTGTGCTGCTACTTCTATGTGGCAGCATACCCCTGCATGTGTGCTTTGTTGTGGGACACTGTATCCCACTTTGGGCAAACTGCTTTTGCCCAGTTCCTCCTGGCTTGTGGCATGCTGAAGCAAATAAGGCAAAAATTTGCAGTGTGGGGCAGGCACATCTTAACGTTCTACAGCTGCAGTTTGTAGTGCCACAAACCACACATGCCTGCATATGGGGATGCGCCCCATGTGTCTGCGTACTTTTCAGAGTAGTTGCACATCAGTTTTGGCTCCATCTCCCTGCCTAATTTTGGTTACTTTGCCCTGTGGCCCAATTCTTGGTCATATAGTTATCTTGATATATAAGGCAGTAGCATAACTAGAGTTGGGTGACCAGGGCAGGAGCCACATGTGGTGACTGATGCGGGTGCTGAGCAGGAGGTATTACTATGAGGAAGGCATGTGCCCAGCTCACAGATATTAGGTTAACTGTCTCACAGTTGCTGCCAAATTTAGGCTTCCACAGGATCATCCTATATGCAGTTCTTTGGCAGCTGAGAACAGATTAATTTTGCAGTGGTTGGGGAGTGAGGCTGATGGTTTGGGGAATCATGGTCCTGCTCCGCATAGCTGGTGCTTCCAGCCCCCTCTTCATGAGCCTATCATGTGCCAGGTAAGACTCTGCTGGGCACAACCCCTTACCCACCCCCACCTGGTTCTGCCCAGGATGCGAAAATAGGTAACTGCATCTCTGATATGATACACAGTTTGCTTTCTGTAACACTCTGCAACTGATATGCTCACATTACTGTTTGATTTGAGCCCCTTTTACAGTTCTAAGTAAAAGGATTAGGAATTTCATGTTTTCATTTATATGTATAGATGATTATAAAAGGGTAATAGTATATAATGTACAAAATGCTTGCAGCAATTGCACTGTTAGATCAGAGATATCACAAAGATGAATCTACTTGACTTTGTGAGTGACATAGAAGCTACCCATTTAAACATTTATGGCCAAATCTTTTGCTTATGTATATTGATATAGCTCCATTCGCTTAATGGATTTTTGCCACTTTATATTAGCTGAGGTTCTGGCCTGATGTGTGTGGGGTCTACGTCCATATGAAATAGTTTGCCCAACATTTGCATGAGCACCATAGCATGTAAATGTAAGTGTAGATAGCAAGGGTACCACATGAGACAACAGGATTCTTTCAGAGAAAGATTTTAGGACTATAAATATTTTCCCTTGGTTCTTTTACATGACTTCTGGAATGCTGAGGGATCCTATAATTTTTCTTGATTTACCCACACAGGTCTGATCCTCCTCCCATTAAACTTTAATGACTTTAATAAGATCTATGCCAATTACTATGCCTCTAGGCTAGGGACAGACATTATGCATAATGTCTAAGTGATCATAATGTTTAAGTGATCACAAGCTGCTTTAAATCTGTAACAGAACAGATGTTCAGTGCACATAAACTGGTTTAAAAATGGCTGAAACTAGTTTGAGATAAACCTGGTTGAATGTAGTATCAAACTTAATTGATTTGGGTCACACTGGTTTATGCAATGTCTGTCCCAGACCCCTTGCTGGTTTAAGATAAATCAGACTCCCTCAGCATCCTGGCATGCTTTGTTTTCTTAATAGGTTGATAAACACTGAGTTAGGGGTGATAAACATTCCCTACTAGGCTGCTCAGGAGGAGGGAGAACCCCTCTCTAATCATAGTGTCCTGCCAGGGCCTGGTCTTACCCCTCAGCTCAGGATTGTGCAGGAGTAGGGATGGTTGCTGTAGTACTCGTGGCTTCTAGCCTGAGCCACTGCACGCATGTGCCTGCATTTTTTTAAGTCCAGAGAGGATGTTTGTGCAGTTACAAACTGGTTTAGACTAGCCAGGTTAGACTAACCTGCAAAGATTGAATCAATTCAGGCTCAGGCTTTTTGAGTATCTGTCCCTAGCTCCAGTGCTCTATAGCCATCCATATATCCAAGGGTGTCTTGCCTTTAGAATCTGTCCTTGTTGCTCCTGAATTTGACTTGGCCTAAGGGAAAATGTTGAGTGATCCAAACATTCTCACAATCCAGATGCATTTAATTTTTAGTTCATAAAATGTGAACTAAAATTAATAATGAATTTTTATGCAGCATTAAGAGAACATCAGCACCAACTTTCTTTATTTTTGGAACACTGCCTAAAGACAAAAATATATATATTTTCTGAATATATCCTGATTTCTGTAAGGAAAAGTTTGTAGTCACAGAGTCTCACAGGTATAGGGTGAGATTTGTGATCTCCTGCTGGGACTCTGGAGGTCTCTTCCAGCCCTGCTTTTCTCTGATTCTGTGAAGCTGCAACTTTGGAACAGAAGGAGCTAAGATAACTTTTTAAGTTACTTTTTGCTTTTTGCTTGTAGGAGCTGGAGGGCCCTTCAGCATAATTTAGACAACCTTCATGGCCTCTATCTCTGCAGTATCTAACATCCTGTATCTCCAACCTAATGTACACCACCTGTTACAAGCATCATCTCCCACATATGCCTTATATCAAACTTTGGGAGGGGTTTCTAGATGAGGCTGGCTGCCTCAGATCCTGTGCTGGGGATATTCCTCTAATTAGATATGAGTTTGAAATGACATTTATGCAACTTTGACTTCCTTTAACAGGCGTGAAGTGGTGAAGCTTGAGAATCCCTCCCTTAGACTTTTTATCTGTATAAACATTCATTACTTATTTTGAACTTTAATTTATAAAAATTCTGTTTTTAAGTGTTTTCTTACATAGAGATAAATTAGAAATAATTTTTCTAGCATTTCTTCCTAGTGGAGCTACAGTATAAAGCTGGTATAAATGAGAAAAGAGTCTAACTTGTGAAAAGTATCTGTTGGATTTTGTTACTGTCCATCCTACCCTTTAACCAGAAGAACTTATTCCTTCATTTGCTCTTCATGTCTGAGGACTGAAACATGAGCCTAGGTCAGCAACATCAAAGTCGATTTAGTAGTTATTCTAGTCAATGTAGTTTCTTGCAGAAAATATCCCTGAAGTTATGCATCTGTGGGAATGGAATATGAACCACTGAAATATGCAGTAATTAATTAAATTAAAGAAAACCAGTTTCATAGCCTCCTAAAGAAAAGTTTGGCTATAAAGAAATGTGAGCATAGGGAAGAAAATAATTATTTTTTATTCCTAATGAACTTTCATAAAAGGTAGTCTATGCATCTAGTGAACACATGATCCTGTAACACATCTGACTCAGTGCATGAATAAATCAATAAGCTGTGGAAGCGTGTTTTTAGCAGCTTCTTGTAAACAACTATGCACAGAAAGACATTAAGTTGTTTTGCTTCATATTTTTAAACATTCAGCAGTAGAGTCAAACTATTTTAAATACTAAATGAAATACAGTAATATTGTTGTCACAAAAGCCACATTGGTGTCTAATCCCTTTTAATAGTCTTTTCTCCTTTTTTTGCTTTCAGTTCAATCTAATTACTTTAAACGGTGCTACCACACAGATGCCTACATCCATATAGCCAGTAGTAATGTCAGTGCTGGTTTATTAACTTTTAAACCAAAGTAAATCATACCAAAACACCCCACTCCCATTTCAATAATACGTTGTCAGCTGGTCAATATCAAATGTATACACAAAACTTTATGTAAAGAATTTTTCCCACAATAGCATTACAATAGTCTCACAAAGGAAAAAAGCCTGTTAGATCGCTCTCTCTCTCTCTCTCTCTCTCTTTCATACTTTCTCTCCCTTCTGTCCTCTCTCCTTCTGTCATGATGTATGTTACTGTGCCATCACTTCCTACCTCAGGTGCAGTTCTATATTTTTTACTTATCTTTTTAAAAATGTTAATGCTAAAAGTCAGTAAGAAATGAGAAAAACGGTGAAATAGTGTTCATTACAAATGTGGGAAAGTATATTGTTCAATAAGTCAGTTTTCTGTGAACATATTGTTGAGAGCACAATAGGAGAATAGGAAAGTAAAGAGGTGTATGAACACAAAAAGTCCTCTGCCATTTATACAGACTTCCCACAAGTTTTGCAGATTATAAAAGTGTGCAGTGCATCAAAAATTGAATCCTGCTTCTTTTTTGTTGTTCATTGAAGCTATCACTCCTTGTCCATCAGATCTCCATGTGGAATTTATAAAGTGGTGGTACACTCTCACGCCCAAATCCTGCTTCATTAGCATATGAATTCCCAACAGATTGTTTGAAGCAACAATTAAGAGAATAATGGGTAAAGGAAACTAGAGAGAGCAACTAACACCTGGAAATCGAGTCTTAAACAGCTTTCCTTTATGTGATTATTAAAGAAACAGGAACAAATGCACATTCATACAGAAAAAGTGCTAGTACATAAAGCATCACTTGCCAGTGATTTCAGTTACACAAATAGCTCTCACAAATAGCTAATTATACCAATAGCTCTTTGAATTACACAGATAACTTACTCCTTTGCACCTCACAAGTCTGATCCTGTTGATGTTATGCACACAAAACTCCTATTGACCATCATGGATGTTACACTTGCATAAGTTAAAAAAAAAAGTAAAGAAGTTACTCATGTGGATGAGACAGCTAGCCTAGTGAAATCAGCAAAATGCTTCTACTGAAAAGAAGCAACTAAAAATATTGTTGTGTATGTAAATAGTCTCCCAGTAAACTAAAATGGTAATGTCCTATAATCAAAATCATTTGGTGGTTTTCTTTCAGTAATTTAAAAAATGAGAAATGTATCCTAATGAGAGACTTTTTCTCTTAAAGTTCTATTTATTGCATACTATGAGCAGAATTATACAGCATCCAACAGTATTTTGTTAAAGGATATGTTCCCTTAGGTTGTGAACAATGTTAAATGAAGTTAAAGTAAGATTATGAGCATGAAAAGTCTATATTTAACTATTTAAAATTAATAAAAGGGGCAAAGTCATGCTTTTGGTTATGTCTGAACACAACGATAGTTACTGGAATAGTGTGGGCCTTAGTAAGAGCAAGACTGAGTTTGAGTGTATTTAATAGCAGAATTTAGCCTAGTCCCCTGGCATATGTTCATTAATGGCACAGTGGGATCTGATCCCAACAATTATGCCTCCTGCCATGACACATGTGCATGGCAGGTGGCATAATTTTAGATCAGATCCCAGTTGCACCATTACTACTTGCCAGTGTAAAGAGAGCCTGGGACAATAATTCCAGACTCACCCTGCACTAGCAAGTCCAAAGTTAGGTGCCATGTAGGGCCAACAATCAGCTGTCATCACCAAACTTTGGACAGGCCAGGGTCTAGATCTTCTGTGGCTTTCAGGGCAGACAGTCAGCCAATTGTTGGCCCTGGCCACATTAAATTTAAAGTGTCAAACAAACCAGCCATAAAAATGTTTGCCATTATACCTGGAACATGTTCATGGCTCATTTTCCATTTATATGCCTTAAATTGGGTGCATGTGTAGCACCCTGCCCATCTATGCCAGTATTAACATGTTAATCACTGAATAAATATAAAGTGTAGAGGGGGCCCTAAATGCATCAATAAAGAGTTTGTAGTTTATTGTTTTTTCTAGAGAAAAACCATGGCATAAAAAACATTATTATTCAGCATTCTCCCTCATTCATTAAAAAATATTGCTCAAATGACATTTCAGAAAGTATTGTCCTCTACCAGTAAATTAAGTCACTAATCAGATGTTGAGCAGCAAAGGTCTTTGGATAAAGTCTTAGTTCCATTGAAGGCAGTGGAAGACTCCCATTCACCTATGTGAGGCCCCGAAATATTTTGATAGAGAGCAAAAAATATATTTTCTGTAAATGAGAAGTCTGGTACTAGTTGCTTTACTTTTTAAAAACTGGAAATTTAGATATGATGGAGGTTGAAAAGATGGAGAGAAAATGGACATGGGGTAGGAAAAAGAAATCTAGACGCAATGAAGTTTTGAATGAAGAAACCTGTGTGTTTTCCTATTTGTTAGTGTGTATTAGTAAACTAAAATGCCTTGGTAAGTTATGGGTATACAACTGAGCAACAAACCATATTCAAATAAGAATAACAAACACAATTTCATAGTCCTTAATTTCTATTTGTGTGTGTGTGTGTGTGTGTGTGTGTGTGTGTGTGTGTACACACTCTGTAATATCAATGGTATTTTATTCTACTATCCTGCATTTATTGTTCACAATCCAAAATAATAGTTGAATTAGAATAATGCATATATATTTTAAATTATGAATAATTGTTCATGGGTTCATCTGTTATTACTTGTTACTTGATATCTTTCTGATTTTGGTTTGTATTTTTTGCAGATTTGGTTTATGGATACTATAGACAGCAGCGAAAATTGACTGAGGAGATTGATTGGTCCTATACAGGTAAGTGCACTATCTGACTCAAGAAAAACAATTTTGATTATAACTGTTATCCTTGTATAAAATTGTGCTGAGTCTTAAATACACCAAGGATAAAATTTAGTCTGAAAAGTGTTAGATACAAGTATTCATTCTGCTATTATTTTCTTTGCATTTATTATCTTTGAAAAGATAAAATCCCAATAAAATCAAGTTATTTCAGGATGTCTAAACTTTATGTATTTAATAGGAATACTCACTTTTTGAATGGTAAACACCTCTATTGCTAGGTTCTCTCCCTCCACCTTAATATTATACATTAGGCTGCTGATACATTTTACATCTTTCTCTCTATCTCTCTCTCTCGATAGATATAGATCTACCTGTCTATGTTTATATATAGGCCTATAGAGGTGTATGAGTCTCTAGATATCTATAGATATATATGGCTGGTTTCTATCCAACTTTAATTTGAACATGTAGCAGGTCTCTTAGGGACACAGAAGAGACAGGAGCAAGGATTGGTCCAAGACCCAGTGATAGGATACTTACATGTATCAGCTCTGTGTCTGCTGCTGGACCTTGGTAGGTTTTAATTTCCAAATAACTTGTTGCGTCTATACAAGTCATTAATGCAGTTTAGGTAATGCATATTAAATTTTGTACCTTCATTGTGAGGTACTAGAAAAAGGTGCATTAGTCTATTTTAATGTACATTAGTTAAAGAGCATGGGTTTTTGTGATGCTTTATAATGTGCATCAGAATAGGCCAATGTGCATTAAACCACATGTGTATACATGCCCACTGAGTGTCTTTTCTACATCAGTTTCAAAATCAGCGGTCAGAGAAAACTTTGGTGACCCTTGGGATTTACACACTTGAATTTTTATGAGTTCTGCCTAAGAATATATTGAGCATGGAACTTAAGGATTTGGCTTCATAGATCTGGCAATAAAGGACAGTGTGCTTTCAGACATATTGAAATGCTAATTTTATTCTATAATATTAATTACATATTAATCCAGGGTGGGCAATTATTTCAGGTAGAGGGTCGCTTACCCAGTTTTGACAGGCTGTCAAGGGCCACATGGGTAGCCCTGCCCCTTGACAGGTGCCCCGCCCCCTGGTCACTGTCTTGGGACCAATGTCCCAATGTCTTGGGACCAGTATCCCAGGACCAGCACTGGTGGGGCCTAGAGTGGGGCACGGGTTGGCAGGGGTATGTGGAGCCGGGCTGGGCTGCACCAGCAGGGAAAGAAGGGAGCTGGTCCGGCTACATAGAGCCCCTGCCAGCTGGAACCCGCCAGCACTGGCCTCGTGCTCCCACTGGCTCCCGCACCTGCTCACTACCAGTGACCCACAGCCCCGTGGTACAGGTGGGGAGCAGTGCACAGGGCCAACTCCCTGCTCACTGGCAGGGAAGTAGCTGGTGTTGAGTGAGGGGAAAAGCGTCCCCTCCCCTACCCCACGGCTGGCGCTCCCTGCTGCAGGCACTCGCAGCCCACATGGAGCTGTCTGGAGCAGGCACAGTCAGCCCCACACAGGCTGCAAGAGGCTACAGCGCAGGGTGCTGGGTATGGTGCAGGCAAGGGACTGCTTTTCCCCATGCTCAGCACCAGCTTGTAACCTGCTGCCAGCCTGGGCCCCACGCCGGCTCCGGGCTCACCCATCGGGGCTGCACATGGCGACAGCAGCTGCAGCCCCGCCGCTTGCCGCGCCAAGCAGCGTTGGCTGCTGCTGCCTCCCTGGAGCTCACGAGCTGGGTAGCCCAAAGGCAGTGGTGGCACGGCAAGCAGGGGGGCTATAGCTGCTGTCGCCATGCGCAACCCTGACGGGCAAACCAGAGCTATGCAGGGCCCAGACTGGCTGCAGGGCTGGGTTACAAGGTGGTGCTGAGCACTGGGGGGGGGAAGCGGCCCCTCCCTGCCCTGTGGCCAGCACCCCATGCTGCAGCCTCTCACAGCCCGCCTGGGGCTGCCTGTGCCTTCTCTGGATAGCCCTGGGTGGGCTGCAAGTTGCTGCAGCAAGGAGTGCCGGGCACGGGGCAGCTTTTCGCCCCCTACATTCAGCTTTTTTCCTGGCCACTTTTCCCCGTGGTCGTTCCCTGCCTGGGGTCCTCCCCTGCCCTCCCCACCCCCCTTACTTGAGTTTCCAGCCAGGACTGCCACATGCTTCCAGGCCAGAAGCTTGGGCTGGGGCTTCTGGTTGGGGGGTGGTGCCGGGCGGGTCCTGTTGTTGCGGGAGCCTGCCAGGCTTCCCCTCGGTCCTACTGCCCGTGGTTCCTGTCATGTTTGACAGGTGCCAAGAGCAGATAAATTTTAATTTTATAAATATTTAGGGGCCCCGCGGGCCAGATAGAATGGATTTGCAGGCTGGATGCGGCCCACAGTCCATATTTTGCCCACCCCTGTATTAACCCATACCCAATAAAAATATTTCAAAGATTTCATAGATTTCATAGACATTAGGGCTGGAAGGGACCTCGGGAGATCACCGAGTCCAGCCCCCTGCCCAAAGGGCAGGAAGTCAGCTGGGGTCATAGGATCCCAGCAAGATAAGCATCCAATTTACTCTTCAAGGTGTTCAATGTAGGTGCTTGAACCACCTCCGCTGGCAGACTGTTCCAGACCTTGGGGGCTCGGACAGTAAAGAAATTCTTCCTTATGTCCAGCCTGAAACGGTCTTGCAGGAGTTTGTGACCATTCGACCTCGTCATCCCTTGGGGCGCTCTGGTGAACAAACGTTCCCCCAGATCCTGGTGGTCACCCCTGATAAACTTACAGGTGGCCATCAGATCACCCCTGAGCCTGTGCTTTTCCAGGCTAAAGAGTCCCGTGGCTCTCAGCCTGTCATCGTAAGATCTGTTTTCCTGACCTCTGATCATGCGCGTGGCTCTCCTCTGGACTCTCTCAAGCTTCTCCACATCCTTTTTGAATTGTGGAGCCCAAAACTGGACGCAGTACTCCAGCTGCGGCCTCACCAAGGCCGAGTACAAGGGGAGAATGACGTCCCGGGATTTGCTCGAGAAGCATCTATGGATGCACGCCAGCACTTTGGTCGCTTTACTAGCCGCAGCATCGCATTGCAGGCTCATGTTCATCTTGTGGTCAATGATGACCCCCAAGTCTTTTTCTTCTGTAGTGCTAACCAACGTAGCACTGCCGAGCCTATAAGGGTGCTGCAGGTTTTTCCTCCCAAGGTGGAGAACCTTGCATTTTTCGGTGTTAAACACCATGAGGTTCTCATCTGCCCATTTGCTGAGCTTGTCCAGGTCAGCCTGGATCACCCGCCTATCTTCTGGCGTGGATGCTTTGCCCCAAAGTTTGGTGTCATCGGCGAACTTGGCCAGTCCACTCCTGACTCCAATGTCCACATCATTAATGAAGATGTTGAACAGTATGGGTCCCAGGACAGAGCCTTGAGGGACCCCACTGGTCACAGGGCACCATGATGAGTGACTGCCATCAATCACAACCCTCTGGGTCCAACCACGAAGCCAATTTCCCAGCCAGCGGATCGTGGTGGAGCCAAGGCCACAACTGGGCAGTTTGGCCAAGAGGTGAACATGGGATACCAGATCAAAAGCTTTTTTGAAGTCAAGATATATGACATCAATCTCTTCTCCCTTGTCCAGGTGATAGGTCACCTGGTCATAGAAGGAAATGAGATTGGTCAAACAAGACCTACCCACAACAAACCCGTGCTGGCTGTCCCTTAGAATGTTAGCCTGGGCCAGTCCCTCAAGGATGGCCTCCTTAATAAACTTTTCTAAGATCTTCCCCAGGATAGAAGTCAGGCTAATGGGCCTGTAGTTAGCCAGATCCACTCTCCTCCCTTTCTTGAAGATCGGCACCACATTGGCCTTCTTCCAGTCTTCGGGCACTACACCAGAGCGCCAGGAGTTTTCAAAGACCCGTGCCAGGGGCTGGGCTATGACGCTCGCCAGCTCCTTGAGTACCCTGGGGTGCAGGTTGTCAGGGCCACCTGACTTGAAGGTATCCAGCTTCTCAAGGTGTTCCTTCATGAGGTCAGCATTGATGGAGGGTAGGGGATTCCCCTCACCCAGATTTCCCTGTCCCATAGCAGGCATGGGCATCCCATGTGATTGATGAAAGACTGATTCAAAGTACCTATTTAATAGGTTGGCTTTTTCCTGGCCGTCAGTTGTCAGTTGCCCCATCTGGTTTAGCAGGGGTCCAACATCGCCCTTGCTTTTCCTCTGGCTCCCCAAATACCTGAAAAAGGACTTTTTGTTGTCCTTGATGCCTGAAGCTAGTTGGAGTTCAGTTGCAGCCTTGGCTTTCCTGGTTTGGTCCCTGCAGGACCGGACCAGCGCGGAGTAATCCTCCTTGGAGGTGAATCCCGTCCTCCATCCTTTGTAGGCTTTCCTTTTTAGCCACAGTAGGTCCGCTAGGTCTCTGGAGAGCCAGGAGGGGCTGCTGTGCCTTCTTGCTGCCTTTCCTCCGTGTTGGAATAGATTTAGCTTGTGCACTGAGGATCGCTTCCTTGAGAAGCAACCACTCTTCTTGAACTCCCATCTCCCTGGGGTCATGGTCCCTGAGGGCCTGACCGACTAGCCTCTTGAGCTTGTCAAAGTCGGCTTTTCTGAAGTCAAGGACTTCTGTGTTGCTGACTGATTTGCCAGCTTTACGGCGGATGGTGAAGGTGATCAGCTCGTGGTCGCTGTCACCCAACTTCCCACCAATCACTAGGTCGCCGATTAGATCATCCCCCGTAGCCAGTACCAGGTCAAGCAGCACTTTGCCTCTCGTTGGCCCATAGACTTCTTGGGTCAGGTAGAGGTCATCCACGCACGAGAGAAAGCTTTGCGCTGGCTCAGATTTAGCTGAGTGATCTTCCCACGAGATGTCCGGGTAATTGAAGTCACCCATGACAACCAAGGTCCTGGAGCAAGCGGCCTCAGTCAGTTCATGGGCGAACTCCTGGTCAAGCTCAGGACTTTGAGTGGGAGGTCTGTAGTAGACTCCCACCGTTGTGTCCCCTGTGCCAAATTCCCCACGAATTTTTACCCAGAGGGTCTCTAGCTGTCCATGCCGGTCGCCAACATCAGCTTGCAGGGACATGTAGCTTTCCTTCACATAGAGAGCTACACCCCCGCCCCTTTTGTCAACACGATCCCTCCTGTACAGGGTATAGCCCTCTATCCCCGTGGTCCAGTCATGGGTGGAGTCCCACCAGGTCTCCGTTATCCCAATGACATCATATTTCTTTGCACTGAGCAGGAGGACGAGCTCGTCCTGATTGTTGCCCAGGCTCCTGGCATTAGTGTACAGGCAGGCAAGTGTGCCCTTGGGAGCTCTTGCCTTGCCCACAGATTGTGCCAGGGCTGGGGCAGGGGTGAGCTCCCTTAAGTGCCCCCTTAAGTGCCTTGGTCCGCTGGCTTTGCAAGGGCCGTTCAGCGGGCCAGCAGGGGCAGTAGTCCCCCCATCCCCCAGCGGGCTTAGTTTAAAGCCCGGTGGAGCAGGTCAGCCAGCCTGGCTGAGAAGAGCCTCCTCCCCAGGGGAGAGAGGTGGAGGCCATCTCTTCCCAGCAGCTCGCTGCCTCTCTCTCCAAAGACCGGGCTGTGGTCATGGAAGCCAAAGCCTTCCTGATAACACCAGCGCCGCAGTCTTTGGTTCACCGCGTGGATCCTCCTCTCCCTCCTCAGCCCATAGCCCGAGACTGGGAGGATCGAGGAAAACACCACCTGAGCTCCCAGACCCCTAAGCCCCGCTCCCAACTCCCTGTAGCGCCTCATGACCTGGCTGGGGGTGCTCCGAGCCGTGTCATTGGTGCCCACATGAATAAGGAGCATGGGGTAGTGGTCTGTGGGCCGGAGGAGCTGCGGGATCCTCTCCGCAATGTCTTGGATGCGGGCCCCCAGGAAGCAGCGGACTTCCCGGGCTAAGGGGTCGGGGCGGCAGATTGCCCCCTCAGTGCCCTGCAGGATGGAGTCTCCCACAACAAACACCTTACGCTTTGTCTTGGGGAGAGCGGGGCCAGTAGCTGCGGTCAAGCCTGGGTTGCCTGTGGGAGCTGGCAACTGCGTGGGCTCTGCTGGGGCTGCAAGAGGTGCGAACCTGTTGCTAAGCTCCGGCGGGGCAGTGGCCTTGGTGCGGCGGGCCTTGGGGCCCTTGACCACCTTGGTCCATGCCCCTGACTGGGCAGAGCGGGAGGTCCCAGAGCCCTCCTTAGTCGCGGAGGGAGATGGAGCTCTCCCCTGCGGCTCCCGGGGGAGAGGGGCCTGGCAGTAGGAGTCTATCTCCTGCTCACAGTCCCTGATGGCATGCAGTCTCTGGACTGTGGCCTGGAGGTCCTCCAGCTGGTGCGCCAGAGACCCCAGTAGGGAGCAGACCCCGCAAGGGGAGGGGGCCATGCTCCCGGGCCCCAGAGCCTGAAAAAGGGACAGGCAGCCCCCGCAGCCAAGAGCCAGGGGCTCCGTCTGCGTGGAGCCCGGAACCATGGGCTCCGTCTGGGTGGCCGTCTCTGAGGTGCCCAGTGGAGGGGCCGTAGAGCCCGAGGGAACCCTCGGGGTGCGGCGCGTGCCCATCCATGTCATGCCTCTGGTAGGCTGGCTACGGCTGGGGCTGGCTATGGCTGGGGGCGGGTCGCAGGCAGGGTCTCGTGCCCTCCCTCGCCCTCCCCTGCGCGAACTCCGCGCTAACTAAAGCGCCTGTTTACGCAGCCTGTTCCCGCGGCTCCGGTCGCGTGGCTCTCTGGGGGCTGGGCCAAGTAGGGGCCTGGGAAGGGGCTTGACCCGGCCCGGAACCAGGCAGCGGCCTCCTCCCAGCAAGTGAGGAGTTAACCCCTTCCCACCACGAGCCCGCTTACCTCCGGCTGTGCTGGGGGTCGGCAGGGGGCTCGGCGGCTGCTGAGGGGGTGTCTGGGGGGCTTCGGGGGAGTGGGGGCGCAGCGGGCTTCACCCACGCGTCTCTCACCGCTCCAGAGCCTACCTGAGTGTGTTTTTGTTTTCTTTTTTTCCCTTGGCTGGCGGGCCCTTTTAAACTACGCGCATGCGCAGTGGGCCTGCCGTCGGGGAACGCTGGCTTCTCAGGCCAGGGAGGCCCTGCCTGGGATTTGGGGAGCCCTGCCCTACAGGAGGGGGACTGGTGAGTACCCCCTCCTTCACTCCTCTCTCCCTGGGGGCTGGGCCAAGTAGGGGCCTGGGCGGGGGCTTGACCCGGCCCGGCACCAGGCAGCGGCCTCCTCCCAGCAAGCGAGGAGTTAACCCCTTCCCACCACGAGCCCGCTTACCTCCAGCTGTGCTGGGGGTCGGCAGGGGGCTCAGCGGCTGCTGAGGGGGTGTCTGGGGGGCTTCGGGGGAGTGGGGGCACAGCGGGCTTCACCCGTGCGTCTCTCACCGCTCCAGAGCCTACCTGAGTGTGTTTGAAAAAATTACTGTGGATGCAGCCACTTAATTTTTTATAGTTATACTTATTCCATATTAAAAAGCAACACTTTAATAAAATAGGTGGGAATCTATGAGAACTATGCTTCTAATAGTTTTGTTTTAGAGAGGTTTGAAAACAAGAAACTTTTAAAAATCATTTGGCATCTAAAACCATAGTGTGAACGAGTCCAGTTATCCCACCGTCTGTACCCGTCTGGTCAACACCTTCCGGTCGGAAGTGCACGGTCTCTGGAGCTGCGTACGTCAAAACCCGCCTGCCACAACTTTGATGGTTTCAATGTTCAGTGTTTTTCTTCTGACGTGCACAGGTCCAGAAATAAGACTTCTCGTTATTCCAGGTGTGGGATCCTTGAGGGCTCCTTCCTCCCCTATACCTTCACCCGGGCCTCCGGGACAAATAGCAGTTGGCCTTCTAGTCTCTCCCCGCCACTTAGGGAGCGTGAAGGTCAACGCCTCAAATATACGAGTCCCAAATCAACAATTATGAATCACACAAACAGTTCCACTCCTGGGCGTTCGGCCTCAGGTTCCTATGGGTGGTTGGCTTTAGCAAAGCCCCAAAATCCTTTGTCAGGGAACTCCTTTCTGTTCCCTTCCTGCAGAAGTCTGTCTCAGTCCTCAGAGTTTTCCCCTTCCTGGAAGCAATCCTGCCGCTTGCTGGGGCGCACTGTGGCTGAGGTTAGCAGACCTATGAGCAGAGCTGCCCGCCGTACAGACCCTGCCGTGGTGAAGCGCCTCCAGCCGCCACGACTCACGCGGCCAACTTTGGGGTCTATTGCCCCTGTTGCCTCGCCCCTCCGGGGCCTTACCTTTGCTCCAGAACGTACGGGCCGGTCGCGTGTCGGCGTGCCTCTGCGGTGCTGGGCTTCCGCCGGCGATCTGCTCCCACGCCGGCACTTCCAGTCCCCCGCTCCTCCGTTCCAGTCTGGCTTTTAAGCCAGCCGGCTTCACCTCACACCTGAAACAGGTAAGTGCCCCGCCCCCAGGGGCCACAGGCGGGCCGTCGCTGCGGAGCCTTCCGCCCCATGGGTTTTGGGGCTTGTCTGCCCCGCCCCCGGGGATCACGGGTGGGCAGTAGCTGCAGAGCCCCCCGCCCTGCGGGTCTCGGGGCTTGTCTGCCCCGCTGCACTCGCACACATAGCTCTACATAGATTTATTTCTCTCATGCACAATTTTTAAGATGAAGCCTTCTCTTCTGCAGGCTAAAACATGTCTAACAAGTGTGATCCTAGAAAGAACTGAAATGGGCAAGTTACAAAACCCTCAGAAACAAGACTTATAATAAAGACTCCCATTTCAGTATCTTGCACTATAGGACCAGGTGTGAAATCAATCAGCACAACATTCTATATATAAATTTATCTTTTTATAACACTGTTTTGAAAGAGAGAGAGAGGGATAAGCACCAAGAATGTATGCACCCAAAGGGTCAAATCCTGTTTCCTATTCAAAGCCTATTTATGAGTTCTTTGCACAAATGATTCGTAGTTTCATAGTTTCTAGGGTTGGAAGGGACCTGAACAGATCATCAAGTCCAACCCCCTGCCATGGCAGGAAAGAGTACTGGGGTCAAACGACCCCAGAAAGGTGTACATCTAGCCTCCTCTTAAAGAACCCCAGGGTGGGAGCCAGCACCACTTCTCCTGGAAGTAGTTTCCAGATCATAGCCGCCCTGACCATGAAGTAGCGCCTCCTGATATCTAGCCTAAATTTACCCTGTGCCAGCTTGTGACTGTTATTCCTGGTCACTCCTATTAGTGCTCAGGGGAACAGGACTCCCCCAGTGCCTGCTGGTCCCCTCTGACTAGTTTGTAGACAGCCACTAGATCCCCCCTCAGCCTCCTCTTGTGGAGGCTGAACAGGTTCAGGTCACATAGCCTCTCATAGGGCCTGCCCTGCTGCCCCCTGATCATGCAAGTGGCCCTCCTCTGGACCCTCTCCATGTTGCCCACATCCCTCTTGAAGTGCAGTGCCCAGAACTCCACACAGTACTCCAGCTGTGGCCTGACCAGTGCCGCATAGAGGGGGAGGATCACCTCCTTGGACCTGCTTGATATGCATCTGTGGATGCATGACAAGGTGCGGTTGGCCTTTCCGACTGCGTCCCCACACTGCTGGCCCATGTTCATCTTGGAGTCAATGATGACTCCAAGATCCTTTTCCACCTCTGCACTGAAAAGAAGGGAGTTCCCCAACCTGTAGGTATGGTGCCGGTTGTTCCTTCCCAGGTGCATCACTTTGCACTTGTCGGTGTTGAATCCCATCCTATTCTCATCCCATCCTATTCTCATCCGCCCACCCCTGTAACCTGTCTAGGTCCGATTGCAGCCTATTCCTCCCTTCTAGCATGCCCACATCCCCCCACATCTTAGTGTCATCAGCAAATTTGAACAGGGTGCTTTTTACCCCCTCATCCAAGTCACCAATGAAGATATTGAACAGTGCGGGCCCAAGGACTGAGCCCTGGGGAACCCCACTGCCCACATCCCTCCAGGTTGAAAACGACCCATCCACCACCACTCTCTGGGTGCGGCCCTCCAGCCAGTTGGCGACCCAATTGACTGTGTGGGTGTTGACACCACAGTCCCCCCGTTTCTTAATGAGAATGGGGTGGGAGACAGTATTGAAGGCCTTCCGAAAGTCCAGGAAGACTATGTCCACTGCTACCCCTGCATCTAAAGATTTGGTGATCTGGTCATAGAAGGCCACCAGGTTTGTCTGAGAGGGCCTGCCTCTAATGAACCCATGTTGGTTGCCCCAAGCATAATCTCCCCTGCTGGCCCCTCATGGACATGTGCCAGAATAATTCTCTCAAAAAGCTTGGCCAGGATTGAGGTAAAACTAACTGGCCTATAGTTTCCCAGGTCCTCCTTCCTCCCCTTTTTGAAGATGGGAACCACATTGGCCCTCTTCCAGTCCTCTGGCACCGCCAGAGCACCATGAGTGCTTGTAAAGCCGTGCCAGAGGTCCTGCAATGACCTCAGCCAATTCCCTCAATACTCTAGGGTGGAGATTGTCCGGACTAGCTGATTTGAATACATCCAGTCCTTCCAGAAGTTCCATAACTAGTTCCTCCCTAACCCTTGCCCTAGGTACGCCTCCCCTGGGATCTAAGGAGGGTCCGGGGTGGGGGGGAGTAACTGTTCCTGTCCCTGCTTAGGAAAATGGAGGCAAAGAAATCATTATATATGTTGGCTTTGTCATCTGGTGTGATGACCAGATTTCCTAGTGCGTCCTGCAGGGGCCCCACATTACCCGGAAACTTCTTTTTGCCCCCTACATGTTTAAAAAAGGACTTCTTGTTGTCCTTGATCTGGGAAGCTAGTCCCAGTTCCATCTCCACCTTGGCCTTCCTGACTGCCCCCCTCCATCCCCAAGCAACTGCAGTATAGTCCTCCCTGGTGATGGCACCTCCCTTCCATTGGGTGTACGCCTCCCTTTTAGCTAGGAGACATTCCCGGATGCTTTTGGTGAGGCATGGGGGCTTATGTGCCCTCCTGCTCCCTTTGATTCATGTTAGGATTACCTCCCTTTGGGCTTGGAGGATCGTCTCCTTAAGGAGTGACCACTCTCCTTGGACATCTGGCTCCCCTCCCCTCCGGGACCTCAGTGCTTCCCCGACTATACTCCTTAGAAAAGGATGTTTCCTTGGGCCACAAACACAAGCAGAATGGCTATGCAGCTAATCCTGTAACTTCAGAGTACAGTCGCACCTGTAATGCAAGTGCATCGCACTCTCCCTAATTATTATTATTACTGGATTCATATCATTCAGGTATAATTATCCCTATGGAGTTTCTGTAAAGTATGGATCACCCAGAACATCTAAAACAAGCAAGTTCTCTTGCCTTTCAAGCCTTCAAAGATATCTTTGCAAGCCAAAGGAATTATACAATAGTCTTTATTGGGTGGGTCTACATGTGCCCCGCATGGCGTCATTTAGTATTTGCTTTAGGAAGTACTAAATGATGGTGCAGTAACAGCTGTTACTACGGTGTCCCGGCAGCACATGGTTTTTTTTTTAGCAGCTATGTCATGGTAGTGGCGTCACGGTTTGTGCCTGCTGATGCTACATCACTGTATCACATTGCTACAGCGATGTAGCATCTCATGTAGATGTGCCCACGGAAACTTTCCTAGAATTATATTTTCAAGAATCCTCGTGTGGATGCCTTTTCCCTAAAATTTTGTATTTCTGTGTGTATATAAGGTCCCCAGTGCTTCCAACTGTATACATTTTATTACAAGTCACAAAACAGTTGTTATTCTTAAAGCCACAATTGTCAAACTCAAGAGAATACCTGAGTGTCTCACATTCTATTGAAGAAAAGGTTTGCAACCTTTAAATGTTCACATCTTTAAATCTTGAAAATGTGACCTGGATGTATCTTATCAGCACCTGCTGAAGTGAGCTTCAGCCCACAAAGCCTGTGCTATGTATGCATATCTACTTTGATTAGTCCATACGGTGTATATCTACCCTGTCTTCTACTTGGATTCAGACAAACATGGCTAATTATGGTTTTCTGTATTTTATGGAGAAGGCAAATGCAAATAAGAAAACTCAACATTTTTTTGTTTAATGTCTCATTGTTTTTAATTTAGTCTCATGATTTTTTTTGGGGGGGTGGGGAATGGGAAACTTGGCTTATGATTTTTTAATGTTCTGGATTGTCCACACTGAATACTTTTCTGTATGCAAATTAAGGTCTGGAAGTGCAAGTGCAATCATTCTTTACTCAGTTGTATGTAGTACCTGGTCTTGAGACAGAGCATCAAAAGCCTAGAGGTCTCTATAGCAAGTGTCCCTTTGCAAGCTTTTGAGTTCTGAAACTGTTGAGTCTTATCTGCACAGAGATGGAAGAGTTCAACCTTGCAGCTGTGTAATCCAATTCAGGTAGTCTACCCAGAGTAACGGTCTGTTCTGGTGTGCTGCAAAATAGTAAATGCCGTCAGGTTTGGATACACTTAAATTTCCCATAACAAAAAAATTTTTCACACAGTATTCATGCATATCTGGAATTTGATCAAATACTATTGTGAGAACAATTGTATAAAAAACCTCTGAAGTGTAAAGCAAACAAAAACAAGCTAAATCTCACTTCCAAAAACTGAATATTTTCTGAAAATATAATTTTGATAATAAACAGCCCTTGCAAACCACAGTATAGTTCACATATCATTTAAGATAGGCTTTTGATCAAAGGTTGTTGAAAAAAGTGTATACTGAAGGTATAAATGTTATTGAATGCCATTTGTAATCTGTATCAGGACCTAACTTTTAACTGTGGACAAAACGCTTTATTTGTATGCATAGACAAATAGATTTACATGTGCAGTATACACAAGTATTGACTACTACAGGTGCAAAAAGTCCAGATCCTTCCTTAAGAATGGGGTAGAACTAAATGATATTCCTTCACTTTCTGGAGCTGGGATCGGTGCTGTCAAGCACAGTTTCGAGATGTGAGGTGTCCTTGAACTGAGACGAAACATGAGTTGGAAAATAGGCTTTTATTTTATAAGTTACAAATGAAGTCAAAAACAAATGAAGGGGAAAGAGGGAAGTCCATTGGGTCACAGGTTTGAGTCAGGACCCCTTGCTTTCAAGATCACGGACGACTTTGGTGCGGCTGGCCAAGACTCTAGTCCCTGACCTGGTCAACGGCTCATAGTTAGGTATTTTTAGATTATAGATAAGGTTGTGAGCCAAATGATAACAAAACAGAAAATCATAACTACAATAAAAACGAGGGCAAATCTATCTAATTCACTTAACTCAATGCACATGCTGAATTTTGTGAGACAAAAAAGAAGGAAAGAGAAAAGAAAAAAAAAGAAGTTAGTTAAATAATACTTACTGCCCAAAGCAAGCTTGCAGTCAACAAAAGGAGAAGCATCGCTGATACGTGACTCAGTTTGAAAAAACATGCAAGGACCCTGTGGAACCGCCGCTCCGAAGAGGGGGAGAGTGTGGAGAGTTGGGGTAATCAGTCCCTTTTCCTAGTGACCTAGATTTTGGTGATGTCAGTCTGGTCTCAAAAACTGTCCCTGTCTTTTGTGTGAGGGGGCTTATGTACGTACAAGTAGCCAATTGTTTTGTGCCGTGCCGTTTCTTCCCTTTTTTGGCAGAATGCGGAAGTTTTCTATGTGTTTTTTGTTTGTGCCTAATAAGGTATATTCTTGTGCATCACTTGCGATGGTGTACGGGTCACGCCGGCTCCCCGTCGTGACCTGTAAACACCCAGAAGCCTTTTAGGCTTAGTTGTGCGTTGCCGAGATGGCCTGGCCATTCATCCGGGTTTCAGGATGTGACAGGTGAGCCCCCAAATGCGGTGCTCTCTCTGGCACTGGGTTCAGTGTACCCCCAAATGCCCTGCCCCTTCCAGTCAGCTGACAGCTGGCAGGTGTGGGCCACTAGCTCATGCTAGCTGCCCTGGTAACCAGCAGCTGGGGGCTCCCTACTCACTGCTAGAGCTCTTTCCCTAGCAGTTTCCACTCTTAAAAGGAGCAGGGCACCTAAGTGCATTATAAAACAAGCAAAATGTATTTAGGATCATAGGAAAGTAGAGCTGGAAGGAACATCATCTAGTTTTACCCCATTCTTAAGGCAGGATCTGCCTAAACCGTTCCATCCAAGTCTAACCTGCTCTTGAAAATTTCCAGGGATGGAGATGGAGTCAGGAAGGCCAAAGCACAGTTGGATTTGCAATTAGCACAGGATGTAAAGAGTAACAAGAAGAGTTTCTACAAGGTTGTTGGTAGCAAGAGGAGGATCAGGGAAAGTGTGGGTCACTTACTGAATGGGGGAGGCACCCTTGTGACATAGGATGCAGAAAAGGCTGAAGCATTCAATGCCTTTTTGCCTCAGTCTTCACAGGCTAGGTCAGCTCCCAAACTACTGCATCAGGCAGCACAGTCTGGGGAGGACATGAGCAACCCTCAGCAGTGCCCTGGTTGACAAGCAGGCTAACAGCATACTGGACTGCATTGGTAGGGGTGTTGCCAGTAGGTCAAGGGAAGTGATTATTCCCCTCTATTCAGCACTGGTGAGGCCACATCTGGAACACTGTGTTCAATTTTGGGCCCCCCACTACAGAAATGATGTGGACAAGTTGGAAAGAGCCCAGTGGAGGATGATAAAAATGTTGAGGGGGCTGAGGTACATGACTTATGAGGAAAGACTGAGGGATACGGGCTTATTTAGTCTACAGAAGAGAAGACTGAGAAGGGACTTAATAACCTTCAACTACCTGAAGGGGGGGCTCAGAAGAGGGTGGAGCTAGACTGTTCTTAGTGGTAGCAGATGACAGAACAAGGAGCAACGGTCCCAAGTTGCAGCAAGGGAAGTTTAGGTTAGATATTAAAAGAATTTTTTTACTAGGAGGGTAGTAAAGGACTGGAACAGGTTACCCAGAAAGGTGGTAGAAGCTCCATCCTTGGAGGTTTTCAAAACCTGGGTAGAGAAAGCTTTGGCTGGGATGATCTAGCTGGGAATGCTCCTGCTTTGAGCAGGAGGTTGGACAAGATGACCTTCTGAGATCCCTTCCAACCCTAACTTTCCATGATTTTGTGATTCCCTAACCTCTCCAGGTAGCCTGTTCCAGTGCTTGAGCATCTTCATAGTCAGAAACCTCTTCCTAATTTCCAACCTAAATTTTCTCTGCTGCAGTTTGCAGCCATTGCTCCCAGTCTGGTCTCTTGCTGCTACAGGGAATAGCCTATCTCCATCATCTTCAAATACCTGAAGGACAATTATAAAGATTGTTCTCAAATCTCACTTCAGTCTTTTATTCCCCAGATTAAATAATTCTACCTGTTTCATCCTTTCCTCCTCTACTATATTTTCCAGAACTCTAATCATTTATGTCATTCTCTGCTTTACTCTTTTCAATTTCTCCACATCTTTCTTGATATGTCAGGGACAGAAATGGAAATACTACTCCAAGTGAAGCCTCATCAATGCTGAATAGAGTAGAAGAATCACCTCCCTTGGTTTGCAAATAACACTTCTGTTAATGCAGCTCAGTATGCTATTAGGGTTTGGTTTTGTTTGCAATAAGTGCACGCTGTTGGCTTATATTCAGCTTATGCTCCACTGTAACCCCAAGGTCCTTTTCTATAGTTCTGTAGCTTAGCTAGTTATTCCCCAGTCTGTATTTATTCATAGAATTATTCCATCCCAGGTACAAGACTCTTCATTGTTCTTGTGGACTTGCCTCTGATATTGGACCATCTTTTCAATTTATCCAGGTCATTTTGGATTGTCTGCAACCCACACCAATATCCTACACAATATCTGGTACTGGCAGACGAAAAGTCAGCAGTGAAATAGCTAACAAAGTTAATCTTAACATTTCCACACACATATTTCATATTCAGTACTCTACTAAAAGGCAACTCATACCAGTCAGAACTATTGTTTCAAGTTTTCTATAGTAAACATCAATGAGTGGCACACGCATTTCATTTCTCATTTTATAGGTTATCTCTGCAACCAGGAATCATGGACATTTAAGCAAAAACTTCAAATATAATCTATAGTTGGGTGTCTGAATTCATAGTTAGGCTCCCAAATTAAAGGGGGTTCATTTACAGAAGTACTGAGCATTCCCACTTCTATTCATTGCCTAAATATGGATTAATGTGCCCAAGTTTGCATGCTTTTACCTTAGATTTTGCTTCATGATTCCTAAGTACTGATGGATTCTGTGGCAAATAATAACCAGAAAAGTGCCAGGGAAAGAAGTCTCCACTTATATTTTGATGAATGCTCACCGGCATGAATATTGTGCTTTTATTTTTCAATAAAGTATTTTTCATTTTTCCGTTAAGCAAAGGGGTAAAAAGTATCTGCCCTCCTGTGCCCAACCAGACCTTAAGAGAACAACTGTGACACACAGAGATGGCCTTTTTCTGCCTTTTTTTCCAAATGGAAGTAGTCTGTTACCGGCCCTTAGCAATCCCCTCATCCTGGGCCGACTAAAATAAGTTTGCTTGATATTTGGGGTATACAGCATAAGCCTTCACCTGCTCTCTACCCTTTTCTGTTCCCTTTGCACACTGTTTAGAAGTGTGTAGTGCACACAGCCTGATTCAAGACCCCAAGTTAGCATGTAAGGTGTGGAGAATCTGTACTGGGGATTGTGTAGAATTTTGCTCCCATTTTTATACCACCTATACATGGCCAAGATCTTGTCCTTCTAAAGTAAATCATACTGAACTCTGTCTAGATTGAAATTTTTAAACTAAGATTTTAATATAATTTAAACTATCAAATCAAACTTGGTAATTCTTTCTTCTTAGAGAAAGGGCTGTCCAGTACATGCCTTTGTTTCCAAATCACCACAACTGTGCTGATTAACAGCATATAGGGACACTTGTATTTCAGTCTTATCCAAACTTGGTTTGACATGCTTTGAAGTGTGTTAAGTTGCATGGGAACAAGAAATAGTAATAAACTATTGCAGGCTGATGTGTGGGAAGCATGTCCAAGAGCAGCCAGGGAATATTGAAATCTGGAAGTATTATGGAGTGCCTACTGTGCCTACTGTGGGTACATACAGACATTCAGGTAGGTTAGGGGGAGGTTAGATTGAGTTCAGAATGACTTCTTGATCCTTAGTTGGGATTATGGGGGGGGGACTAGCAGGGGAGCTTGGGGGATCAGGAGTGTTAGTGGAGTTCATGGGAGGGCTATGGTGAGAATAGGGGGCTAGTAGTGTTTACAGGGGGGTTGGTGGGCTCTGGAAGGTTTTGGCAGGATTTGGGGGGGCAAGCATAGCCTTCATGGGGATCAGGGGAGCAAGTGGAATCTGCAAGAGGGTTCCTGGGATCCAGGAGGGTTTAGCAGGATAAGCCGGGGGAGGAGGCTAGTGGGGCCATGGAGGGGATTGGGGAGGCTGGCGGGATTGTTCAGGCCCTCTGATATTACCAACCCCTTCCTCCTCCGCACCAGACTCCCCCTGCCCTCCCTGGTGATGCTGAACTGCCCTCAATCGCACAAACCGCTCCCGGAGCCAGTTTTACTGGTGTTCACTGGTCCCAGGATCCTGACTAAATTAAGGTAGCTCCATCGGGGCTTTGGTAGGATGGTGGGGCTCTCTCCCCACCATGTGGTCAGGTGCTCTATTTAACCCCTTGACCCTCCCCACCCTCAGAAAACAATCCACCCCCTTGGCAAACCAGCCCTCCCCATCCCACCCACTCCAAATTACTTCCTCATCCCCAGCACTGGCAAATGCTGGTAAAACCAACTCTGGGAGTGGCTTGTAGGCAAGCCACCAAGGGGCTAAAAATAGCCTGTTGCCGGGGGGGGGAGTAGGAAAAATGCAGCCCTGGGGGCTGGAGCCAGTAGCTGGGGTTTCCCAGCTCTGCAGCTCCACTAGGAACTGTGCAGATTCCCTCTTACAGATTCCACTTGCTCCCCTGATCCCCATGAAGACTATGCTTGCCCCCCCCATCCTGCCAAAACCTCCCAGACCCCACCAACCCCCCCTGTGAACACTACTAGCCCCCTGTTCTCACCATAGCCCTCCCATGAACTCCACTAACACTCCTGATCCCCCAAGCTCCCCTGCTAGTCCCCCTCCCCCCCACAATCCTAACTAAGGATCAAGAAGTCATTCTGAACTCAATCTAACTTCCCCCTAACCTGAGGGCAGAAGTTTAGTTAGATCAGTCTCTCCAGACCCTATTTAAGACTCTATCTGAGGTGCAGTTAACTTGGGTTAGCCAGTTTTAGATTGATCTAATCTTCCTGAACTTGTGTACAGTTTGCACTTAGATTGACCTAACTAGGGATCTAAGTGTAAAGTCCACATACGCTAGATCAGTTGGCTATTTTTACATAATCTAACCTTGCTGTAAGCTCCCTGAATGTCTGTACCTAGCCTATAAGTAGGATCAAGTCACATCAGTTTCATACTTCTTAGTGTTAGTTAACAACCGTGACAGAACTGGCATAACTTTCTAAGCAGACCTAAAATTGCTGTTTTTTCACAGGAAAGAAATCATTGTGGCTAAGTTAGACAGTCAAAAGCCAAAGGCAGAATTAGTTCAATCTAGGCAGCTTCCTCTAAGCTGCGTAGGTTGAACCGATAACAAACTAAACTTGTGTTCAGTTTTCAATTTTTAGCCTCCTCCTCAGGAGGTCTCTCTCAGCCTGGGTACCCCAGTTCACGCTGCCCTGGAGAACTGAGGACAATTCTCCCCTCCCCCTTCTCAGCTGCCACAGGAGAGAGGAGTCCTCTGGGCTGGGTGCCTGCTTATGCAGCCCAGCATGGGGGTATTGCCCAGGTTCCCCCAGCCTGGGGCAGCCCCAGGGAGCTGAGGGGAATTCTTCCCCTCCCAGACCCTAGAGCTTCTTGCCTTAGTTGCTGCAAGTCTCAGGGATAGCCTGTGGCAGCCACAGGGAGTGGAGGGAAATTCTTCCACTCTTTGCAACTAGTTTTGCCTCAGGCTCTCAGCAGCTGAGGCAAAGTGGCTGCAGAGAAGCACAGTGGCGTACCGTGGGTCTCCAGCACCCAAAGCCCAATGGTTCCATATGGACCTCACTGTCTGCAGCCAGTCACTAAGTAGGAGGTTCCCCCTGCTGGCTGATCACTGAGCCTGGAAACACCGGCAGCAAAACCAGAAGTGAAGCCAGGGGATTGAGTACCCCTGGGGGGCCTAGCCAGCACCCCCCCACACAGGGTGGCAACTGAGGGCATGGCCCTCCTGCCCCCCCCCCCCCGCGGTCAGTATGCCACTGGACAAGCAAGAGAATTTCTCTCCACTTCCTGAGGCTGCCTGAGATTTGGGCTAAGGCAAGCAGCTCTTGGGTTTAGGAGGGGAAGAATTCCCCTCAGCTCCCTGGAGGCTGGGGTGAGGTGAAGTTCCTAGGGCAGGTACTCCCTGGTGCCACTGTGCTGGACTGTGTGGGGAGGCATCTGGACTTCTCCTTCCCTCCTGTGGCAGCGACTAAAGCAATCAGCAGCTAGGAAGAAGGATGGGAAAGGGCTGCTGAGGGTTGAAAATCCCCCACCACAGGGGCTTTCCCTCCCCCCACAAGCTCTGTAGACCCTGGCTAGGTCTGTTTCCCTGCCTATCCTGCCCCCTCTCCCCCGGGTTTCTGTGGACTGAGGGATGCAGACAGGCAGCAGGCTAAGTAGCAGAGGGGTGAGGCAGTCCCTGCTCCATTGGAGCAAATAGCACAGCCCAGGGCTGCAAAACATCCTGGGATGCTGGAGGACTGTGAGTTAACATGAACACGGAAGGGATCTGAGACAGAAGTTCCATAAAACTGGTTTGACCTAAATCAGTTAAGTCTGATACTAATCCAGTCAGATTTTATTGTAAACCAGTTTGGGCCATTTTAAAAGCAGTTTAAGTGCACTGAACTTCTGTCTGTTACAGGTTTAAACCAGTTTCTGATCACTTAAACTGGTTTATGTGTAATTTCTGCCCCTAGCCTGTGGCATCATCCCACATGTTATAATGAGTGACAGCATAAATCAGTGCTGTAAATAACAAAGAAAAACCAGGCCTCCTGGGTAATAAAGATTTTTTCCATAAGCTATAAGAAATCAAAATAATGTGCATTCTTTTATTAACTACTTAAAAGAATCTTTCAGTAGAGGCAATCTTCATTTTTCCAGTTGTCTATCCACTTATGAGACTGCCCAAGTATTTATTACATGATAGTTCATTATGCACATTTCTGTCCCTCTGGATCATCACTTACAGCTCCAGTGTTTTGTCAGTAAATTCACAGGCTCATTAATTTTAAAAGTTATTAAATAATGTGTTTGGAAAGATTGATGATTCAGCAACTTAAATTAACATTCTGTATCTGTTGTTCATCATAGGGTTGGAAGCCTGCAGTTACATGCATATGTGTCAAATGCCCTTTTTCTAGATAGTATATTAATTAAGCAAACAAAGAATATTATTTCAAATAAATGAGATATCTAGTCTATATGTTTGGTCAAATATCAGGCTCTTGTAATCTGTATAAAAAGTGTGGTTCAAAATAGCCTCTTTGCTCAAATGAAAATTACTTCTTCTATTTTGAGACACAGTCAAGTTGATCTTTGGGAACAAGGAGAAGGCTAAAAACAGAAAATTACAACTTATTTTACTTTGATTCAGTCAACAGTTTTTAGAGTAAACTGTATGGAAAACTATGTGATGGAGCTATTGTGTATAAATTGAACTCTTCTATGGTTACATATGGCCCTTAAATGTCTGATGCTTATAATAAGAATAAAAACAGCAAAGAAACAAGGAGTAGCTTGATTGTGACCCCAGATCATGCTTGCTCCCACTCAGAGAAAATTCTGTTATTTTTTGTCTTCTAATGAGACGCAATTAAGATGGCAGTGATGCTGTCAGTGCTGATCAGGCCAATCCCTTTCTTACTTGAGTGCTATAACTATTGTGAAATTGAAGACATTGAGTAATGCTGCAAATTACTGTGTCATCTTCTTATGATCATTTACTAGATTAGTCAAATTTGTAGTACCTTCCATAGTTTTAGAAATGAAAGAGAAGGAAAGTGAGGAGGTACTTATGTAATATATGGTACTATTGTTCTGATGAAAATGTTATAGGGTTACAATGGCATATATATGACCTACTAGCCAATTGCCCATCAAGAATGACGGGGAGGGGCGGGGGCTGGCATGGAGTACCACCACCTAACGTCCCATGCTGCCGCTGTTCTGCCTCTTGCAGGGAACAGGGTCGGGGAGGCGAGGCCAACGCTGCTGGTCTTGTCTCCCCCATGTGGCTTTAGAATTATGGTAGTGCTCCCCCATGCTTGGAGCACTCTGATTGGCTGTTTCCATCAGCCAGTCAGAGTGTGACTAAAGCATTACAGACAGACAGACTTAGGCTTTTATAATATTAGAATTAGACAAAAGCAGTTTTATACTAGATGTTTTTTCTAAGCTTAATGTTTGTGAAGGCACCAAAATAAACTAACAGTGTGGGACATTTCAAAGTAGACTACAGGATTTGGTTAAGCATTTTCACACTTCAAAAGGATCATAAACCATCTTCCAGTTTATAACCGCTGATCTATTTTTCATTTGCAAGTTGCTCAACCCTACACAAAGGGTAATAAATACTTTAGTACACACTTCTGGAATGTGCAGATGCCTAACTGGAGGTTAATACAGTTAAAATTTAATACAGAATCAGTTTATGAGTTGGTGAA
Organism: Crocodylus siamensis; assembly: GCF_052110815.1. Lineage (NCBI taxonomy): Eukaryota > Metazoa > Chordata > Crocodylia > Crocodylidae > Crocodylus > Crocodylus siamensis. The sequence goes on along the minus strand of NC_143398.1, from coordinate 43,706,405 downwards.
AATCAGAGTCCTGAAAACTTAGGATTCATTCTGCCACCATTGTTCATGGCTATTATGTACATTACCCTATTAGCAATCCTACTGTTTTAGGACTCAGTTCTTAAATTGTTAAGGGGGTAAGCATTTACTTGTATGTGATCTAAATGCATTGCCTATAATGTGTTCATTTGCATTAAGGCTTATCAACATGAATAATGTGCATATAATTGATTCCTTGTATAATTCACTAGCCAACGTAACAACTCATGGTATATACCATGTCCTAGGCCAAAAGGGTTCAGCCTCTGGCCTGCAGGCCAAATTCAGCAGGTGGAGCCTTGGAATCTAGCCTGTGGGGCTTCCAATTGCTTGGAAAATTTGGTGGTAGGGTAAGCACTGGCAGTATTGCAACCCCTGCCTGCTTCCAAAATCCTAAGTCTTGTGGGGCAAGTCAGAGCTAGGCCATGACCCTCCCCCTCACATGGTTAGATTGGAGCCAGGCCATTCCCCCTTCCCTGCCTGCTTGGGGCTCAGATGGCTGAGATCTTCCTGCATGGGCAGGCCACACCCTCTCTCCTTCCATGGCTAGTTTGGGGCTGGGCCATGCCCCTTGCCGTCTTCTACCACCTACCTGGATTGGGGCTGGGCTTCTTCCTCCCCCCTCTACATGGCCAAATGGGGCCCTACTGGATCTGACCCACAGAGGAATTGGGCACTACCCATCTGGCCAGCTGGCCAAAAAGGTTGAGCACCACTGCAGTAGACAATTAGAAAGTGACAAGCATTTTATGATGAGCATGTAAGCATCAATAGCAAAGAGGGTAAAACACAGACAGATCAGTAATTATGATATAGGGGAAAGAAATGAGACCATGCCGATAGAGTTAAAAATGAAAATACTAGGGAGGGATGTTATAATGAAAGGTGCATCCTGAGAAGACTTGTGTAGTGATTCTGAAAAGCTCTCTCTAACCAGCAGCAGCAATTCTCAACCCACCCATCTGTTTTTCTTGTTGTACCTGACTGGGGGTGTTTTTTGATCCCTCCTTTTTATTCATTTCATGTTGTTTGTGAACAGGTACTTTGGAAAAAATCTACCAGGCACAGTTTTTATGTACTGAACTCTGAATCTCTTTATGTGCTTTTGCATTCTCTTGTGAAATCAACCCATCTCGGTCTTTCTCCTATTCACTTCTTAACTCTACCATCCTGTTCTCTTCCATCTAATGCCACCTATCCCAACATATAAATACTGCATGTAATATTATGATAAATTAATAATTTGGGAGTGAGGGAAAGTAAAATTGAGTTAGGGCCATGTAGAACTGCAAGTATGCTGAGCAGCCCTGCAAACAGGTTATCATCTGTCACTCATGCATAGGTATTGTGGGGGGGGTTTATTGGGCCAAGTATGTCTGTGCTAAGTAACAGCTTTTGATCCACAATGATAGGATTCTCTCCTTGATGGGTAAACTGCATGATCAAAAAATAGTTACAGCAGGGCACTGTATCAAGAGAGATTCATAGCTAAGGGGAATTCACCATGCTCACTGGTTATATCACTGTACTTTTCTGTGAATAAAATATGCCACTGCCTCTCCATCGTAGTTTGTGTTGGGTCTCTTTCTTCAATCCATTCTTGTCAGGAATCTGTGGTTTATATGTAATCCCTAGAGGTGGTTCTACTTGGGTTCCAAGAATGGCAGCACAAGTGTATCATGTATCACATACATATCTAGTGGTAAGTGAGGAAGTCTTTGTACTAAAACTTCTGTCACCAAAGAGGACTCCTATTATTGACATATGCTTTGTTACAGATTCAAAAGCAGAGGAGGAGGATTTACCTAGCCAAGCTTTTAACTGGTCTCGCCTTCATTTGATTAAATCCATTGTACACCTACTCTAAGATATTAGGTGGTAATTTGAAAAATAACTGGCCCAATTCCAAAAGCCCCATCAATCAGCTTTTGTAATACTCTTGCAATAAGTTTTCAGGCTTTGTGTCCCTTTTTTCCTTTAAAACAATCGAATATAATAATATAGGGTGGTCTTTTAGTTTATTTGCTCATTTTTAAAATGAAAAGAAGAAACTGCTGCTAACGTGTGATAATCCACATTTGGTCCAAATTGCCTCAGTGTGGCCATGAAATTTTATACATCTTAAAAATAGCCTTTTTTCTGGATCACCTCCATGTAGAGTAACAGAGGCTGTTGGAGCACTGTCCCAACTGAGTTATACAACAATGGGAAAATGGTTGGGGGAAAGAAACTGCACTAAATTCAAGGAGCAAATACAGGCACGGGGCCTCTGCAAGGATGTCTCTAGCTGCTTCCAATCCTATTGCACTTATATGCACCTTTGGAAATATTTGCAGCATATATTTTTTATTTGTGGGGAGGGGAAGTGAAACAATCTTTGACAATCTGGGGGAGCAACAAGGAACAATCTCCTCAAAGAGAATCTCATAATACTTTCCTGCCTCTGAGTCTGCTTGAGTGGGTTTTCCTCTGGGAAACAATAATCCTCCCTTCTGTATTCACTTCTGCACATATAGTCTATTCAAGTCTCTCAATGGCTCCTGATAAAACATACTCAGCTTGTAAGTATAAAATTTGGGGGTTTCTTTTCCAACTATCAGACTGGTCGACTCAGCCTAAGATCAGGGTAACTCCTTGCCTTCTCCTATATCAGGGCTGTCCAATTTCTGAATAGACGGAGGCCACAGGCCATACAGACTGTACATCCCCTGATGCACTGCATTGCATGGGTTGCATCTCCATTCCTGCTGCACTGTAGTTGTCCCTGGATCCCTCCAAAACTCTCAGGTGCAGGCTCCCTTGGCCTTGTGGACCACATCACCTGCTCAAAAGAGCAGGGGCAGGAAGAAGAAGCAGGAAGAGGGAGAGAGAGCACAGAAACTCCAGTGTCAGTAGCAGCCAGATGGGTGGAGAGGGTGTGGCCAGATCAGGAACCTTGGACCACAGGTTAACCCTCTGTAACTGTATGCGGCCTGTAGGCCACCAGCTAGACTCTGCCCTTCATTATTACCACTGATAGACAACTGGCAGATCAAGCTAGGCTGTAATTGTGCCTGTACAACCCTGGTGTCCTAAACAATTCTGAATGACTGAAACCAATTGGAGTTTTCTTGATGAGATACAGGAACTATTTGGATCCAGTTCAGTACCTACTAGCTGTGTTGGATCTGAAAGTCTTGCAAGAGTAGTAAAAGCCTATTTTTATCATCAAAATGAGAAAATGTGACTGAATTCAAAAAGTGAACAGATCTGTTTAAGAAGATGCCATTTTTACACTGTCCCAGTGTTGAGCAGTATTGTACTTTAAACACCCTAGGAAGAACTTACTGTTAACACTACTTAGGAGGTTTCTTTCTTTCTTTCTTTTTGATGAATTGGTTTTCTGTTAGAATGTCTGAATCCTCCATGTCAAAACTGTTTCCTGGAGAGAGAGCCGGTTTAAAAAAAACTTTCAAAATATCACATTTCAGCTTTTCAAAATGAAAAATTCTATTTTTTAGTTTCGAAACTTAATATATAGCAACTTATGCTCATTTAAAATGAACATTTAGAAAAGAAATTAAATAGTTCAAAATGACACATTTTGACTGCGCCTGTTTTGGAGGGGAGAGTTATGCTCCAATGGAAATCATCAAACCTCTACTATACCGTTTCTGTGCTCTTCCTAACCTCTGCCCAATCCCTAGCTACCTGCTTCAGGGGAAATAGCAAGCATATAGCCCTTGTACTTTTGTGGGGAGTCTGAGCAGAGTGACTCAGGGTTGTTTTAATCCATCTTGCAACACTGTGGGGCATCATAACTTGGACTCTACTATCTTAGGAGAAACTGTCCCATCCCCCAAAACCTTTACCCCACAAGAAAGGGAACCAGCTGATTCTGTTTCCTTGACTATCCTGTGCCTTCTCTCTCCCCAACAGCCTTTCTCTGAATGTCACAAACACTCTCCATTTTGGTTACCATGGTGCATGCTGTTGGAATGCCTGCAAGAGTTCACACAAGCCACCAGCAAACCAGCAGCACATTTTAAGGAGCATGTAATGTGCAAGCTATACAGCTGCTATATTACCACTTAATAGAACATAACCAGAGGTTATTGGAGTTTCTTTTACATAGGTGTGGCCTGTCTTTTGGCATCCCAAAAAGAAAGATGTAAATCTATTTGTTGAATTACATCTCAAAATATTGTCTGTTTCCCCTGCCCATGGTGTAAATATATTCACTGGACTGGTGAACTTTTCAAATTCACTGATCAGTTTATAAAGATTAGCAATGATGGGGAAACAGTTTAAAATGACTCGTATTCCAGAATCATTATCCTCTTGAAGGATACTGGAAAATTTTATCCACAAATGATCAATCACCAAATTTATATCTTCAGATTAAGTGTGGCTCTTACAGTTTGCAGTTTAGTTAATTTATAAAGGGGTGACAGACCTCATTGTTTATACATTTTATATTTGTAATCATGGTTCTGCAAACTGTTTTAATGTATTTGGTAGACAATATCAGGTAGGTCCCACAGGGTTTTGTTCAGTACTGTTCATGAATTTGGTTGTTAGATAATACATTCATAGAGTCTGTGGATAACAGAGCTGGGAGGGGTTGCAAGGACTCTGGAGGATGGGAACAGAATTAAAAATGATTTTAAGTTGGAAAAAAATTCTGAAATAAAATGCATTATCAACATGATGACAGATAAGTGCAAAATACTGCACTTAGAAAGGAAAAATCAAGTCTGGAGGTCATAGAAGGAAATACCTTAATTTAAATGCAGAAGAAGTGGGCAGGGTTAGATAGGGACAAGGACCTCTGCGGGTACTGGAGAGATTGGGACTGACTGACACTTGGAGCCAAGGGGAAGAGATGGGGACTCACTTGGTACAAATACTGGAATCGGTAGCTGAAGGTCAAGATTGAGACTAGCTGGGCAAGAAAACTCAGACTCTAGGAGGGAAGTGGGAGAGGGGGGCTTGGAGTGAGTAGGTCTCTGTGCCTCAATTTTTCATCTGCAAGATGAAAATAATAACACCCCTCTGTTACTGATGTTGATGAAAATAACTTTATTAACATCTTAGAATCACTGAGATTCTTTAGTGATGAGTATCATGAAATAACCCATGAGGAAACTGATAATTCTGTCTTCATGGTAGCATTGGAATGGTGTTACAGTAGTTAAGGAATAGGGCCAGCTATTGAAAAAATAAAATAAAATGATATATCAAACATCTTTTTATTTGGGGATTATCATCTGTCTTGTGTGCTTAATGATATTGGGGTTGTCAGGAAAAAGCAGTATGTGCTTGTACCATTAAGTAATGTGTTGTTGTGAGCATTGGGATGGGGAAAGCAAATTAAAGTTAAACAGACAACATTAATTCTGACTTTTCCTAATTATTAAGTGCTTGACTTTACAATTTAATAATGTCCTCTTAATGTAATTTTGCGTGGGTGAAATAATATAAAAAATCTGAAAACATCCAAGAAATGCAATTCCTAAACAAATCAAAATCAGCTCTTGCATGTGCCATAATTTTCCAGGTATAAAATTTCATTATTGGAGGTTTGCCTTGAATTTGTCCCCTTCCTACTACTACAGCAGGAAAATAATTTGGGGAATCAGGTGGCTCCCTTGCCATCTGTCCACCCAACTTCATCCCCCTGCATCACCTTCATTCTCTCCTGGCACATGGGAGTAAGGGGCAGATTTGAAAAATACTGGCTTTGAGATGAATATACCTGTAGTAATTTGCATGTAAGTAAAAAAATTTACCCATTGACTAAATTCATCCAAAATTGATGCATTTTACATTTTGAAACTGCTACAAGTTTTAGCATAGGTATTTCATAAGCACACTTTTAAGCAGCACTTTTATACCTACTTTATATATTATAGTACAAACTGAGCAATTAATGTGCCTGAATTAATTAATTAATAGTACATATGCAATTAATGTGCCTGAATTTACTGCGCAGTAAATTTAGGTGCATTAAACTTCTCATGAACACATGTTTACAGCATGTGTGTACTCCAGATACCCCCACAAAGGATCCATGTGCTAATTAGCCCCCACTCAAGACTGGAACTAGGTGTTCTTATCATAAGTCCTAGGATTGTCCAAAAATTTATATGTGGATAAGATGCAGGGCAACCTGGTCTGGCTCCACCGCATGGACGGCTGGGCCTCTTTAATCACATTTGACAAGCTGAGGGGGTGACTCAGGGATTCTGGATGAAATATTTGGTGATGTTCACCAGGTACCTAAGACTGGTGAAGAAACAGGAGTCAGTGGAACTGAGAAAGAAAGGAACAGCTCAGCTGTAGAAGTGAAGAGGAAGTCAAAATATATTCAGTCTAGTGGCCCACATGACTTGAAAAGGAGTCAACAGTGAGAGGGACTTAGCACAATGGGCACCATCATGTATCTTGTTCAGATACACTGCACTAATCTAGCCTTGTGGTAGGTTCCTGCCAGCATGTTGTTGGTGTTCGCAATGCAAGACCATGGCTCATGGGCCCACTGTGGTTCTATGAGACCCTGAACGAGTTGCACAGCATGTTTGGTCTGCACAGTGCAGGCCCCACAAGCATGACCAACCACAAGAAGATACAGGAGGCAGTGAGAAGCAAAGACATCATGTTGCCCATGGACCTGCTTCCAGGCGATACTTGCAAAGACATGTGGGAACACATCTTCCACAAAGACGTGCATAAAGACCACAGAGACTGGAACTGGCTGGTAGCCCACCAAGCCCTCCCAGTGAGGGCCCGGAGACCGAGAGAGGGGCAATCGGGGAGACCAAGCTGCCTGAGGGATATCTGCCAAGGTGCCACAGAGACTATCAAGCATCTTCTATGGCTCTGCTTGTACACCAAAGAGGTGTGGAAGAAGATAAAGTGACTCTGTGAAGCAGTGACAGGGGTCAGACAGCTGTCAAGAGAGGCAGCACTTTATGGATACCTGACTAAACACCAGGGTAGCCCATCAGCCCATTTTGATCAGTTCGTGTCATATGTCAGGAGCACCTTGTGGAAATCCAGGAACCTCCTGATATACAGACACATGAACCTTGAGGTGGTAGACTGTGTTAAATTGGCCTTGAATGAACTCCAGTCCTACTACCAGAAATAAGCAGCAGAGGACGGTGAGGTCACAGTCAAGTCAACCTGGCAGGGGGACACATGGAACAGGATCTTTCAAGACACACCCCACAGTGGGGAAATTGACAGTAATAGCGAAAAGGATGATGAGACAACTGGACTAGAAGACCATGATGAGGACAGCAATTTCTGAATTGACCCTGATATGTTTGTAAGAATAAAGGTATCCAAAAAATATATTCTGAAAAAAATCTGAAATTGGCTGAGCTAGAACCAGTGAATACTGATAAAGGAAGAATGCATTTTATGCCTTCATTAAATAGACAAGTCTGTTAACTTTATTGAAGATCTTTAAAATTTTATGAAGGCATAAAATGCATTCTTCCTTTGTCAGTACTCACTGGTTCCAGCGCAGCCAATTTTGGATTTTTTTCAGAGTATATATATATATTTTTTTTATACTCTACCTGTTGAACAGCTGGAACACAAGTCTGACTGCTCACATAGAAGGTCCTGTATTTTGGCTAGGAACCATCTAATCCAGGAGGTGCATAGCCCCACCAGGGGAGATGCCTTGTTGGACCTGCTGCTGGCCACGGGTGACAACCTGGTGAGGGGGCTGCAGGTGCTCTGTCATCGCCTGCTGGAATTCACCATCCAGCGCAAGGTAGCAAAAGCCTGCAGCAAGCCAGCAGCCCTGGACTTCAGGAGGATGGACTTCAATAAGCTAAGGAGAATAGTTGGGGAGGCACTGAGGTCCCGGAGGGGTGGGGAGCCAAGTGTCCAAGAAGAGTGGTCACTCCTTAAGGAGACGATCCTCCAAGCCCAAAGGGAGGTAATCCCAACATGGATCAAAGGGGGCAGGAGGATGCAAAAGCCCCCATGGCTCACCAAAAGCATCTGGGAACGTACCCTACCTAAAAGGGAGGCATACACGCAATGGAAGGGAGGGGCCATCCCTTTCATTGGGTGTACATTGGGTGTACTACAGGGAGGACTATACTTTGGTTGCTCGGGGCTGCAGGGAAGAGGTCAGGAAGGCCAAGGTGGAGCTGAAACTGGGATTAGCTATCGGGATCAAGGACAACAAGAAGTCCTTCTTTAAATACATAGGGGGTAAAAAGAAGGCACCGGGTAACATGAGGCCTCTGCAAGACATGCTAAGAAATCTGGGTGTCACACCAGATGACAAGCTAACCTATTCAACAATTTCTTTGCCTCCATTTTCCTGAGCAGGCACCGGATCGGCCCCCCCACCGGGACCCCTTCAGGCCTCAGGGGAGGTGCACCCAGGCCTAGGGTCAGTGAGGACCTAGTTAGAGAACTTCTGGAGGGACTGGATGTATTTCAATTAGCTGGTCCTGACAATCTCCACCCCAGAGTGCTGAGGGAATTAGCAGAGGTCATTGTGGGACCCCTGGCACAGCTTTACAAGCACTCATGGTGCTCTGGTGTGGTGCCAGAGGACTGGAAAAGGGTCAGTGTGGTTCCCATTTTCAAAAAAGGGAGGAAGGAGGACCCAGGAAACTATAGGCCAGTTAGTATTACCTCAATCCTGGGCAAGCTTTTTGAGAGAATTATCCTGGCGCACTTCCATGAGGGGCCAGCAGGGGAGATTATGCTTAGGGGCAACCAACATGGGTTCATTAGAGGCAGGTCCTGTCAGACCAACCTCGTGGCCTTCTATGACCAAGTCACAAAATCCTTAGACACAGGGGTAGCAGTGGACGTAGTCTTTCTGGACTTTTGGAAGGCCTTCGACACTGTCTCCCACCCCATTCTCATTAAAAAACTAGGGGACTGTAGTGTTGACACCCACGCAGTCAAATGGGACTCTAACTGGCTGGAAGGTCGCACTGAGAAAGTGTTGGTAGATGGGTCACTTTCAACCTGGAGGGATGGGGGCAGTAGGGTCCCCCAGGGCTCAGTCCTCAGGCCTGCACTGTTCAACATTTTCATCAGTGACTTGGATGAGGGGGTAAAAAGCACCCTGTTCAAATTTGCTGATGACACTAAGATGTGGGGGGATGTAGGCATGCTAGAAGAGAGGAATAGGCTACAATCGGACCTAGACAGGGGTGGGCGGGTGAGAACAGCATGGGTTTCAACATTGACAAGTGCAAGGTGATGCACCTGGGGAAGAACAACTGGCACCATACCTACAGGCTGGGAAACTCCCTTCTTGTCAGTGCAGAGGCAGAAAAGGATCTTGGAGTCATTATTGATGCCAAAATGAACATGGGCCGACAGTGTGGGGACACGGTCAGGAAGGCCAACCATACCTTGTCATGGATCCACAGATGCATCATGAGCATGTCCGAGGAGGTGATCCTCCCCCTCTATGCAGCACTGGTCAGGCCGCAGTAGGAGTACTGCGTCCAGTTCTGGGCGCCACACTTCAGGAGGGTTGTGGACAACATGGAGAGGGTCCAGAGGAGGGCCACTTGCATGATCGGGGGCAGCAGGGAAGGTTCTATGAGGAGAGGCTAGGGGACCTGAACCTGTTCAGCCTCCACAAGAGAAGGCTGAGGGGGGATCTAGTGGCTGTCTACAGACTAGTCAGAGGGGATCAGCAGGCATTGGGGGAGTCACTGTTCTCCCAAGCACTGCCAGGAGTGACCAGGAATACCGGTCACAAGCTGGCAGAGGGTAGGTTTAGGTTAGATATCAGGAGGCGCTACTTCACGGTCAGGGCGGCTAGGATCCGGAACCAACTTCCAAGCAAAGTGGTGCAGGCTCCTACCCTGGGGATCTTTAAGAGGAGGCTAAATGAACACCTTGCTGGGGTCATCTAACCCCAGTTCTTTTTCCTGCCATGGCAGTGGATCGGACTTGATGATATGCTCAGGTCCCTTCCGACCCTACCAACTATGAAACTATGAAACCATGCTCACTAACGTTTATTATATCTCTGAGACTAAAGCTGTCCACAACAAAAAGCTAAGACAGGAAAATTTCCTTTCACAAGATGCTGGCAACTTCCCTTGAACTGGATTAATAGCATTTTACCAAAGTGTTTGACTGGTTTAAATCAGCAGTACAGCCAGTAGTGACAAACCATTTGTATTCTTACTGGCATCTGCTGTTTCTAAGTTTCATATATGCAAGAATATGAGGCAGCAGCTTTGCTAAGCCTGGCATTTTACTACCTTTTATATTAGCTTCTTTAAGCAACACACTGGGGCATAGCACCAGTCTAAACAGATCAGAAATCATTTTCCATTCACGTATCAATTTCCTTTCCCTGATGCTATCTTTTTATTTCTTAACCATCTAATACTTTCCTTCCTTCTTTACAAGATGTGGCTACACCATAGTGTGTGATCAATCTATATCCATGTATAGGTAAAGTTAGGTAGGGGTGTGCAAAGCAGGCCCTATTCAATTCGGATTCGGCCTCAATCAGGGACAGTGATTCGATTTGTTGATTCGGATCACTGTCCCAGATTCGATCTGGCCAAATCTGAAGATTGAATCCTCATTTGGAGAATCAGCAATTCAGACACTGACACAGCTTTGAAAGTTTTTTTCTACATACCTTGAGGTAGCAGGAGTGGCTCATGATCACTGCAATGCTGGGATGCATGGAGCATCCCACAGGAGTGCCAGGGGTATCTTCACGTGCTCGGCAGTATCCACTTCCAGGTCTGCCGGGAAGCACACTGGGACCACCCCCCCCCGTGCCTTCCTGACTCAGCGATTGGCCACAGGGGGACCCTGGGTGCTCCCCCAGACCCAGGAGGCACCAGTTACCGAGCCAACAGGGCACAGGGGTCCCCCATGCATTCCTTGGCAGATTCAGAAGTGGACTGGAAGTGCTTCTGGTCCACTTCTGGGTCTGCTGCTGAGCACACTGGGGACCCCCACTGCGTGCCTGTGGGAGGCTCCATGCGCTCCAGCATGGCAGCATTCACAAGCCTCTGCTACCGAGAGGTATGTAGAAAAAACATTTAAAGCTGTATCTATGTCCAAATCTCTGAATCTCTCTGAATCGATTCAGATGGTTCTAATCTGATTTGGAGAGATTAAAGGATCCTCCGATTTGATTCGGATTTGAAGATTCGGCCACCAAATTGGGCTGAATCACCACCAAATCAAATGGGGGACTGAAGCTTCGCACAGCCCTAATGTGAGGTCTCTTCCTTTGTCAACATGTTATAGCATAATGCAGGCACCCAAAGGTAGCATAGTTACAAATGAAATCAACCAAGCAAAAATCAGAGTTGAAAAAAGAATAATTATTTTTAAAATGTCAATCTTTGCACCTGGCTATCTTCACTCCCCTTTTGTGTACTGTATATTTTTTTTAAACAAATTATTTAAATGTTGCTGAATAGTTCATTTTCCCCTAATTATCACAGAGATGGGAGGATTTAACTATCCTATTATAGGTATACTGTTTGGGCAACTCATTTAAATCAATGGTGCAATAAAGTCCCAAAACCTCCATTGATGTGACTGGGATTTGAAGGCTTTAATCTATAGGCTTGAGTGCTTAGCTGGTTCTATACTTTTTTTCAAACTTAAGAGATAAAGTCGGAGAAGGAAAAATTCTGATCCTCATCATTCAGTTTATTTATTTAGATATAGTTCAAATAAGACAACAGTGTAGCACAACTTTCATATTTGGGATATGTAAAACAGGAGTCTGATATAATAAAATCTGTTTTCTGAAATTCATATATTTATTTCCTGGTCAGCCTCCATACCTGGTTTGCTGTAAAGGTGGTACTTTTGACTATGTGAGCTTTCACCTACAGCAGGTCCTACTGTTTAACCTAGAACCTTTGATGAGGGAAGTTACCTGAGGCTGGCTGAGGAATACATGATCAGAATAGAAGGTGAACTTACTGGGCCGTCACATTAGACTATTAATGGGGTAACTCAGTTTTTCCAATATGTCCATAATCAACCTCTATGTTGTTATCTGTCAGTTTTATAATAATTTATTGTGTGGCATAGGTATTACTTTTTTATTTAAAGATACAGGAAGAAGTTCACACAAAACACACTGTATTCTTGTTACACGCTCAAGACTAGTAACAGTCCTTTTACACTGGATATCTGACAGTAGTTGTATGGCCATTTTCACTTTTTCCCTTGATTAGTCGTATCAGTTTCTTGTTTTGTTTTGCTTTTGTATGCTTATAGCAGAGTACTGCACAGGAGAAAGCCTTGTTTTTAAAAATAGGAAATATGATGGAAAAACCTCAAGGATGGGCAAGGATTACTCAGAGGCATGTCTAATACTCAAAATTGTAGTAGCATATTTTTTTAAGCAGCTGATTGGATTACATGTTAAGTGTTCTTCAATTCTGTACTGGGTAGCAATACTGTAATTTAAAAACCCTAAACTTTAATTTAAATACACTTCATACAGATAAACCATTTCTTAAGGACTATTGAAAATCCACTTCAAATTATCAGTAAGCAATTTCAGTAAAAGTTGTTTTTACATAAAACAAATCATGTAACGGGTAGTTTGAAGAATTATTAATAAAAGATTCATACTTTCACCCCTGAGGATATATTGTTTATACCATAGCAGATGCAGATTACATCTCAGATGGATGGAGCAATTGTTTTCGAACAAGCCTGTAAAACAAAAAGCAAAATCAAATCTCAAAAACATCAGTTAAAATATGATTACAGTTGTCTGCAGTTGTTAAATCATGAAACAAATTAGGAAATATATGTCAGCATCCATTATTCCAAAGGCAGCTTTGTAAGATTTTCAAACAATGTAAGTAGATGCCAGACTTGCAAGGCAATGACCCGCTTTGAGACAATACCTCAAGCAGAGAAGAGAGAACAAAAATACGGATCTGTTGACTTGTGCAGGGTTGTCAAGTTAATGCTTCATAAGTATCCAAATCACTAATCACATTTCTTGAGTGCAAGTTTATCATTTCTTTGTGTTCCTCCTAAGGTACCTCTTAAATACTCATTAGACAATTAAAGTTGAAAACTTGTAAATTCATTTTCAGTGTCAGCTACTACAAGCATTTTTGGCCTTACTTGATGCAGAAAAGACAACTTGATACTTCTTGTGTCTCATTTTTAGTTAAATTATGAGAACTTTTTTTCATGATCTGTGTAAAAAATAGTAATAGTATAGTTCTTAACATCATATTGCATATCATTTCCTTCATGTATGAAAAATTTGACATATATATAGTACGTAATATAATATAGAGCACATAATATAGTATAAGTAATATACATATTACAATCACAGAGCAGGACTATTCCCAACTATTCTATCCAGGGCTTTGTTTAGCCAAATCTTAAAAACCTCCAACAACAAAGATTCTACCACCTCTCTGGGTAACCTCTTCCAGTGCCTTACTACCCTCCTAGTGAGACAGTTTTTCCTAATATCTAACTTAAACTTCCCTTGCTACAACTTGAAACCATTGCTCCTTCTTCTGTCATCTGCCACCACAGAGAACAGTGTAGCTCCATCCTCTTTGGAACCACCCTTCAGGTAATAAATCCCCCTTAGGACAGGAAGCCCTGAGAGACGTGAGGAATTTGGGGAAGCTTCGTGTGTTTCAGGCTGTGGAAATCCCAATGGTTCTGGTGCTGCAGACTCCAAAGAGGATCCTTCAGACTAGAATCAGGTGCTCCTTGGGAGGGAGCTGCATTTTCCATGGAGAAAATGGCAGTTAAAGATAGCAGAAAGCTGCAGTGCTCAAGGTGCTGTGAATCAGGGAAGGATTGCTGACAGCAGTGACTCAGCACCACCAGGGACCTGATAGTGGTGCAGTGCGGGAGAAGTTATTAAAGTGATAGCATTCCTGGACTGCAGTTTTGTTTAGCGTAGCTACTCGTATCCCAATTAGAAAAAAGGCAGGAGGGTAGGTACAAGAGGCTGATGCCTATATTTCTTTTGGTTTCCTTTGGTGTTTAAGTTAGGTCATAAGAGCAGGCACTCAAAAGCTGGGCCCAAAGGGCCAGAGCCTGGATCGGAAACTCAGTTCTCAGATACAAGTTCTAGCCAAGAACATGATTACACCATATTCTGGCATGGGAAACCAGAAGGAGAGAGCAGGGAGTAGGCTTTGCTATTTGAAATAGCTTGCTATCTTTCAGTGAAAGCCCCACTGCTGTATCTAGTCAAATCATGACACTCAGAGTGCATACGCAGAATGGCTTCATCATGTTGTTTTAATGTCTATGCACCTACCCTTCAAGCTAGTGACACAGATGAAAACTTTTGCTACCAATAACTTGAAGAAGAAATTGAGAAAACTTACACAAATTAGACCATTATAATACCTGGTGACTTCAATGCAAGAGTTGGATATTGTTTTAAGAATTGGCCTGGTATTCTGGGCAAACGCAGAATTGGTAATATGAATGAAAGCGGTCAGTGAACGTTAGAATTTTGTGCAAGTCAAAATCTGTGTGTTACCAGCTCCTACTTCACTGGAAAAATCACAAGAAAGACATTGTGGAGATGGCCAAAATCAGGGCACTGGCACCAAGTAAATCTAGTACTGACCAGGTTTAGTCACATAAAAGAAATCCTGCACATGAGGTTTTATTACAGTGCTGGCTATGACACTGCCTATGTCTTAGTCAGCTGCAAAGTCAATGTAAAAAAGATCCACCATAACAAAACTACCAGTCATTTTCAGGTGCACATCAGCAAAACTAAAAACATAGATAAATGCAGACTGTCCAGTGAAGAAGTTGTGAAAGCAAGTTTACCTAATGTGAGAAAACTTAAAAACAAACTTATACAATGCTGTAACAGTGTTTGGCAAAAAATGCAGGAGAAATGCAGACTGATTTGAAGAGCACTCTAAAACCCATATAACACTGTTTGAAAACAGAAAGAAATGCTAACCAACTATAAGAAGTCTCCCTATGCTCAAGTGGGGAGGGAGGGAAAGCCTCCCGAGGCTTTCCTCCTTCTTTCCCCCTACCAGGCAGACCCCAGCAGGGGTCTGGTGTGGGCCAGGGTTGGGGTTTAGACCCCCTGTTCCCCCTCATCCTCAGCTGGCCTAGCTGGGCTGGGGCCTGGCCACACCCATCCCTTCACTTGAGAGGGGGAAAAACCTCCGAGGGCGTTCCTCCTTCCCTTCCCCCTACCAGGCAGACCCCTTCTCCTCACTCCCCTTCTCTGCCATCTAGAGCAGTGGTAGTACTCTGGCTAGGGAGCAGAGGAGCAGGCAGAGCCTTCTGTGCTAGAACAGGGTGTACAGCCCAGGGCCGCAAAGCAATCTTAGATGCTGCGGGACCGTGAGTTAACTTGAACTGGGAAGGGATCTGAGACAGAAGTTCCATAAACTGGTTTGACCTAAATTAGTTAAGTCTGGTACTGCATGCAACTAGGTTTATTTTAAATCAGCTTCAGCCATTTTGAAAGTGGTTTAAAAGCACTGAACTGCTCTTCTGTTACAGGTTTAAACCGGTTTCTGATCACTTAAACCAGTTTATGTGTAACTTCTGTCCCCAGCCTATGGAATTCTGTACTCCAGTGAGACAGAGTCAACCACAAAGAGCTCAAAGGATTACCATAGTGCAAAGTTATGATGGGTTTGGACAGTTAGCTTACATTAGAAGATTTGCAGAGATCCATTAAATCGGTTCCTGGGTACAAGTCATCCAGCAATGACTGCTTGCCTACTGAAATCTACAAGTGTGTCAACAACAAAGTACTTAGAAAGTTTCATGAAGTTATACTTCTCTGTTGAAAAGAGGAAGTGATACCCAAAGATTTCAAGATGCTCAGTTTGGACAATTATACAAAAACAAAGGGGAAAGAAGCAACTGTGACAACTATTAAGGTATCTCCCTGTTGAACATCATTGGAAAAATTCTCACTGCATCATCTTCTTTATGTTGCAATTTCTGTCCAGCAAGTCAATGCAGTTTTCACTTGGGACATTCCACCATTGATATAATATTTTCATTCAAGCAACTGCAGAAGTAGTGTAGAGAAAAACAAATACAGTAAAAGCCCTGTTTTCTGGTATGAGTGGGGAATAGGGTGTGCCAGAAATCTAAAAATGCTACTTACCTAAGGCACAGGGGTTTCCCGCTGCATGCAGAGCAGGGGGCAGCAACAGCCACATGCAGAGCAGCGGCAGTGCAGGGTCGTGGGCCATGTACAGGCTTTCCCCTGTGCACCCCCTCTTCCACTCCTGTATGTCCACTGGCCAGCCAGAAATTCTGGTTAATAGAAATGCTACTTAGTAAAATAACAGATAACAGGGCTTTTACTATATTGCTGTATATAGCCTTTATTGATTTGATCTGACAAAGGCCTTCAATAGAGTCAACAGACATGATCTTTTTACTGGGACTATGTATGTATAAGTGAGGGCAGAATCTAAAACTTAAATATATATTTATTATTTTTATGAAGCGTTTACCCACAAAACTGTTTGGAGTATTTTCTGAAGTTCTGAAGAAACTGGGTTGTCCCACGAAACTGTTGATCACTTGCTCATTACATCAAGGTATGAAGGCAACTGTAGTGTATAAAAACAAAGACTCAAACACCTTTGATATCAACAGCAAAGTGAAACAAGGGTGTGTCTTAGCCCCTATGCTTTTTAACATCTACATGTCATTCCTACTTCTTCATGACATTTATCTTTGAGCCAGACTATATGGAGGCTTGTTCAGCATTGCAAGTTTTAGAGTGAAAACCGAGGTGAAAGCACTTGTTCTGAGACATTTCCTGTTTCCCAATGTTGCAGACATAGTTGCCCCCCAGTGAACTTCTCTGAAGAACCTCTTTGGCAGATTTTCTGCATCATGCAAGAGCTTCAGGATGGCAATTAGTCTCAAGAAAACAGACTGTGTACCAAAGGGTGGAAGAACCAATACCTGGCATGACTCTGGAAGCTAAATTTGTTAGTGTCATTGACAGTTTTTGTTACTTGGGTTCTGTAATCAGCAGGAATCTTGATCTTCAGACTGAACAAACCGAATTAGAAAAGCATCAAGCTATTACAAAAACATGCATGGAATAACAGCAAACTATCAACTAAGGTGAAGATGCAAATCTATGAGACTTGTATGTTGTCATTCATGCTTTATGTTTCAGAAACATGGACAACATATTAGGGCTGTGCAAAGCTTCAGTTGCCGTTTCGATTCAGAGGAGAAACAGCCCTATTTGGGGACCAAATCGCTAAATCTGAATAGAATCGGGAGACCAATTAAAAGCTCCAAATCAATTTGAAGTCTCCAAGTCAATTCAGAAAACCTTTGGAAAAGATTTGGTGCCACTTTGGACTAAACAGGCAGCTGGCAAATCTGTTGGGGTTGGGGGAGGGGAATGGAAGGGATATGGGGGAGGGAGGGATTGGGATTGGGACTGAGGTGGGGACAAGCTGCCCAGCTGGAGCGGGGGGACGTGGGATTCGGGGAGGAGTGTGGCGGGGAACGGCATGCGGGCACAGCAATGCTGGGAGCGGGGCTCTGCCCTGCTGCCGCTTGCCCAGGCAGGGCGAGGGTGGGGTGGGATGTGGGCACAGCTCACTCTGGGTGGAAGGGGGCAAGTGGTAGTAGGGCATAGCCCCTGCTCCCAGTGCTGTCACACCCACATCCCACGCCACCTTCCCCCCGCCCCAGCTGGCAAGTGGAGGCAGGGCAGAGCCCCTGCTCCCAGTGCTGTCACACCCACATCCCATGCCACCTTCCCCCCGCCCCAGCTGGCAAGTGGAGGCAGGGCAGAGCCCCTGCTCCCAGCCGCTTGCCAGCCAGGATGCTGCTGCCGCTTGCCAGCTGGGCAGGGTGTGGCATGGGATGTGGGTGCAGCAGTGCTGGGAGCAGGGGCTATGCCCTGCTGCCACTTGTCTCCTTACACTCAGAGCAAGCCACGCCTGCATCACGCCCCACCCCACCTCAACTGGCAAGCGGTGGCAGTGCAGAGCCCCTGCTCCCAGCACTTATGTGCCTTCTTCCCGCACCCAAATCAGCACTGGGAGCAGAGAATCAGCCAAATCTGAATCTGAAGCAAATACTTGCCGTTTTGCACAGGCATTACTACACATGCTAGACACATTCAGAGACTCAACAGCTTCCACATGAGATGTATGCATAAGATTCTAAAAATAAAGTGGGAAGACAGAATACCAAACACAGAGGTACTGAAGCACACAGGACTGACACACTTAGGAACCACCATCAAGAAGAAGTTGCAATGGATCATCCATGTCAGGAGAATGGGAGGAGACCCATATCCCTAAGAATATTTTGTATAGTGCGATTCAAGACAGCTCTAGAAAACAGGATCACCTTCTATGGTGCTACCATGATGGTTGCAAAAATGATATGAAGGTATGAACATCAATGTAGAAAGCTGGGAGGAGTGCCGAGAATCCCATTGATCTGGAGGGAATATCTGGCACAGGGTGCCAGATAAAGTGGCTTTGATTCAGAGGATGGAAACAAAGTGAGAAAGAAGAAAGCAGTGTGCTTTAAACTTGGACTCCAACTCAGACAGTACATGGATCTATGACTCTTGTAACAAGCTGTGTCCCTCTTGAATTGGTCTTTTCAGCCAAAAATGGATTCATCAGGCATCAAACTAGACCTCTTACATATATGTTGTGATCCAGAGGATTGACAGTTGCCTAATAGTAATAAATATATAGGGGGTGGAAGTCCTTTAATATAGTGGCATTTATACATGTGCTTTGGGAGGGGGGCAGGGTGCTTTAATTAGATCACATGTATCAGCATCCTCGCACTGAAAAAGGACTCATGGAATGAGCTTTAGTTAAAGCACCCCTGCTGCCATTTTTCAGCATAGGGACACTGATGCACATTACGCTGGAGTCTGCTAGAGCACGGTAATTACCACACCCCAGCAGGCTCAATTAATCGATTAATCAAGTTTGCTCCAATGCACCATAATTGCATCATGTAACTGAAAAGCTGGATACCTACAGCTGCCAATTTTTTAAACAGGCAGCACCATCATTACTAGCAAAAGGATCATAATACTTTGCACAGTTGTGATATTTAGTTTATGCAACTAAACAGTTTGTCATAAAACACAATTAAATTACATAACAAATTAAAGAGAAGCCCTTGCATTTCATCTTCCTTTCTGGCTTTATGTTTGGTTAAAGGATGAGAGTTATTTTTAAAAAGTGATTAAATGTTTTCTTTAAATTGGTTTTAATCTAGTTGCATGTAATTAAAAAAGAAAGTGATACTGAAAATCATTTGAGGGAAGAAAAAATAAAATTCCATTTGGAAGTAAGACTGAATTTTCATCTTCAGCATGTGCTGTTGTCTCTCCGTATTTCACTACGCATTACACTGGAGGTGTAACAGTAGTAGAGGTGGCTGTGGTGTGTAAAAGGGCCCGGGGTGAACCTTTTTGAACTAAACAACTATTACATGGATGCCCATGATCAAGGGGGAAACTGAAGTTGTCAGTTTCCTTTCCTAGCTTTCTATAGTAAAGGAAAGATTTTTGGGTGCCTGTTCTCCAGAGAAATTAGTATAAACAGATCCCCATTTTATGTGCTAAAAGTGCTCTCAATGTTCTGTGAGCTTTCATTTCAGTTACTGTTTCTCTTTGTTCTCCCACCTGTGAAGCTTGCTTTTGTCTGTTGTAATGTGCTATTGCATACCATGAAACTCATGTGAAGAAATATGATTCACTTATAAGGCATTTTGATCAGCTATTTCACACTCTAAGCCCTCTGTAAATGTCATACAAGTCATGTCATGAATAAGACTCTAATCCCTTCATATTGCAAAATTCTGCTCAAAGATGTATATTTTATGCAGGAAGAGAATTTGCTCTAGTTAATTACTTTATTCTTTCCTATACAAATACTAAAGGAAAAAGAAACACAAGTGCATATGAAATACATATATGTTCTCCTCGCCTATGGATTTCCTATTGGGTCTGGTTTCTCTGTATATTTCTTTTAGACTGTAAGGCCTTCCATAGAGGAAAATACCTCACACCATTTTGTGGGTAAACTCCTCATAAAAATAATAAATAGTTTTAGATTCTGCCCTCACTTATATGTATATAGTTCCACTGCTTTTAATGGGAGATCAGTTTTTAAAGTAATATAAATTGCCTAGTATCTTTCAATTTGGTAGTGGGTCTTGGCTAAATCTGGTCCAGGGTAGAATTTATTACTTTTTTAATTTTGAATTTAAGGCCATTTATGTTGTTGTACTTTTACAACACCTGGGTGACAGTGATCATCACCTGCTGGAATTCACCATCCAGCGCAAGGTGGCAAAGGCCTGCAGCAGGGCAGCAGCCCTAGATTTAAGGAGGGCAAACTTCAATAAGCTAAGGAGAATAGTCAGGGAAGCACTGAGGTCCCAGAGGGGAGGGGAGCCACGTGTCCTAGGAGAGTGGTCACTCATTAAGGAGATGATCCTCCAAGCCCAAAGGGAGGTAATCCCAACAAGGATCAAAGGGAGCAGGAGGGCACACAAGCTCCCATGGCTCACCAAAAGCATCTGGGAAGGTCTCCTAGCTAAAAGGGAGGCGTACACCCAATGAAAAGGAGGGGACATCACCAGGGATGACTATACTGCAGTTGCTTAAGCCGGTCCGCTCCCCCTCTACATGACTTTGGTCAGGCCACAGTTGGAGTACTGCATCCAGTACTGGGCGCCGCACTTCCAAGGGGATGTGGCCGGCCTGGAGAGGGTTCAGAGGAAGGCCACCCACTTGGTGAGAGGGCAGCAGGACAGGCCTTATGAGGAGAGACTGAGGGACCTGAACCTGTTCAGCCTCAGCAAGAGGAGGCCGAGGGGGGACCTGGTGGCTGCCTACAAACTCATCAGAGAAGATCAACAGCAAATAGGTAGAGCCCTTCTCTCCCCAGCACCACCTGGGGTGATGAGGAACAATGGTAATAAGCTGATGGAAAATAGGCTTAGGTTAGAGATCAGAAGGCAATTTTTTACAGTTAGGGTTGCCAAAATCTGGAACCAACTTCCCAGGGAAGTGATCCTCACCCCTACTTTGGGCAAATTCAAGAGGAGATTGGATGATCACCTGTCTGGGGTCTTGTGAACCCAGCATTCATTCATTTTACCATGTGTGCAGTCTGCAGCAGCAAAAGAAAAACTGCAGACATGCTTCATAGTATTTCATAACTTTTCTGCTTTTTTGTTATTAGTTGTCATTATTGATGATTAAGGCCCCATAGGCCTCTATATTTGCTAGATAATTCATATAAATGTGTTACGTATGAGTCCAGTTCTCAAAAATATAAGCAGAGAAAAATTTTCCGGTAGCTCGGTTCTGTTACAAAGCAATTGAGTGTTAAGTATAGTGTTGAAGATAACTTCCCCTTTAGCATGAACAAATACAGCGATTTGCCACCAATAGGTAATAGGAGCATGAAGGAAGAGGTAAAAGTTGCTTCGCTAAATCAAATTTTCATAATATCTCCCAGTATAGGAGCTCCTTCACAAACAAATGACACAGTTGGGATTATCTGAATCCAGAGAGGCTGGAATAGAGGAGTATTCCCAATAATAAATCTTCAACAAATGTTAGCTTTCTCTGTGTGACTTCTGTTCTGAGGGGAAAAATCATAGGGCGTAAATGCAGAGGGAAAGCCAACTTCATCTACCTCCTGCTCTCCATACTACTTAAAATAGGAGACTGACTGATGCTGGAAACAGTCCTTAGCTAAAGTCATGACTCCATTGCATTTCCCCTTGAAAAGGCTTTATGAATACTTAGAAGAATATTGGTGCAGATCTTAAACAAACATTTACTTTGATCTCTAGGTAACATGTGGAGAAAGAAAATAATATTTACTTTTCCTGATCCTGTGCTATTATTCTGCATGTGGGAGTGAGGGAAGGTAAATATTTTTCTTAAGTTGAAAAACATAAGAAGTGCTACACAGGGTCTGACCAATGGTCCATCTAACCCAGTATTTTTGAACAATAGCAGAAATGGATGCTAGAGGGAGATCACTGAACCCAATATCTACAGAATGCTCTATCCGCTATTCAGTATCTTCCTTGGTATCCACCATTATTGGTTTAGAGATGCCAAAGGAAACATCTCCAATCATTTACAGCTCAATAGCCATTAAAAGATTTATCATCCCATGAATTTATCAAGTCCTTTTTTGAACCTGGCTGTGCTATCCGCCTCTACTGGCTCCTATGGCAGTGAATTCCATAGGTTAACTACAAGTTGTATAAAAAAGTAATTTCTCTTGCTAGTTCTAAACCTATCACCTACTAATTTCAGAAGGTGCTCCCCAGTTCTAGTATCCTGGGACTTGGTCAACAACAGTTCCCCGTTTATTTGGTCTAAACCCTTCATGATTTTATAGAGTTGTTGGTTGTAGCCATGTTCATCTAAGGACATAGGCAGGCAAGGTTCCTTGGGTAGATGTGATAACTTTTATTAGAACAACTAAATAGCTGGAAAAAGCCCGTTTAGCCTCTTCTGATACGGCAACTGCTTTATGCCCCTGATCATTTTGGCTGCCCTCCTTTGTACCTTTTCTAATTCTACTACTACCTTTTTGAGATGCAGCTCCTCACCATTAGCTTGGGACTTGACTACCAAGAATAATTTGGTAACATCTGCAAACTTGGAGATTTCACTGTGCTCCCCCATTTCCAGGTAACTGATGAAAATGCTAAACAAAATAGGGCCCAGCATGGATTCCTGTGGGACCCCACTTTTGAACTTCCTCCATCCTGAAAAGTGACCATTCAGCCCTACTGTTGGCTTCCTGTCTTTTAAACAGTTCTCAATGCACAAAAGCCCTTCCCTCCGATACCACGGCAACATAACTTTTCTAAAAGCCTTTGGTGAGCCCATGTCAAATGCTTTTAGAAGTTTCCAAATATACTATGTCAACTGGATCTCCCTTGTCCATGTGCTTGTTAATACCCTCAAAGAACGCCAGCAGATTTGAGAGGCAGGATTTCATTTTACAAAAGCCATGTTTGCTCTCCCCCAGCAGATCATATCCGTCCATGTAAGCAGGAAATAAAAAGAAAGGAAAAAAGATGACTCAGATCATTTTGAAAACTGATTGTATATAGATGAAATAAAAAATGAGGTTCCCAAGCCATTAAGCAGTTTAATGATTTTGAAAAGAACAGTTGAGAAAAGTGGAAACTTTGTTGTGGGCTTTGCAGAATTTACATTAAAATAAAACTGGAGGTTTCCATAGAAAATTACTTTTTAGTAATGTTATTTCATGCTGATGACAATATACAAAGAATCATAGAAAATTAAAGCTGGAAGGGACCACAGGAGATCGTCTAGTCCAACCCCCTGCACAAAGCAGGACCATCCTCAACTAAATTATCCCAGCCACAGCTCTGTCTAGCTGGGTCTTAAAAAAACTCCAAGCATGGAGATTCCACAACCTCTCTAGGTAACCTGTTCCAGTGTTTGAGTACCCTCCTAGTGAGACATTTTTTCCTAACATCTAACCTAAATTTCCCTTGCTACGATTTGAGACCATTGCTCCTTGTTCTGTCATCTGCCACCACTGAGAACAGTCTAGCTCCATCTTCTTTGGAAATAACCTTCAGGTAGTTGAAGGCTGCTATCAAATCTCCCCTCAGTCTTCTCTTCTGCAGACTAATTAAGTCCACTGTCCTCAGCTTCTCCTCAGAAGTCATGTGTCCCAGCCCCCTCACTATTTTCATTGCCCTCTGCTGGACTCTCTCCAATTTGTTCAAATCCTTTCTGTGATGAGGGGCCCAAAACTGAACGCAGTACTCCAGGTATAGTCTCACTAGAGGTGAATGCTCAATAGAGAGAAATAATCACTTCCCTTGATCTGCTGGCAACATACCTGGCAACACTGTTGGCTCATATTCAGCTTATTTTCCAAAGTAAACCCCAGGTCCTTTTCGACAGAGCTGCTGTCCAGCCAGTCATCCCCCAGCCTGTACTGGTGCATGGGATTGTTCCATCCTAAGTGCAGGACTTAAAGCTGGGCATATTTAAATGAGTAATTTATTAGCTGAAAAATACATTTTATGGAGATGGTGGACAAAACATTCATGAAGTTATGTCAAATTCAGCAAATAGTTTTAGTGGGAAAAATACTAAAAAGTCTTTAAGTTTTGCTTTATTGCTTCCAAAACAATGGGTTTAGATTTATTTTTTCCTTTTTGAAGTTACGTTTGAATTTAAAAACTGCTAAAGTGTAATCTTAAGAAGTGTCAAAAGAGATCAAAAGTCCGAAGACAAAGCAAAGTATTTCATTTAAGGTTAAATAAAACCTATTGGGCAGCCCAAAACAAAGTATTACCAGACTTTTCATTTCACTAAGAATTTTTAATTTCCCCAGGAATTTTTTTTAAATTTCATTTAGTTTCATTTCAAGTAAAACAATTTCATTTTCTTGTTTTTGGACTTTCCCAACACCTCCACCCCCTCAAATAAACAATTTAGTTATACAGTTCTAATGACCTGTTAGGCTGCGTACGCGTGTAAAGTATCTCTATGTAATAATGTCAATACATGCTGGGGGGCGGGTATAAGTATTTTTACTGTTAACTGACATATTTATATGTGTACAAAAACTGGGTTTATACCAGATCTAATTAAAATTAGGATTCATGTTTCAGGATTAGCACATCTTTTTGTGACTGCTTGTTTTTAAGATTCCCTTCCTTAATAGAAGCTTTTGGTTTTGGCCCCCACAACTTGTTATTCTAGTGTGCTATCATGCCTTTCCTAAGCCCTTTAGAAGCAGTAATTACCACGGTCCTTATCATCTGTGACTGGCAAGCATTGCCACGTAACTGTTTGACAGCTCTAGAATTTATGGGAGCTGAAGATAACAAATTGCCTTGTCAGAATTTGCCAGGCTTAAGGACACTCTGAACTGAATTTCAGTAAAGGATAGAAGAACATGCATATCCTTATATATTGAAGGCAGAGGTTGAGCAAATTAGTCTGATAATGATCCTAGTTTGATGATGATTTTTTACACAAATCAACTTTAACAGGTATGCTTTTATGGGTATTATCCCAATGAGCACGCATATGCAGTTTGCATGCCTCAAACCCATTTGCGTGTGCACCCATTCATTGCACTGCTAATTTGCAGCATGGTCAATTTGCTGTGTGCCAGAGCACACATGCAGCGATGTGCCCTCTTGTGTCGCCACTATTTGTCCTGTGGGAAATAAACAACCCTGCCACATGTGTGCGCTTGTCAGGACACACCCTGTAATTCAGTATTTGCTCAGCACTGATTGTGTTGTGTCCATGCATTTTTGGTTATGTATGTAAGGCATAATTTCCTAATATTAAAACATGATGAAGGACAGATAAGTAACTACATATTTTTTATCCTTTTTCTTTTCCTTAATGCAACTCATACCAGTAATTACCAGGAAAATAGGATTTTTTTTGTCTGTTTCATTTTAAATATGCCATACTGTATTAGCAGTATATATTATGGACTAGAATCAAATCATTCTTATAGCTGTCTAAAAAGGATTTTGATAGAATTTCATCACCTAGGTCACAGAAAGCAATCCACATTAGCCCCATTCCAGCAGTCATATAATCATACTAGCAGGGGGAGGACCAGGGGGAAGGCGGGGGAACAGACACACAACACAGAGCATCACCACTATGCATCGCCACTGCCTTCCAGGAGTGGGGGGAGGGGAGCTTACCTCTCCATCCCCTCCATCCCCCTCCACCAACACCTCATGCCGCCACTGCATCCAGTGCTGCTGGCCTAACTGCCCCGCTCCCCCCTCTGCCCTGCTCCTCATAGGTGGCAGAGCACCACCAGGATGGCAAAGACAGAGCAGAGCACTCTGTCCCCTCTGTCTCCACTGTCATGGCAGCACTCTGCATTCTGATTGGTTATTTCACTAACCAATCAAAGTACTCCAAAAACGTTATGAACAAACAATCTCTTTATTATATAAGAATAGATATTAGATGCTTCAATTTTGGCTGAAAGAGATCCCTGCAGACCTGCACTTGGACTACCAGATGTGCTAGAAAGCAATCCACATAAGCCATCTAGACCAGGAGCATGCAGTTATTTCGAGCAGAGGGCCACTTACCCAGTTTTGGCAAGTTGTCAAGGGCCGTGTGGGTAGCCCCACCCCTTGACAGGTGCTTCACCCCTTGGTCACCATGTTGGGACCAGTGTCTTGGGACCAATGTCCCAGGGCCACTGCCAGTGGGGCCCAGAGCAGGGTGCAGGCTGGCAGGGGTCTGTGGAGCTGGATTGGGCTGCACCAACAGGGAGAAGAGGGAGCTGGCCCGGCTCCATAGAGCCCCTGCCAGCTGGGACCCTGTATTCCTGCTGCCCTGCTCTCAGCCCTGCCAGTGCTGGCCATGGGACAGCGGTGTGGGCCTCGTGCTCCGACTGACTCCTGCATCCACTTACTCCCAATGCCCCCCAGCCCTGCTGTACAGGGCAGGGGACAAGCTGGTGCTGAGTGCAGGAAAAAAGCAGCCCTTTGCCTGCCCCATGACCAGTGTTCCCTGCTGCAGCTGCTTGCAGCCTGCATGGGTCTGTCCTGAGCAGGCACAGGCAGTCCCACATGGGCTATGAGCAGCTGTAGTGCAGGATGCTGGCCAAGGGGCAGGTGAGAGGCCGCTTTCCCCCACCCAATGCTCAGCACCAGCTTGTAACCTACCCCACTGCCAGCCTGGGCCCCATGCGGCTCCAGGCTCATCCAGCGGGGCTGCGCATAGTGGCAGCAGCTGTGGCCCCCCCCCCATTTGCCATGAGGGGCAGTGTTTGCCACCACCACCTCTGGGCTGCCCAGTGTGTGAGCTCTGGGTGGACAGCATCAGCAGCAAACACTGCCCAGCACAGCAAGCTGAGGGGCCACAGCTGCTGCTGCCATGCACAGCCCCGACAGGTGAGCCCAGAGCCGGCACGGGGCCCAGGCTGGCAGCAGTGTGGGTTACAAGCTGGTGCGGAGTGCAGGAGAAAAGTGGTCCCTCCCCTACCCCGTGGTCGGTGCCCCGCACTGCAGCCACTCGCAGCCCTGCATGGGGCTGCCTTTGCCTGCTTGGGACAGCCCTGCATGGTGTGCAAGTGGTGGCAGCAGGGAGCAGCAGCCATGGGGCAGGCAAGGGGCCACTTTTTTCCGGTGTCCCCCCCTGCCCGCTGCCCCCTGCCCTTACCTGAGGTTCTGGTGTGGGGCAGTCACCAGTCCCAAGCCAGAAGCCCCTGCTGGAGCTTCCAGCTGGGGGCATGGAGATGGGCAGGCCCTGCTGTTGCGGGAGCCCGCCAGGCTTCCCCTGGGTCCTACTGCCTGTGGTTCTGTCATTTTTGACAGGAACCAAGGACAGATCAATATTCATTTTCTAAATGTTTTAGGGGCCCTGCAGGCAGAGTAGAATGGCCTCGCGAGCTGAATCCAGACCATGGGCCATATTTTTCCCACCCCTGATTTAGCCACTTAGCTTCTATTTAACCTCCACTACAATCCAGATCAGTGCTGAGAGGCACTGAAATTTATCTCTTGGGATCTGAAGTCCTCCTAGTTGGGGGTGGGGGACACACTGTCTCCCCTCATAATGCTGTTTATGTGCTTTGCAGTGAATCGTTATTGGGTAAAATGTATAAACAGCATTGGGAGCATGGACCAAAACCCAGTACTCCCACCCACAAAGTGCCTTCTTATTAGGCTACAGACTTATGCTTCCTTCTAGTCCAAGGACTCTTGTATTCTTTTTTGCCAAATAGATAACTTCAGGAGAGTGATAGATAATGCCTTCCTCCCTGTCTCACTCCAATAAAATTGTTTATAATCAATAAACTCTTTAAAAATGAAAAAAAAAACCCATAAGATTTTAGGTAGAACAACTGAATGTTATTAGTTGCACAGAACTGAGATCTTTAATCTCTGATCCACGGCCAAACTATATATGAGAAAATGAAGGGGAGAAGAAAAGATGAGAAGAAAGGGGGGAAATTGAATCTCTGTTTTCTTTCAGCTGAAACTCAGCATTTAAAAATAACTTTTCTAGGGTTCCAGTGCTCAGACAATAAAGCAGAGAGTGTTATAGAAAACACAGGATAGTTTCAGAAGTGTCTTCCATGGCTGTTTTTTGTACTTACTGTGTTACTTGCTCCAGGGGCTATGTTTAATTTCTGTGACTGAAAAGAGAGATAATTCAGTTTGGGAATAGCATTGACATTCAAATGAGTTATGTTATCCAGTCTTTCTATAATGCTTGAAATCCTAATACTATCCTTTTAGTATTATCAAAGTTTATGCCTATGAAATAGGCATAGCTTCTCCATCTCCATACTTACAGAGTATTTCTCACTACTAGTAATTCTCATTAACATTAAAATTTCTTCCATCGCCTCTACACATTCCCAGCGTCTTACAATTAACTGCTAAATTGCGTAATTACCTTGAGACCAGCTATACATGCAAAGTACTTATCACACAATTAAAAGCTTCAACCAGCTATAAAGTTAAATCTCAAAAGTGTGTACTAAATCTATAGCTGGTTTCTATCAAGCTTAAGTTTGCATGTGTAACAGGGTCTCCCCTGCAGCTGGGAGCCTTGTCAACTGACAGGGCTCCCAGCCACAATGGTGCACCTTGCTTAGCTAGGGGTGTACTTTGATCAGCTGGGGCTGCAATTCCTGCAACTAGTCAGGTCTCTTAGCCCAAACAAGTGGAGACTCTGGTAGCACCCTTCAGCAGCCAGGACCCAGAATCCCACAGCTGTGGATGCTGGTTCCCTGCAGTGTGCCTCCTGGTGATCCTCCCCACCCCAGGGGTGCATGAAACCCTCAGGGTGAAAGGATTGCTACTGGAGGGATAGTCCAATCCTGGGGGTTTCATGCACCCTCAGGACTCTCCCACCCTGGGGATTTCACACACCTCCAGGATGGGGGGATTCCCCTGCACCAGCAATAAGGCACAATGAAATCTAATGTGCAGTTGTGTGCCATGCCTTCACCTGCACATGTAGAGGGGGCCTTATATTTCCTTAGGGAAGATGCACCAACTGTAGCTCAGTTCAGGAGAACACATGATCCTAATCAGATACACTCTAAGAACATTAATACCATAGTGTTGAAACAAGAGTTTGGGCTGATGATACTTGACTGAAAATGAAATTTTCAAAGTACAGATCTCTCCATAATAGTGTTTAACTTTATCTAACATAATTAATATTGTCATAAAGCCAGAGCACCCTGTTTCTTGTACAAATATGTCCATTCTCAATAATGAAATGAAATACTATGCAGTATTTGTTCTTTGTTTCAGAATTACATTCCCTTGATTCCAGGTTTAAATTTGAATTCTTCTATTTGATTTGTTCTATCCTGCACAAATCAGATACCATTGCTGTCTACATGTGAATAGCAGTAGACAAAAAATTTGCTTAAGTTCTGTGTATATATGAATAGCAGTGTGTCAGCCCTCTGAATAATACTTCTGCTGAAGAGCTGCTGAGTGGACTGCAGCCTCCTACTTTCACAGCTTGTCTTCAGAATTCTGTTCATGCTTAACTTGCTCGGGATACTGAAATGCAGAATCATCCGACAGATGCTTTTCCTTCTGGTGCTTGAACAAAAGGCAAACACACAGTAATATATTATGGGCCAGATTTTCAACAGAGCTCTGGCAAAAGTAGCTAGCAGCAGCTCAAGTTTCAATGCAAGGAAGGATCATGAGGAGTAGGGATGGTGCAAAGAGGGGTATGAGAATCTGACAGGGAAAAAGACAGTATAATCAGCTTTTCTTGTAGCTTATTATCTGTTGTTTTCATATTCATTCTTATTCATTGTGAAGCTTCAGATATTTCTTCAGAGTTGACAGTTTTGCCTCATTTGTGTCTGAGTCAGTTACATCATGCTTATCTTTATTTGCCTCATGCTTCCTTTTGGCAAAGAATAGTTTTCTAGGATTATTTTCTGAGCTTTAGTTTCCACAGTTTTTCCAAAATGGCTGCAGTTTAATGCATCTCACCAACAGCTCCATAAGCAGGAATTTGGTCTCTACTCCACATTTTGCCAAAGACTTATCAAAGCTGTAGTGAGGTACTTGACTATTTGGATCTGAGAGGTAAAGGCAGCCAGACAAAATGTTAACCACATCAGTTCCTTGTGACCCATCAGCAACAGAAGCAATTAAACCTTAACCATAATATTCCTACTATGCTCAGAAATACCTTTTGACCTAGAGTTAAGCAATCTACTTGGGGGGGGTATGTCTTTAAATCTTTTTTCTTTTGTTTTTTTGGGCATCATGTAAACTGGCAGTTTTACCAACTGTCACTTTTAACATGTATCCAGTGCTTGGACAATTTGTGCAATGGGGCTGTCTCTTGGGCATATAATTATGAATTGCACCATCAACCTTAAACTCCAATTCTTTTAGTGTATCTTCTCTAAATTTATGCCATTTGATCAATGACAAAGTTGTAGAACTCTGTGTTGAGCCTAATATTTGAAATGAGCACATGAATCCTAATTCCTGTGTTCAAAATTATATTCTTCATAGTTTGTTGTTCTTGGGACAGTGTTACATACCACGTTTTTGCAAAATTACTTCCATTTTGTCTACCTCTTTGGCATTCGTATCAGGAAGTGCAGTGAAATGACCACATCCACATTTCAGATGATACCAAGAGAGCGGCAGCCAGGACCATTTTTATGTCCCTGAAGCGCATAACAACCTCCTGTCCCATCTTCTCCCTTCTCTTCGCTTTCCTCCCGCCCCTCCTGCCACTGCTGTGGGTGGGATGGGGAGGAAGCTCCAGAGCTACTCATGCCCTGCTCTGGCCAGGCCACATGGGGAGCTGGGGAAAGCAACAGTAGCAGTGGTAGCTGATTTCCTGCTCGAATCTCTGCCAGTATTCCCCATGGCAGCAGGTGCAGGGAGGGGAGACCACACACTCCATTGCTGCTGCTCCTGGCTAGGCCTGGCTTCCTACATAGGCATCTCCCACAGCCCCAGCTGGAATGGCCTGAAGCACCTCTGGAGGTCCCCAGCCAGGAACAGCAGCAGTAGCAGTGGGTTGGGGCAGGAGGGAAGGGAAGAGGAGAAGATGTTGACCATAGAGGAGGAAGCAACAGGACTGCTGGGAGTGGGGAGATACTTTTACCTGATTCAGAGACTTTAAAGAAGTCCCTGGCTGCTGCTTCCATGGCATGTTCTACCCCCTGGGGGAAGTTGGGAGTGGAGATGCCCATCACCCCTGCAGTGTTGCTCACTGCTCCCTCACTCCCATTTACAAAATCCTGGATCTGCCATTGAGTATCACGTATTTGTAATTCTGGAATAGTAAACATAATATTGATCTTTGTTTATCTAGTTTTTCAGTTGTATCTACTGCTGTGACAGAAAAGAAAATGCTTTGAAAAAGTTTTCAAATATTAGTGCATATTTCCTACAAGATGCCCTGAAAGTGTAGGCTTGATTAATTCATCTTAGCTTGAAGTCATCTCTTCTGTTGCACCTTTGAAGCTGCCATTTCTTTTATTCTATTTAGTTTTCAATGAGCATTCATGGAACCAGGGAACAATCTAGCTTTCTGTCAAATAGAGCTGTGCCCATTTCCTCTGTGGGCCAGCTCTGGCTGGGGTTTGGCTGTGGGAGACAGCCTGGCCCTAACGTGGCCCCGTAGGGGAAAGGAGCTTTACTTGGCCCCATGTGGGTGCAGCCCAGGGCTGACCCAGAAGTTGGTAGGAGAGGGTGTGGCTTGGTTCTGACAGACCACACAGAACTTGGGGTTTGGGAATTTGGCAGAGGGCAGGGTAGCCATATTAATGGCCATTGCTCCCCAGCTGCTAAATTGCTGGACCCTAGGGAGTCCAGCAGGCCAGAAGCAATGATTCTGTGTACCTCATTTGGCCCAAGGGCTAGAGCAGGAGTCAGCAGTGTTTTAAGTCAGAGTGCCAAAACATCGACCACCTCGACTTGTAAGGTGTTTGCATGCCAGGGGCAAATGACAGGGAAGCCTTGAGGGGCCTGATCCTTGTGACAGCATAGCGTCAGCCCCTTCCCTGCCATCCTTCCTGAGGCTTTCGTACCAAACAAAATGCCTTTGCATGCCACAATCTGGCACCTGTGCTGAGTAACCGGCCCCTGGGCTAGAGGCTGAGCACCTCTGAACTAAACAGTGAGAGGAAGAATCCCTGCTTTATTCACAATGACTCTTAGCAACTTATGTCAACAAAACACAAAACTATCAGGGTTGTATAAGTACCTTCAGGGGCATCAGAATTCACACACTTGGTAGAATCTTGATCACTGGGCATGTATATGCAGCAAAGCTGGCTGGAAAAATAGGAATATTTTTTCTCCACAAACTTTGTCTTAAATAAAATATAATTTTTTGGTAAACAAGGAGACATTCAAAATAGTTCAGCCAGCTCTAGCTGTTAAGTTCACAAGCCTTTTGGGAGATAAATAGGGTCTGTTTCCTTCTTCTTGTCTGCTCTTCCATCCAAACACATTCTCATTTCCCCTTCCCAAGTCAACTGGAGCCTTTTATAGCCATACAACTTCTCTTCCTTTAGCCATCCTGTCATGCATAGCCAGATGCCTAGCCGCCACCATCCCTTTCTCTGGCTCAGCCTTCTGACTACCCTCTTTGTCAGTTGCACATCTCTTTCTAACCCTACATCTTACAGTTTTCCATTAGTTCAAATGCTTTTACCATAAGACTGGAGGAACTAGCAAACTCCTCTGGACCCTTTATAATTATACTGCTGAGTACAGGGCAGTGCTATCCAGCTCCTATGGCTCCTGAAGGGATTCTGGCACCCCCTATAGTTGGCACCCAGGGTTGGTGCCCTGCTTGCCCCCCTCAGTTACACTATGCCCTATTTTAGCTTGGCAGAGTTTATTTGAGGGTTTAATGGGTGTCATTTTCTTAGAATGAAAATGGCATGGACCTGGGATGTAGATTTAAAGGTGAGGATATTGATGCAGTTGTAAAAAACAAACTCATTGTTCTGGGCAATAGTTAGAGACAGGTAGAGTGGTCAATATTAAGTTGTTTGAAAAAGGGAGCTATGAGAGTATTTTTTCATGTTGAGAAAAGGGAGCTCTTAAGGAGAAAGGGGTTAAGCCAAACCCAATGCATTATGAATTGTAACTGATGCAGTAAGCTAGTGTGCATGCATTATTAAATCAAGAGTCTGGCAACCACTGATCCACTGACCAAGATCTAAAAGAGGTATTTCACCTTCAGTGTTGTCTAGGCTGTGGAGATTGTGCAGTGATTGCCACTGTGGATGGGGAAAAAAGAGGGGGTGTTACTGAAAGAAGAGAAGCAATAGGCTGGCCAGGCAGCTGGCCAATTAAATTGAATCTGGGACAGAACTGGTCTCAGTGATATCAGGCAGAAGGCACACCTTATAAACTAATTAAATCAGAGATACATAGCATAAACTTTCATGAGCCCAAGCTCACTTCATCAGATGCTGTGAAAGGACACACATGAGGTAGCATATAAAATGGAGAGAATGATTTTAATACAAAAGACAGGAAGAAGGGAGGGAAAAGTGGGGATGGAGAAAGGGAGAGAGGGAAGACAGTGCTGGGAGAGGCAAATAAGCAATAACCCCCAAAATGGACAAATCCTGGTAAATTACAAGGTCTGTTCACTCTAACCGTAATAGATGTGTGGAACAGATTTGATTAGAAGATATTTGACTCACATTTTCTTGCTTGTAAAATACAGTCCTTAAGGCATGCCTGGAGATTGCTATAGTTGTATATGACAAACAGTTCTGTGGGTAGTATTTTTTTACTGGACCCCCCTGTGTAGTTGGGGGATATGGGCCAGATTTTGGGTACCAGGTACCCTTTCACAGGTCTCTAAC
The DNA here is from genome assembly GCF_052110815.1 of Crocodylus siamensis. Taxonomy (NCBI): domain Eukaryota; kingdom Metazoa; phylum Chordata; order Crocodylia; family Crocodylidae; genus Crocodylus; species Crocodylus siamensis. The sequence continues at coordinate 43,672,479 of NC_143398.1, read as the reverse complement.
AAAAAAACAGACACAGCTTGAGCTAAATAGCAGATAGAACAGGGCTCTATCCACATGTACGTAAAACAAAACAAACAAGTTAAACAAAATTCCATATGTAAATAAGAACAGGACATAAGAGACATTATGAGGTAACAGATCCTGGTAAGTGGAAGAACAAGACCATTCAAGAGGGTGGTTATCTACTTAAAATGTAGGGAAACTAAATTTTTGCAGGTTGGTCACAGTATAAATAGCAAATTCCAGGGATATTTCCTGGATGTGCTTATATATGATATGCAATAAAGCAAAATATATGTAGAGTCATACAAAAAAGTTTAGAACTATTTATTTATGCTTACCTTAATGAAAATAGCCCATTAAGGTAGGTGCTTATGCCTCGGCAGGGGGTGGAGAGATGAGGGGGCAGCTTCCATCTTGTGAGCAGCTGGAACCAGGTGGAGCAGCCCTCGGCAAGGCCTTGGCATGTCACCTCACCAGCTGGCACTCCACCCCCAGCCTCCTGAGGTGGGGGAGAAGGCCAGGCCGGGCTGCAGTGGCAGCAAGGCCTGCTGGACCTCACTAGGGTGCCAAAATTTTATTTTTATTACGTTTTTTTTTTAAGTTGATTTTGCAGACAATCCTATTATTCACATTTTCCATGAAATCCACAGAATTGCAAATTGAATAGACCTTCAGGCTGCTTGCAAACACTAAAAAAACAAAACAAAACTGTGCTTTACTTTAAACTTGATGCGTTCCCGCACAGAACCCTGCACATGCCCAAAAGAGGCAGCACATTACTTCAGGCTGGCTCTACAGTGTCTGTAAAGAATGGGCATTTTAGTGCGGGTTTTTTGACACTTGTATCTAATAGCTGATTGAATCAGCTTTAGTTAAAAGTGCCAAAATGTCCTGCTGAAGCACCCAATCTTAACAGATACTGCAGAGATGTGTTGAAGTAATGTGCTGCTTCTTCTGGTAAAGCTCAGTTTGTTTGTTTTAACATCTGCAAGTAGCCCTACTTATCATCTGGGCTAGGGATAGAAGTTACACATAAACTGGTTTAAGAGATCAGAAACTAGTCTAAATGTGTAACAGACCAGAAGTTCAGTGCACTTAAACCTCTTCCAAAATGACCAAAACTGATTTAAGATGAACCTGGTTGGATGTAGTATCAGACTTAACTGATTTAGGTCAAATTGATTTATGGAACTTCTATCCCAGATCCCCTCCCAATTCAACTTATCTCAGGGTTCTCCAGCATCCCAGGATGCTGTGCAGCCCTAGGCTGTGCTCACTGCTCCAGCAGACCAGGGCAGCCCCACCCCCAGCTGTAAGAACCCCAGACCCTGGCAGATTCCCCCAGCCCTACCACCTCCTCCTCTGTAGGAATTGGCTTGGCTCCCAGCTGGGGTAAAGGGAGTAAAGCCCCCACTGTGGGCTTCCCCTTATGCTGGGCACAGCCTGGCTGGGCGTTCACAGCTGGGAAAAGAGTGTTTCCCTCCCTCCCCAGCCGGCCCGCAGGCTGGGGAAGAGGTGTGGCTGGGTGATTGCCTAGGATCTCACCTCAGGTGGGGGGAGTAAAGACCCCACTGTGGTCATCCCCCCCCCGCAGTGCCAAGGGAAGGGGAGGGAGAGTGAGACCACCCAATTCCCCCCTCAGCCTGCCTACTGGCTGGGGAGAAGACATGATTGGATGATCATCTCAGTTCCCAGTTCCCATTTCATATGGGGGGAGTAAAGCAGTGGTGGTCATTTTACCTCCCACTCCCTCCTCAACCAGCCTGCTGGCTGAACAGAGGCCCTGGCTCCCAGCTGTGGGGAACCTCACAGTGGAGACTTTACTCACCCTGCCTCAGCACTCTCCCTGGCTGGCAGGCCAGCTGAGGACGGGGTATGGGGGGTGGGGTGGGAATGGCCTCCACTGCAAACTTCCCCCTATGCCGGGCACAGCCTGCTAGGAGTGGAGGGGTCAAGAGCCAGGTGTGGGGGCCATTTCCCTTTTCACTCCCTCCTCTGCTGGCTGAGGAGAGAGCATGGCCAAGTGATCGCCCAACTCCTGGCTGCAGGGAAGCCCACAGTGGGGGCTTTACTCCCCCTGCCCAAACCAGGAGCTGGGGTGATCACCCAGCCATGGGCACTCCCCCTCCTCAGCCAGCAGAGTGGCTGAGGAGGAAGTGGGGGAAAAACAGCCTCCGCTGCAGACTTCTCCCCACCCTGCACCCAACACAGCCTGGCTAGGGGTCCAGAACCAGAGAGGGGGCATTTCCCCTTCCCCACTCCCTCCTCAGCTGGCCAAGGAGGACTGGCCAAGGTGATTGGCCCAGGTGATTGGCCCAGTTTTGGCTCTGGGAGCCCAATCCAAGTAGACCCTAGCTCAGAGCCCGGTGGGGGGGGGGTTCCCCCCATCCCCCCTCCTCAGCTGGCTGGAGGCTGAAGAGGGAGCGTGGCTGAGGGACTCGCCCATCTCCCTGCTGCAGTGGCCGACAGACTGGGAGGCATGCTCTAGCTGTGTCCCCCTCCACCCCCCACCTCCTGGTATAGGCTACTACAAGGGTCTGGCTACCTTTCAGGTTGAAAAGTGAATGTTAGTTCACTTTATTATTGGTTCAATCGAATTAGCTTATGGAAACCTGCAAAGATTGAATTGATTTAGCCTCAGGTTTTTTAACTGTCTGTACTTGGCCCTGTAGAGTGCAAAGAGATTAGTGGGGAGAGCAAAAACCTGTAGCTGTTCTGTCAAGCTCAGGGGTGATCTGATGGCCACCTATAAATTTATCAAGGGTGACCACCAGGATCTGGGGGAACATTTGTTCACCAGAGCGCCCCAAGGGATGACGAGGTCGAACGGTCACAAACTCCTGCATGACCGTTTCAGGCTGGACATAAGGAAGAATTTCTTTACTGTCCGAGCCCCCAAAGTCTGGAACAGTCTGCCAGCGGAGGTGGTTCAAGCGCCTACATTGAACACCTTGAAGAGTAAATTGGATGCTTATCTTGCTGGGATCCTATGACCCCAGCTGACTTCCTGCCCTTTTGGCAGGGGGCTGGACTCAATGATCTCCCGAGGTCCCTTCCAGCCCTAATGTCTATAAAATCTATGAAATCCTCCTCCCATTATAGCGTACTGTGATCTCTATGCAAATATACCATACTTACCAGTATTTTCAAGGAAAGGTCTTCTTTTGTTTCAGTCCGCCTTTCAACAACAAGGTGTGTATCTTATTTGGGGACACGTCAGATGCAAGAAAATACATTATTTCTCTCAAGGTCTGTCCTTTTCAAGTAAAAGCTATAACTGATGATTCCTCTTACAGTTCAACTGCAGGAAGGTACATAACAACCAAGGGTGTGGGGTCAGTGAGGGTTTTCTTTCCATATTGTAGTAGGTGGCTGCAGAGTATTTACACCTGGTATTTTGAGTGCTCTCTAGTCATTGCTCTCCTACAAGATGTATGTTTAATGCCAAGCATTCTTAAATAGAAGCTTTGAGAGACAAAATAAAACATGGTAGAAAATTTGCCACGCATCTCATGTTCTTTTTTCTCTTATGAAAATTCTGCAAGAATAGAGATGATTTCCTTACAGAGAATTGAACCAGAAATTCTACCAACACTCATACTTATAACTATATATAACTGTATGTAGTCTTAGACCTTGTCCAAAATAAGGATAAGCTGCACATGGGCTGGAAGTTTAGACAGTCTGGGGCTTTCCCAGAGGTCCACTGTTTACTCTGCACAGAGATATAGGACTAAGTCCTTCTTCCCTTTACATGTCCAAATGGAACATACGCAGCTGCATAGCTGGCACTTAAACACAATGTGGCATTGTTTCTCACCCAATGGTGAATGAAAATTGGCCTGCTGACATAGCTGCTGGAAGTAAGGTGGTAAAAACCCTCCAATGTTTTGATACAATAATCTGGTTTTCAGGACACTTGTGTAGGAGATAGGAGATCTAAACTGGCAGTTGGAGAGGTATTGAATGAACCTGTACCTCCTGCTTCCCAGCATAGTGCTCCAATGGCCAGACCATAGACATAACATTGCCTAGACCCCACTCCGGCCTTCCTTTCAGAAGTGGCCCACTGCACATTGGATAATAAACACTGGGAAAGTTTTTGGCCCACTGGAAGCATGGACCCCCTCCCTTCCAAGCCAGCCTCCATCTCAACAAGCCGTATTTTCTTTGGCTTATTCTTTTTTCCTGGCCCCTTTCTAAGCCTTTACCCAGCTTTTAATGCAAATCTGGGCAAACCTATTCACCAAACAGCTTCTTGGCTAGAGTGTAGCAGTACTAACATGTTCAGTAGCCATGTACACACTTACTTGGATGTGAATTAAGTGCCAAAATTTATAGTTACATAGCTGCATATGTGCCATTTAGGAATGTAAAGGAAAATACCATTTAGCCCATAACCACCAGCTCCAGAAAATTCAGAGTTACAACTGAAACTCCTATTAAATCTATCTGGCTTGCTTGAATATTACAGCTGTTGGTTTCTCATATCAACATCTCAAAATAATAGATGAACTTTCATACTAGCTGACCTATATTACCAATGTGGAGTCCGGTGTAAGGGGTTGGGGGTGTACCACGTACCGTGGGACCCAGAACCCCGGATGTCCCCTGGAGAGGAGCAGTACTCGGTGGACCGTCCCGCTTCGCCGCTCTCGCCTGCCACGACTTGATGGAAAATATGGGGTTCACCCGTGCCGGGAAGCTGGCGGTCCACGTGGGGTACGGTACCTCCAAGGTCCAGGGGTCCTGAGGGCTCCTCCTCCCCTACACCCTCGCCCGGTCCTCTGGGTTGAGCCTCCGTGAGGGGCTCCCTTGGTAGAGTCCCAGTCCGGCGGGAGAGGGGGGGTCCCTCCCCCGGCCGGACCCTCACCGGTGTTCCCGCGGCACCTAGTCCCCCTGGTGCCGCTGGCTCCTATGGTCTGGGGTTATCCCAACCCCTGTACGTAAGTCTCCCGCCAGGCGGGTTTTACACGGCCGGCCTTCCCCGCCCGCGGGTCGTCCTGCGCGACCACGTGTCCCGAAGTCTCTGTAGAAGGGTTCCCCCGTCGGTGGCCCCCTTCCCGGTTGCCCCCGGGGTCTGTGTTACCTTCGGGTCGTCGCGGCCTCCTGCCGTCGCTGGTTCCGCAGCTTCCTGCGTCACGGGTCCCTCTAGGGCCGTGTGGGGCTTCACCGCCCTCCGGGACGCCGCTGCTGTCTCCCGCCACGCGGCTCCCGGCTCCGTCTCCACCGGCTGCTCCGCGGCCGGCCCCTGCTGCGGGGCTCCTGGCTCCGCCTCTGCCGGCTGCTCCGCTGCCGGCCCCCGCCGCAGTGCTCCCGGCTCTGCCGCTGCCGGCCGCGCCGCCACCGGCCCCCGCCGCGAGGCTTCCGGCTCTGCCGCTCCCCGACTCACCGTCTCCGGATCCGCGGCTCCTGGCTCCGCTGCCGCCGACTCCCGCCGCGTGCCTCCCGGCCTCACCGCACGTGGCTCCGCCGCTCCTGGATCCTTCGCGCCCGGCTCGGCAGGTCGTGGCTCCGCGGCTCCTGGAGTAGGCTCCGGGTGGAGCCTCCGTCTCCCTCTGCGGGTAAGCGTTTCCTTTTTATCCTCCCGTGCCGGTCCCGCGCCGGCGCGGTTCAGGTTCCGGGAAACATTAAGTTCCCCGCCGGGTTTCCGGGTCCTGGCCCGGAAACGGGGCGGAACTCTGGGGTTCTTCTCTCGGGCCGGGCCCCGCGGGGTCCTGGCCCCCTCACACACCCCACCCCTCCAGATGCCGCTAGGTGACCCCTTTTCTGTGGGAAATTCGCCCCCCGAGGGCTTTTCTCCGCCCGCCCGGGGCGGTATCAGGGGCTCGTGGGGGTTCTCTCTCTCTCCCCACCGGGACAAAAAATCTGCCACGGTGTTACTACGGCCGGGTTTATACCCGATTTTAAACTGATATGGCTGGAGTGCCAGGGCCCACCGCATTATCCGGGCATTCTCAGTTTTAGCCGAGTTGAGCCACCGTAGCGGGGCGTGATCAGTTATTAACCGGAATTCTCGGCCCAATAGGTAATACCGAAAATAGTCTATTCCCCAGCAAATGGCGAGACACTCCCGTTCAATTGTAGAGTACCTCTGTTCGTGCTCGTTCAAACGGCGGCTGGCGAATGCCACGGGGCGTTCGACTCCCTCCACTTCCTGGGAGAGGACTGCTCCCAGGGCGTACGCTGAGGCATCCGTCTGCAGGATAAAGGGGGCGTTAAAGTTAGGGGTATGGAGTACCGCTCCTCGGCACAAGGCTTGCCGGAGCTCATGGAACGCCTTGTGTCTCTCTGGGGTCCAACTGATGCGTGGTGGTTCCTTCCCTTTGGTGGTGTCTACTAGCGGGTTCGCCAGTTCCGCAAACCGGGGAATGAACCGCCGGTAATAGCTGGCGAGCCCCAAAAAGGCTCGCATCTGCCGCTTGGTTGCCGGGGCCTCGTAGTCCCGCAGTGCCGCCACCTTATCCCGTAAAGATCTTACCAGCCCTTTGCCTACTTGGAAGCCGAGGTATTTGGTCTCGGACTTTCCAAGGGCACATTTCTTTGGGTTGGCTGTCAGGCCCTTACCTCGTAGCTCTTGCAAGACCTGTCGCAGGGCCTGGAGATGTTGCTCCCACGTCTTGGTGAAGATCATGATGTCATCGAGGTAGGCCGCGGCATATTCCTGGTGGGGTGCTAGTATCCAATCGATTAACCTTTGAAAGGTTGCGGCGGCCCCATTCAGCCCGAACGGCATCCGTTTGAATTCATAGAGGCCCCAGGGGGTCCCAAAGGCTGTCTTAGGTTGATCCTCCCTTCGAAGGGGGATCTGCCAATACCCCTTGGCTAAATCCAGTGTGGAGATGTAATTGGCTTGCCCGATACGTTCTACCAGCTCACTTATCTGAGGCATGGGGAATGCGTCAAACTGGGTGATGGCGTTCACTTTTCGGAAGTCAACGCACAGCCTTAAGCTGCCGTCCGGCTTCGTCACCGCCACCAAGGGGCTTCGCCAGGGGCTGCGAGAGGGCGTGATGATGCCTTGAGCCAGCATGCCATTAAGCTCCTCTCTAATTGGTTGGTGCCGAAAAAAAGGAATGCGCCGCCACTTTTCCCTGGCAATCTGGCCTGGGGGCGTCAGAATCCTATGCTCCACGCCTTTAGCCCTCCCTGGGGTCTCTGAAAACACATCCCCAAACTCTACGATCAGCTGTTGTAACTCTTTCTGTTGGGAAGGGGACAGGGACGTCTCTTCCCCAAGTGGTTCCCCGTGCCGGGTCTCCGGCCCCATCTCCTCCTCTTGACACTCCCCATCTACCGGCTCTCGGTCCATTTCTAAGAGGAGCCCGTGCGGCTCCTGCCATTCCTTTAGTAGGTTGATGTGGAGGACCTGGGACGCCCTCGGATGGCCTTCCCTTCGGACCTCATAGTTGACCGGGCCGGTTCGTCTAACGACCCGGGCCGGCCCCTGCCACCGCGTCTCGAACTTACTATGAGAGCTGGGTAGCATCACCAACACCTTCTGTCCGGGCTGTAACTCTCTCTGCCGGGTTCCCTGGTCGTATCGGTCTTTTTGCTGTGTCTGGGCCTGTTTGAGGTTGTCGTGGGCTGCTCTCTGGGCCTGGTGGAGTCTGTCTTGCAGTTCTTGCGCGTATTCCGCCACCTGGCGGCCCCCTCGTGCGCCGCCTTCCCAGCTCTCCCTTAGGATGTCCAACAAACTTCGGGGTTGGTGCCCAAAGACCAAGCTGAAAGGGGAGTAGCCTGTGGAGGCCTGCGGGGCATCCTGCACTGCAAACAGCAAGGGTGGTACCAGCAGATCCCACCTGGCTGGATTTTCCTGTGTGCAGCGCCGGAGCATCCCTTTCAGTGTCGCGTTGAAACGCTCGACCAAGCCATTCGTTTGGGGATGATAAATTGACGTTTTTAGGTGCGTGACGTGGAGCACCTTGCACATGGCCGCCATTACGGCCGACATAAAGTTCTTTCCCTGGTCAGTCACAATTTCTCGCGGGATCCCGAAGCGGGCAACCCACTTCATAAGCTCCTCAGCCACCTTGGAGCCCGTCACTGTCCGTAAGGGAATCGCCTCCGGGAACCGGGTGGCGTAATCGATAAGCACCAGTAAGAACCGGTGTCCGGCGGTGCTTCGTGGTAGAGGCCCCACCACGTCGAGTGCCACCCTAGTGAACGGCTCCCGTATAACGGGCATCACTTGAAGGGGGGCACGCGGGGGTTTGTGAGGGCTTACTAACTGGCAGTGACGGCATTCTTTACAAAACCGCTCCACATCCTCGTATAGGTGGGGCCAGAAGCACCAGCGTATCAGCCTGGCCTCTGTTTTCCTTTTCCCCAAATGGCCTCCCATGGGATTCCCATGGGCTAGTTGTAAGAAGGGCGTGCGGTAGCAGCGGGGGATTAAAAGTTGGCTTCCCTCCCGCCCTGTCCGGGGGTCGGACTTAATCCGGTAAAGGAGGCCCTGTCTTAACTCGACCCGGGGGCCCTGCCCGCGATCTGCCGTGGGGCTTACCGGTTGCCGCTCCCGTTGAAGCGCCTCCTCATGGAAGGGTCTCAGCTCCGCGTCCTCCTCCTGCACCTCCCGGAACTGGTAACTGATCGCCAGGCCCTCCAGCTCGCCCGGCCAAGGCGGCTCAGGTTCTTCCCCGGCTAGGCCTTGCGGGGGTTCCTTTCGAGGCTGGAGAGCGGCCAGCACCTCGTATATTTCTGGCCAGTCCCGTCCCACGATCATGGGGTGCAAAATATCCTCCTTCAACCCCACGGGCAGGCGTCTCGAAACTCCATGCAGCCGGACCTCTAGTATACGCCACTCGAAGTGTGTCCTCTGATTGTGCAGGCAGACTAGGTGGATTCCTGCGCAACGCGGGGCGTGTCTCCATTCCACCAGTGATGGCCTGACTAGGGTCTGTGTGCATCCGGTGTCAATTACGGCCATGAGCAGTCGCTGCCCCACCCAGGCCTTTACTCGCAGCAGGGGCCTGGGAAAATGGTCTCCCCTGCCGCCGACCCCACAGTCCATGGGTTCCTCCCGAGTATACTCCCCTGCTCCGCTGTTGCCTCTGGGGAGCGGGGCTCCCTTTCCGGGGGGGGTACTCAACTTCGGTCGGGCAGGACCGGGCAAAGTGCCCCCTGCCGCCGCAGCGGAAACAACTAACCCCGGGGTTCCCTGGGACCTTCTCCGCCTTACCTCCCCGGCCCTTTCGGGGAACGTCTTCAGCCCGCGGTTTTCCCCGGCCCGAGCGCCGACCCACCTGGGCTGCGGTATATTGCTCCGCCAGCTGTAGTGCCTGCAGGGAGGTCGTGGGGCCGTGACACCTCACCCACTGTTGGGTGTCGTCTTCCAGGTCCGTCAGGAACTGCTCCAGCAGAACTTGATCACATATTTCTTCTTTCGTGGTCTCCGCCGGCCGCAGCCACTTCATCATTTCGTCCTTAAGGCTGTGCCACAACACCTTGGGGCTCTTTTGGTCCTTGGTCTTGTTTCCTCGGAACGCCTGTCGGTGCTTTTCCGGGGTGATGTCAAGGCGTTGTAGAATCTCAGCCTTCACCCGCTCGTAGTCGCTGGCTTCGGCGCGGGTCAGGGCTCGGTAGGCTGCCTGGGCTGGACCGGTTAGCAGGACCCCGAGCCTACTGGCCCATTTCGTCCGGTCTATGCCTGTAGCGAGAGCCGCTCTCTCGAAGGTTTCTATGAATGCCTCTGCATCGTCTTCCCGATTCATGCGGGGCATGTTCATATCCCCGCTATACGGGCCAGCCCGCGTCTGCTGCTGTTGGAGCAAATGCTCCTGCACACTCGCTTGTCTTAAAGCAGTCTGCTGGTGCTGCTGCAGCAGCTGGGCCACCAAATGCAGCGTCTGCTGCGTCACGTCCGTGCTCGTAGGGAGCTCCATGGTATGGTAGTGCTTTCCGAGCTAGGCCGGGTTCGGTTCCCGGCCAATGCACCAGTTGTAAGGGGTTGGGGGTGTACCACGTACCGTGGGACCCAGAACCCCGGATGTCCCCTGGAGAGGAGGGGTACTCGGTGGACCGTCCCGCTTCGCCGCTCTCGCCTGCCACGACTTGATGGAAAATATGGGGTTCACCCATGCCGGGAAGCTGGCGGTCCACGTGGGGTACGGTACCTCCAAGGTCCAGGGGTCCTGAGGGCTCCTCCTCCCCTACACCCTCGCCCGGTCCTCCGGGTTGAGCCTCCGTGAGGGGCTCCCTTGGTAGAGTCCCAGTCCGGCGGGAGAGGGGGGGTCCCTCCCCCAGCCGGACCCTCACCGGTGTTCCCGCGGCACCTAGTCCCCCTGGTGCCGCTGGCTCCTATGGTCTGGGGTTATCCCAACCCCCGTACGTAAGTCTCCCGCCAGGCGGGTTTTACACGGCCGGCCTTCCCCACCCGCGGGTCGTCCTGCGCGACCACGTGTCCCGAAGTCTCTGTAGAAGGGTTCCCCCGTCGGTGGCCCCCTTCCCGGTTGCCCCCGGGGTCTGTGTTACCTTCGGGTCGTCGCGGCCTCCTGCCGTCGCTGGTTCCGCAGCTTCCTGCGTCACGGGTCCCTCTAGGGCCGTGTGGGGCTTCACCGCCCTCCGGGACGCCGCTGCTGTCTCCCGCCGCGCGGCTCCCGGCTCCGTCTCCACCAGCTGCTCCGCGGCCGGCCCCTGCTGCGGGGCTCCCGGCTCCGCCTCTGCCGGCTGCTCCGCTGCCGGCCCCCACCGCAGTGCTCCCGGCTCTGCCGCTGCCAGCCGCACCGCCGCCGGCCCCCGCCGCGAGGCTTCCGGCTCTGCCGCTCCCCGACTCACCGTCTCCGGATCCACGGCTCCTGGCTCCGCTGCCGCCGACTCCCGCCGCGTGCCTCCCGGCCTCACCGCACGTGGCTCCGCCGCTCCTGGATCCTTCGCGCCCGGCTCGGCAGGTCGTGGCTCCGCGGCTCCTGGAGTAGGCTCCGGGTGGAGCCTCCGTCTCCCTCTGCGGGTAAGCGTTTCCTTTTTATCCTCCCGTGCCGGTCCCGCGCCGGCGCGGTTCAGGTTCCGGGAAACATTAAGTTCCCCGCCGGGTTTCCGGGTCCTGGCCCGGAAACGGGGCGGAACTCTGGGGTTCTTCTCTCGGGCCGGGCCCCGCGGGGTCCTGGCCCCCTCACACACCCCACCCCTCCAGATGCCGCTAGGTGACCCCTTTTCTGTGGGAAATTCGCCCCCCGAGGGCTTTTCTCCGCCCGCCCGGGGCGGTATCAGGGGCTCGTGGGGGTTCTCTCTCTCTCCCCACCGGGACAAAAAATCTGCCACGGTGTTACTACGGCCGGGTTTATACCCGATTTTAAACTGATATGGCTGGAGTGCCAGGGCCCACCGCATTATCCGGGCATTCTCAGTTTTAGCCGAGTTGAGCCACCGTAGCGGGGCGTGATCAGTTATTAACCGGAATTCTCGGCCCAATAGGTAATACCGAAAATAGTCTATTCCCCAGCAAATGGCGAGACACTCCCGTTCAATTGTAGAGTACCTCTGTTCGTGCTCGTTCAAACGGCGGCTGGCGAATGCCACGGGGCGTTCGACTCCCTCCACTTCCTGGGAGAGGACTGCTCCCAGGGCGTACGCTGAGGCATCCGTCTGCAGGATAAAGGGGGCGTTAAAGTTAGGGGTATGGAGTACCGCTCCTCGGCACAAGGCTTGCCGGAGCTCATGGAACGCCTTGTGTCTCTCTGGGGTCCAACTGATGCGTGGTGGTTCCTTCCCTTTGGTGGTGTCTACTAGCGGGTTCGCCAGTTCCGCAAACCGGGGAATGAACCGCCGGTAATAGCTGGCGAGCCCCAAAAAGGCTCGCATCTGCCGCTTGGTTGCCGGGGCCTCGTAGTCCCGCAGTGCCGCCACCTTATCCCGTAAAGATCTTACCAGCCCTTTGCCTACTTGGAAGCCGAGGTATTTGGTCTCGGACTTTCCAAGGGCACATTTCTTTGGGTTGGCTGTCAGGCCCTTACCTCGTAGCTCTTGCAAGACCTGTCGCAGGGCCTGGAGATGTTGCTCCCACGTCTTGGTGAAGATCATGATGTCATCGAGGTAGGCCGCGGCATATTCCTGGTGGGGTGCTAGTATCCAATCGATTAACCTTTGAAAGGTTGCGGCGGCCCCATTCAGCCCGAACGGCATCCGTTTGAATTCATAGAGGCCCCAGGGGGTCCCAAAGGCTGTCTTAGGTTGATCCTCCCTTCGAAGGGGGATCTGCCAATACCCCTTGGCTAAATCCAGTGTGGAGATGTAATTGGCTTGCCCGATACGTTCTACCAGCTCACTTATCTGAGGCATGGGGAATGCGTCAAACTGGGTGATGGCGTTCACTTTTCGGAAGTCAACGCACAGCCTTAAGCTGCCGTCCGGCTTCGTCACCGCCACCAAGGGGCTTCGCCAGGGGCTGCGAGAGGGCGTGATGATGCCTTGAGCCAGCATGCCATTAAGCTCCTCTCTAATTGGTTGGTGCCGAAAAAAAGGAATGCGCCGCCACTTTTCCCTGGCAATCTGGCCTGGGGGCGTCAGAATCCTATGCTCCACGCCTTTAGCCCTCCCTGGGGTCTCTGAAAACACATCCCCAAACTCTACGATCAGCTGTTGTAACTCTTTCTGTTGGGAAGGGGACAGGGACGTCTCTTCCCCAAGTGGTTCCCCGTGCCGGGTCTCCGGCCCCATCTCCTCCTCTTGACACTCCCCATCTACCGGCTCTCGGTCCATTTCTAAGAGGAGCCCGTGCGGCTCCTGCCATTCCTTTAGTAGGTTGATGTGGAGGACCTGGGACGCCCTCGGATGGCCTTCCCTTCGGACCTCATAGTTGACCGGGCCGGTTCGTCTAACGACCCGGGCCGGCCCCTGCCACCGCGTCTCGAACTTACTATGAGAGCTGGGTAGCATCACCAACACCTTCTGTCCGGGCTGTAACTCTCTCTGCCGGGTTCCCTGGTCGTATCGGTCTTTTTGCTGTGTCTGGGCCTGTTTGAGGTTGTCGTGGGCTGCTCTCTGGGCCTGGTGGAGTCTGTCTTGCAGTTCTTGCGCGTATTCCGCCACCTGGCGGCCCCCTCGTGCGCCGCCTTCCCAGCTCTCCCTTAGGATGTCCAACAAACTTCGGGGTTGGTGCCCAAAGACCAAGCTGAAAGGGGAGTAGCCTGTGGAGGCCTGCGGGGCATCCTGCACTGCAAACAGCAAGGGTGGTACCAGCAGATCCCACCTGGCTGGATTTTCCTGTGTGCAGCGCCGGAGCATCCCTTTCAGTGTCGCGTTGAAACGCTCGACCAAGCCATTCGTTTGGGGATGATAAATTGACGTTTTTAGGTGCGTGACGTGGAGCACCTTGCACATGGCCGCCATTACGGCCGACATAAAGTTCTTTCCCTGGTCAGTCACAATTTCTCGCGGGATCCCGAAGCGGGCAACCCACTTCATAAGCTCCTCAGCCACCTTGGAGCCCGTCACTGTCCGTAAGGGAATCGCCTCCGGGAACCGGGTGGCGTAATCGATAAGCACCAGTAAGAACCGGTGTCCGGCGGTGCTTCGTGGTAGAGGCCCCACCACGTCGAGTGCCACCCTAGTGAACGGCTCCCGTATAACGGGCATCACTTGAAGGGGGGCACGCGGGGGTTTGTGAGGGCTTACTAACTGGCAGTGACGGCATTCTTTACAAAACCGCTCCACATCCTCGTATAGGTGGGGCCAGAAGCACCAGCGTATCAGCCTGGCCTCTGTTTTCCTTTTCCCCAAATGGCCTCCCATGGGATTCCCATGGGCTAGTTGTAAGAAGGGCGTGCGGTAGCAGCGGGGGATTAAAAGTTGGCTTCCCTCCCGCCCTGTCCGGGGGTCGGACTTAATCCGGTAAAGGAGGCCCTGTCTTAACTCGACCCGGGGGCCCTGCCCGCGATCTGCCGTGGGGCTTACCGGTTGCCGCTCCCGTTGAAGCGCCTCCTCATGGAAGGGTCTCAGCTCCGCGTCCTCCTCCTGCACCTCCCGGAACTGGTAACTGATCGCCAGGCCCTCCAGCTCGCCCGGCCAAGGCGGCTCAGGTTCTTCCCCGGCTAGGCCTTGCGGGGGTTCCTTTCGAGGCTGGAGAGCGGCCAGCACCTCGTATATTTCTGGCCAGTCCCGTCCCACGATCATGGGGTGCAAAATATCCTCCTTCAACCCCACGGGCAGGCGTCTCGAAACTCCATGCAGCCGGACCTCTAGTATACGCCACTCGAAGTGTGTCCTCTGATTGTGCAGGCAGACTAGGTGGATTCCTGCGCAACGCGGGGCGTGTCTCCATTCCACCAGTGATGGCCTGACTAGGGTCTGTGTGCATCCGGTGTCAATTACGGCCATGAGCAGTCGCTGCCCCACCCAGGCCTTTACTCGCAGCAGGGGCCTGGGAAAATGGTCTCCCCTGCCGCCGACCCCACAGTCCATGGGTTCCTCCCGAGTATACTCCCCTGCTCCGCTGTTGCCTCTGGGGAGCGGGGCTCCCTTTCCGGGGGGGGTACTCAACTTCGGTCGGGCAGGACCGGGCAAAGTGCCCCCTGCCGCCGCAGCGGAAACAACTAACCCCGGGGTTCCCTGGGACCTTCTCCGCCTTACCTCCCCGGCCCTTTCGGGGAACGTCTTCAGCCCGCGGTTTTCCCCGGCCCGAGCGCCGACCCACCTGGGCTGCGGTATATTGCTCCGCCAGCTGTAGTGCCTGCAGGGAGGTCGTGGGGCCGTGACACCTCACCCACTGTTGGGTGTCGTCTTCCAGGTCCGTCAGGAACTGCTCCAGCAGAACTTGATCACATATTTCTTCTTTCGTGGTCTCCGCCGGCCGCAGCCACTTCATCATTTCGTCCTTAAGGCTGTGCCACAACACCTTGGGGCTCTTTTGGTCCTTGGTCTTGTTTCCTCGGAACGCCTGTCGGTGCTTTTCCGGGGTGATGTCAAGGCGTTGTAGAATCTCAGCCTTCACCCGCTCGTAGTCGCTGGCTTCGGCGCGGGTCAGGGCTCGGTAGGCTGCCTGGGCTGGACCGGTTAGCAGGACCCCGAGCCTACTGGCCCATTTCGTCCGGTCTATGCCTGTAGCGAGAGCCGCTCTCTCGAAGGTTTCTATGAATGCCTCTGCATCGTCTTCCCGATTCATGCGGGGCATGTTCATATCCCCGCTATACGGGCCAGCCCGCGTCTGCTGCTGTTGGAGCAAATGCTCCTGCACACTCGCTTGTCTTAAAGCAGTCTGCTGGTGCTGCTGCAGCAGCTGGGCCACCAAATGCAGCGTCTGCTGCGTCACGTCCGTGCTCGTAGGGAGCTCCATGGTATGGTAGTGCTTTCCGAGCTAGGCCGGGTTCGGTTCCCGGCCAATGCACCAGTTGTAAGGGGTTGGGGGTGTACCACGTACCGTGGGACCCAGAACCCCGGATGTCCCCTGGAGAGGAGGGGTACTCGGTGGACCGTCCCGCTTCGCCGCTCTCGCCTGCCACGACTTGATGGAAAATATGGGGTTCACCCATGCCGGGAAGCTGGCGGTCCACGTGGGGTACGGTACCTCCAAGGTCCAGGGGTCCTGAGGGCTCCTCCTCCCCTACACCCTCGCCCGGTCCTCCGGGTTGAGCCTCCGTGAGGGGCTCCCTTGGTAGAGTCCCAGTCCGGCGGGAGAGGGGGGGTCCCTCCCCCAGCCGGACCCTCACCGGTGTTCCCGCGGCACCTAGTCCCCCTGGTGCCGCTGGCTCCTATGGTCTGGGGTTATCCCAACCCCCGTACGTAAGTCTCCCGCCAGGCGGGTTTTACACGGCCGGCCTTCCCCACCCGCGGGTCGTCCTGCGCGACCACGTGTCCCGAAGTCTCTGTAGAAGGGTTCCCCCGTCGGTGGCCCCCTTCCCGGTTGCCCCCGGGGTCTGTGTTACCTTCGGGTCGTCGCGGCCTCCTGCCGTCGCTGGTTCCGCAGCTTCCTGCGTCACGGGTCCCTCTAGGGCCGTGTGGGGCTTCACCGCCCTCCGGGACGCCGCTGCTGTCTCCCGCCGCGCGGCTCCCGGCTCCGTCTCCACCAGCTGCTCCGCGGCCGGCCCCTGCTGCGGGGCTCCCGGCTCCGCCTCTGCCGGCTGCTCCGCTGCCGGCCCCCACCGCAGTGCTCCCGGCTCTGCCGCTGCCAGCCGCACCGCCGCCGGCCCCCGCCGCGAGGCTTCCGGCTCTGCCGCTCCCCGACTCACCGTCTCCGGATCCACGGCTCCTGGCTCCGCTGCCGCCGACTCCCGCCGCGTGCCTCCCGGCCTCACCGCACGTGGCTCCGCCGCTCCTGGATCCTTCGCGCCCGGCTCGGCAGGTCGTGGCTCCGCGGCTCCTGGAGTAGGCTCCGGGTGGAGCCTCCGTCTCCCTCTGCGGGTAAGCGTTTCCTTTTTATCCTCCCGTGCCGGTCCCGCGCCGGCGCGGTTCAGGTTCCGGGAAACATTAAGTTCCCCGCCGGGTTTCCGGGTCCTGGCCCGGAAACGGGGCGGAACTCTGGGGTTCTTCTCTCGGGCCGGGCCCCGCGGGGTCCTGGCCCCCTCACACACCCCACCCCTCCAGATGCCGCTAGGTGACCCCTTTTCTGTGGGAAATTCGCCCCCCGAGGGCTTTTCTCCGCCCGCCCGGGGCGGTATCAGGGGCTCGTGGGGGTTCTCTCTCTCTCCCCACCGGGACAAAAAATCTGCCACGGTGTTACTACGGCCGGGTTTATACCCGATTTTAAACTGATATGGCTGGAGTGCCAGGGCCCACCGCATTATCCGGGCATTCTCAGTTTTAGCCGAGTTGAGCCACCGTAGCGGGGCGTGATCAGTTATTAACCGGAATTCTCGGCCCAATAGGTAATACCGAAAATAGTCTATTCCCCAGCAAATGGCGAGACACTCCCGTTCAATTGTAGAGTACCTCTGTTCGTGCTCGTTCAAACGGCGGCTGGCGAATGCCACGGGGCGTTCGACTCCCTCCACTTCCTGGGAGAGGACTGCTCCCAGGGCGTACGCTGAGGCATCCGTCTGCAGGATAAAGGGGGCGTTAAAGTTAGGGGTATGGAGTACCGCTCCTCGGCACAAGGCTTGCCGGAGCTCATGGAACGCCTTGTGTCTCTCTGGGGTCCAACTGATGCGTGGTGGTTCCTTCCCTTTGGTGGTGTCTACTAGCGGGTTCGCCAGTTCCGCAAACCGGGGAATGAACCGCCGGTAATAGCTGGCGAGCCCCAAAAAGGCTCGCATCTGCCGCTTGGTTGCCGGGGCCTCGTAGTCCCGCAGTGCCGCCACCTTATCCCGTAAAGATCTTACCAGCCCTTTGCCTACTTGGAAGCCGAGGTATTTGGTCTCGGACTTTCCAAGGGCACATTTCTTTGGGTTGGCTGTCAGGCCCTTACCTCGTAGCTCTTGCAAGACCTGTCGCAGGGCCTGGAGATGTTGCTCCCACGTCTTGGTGAAGATCATGATGTCATCGAGGTAGGCCGCGGCATATTCCTGGTGGGGTGCTAGTATCCAATCGATTAACCTTTGAAAGGTTGCGGCGGCCCCATTCAGCCCGAACGGCATCCGTTTGAATTCATAGAGGCCCCAGGGGGTCCCAAAGGCTGTCTTAGGTTGATCCTCCCTTCGAAGGGGGATCTGCCAATACCCCTTGGCTAAATCCAGTGTGGAGATGTAATTGGCTTGCCCGATACGTTCTACCAGCTCACTTATCTGAGGCATGGGGAATGCGTCAAACTGGGTGATGGCGTTCACTTTTCGGAAGTCAACGCACAGCCTTAAGCTGCCGTCCGGCTTCGTCACCGCCACCAAGGGGCTTCGCCAGGGGCTGCGAGAGGGCGTGATGATGCCTTGAGCCAGCATGCCATTAAGCTCCTCTCTAATTGGTTGGTGCCGAAAAAAAGGAATGCGCCGCCACTTTTCCCTGGCAATCTGGCCTGGGGGCGTCAGAATCCTATGCTCCACGCCTTTAGCCCTCCCTGGGGTCTCTGAAAACACATCCCCAAACTCTACGATCAGCTGTTGTAACTCTTTCTGTTGGGAAGGGGACAGGGACGTCTCTTCCCCAAGTGGTTCCCCGTGCCGGGTCTCCGGCCCCATCTCCTCCTCTTGACACTCCCCATCTACCGGCTCTCGGTCCATTTCTAAGAGGAGCCCGTGCGGCTCCTGCCATTCCTTTAGTAGGTTGATGTGGAGGACCTGGGACGCCCTCGGATGGCCTTCCCTTCGGACCTCATAGTTGACCGGGCCGGTTCGTCTAACGACCCGGGCCGGCCCCTGCCACCGCGTCTCGAACTTACTATGAGAGCTGGGTAGCATCACCAACACCTTCTGTCCGGGCTGTAACTCTCTCTGCCGGGTTCCCTGGTCGTATCGGTCTTTTTGCTGTGTCTGGGCCTGTTTGAGGTTGTCGTGGGCTGCTCTCTGGGCCTGGTGGAGTCTGTCTTGCAGTTCTTGCGCGTATTCCGCCACCTGGCGGCCCCCTCGTGCGCCGCCTTCCCAGCTCTCCCTTAGGATGTCCAACAAACTTCGGGGTTGGTGCCCAAAGACCAAGCTGAAAGGGGAGTAGCCTGTGGAGGCCTGCGGGGCATCCTGCACTGCAAACAGCAAGGGTGGTACCAGCAGATCCCACCTGGCTGGATTTTCCTGTGTGCAGCGCCGGAGCATCCCTTTCAGTGTCGCGTTGAAACGCTCGACCAAGCCATTCGTTTGGGGATGATAAATTGACGTTTTTAGGTGCGTGACGTGGAGCACCTTGCACATGGCCGCCATTACGGCCGACATAAAGTTCTTTCCCTGGTCAGTCACAATTTCTCGCGGGATCCCGAAGCGGGCAACCCACTTCATAAGCTCCTCAGCCACCTTGGAGCCCGTCACTGTCCGTAAGGGAATCGCCTCCGGGAACCGGGTGGCGTAATCGATAAGCACCAGTAAGAACCGGTGTCCGGCGGTGCTTCGTGGTAGAGGCCCCACCACGTCGAGTGCCACCCTAGTGAACGGCTCCCGTATAACGGGCATCACTTGAAGGGGGGCACGCGGGGGTTTGTGAGGGCTTACTAACTGGCAGTGACGGCATTCTTTACAAAACCGCTCCACATCCTCGTATAGGTGGGGCCAGAAGCACCAGCGTATCAGCCTGGCCTCTGTTTTCCTTTTCCCCAAATGGCCTCCCATGGGATTCCCATGGGCTAGTTGTAAGAAGGGCGTGCGGTAGCAGCGGGGGATTAAAAGTTGGCTTCCCTCCCGCCCTGTCCGGGGGTCGGACTTAATCCGGTAAAGGAGGCCCTGTCTTAACTCGACCCGGGGGCCCTGCCCGCGATCTGCCGTGGGGCTTACCGGTTGCCGCTCCCGTTGAAGCGCCTCCTCATGGAAGGGTCTCAGCTCCGCGTCCTCCTCCTGCACCTCCCGGAACTGGTAACTGATCGCCAGGCCCTCCAGCTCGCCCGGCCAAGGCGGCTCAGGTTCTTCCCCGGCTAGGCCTTGCGGGGGTTCCTTTCGAGGCTGGAGAGCGGCCAGCACCTCGTATATTTCTGGCCAGTCCCGTCCCACGATCATGGGGTGCAAAATATCCTCCTTCAACCCCACGGGCAGGCGTCTCGAAACTCCATGCAGCCGGACCTCTAGTATACGCCACTCGAAGTGTGTCCTCTGATTGTGCAGGCAGACTAGGTGGATTCCTGCGCAACGCGGGGCGTGTCTCCATTCCACCAGTGATGGCCTGACTAGGGTCTGTGTGCATCCGGTGTCAATTACGGCCATGAGCAGTCGCTGCCCCACCCAGGCCTTTACTCGCAGCAGGGGCCTGGGAAAATGGTCTCCCCTGCCGCCGACCCCACAGTCCATGGGTTCCTCCCGAGTATACTCCCCTGCTCCGCTGTTGCCTCTGGGGAGCGGGGCTCCCTTTCCGGGGGGGGTACTCAACTTCGGTCGGGCAGGACCGGGCAAAGTGCCCCCTGCCGCCGCAGCGGAAACAACTAACCCCGGGGTTCCCTGGGACCTTCTCCGCCTTACCTCCCCGGCCCTTTCGGGGAACGTCTTCAGCCCGCGGTTTTCCCCGGCCCGAGCGCCGACCCACCTGGGCTGCGGTATATTGCTCCGCCAGCTGTAGTGCCTGCAGGGAGGTCGTGGGGCCGTGACACCTCACCCACTGTTGGGTGTCGTCTTCCAGGTCCGTCAGGAACTGCTCCAGCAGAACTTGATCACATATTTCTTCTTTCGTGGTCTCCGCCGGCCGCAGCCACTTCATCATTTCGTCCTTAAGGCTGTGCCACAACACCTTGGGGCTCTTTTGGTCCTTGGTCTTGTTTCCTCGGAACGCCTGTCGGTGCTTTTCCGGGGTGATGTCAAGGCGTTGTAGAATCTCAGCCTTCACCCGCTCGTAGTCGCTGGCTTCGGCGCGGGTCAGGGCTCGGTAGGCTGCCTGGGCTGGACCGGTTAGCAGGACCCCGAGCCTACTGGCCCATTTCGTCCGGTCTATGCCTGTAGCGAGAGCCGCTCTCTCGAAGGTTTCTATGAATGCCTCTGCATCGTCTTCCCGATTCATGCGGGGCATGTTCATATCCCCGCTATACGGGCCAGCCCGCGTCTGCTGCTGTTGGAGCAAATGCTCCTGCACACTCGCTTGTCTTAAAGCAGTCTGCTGGTGCTGCTGCAGCAGCTGGGCCACCAAATGCAGCGTCTGCTGCGTCACGTCCGTGCTCGTAGGGAGCTCCATGGTATGGTAGTGCTTTCCGAGCTAGGCCGGGTTCGGTTCCCGGCCAATGCACCAGTTGTAAGGGGTTGGGGGTGTACCACGTACCGTGGGACCCAGAACCCCGGATGTCCCCTGGAGAGGAGGGGTACTCGGTGGACCGTCCCGCTTCGCCGCTCTCGCCTGCCACGACTTGATGGAAAATATGGGGTTCACCCATGCCGGGAAGCTGGCGGTCCACGTGGGGTACGGTACCTCCAAGGTCCAGGGGTCCTGAGGGCTCCTCCTCCCCTACACCCTCGCCCGGTCCTCCGGGTTGAGCCTCCGTGAGGGGCTCCCTTGGTAGAGTCCCAGTCCGGCGGGAGAGGGGGGGTCCCTCCCCCAGCCGGACCCTCACCGGTGTTCCCGCGGCACCTAGTCCCCCTGGTGCCGCTGGCTCCTATGGTCTGGGGTTATCCCAACCCCCGTACGTAAGTCTCCCGCCAGGCGGGTTTTACACGGCCGGCCTTCCCCACCCGCGGGTCGTCCTGCGCGACCACGTGTCCCGAAGTCTCTGTAGAAGGGTTCCCCCGTCGGTGGCCCCCTTCCCGGTTGCCCCCGGGGTCTGTGTTACCTTCGGGTCGTCGCGGCCTCCTGCCGTCGCTGGTTCCGCAGCTTCCTGCGTCACGGGTCCCTCTAGGGCCGTGTGGGGCTTCACCGCCCTCCGGGACGCCGCTGCTGTCTCCCGCCGCGCGGCTCCCGGCTCCGTCTCCACCAGCTGCTCCGCGGCCGGCCCCTGCTGCGGGGCTCCCGGCTCTGCCTCTGCCGGCTGCTCCGCTGCCGGCCCCCACCGCAGTGCTCCCGGCTCTGCCGCTGCCAGCCGCACCGCCGCCGGCCCCCGCCGCGAGGCTTCCGGCTCTGCCGCTCCCCGACTCACCGTCTCCGGATCCACGGCTCCTGGCTCCGCTGCCGCCGACTCCCGCCGCGTGCCTCCCGGCCTCACCGCACGTGGCTCCGCCGCTCCTGGATCCTTCGCGCCCGGCTCGGCAGGTCGTGGCTCCGCGGCTCCTGGAGTAGGCTCCGGGTGGAGCCTCCGTCTCCCTCTGCGGGTAAGCGTTTCCTTTTTATCCTCCCGTGCCGGTCCCGCGCCGGCGCGGTTCAGGTTCCGGGAAACATTAAGTTCCCCGCCGGGTTTCCGGGTCCTGGCCCGGAAACGGGGCGGAACTCTGGGGTTCTTCTCTCGGGCCGGGCCCCGCGGGGTCCTGGCCCCCTCACATCCGGCAATATTGATAATTTATTGAATTCAGTTTCCTGAATTATTTACTTCAAGATCAGTTGTTCTGTCTGTCTGTCTCTCTATCAATCTATCTGTCTTTGGGTTTTATGCCACTCTCTGTTTTCATAGTTACAGGAATAGTTTCACCTTTTGACTTTTTTTTGCCCCTTCTGATATACTTCCTTAAGTCAAATTATGTAATTCTACCGCTGCTTCTGCTGTGTCCTGTCACAATGTTCAGTTTTCAGTCCAAAAATGGGCACATACTATTACTTGATCTGTAGCCATAGCAAGGTCCTTGTTGGTGCATGGTTCCCCCGTATGTGGGCAGACCATGAGCTATTTTATTGTTTGAAAGTTTCCTCCACATTCACACATAGTATTCACATCATTAGAGCACCCCAGTTATATGTTCATTTTAGTCTTACTGACCCCTGTTTGGAAGTAGTTCAAGCTTCTCCATGTTGACCAAACAAGGTCTGTGCCTGCAGGGAGATGTTTGGCAGCTTTGATACTCATTCTGACTCCCTCCTGAGGTATCTCTAGGCATGATTGCCACATTTTTCATGTGGCTATCAATGTTTCATCCAGTGGCTGCATTGTAGAGAGGAAACGTTTTTGCAATTTTAGTCTACCAGGAGTCTCAGTGTGGCCATGTAGTGGGTATATCTTATCTTTGGTCTTCCGGGTATGTTCTGTTTTGCTTGCTACTGTTCTCCTGATGTTTGGTGGGGCAATTCAGATGAGTAAGTGGAGACTGTTGACATTCACTGATTTAAGGCATTTAAGTAATGTACTTACAGCTTTTGTTCAGCACGTTATCTAGCTTCTTTCCATGTGCTGATCTTTCCCAAACTGGGCATGCATATTCAGCTCCCAAATAACAAAGTACAAGCACAGTACGTCATAACATTGTTGGATTGCCCCCTATACAGAGTTGATAAGCATCTTTAATATGTTACTCTGGGAACTAACTTTGTACTTTTTCTTTTCTATTTGTGCTTTATATGAAAGTGTGCAGTCTAGTGTCACTCCCAGGTAGATAGGATTCAGGCATTGGGCAAGAGCTATTCCATTCCAGGTTTGGATGGGTTGCTTACAGGTACGTCATTTCTGATAGTGGAAAAAACTAACCCATGTTTTATTTGTATTGGCACATAGTTGCTTTTTGATTTAATAGTCTGACAACCAATTGAGTGCTGATGCCAACATGGCCTCGACCTAGGCAAAGTTCCTAGCTTGGGCAGCAATACACAGATTGTCTGCATAAATAAAACCTCTCATGCCTGAGTAAATTGGTTGATCATGAGTGTAAAAGTTAAATAACATAAGTGCAAGTACCACTGCCTTGAGGTAGGTCATTACTTTTTTTTTGTTTTTACCATCAGCTCTATTTATATAATTCAACATAGAATCATCAATTTTCTATCAAGGATCATATTATTTGTAGTAGTTGGTAATCTTTCACCAGATCACACCTTTTTGCAAGGAGCCTCTGGTGGTTTACAGTGTTATGAGCTGCTGAGAGGTCTATGGACATGGCACCAGTGACCATTTCTTTTTTCAAAACCATCTGCAGTGTGCTGTGTGATGTCTAATATTTGACCAGTGCATAATTTCCTTGGGCAGAAGCCAGCTTGATCAGAGGTTGGGTGTTCTTTGAAAACTGATGACAAATAGTTTAAAAATAAAGCATTCAAAGAGTTTGAAAAGATGACAATAGGTCTGAAGTTCTTTGGGTCTGAGGGATATTTTTCTGTGTCTTGGAGAACTACAATATGCACTTGCCAACGTGTGTTAGGTATTTTGGATGTGATTACACATACATTGTACAATTGGGTTAGCCAGGTCCTTGTAATTGGTCTGAAATGTTTTATTTGTTCTGTGCTTTGCCATCTTTGTCCCAGACAAATTATCCTACAGGTAATTTCCTGCGGCCTAATATGGGGGCATGTGTAAATGGTGACACTTTACTGTGAAGCTAATTAGTCAGCTCCACAGTAAAGCGCATGTGTAGATGTGCCCAGTATGTTGGAAATAAGACCTCAGAGCAGATGTTTTAGAATTGGCTCTTAAGTATTGGTAAATGGCTGGCCATCTGAAGCAACTGTCTTTTTTGTGCCTGTGTATGTGCAGCCAAACCTTGTTTGAATTAACCCCTTGTTAATTTAGTTTAGATCCCTAAAGAATCTCCTTTTCCATAGTCAGACAAATCAAAGCATGTAATAACCATAAATTATTACAGGGCAATTCCAAATCTGTCACACCTCTCATTATAATACCTTCATGCTTTGTATGGAATATTAAGAGCAACAGTGAAGTCCTTGGTGAAGTTCCTGGAGTCATAGAATTCTTTTTCAGGGTAACAATTCTACAAAAACAACGTCTTTACTCAAGGAGTCAGAACTCTTGTGGTAGAGGTGATATCTTTTATTATACCAACTAGATAGTTGCAAAAAAAAAATTACTTGCAAGCTTCAGGTTCACACACCCTTCCTCAGGCAAAGGAGAGTGCAGAGATTCTAAAATTGCTCCCAGACAGAAACGAAACTTCATTTTGCAAGAACTGGAGGGTGGTATAAGTTCTCCTGGGTGGGAAAGTTTATTTAATTCTGCTTCTTTTCTTGTTAAGTTGTTTCATCTTGCACAGGAGAACTGGTGGATGGAATGGTTCTCCTGGGTAGAGAAGTTCAGTTTTGGAGAAACTGCTTTGTGAGTATGCAAATTCAGCTCAAACAAAGGGCTAGAGCAGGGAGTTTGTTTTGAAGTCTCAGGGTGTTGGATTTTGCTTCTTTCTTGTAAAATTGTCAAGTTTTCATTTCCAAATGGCTAATTCCAATATCTTCCACGTTTCAGGAATATAGATTGTAGCTGTGTTGGTCTAAAGGCAAAAGCAGTCTGAACTCTTGTGGTAGAAGCAATATCTTTTACTATTTTTTGGTAGTTAAAAATTGTGATATCTAGAATTGGGGATGTAGGTCATATACATTGGTTGCTAAGGTGCAAATGAAGGCTGAGAATTGCAAATTTTCTGGCAGCCCATGACATTCTGTATTTCCCCTTTTTACATGTAAAAGTTAGAAATATTAGCTTGCAATTAAATATTTACCAATTGTGTTTTTATTTTTAGGAACTTTGGATCAAAATAATTGGTGGAAGAAATATCCAGCATGCAATGATGGTAAACAGTCTCCTATTAATATCGATGAAGACCTTACTCAAGTAAATGTAAATCTGAAGAAACTTCAATTCCATGGCTGGGAAAAGGAATCTTTGGGAGATACTTACATTCACAATACTGGCAAAACCGGTAACATGTCAAAATTCATGTTTCAGTTTAACAGAGGGTCAAGAAAATGAAATATCACCGATGGGTTGCTGAGGTTTTTCAGTAATGTTTATTTTATTTTTTTTCAGTTTTGCATTTCTGGCTTTTAGCAATTAGACAAAATCCAGGTGGTGATAGCAGCCAAGTGTAATGGAAAAGCCACAAAAATAAAGAATATAAATGAAAATTATGGGCATAGAGAGATATAGCCAGAGCAATCATAACATTAGTGTCATCCCATAATAAGTACTTATATACTTAAATAATAATTTAGCAGTTGCCACAAAATAATAATTATTACTAATAATATCTGTCTGCAGGATGCAATTAACATACAAAAATGACTTTTCAGAGTTATCTTGAATAATTTATCCACTCACCAGTAAGTAGATCATGGGACCAGCTGTGTATAGAACTGTCACCTCGGTTTGCTATTGGAATCTGGTATGGTAATGACCAAAAGTTGTTTCTATCTTGCTGAGGAGCAAGAGTGTGTCTTGGGGGTAGAGGGCAAAAGAGTATTGCTGTTCTAATGCTGTTCCAGATATAGAACATGGACAAAAAATCTCTTTACAACAGTCTCCAATGAGGGAACCTCTTCTATTTTCTTTGGAATACTATTCCACAACATTATAGGCCCTCACTCTTAGGAAATTATTTCTGTTGTCTAGCCTAAATGTTCTTTTCCTTAGTGTCATTTCATTATTCCTAGGTTCTGTTCTTGGCTCTGCAGTATGTTTTCTTAATGTTTACCTTTTAGTCCCTAATTCTTGTATGTTTGCTTGTATGTTTGCTTGCACATGTCCATTGACCATACTTTTTTGTCTCTTTAGTGGAAATTAATCTGACAAATGATTATTATGTCAGTGGAGGTGGCTTAGATACAGTATTTAAAGCAAGCAAGATCACTTTTCATTGGGGAAAATGCAATAAATCATCAAATGGATCTGAACATAGTTTAGAAGGACAAAAGTTTCCTCTCGAGGTAACAACTATAATAAATTCTGATACTGTATATTCCTGTAAGTAATAAAATTACTTGTTTAAGATGTTACTTTATAGTATGATTATGGTACATGGTATGAAAAATCCATGTTCCAATTTAACAGATTTTTTAATATATTTTTTAAAAATGACTTAGGACTTGATTTAAAGGACCTAGGATTTCTCATTCATTTCAGTAGCCTCTGAATTAAGTCTCCACTATACAATTTGATTTAGTTTGCTGTTTTAAAATTAAAATATGAATTTTCAAAATTCAGAGTTGTTCAGGAGACATGGACACAACATTTGATATCAAATCATAGTCTAGCCCTACAATCTAACATGGGCCAAACTCCCACTAGTGGTAAAACTCCTGAAAGTTATGGTAGATTCATGGGGGGCTTATTTTATAAAGTATACAAAAAATACAAGCACTGGACAGGGGCCATTGGTGAGGAGCTTTCTCTCTTCTGTTCCCATGGGAAGCTATTATTTAGGAGTACTCTCAGCAGTGTAGTCCAACCAGTCTTCCTAGCTGCAAGACCAGTTTAGAATTTCTACTCAGACTTCCACCCTCTGTCATCTATCCCACCAAGATGTCTGACAGCAGAGTCTCCTCTGATAACCTGTGAAAGAAGAAGGGGAGTGACAAACTCTGCCCTGAGGTAGAAGGTTTCCCTTCTCTGATATTTGAGGATGCAGAGCCTGGCTAAGCTATGAAACTCCAGCTGTGGAATAGCTAGGACACCTCTGCTTGTAGTCTGGGGAAAACAGAAGTTGTGAAATCCTGCCCTGATGAAGACAAGGGAAGTTTTTTTCAGGCCAGGCCAGACAGGACCAAGACCAGGCTACAGAAAGAGCTTACAGATATACAACAGGTTCATTTATTAGAATTATAGTTTGTTACTGTTGTAAGACTTTTTTTCAAAGTAAAAATCTCTGAAATAAATGTTATTATTTATATTCTCTCAAATACATTTTTCTTCTGTATCTTATATATTTGTATGTATAATTATATTTACAGATGCAAATCTACTGCTACAATGGAGATGAATTTACAAATTTTGAGGAAGCAGTTAAAAGAAGTGGGAAGTTAAGAGCTTTATCAATTTTGTTTGAGGTAAACATTTTTATACCTATGACACTAACTTTGCTTTGAGTTATAGCAAATATCCAAAATCAAGCTAACTAGTTCTTTTGCATGATAAATTGCATTAAAATATGTTTATTGGGGGTGAACTAATAGAGATTTTTTGGGCCAATACCAATGGCTCACTTTTAACAACTCATATCAGCCAATACCTATCCAATTGCTGATATGAGGCCTGGTGACATGGAGAGCAGTGTTGGGCTGATAAATCTGTTGTGGGGGAAGGGATGGGGGGAGGGAAGGTGCCCATGGTGAGGGAGGGAGTGGGGCTGGGGCAATGGCAGGCACTGAACAACTGGGGTGGGGCAGGGCACAGGACAGAGCCATGAGTAGCTTGTCCAGGGACACCAGGGGAGCACCCTGGTAGACCCTGGGAGAGGCAGGGGTGCCCTTGGATCTGTGCATGGGTGAAGGCAAGCTGCCACTGAGGGCTGGAGCTGGGTGTGGTGCCAGGCTCTTCCCAGCAGGGATCTAGGCCAGAGCTGTGCTTGGGACAGGTGGCAGCAGTCCTGGGAGAGGGGTTACAGGGGGGGAGGGGGCTGCAGCCACCCCAAAATCCACCGTAGCCCTGCTCCCAAAACCAGCACTTCCCACCCAATGTGCAGCCCTGGCCCAGCCCCACCCACGATGGGAAGAGCCAGGCACCACCCCCAGACCTCAGTGGCAGCTTGCCTTCACATGTGCGCAGATCCAAGGGCAGCCCCGCCTCTCCCAGGGTGCCCCCCTGGGGATTTGGTGAGGAAGACTAAAGCAGCACTGGAGCTTAGGTTAGCTTCTGGGATTAAGGATAACAAAAAGTCCTTCTTCAAGTATATAGGTAGCAAGAAGAAGTCTCAGGGTAACACTGGACTCCTACGAGGCAGGGCAGGGCAGTTGGTGACAGACGCGCGAGAGAAGGCAGAACTCTTCAGCAAGTTCTTTGCCTCCATGTTCCTGTCTGCTGACAATGGGGTGCTCTCGGGTGATAGCGTAGAGAGGCCCAAGAAGGATGCGAGTCCCCTGACTGTTAGTTCAGACCTAGTTAAGAATTACCTGGAGGGCTTAGGTGTGTCCAAGTCGGCGGGCCTGGATGACCTACATCCGCGGGTGCCGAGGGATTGGCTGGTGTCATTGCAGAGCCATTGGCACAGCTGTTTGAGGACTCCTGGTGCTCAGGCCAAGTCCCTGAGAACTGGAAAAGCGCCAATGTGGTCCCTATTTTCAAGAAGGGGAGGAAGGAAGAGCCTGGCAACTACAGGCCAGTCAGTCTCACTTCTATCCTGGGGAAGGTCTTTGAAAAAATTATCAAGGGCCACATTTGTGAGAGCCCTGCAGGGGAAGTGATGTTGAGGGGTAACCAGCATGGGTTTGTGCAAGGCTGATCCTGCCTGACTAACCTGGTCTCTTTCTATGATCAAGTAACAAAGAGCTTAGTTGGGAAGGAGGAAGTCAATGTCATCTTTTGGACTTCCAGAAGGCCTTCGACACAGTGTCCCACCCAATTCTGGTGGGCAAGCTGAGGGACTGTGGCATCGACGAATGCACAGTCACATGGGTGGCAAACTGGCTTCAGGGGTGAACCCAGACGGTGGTGGTGGACAGGTCGATGTCAACCTGGGAGGGTGTGGGCAGCAGAGTCCCCCAGGGCTCAGTCCTTGGGCCGATGCTGTTCAACTTCTTCATTAGCAACCTGGACAAGGGTGTGGAGAGCACCCTGTTCAAGTTCACTGATGACACCAAACTGTGGGGTAAAGTGAATACACCGGCAGGCAAGAACCGCATCCAGGCAGATCTGGATAGGTTAGAGAAGTGGGCAGATCTGAACAGGATGCGGCTCAACAAGGACAAGTGCAGGGTGCTGCACCTGGGGAGAGGGAACCGGCATTATGGTTATAGGTTAAGGGCTGACCCTCTCGGCAGGACAGGGGTGGAGAGGGATCTTGGAGTCAGGATTGACTCCAGGATGAATAGGAGTCACCAATGTGATGAAGCAATAGGCAGCCGCACCCTGTCATACATCAACAGGGGCATCACTAACAAGTCCAGAGAGGTCTTGCTTCCCCTCTATGCAGTGCTGGTCAGGCCGCAGCTGGAGTACTGTGTCCAGTTCTGGGAGTTGCACTTCAACAGGGACTTGGAGAACCTGGAGAGGGTCCAGAGGAGGCCACTCGTATGGTTGAGGGCCTCCATAGCCAGCCCTATGAGGAGAGGCTAAGGGACCTGAATCTGTTCAGTCTCCGCAAGAGGAGACTAAGGGGGGATCTTGTGGCTGCCTACAACCTTATCAGGGGCTAGCAGCAGGGACTCGGGGAAAGTCTGTTCACCAGGGCCCACCTTGGAGTCGCCAGGAACAATGGCCACAAGCTGAGGGAGGATAGATTTAGGTTGGATATTAGGAAGAACTACTTCACTGTAAGGGTGGCCAGAGCCTGGAATAGACTTCCCAGAGTGGTGGTGCTCTCACCTTCCCTGGGAATCTTCAAGAAGAGAGTGGATAGGCACCTGGCTGGGGTCTTATGACCCCTGCCACCCCCAGGGCTCCTTCTTGCCCATGGCAGGGGGTCAGACTAGATGATCTGTCTAGGTCCCTTCCAACTCATTGATTCTATGATAAAAAAAACATTTGTCAAACATGTTTGGTTGATCTTCTTTGAATCATCTGTAGTCATTTGAAGTAAATTATAACTTTCAGTTCTTTTGTGAATCACAATTTTAAAATAAATTATTCAATCTCTCTTTAACAGATTGTTCCTGAAGATAATCTGGATTATGAAGCAATCATTAAAGGAGTAGACAGTGTTAGTCGTTTTGGTGAGGTTTTCTTCCAGCATTTTTATTCATTAGGGCAAATTCAGCTTTTGAATTCATATGTAAATGTTAGTGGCACAGTTGTGAATCATTAAACTCACAAAGCTGGATTTGATCGATTGTTGTTAAAAAAAAAAAATACACACACCCAATTGTATAACAAATTTGTTGTACTTCCACAAATTAATATTTGAAAAAAGGAAAAAGAGCTCAAGTCACAAACTGGATACATATAACTTTTTTCAAGTATATGGAATCAAATGTTTAGTTTGCAACAAATTTTTAATGAAAATCAGAGAGATGTAACTATAAAACTGAAGGCTAATGTACAGTAGAGGAAATAATTATGAATTGATATTTGTTGAGAAGGGGAAGTTTTTAAATGCTGTACTAAACATAGTAATAATGACACACAACGAATTAAATAGATATGGGTTAAGTTTTTATCCAGGATAGCATCAAAAAGGACTGGTGGTATTTTGAATCCACACAGACATCAGTTCATAGAAGCGTTTGTTTTCCCAAAGCTGTAAAATTTTCCCATTGGAAGAAATCGGTATAATTTCTGATAGTTCCTCTTGCAGTTTCCTGTTGCTGCCATAAACATACATCTCACTTCTCTGGATTGACTCTAAATAAGCTCTTCCTTATCCGAGCCCCTGATTCATCAAAGTACTGGGTCATATAATAATCCACCAAATAGTTGTGTGTATCCCTATTTGTGTTACTGGGTTATGTCCATTTTCTATAGGATCCCAGAACATTCAAATGAACTGGAATGTTCATCCTGTCTCTCCCAGTCTTTGATATAGAGGTATACAAAAGGGGGGTATTGTTCACAAGGCAATCTTCACCTCCTTCTTTGGAACAGTGTTCCTCAAGCTGCCCTTCTTATTTACTATCTCAAGCAAGTTTGCTCCCCAGAAAGGATTCTTCTCTAGGCTAGATGAAATGCAGTGTGTGTATTAAAATGTTTGACCTGATAAAGAATGTCTTGCTTTTGAAAGCTTGTCTAACTCTATCCCCAGTTGATCCATTAGAAGATACCACCCTAAGAATATCACCCTTGCCTCTCTATATTAAAAATATAATGTTTCCCCAGACTCTAGTCAAGCCATACACCTTTTTCAGTATCCTCTTTCCCTTACACAGAGTAAGACTTGTTGAGATACTGAACAACCTGACTAGGGCTAAGTACAGACAGTCAAAAAACCTGAGGCTGAATCAATTAAATCTTTGCAGGTTAGTCTAAGCTGCATAGATTGAACTGATAAGCAAGTGAACAGACATTCCCTTTTGATTCCGGAAATGCAGCCACATGCCTGCAGTGGCCCAGGCCAGAAGCCAGGGGGTGCTAGAGAATACTTCCCTGGTCAACTGGAGCAGATGGCTTGGGTCAAGGTTAGCCCGCTCACCCTGTGAAGGCAGGGTTTGTAGAGGATGTGCAAAGCATGCTGGGATACTAGGGACTTTATGTTAACTTGAATCTCGTGAGGATCTGGGACAGAGGTTCAATAAACTTATTTAACCTAAATCAGTTAAGTCTGATGCTGCATCCATCCAGGTTTATCGTAAAACAGTTTTGGCTGTTATGAAAGCAGTTTATGTGTACTGAACTTCTGTTGTGACAGAGATATAAACTAGTTTCTGATCACTTAAACCAATTTATGTCTAACTTCTGTTCCTATCCTATGAGTTTAGTACATGTTAAACATGCAATACTTTATGGGACAAGGTCCATGATATTGTTTCTCTAAGCATGCTGTTGAAATGAAAACAGGAGACCTGAATTTTTTATTCAACCTCAATTTTCCACCATGGCTCTTTAGATTCTTCTGCTGAACAAGAATAATTCTTATTATCGGATTTTTGTTTAAAGTTGAGTGCAAAGGGTCCAGTCTTTCATTTTTAAAGCATCCTTTCTCAAAGCTTATCTAATTTGGAAGCTCCATGTTTGTTTTATTCATCTTTTATTTAATTTTTTAACAATCTGAATATAAATAATATTTTTCAGGAAAACAGGCTGCTTTAGAGCCATTTGTTTTGCTGAACCTTCTGCCGAATTCAACAGACAAATATTATACTTATAATGGATCACTGTCAACTCCTCCCTGCTCAGAGACAGTTGAATGGATTGTGTTTAAAGATACCATAGGAATTTCTGAAAGCCAGGTAATTCATTTAACCCATGAAAAAGAAATAATTATTCTTATGTTTAAAGAAAATGAATTTGATAAATATATCAAATGATAAAAGTGCATGGCATTGATTTCCAGCCTTCACAGCCTAGTGCTTCATTTATCCAGCTTTTAATTTGTACATGCAGCAATTAAAAACCTGTTTGTGTTAACATTTTTTTTTTTTAGTTAAGGACTATATTCTGAGCCTGTGCCAGGGAGTAAAAACTTGTCCTATACCTCTGTAACCTCAGCTATGGTATAGCAGAATGGGAAAAGCTGCTTGAATGTTTCTCTTAGTAAGAGAAGGGTAGAGAATGAGCAGAGCTTTGGCTCCATCAGGGGGTTAGTTGAGTTGGCATAGGAAAACTAATAATTTACTAGTCATGGAGGGATTCAGTAAACTACCAGCCTGTAAGGCAAGAAGGAAGTACTGGGATAATTGTAACCTAGAGGTATATCTCTGAATTGCAATGCCTCCTGGAATTACTACTACTCTGGGACAGTTTAGGTACCACCCTTTCCTTAAGGTTATAGTTTATTTCAGACTCTAGCTAATTTTCCAGACTTTTTATAGGAGTTACCCTTTTTTCCCTTTAGTTGGCTGTATTTTGTGAAGTCCTTACAATGCAGCAGTCTGGCTATGTCATGCTTATGGATTACCTACAAAACAACTTTAGAAAGCAACAGTATAAGTTCTCTGGGCAGGTGTTTTCTTCATACACTGGACAAGAAGAAATTCATGAAGCAGGTATTTACTGAATGATTACTTTATGGGTTATAAAGCTATTCTAAGTACAGACATTAACCCTAAGAATGACATGCATATTAGGGGTGCGCGAAACGGGCCGTATTCGATCCTGATTCAGCCCGAATCGGGGACAGTGATTTGATTCAGATCACTGTCCCAATTCGATTCAGCCAAATCCAAATCTGAAGATTCGATGCTGAATCACTGATTTGGCCATAGACACAGCTGTAAATGTTTTTTCTACATACCTCGAGCTACCAGGTGCAGCTTGTGAATACTGTGATGCTGGGGTGGATGGAGTGTCCCACAGGAGCGCCCGCCCCTCCCCACCGTGTGCTTGGCAGTGACCTGGGGGCACCACTGTGCACCCCCGGCTTGGCAATCAGCCACGGGGCAACCCCGGGTGCTCCCTCAGATGCAGAAGGCACCAGTCGCCTAGCCAGGGGGACACAGGGTGAATCCTGTGCACTCCCCAACAGACCCAGAAGTGGACTGGAATTGCTTCTGGTCCACTTCCAGGTCTGCTGCCGAGTGCGCTGGGGACCCCCCACTGCACTCCTGTGGGATGCTCCATCCACCCTAGCATCTTAGCATTCACGAGCCACCTGGTACCTTGAGGTATATAGAAAAAACATTTAATGCTGTGTCTATGTCTGAATCATCAAATCTTTCAGAATCAATTCAGAGGGTTCCAATTTGATTTGGAGAGATTAAAGGGTCTCCTGATTCAGTTTGGATTTGGAGATTCAGCTACCAAATTGGGCCAAATTTCCTTGAATCAGCGACCGAAGCTTTGCACAGCCCTAATGTGTATTTTAACTTGAAATAGAAAAAAAGCCACAAGCTTTATTTTTGCTTATAAATCATGTTATAGTTTTGTCTTTTACTTTGAAAAAACACTAATTACTCATAAATCATGCTGAATTAAATAATGAAATTCTTGCAACAACAGAAAACATGTACTGAGACCACATCAGTTATTATCTGTTTCTCCATGAATGTGTGCTTTAAGACTGAACAGTGTAGCTATTTCAAAGACTAAAAGGGGACTTCATTTTCAATGCATATTTAGTTCTTAATTGTGTCATGTAGACGTATATCCAATACAACTAGAGTAAACCTCCAAACTTATTTTACTTAGCCTACTAAGCAACTGTAAGATGTATACAATATCAAAAATCAGATTTCATTTTCTATAACCTCACTGATATCAATATAAACTACATTATGTAATGGAAAGCAAAATCTTGCTGAAGCACTACAAAAAGTATGTTTAAAAAAACCCTCAAAGCATGTCTGACATACAGCGACAGGAACAAGCTTCATGTAAAGCACAGCACTTTCATTCAAAGACATGACCACCAATGAGGATGTCTTTTGTGTAATAGCCTAGAGCACTAACCCAGGAGGCAGAGGAGCTGTTGCTACTGCTGCTTGCACCTACTTCTTATCTGACAGTCTAGAGCAGGACTATCCAAGTACTGAGCGGGCAGGACCTCATCCTTCATAAGCCACACCTGCAAAGCCCCCAGCTCCCTGGACCTCATGTTGCACAGGCCTGCCACTGATGCCATGCTCCCTCCTCCACACCCCCATCCCCGCCAAAAAGCTTCACTATACCATGCCAGGCCATGCCATGCCAGGCAGGTGCCCCCTAGCTTGTTGCATTGTACTACATACACACTAGGGTTGGCATGTGTCCATATATATGTAAACACTAAAAAAAAAAAAGGGTAAGAATGCTTGTATGTAAAGTCCAGAAAAAAGGAGCTGTCTACAATAAAATAAAACAAAAAAACCCTAAGAAAACATAAACTTGACTGAAGACCTGTCATCAGAATGAGGCTGGGTGCAAGAAATGTCGAGGGACACCCTGTTGGGAGCTCTCCTTTAGGGCTTTGTGGCCCATGGGAGGTGCCACAGTCGCCTTCCCAACAGACTTGGTTAGGTGGTAGCTCCACTGCACTGGTTTACTAGTGACTGAGACTGTTAACTATGTGGGATTCACCAAATACTTAATGGTTCAGATTTTCTCTAAGGTTTGTGTTTATCCATGTTTTCCTGTCATAAACCCTGTTTTGGTTGATCGTTGTTTGTGAGTAGGGAAGTTTGTTCACTTTAGAACACCTGGTTAAAATTTACTTTCCCAAGTTTCTGGGTGGGGGCTTGAGCCAGATTTAGTAAGCTGATGTTAAACTTCTATATTTGAACCTAGTCCTTGTTATTGCTGTCCAGGGGCTGTAAAACGATGTCAATAAAAATGTATGTCATTTAAAAGTTTGGTTGCCAGTAAGAAGTTTGCAGATTTTCAGTAAAAAAAATAAAATAAAATTCTTAGATTGGACACCCTGGTGGTCACCCTGCCAAGCTGCCAAGCTGTGGGCCACGCAGGGCCGAGAGCAGACAGCTAGAGCCAGAGGATAGAGGGGAGCCTGGAGACTGTGACAGAAGCAGCTGCAGCAGCAAGAGCCAGAATATGTTGGGAATGGTGCCTGGGTGGGAACCTGCAGGTTGCGATTTAACCCCTCACGATCCGCATGCAGTCTGCCGGCTGCAAAGTAGATAGCTCTGGTCTAGAGAGCAGAGAATTAACCCAGGAAATAACCTATATACATTATATTCCCTTCTTAGCCTGAGAGATTCAAACCCATGTCTTCTACTTCCTAGGAAAGCACTGTAACAGCCAACCTAAAAGCAAGGTTAGTGTGGGTAAGCTCTCCACCCCTCCACAGCCAGGAGTGTGCAGGTTGTGATTCTGTGAAAACAGCAAACACAGGAAGGAGCTTGACTCTGTAATTCATTGACCATCTTGGAGCAGGGAGACCTGGTCCCTGCTACCAGGATTGCTTGTATATTTTGCATTAAATAGTCTTTGTGTAGAAAGTGTAAACCTTTGGGAGGTAACCTTTGACTATACTGTCATTCTCCCACTTTTTCTCTCTTTCTGGCTTCATCAGTTTTCTGTTCCTTGCTCTACAGAGACTCAGCTTCATCAGAACTGTGGAGAGTACCTCCCTGTCTCTGTGCACAATCCAGGTGCACATAACTGGTTTCTTGCCCTTAGCCTGGGAGTTAGGATACTCCAGGAGGTGGGTTGTGTGAACATCAGACTGC
The DNA here is from genome assembly GCF_052110815.1 of Crocodylus siamensis. NCBI lineage: Eukaryota > Metazoa > Chordata > Crocodylia > Crocodylidae > Crocodylus > Crocodylus siamensis. Next base: position 43,636,302 of record NC_143398.1, on the reverse strand, counting down.
AAAGGGCATAGATACCAGGTCTTCTGCTTCCTGGGTGAATGTGCTAATGTCTAGGAAACTCACTAACCATGTGTTTAAAAAAAATGATTGAGTCTTCTATTTTTAAAATACAGTTAGGACTATTTAGGCACCCATGTCTGGGAGAAAGTTTTCAGCTGGGAATCCTGATTTTACAAAATTATCTCAGTGAGTGCTGCAGGGAGGTACCTCTGTCCCAGATATGGGTAGGATTTCAGCACACACCCTCTTCAATGTTTCTTATTGCCTCTTTGAAGGGTCCACTCTGGCAACATGTTGTCTATTGTGATCCTATTCCTAGATGCCTAACTCTTTCTGCGTACTGTATTTTAGTACTGTAGTTTTATTTGTATTAATATTTCCACCTGATTCTATGCTGAAGGGCTCTGTGCTTGGAATTTTCCTTTAAGTCAGCAACTGTTGGGTATTCAGACCTACCAGACTGAGTCACATACATGGGACATTAGTTGCACTGAAATATTGCTGTATAGGGTGGACTTACAGCCTCATTAGTAGTTAATCAAATGAAGCTTCAGTTCTGAGCTGTGCTTTGTACTTCTCATAAATATCTGAAAATCATTGTTCTGGGAGCTGAAATTTCTCATACTTAGTGTCAACCAAGAAATTAATTTTTATCAGAAAGCTTCATAAGAATGTATTAAGCTGTGTTTGATTACTTGAAACATAGGGATAGGACTATGGAAAGAATTTTAGATTTGTTAGAATTGAGCTTGAGTTATTAAATATACTGCTGTGTAGAAGTATCAGATTTTTGCACACTTTGATACTTTTATATGAAAACCATGCAGTCAGCCTTAGTTGGAGAAATTTGATTTGGAAAATAGCTAAAATTATCCCTTCCCAAGAGAAATTTGAAGGTGAGCTCAGAGTGGTATCTCTTCCTTTCTATTTTAGGGTCCCATGGTGTCAGCCATGGTGAGGGCTTCTCACTCCTGTGGGTTCTTGTAATGGATCCACAGAGAAAGAATGTCATGGACAAGGGATCCCATGTCCCTGGAGACAAAAGCTGTCTGCATTGGTGGCACTCCTTCCTATTTTGATTAACTGGCCTCCATCTTCCTTTGATAGCATTGCTACCAATGACTGGTCCCTGAAATTCACTAGCGTCAGCATAAAATCAAAGGGAGTTAATGTGAATGTGATCTGTGTCACCCCTATGTAGATGTCCACATAGGAAAACAGGGACTAGACAGGAGATTGTGCTGCAGAGTGAGCCTCTGTTTTCCAGTACTTACCATACCTGAAAGCCTTCTGTGCCAACTCTTAGTAATGTGTGGGTTTACACAGATGAAGGTTAATACTACAGAGGAGATTGGCATCCAGCCACTTCCCCTTCTTGACAAGCAGAAGATCTATTACCAGAATCTCTTCTGTAAACATATATGGAGAAAATGTTCCAGCCTACAGTTAGTAGAGCCTCTTTACACTCTCATTAATATCAGTGTAAACTGGGAATAACTTCAGTCCTACTAATGGTTAATTATTTTGTACTGAGTATCCAAAAGGCCTGACTGCTGTGCCATTAAAATTTCATACATAATACTGCATGTGTATAAGTTTTACTATAGTTTACAGGTTCAAGGTAGTACAATAGACTTTTTCACATTTGGCTGATAGTTTTGTATAACACAGAGCAAAGCATCTTTAATCTACTGAGTGTGAGAAAAATATATTCTGGACTTCATTTCACTATGGGAACAAACACATTTAATATTTGTTTCAAAAGTAGATACTTAAAGTAAATAATTGTACATTAAGCATGCTGCTCTAGACAAAAAGAAGAGACAAACAGGCAGTAGTAAAAGTCCAAGTACTCCTTCTCTGTACATATTTCACAATAAAACCTGAAGTGTAAACTGTCCATAATAATAGCAAATGGCTTTATATTCCTGATGGACCACAGTTAGCTTCCTTCAATATAACAGTTAGTTGGCCACATTTACATGAGCAATGGATTGTGCAGTTGTTACTGCACAGTCATTTAGTATTTGTGCAAAGCCACATACTAAATTACTGCGCAGTAACCGGTGTTACTGTGCAGTACTGTCACCACACATTTTTTTCCCCGATGCTACTGCATAGAAGCAATGAGCTACTGTGCAGTAGCTTGTTACTACTGCGGAGTACAGTCACTGCACAGCTAGTGCCCAGCAATGCTACCGCGCTATAGTGTCTCATGTAGACATGTCCTTTATATCTAAAATTATGTTCACCTGAGTTCTTGAAGGTACAGTATTTGAGGAACATTAACATTTGTTACTAAAGATACTTACAGAAGAGTTTTAAAATGTTATATATAACAAGTGAAACAAGAAAAGCTAAATCCGATGTATAAACAGACTCACATTTTGTATGTGCTATAACTGAGTTGTCATAGCTTACTTCCCCTTAATTGACACAAGAAAACCTAGAGCTGTGAAACATATTGACTCGTTACTACACAGCAGCAGCATGGCTGGGCACAAACCATGACATGGTGGTACTGCACAGTAAGCATCACTAGGCAGCTGTGCCAGGATGCTGCTGCACAGTCATGCTGGTTACTGCTCAGTCGTTTAGTACTTGGTCATGCATGTACTAAATGACTGTGCAGTAACAACTGGCCAGTCAGCATCTCATACAGACATGGCCACTGAGATACCCATTTGAAAAGTTACATTATATTGACTTGCAGACAAAATCTTGTCTATCACAACCATGCAGTTGATCCAGTAAAAGATGCACTCAAAAACATTCTTGCCTCTTACAATATTATACTAAGAAAGTTAGAGTCCAAACTTTCTCCTGTTTGAGTAAGTACAAAATCTCACTTTATTATTCTTAGTAATACAGACTGTTTGTTAAACAGAGTAGAATATTCTTATAGGGACTAATTGGTTGCTAGTCATGGAAAATAAGCTTTCTGTTGCATTATAAACTTGGTTCAGGAATTGGTTATCAAGAATTTTCACACTGCTACTCCAACTCCAAACCCTTGTCCTTGGAAGAACTATATTTTAGATGTGAGAGGTATTTCATTTTCCAGGCCTGCACAGTGTTACATGTAATATTGTTATGTGGCATACTTCTCCTAATCTCCTTTAAACACTAATCTTAACAAGGCCATGCTTCAGACTCTAACTCATAAAGCTTTCAAGGAAACTTTAGTCCTTTATCTGCACAAGTTCAAATAACATGAAAATCTATTTATAAAACCATCAGCTGTTGTTCTTAAAAATGTGAAAATAATGTTGACAGACCGAGCTGATTTTATAACATTTCAGCAAGTATAATCAGATCCAACAGTGCCTGTAGGTATATGTAAAAATATAACTCTTGGAAATCTCACCTGGCTTCAGTAAAGATATAAAAATTTGCCTGTAGATTTTTTTTCCATTTTCAACCTGTTGAGAATCAGGGCAGCCCTTGAAGAATGCCAGTTCTTCATTTAATCTCCTTTTTTGACCACAGTAAATAAAGCAATTTTTCTGTTGCAAAGAATTCAGAAGGACAACACCAGGTCAGAATGTTTTTAATGATACAGATTCCTATTTGAAATCTCTGGGTTTATACTGTAAATTGTTTCCAAGCTAGCAGTGCTGACACTATGAGGCACCCCATGGCACCCTTTAAAGGATTTCAAGGCACCCTAGTGCCCTGATTGAGAATCTCTGCTCTATCATAACATTCTTTTAAACTCATATTATATTTTCCTTTGAATTGGAGCTGCATAAAGTTTAAAATTCCTTTGACATATTTCATGCAGATACTGGGCCATAGACTAGTATTTTTATAATAATTATATTACTGCAGTGATATAGTGCTTTCTAAGACTATCACAGAAAGCAGCGAGTAGACTCATCCACTTTGTGTTAATTGTTTTTCAGGTACTTAAAGGTAGGATTACAGACACCTAAATCCACTTAGATGCTTAATGGGTGGAATAGGATCTGGTTCCATGTAATTTTTTTTAGGGGTCTGAAAATGAAAGAACGTTGAAGGCTACTGGTCTAAACTGTATGAGTCTATGGAGGTCTCTGGACTTCTGACCCGATTCATCTGATCTCATTGACCAGGTTAAGTAGAATTTCTTGCTCTTACCGAACCTGTCGCTCTCAGGGTCACTAGCTGTGCAACATGAGAGAACATAAGTAGACCTACTTACTGTTGAACACTACATTAGAAGATTTAAAGTAATGATTTAAACTTTAGCAGTGGTATATACAGTTGTCACTAGTAGCAATGCTATGGCCGCAACTTGCTGTAAGACTACCTAAGAAGAGCTAGCCACTGATAACATTTAAGACTGCCAAAACTCTTGTCATTGCTTCCTCTCCTTCTCACCATGGACAGACTCTATATTCCCAAGTAAATAGAAAGGTATGTTAGTTCTTTCCCACACATCCAGGTAAACAGAAATAGCCTATTGCTTTCTATACATTGACAGCTCTGCAATATTGCTCATGTCCTTGTCTAAGTTACTTTGTCTAACTAAACCGTGTTTCCTGCACTCTGAAAGAAGCAGAAGTGTAGGAGACATAGGCTAAATTACTGACAGTGACCACTGAAAAGCCTATGACTTCTTTTGAATGTCTTATATCTTCACTCTATAACCTAATTGTGAATACCTGTGCTGTTATTTGAGACACAGAGACTTCCAATAGATATGTAAATTTTAATAAGCATTTTTCCTTATGACTGACAGATTTGGGAACTACCTTCATTAAAGATGGTCTAGAAGGATTCTCAAAAAAACAGAGACTTAATAAGCAAAAGCCTGGAGCCAGTGTAGGCATTGATTCTGACCCCTTCTCCCCCAGCTTGTCTTCCCATTACTGAACAGACTTTACTGAGAAGCCAAAAGAACAGAGCAGTAGAGTGAGTAAAACAGCACTGGAAAAGGGGAGGAATGTGGGAGAAGAAGACCAGAGACGGATGTTAAGGGAAAGGGACAGAAAGATGGAGAAGCACAAAGTCAAATAAATGAATAAGCTGAATACTAACCAGAAGTCAAATAAATGAATAAGCTGAATACTAACCAACAGTGTGCCCTTGTTGCCTAGAAGGCTAATGGCATACTGGGCTGCATTTGTTGCCAGCAGATCAAGGGAAGGGGTTATTCCCCTCTATTTAGCACTGGTGAGGCCACATCTGCAGTACTATATCCAAGTTTGGGCCCCCACTACAGAAAGGGCATGAACAATTTGGAAAGAATCCAGCAGAGGGAAACAAAAATGATTAGGCGGCTAGGGCCCATGATTTAGGAGAAGAGGCTGGGGGGATTGGGCTGATTTAGTGTCCAGAAGAGAAGACTGAGAGGGGATTTAATAACAACCTTCAACTACAAGAAGGGTAGCTACAGAGGATAGAGCTAGACTGTTCTTAGCAGCGGCAGATAACAAAACAAGGAGCAATGGTCTCAAGTTGCAGCAAGGGAAGTTTAGGTTACATATTAGAAAAAACTCTCTCACTAGTACCATGGGAACAGGTTACCCAGAGATGTTGTAGAATCTCCATCCTTAGAGACTTTTAAGACCCAAGCCTTGGCTGAGATGATATAGTTGGAGGTGCTTTGAGCAGGGGGTTGGAATACATGACTTCCTGACATCCCTCTCACCTGTAATTTTCTATGATTCTAACAATGTGGCTTCACATCTTTGGAGTTGGAACAAGATGCCTTTACTGTTCACATTACTACAAACTGGGAGGTGTAGAGAGTCTTTATACTTAAAACTGTCTCCACCCTGGGGGACACTATTTCACTTTGTATGCAGCCTTCAGCTACCTGAAGGGTGGTTCCAAAGAGGATGGAGCTAGTGGTGGCAGATGACAGAACAAGGAGCAACAATCTCTAGTTGCAGTAAGGAAAGTTTAGGTTGGATATTGGGACAAATTTTCTCACTAGAAGGGTAGTAAAACACTGGAACAGGTTACCCAGAGAGGTGGTGGAATCACCATCGTTGGAGGTTTTTAAGACCGAGCTAAACAGTACCTTGGCTGTGATGCTCTAGTTGGGGATGGTCCTGCTTTGTGAGGGGGTTGGACTAGATGATCTCCTGAGATCCCTTCCAGCCCTAACTTCCTATGATTCTATAATTTAGGTGGATAAATAGTGGGTAAAGAGAAGTAGGAAGTGATTGGAGGTTGTTGTGAAGGTAAAGAAGAATGTATATAGGGAATATAGTAAGTAAAGGAACCTGGATCAAGGCAAAAAGACTACAGACAGAGAGAGATCTGTATCCTGTTAGAAAAAAATATAAAAAGTTAGGAAAAAGCAAAGAGAACAGTCAGATACACACACAGAGCTAGAAAATATTTTAGAGAAAATCTTTTAATTATAAAAGAAATTTTCCCCCCAATTAAATTTTCTCTCAATTAAACTGAGGGAAAACATAATCTAGAGATTAGAGAAAAAGATACATTATGCTATGAACAAACTGTGGAGTGTAAGTATAGAATAGGAAAAAAGGAAGACAGGGAAATAGAGGAGGTTTATTATTTTTAAACAAAATTACTTTGGATAATCTTGGTTATATTTTATTTTTTTAAAGAGTTTTAAAAGTTATTTGAAAACACAAGGCACAAGGAAAATGTTAAAAAACACCTTAGAGGTTGCACTTTCTCCCTTGTGGTTTACTATGACCAGAGCAAAAAAGAGTGTAAGTGTAGTTAAAGCATATTGATTCCCTTCTGCCATCTGGTGGACATGTACTGAAATAGCAACAATATGCATTTAATAGAATTAAAAGTGGTTTGAAAAAACAATTTAATGTGATTATTATTTATTTAGTAGATTTATATCCTACTATATCCAAAAGGGTCAACCCACGGACAAGAAACAAGAATAGATGCACCAAACAACACCCTAGTGAAGAAAGAAAAAAGTTTCGGGCTTATAAAGTTAAACAGATACATCCCCATTTCTGAATAATAACATTTGAAAATAGGAATTGAATTAGTCATTTGAGAATAAACAGTGAGTTAAGATTACATGTGTTATATTACAACCAAAGGAATAGACTCTCAAAAGAAATTATCGCATCACTGTAGATCTGAAACATGGGAACTGACACGAAGATAGATTTCAGAATAATTTACAACAATCTGCAATGTATTGTGAGCTCAGAAGAATACAATTTTAGTCATCATCTTTGTTTTGTTTCTTTATGTAAATAAAATATTTAGTAGTTTTCCAACAATTCATTATAGAGTAGAAATTTGATCTTCTAAGAGAGTGCATAATTTTGAGTGCCCTCTTGTGTTCAAAGGCAGTTTGCAAAGTTAATTAAAAGATCCAAGTTAGATTTTCATTCCTGTGAAAATTTCAGTTTTGTCCTCAAAAGGTTTGGTATCAAAGTATGCTCTGAATTTTTATTATAAACTTTAAGAAACTGTAAGAGATTCTCTCTTAACCTTTTAAGTCAGTGGTTCTCAAAACTAACCACTCACAGCTGACCGGGATGTGCTAAACAGTCAGCAGCTGATCCATGGATCACCCTAACCATCTCTCCCTTTTTCAATGAAAAGTTTGATGGTAGAGTCACATAGTGGTCTACAGCAGGTTCTGAGCTATTGCTCTAAACTGAGAACTACTGATCTATATACTTAGCTTATTTATTAATATATCACATGCACCTTTTCCCCCAAAAATTACCTGCCAAAATTAGGGTGTATGACTTAATCAGAGAGGCTGATTTCTGCATTGGAATGGAAGCATAAATATTCTGGAATGGGACTGTGCTTCACTCCCATTTCTCTGGCCAGCATATAGCAGGCGTGGAGTCCACTCTATAGTATCAGAGCTAGTTTTAGTCTTCTTGTGACCATGACTGAAAAAAAAAAGTGATTTTTCATACCGAAACAAAGCATGTGTCTTATTTTGGGGGGTGTCATATGCAAAAAAACCACAGCGTTTTAGATTATTTTAGATTATTTTTCCTTATATCCTTGGATTTCATTTAAATAGACTGTGTTGCTTTAAATATACATTTTCTATATGTTTCTCTAAATAAGGGATACAAACTTAATCCCTTGTATCAAATGGTAAATCTTAACAAGATTTGAATCAGTTAAGAAATACCTGCATTTTTCATAGCCATTTAGTTATGCATGAATTGAAAACTTTCCAGCAGTAATTGTTTTAAACATTTGGTAGCTGAAATGAGGTAATAGAAATGATATAATAAGTGAAATAATAGAATGAGTAACACAGCCGTTCATTACATACTAAAATTTTAAAGAAAATTGTTAAACTGAAGGCAGCTACCAACAATGAAAAATTCAATTCTAATGGCAAGAGTCATAGAAAATAACAAGCAGCTGAAAACTGTCTTGTCAAGAGAAACATTAAGTCACATTTACTTAGTTGGAAGTTTTAGAGCTAGACTGAGCTCCCATGAAAATAAATGAGGTGACTTCTCCTGGTGCAAGTATTGGAGAGTGCCTGTACACGAGCAGACTCAATTAACTGAGTCTGCTAGAGTGTGGTAATTACTAGGGCTGTGCAAAGCTTTGGTCCTTTATTTGATTCAGTGGAGATTCAGCCTGATTTAGTGGCTGAATCTCTGAATCCGAATCAAATCAGAGGACCCTTTAATCTCTCCGAATCAAATGGGAATCCTCCAAAATCGATGTGGAGAGATTCAGAGAGATTCAGAGATTTGGACATAGACACAGCTTTAAATGTTTTTTCTGCATACCTCTAGGTAGCAGGGGTTTGTGAGTGCTGCGATGCTGGGGTGCATGGAGTGTCCCACAGAAGACAGGGGGCTCCCCAGCATACCCAGAAGTGGACCAGAAGCACTTCCGGGTCCATCGGGGAGCATGCTGGGCCCCCACCCCCCACACTACCCCAGCTCAGTGACTGGTGTCTCCTGGGTCTGGGAGGGGCACCTGCACTTCAACATTGCAGCGATCATAAGCCACGCCTGCTACCTCCAGGTATCTACAAAAAACTTTCAAAGCTGTGTCTATGTCCGAATTGCTGGTTTTCTGAATCAGCATTGAATTTTCAGATTTGGATTTGAACTAATCGAATCAGAGACAGTGATCCAAATCAACAAGTCGAATCACTGTCTCTGATTTGGGCCAAATCCCAATCTAAAAGGCCCCCATCACACACCCCTAGTAATTACTGCACTCCAGCAGCCTCCAGCATCTTGTATATCAGTGTCCCCGCACTTCAAAATGGCAGCAGGGGCACTTTAGCTAAAGATTATTTGACAAGCTTTAGGTAAAGCTCCCCCACTACCATTTTGAAGTGCAGGGGGACACTACACCTCCCTCCCACACACACACACTCCCAGAGCACATGTATAAACTCCTGGAGAGACCGACTAGGGGCCATGCTCTTCTTGACCTGCTGCTCACAAACAGGGAATAATTGGTGGGGGATGTAGAAGCAGATGGGAACTTGAGCATCAGTTACCACTAGATGATTGAGTTCAGGATCCTGACAAAAAGAAAAAAGGAGAGCAGAGTATGGACCCTGGACTGCAGAAAAGCAGACTTTGACTCCTTCAGGGAACTGATCAGCAGGATCATCTGGGAGGCCAGTCTAATGGGAAAAGGAGTCCAGGAGAGCTGGTTATATTTTAAAGAAACCTTACTGAGGGCTCAGGAACAAACCATCCTGATGTGCAGGAAGAATAGCAAATATGGCACAGAACTCTTTGGTGAGCTGAAACAGAAAGGAAGCTTACAAGAAGTGGAAGCTTGGACAAACAACTTGGGAGGAATATAAGAATATTGCTCAGGCATACAGGGATGAGTTCAGGAAAAACAAAGCACAATTGGAGTTGAAGGTAGCAAGGGCCTTGACGGTTAACAAGAAGGGCTTCTACATTTATGTCAGGAACAAGAGGAAAAAGTCAGGGAAAGTGTGGGTCCCTTATTAAATGGGGGATGCAACCTAGTGACAGATGAGAAGGAATAGACTGAAGTACTTAATGTAATGCCTTTTTTACCTTGGGCTTCACAGGCTCCCAGACTACTACACTGGGCAACACAATTTAAGAAGCAGGTGAGCAGCTCTCAGTGGTGAAAGAACAGGTTAGGGACTATTTAGAAAAGCTGGACATGTACAAGTCCATGGGGCCAGATGCAATGCATCTAAGGGTGCTGAGGCAGTTAGCTGATATGATTGCAGAACCACTTACTATCGTCTTTGACAAGTCATTGGGGGAGGTCTGGGACAATTGGAAAAGGGTAAATATAGTGCCCATCTTTAAGAAAGGGAAGAGGGAGGATCCAGGGAACTACAGACCAGTCAGCGTCAGCTCAGTCTCTGAAAAAATCATAGAGCAGGACCTCAAGGAATCTATTTCCAAGCACTTGGAGGACAACAGGCTGATTCAAAACAGTGAGTATGGAGTTACAAAGGGCAAGTGATGCCTGACCAACCTGATTGCCATCTATGATGAGATGACTGGTTCTGCTGATGTGGGGAAAGCAGTGGCTGTGATGTACCTTGATTTTATCAAGGCTTTTGATACTGTCTCCTATAGCGTTCTTGCAAACAAGTTAAGGAAGCATGGGTTCTATGAGTGGACTGTAGATGGATAGAAAGCTGTCTGGATTGTCAGGTTTAACAGGTAGTGATAAATGCTTCAAGGTCTAATTGGCAGCCAGTATCAAATGGAGTGCCCCCGGGGTCAGTTCTGGACTGAACAGTTTTGTTCAGTATCTTCATTAATGCTCTGGAAGATGGGATGGAGTACACCCTCAGTAAGTTCATGGATGACACTATAAGAGGGGGCCTTGTCAGGGCCAATCTACCAATGCCCCACCCACGTGTTCTGGGCCAACCACCTGCCTTCTTGCCCAGCACACCTTGATGACATTTAATTAAGTTGTTAATAAGTGGGAGGCTGCCCATTTCTTGCCCCAATACCAGGGAGTGCTATCTGCGGCTCCATTCCTCCCCTACACCACAGCCCAAGCCTCACAGATGGCATCCACTGTTTTTAATGTCACTGGCCCCCACTCTGGGACCCAGAATCCTCCCATCCAGACCCCTACAAGATCCCTCCACTCAGGCAGCCTACTCTGCCTTCATTCTGGGCTGCCTAGCTCCCTGATCTGTTCCCCCTTATGGGTGTGATCCCCCTGAGACCTCTGGCTACACAGGCCCAGGCCTCGTCTTCAGGCCAGTTGGAACCCTAGGGCCTCAGCTTTGGGCATCCCTTGCAGTGGGCCCCTGGCCCTTACACCCTTCTGGTCCTGGCCCCAGCATTGACTAGTCGGGATTTCAAGGCAGGTTTCTAAAACTATAACCCCACTTTCTCTTCTGGGTTCACCTTCTGGACCCTACTAGCAGGTAACCCACCCGGTTGTGGGAGCTGGGGTTATTAAGGCACCCCGACCTGCCTTTCACTGGCCTGGAATTTCCTGGGGGCTCCCATGCCACAGAGTCCCACCAGGCCACCCACTCCCAGCGGGGTGCAGTTTTAGGTCATGCCCAGGACCAGGAGCCTCCAAGCCATCCCCTACAGCTCCTGCCCTTACCTCCAGGGTGATACATGAAGCCTTGCAGCCAAGCAATGTTGCTGCCTGACCCTCCAGCAGTGGACTGTTCTGTTTATGTAGGTGGCCAGAGATCTAAAATGGCCACTGCAATCAAGCACCTGCTGGCTGCTTGGCGGAGTCCTTAAAGTGGCAGGCACCAACAATGGCTGCTGCAGACACCAAGCTGGGAGGAGTAGTAGATATCCTGGAGGGTAGGGCTAGGATTCAGAGGGCATGTCTATATATGTGCTTTAATGCTCATTAGTCAATTTTAATGCACATTAAAGCATCACTAAACCATGCTATTTAGTTAATGAGCATTGAAATAGACTAATGTGCATTAAGGGTCACTTAAAAACCATTCTCTTTAGTTAATGCATATTAAGACAGACTAATGCGCATTTTCCTAGTACCCCAGGGCACCTATACACATGATGGACCTTTGCTCCAATGTGTGCTTATTAGAACATGTTGGAACAGACTCAATTAATGCGAGTCTCCTGGAGTGTGCTAATTAGTGTACTCCAGCAGCCTCTGCATCATGTATATTCAGCATCCCCACATTTCAAAATGGTGTTGGAGGAACTTAAACTAAAACTCATTTGACAAGCTTTAGTTAAAAGCACCCCCACTGCTATTTTGAAGTGTGGGACACTGAATGCATGTGATACTGCAGGTGCTTTAATTAGAGCAGTTCTCAGAGCTGCTCCAATTAAGGTCACGCCCCCCCCAGAGCATGTGTATAGTCACCCTCACAATTGAGATACTAGATTTAATGTGCATTAACTAAAGTGTGTTAATGCACACTTCTACTAATGTAGAAGCACCCAGAGTGACCTAGACAAGTTGGAGGATTGGGCCAAAAGAAATCTCATGAGGTTCAACAAAGATAGGTGCAAAGTTCTACATTTAGGACAGAAGAATCCCATGCACTGCTACAGGTTTGGGACCAACTGGCTAAGCAGCAGCTCTGCAGAAAAAGATCTGGGGGTTACAGTGAACAATAAGCTGAACAGTCAACAGTGTGCCTTGTTGCCAAGAAGACTGACCTGTATTAGTAGGAGTGTTGCCATCAGATTCAGGGAAGTAATTATTCCCCTCTATTCAGCACTGGTGAGGCCACATTTGGAGCATTGTGTCCAGTTTTGGAACCCCCCACTACAGAAAGGATATGGACAAATTGGAGAGAGTCTAGCAGAGGGCAATAAAATGGTTTGGGGACTGGGGCACATGACTTATGAGGAGAGGCTGAGGGAACTGGGCTTATTTAATCTAGAGAAGACTGAGGTGGAATTTGATAGCAACCTTTAACTAGCTAAAAGGTTTTTTCAAAGAGGATGGAGCCTAGACTGTTCTTAGTGGTGACAGATGACAGAACAAGGAGCAATGGTCTCAAGTTGCAGCAAGGGGAGTTTAAGTCAGATATTAGGAAAGACTTTCATACTCAGAAGGTAGTAAAGTACTGGAATGGATTACCTAGAGAGGTGGTGAACTCTCCATCTTTGGAGGTTTTTAAAGCCTGGCTTGACAAAGCCCTGGCTGGAACTATCTAGTTGGGGATTGTCCTGCTTTGAGCAGGGGGTTGGACTAGATGACCTCCTGAGGTCCCTTCCAATCCTGCTTTTCTATGATTCTGCAATTCTAGGACTTGTACTGACTTCTGTGGGATGTGAATTAGCCCTTCAGTACTTGGAATTAGTGATGCTATTTATTAAAATGATGCTGTTGCTGTTGTTATTGCTATTGTTATTATTTTAAGTTTGCAGCTCAGAACCAGAAAATGTCCAAGCTGATCCAAAGAACTATACTAGCCTACTTGTTACCTGGGATCGACCTCGAGTTGTGTATGACACCATGATTGACAGATTTGCTGTCTTTTATCAGCAATTGGATGGAGAAGACCAAACTAAGCATGAGTTTCTGACAGATGGGTATCAAGACTTGGTAACTAACCTCTTCAAGTTTCATACAAAGTGTGGGTAGTGAAGCATTCACAAAGAATTATGCTGGGTGATTAAATGATGTCACAGAGCTTATTCATTGAAAATTAATTTGTTTGGGTGCTGCTCAGAGAAACTCCACTTCTCTCCTTGATTATGGAGCCTCGGAGACAAATTTAAAAAAAACCCCAACCTGTGTGGGGGAGAGCTGTCATCACTGAGGTAGTATGGCTTCCTTAAACTTCTGTTCTTTTTTCTCTGTCGAACCAACTAAAGAGTGCTGTGCTATCAGGCTCCAATCTTACTGATCATGTGGTTCTTTCTCCATACGGTGAAGAGCCTGCCCCATTGATCAGTAATGTATAGAATGACATACATAGGCAAATAATAAAAGATTCAGTATCTGAACAATTATACCGGAGAGACTACTATGAATATTGATTGATTTGTAATTTGATGGTGCTTTACCAATATAAAAAATCACTCCCTTTGAAGAGCCATACACTGAACAAAAAATAGCAGTCTATAACTAGTATTCAGCATAGAAAAATGTGCTCTGTCCAGTTATTCAGTATTCTCCATTAGGACATTTCACAGGATCTAGTTTTAAAGGGGGTTTTTGCCTGTTTTTCTCACCAAAATGTAAAAGTCACATATTAGAATATACTGGAACTGTTTCTCATTGGTTCATGTAAGAAAACAACAATTTTAGGAAAAGATTTTAGGAATCAAACTTTTTTTAATTTGCTGGAAATTCCCATTTATATTCTTAACCATTACTTTTCTTTTAGGGAGCTATTCTAAATAATCTGCTGCCCAATACAAGTTACGTTCTTCAGATAGTTGCTATTTGCTCTAATGGTCTATTTGGAAAATACAGTGACCAAGTCATTGTTGATACTCCTCCAGATGGTCCAGGTAAGTGTTCTCTTGAACCTAATTCTTTTTCTGATAAAATGTATTAGGAGAAATAGTTTGCTTGCAAACCAGTTGAAATGCTTAACTACCCAAATGCTATTAAATTAAATTTCAAAATCATTTGTGTTAACCATAAATTTAGTTAATGAGACTTTTTGTTACTCATTTTCTATCATTGAGTATGTAATTCTCCATTCATTTTAAACTTTAAATAACACCATCTGTAAAGTTAATTTTTATTGTTGTTTTTTTAGCTCTAAAAATATTCTGAAGGAGTTGCACATTATTTCAGATCATATTTGAAATTATTTCAGTTTGAAACTTTTTAATTTATGGTTTCAGCATACTTCTGCTTCCAAACTTGAATACACTTAGTAAAAATGTAAAGCAAAAAATTAAAAAGATAATACAATTTTAAAATATGTATCTCAATTGATTTTGAAATTTTATTACATATGAGCACTTGGAGTTTGATTTAAAACACAGGGTGGTGGAATTCCCTTGCTTCTTAATGTTGAATCATGATGATCAAAAATGCTAACAATTCTCTTGTTGATTTCAAAGCCAGATTTAACTCTTCTGCTTGTAAGTTAATCACTGGTAATTTTCTACCACAACAGAGAACCTTTACATTTATGGCCATCAGCTTGGGCCTTTCGTGTGGACTGATCATAAGTAAAGCTATAATTTTTTCATGGGAGCTATGGAAACAACAACGAATATGAAAAAAAATAACTGACTCTCCTGATGCAATTCCAAGGAAGTAGTGTTCCCACTATAGGAGTGCATTCAGTTTAGTTGTTGTAGGCACAGAGCAAGTATGATATGTAACTTTCCTATAAATATTAATTTTCTTCTTGGAGAGCTGCTGAAAAATGTACTAAAAGTTACCTAGACACAATTGTAGCCTTAGTCATAAGAACAGGCCATCATGGTCTTCAGTATGTTCAAGCATACCTCAGTTTTGCTTATCATCATATTCATTCTTTTTGTAAAAGTATGTATTATGTAAATCTGAATCTGTGTACTTCCAAGAAAGTCAGTGAAGTTAGCACGATATGCCTAGGAACCCTATATGAGCTCTTTTGGTTTCTGTTTATGATGTAGATTGTGTGAAAGTAATTATATCTAAGCATAAGATAACACATTGTTATATGGGGTGTTTAGAGGTTAAAAGACACAAGCTTTAAAGACACAGCTTCAAACCCAGAAGACTACTATGGCAGCTACCATTGGCTGCTGTAATGTAAACCAGAGACTGAGGGTTTGAGAGCAGGTTCAGCCTCAGAGCAGGCTCACCAGCATCTTTCTGGGCTTGTCTGCAGGAGATGCTACTGCACAATCGCTACTGTGCATTTATTTAGTACCTGTATTACCAAGTACTAAATAAATGCACAGTAACTGGAGTTACTACACAATAGCGGTGGCAAATGTCTTTTAATTGAAGCTACAGCACAATAGCCTAAAAATGCTGTGTAGTAGCGTATTAGCACTGTCCATGCTGTGATGCACTGCTGTGCGGTATTAGTCTGCTACTGTGCAGTCAGCAACTTGTGTAGACATGCCCTCTGTGTACAGACCATGGGCCTGGTTGAGCAGGGCATGCATGTGGTATGCTCAAGTCATTGTGGCTGGAATGCACCACAACTGCTGCAGTGCGTACAGATCTTAAGAGACTAGTCAAGATTTTACCCTATAGTTTTTTTCTGTTTGTTTTTTAATATTGTTTAGAACTAAAGAATCTTGAAGTGCTTTACCTATACATATAAAAATATATTGGATAGATTTTCAAAACCAGCTAGAAGATATAACCACACAACTATTTTTGAAATTAATGAAAATTGTGTAGCTAACTGCCCTACCCATCTTTAAGAACATTTCAATTATTTGCTTTTGGAAGTGGCTCCTGAATGATAATCTAAATACATTTATTAACTTTTTAAGATAATATTTTTTATAATTGTGAAAGCTTTGAAGTACTTCTGCTATACTTTATTGGTACGTATATGCTTCAGCTGACACAGGAAGTGAACCTAAACATGTATCCTCGAATTTTTCTATATAAGCATGTCAACCGGAGTTTATCATAAAAAAGCAAGATATAGCACTGAAACACTTGTTCCTTATACAGCATCTCATACTGACAGCAGTTCTTTGTAACTTCTTTATAATTGATATTAAGTATATATTAAATGCTTCCCCAAGGGGAGGGTGGCTTATAATGCTGTTTCTGTTGATAATGTGGAAAATCTAAGTGTTTCATTTAAAGGTCTTAAAGTATTTTTACGTGTATTCTTACAATATCATTTATTGTGTATCGTGGCCTGCAACTGAGAATAATTTATTGGGTGAAAAATATCCTAAAATTATAGAATAGGTTGGTTTAAGAACATGCTTAAAAGTTAAAATGTTAAAAAATATTTTAGGCCCAGATCTTATTTTCACCCAAAACAACTAAGACTGGATGGCTGCTTCCCTCAAATTTATGTTAAGGCTTAAGAAAGCAATCCTGTTCTGCATCTATGATGCCTAGTAGGGCTGTGCAAAGCTTTGGGTGCTGATTCAATTTGGAGGAGATTCAGCCTGATTCGATGGCCAAATCTCCAAATCCAAATCAAATCAGGAGACCAATGAAATGGTCCGAATTGATTCAAAGCTCTCCAAATCAATTCAGAAAAGATTCAGAGAGCTTGGGAGATTCGGGCAGTCCCCACTGGCTACCGTAGGGAGCTGGACCTGGACTCTGTGCTATTAAGTAGAGGGTGGTGGAGGGAAGGCTGGAGAAGCGGGGAGGGAACCATGGGATTGACCCTTACCAGGCCCCATCCTCTATCTGCTCCCCCAGCCCCCCTGAGTGCCCCCTGACCCGCGCCTGCTGTCCCAGCCCTGCCCAGCCCCAGCTCCTGTTTGTTTAAAAAAAAGCTACTACTCACCAGCTGCTGCCAGGCAGGGGGGTGATCCACACTGCCCCACACTGCCTGGGGGGCTCTGTCACCAGCCCCATGACCCCCGCCTGTTCTCCCAGCCCCCTCCATGGCTGCCCTGCCCACCCCAGCTCCTGACTCTTTAAAAAAAAAAAAAAAAGCCCGAACTCATTGGATGCTGCAACAGCCTTGGGCCTTCTGGGGACTCATGGCAGAGCCCCCACCATCCAGCACGAGGCAGTGGGGGGTAGTGGGGATTGCATTCCTGCCTGGCAGGAGCTGATGAGTTTGGGGCTTTTTTTTTTTTAAGAGCCGGGAGCTGGGCTGGGCGGGGCAGCCATGGGGGAGGCTGGGAGAGTGGGGGTTAGGGGGTTATGTAAGAGCCCCCCATATGGCATGGGGCAGTGGGGGACAGTAGGAATTGTCCCTCTGCCTAGCAGCAGCTGGTGAATGGGGGCTTTTTTTTTTAAGAGCTGAGAGCTGGGACTGGGAGAGCAGGCGGGAGATTGGGGGCTTGTGACAGAGCCCCACCACACAGCATGGGGCAGCAGTGATCGCTTCCTGCCTGGCAGCAGCTGGTGAGTTCCAGGCTTTTCTTTTCAAAGAGCCAGGAGCTGATGCCATCTGGGGCAGCTGGTGGGAGATGGGGCCAATTCAGAGATTCAGCCGACTTGGTGGCGGGCAAATCTCTGAATCAGATTCAGTCGAACTGATTTGGGACAGTGATTCTGATCACCAAATCGAATCACTGTCCCCCAAATCAGCTGAATCCAAATCTGAAGTGAATACTAGCCACTTTGCACAGGCCTAATGCCTAGGTCTTCTGTCCTCTGGAGGGACAAAGGTATGGGCAGTTTTAAGCATTTGGATAGTGTTGGGATCCAGTGCACTCTAAATCAATGAAAGTAGATATGCCCTGTTGGGATCTAGCTGACAGAGAAGTTATCTTACCACTACATCTAACTGAAAAACATCAGCGTTGACTTCAATGTAGAATCTTGGTTATGTCTACCTTTTGTCTAATAGCCTTATGGTTAAGATATTTGCCAACTGAGGAGGAGACTTCATTTTTAGGTTCATCTTACTCAGGGGTATTCAACTATATTTCCTACTTCCCAGGAGAGTGCCCTAATAACGAAGTTCTGTTTCCATTTTCTACCCTTCCTCTTGAAACTAGGCCATGGTTGGGAAAATAATACAAGAGCCTTTGGGGCCAGAAAAAAAGCACTCAAGAGGTAGTTGTCCCTGTAGGCCAGTTGCATAGGTACTGCTCCAGAAGGGAGGTGTCCATTGTCCAGTGACTTCTTAAGGAAAGATGCATAAACAAATCTGGCAGTAGGGACTGAAACCAAGTCCGTACTCTAACCCACATGCGTGTCATAATCACTAGGCTCACTCACTGGATTGTTTATGTATTTACGTTAGATTGTCATTTGCTAAAAACAAAAACAGAAATAACCCTGGTTGTAGAAGGCAGAACCTAGGACATCCCCTTTAAAAAGGAATGCCCTCTTCACTGAGCTAGAGTCACACTTCCTCTTACCTCTACTCCATTTGGCCTTGCATCCTTTATACTTAGTGAGCTAGCTTTGACCATAGGATACTCTCAGCCATGCTTGATTCATTGGTGGCTAGGCAATTGGATCAGCAGAGTTCAGTGTCATATTGGATTGCTTCTGGTCATATGCACTCATCCAAGTCTAGTCACCTAAGATGTAAGTTCAGAAGGAATTAAGAAATTTTTTGTAAAAATTTAGCTACTGCTCAAGGAAAAATAGGGTCAGGTTGATCATTTTAGATGCTGTTAGCTGCATTTGTGCCTCTTTCATGTCTTAGAAGTCTAAGAGAATCTTAGTTATAAAAAGTTTCCTTTAGTCTTTGTACTATTATTTCTGCATCTGTTATATGGAAGTATTTCTAAAAACTTTCTAATCAGTGTATTTATTCTTATCACTTTAAAACGTAAGTTATTGAATAACCAATTTTTGCAGTTATAGAAAAAATAAATATTTCATTAAACTATGTAAGAGACTTTCCCTTGTTTGAGAAAATTAGCATATTACTAATACATTACAACCTCATTACAACAAGCAGTTGTATGATCAGGATAAAAGTTTATTAAGAAAAGGTGTTCACTGTAATTGTGTTGTCAATTTGTTGCATCATAATGATAAAAAAATGGTTTCTACTGTTGGGTTTGGTAAAAGGGGGTTTAGTAAGCAGTTTTTATTGTATGCTATTGAACTTAGAGGTAAGACCGGCAAAACCAGCATAAAGAAATATTTAAAGTGGTTCTGGCAAGTAGATTTGTTTTGTTGATATCTAAACAAAAACACAGGTTTTCAGTGCCCAGAGATTTAGTGAATCTTTTTAATTATATGTATTGTAGGGAATTCCCATTTAAAACACAAGGAAGAAATCATAATTTTACTTTGGTGGAACCAGAGAACCCGTACACCTCTTGTAGTTTTCATCAGAGTGAAAAAAACATACAGATACTATTAAAATTTAACTGTAAAATCACATTTGTTTTTTCCTCCAGATATTCAAAAGATAATGTAGTTACTCTAGAAACATACATAGACCTGAAATCAGAAAGAAAACATTAGTTTTATGTGTTCAAATCAAAATTAGTCCCAATAGCAAAATAATCTTATATATTTTTCATTAAAGTAATTAAATTTTGCAGTATTAAGAATTTTCATATTGCTATTTCAAATGTAAGTGTAAACCATTGAGAAGCCAGGGAACATCATCATCTTTTCCTTCTAGCCTTCTAAAAGACACAGGTAAGATAACTTTTCTATGTTTTGTTAATATAATCTGTCAAGTATGTAATTAAATTGTTGCTAATTATAAAATGATTTCATGCAGAATTATTCATTCAATTTTTACATTATACAATCTATCAATATGCTTGTTTTAGCTTGTTAATGTAATGAACAAAAGGTATATTACACAATGATATATTGTGGAATACCAACCTTAATATCATTCAGGAAAATCACTAAATACAATCTGAAAAGAATGCAAATTAACTCTTCAATCTGAGGCTGGATTTGCAGGGCTAGCAGTTGTGGTGGGGGGAAATTTTATATTTGTATACTCAAGAAGCTTAATATGGAAATCAGTGTGAAACAACAAATAGGATACTATGTTTAGAATACTTTTTCAGACTAGAATTTCTTAATTCAGTCAGACCTAGCCACTGGCATGTATTGTTACTTAACCTGTGAAATAATTGCAATAGGATGTTGAGACAGAAGTCTCAGCAAGATTCAATAAGGCATTGAATATAAGAAGTATTTGCTGGTATTTGGAAGATACCTAATGCTTTTTCCAAATGATTGGAAGGTTTCTCATGCATTGCTTTGAAAAATCTAATGACTGCTGTCAGGAAAGGTCAAAGAGCAAAAGAGGAAGTGACAAATACAGAGTAACTATAATCTAACGGTGTGTGAGAGTATCACATTCAAATGGTTGCATCAACATTTATTTAATAACTTCTACACAGCAAAGCAGCTTCAACAGGATGAAAGAGTCATCCTAAAACACACTAGCCTGGTAAAGTATTCTCCTAGGATATGAAAGACCTGGGTTAAGGTTCTAGTTCCAAATGAGGCAGAGGTAGGGCTTCCAGCTCCCAGTTGAATACTCTTAACTACCAAGCTATTAGCTGTAAAGTGGTTCCAAATCTAGTATCCAGTCCTGAGCACAGGAGATATATGAGCTGGCAGCACTTTTCCCCCATAAGTGCATCAAGATGTATTACGTTCTCCACAGTGGTGTGGATTATGCTGTATACCACCTTACACATACTACCCTGCAACACAGACACACTTTTTTCATCCTTTCTTCATTTGCATATATTGTGCCAAGAAAAGATGGCAGGGAATTGTTCAGTCCAGTCTGATGTACCTGGCTGTCTTTAGCCTTTCCTTCAGCAGGTGTGTTCATGTTGGCCTACCAACTATAGAGTAATATATGTATAATTTCAATGGCAGTAGAGAGCCAAAGCACTTCTCAGCTGGTAGTGTGTGTCCTTTTTCCCTTGTCTGCCTGCTAGCCCCAGGTACATCATTTAATCCTCAGTGTCTTGCCAACATGCAGCCAAGTTGTGCTGTAGCATCTGTCCTGGGCCAGTCAGAAAATGCTGAAACTAAGTGCATGCTTGCTGATTGTTGCTCCTTTTTTTGTTACTCTTTTTTGCAGCTTAGTAGCTTCTCAAAATAGCATTCCCTAAATATTCCTAGACCTAAGACTAATGGGCTTATTGGAATTTAGCTCCATTAGAAATTTCTATGGAGTATAAAGAAGTTTTGATCTACTGTAATCACAAAATTTATACCCTTTGAAAAGGAAATTTTTCCTTTCAAAATCAATAAATCTGTGCATTAAAAATGTACTATAATTTAATACATCTGTTTGTTTTGTAGATATTGACCTCTTCCCTGACTTAAAGGAAACAGAAGAATATGAGGTATCATGTAGCATAATTATTTCATTTGTTCATTCATTAGTTTTTTAAAAAGCAAGAATTGCTTAAAGTCATATCTTTTACTGGACCTACTATGTTGCTAGGATAAAGTTGAAGTTTGAGTATGAGACATTCTTCATCAGGTTTCAGTTCACAGGAGACTTGACAAACAATATTTTGAATTGGAACATTTATCTAACTTTAGCCCAACTACATAGTTGGTCCAATAAAGTAAATCACCCTAAACAGTTCTTGCCTCTCATATAATTTCTGGACCACCATGGCTACAACATTAGTTTTTAGAAGCTTGTTTTGAAAATATTACAGAGCACGCTTCATATAAATGTGATAATTGCAAATTCACATGATAAAATTAATTTATTATATATTTTAACCTACTTACATATACTCTGTCCACTATCTCAGATGGAATCATTCCAGGACCCTGTGGAGCTTCAAAAAATTACACTTAAAAATATCCCTCTGAACTGAAGTGCTTCTTCCTTCCCTCTAAATATAGAATTGCCCTATTCTTCAATACAGATTATTTAGGTCTGTATTAGAGAAAGCTCCCTTTCAGACAGTCATAGGTCCATATATGCAAAGTGTCCAATGCCCAGTTCTCTGTAAAACTACAAATGGAAACTTGTCTACTTCATCTAGTAACCCCAACCAAGTCATTCATCTTTCCAGCCTAGCCAACCAATTCATCTACTTACTTATATTCTTTTAATCTGTTTAGCTAGGAATTTATACTGTATCCAAGAACATGTTATTTTAATGTTAATTTCAGCTGAAATTTAACCTGAGTTAGGACTGAATAAAAAATGCTGGCATCAGCCTTGAGAGAATTGACTTTCGGAACCAAATGTAAAGTCCTACTGTATATCTTTTTCAGAAGTGGCTTCAACTGTTCAGTAAATAATTGCTTGCAAACCTGTAACAGAACTTTTTGCTAGTGAGATCACTAATGTTGACTATGAAACTGTTTGAACTGTCTCAGGGTCATATTGACCTTTAGGGCATGTCCAGACGAGCGTGCACATGCCTCTTGCCCTGTCTCAAACCCTTTGAGATGGGTCAAAAGGCCGTGTGGGAATGAAAAAATGTTCCTTGTGCTGCAAATTTGCAGCATGGGGACAAAATTAGACCATCCAGGGGTTAAAAAAAAATGCTCCGGAGAACAGCAGAGCAAGGCATAGTTCCAGACCGTGCCTGGAGCTAGCATGGGACTCAGTCCTCCAGAAGAGACTCTCTGGTTTTGGCCAGAGCATCTCTTTGGTGCTCCTGCTGCCCCTGGCACTGTCCAAGGTGAGTTAGGGAATGGGGGTGGGGGGACTTTATGGGTGTGGGGGGGCAGGGGGATGTCAGGGGCATGTTGGGAGTGCCGGGGGGGGGATGTCCCCGGGGCTGCAGGGGTGAGTGGCCCAAACAGCCACAGTGAAGCTGGCAGCACACAAAGGGACCTGGCCCAGACCAGTGTAGCTTGCTAGTCTGGCTTTGCACCACAGTGGGTTGCATGGCTTCAGGAGGCGCGCGCAGGAGCCGCACCTCCCAGAGCCATGTGACCCACTCCAGTGCAAAGCCAGACTAGCAAGCCTCATGGGGCTGGGCTGGGTCCCACCACATGCTACCTCCCTGCAGGCAGAGCAGGGAAGAGCTGGGACCTGGCATGGCACGTGGGAATCACACACCGAGCCAAGCTGGGTCCTGCTGGCCCTGGGGTTGCTCATGCTGCCTGAGCCCATCCAGGTCCTGCCGCCATTGGACCAGCTCAGCCAGGCAGCACAAGCAGCCCCAGGGCCAGCAGGACCCGGCTGGGCTTGGTACATGGTCCCTGAGAGCTGGCAGCTGGCAGCAGCAGGCTCAGAGCACCCCACTCCCACTGCTGCTGCAGAAGTTAAGTTATGAGCCCTATGCAGAGGGGGCTGTGGCCCTGCAGGGCACCTGGGAACTGTGTGGGGGGGGCTATGGCCCTGCAGGGTACCTGGGACCCTGTGCGGGGGGGCTGTGGCCCTGCAGGGTACCTGGGACCTTGTGAGGGAAGGCTGTGGCCCTGCAAGGGGGTTCATTCCATGTGCTGGGGTGGGGGGCTGTACCCTGTGCGGACCAGGGGACCCACCCCTCCTGAGCAGCCCCACACCTACCCACATACCAACCACATCTCTCCACACACACACCTTCCCCCCAACACCCCTTCCTACCCCATTTCTGCAAACACCACATCCCCCCATCACAGACCCATCATATGCGAAGAAAATCAAAAGCACACATCAGCACATATAGTTATTTAGAATTTATTATCATGATGATAGAGAGACTGGTAGGCTTCCAAATTGCTTTACATTGTAACTATACCAATAAAGCATTGCCCAACTAATCAGTCCCTCACTATCTGTGTGTGTGTGTGTGTGTGTGTGTGTGTGCGTGTGTGTGTGCGTGTGTGTGTGTTGAGTGCTCTTTTGTTTTTGTGGAAGAACATGGATTTTGGAGTATTTTTAAAAATGGATTTGGGATGCTGCTGCAGCAGTCAAGCTGGCACAAGGGATAATGTCCCCAGATATCAATTGACTGGGCCCCAGAAGCTCCTGAAAGCGAGTAGCCCTGAGCTGCTTGCCAGGACAGCTTTTTATACTGCTGGGACCAGCCCAGGTGCTGGCCCCAGGTTCTAGTTCCTCCTGGCTTCAGATCCAGGAACAGCCAGGCAGGGTTATTTTGCCCCAAGTGGCACAATTTGCTCCACAACAAAGTGCATGTCCAAGTACGTGTGCTGAGGCAAAAAGTCCCAGCTCAAATTTGCACTGCTTCTATTTGAGCAGCTGCAAGCACACGTGCCTGCATGTGTGGAAGCACCCTTAGTGTCCATACCTCTTGTCTTCAGTTACTATGAAAATTAAACTATTTGAAGACAAAATAGATAAAACATCCTCTGTTTTTAACATCAGCGAGGGCTATACTGATATCAGAATGTTAATGCATATCTCCAAGACATTTTCCAGATAAAAATATTCTCCTACTGACAGTTGTATTGGGCCTCTGGTTTTTTTTATCTTTACTATATGAAATAAATACTTATATAGAGCTTTCTGGATAAATCATACAAAATACTATGAGAGGTTTCTTTATGTCCCAAAGAGATGAATATAGCAATAACACAAAACTTAAGCAAGTCAAATGATCTATGGTTCTGTGTCAGTCTTACAAATTAAGAGCAACACCTAGTTTCAAGTAACAGATGACATGCATGTTTTTGTAGCTATAACAGTTTAATCACAAAGGCTCATGGCCATTTCAAATAATATCTGCAATTTCTTCTGTTTTAATTTGTGGAAACAGTATTATTACACTATTTGTTCTGAATTTTCCTGTTTATCTATATAAATGTTCCTTGTGGATTTTGACTACATTGAAATTTTTCCACCCATAGGAAGAAGATGATAAGGAAGCAGAAATGGATGAAGACATCACAGTAATTCCTAGTACTGATAGTGCTATAAACCAAATAAGGAAGAAAGAATTCCAGGTGACTACATCTAGCTACAGTCAAGAGAAAATGGGAACAAAATCCAATGAAGCAAAAACAAACAGATACTTAAAACACAAAGAATCACATGGGAAGGATATTTTTAAAGCATTTTTTTATCCCACTTCCCAGCCCATTACTGAAACTTCAGATGAAAAGGAAGATACTTCTTTGGAAAGTCAGACTGTAACCAGAATGCCTCCTCAAGTTAATGACCCCACCAAAGGTACTGAGGAAGAGTATGTATATAGTTCTTCTGGCACTGAACCAACAACAATGTCTGCTGCTGGTAGCAGCGAAGAAGATTTTTTATCACCAGTTTTCAAGCCTGATCAAGATTCAGATGATTCTTGGAGCTCCATTCTTACCACTACTTCTATGCAGTTTGTTACTGAGGAAACAACCCAGGAAGCCATCCTTCCCTCAGGCAGCCCAGATATAAGCATGCATGATTTTCATTCACAAGGCTATAATCAGAATGTTTCAGAAGTTGTAGCACCCTCAGAAGCTGAAGAATTTGCAGATAATGCACCTTCTGATGTTGATGGAAAGTTGTGGTTTCATAATGCTACAGATTTGACAGATAGAGCTGTTGTTCCATTGGATAGAAAGCAGTTATTTCAAACTAGTTATACCAATGCTTATATTGAGGGATTAAAGCCAGCTACAGTACCCTATTCCAGTGGTCCAGTCATGTCACAAGATACTTCAGATGCGGATATAGAATTGCCACATTATCCTACTTTTGCTCTCTCCCCTACTGAGTTATCACTTCATTCTGTCTCTTCAAGCTCTGGAGAATATGGTTCTTCTTCTGCTGCCAGTGAGGTACTCTCTCAGACAACTCAACCAGTGTATAATGGTGAGATACCTCTTCAACCTTCCTACAGTAGTGAAGTGTTTCCTCTAGTCACCCCTTTATTGTTTGACACTCAGATGCTCAACACTGCCCCTGCTACACCAGGTAGTGATGTGACCTTGCATGCTACACCTGTATTTCCCAGTGTTGATGTGTCATTTGAACCTACCCTGTCTTCCTATGATGATGTACCTTTGCTTACATTTTCCTCTGCTTCCTTCAGTAGTAGAATGTTTCACCACCTGTATACAGTTTCTCAAATGTTTCCACACGGTACTCCAGCTGTTGCAAGTGATAAGTTGTCCCTGCATGCTTCTTTGACATTGGCAGAAAGTGATACATTAATACAGCCAAGCCTTTCTCAATTTTCTGATGTGGTGTCACATCAGACCACTCATGCTGCTTCAGAGACATTGATATCTGGCCATAATAGAACTCACGTATTTCCTCAAGTTGAACCATCCAGCAGTGATTTAAAAATGCATGCACTGTCTACAATGTCTGAACTTGCTTATGCTTTGTCTAGTAATATGGGCTACCTCCAAACCTTTACTGTTTCTTATGACACTCCAGAATTGGTGCATGATTCTGTTGGCGTATTTCATCAAGGTCCCTTATTTAGCAGCTATAACAATGTACTGGTGCATAAGCCTTCTTCTGTAATATCACAAGCTGATACTTTGCTACAGCCTACACGCTCTCTATCTAGTGATACGGATTGGTCTGAAGCATACTCTGGTAGTGAGTCCCTTTTGCCTGATACAGATGCTTTGGCCATACTTAAAGTTTCTTCATCTGATTCTATAGGTGAATTTACATATGCAACACCTGGGTTTAGTGATGTTAATAAGACACTTCATAAAAGTGACATAAGATATGGAGATGAAAAAGAACTGCAGTTTTCCTACTCTTTCAGTGAAATGGCTTCCCATGCTGAAAGTAAAGTGATGCATGAACTTCCTATATCAGTTTTTAACAAAGATATAATTAATCAGAATACATCTTTGCAAGAAATCCCACTTCCTGTTTCTAGCACAAAGGGAATCCTTCCAGTCTCTCTTGCTTTTCCCACTACTAAGAGTTTTGATCATGATATTAGTAAATTTTCAGAAAATCACTTTTCTGTTCAGCCTTTGCATGTTGCACCTACAGCCTTTGATGACACTTTGCTTAAACCTATGCTTAGTGCAATCTCAGATCAAGCTCTCTCTGCCCCTGCTTCTAGCAAAATGTTGTCTCCTTCAACTCAACAGTACATTTATGAGACCTCAGCTGCAATAAATAATGAAGCATTTCTACAAAACTCCTTCCAATCTTCTGGTGATGGCTCTCTGCTTAAAACAGCTGCAACTGTGCCTAGTGATCCAATATTGGTTGAAAGCTCCCAAGTTTTTAAAATTAGTTCTACATTTGACCAAATATTGCATCCAATGGCACCAGATTCTGCTACAAATAAAACCATGTTGCATTCTACATCTGCACCGTCAATAATTGATAATTTGTCCCACCCTTCTAGTAAGCCCACAGCATCACTTCAAGGTTTAACTGTTCCTTATGTGAGTGAGGAACATGTTTCATCCAATTTATTTAACAGTGAAGATATTCAGCTGGTTCCTCCTTTATTGCATAGTAGTGGTGTTTCATTCCAGTCAACCAATTTAGAAAACACAAATGCCATTCCCCCACAAGTAGCAAATGCTGCAGTGGCTACTCCTTTCCTAACAGTTGACTCATTACCAAGTATAGCTACTTCTGTAAGCAGCCACATTTCTTCAGATGTTTCTCAAAGAAGTGAGGCTACCAGTTTTTCAAGTGCTACTGTTGTTAATGGTTCTGTTCATGTACCTGCAGTTGTTTCTGATTCTCGTGTGTCTGTTCATCACACCCTTCCTTTACCCAATGCGTATTTTTCTGTTGCATCTGTTTCTCCCAGCAGTGAGGGCCATTTAACCCCAACCAAGTTACAGGTTCCCTCTAAAACATCCTCAGGGCTGTCCCCCAGTGCCAATTCTGATACTAATTTGTGGTCTTCTGTAGTAGATGATGATTATGATGAATATGATTATGCCTTACCTGTAAGTAATTGTATCACATGCACTTCCCATAAAGAAATTCAGGAAAAGGTAGTAGATGAACAGAAAACACAGGTAAACAATATAAAGGATCAGAATAACCACATTATAAATTCACATTCTGAGAAATATGAAGAAGAAAAGAAAATTACACCAGCTGCATCAGACAGTCAGATAAATCATGCCATGGACAAGCATAATTATACATCAATACTGACATTGACAGCAAGTGAGATACCTAAGAAGCACAACGATCCAACAGTATTGGAAAATCATATCCAGACTGTTAGTATCCCATTACAAAACACATCTGAATCTAAATCTTGGGCTGTTTTTACAAGTGATGAAGAGAGTGGTTCTGGTCAAGGTACTTCAGATAGCCTTAATGATAATGAGACTTCGACAGATTTCAGTTTTCCTGACCTTAATGAGAGAGACTCTGAAGGGGCAGTTGAAGCAGGTAACTCAGAATTAACTCCTGGATCATCACAGTCATCAGCACCATCTGTAACTAGTGATCACTCACCAGTATTCAACGTTTCTGAGGCAGGTTAGTTATGGATCAGTCTAATGGATAATGTGTGCACCTGTGACAATTTTTTTGCCACAGAGAATGAAAAATTATTTTAGCATAAAATATGAGAACAGGAGGAATGTTTCAGTGACAGGAGAATGTAATAGGGCAATGGGCCTGATTAAGGAAACACGGTGGAACAGGGGATAAATGTTGAAATGATTCTCCTGTAAATGCAGCTTCTAATGACAAAATGAAAACTGAAATACCCTGAAGTATTCAGATCCAAATTCTGCCTTTGGATATGTGTGTATTGTCATTGGGAGTTGGGTGGCACACAACTCTGAAGACAGAATTTTCTTTTTAAAGTTTTAAGAAGGACCTGGACCCTCTATCCTTTCCTAAGAAAGCTCATTATAACACTGTTTTATGGTAATACATTTTTTCTTTATGTTTTATTTTGTATTAGTCAAGATGAAAAAGATGTTTCAGTCTGATTCATCTTAACTTGTAAAAAAAATCATTTTGTTAATTATTTCTTCACCCATTTTCAAATTCCAGAAAGCTACCGAAGTTTCATGCTAAATCTACTCCTTTCTAAAATCACTAATGGCCAGCTCCTGCTATATTTGCTTATGTCTAGTATTATCTGGCTTTGTGATTAGCCTAAGTAAAAACAACAGGAGTATTTGTAGTGCATAATTCTAAAGATGAGTAAGGGTAACAAAATTGGACCCTGCATATATATCTTGGTCATTTACCATGAGATACATTTATTGTCAAAGGCTTAAATCAATCAAACAAAAAACTTGCTTTGCTTATTGCCATTTGTGTTGAAAATGTAAGGGTAAAATCAGAACCAACAATAGTTGTACATAATTTAAAAATTCAAATTTCTTCTGATAATGTAGTGAATATTTTATGTTGAACATCTGTTGTGTGTTTGCTGTATCTGTAGAGGGCAGTATCATCCAACTAAATATGCTGTTTCTTACTTCCAGTCAAGAAATGGTATACATAAAGAATGGAGAAATCCTAGGTCTAATCCTATAAATAACCAGCTGAATAACTTTGCAAGTAACTTTATGCACAGAAGTAGTCTAGTGGAACTAGTAAAGTTAGTCATGTACCTAAAAGTTGCAGTCCTGAGGTGATGCTATTCACAAGCTATATTTTTATAGTATGCCATGGTGACAGACTGACCATCTACATAGTTCAGTTCAAAATAGCACTGATAAATTGATCAATCTCATTGAAATTAGCAGCAGATTTACACACATAAGCAATGCAGAATTTAATCAATTATTCTGATATTGCCTAAAGCAAATTAGATCAAACAAACATACAAATTTGGTTCCTTAATGTCCAGCAAAAAAAATTAAGTAAATGTCATCCCTAAAGTTACATGAAGGTTGTCATAAATTATTTGTAGATTATTATAGTTAAACCTAAATTATTTTATTGTTCAGTTAACAATGAATAGCTTTGATTTTTGATGGATATGTCTTTATCATACATTACTTTCTTTTTCAACAAGTTGGAGCACTTCTCATGAGGCCTGCTAATGAACAAATATATATGATGATTATACATACTTGCATAGTTACATCTCCAGTTCAATTTATAACAGAGAAATATTTATTGAAAGTTAACTAAACTTTTTACTATTGAGATTCTGTATAATTTTTAAAAATGGCTCATTGGAATTTTGGCCACACTTTATAGCTATATGGCCATTTTCATGGCTATTCTGAAACAAGACTTACTTGGGGTTTCTGTATAGCACCTGCAAGGTCATTAAACCCTTTTACGCTTTTAACTGCTTCAGGAAAGGCAATGTTTCACTAACAACCCAATTAGGATAAAAGTATCAGCTTCTGTCCCGGCTGCCTATTAGCCAGTGCATAGAGAATGAATAGGCTGCCTGGCCTGGAGAACAAGTCCCAGGATGACAGTTCCAAAAAGGAGCTGAAGTGGTTAGTCAAGGAGCTCAGAAGTTTCCTGTGGTGACAAGAACACTCTTGCATGGATATCAGGGGAAGAAGGAGGTGCAGGCTGGTGTATTAAAATACCACTCATTCAAAGGTAACATGTTTTCTTTTGTCAGTGTCTGCTGTGATCTTTCACTTACTTAGTCATAGCTCTGCAAAAGCCCTGTAAATATAATGCAGGGAAGAGGATGGAGATCTCCTAAGCAGTGGCCTCCTACTCAAGAGGTATAACAGCACAGCTTGGGCAGCATGAACACATTGGGGCAGCAGTGATTTCCAGCTGCTGCCCTACTGACCCAATTTGGCAGCTGCAGCATTTTTTTCTGACCCCCTCACCTGCCCCTTCCCTCAGCCCCCCTACCCTAGGTATGTTGCTGCTTCTACTCATCAGCAGAGCTTTAAAATTTGTCAGTCCAGCACAGAGCTGGCTAAAATATGACATTTACTCCCAGTTAAAATTTGGATCCTAGCTAAATCGGTTATAAACAATAATGATCAAATAATATCAGTGTTTATTTTCATAAGCTATTGTTTCATAAATGATCTATTTAAACTAGTGTTTGAGCAGCCAGTGCTTAATTATGGTGACATTTATTTTATCTCATCTCACATACAAACTCCCAAAATGTATTTTACTCAGTCTTTTGTGGAGGAAAGAAAATGAATGAGCCAAAAATTGCCAGAAAGCAAAGAGCAAGAAACCTAAGCTACCTTAATGAGCACCGTGGAATATAGAAGTTTCTCTTTTAATGATGCATTGAAGAAGCATCTCTAAATTGTAACCTGACCCATGGATACATTTCTGTTTTTGTGCTGGTGGATTCAAATATGAAATTAATTTCTATTTTAGCTGTGCATAATTTTATCATATATATATATGATATGTATATATCATAAAATATGATTGTACATAATATATTTATGTATATATCATATAAAATGTGTATTGTACATAATATATAGTTATATATATAATATTTTATATGTACATTATGCATATAACATGTTTATACATAATATATGCAAGTATATATTACGTTACATATAAATGTATATATTGTGTGGGTGTGTGCTTATATAGTATATATATTGCTATATTGTATAAATGATATATGTATATATACGATATATGTAATATTTAGTATATAATTTAAGGGGTCCAAAACTGTCAGTTGATATAGGGAGAAGTACACACCTAGACTATATATGATTCTGCTCTTCTAGTGTTTACTATAGGATTTGGCATTTGGAGACATGAATAAAATGACAAAAGACTACCTCAAGCCTGGAGGAAGGCATTCTTCTTGCCCCCCCTTGCAAGTAATTCTAATGTAAAACACTAAGCATGGTACTGCTTACAAGTGTAGGACCATGTTCTACCCTGTGAATATCTATCTCCAAGCTTGTATGAGTGTAGACAGTGCAAAGGATCATATCCTCATCTCGGATGCACATGTGTATTGAAATCATGAAATGTGTATGTGTAACCTTTAGCTTATTCACCAGAAATTTTAAGGTCCACTTTTCAGAAATAGCCTCCAATGCTGTGAATATAATCTGTATCTGCAATTAGTTGTGACCACAAATTATATTATTTGCTGTTTGCCTTTCTGGATTATGGGAGCAGTCAGTTCATTAGATGTTCACATGTTATAAATTAGGAACAAAACTGTGCCTGCAAAATTGGAAGCTAGGTAGAGGTCTTTCTCTACGTCATGCCCTTGGTCCCAAGAATATTGAAACTGGTTGTAGGCTGCTGATTGTCTTGTCATAAAACCATTTTAATCACATTGATAATGCTGACAACTGCAGAGGATCAATTAGATCAATTTGTAGTGCCTTTGCAGATTTAATTTGGTACTTGGCATTCCAGAAATTAGGGCTTGCTCTTGTCACTCTTATTAGGACATAAATTCCATTTGATTTACTTGTAATATTTATTGAGGATCTTCTCTAATGGGAGTTTTATCCAAGCAGAAATGTAAAATTAGTCCCTTAAGCCCCAGTCCTGAATTTGATTGCAAGCAGGAACACTTCACTTCTCATGTAGAGGTTCACTGATTTAGGGCTCTGTATCAATGCAGGAATCTGTCCACGCAGTTCTTATTGAAAGAATGGGGCTCTGTTCCTAACAACTGCTCATTAAAATCCACAACCAAGTTCATCCACTTCAAGTTTAAAGATTGAGCAGCATCCAAGTTGCAGTGTTAGGCCTCTAACGTTTTATTTTAATGGACTTTTGAGACTGTTTTCACAAATTCTGGACATGTGCATTTAGTCATCCAGTAGTCATCCACACAGCCATATGAGCTCTATAGAATGTATCTGTTTTTCTAATCATTTGATTCTCCTCAAAAAAACAAAAAACAAACATGAGGTGAAATTCTGGTCCCAATGATGTTGATGGGAGTTTTGTCATTGACTTAAATGGAAGTAGAATTTCTTCTGCATGTTAAGGCCAAAATTACAAACCAAGCAAAATATTAAAATATTAGTTTCAGAAGCAAAAGTGCAGTCATGTAGTTCTATATTGTGCTAAAGAAATTGCCCTTTGATTCTTATTGATCAAAGGAACAGTGCTTTTCATTACATAGATAAAATTGTAAGATTGCGATCACTTCATATATTTCAGTATCATATATTTAGATCCTGCCCCTACATAGAGATTTAAGAATGAAAAGCTTTCATATTTAAATTTTACGTTAACAAAAAGTTGCATTTCTCAAAAAAAGTAGTTCTACACTGCTGGGATGCTCTAATACTTTGCTTTACTTTCTGTCTGCTTACTTCCTTTAAACTGGTTTGCAAAAATGTATATTTTGTGCAGTACACTAAAAATTAGGTAAGTGACATTACCTAGGGCTCTTATAAACACATTCAGTTACACCATGCCTTTTGTTAAAGTTTAAACATGGATTATTTCAATTTTCTCTGACTACAGAGGCAAGTAATAGTAGCCATGAGTCTCGTATTGGTCTAGCTGAGAGTCTGGAATCAGAGAAGAAGACAGTTATACCACTTGTGGTCGTATCAGCCCTGACTTTTATCTGTCTAGTGATTCTTGTGGGTATTCTCATATATTGGAGGTAAGTAATTAATTTTTGCAGTTCTACAAAGCCCAGATTTTGTCCTGATTAGAACAGTGTGAGTGGCATTACTAAGCAGATTTGCAAGAGATAAAAATGGAGCCTGATACCAGCAGCTGTTATAGTTATCATCATCACCTTCATAATTTATTTGCATTGCAGGAACACCTAGATGCTTCAGCCCACGGTCCTAAGCACTGTACAAGCATGTTACAAAAAGACAGTCTTTGCCTTAAAGTCTTTGCTTTAGCTATAATTATGTTTTGTTTCATACGGAAATATCTCATTTCCATATGAATAGATGTTAATAAACAATTATTTGTGTGATTACTTATATTTGGAAATAAAATGCAGCAAGGAATAAAATAAACACCACAGTTCCTTTCTACATATACCATAACTGTAAGAGTAAAGAATGGATCATTTACAAACCAAAGACTAGAACCTGAAATCCTTGACATCACTGGGAATTTCGTAAAGGACAGCAGGAATAGACAGTAAGTCTCACTATACTATATTTAAGCTAATGATCGTTCTATAAATGTGAACTATGATTCTTACATGTTTTTTTGCATGTTTTAAGATCTGGTTTTGGACCCCTTCCATAACTGAAGTGATGTACAAAACAGTTCCCAGCCCAAGACTTTTCTTCCCCTCAAAAATTGCTAACAGAAACTAAATTCCACCAACAATACAACAGATGACAGCAGACAAGATTTCTCCTCTGGTTTCTCTATCTCTCTGTTTCTGTCTTTGACTGTCTCTCTTTCACGTACACACACAAAGAACCAAGCATAGAGGTGACCTCTTCGTTTCTATATAAGATAGAAAACTAACAGATGCGCCATAAACATTGAATCTGTACTGCATATACTGACTAGTCGAATTCAATAGAAAAGGAGGATTATGCCTATGGAGTTATAGTGGCTCCAGGGAACTGACTTATAGCATGGCTCCAATGGAGCCACACATGATCTAATGGGGCTAAAACCAGTGAGGAGACTAAAGGTCTGCATCAGAATTGTCTTGGCCTCTCATGAATCCTTCAAGATCCATACAGAGCTTTGATAATCTTTTCAGTCCAAAGATGGCTACCTTAGACCTGCAAGAGCTCAACCAAACAGGTAGGAAAGAATTCCATTGCAGAAATTTCATCCCCTAGAATCTCCTGTGGTTCCCAGTGATCTGGTCCCACACCTGTGGATCTGGCACTGTGATAAGTTGCAGCCAGTAGTAGAAAGACATTAGGCACATTACAAACAAGGAGGAAGACACAAGAGTAGAACTGTTCAAAAAACAAAAAAAACCTGCAAACAGGTGTTGAAAAGTTCCACAAATATTTTAATCAGAAATTCAGTATTTCTTAAAAAGGGCCACCACCCCCCACCACCACCACCTCACTAAGCTGGTCAGAAATCCTTGTACAGTGTTAATATTCTTCACAAAATTCATGCATTCCTGAAAGTAAGAAGTGCTAAATTCCTATTTTACAGATGGAGAACTGGGAAAGAAATTGAGGGCTAAATCTGAATAGTTTTCTCATAGTTACCTCCAGTAAGATGTCTTCCCTTGAGAAAGCAATCCAAATCAAATTAGGCACTTAGGGTCCC
This sequence comes from Crocodylus siamensis, assembly GCF_052110815.1. Taxonomy (NCBI): domain Eukaryota; kingdom Metazoa; phylum Chordata; order Crocodylia; family Crocodylidae; genus Crocodylus; species Crocodylus siamensis. The sequence goes on along the minus strand of NC_143398.1, from coordinate 43,600,865 downwards.
TATGGAGATCATGGATAGAATTAGGTACCTCTACTGGGAAACCAGCATGCTTACATGCTGATCAGGGTGGTGCCTACTGTTAGCTAGTAGAAGCAATAGGCTTTAAGGCAAGGCTAAATGTCCACCTTCCTTGGAACTTAGGTCTGCGTATTAAGTACTTCCATTATCATGTGATCCAGAGCACTCAGAAGGAGAGGTACATAATGTACACTATAGCAGTGGCGTTCAGTTCAGTTCCAAGCATAGCATGCAAGGCCACTCTAAACATGCTTGATGTTCGTGGTGCTGGTGCCAGGGCCCATCTTTTATATAATAGCTTAGTGGCTAGAGCACCTACTTAAGAAATGGGAAATTTAGGTTATTGGTCATCCTCAGCACTAGGGGACTCAAACTCACATGTCCCAATTCCCACAAGAATACCATAATTCCCCAGGCTGCAGGATAATCTGGCAGAAGGTATCTCCATCCCTCCTGCTCGAGCCTGGACACTAGACAGCCAAATATGCAAGTTTTATGAGGCGAGAAAGACAATAAGAGGGGTAAAAAAGTTAGTAGCCTAGACAGAAGGATGTACTCCTGGGTTCTTGTCCATTTTTCTGGGCATGTTTTTGGATTTGACATTAGTTATAGTTGGTTAAGTAATGCAATTAACACTGGGGACAGAACTGGAACCCAGGACTCCCCGTCCTAGGGCAGTGCCCTCATCATTAGGTCAGTCAAGACTCTTCTTGTTTGTCTTCCTTCTGGCCTCATGACTCTCGCATTCTTTATTGTCCAGTAACCCAGCTTCAACAGGGAGAGGTGTAAAATGCCCCCATCTAGCCTAAATCATAACATAGTGGGAACAGGACTTCTGAGAAATGGGAAAAGTGTCATTGACTCTAGAACCCAAGTTTCCTACATCCTGAGTGAGATGTCTAACCACTGGGCTATGGTGCAAAAGGTGGATACTTCCACTACCGCAAGTCATGTTTGAGGTAGCCAATGGCTCTGTAGTTTGTACTGAAGTTGGTGCCACTGGTGTTTGTCAGAAGTTAGGTATGTCCTGCTCTGAGAACTTAAACAGATACCAAGTTCTTTCTGGCAGCAATATGGATTGCAAAGTGTGTAGGTTGGAGTAACAGCCTAGGTGATGAATTCAAACTGCTTCTGACCAAGGGAATTTTCACTCAAGTATTACGGCCTTTTGTAGTTCTAGGTACCTAAGAGGTATTGTGGCCACCAGAACAGGGTTGATTGCGATTCCTTTTGTGACTTAGGTGTATAAATCCTAAGTTCCATTTAAACACTTATGAGAATGATTTGGATGTGGCCTTGAGTGTCAGGAAATCTGTTATAAAGGAGAAAATTGAACCTTTTCTCAGGTTACCACTCTAACCACTGGAAGTCTTTGTTCAATATTAGCACACTGTTTGAATTAAAAAAAAAAAAGATTTATTTTTCTTATAAAGAAAGTACTTATCTTTCAGGAGAGTTAGATAATTATGAATGTTACCATAGCACTTTCTGCTTAATCTTTTCCATTTTGCTAACAAGCTTTTCTGAAATTTCACATTGTCCAACATGCCAAAAGGTTTTAACTTTAATGTTAAATGGTATGTGAAATCTTCTGTATTTACAAAGACAACACTGACATATACTTTAAGATCTGGATTGCATGGTGTAGTTTTAGTAATCCTACACATGTTATAAACTTGACCTTGTCAAATAACAGTGTGCTCATTTGGTAATCTTTCTCTGTGAATGACCAGTTCCATAACTTAGGTCTTTCAAAACAAAACAAAGATCCCATTAGTGATAATATTTCTAGATGTTGAATTTAATCTTTTCTGTATTTCTCATGTACTACAAAATAAAATATGGGGCTCCTTTTTGCTAATCTTCAAGAGAAAATATCATTGACATTATGATAAAGCCAGTAGTATATTTTCTCAGCTTCTTGGAGGAATGAAATCTAAATATTATCTACTGTAGGCCTCTGTAGCCTGATTTTTCAAAGATGCTGGTTGTTACTATTTACAGTTCTTTTGGAAAAATTTTCTTGTAATTTCATTTTCTTTGTACTTGTAAAATATTCTGTAGGAAAAAAACTTTAAAAACTGTCATGACTGAGCTTCTCTCTTGTTCAGTTTTAATTGGTTTTAAGTTGTTAGCTGTTAACAGTTATGAGTCTTATTTTTAAAGTCTTTTCTTTTTTTAAGTTTACATTTGGTGGACCAGTCTTATAAATATGTACCAATTGTTTTAGATTTGCAAGAAGTTTTCCTCCATATGTCTCTTGTCAGCAATTGTAACAAAAATGATGGTGGTATGGCCACCACTGCTTTATAGGTTGAGATTGTTTTTTTGATTCATCTTCAAACTCAAGTGCTATGCTAAGTACAAGATGATGGATATAAGTCCCTAGTATTACTATTTTCCCCCTGAAACAAAAGTGACAGGTTGGAGATTTTCACAAAAAAAGGAAAATTATATTGTTCTCTCCTCAAATTAGTTGCAAAAGTAAATAGAAATTCTAGTCAATGGAAAACTGACAGTATAACTTTCCCTTATACCTCTGCGCTTAGTACAAAATTATGGCCTCAGAAAAAATTCTACCAAAACTCTTGTTGTATGAAAAGGATTTTTGCTCTTTTAGTAGTGAAATGCTCATTTGACTTATAGGAACTCTTAATTTTGATATTTTTGAGAGCTTTTATCATGATCAGTCTGCACTCATTAAATTAAAATGTATAGCTCTATACTGCTTGAAGTTAGTGGTTAAAAGCCTCTTGTAATGCAAGCAATGGTTCTCAAGACAATATAATGTTCCTTTCTGTTCTGTTTAAGGTTTACAGGGTGTGTCTACATGAGATTTCATAGATGTTAGGGCTGGAAGGGACCTCAAAGACCATCAAGTCCAGCCCCCATTAGACTAATGCACAGTAAAGCATCACTGTCTACACGTGTGTGGGACTTGCTGTACAGTAAATTAAGCTAATGAGCGGTTTGCTAGTACCAAGAAATACAGGTACTAGATTAATCATGCATTAGCTACTGCACAGTAGCACACATGTTGATGCTGACTGGTAGCAATTTGCAGTTCCCCAGGACCCGGGAGCTGAGCAGCGCCAGGACAGGGGAGCTCTCTGTTCCCACAGTGCCAGGCCAGGGAAGGAGAACTTCCCCATCTCCTCAGTTCTGCTCCTGCCCATGCAGTGCACATACCAGTACACTCCCACTCCCTGCCTGTGCCTGGGGGGAGCCAGAAGCTGAGCACTACTGGGACTGGGGGGAGCCACAAGGGGGTAAGCAGTGCCAGGGCAGGGGGGTGGCTTTCCCTGGTCCCAACACTAGTCAGCTCCCAGCTCCCCCCAAGCACAGGGGGGGCTCAGGTGAGGGGCAGAAAAGCTCTCTGTCCCTGGCCCAGTGCTGCAGGGAGAGAGCTTCCCCATTCCCTCAACAAGCAAAGTGAGGAGTAAGCTCAGGCTGTTGCTGCTGCTCGGCCATGGGACATCACCCCAAGCCAGCGCTGCCAAGCCAGGCTGTGATCCTGAGCTCCACACAGCTGAGAACTGTCCCCCACTCTGGGACAGTGACCCCGGCTCCCTTTAGCCTAGGCCTGACCCCTGTGCCCCTGCTGGCCCAGGGCTGGTACCAAGAAAGCCTGGAGCTCCGCTGGTTGCTGCATAGGGGCAGAGCAGAACAAGGGGGTGAAAGCAGCTGTGGACTCAACTGCTTCCTTAGGGAGCAATTTTGCCCCCAATGCAGGCACATTCCCAGGCAGTTTGCCATGCCTTATTTTAATGCGCAATAACTTTAGGGTGCATTAATTGCACATGTAGATGCATCCACAGTTAAATAGGTAGGCAGAGAGGAACTTTTACTAAGTTCAGAGCCTTGTCTCTCTGGATATGTGTGGTTTCCCAACATTTGGGAGGATTTTCTTTGCAGAAATAGAAAAGGAGACAGAGGAATTCAGTCTTCACAACAGAACTTCATCAGAAATTCTTGGATCTACTAACTGTGCTGATTTCTTGTTTGATGCTATGGGACAAAAATCCATTCTTGATGGCTTAGTCTTTTCTACCTTGGTTATCAATATGAAAAAAAACAACCTGGCAGCTAATGGATTGGAAAGATTATTTGTACTCTTATAGAAGCTGTTTTAACAGACTTGAACAATGAATATTAACTTGCTAGGAGGAAGAAAATGTCAGGTTGGAAGAAATATTTCAGAGAAGTTATCCAATTATCTGAGGAGGATAATGGCAATAGTAATAGGGGTATGAACAGTGATTAAAAGGCTAATAGGGGTTCTGCAGTTAGGTTAAAAAGTATAAGAATAGCATAGTGGCACACTGATGTAAAGACATAGTACTTACGATGATGTAGAGAAAATGAAGCACAGCATTCATATAGCTGTATTGTCCATTTACATTTCCTGTACAGATGCTGTGGTTTATCAAGCTGTCATCAAGTCTCCCATGAGTTGCATTAAGTTGATGAGTAAGGGGTGACCAATATAATGGGGTACACTCCCAGAAATTTTACTCATAATATTTTATACTTCCTTATCCTTCCTGTATTTCTGCAACTTAGACAGTAAGAGCTTGCTTATTACCCTATGTAAGGTTGAAACCTATTCCTTGAAAACTTTATCAGATAACTTAAAATAGAAATGAAAGCCCTTATGGATGAGATTTCAGTTTGCATGCTCAGATGTACACTGGAAATGCATTTAACTTTATAAGAACAGGAAACGGAAATTTAACTGTACAGTTTAAGTAAGCACAATTCAGTCACACTGTCCTGACTAGAAATGAAGAATGTCAGATAACAAATCAAAGAATACATAAAATATGAAAAATAAATTCTGACAACTAATACAAAGTAAGGAATAATTCTGGGAAAATACCATTCTACTGCCAAATATTCCTTGGACAGCAGAGGACAAGACATTATTGGACTAAAGAGCTAGATTATGCCAACAGACATAGCCTTGTATGTGGATGTGTAAAGCTTGAGGCATGTTCCCTACTTAATGCTCACTTGCTTTGAGTTGGGATTAGCAATTTGCAGTTGGTCTGTTGATAGAACAAGATACACCACCACTTACACCAGCAGAGCTGCACTGTGTACAGCATATTCAGGGTTAGAGGCAAGGCTCTGTCTACTTCCATGCATCATCTGCTTATTCCTGCATGCTCAGGTCCAAGATCTAGGAAACCTCACTCTGTGCCTTGCCGAGGTCTAGGAAACCCTTGCTCTGAGGCCTTTGTGCTGCTGTATAGTCCAAATCACAGTCTTGCCCTAAGCTGTTCAGACTGAAACCTTCACTAATGACAGTATAATGTAGTGCTGCTTATCCTGCACTATGGTTATAGCCTCTTTAATTAATGCAACATTTTTATACTGTCTCAGGTTTTGAGTGCTCTAAGAAGTACGGTTATGAATTACACAGTTTTAGGTTGGGGATCTAAATACTGTGATGAAAAGGTGTAAATTTAATAATCAGGTTATCGTTGATTGATGGAACCTTTGTTTGCAAGTTTAAAACACTCATCGCTTTTTTCATTAAAAATGAGTGATAATTAGCAAGAGGCGTTATTAACACTTAGCTTAGTCATGAAAGATTTCACTGCTGATGCCGAGCAGATGGAATACTTATGATGATTCTTACTCTAGTTTAAGTAAGATGCTTAGAATTTATTTCCCAGATGTGTTAAGGTATAATTTACTTGAAGCTATAGCCTACTTGCTAAAAGAAATAAAATATAATAGTAATTGTTGGAATAATTAACGTATACAGTAATACTTTGCTAGGGTGTTTTTAAGAACTCTTTTGAATATTACACAATCATTACACAAATAAAATGTTTTTTAATTCAAGTCCCTTTGTGTAAAGATTGAGTAAAGCCTTGTAACGTTGCTGTATAGAGGATATGAAATCAGAACATTTATAATCATCACTGCATCATCATTTATATATATATATCTATCTATCTATATAGATAGATATATATAGATATATATAGATATACACACACACACACACACACACACACACACACACACATTTTTAAAAAAAGCATGCCCCATTTAAATACACAGTGCCCTTAAAATTTGTAACATAATTTTAAGGAGTGGCTAGTGACTTTGATTTTTGGAAGTCCTATTTGAGACATTTTAGTCAAGCTTTATTTTGCAGAATATACTGAACACCAGCCTGGCACTTGGGACCCACCTACCCAAGAGACTACTATAATTGCACTGGTTCTCATACTCTCCAAATATACTTAGAGTTGGTGATTTAGATCACAGCCATCTCAACCTTGGTCTCAGATTGCCCAGTACTACAAGACAGATAAAGAATTTCATTATAGCCACTTTAAGGGTATTAGCATTTGATTAAAAATGATTTACTGGTTAGAAGGGGAACTGAGATTTATATTTGTTTCTGTAAGTATCAGAATCTAAGTATTGGGGGGGGGCATTTGGAATCAAAATAAAGTATAATGAAGTGCAGACCCCTAGACTCTTAGAAGATTTGAAAGCCATGGAAAACATCCAAGGCTTTGAAAATATGTCTTCAAGAACTTCTTAGTTCAAATATTTTTTTATTAAAACTCCTGTGATCCATGTTCATAGTGTTCAAGAGAATGCTAATATTCATATTAGCTGTCTTTTATTATGCAGAGTTGTATGTTCTGCAGTTTGTCGTTATAGATACGGTACTATATAAGTTGATTCAGCACAAAGAGTTCTTGGTGATCCACTTAGGCTGTTGTCATAGTGGACTTGGAGGCTATTTCACCAATAAAGACCATCATGAAACTAGCAAAAAGAATAGTCTGAAAATGAGGCAAAATATAAAACATCAGGAGCTATGGAAGAATTTTATTGACATTAGAATAAATACATTCACAAAAATGTTGGCTGAAGTAGAGCACAAAGGGATGTAGTTAGCTGTATTAATCTAAAGTCAAGTAGAAGGCTGGGTAGATTTGTACCTCATAGACTAAGTTGATTATATATAGCACAAGTTTTCATGAGCTGAGGCACACTTCATCAGATGCTGTGAAAGGATGTGCACAAAGCAGTGTATAAGAAGGCAAGTCAAAATGTAGGTAGAGCATCACAGAAAGTGAAACCTTAAAAGTAAAATTAACATGTTTGAAATTACTGAGATAATGGGATAGGAAATTTATGGAGAGGTTTTGGAAATGAAACAATGGAGGGTGATAAATGAGGCAAATAGCTAATTGTGGTACAATAAATGGAATGAGGAAAGATGATAGATGTGATGAATGGTGAGGCAGTGGCATTTTTCCTCATAACTTTCACATAACCTAGGAGGAGAATCTGCTGTCTTCATCCTAACTTATTTGTTCTGCAGAAATCCAAATCTTTCTCTCCTGAAAACATTATTCTGGTGGTGTTTTATAATATTGGATAGGACTGGGAGTGACTGAATCCAGGAAAACTGAGCGCCCTTGTTTCAAAATACAAAAAGCTTGATAAGACTACTTGATTATAACATCACATAGATTAATTATATGGTGCATTTATTCTCTGTACAGTGTTGTTAATTCAGAGAAACTATACTCAAGAAGAATTTAGCAAGTTAATAGCCACAAAAATGGCAAAAGACCATAAAACCATTTTAGCCAATAGCTTTCAGTGAAGGGAAGCACATAAATATAAAATGAAATTAGTATTTTCTCTGATACAGGTATTGCTTTCTAAATTAAGCCAGTTGTGAATAATATTTCAAATAGATTAAATGACCCACAGCAAAGAGTGTTATTAGCAGGTTTAATTATCTGGAGATTTTTTTTTAATTAAGGACAATGTGCAATGCTTAAAGCAGCAGTTGGTTATTTGGTCTCTTGAATAGCTTGCAGTGTGCTCTCACCAGATGCTACTCTTATTATCTTCACATCTGGAGTGTGGAATAGATGCAGGTAACAGCATGGGTCATAGTTAAGGTTGATTCCATTTGTATTCATCCTTAAACCTCTCTGCAACAGGGTTAGCATCTGCTGGAATCATAAACTCCCTTGCTTTCAGTTATTTGCATCATGATGACCTACTTGGTTAAGAGACTCCTCTGTGCCATGGCTACATTATGAAGGAACTTTTTTCTCCTAAGGAGTATCATTTTGTCTTTTACACAGCATGTTGCCTTTTACTGCATTTCAGTATCTGCTTTAAGAAAGATCTTTTCCTGTACTATCAGAAGTGTTTTTGAACACGATTCCAGTTCCAGAATATCACAGTCCATAAAATAGGAAAAAGAACAGTAGTTAACCATGTGAATTTGGATGAGTGATTAGGACAATGGAGTTTCATTTCCCTTGAAAATGCTGTGCATCACCTACAATAGCTCCAGGTGCAGTCTTGTTCCCTCAACTTTCACCATGTCTGATCTTTTTTCTGCATTTGGTACAGGTAAAAGAAAATGTTTATTCTGCTGAGTTAATCTTGACTGCTGTGGGGTCCTAGATTATAGGCATATTGTTGCTTATCACTGCAACATGGTTGTATTTCAAATGAATATTTATATGATAGCAAATGTGTTTTGATATCCCTCAGAATACATCTCAGAAAGTTGATTTTTGAGTTAATATTGTCAAAATTCTAGGATATCTCAGAGAAAAATGTGTTTCTTGTATTTATTCCTATGATTTTGTTTTGTTTTGTTCTATTCTGCTTTAAGGAAATGCTTCCAGACCGCTCACTTTTACTTAGAAGATAACACATCACCTAGAGTGATATCGACTCCTCCTGCACCAATCTTTCCAGTCTCAGGTAATTTATTTTGAAGTGTTTGGGGAATTATTGGTAGCTGTTGAAGAACTCTGACAAATATTGAAGTTTCTTTTATTAAACAGGAGTGTTTGGTATATGGGTCAATATGATAAACAGAGAACCGAGTTTTACATTTCTCACAGGAAAATGGAGTAAACCACAGATTTTACCTTTTACCAGAGGCAAAGGTGGATTTCTCATTTTACCAGAGAAATCCACAGATTCTGCAGTTTTGCAATGAGCTCCCTGCAGGCTGGCAGTGCTGGGAGGGAGTGGGAAGAGCAGGATCAGGCAAGGGGCACTGTATGTACATGCTCATGCCCCAGGCAGCCTGGAGAGCAGCTCCCGCAGGTAAATGGTGGGGATTGAGGCCCCCATAGGGAGGGAGTTGAACAAAGCTGGAGCTGGGGTTGGCGCTACTGGGCAGCTGGGCAGTGCCTGGGCCTTGTGGCCCAGGACTGCAATGCATGGCTGCAGGGCCGCAGCAGGAAGCAGGACAGGGCTGCAGGGGGCTCAGCCGGGGAGCGTGGGGCCAGCTCCCCCGGGGGGGGACACTGCTCCCAGCTGCTGTGTGCTCCGCCGGGGGACAGGGAGCACCCACGTGCCCCGGGGCACGTGCAGCCCGGCGCCGCAGCGAACATCGGAGCTGCCTGCCTCTGTGCTGCGTGCAACCTGCCGTGCAGCCGCCGCGCAGGCAGGGGGCGCCTCACCAGGGCGACTGGGAGCTTCCAGCAGGTCTTTGCAGCAGAGAGTCGCACACGCCAGGCTGCAGAAGCGCCGGGGAGGGCAGCAGGGTGGGAGCCTGCAACCACTGCGCCACGCACGTGGGGGGCACGAGTGTCCCTAGCCCCTCAGAAGTGCACGCCAAGGGAGGGAGCAGCCCCCCTCCCCCCCGGCCTGAGCAAGTAGTCGGGGGGAGAAGCCAGGCTGTGCTCCACTGCAGCAGCCTGTGCCTCCTGCGGGGGGCAGGGGGCTGTGGACTGCCTTGTTCCAGTACGACGCTGGCCCCATAGCCCTGCCAGGTGGGAGCCCCCTACAGCAGGGCTGGGGGATCAGGAGGTATGGGTGAGGGCAAGGGGCACCTCAGAGATTTTGCATTTTTTAGGGAAAACCAGGATCCCTGGTGATAAATGAGGGTTCCTTGTGTATGGTCTGAGACATAAGCAATTGTTTAATTCACTTTTAAGGCGTATATGAATTTGGCATTGCACCCATTTCCATTCAGTGGAGTCATCTGTGCTTGTAAAGAGGCTTTATCCCTAAAAAAGGCAGACCAGTACTGCTACTCCTCTTCAGGATGTTGTATCTGAGTGAAGCACTTCTGACTTAGAGCCAGAGACTGCCCAGGAGTTTTCTGAATTAGTATATCTCCTGTCTTTACACCTTCTAGTAAGCCTCTCCCTACAACCTGCACTGCCCTGAATATACAGCTTATGACTCCCCATGGAGTAGGGTAATGCACGGAAGTATATATAGTTGCATCTTCCTCCTTTCAGTAAGTCTGCCATCTATTGGGGAGCCAAAGTCTTGGTTCAATCCTCAGTTGCAATATTTACCAGAGTTGTCTGTTTTTCTGTCTCACTTATCTTCATATAAAAGGTATTTAAACAATCTAAATGCAAAGGGGTATTAAATTGTATTTTTATCCCTACTGCATTTATTTGAGTTATTTTCTCCCAACAGACACCAAGAGAGAACAGTATCCTTTCCCTCCCTTGTTCTTCCCTAGTAAGAGAGGGGAATATTATTTCTGAACATAAGGGGTACTGACAGCAGTAGCTTTTTGGTGCTATGAGAGAGAGGAGAGTTAGGCTATGGATGGGCATTTATTTCTACCACTGCAAATTTCCCAAATTCCTGAGAAAACTGTAAGCTAAACTCTTCCACATTTACACAAAAAGATATAAGACCGTATTTCACAAGTATTGCCATTGTAAACAAGGTCAATCCAGTTTGGTCATGAAACTTAGGCAGAATTTAAGCTGCTAAATTTCAAAGAACAATCTTTGAAGCCACAAATCAGCCGCAAATTCCTTAGCTGCATACATGGAACTTTTTTGCACATGTGCAAAAATTGTTCAGTACAGTCAGTATAATCATGCCCAACTTGCATCAAAAGCACTGCATCACAAAAAATGACAATTTTGGCAGTGTTCACTTTTAGTCCAATAGCCTAGTGCATAGAACAAAAAAGGAAGTCTGCAATGGTAGCTATTATTGCAATTAGAACAATAATTGCAAATACACTCTATATCTCTCTTGATATTCTTTATTTCTTCTGTGAATTTTCAGTAGCACCAGAGATGTCTGGGATAAGCACTAGAGATTTGTAGCATGACTCAATGAGTCAGTGGCATGTGCCTAAGTAAGCAATGCTGGATTGTTAGGGTGGAGCTAAAACCAATTCCACCCTTTGAACAATGCCTATGGCATCTGTCAGCCATTGATATACTTCCATAGTTCCAGTATAACTTTGTATTGTTCATTTAAAAAAAAAACAAGCTATAATCTTTGACTGTCCAAGGCCCCTCCCAGTTTTACCTGCCTCCCTTCCCACCACAGATGTTCCCACCACAGACATATTATTGTTCACATACATTTAAATCAACCGGGGGGAGAATTTGCTGCAGAGGAAAAGAGCCTACGCTGCTTCCCAGAATTATTTTCTTTAAGATCAAAAGGTTGTAGTACTCAGGAAATGCTTAAAATATTTGTTTATACACTGGATAGAAGAGACTTGTATAGCATTTAACCATCTTGTTACCATTTCAAATCAAACTTCTGCATACTCTCTGTGGTAATGGTTATAAACTTACAACATATTAGAACAGGACTTGATCCTGTACTGATTGAAGTCAATGGGAATTTTGCTGATTTTGTTCATGAGTAAGAATCAGACCCAACAGGAAGGACGCTTAAGCCATTTTATATATTTTGGTATGGATTATAGTGCTTGTTTCTATGATCTTAGCTCATTAAATGACATATTTCATGCCAGGATCCTTCTCCTAGGTGTGAAGGTGGCATTACACATTTGTGCTGTTTTTCTTAGGCTTGACTGGCTAATTCAAGTTTAGTATTCATGTCCATTCGTGTAAAAGAGAGAACAGATGGATATCAATACAAATCAACAAATTCTGGGTAACTGAAGCCTAAAAATATTAGGTGGTTAAATGATGAACATCTGTTGATGTAAATAACTGTTCCTTGTTCAATGCTTCTGATGTTTCCTTGTCATATAAAACAGTTATGAAATTCAACGTTGTGAAATAATAATGCTTAATCCCTGAAAAGGGGGAAAAAAATCTTTCTCTAGAGCCAAAACTACTTAAGATAATATGTAGGGCCTTTTAACAACTAATTAACAGAACAGATGACTTTGTTTGCATAGCATAAGAATTCTTGGAGATCTACAGACTAAAAGTCTCGAAGGTTTTTTATATGATCCTTAATGAATATTCTGTACACAAGTATTTTTCTATATATATAGTAGAAAGATGTCCTGAAATATAAATATCAACCTGAAAATTCACTATCAATTCTTCACATTTCTGTATTAAGAGAATCAAGAGTGTAAATATTTTACTTTTGCTATCCAAAAAGTCTTTCCTTATGTGTATAATTCCTGTTAATGTTGATTTGATGAGAAGTGCCTTTGAGAAAATATCTGGAGTTAAGAACTGAATTATCCAGCCCAATTCTGAGAGTTTACAGATGCTCAATGTTTCTTGGGATCAGGCACAAAAATTATTACAGCCACAGAAACTATTATATGTACAACAAATAGAGAAAAAAATATTTCAGGAATTACTCATTCCAGAAGTGAAAGAGAGAGAAAAGTTTTTATCTTTCTTTGACTTTGGAGCAGACACATGCATCACGTAAAGCCATGATATTGCATGAAGTTAAATTACTTTCCCAGGATTGAGTCCATATGACTAGACCAGGGGTGGGCAAAATGTGGCCTGGGGGGGCAGATGCAGCCTACCAGGCCATTCTATCTGGCCCACGGGGCCCCTAAAAAAATTTAGTTAAATTAATATTTATCTGCCCCTGGCTGCCTATCATGCAGCCCTTGATGGCTTGCCAAAACTCAGTAAGCAGCCCTCCGCCCAAAATAATTGCCCACCCCTAGACTAAACTATGTTGTTTAATAGGGCCCCACACACCCAACATAGTACCAGGTAACTCAAAGTATTTTGGCTCTGGTATCTAATTTCCCCTTTTTTGGTCTTTGCCAGAATAACCGAAGAGCTCAAGCTCTACTTCCTTCCTCACTTCAAACACGCTCCAGCAAGTTGCTAAAATTCTCCATTCACTTTGGTTTTGGTGGGAGTTCATAACGTTCTTCAGTTCACAGGGTACATTCAACATCTTGCTGGATCTGTTCCTTAGTTGGGAACATATGATGGCAAGGCAGAAATGAGGCAGAAATGGAGTCCTGTCAAAGGTGGAGGGAGAGAATGTCTCATTTCACAATAGACTTTTAAATACGTATTATTAAGCATAATGTAAATAGTGTTAAAGAGCAATTATGATTTTAAAAGAAATACAAATCTCAAAAGTTCTTGCGCGTAGTTTATTATGGAATGTTTTATAACTATGCTTAAATATGACACACTTTTTGTATTGCTCCAGCTTTTTATACCTCACTAAATTGTTTTGTTTGTTTTTTCTTACCACTTAGATGATGTTGGAGCAATTCCAATAAAACATTTTCCAAAACACGTTGCAGATTTACATGCAAGTAATGGTTTTACTGAAGAATTTGAGGTATGGTTCTATAATATCTTTTTTTTTAATAAAGCTACAAATAATGTCAGAACACACTGCATTTGAAAATAAAGAATTAGATATTCTATCCTCATTGTGGAACCAGTCCTGAAAATGTTTATGGATGCGAGTACCTTGAACCTGATAAGATTACTAATATACATACAGATAAGCACTTACTGTTAGCAGCACTGGGGTCCAAATAAGAATTCTGGCTCAGCTCAGCTACTACTGAAAGACTATCCAAATATAATAGTAAAATTACACACTGCAATTCATCAGATATACATTTTTTAAAAGTGTTTTTCAATAATAAAACCAGTTAAACTTTGCAGATACTTGCCTGGCTTATTCAAAACTTTTATACAAAAAAATTGTAAATGGCTACATCTTCCTAGAGTTCTGATTACCAAGTGAAATGATACATATATGGGAGTGAGAATCCTGGACTTATTATGTTATTGTATAATATGTGTTTCTCAAAATTGACACAATTGATTTCATCCTACAGTTAATTCATTTTGCCCTTTGTAACTAATGAATTTCAGTGTAAATTAAAATTCTCATACGTAGGTCATTAAAAGGCTTTTGATAAACATTTTTATTTTATCATGTATTGTATTTGCATACATTTATTAACATATTTGTCAAGATAATTTATAAAATAAGAATCAACAGTTCTATTTTTATATTCAAAGATTCATTGTTAAATCTTATAGATGCACTCCAAAATAAATAAATTGCGGGGGCATATTTAAGATTGTTAATTAAATCATTTTTATTAATTTTAAACTCTCTTAGCATTTTATAGTTGCAATTTTTAAAAAACCAAAAAAAAAACAACCCTAGAATTGAGGAAACCTTTTCAGATTGTTTCATTTTGTTTCTCAGCCCATTCTCAATTTAAGCCAGAAATTCTTCTACATTCACCTACCCTACTCTTAAACATTTCCTTCATAGACAGAAATCCTAAAACTCAACCTATATGGCATACAGACATTCTCCCATTAGTTCTCAGCCAAATACACCAGTGTTCCACCATAAATAGGAATCCAGTGTACAAAGCATACCCTTTACTCTCAATTTCCCATTGTGGTACAGACAGCACAGTTATTCAAAATATGTTGTTCAAAACCGAGTTTATTCATAGTGTCGTTGTGCCTAACGGGGAACCCAAGCTCCCTATCTGTCACCTAAAGTCCTTGCTTGGTCTGTAAACTGCCCCAGAATAGCTGCCCTCAGTTTTCTCTCTACCCCTGCAGTATTTACAAAACATGCAAGACTGAACTGAAGTTGTAGTCTTTGCAGAGCTGTCAGAACTACTATTCCAATAGTTTTACTTCTGTTATTATAAAACAAAATTATATTTCAAAACCTAATTTAGCAGGTTAATAATCTTAAGCTGTGGCTAGCAACCTTTCCTTGTATTCTTTTTTTATCTTAAAAAACTAGGATGAGTCCCTGAACATACCAAGAAACATGATTATTATTTGTTTAGACCACAGGAATATAGTTCCTGCTTAACAGTGTGCAATTTTAGAGGAGCTTGAGCTTCCTCTTGAAATTAAGGACTCCATCAAATAAAAACTGAATTAATACTGTCAAGATTTTGTACAATGTTATGGCTTTTGCCCTTGATTGTGGAACCATTAAGCAGTCCTTATTAATGCATTGGATGCAGTACAACAGCTTCTGTGAATAAGTGTTACAGTATCAGGCCTTAATATATCAGAATATTATCACATGAATGTATAAACAGTGCACACAGTGCTTCTCAATTGAAGTTTTAAAATTTACTTCAATAAAAGCATAAGAATTCTTGTTTATTATTATTTTTTTATTTTGATAAGAAAGAAATAAAAATTTAACCCAGTAACATGGACCAAGAATTAATGACTTGATCCTGTGAACCTTTATGAACCTACAAATATTTATTGAACATGAAGAAATTACTCATGTGCATAAGTGCTCTCGGGCCTATAGCCTAAGTTAAGTCAGTCTTTATCATGAAAACTATTATTCAGAATTGTTCATTTCTTTTCCTTGCATGTATTACGTCAAAAATATTCAGCTTTATTCCTGTATTGTAAACATATGTATTGCATGACCATAATTGTTTTCCATTATAATTGTAACGTGTATAAGCACTTTTATCCATTTGTTGTGTGCTGTGGAATTTGATTTTTTTTTTTACTTTCTTTGCATTCATTCCCTCATTAGACACTGAAAGAGTTTTACCAGGTAAGAAATTATTTCACTGCACTTTTTTAGAAAAGTAGTAGTTGGTAATATAATTCAGTATACGGTTGTGGGGGTTTTTTATTTTAACTCCTATTGTAAGACTTTACATTTGAGCTATTATTTATTCAAATAGCACTTGTACATTTTCTTTTCAGGAAATCCAGAGCTGTACTGTAGATCTAGGTATTACATCAGACAGCTCTAATCACCCAGACAACAAGAATAAGAATCGATACATAAATATTGTTGCCTGTAAGTAAACACATACACTTGGTGTTGTATCTTAGAGGTCAATGTGGAAAATTGTAGACTTATGTGTTATCACAGGAAAATATTCATGCTGATCTGAAAAATAGGGCTCCTATTAAGGCAAAATGTTCTGTGAGAAGCAAAATAGCTTTTCACATCTTGTTAAGTTATTTCTCTGAAATTCTACTTCCATAACAAAATATCATTTGTTATTGAGGCCTATTTAGGCTTTTGTGACAAGCCAAAAAAGGATGGCAGACTTCATTATAATGCCAAGGAAGCTCTGTTTTGATTACCAAAGTTAATCCATCTTTGAGCTGGAATAAGGATGATTTATCCTCTTTAGGAGGCTGCAGAAACTCAGGATCTGTATTTGCTGTATAAGTATAGGTCCACAGTTTTCAGGTTGTATTGTGACCAGTCTGATTTATTACTGAAGGTGATTTATTAATGAGTTTCATTACCTAGAACAAATTTTTCAATTGCTTTTCCTCTCTCACTAGCCCAGTAATTTTTAGCTAAAATGTCTTAATTTCTATTTCTCAATCTTTTTTTGAAGTCAGTGCCTCTAGCTTCCTGATCATTTATGTTCCTTATTTTGTTCTGAACTTTGCATTTTATCAATATTTTCTGGTAACAAAATACTCAGACCTGATGAGGAATGTCTTGCATTTGAAAGCTTGTCTAATTTGATCCCAACTACATAGTTGGTCCAATAACAGATACCACCCCAGGAAATGGTTGCCTATTGCAGAATTAAATAAGTCTTCTTGGAGTAGTTGTCACAGAACGTTATTGATAAAAGGACAAATTCAGCACATCTGGCAAATGAACGTGAAAATTATATCTCCAATACCAAGGATACTTGCTATATTCCACTGGGATTTCACCATGATGGAAAGGCAGTTAGCAATTTGCATCTGATGCTTTATAGGAGTACTATCCACATCATTTTGGTAATTTTCTGGAAGGTTTTTAAAGATAATTCATAGCACTAAAACTTTCCAGAGCAGTTCATGTTTTAAGGATACCGGCTGCCTATATGTCCCAAATGCAGGAGAGGTTGTGGCCACTCAGTGCAGCCAGTTACCTCAGAGGCTAGCTATAGAACCCCAGTTTATGCCCACAAAGGTTAATGTAAACTGAGTCACATCTGACCTAAAAACTTTGTTTATGGTCTCTAATGAAGAGTGTATCTGTATAACCTGCCCAAACCGCTGTTGCTGCTGTTATTATTATTTGCTGCTGCTGCTTTTGTATCTCACTACAAATTCATGGCCAGGTCTTTATTCATTATCAAACTTACATCACCCATAGCAGGATAATGCTATTTTTCATAGGAACCTTATCTTCCTATCAGTTGTATGTACACATTTTCTGTTCACTTAAAAATGGAATTCTATATATGTAACTGACACGGTGATCATCTTTTCCTCACCCCTTAAATAAGCTTCTTACTGTTTTTGAAATCCAGTTCCTGCTGTGTATTAGCTTACATTTTTCCAGACTGAAAATTTCCGTCTGATTCTCTGTAGTCATCACTGTACTACCCGTATAAATATACTGAAATTCAGTTACCTTATTTAACTTTGAAAAGTTTCTTGCAGGAAAAGAACTGTGCTTTTTTAAATGCTGTGCTTATTTTATCTGTTGGTTTCACTGCAGATGATCACACTAGAGTTAAGCTAGCACAGCTTGCAGAAAAGGATGGAAAACTGACTGATTATATTAATGCCAACTATGTTGATGTAAGTGCATTTATTTATCATTCTGTCCATATATTTCTAAGATGGCTGAGGTGCTGCACCATTCAGGTTTCATAAAATACATAAATTCTTAAATATTTGTAAATAAAAGGCCTTTAAAAGGATATTTAAGGATTTAACTCTAATCCCACAAAAGATGATATACAGATAAATCTCTAATTCCATCTTGAACCCATCTTCTTGCATGCAGCTATTGTAGAGTCTTCAGAACAGTGGGGGATTTTATGTCCTATGAAGTTATACAAAGTATCTCCACTCTGAATAAAGTGGAGTATTTTTAAGAATTTGCAAAAGTTAGTATGTTACTTAATTCTTCTGTCTGGTATAATCACATGAAATGTATCTGCCATTCCGGTCAGCCTTGGGAAGTATCATTTATTTAATTTTAGTAACCCCATCATTCATATGAATGATACTGTTTTATTTCACACATTAATATCATAGAAGATGTTTTCTAAAAAGCTATTATGTCAATATTCTGCCAGAACAGAGAGTAGTTTAATATGTATTCAGATTCTATTCCTTTTGTTGGGATGTTGCACACTGACATAGTAATTCCATCCACATTGCATCTACCACAGGTTATATCTGAATGGTATGCTTATCACTGCAAAAAATGTGTAAAAATGCATGAGGATTTTCAACATAATACATGTCTAAAATATCATGTTCTCTCCCTAGCACCTTTTTTCATATAAACTGGGCATGTCTACACATGCAAGGGTTAAGGAGAAAATTCTCACCCAGTTCCCTACAGCCCTGCAGTTGGCCCTTGTTGCCACCAGGGGGAGTTCTAGGCTCCCCCTGGGTGCTAGCCAAGGGCCTGACAGAGAGCACTGGGCCAGGAGACAGGTGTCAGGGGATAGTGCTGGCAGATTGGGGCAGGGGCCTGGGACCTACCCCAGCCCTGCAGCTCTTTCCAAGCCTTGTGCTTTCATCACCCAACTGGGGCACAGGGCTGGGACCTGCCCCTGACTGGGACAGTTCCTGGCAAGCCCCAGGCTGCACAAGGAAGTCCGCATGTGCAGCTTGAAGCTGGCTGGGGACTACCGGAAACAGAATAGTCCTCAGCCACTGCCAGGCTGCACATGCTTCCCTGTATACCCTAGGGCTGGCTGGGAACTGTCTTGGTCAGGGGTAGGTCCCATCTTGAGCTCCGTGGGCACAGGACTTACACTGGGAGACCTTTATGTCCTAGCCTGAACTCCACAACTGTGGTGCTTGGGCTGGCCGATAATGATCTCCCAGCCCTACTCCGTGATTGTGATCTCAGAACAGAGGGCATAGTCCCCACCCGGGCTCCTGTGACGAAGCCCACCCCGGCAGCAAGCAGCTCCTGGGGCCAGGAAGCCATCTTCTGCCCCTGGTGAATGGCTGACTGGGATCTGATTTTGTTCCCAGTCAGGCATCTACATGAGTGCTACAGTGCCATTACTAATGCCAAGTAAATTTGCTACTTGCATTTGCAGGTAGCAAATTTACTTGGTATTACGGAGGTTTACTGCAAAGTAAGCATGTACATGTGTAGACGTGCATATTTATTTAATAGTAAACTATGCTAATGCGAAGTTAAGTGTCTTGTGTAGATGCACCCACTGTAAACTAACAAGTTACATTTATTTTATTTTAATTTAGGGTTACAACAAGCCAAAAGCTTATATTGCAGCTCAAGGACCATTAAAATCAACAGCAGAAGATTTCTGGAGAATGATATGGGAGCACAATGTGGAAGTCATTGTGATGATAACTAACCTTGTTGAGAAAGGAAGAGTATGAAAACCTTTATGTACCTTTATATTACCTGTTTAGTACTGATGACACATACTAAGATTTCTCTTTTTAGGTGCCTGTTCCCATGTCTTTTTCTAATTCTGTTGCTGTAAGAGTCATAGCAAGTGAAGACACTAATCTGCTGATTAATGCAAGATCAGTGGTAGATAAAAAAGGCAATCATCTTAGATCTTATTCAGGATGAGGCCTTCTAAAGGTGCAGATCCCCATCCTCCCAGGGGGATCTTGCAGATCTCAGTAAACTGGCTAGGGGGACTAGGACCACGGTTGGTGGAGAGATGTCATTACTTCCCTCTGTGAGGGCAGAGTACCAGAGATTCTTAAATCTGCAATTGGCCAGAGTCTATTCTAGAAACCAACTTTTAATGCTGACTCCCCAGTCATGTATTACCCTGTTTCCACCGCCCCCAGTCCCCACACCTTTTTTTTTGGCACAGGTTCTTGAATGGATTCCTGGACCTTTGTCAGTCTGGCTTTCCTCCTGGATATTGCATGAAGACTGCATCTGTGGACTTGGGCAGCAGTTTTTGCTTAGAGCTATGCAGGGGAAACTGTGCCCTGTTGATCTTAATAAATCTTTCAGCAGATTTTGATATGGTTGACTATGAGGTGTTGCTAAAGTGCTTACATAACTTACATAATAAGTAAACCATATAATTGGGCCCAGTGTGATGCATAAAAGTGTCTTAAATGTTAATACAAAATAAAAATATTAAAGATTGATTATATTAAATATTAAATACATAATATTCAATAATTCTAGACTAGACAAGCCTGATGATATGCCAAATTGTAATGGTTCTCTCTTTCAGTGTTGTTACAGGGATGCAGATAACATGGTTTTAGTCACATGGAGCTTCTGCCAAGTCCTAGATTAAATCATGATCAGAGAGAAGCAAAATAATCAGAATCTCTACATAGACAGCACAAAGGGGTGCTAACAGGGCTTAGCGCCCCCAAATGCGGGGCAACAGTAGGAACTCAAGGCAGCCTGGCTGCGAGTTTCTGGCTCCTGCAGCAGGGGTAGGGAGGGGTGTACACGCAGCTGTGAGGGAGGGAGTGGGGCTGGGGCAGATTCTACACAACTGGGGCAGGGCCACGAGCAGCTCATCTGGGGGGCATGAGTCCTGCTGCCACATGCACCCTGGGAGGCATGGGGGGCATGTGCCCCCAGATCTGCATGGGATGAGGGTGGACTGCTGCTGCAGGCCAGGGCTGGGGCTATGCCAGGCTTTTCCTGGTGGTGAGGGCTGGGCTGGGCTGCACTCAGGGTGGGTAGCGACAGCCCTGGGAGGGTGGGTTAAAGGGGGGCTGCAGCCACCTCAAAATTTGTTATAGTCCCCCAACTCCCCCTCCCAATGCACCACTATCTGCCCCAAGCGCTGCCTGGCCCAACCCCCCCACCAGGAAGAGCCTGGCTCCAGCCCACAGCCCACCTTCACCCCACATGCAGATCTTGGTCACACACCCCACCACCCAGACAAGCTACTTATGGCTCTGTCCCACGCCCTGCCCCGGCTGTGCAGGGTCTGCCTCTGCTTCACCCCCACTCCCTCCCTCACTGCCATGGGGGGTGCAGATCATGGCCCCAGCGGTGAGGGAGGGAGAGGAGCACAGGCAGGAGCAGGGAACGGAGTGAGTGGGTCCTGCCTGTGCCCTGCTCCCTCCCTCACTGCTGGGGCCTCGATCTGCTCCCCCCATGGCCCTTTCCCATCCCCCTGCCCCTTCCCCCACAGACTTACCTGCTGGGAGGGTGAGTGCATGCATGTGGGCACATGCTCAGCCCCCACCCCCCCAAATAATTTTTGCTCCCTCTGCCTCTGAGTATCTATCACTATTTTATTATTACAGAAAAAATATAACAAATTGAGAAAACAGAACACAAGCAGCAAACAATGAGTGTTTCAGGCCACTGACAGAAGTTAATTTAAAGGTGTGATGGGATCTAACAGTCGCACGCGTGCATGACAGAAGGCATGATTTTGGGATCGGAGATCAGATCCAAATCACACTGTATTTGTTAGTGCAGGAAGAGCCTGGTATAATGATCAACTAATGATCAAAATATATGTAATAACTTTGTGGCAAGTTTCTTTTATTACACCATTAATCATCTGAACCAGGTTACACTGTAAGGCTATTAACTAGTTTATCATGTCTTAAGTTTAATGTCTGCCATGGGCCTCAGATACAGTCTCTTCTGTATAGTTCTCTGTGGAGAGTTTTAACATGGTTTATATCTTAAGCATAGACTGGTCTCTCTGGAGACACTTTGTCCTATATAAGATAAAATGATATTGATCCCAGTATCAGTAGTGTGTCCTTTTTTGCCTATCCTAGATAACTAAACAGTCTATAGGGACAGGGAATTTTGTTTAACAGATGGCAAATCCTGTTTATTTTATTGTGGATAACAACTGAAATAATTTATAAAAAGATAACATTGAGTGATTTTTACTAAGTCCTATGGACCCAAAGAAAGTGTCTAGATTCAGTTACTTTTTAAAAAACCATTCAAGAAGCTATCTTGAAAAATCCAGTTTAATTAATATCAAGAATCTTTCATCTCAATTAAATCCCACCATTTCTATTTACCAGACTTTACTTACGTTGTCGTACCACTGTACAAAATTAGTAAATTTCAGAGAATGTAAGGACGAAGAAATGTCTCAGTTCAGAGAAATGTATATCCTTTTCTGTAATCTCCCTGAAGGTGTAAGTAGGAACTCTTTTCTGGAGCTTTGCTGGAGTCGGATATTGTCTATTGCCACCTTTCATTGGTTCAATATCGTCATGGAAAGGTCTTGGTAGCATTTTTAGTGAATGAGAATGTGCAACCTGCTTTTGACTGTGAAGCAGAGATGTAATTTTTCTTAATGTTATAATTAAGCTTTTGTCTTTTTGGCAGGAAACTGCTAGAACATCTCTATGCTAGTGGCTTTTACTTCGTTTTCTATCATAACCTTTTAGTACCATCAAAGGTTAAGAAAAGCGTTGCTGAAAGGGACCTCTTAAGGTCATCTACTCTAGCCCTTAAAATAAAATGGATGTGCGGCCGAGAGTGGACCAAGGCATCCAGGGTCTTGAATGAAGGACTTGGGCTGGGAATTGAGAAGGCTGACCCAAGTGTTTTTCGTTCCTGTATCAAAGTCCTTCAGGTCTTAATAAACTTTTTAACATACACGATTGTGAAAGAGAGTCTTTAGATTTAAATAGTTATAAAATAAGTTATTGTCTTTTCCTCTTAATGTGCTTTGTAAACAGTTTTTGCTTTCTGAGTTGGGTAAGGAGTTACTAAAACACCCCCAGAAAACTATTTACAGTACTTTCCAAATTAGTGTCACTATTTATATATTTATCCATGGCTTCTTCCATTTCATTTGTAATATCACATAAATTTGTTATAATTGTCCAGAATTCATCTCATTCATAAAACGATGATATCAAGAAGTTAGTGTATGAAGAGTGACATTTAGATCAAAATGTGCACGAATCTGCATCTGAACAAAAGTCTTTGCTATTTTAAGCACTAAGAGAATGCAGGTTTTCATCTCAAAAGCAAGCATAAAATAACTTAGGTTTTGTAAAACATTTTTCCCACCATAAATGTTTGTCCTGAAATTTTTAAAAATGGAGACTTCACAGTACGGGTAGATCCAAGATTTACCAGAGGGTGTTTGGCACACTGCCCCCAGACCATGGGCGAATGCAGGAGAGGCATGGATCAAGCCAGAATCAGGTGCTTGAAGGGGGGAAAAGGGGGTGGCTGCTATCACTCCTGTTGTCTCCAGCTGACCCAGATATGGATGAAACCCTAGAGCTGCTCCTGCCCTGCTCCTGCTGGAGACTGCAGGAAGAAGCTGCATGGGGTGCTGGGCTCAGTTGGGTCAAGGGTGGCAGCACACAGGTTTCTCCTTCCAGCACCTGCTCCCTGCCCTACCCCAGCCCCCAGGTGTCCCCTGCTGGCCAGGAACAGGTGCTGGAAGAAGGAACCCACCACTGCCCGGGTCGACATAGGCACAGTAGGGAGGCCAGAGCTGCTTCTGACCTGACCCCGCTCCACACTGCAGGAGTAGCTGTGCATGGAGCTGGGCTTAGCTGAGGACATAACACATGGGTTCCAGTTCATATTGCTTCAATACTGAATGATATTTCTTTTTGTGATGTGAAAGGATAAAAAGCATTACATTTTTAAAATGTGCTTAAAGCTCTGAGGACTTATTCTAGGTTTCACTTCTCTTCAGCATATCCTGAATGAAAATGTTCTTTTATATAACATATCTGTGCTAATACATAAATACACTTAGAAACTTGTTGAACTAATGATCAGCTATGCTAAACTTGGTATATATGGAATTCCCATTGACTTTTATGGGATTTTGTACCCTCAAATTACTTCATTTTACTGATATATTTTCAAACCATGTTTTTATTTTTTATAACAGAGGAAGTGTGACCAATACTGGCCTGCTGATGGTAGTGAAGAATATGGGAATTTTTTGGTGACTCAGAAGAGCGTTCATATACTTGCCTATTACACTGTGAGGAATTTTACTATTAGAAACACCAAGGTCAAAAAGGTTGGTGACATCTCAGAGGACTGTCTGGACACAGGCATTTTTTATAACATTCAGAACTTAAAAATAAATATTAACTGCTTGATGTTACATATTAACAGTTGAATCCTTCAGATTTTCAGCTAGATCTAGCTATTACAAGGTTGAGTACTCAACTGTGCCAAGACTGAAAGAATATGCCTACGCCGATAGGGTCATAACCTTAAGGTCAAAGACAGACAGACAAAACTTTCTTCAACTTCAGAAGAGAAACATGTTCCCTATCTAATGCCCATTTAGAATATTAATGGTAATTGCTATTGAGAATATACGTTCTCTTTCTTAACAAGTACAGGCATGAACAGACAGTCATGTATCTTATGTAATTTACAACAGTTTTGTGCTGTAAATTACACCAGAATAATCAGTGCAGACATCTTGGGGTAGCTTATACATTAGGTGGCTCTTACTGTGATTTGCCACTAGGCAGCGGAGAAGCAAGCAATAACTTGCTAGCATGGGCACAGACAAAGCAACTTAAGGTGTAACTTTATCCAAATATAATTTTATCCAAGATTGTCTTGGGGATAATTCTCCACTGAATTCAACAAAGTTCTCCTATTTAGGAGATTGTATTGTCTGTCAGCTACTTATTTACATCAGTGCAATGCTGATGATACCAGTGCAAATATTCCAGCTATCATGAGTTATTTGAGAAGCATCGTGAAAATATCCATCCAGATTCTCCTGTTACTCAGATTGGGAGTAATGCTAATGAAGGTGGTCACAGTCTGGTTTTACTGACATCAAAGGCAACCTGCTGTTGATTCTCTGGTTTACACAAGTGTAAATGTATATGAGATTGTGAAAGAAACAGGAGAATAAGATGTCTTGTATGTATTAGAAATGGCAGCGAGGAACGTAGTAAGAAACAGCCCTGCTGTCGCTTCTAAAAAAAAATGAAGCTTGAGCTCTGAATAGCACTTTAATCCTTCAACCATCTGGTGCTAAGGGACTAGAGCTGGGTCATTTTACCATTCATTGCTGACAAAAACATTATCTTTCCCTTTGCATGCTGGATTTGGATTGTGATTTTCCCCTAGACTCCTAGCCCCATCTAGGACTTCATTCAGTACTTAGTAGTATCATTTGAAACCAATTGGCCCATAGTGTTCCTTTGGAGGTGAGACACAGGGTGGCCATTATAGCATATATATAACTACATGCTTCTGCTGTTAGTATTTGAGAAGTTTGGTGTAGTTTTTACTGAATAGAGACTAAGGTAATTCAAGCACAACATAAAGCATTAAACTACACAAATAAAACAGGAAAAAAATGACCTTCCTCTTGCTTCATCTATTTATATATATATATGTATATATATTTATTTTTTGTTTCAGGGTTCCCAGAAAGGAAGGTCCAGTGGGCGTGTAGTAACACAGTACCATTATACCCAGTGGCCTGATATGGGTGTTCCAGAATATACCTTGCCTGTGCTCACTTTTGTACGGAAGGCATCATATGCTAAGCGCCATGCTGTTGGTCCTGTTGTGGTTCATTGCAGGTGTGATTTTTACTTCAGTAAAATTGACTTTAATTTGTAACTTATTTGGGGAAAAAATGGATTTCTGACTGGGATATTAAACACATTTTACATTAATATTAAATAACTACTGAAGAAGGAAGATGAAATCCTGTAGCAGTCGTTCTAGCTATTATAACGCTGAGTACTCAGCTGTACAAGTTCTTTGAGGGTATGTCTACATTAATAGTATCATCCTTAAAGTCCCTCTAGCCACCAAGGGGGTTTACACGTGTTCCGCGAGTTGGGGGGGGGGGGTGGCGGGGAGGAGGCACTTTAATTAGAGCAGCTCTGAGAGCTACTTGAATTAAAGCACCCAGAGCATCTTGTGTATCAATGTCCCCATGCTGAAAACAACAAGCTTTAGTTAAAGCACCCCCACCATCATGTTGCAGCATGGGCACACTAATGCACAAGACACTGGAGGCTGCTGGAGCATAGTAATTACCACACTCCAGCAGACTCAGTTAATCAAGTCTGCTCTGATGCACTGTAATTACAGCACTTGCAGCAGCCTCGCTGTTCATGTATAGGCACCCCAACAGTTTGTATTAATCTTAACTCAGCCTCTAAAAGCAGTCTAGCTTGATCATGGAAGGTCTGCTGAGCTTGCTGTTTAAAGTTAAACCTGTCTCCTCTTGCCTTCTAGTCTCCTTTCTGCAATTTGAGCACAACAGACTTTGACATTGACAGACTTTCTGTGGTCAGTCTCACAAGTCTCTAGTCTTGACTTCTGACTCTTGCATTCTTGCACTGCACTTCCTTTCTCTAAGAGTAAAGATGTGTCTTGGAAAAAATATGAATGGTTCACAAATTGATTCCTAGAAGGGCTCCACTTCTCAAATAAGAAGCACAATGGTAGAATGTAGGATATGAGCACCTGCCACACATTATATGTATTACTCATTTAACTGGTTAATTGTGTAAAAAGTTTAGACGGGCCACATGTGCAAAGTAATTACTACATAATTAACTGGTTAATCAAATTTAGACTGGTCACATGTACAAAGTAATGATCATGCAGTTATGTGGGTAATTGTGCAGTGAAGTTAGACCTGCCACAAAGTAATTATCATGCCATAAGGATGTCCATTCCACTATAAAAAAGAGCCATCCAGCTATAAAGTTCATGCTTGAAAATGTGTAACAACTTTAAAGCTGGTTTCTACCCTGCTTTAATTTGAATGTGTGGCAGGGGATATGGAGGGGAAGAATGAGATTACATGGCTCAGGTTGGTTGAAAACAATTGGTGCTGACCATAAAAATCATTGTAGATATACCTGAATCTCCCAGTGACTGTAAACAAGGGGATGCTGCTCTGTGCAACATTCATTTTTTTGCAAAATGTATTTTTATTTAATTTTTATGCATTTATATATTGCTTTTTTGGTAGCTAAAGACTTACCTGACAGATATATTGTTATAATTGTTCACTTCTACAAAGATATGTATCTTTAGTGTTTTCAGCCCATTGTTTTTTTTCAGCTGTTTGGTGCAGGGATACAAAACAATTATAGAAAGAGACTATGCTACAAAGAAGAAAAAATACAATTTCCACCAAGCTACAACTCTTGTTCTTAATATTGCTCTATGCTCTGTCACTGGCTTGCAATGGAGGAGAATTCTGGGGGACTGTAGGAGTTCTGCATATGCTTCCAGTTGCGGGCAGGTGTGCTCCTAGTGTGCTCCTAATGCTCACTAAGACTGAAGCTGGTAGGGAAAATTGGTTGAAAGTTGCTTGTAAGCCCTGGGATTACTTCACAATACCAGTGGAGACCAGGTTATTGTAAAATATATAAGCAGGTTCTGATTTTCCACTATAGTACGTCAACTTTGATGGAACAATTGAAAAGGGAACCTCCTCATGAAATCTGTCCTTCTGGAGCTGATTCTGATGAAGCCCACAGGTAAAGTTGCTTCAGAAATGCTGCAAACAAAGATATTTTTTCTAGGATGATCTAATTTTTCTGAAACTTATTTTTCTCCTGGGAAAATCAAATTACCATGTTTTCTTTGTTATGATGATATCTCTGCTCTGTGAAGTCCAAAAGCAGAGCTTCCAAGAATGTGGGTTGAGGTCTATGTCCAAAGAAGGCAGCAATCTTCAACATAATATATTGTCTTTTTTTTTTTTAGCAATGGTAAGTTGTATGGTTTCAGTCAGACTTCTCCATTGAGTCACATGCAGATAGTTATGTAAGCTAGTTGTTTTGATTCCCTTTTCAGGTTACACAGAGAAAATATTCCTAACAATGACATTTTACTTCCTTATGTTCTTTCACTGGTTTTGTTGCTCCACTTTTGTAATTTATAATAAGCAAAGATTGTGCCAGGCAGTATTTTTAATATAATATGTCTTAATAATGTGCTGTTAACATGGACACATTTGGTGTTACATTTTTGTGTTCTTGCCAAATTTTGCACTGGGGTCAGGTCCAAAGCATTCTCATAAGTACTTCCATTTAGGCACTGAAATAGCTAAATATAGAAGTCTTGCCCCATGACAGAGATGCTAATTGATAGGGTTTAGCTTCTAGGATCCCTGTATATGGAGACAGTTAGTTGCCTCTCTAGGACAGTCTGCTGAACAGGTTCTGAACTCCAGTTTCTCTTTGGAACCTGAACATCTGACTCAGGCTGAATATTAGGTGCAAAATAACCTGGTGATTGAAAAATGTCCAGGAAGTGGGAGCTCTGTGTTATAGGATCTCCTCAATCTATGGGGAGATTCTTCTGTATCAGATGAGTGCCCTAACCACCGGGCTAGGAGATAGTCTAGGTGGGAGACAGACTTCTTCCTCTCCTGTTGAAGCTGGATCACAAAGTAGTGTAGCTGAAAAGATTCCTGGGGCCAGAAGAAGAGCAAGTAAGGGGGAGCCTGACCCAGAGTCCAATGGTGAGGGTATACCTCTGGATGGGCAAGCAACCTTGTTTTCAGTCCATACTCTCATGACTGCTTATGCATTTTACATTAGACAATCACTGGCTAAAAATCGAAATAACCCTGGCAGTTGGAAACAACCATTTATTTCCATCTTGTAGTAGAGTGCTTTTGTCACTAGGCTTGCACTTTTTCTTCTTTGATTGCCTTCTGGTCCCATGACTTGTGCCCAGTAGCCCAAATTCAGCAGGAGGGAGAGGGACACTTCACCCAAATTAGTCTGTACTCCAGTTGTTATGGCATGCTCTGGGAAATGAGAGATTAGGTTTGAGTCCCCATGGGCAGGGGGGAGAGTCAAGCACTTAGATGTCTTGCTTTCTGTGGAAATACTTTCACCTTTAGTGATATTGAGTAGGTGGTACCATCACCCCAGCCCCATTTTCAAGAATGAATGTGGGGAGCTATGCATTGTAGTGACTCAGTTCTGCTCATGTCAGTCAAGGCTTCAGTGTGGTTTTCATGCCTATGAGATCGGGGCTTAGCCAGTTGTTAGATATCTTGCAGCACAAATACTGATGGCTTCTGAGTATTTGCACAAACTTAATCTGAAACCTTTTGGGACAAAATGGAAGCCTCAAGTCTTTTTGTTACACGTATCTCCACTACTGATTATAAAAGTACCTAAGCAATTTTGTGGCCAGTCTGGACAGTTAGATGTTTAAAGCCCCACAGAGGTGCTTACAAGACTAATTTGTATGTAGCCATTATACAGAGTTGCAATTATCATTCAGTGAAATTGGATTATCAATTTGAAGAAAGAAGCTTAACTTTACATTGACTTTATAAATCTATACATTTATATAAATATAATTTTGTCATTAACATGTGAATATGGAACTATATTGAGTCCTAACGTACTTGCACACCAATTGCCTTTTCACATAAATGGTCACTTTTTTTCAGTTTGACTATTGACCAAATTGAGTTAAAAGGTTGAAAAGAAAAAAATTAAATCCCATTCTTCTTGTTCTTTTAGGAGGGCCTCATGCTTTGCTTCTGCCTCCTTAGCTAAAGGCAGTACAGTTTTCATTTTCTAGCATTCTTTCAGTAGCTCTGAAAGAAAGGGACCATCCTTTGAAAGCTCCCTAGACATCACCTGAATGTTCAAAGTGAGGTAAACTCAGCCTCTCCTTTGAAATGACATGTGTCACAAAATAGATTCTGTAAACGTCAAAGACCTAAAGCAATGGCATATGCCATTCCGCACTTTCTATAACATGCTACCAATGCCCATTGCAAAGTATCCTAAAGAGCATCAGAATCCTGAAAACCGTAGACCACCAGGAAACTACTGTTCTTATTTCAATAGGGAAGTTCAGATAATAATTGAAGGAACTGAGAATTAGATCTGCACCTTTAAAAATAAGATTGGGAAGGAAGGGAAGGGATTCTTCGTCATCACCTGCCTTCCCTTATATTGTCATATATATGATATGTGCAGGTGTTGAAGAGCTCGAATATGAAAAGAAAGCTTTTCTCTGTTTATTGACAAACTGGTTTATAGAGAGTAATACAGTAATTCACCTCACACTAGTTCTTTTCTTGAGCTTCAGGCTCAAATGCATTTCTTTTATTTTACAGTGCTGGTGTTGGGCGAACAGGCACATACATAGTACTGGACAGCATGTTGCACCAAATTCAGCATGAAGGAACGGTCAATATATTTGGATTCTTGAAACACATACGTACACAAAGGAACTACTTGGTGCAGACTGAGGTAAGAAGAGAAATGCATTATATGAATTATGCCAGCTTCTATGACAGGCCACAAACAGATTTTCATTTCTAGTGGTTTAAATTTTCTACCACTAGAAATATTTCTGGGAGAGGGAGCAGTACAGGCATTCAGTCTGCAACCAGTCCCCTCTCCTCTACAGTTTCTGCCTTCCCAAGAGCAGGTGATTGTGATTTTGGTGAAGAGTGGGGAGCAGCACTTGTTCCACACCTACCATTTCCACAGGAACTGGAGCAGCAGGGCCAACCCTCTGTCTGTTAGTCAGACTGAGGACCCTAATCCCAGTGTTTTTCCCTTCCCTGTCTACAGGAGAGGCAGAAGCTACTGTCTCCCATGCCTTCTTTAGACCAAGGCTACTCTGATCTGTGAAAAGCATGGGAGCCTTTCACCATCACTCAACTTCTCCTGGAACTGGGAGCTGTTCCCTGTGTCCTCCTCAGACCAGGGTGACCACAGTCTCAAGAAGGTATTGGGAGCATTTTCCCTCTCCTCAATGTCTCCTGGTCTCTACAGGTGTCAAGCAACAGGAAAGTGTATAGACATTCACTGTTCTGGGAGAAATTGTAATTGCCCATAAACTCATGGTTTCTACCAGGAGAGTTGCAATTTTTCAGCTGCCACTTCCAGGGGCCATGGGGGGAACCCCTCTCCCCCAGCTCACTGACTGGCCATTGTGGGGGGGCAAGTGCCCTCCCCCCCGCCCAACTCAGGAGGCACCAATCACCCATGGCCAGGACATCGTATACGTTTCAACTGAGCTGTGTCTTTCTTTCCCATTTCTAATGATTCCTGTTTCTTCACCAGCCTTAAATGTTTGATAAACATCATCAAACAGGGCCTCACGCAAGTTCTCCCAGTTCACCCAGTATCCCTCTGTGGCCCCCTGTCTCAGTTTGGTTAACTAGTGTGGCCCCATCCTCCATGAGGTGGAGCTGGACCAGGTTGCCCTGGTCCAGCTCCTCATATGCATACCAATTTTTGGAGGACTCATGACAAGAACATGTGGTTCCAGTTGTGAGTGGGGGTCTAATTAGCACATGGATCCTTTGTAGGAGATATCTGGAGTTCACACAATTACTGAGCAGTGCTGAGCTGTGGGGTCACCATGGCTTGCAATGTTGTTGACTCTGGTGGGGCCCAACCCAGTGAACTATGTGGTAAATCATGGGGCTTTTGGCTTTGGACTAATATCATGCATAAATTTGATGATGAATACAATGATGAGTTAAAAGACTGGGAAACAGGTGGAGGAGTTGGGCAGGGACGGGGGAGAAGGAGTAGGAGAGTGGACACTGAGGTGGTCCCCTATGTAATTGTGAGAGATGTAGATAATAGTGATAGGCGAACAGGCATGCACTGTGCAGTTTTGTAATTGGAATGAGAATGGTGTAGCTGTAAAGGTGTTTTGGACTGCCGAGTGAACCACAGTGGTCACAAGGCAAGTTGATAGAAGTATAGCTGTAGTATATCTGTAGTAATTGGTCTGTATGTGAATTACAACAGGTAAGTTTATTTCAAGATCAGTTTTTTCAAATATGCCCCTTCTACGTGCTCAGGAAGAGTAGGGTCTGAAAGTAAGGAAGGAGGGAAGGGACTTCAGGGGGAAGAAGTTGCGGGGGCCGGAGGGCAAGGCAGCTACTTGACCCCCCCCCAGATTTATCTGTCCTGCTGTTGCAGTGTGAGGGCGACAGATTCAAGACAAAGCTCCAATAATTAGATTCTATATCTGGAAAATTATAACATTTATAAATCTTCCATATATAGACTCTATTGTGGTGGGGGGGTCTTTTATTCAGGGTCATCTTATATTCAAGTAAATATGGTAATTGCATAAACTTTCAACATCCTAAATTTTAGAAGTAAGATTCACAGTCGTTTAGAAATATTGTCTTCAGCCAATAGTGACACACTGGTCAAAGGTGGTGTCCATGAGCATTACTGACAGCTATTAGAGCTAGAATATTTGTTGCTATTTCCTAGGAACAGTACATCTTTATCCATGATGCGTTGGTTGAAGCCATACTCAGTAAAGAAACAGAAGTCCTTGAGAGTCACATTCATGCCTATGTTAATACTCTCTTAATACCTGGACCAACAGGAAAGACAAGATTAGAGAAACAGTTCAAGGTGAGTTCTTTTGATTTTCAAAACTGAAAGTTTTATGGCAATGTAATTTTCATACCTCTAGCCATTATAGTAAACAATGGAATTGAAAAGTGCAAGAATAGAGATGATACTGATTGAATATTTTCTTTATTCCTAACTACTGAAACTAGCTCCAAAGCAGTATAGCAAATAGATGCAGGATGTGAGAGAACCTTATTTTGAACATAAACAGGGGATATTTTATGAAAATGAAAAGTAGATGTTGGGCCAGACATACTATAGTGTTCTAGTTAAAGGGTCCACAAAGGTGATAAGAGTGACTTAAGAGGAGACAAGGAATAAACTTTTTCAATCGTGCCATTGGGGAAGGTGCAGTTTGCTAGCTCGAGTGAACCTGACTCATTAAGTAAGAAATTTGCCTTTACAGATGAATTTGAATTATAGGCAATAAATCCCAGTTTAATGATTGTTAGCTTGTATGGTACAATACAATTTTCACTCTAATTTGAACCTGGCTTCATAAGACCTTTGCCTCTAAACACTCTGATACGCTAAAGGAATGGTCAATGTAAATAACACCTCTTTGGAATAGTAGATTTATATTCTCTTTCCCTGTAACTATTGGAGCTCTCCAAATAAATTGCAGCAGTTATAATTAACTATAGAACATGAATTAAATTTATAAAAGTAATTCATAGATGATCTCTCTCCTGGCTAGAAGGAGCATGGGGGAGTTGCCACTTGCCCTGCGTAGCTGGAGATAAAATGTAAATGACATTGGAAATGACATACAGGATCCCAAAATAATTTCTGTATTAATATTAACAATGTGAATATCTTGCTATAATTCCAACATTGCTGTCACCTGCTTTTTGGCTGAGGAAAGTACAGCCTAACAGAACTTCATGGAGTGTATCTGTGTTTCTGTCCATAAGGCAATAAGACCACATCTGGTCAGTTCCAAACCAGCAGGGATTTTCCATATATCAATGGGGAAAAAACATTAATTTTGTGAAAATCAGAAAAATGAAAGTCTGGAAAAGCCTTTTTTTCCCCATAGTGTTTATTTGGTGTTGCAGGGAGAGGACCATAACTCAGCCAGTCATCAATCACTCCCTCCAGTTCATTTGTCTATGCCAAATGTTCAAATGAGTCAGCAGATAAAGCTGCAGGTTAAAAAGGATTTCATACACCCTAAGGCTTCATAGAGTTCATGTCTAGAATAGCAGAGCCCATTTCAGAATGGGAACTATATTGGCTGAGTATGAGTAAGACTGGAGGCTTGCACAGTGGCTTCATCTTCAACAGGAGGGACTGAGATAACCTCTTATTCCAGAATATCTAGTTGCCTGGAGATTAAAATATTTTTTCTAATAGAACGGTTTGTTGCACAGTGGCTTCATCTTATCCTTGGTTCAGGCATGACCATTTGTTTTTGCCCAGGCAAAACTGCTTTCAATGATATAAACAGGAATCTCTCTATGACCATCATTTCAAAATGGCAGAAACAGTTAAGGCAAATAAAAGGGTTAGAATTGAAGGCTGGGTTACTGGAAGGAGAGCTGATGCCTGAGTAAGTTCTCTCTGATGTCACATACTTATTCCCCAGGTGCCTCTGCCTGCAGTGCCACATCATGGTCACTGCTAATAAGAAACTCTTAAAGAGACCACTAGTCTGGGAAAAGTGAGACCTGGGTTCAGACTGTACTACAATAAATACTCAACATAAATTAAAATATTAATTAGGGCAGGGGACTGAACCCATATCTCCACACAATGAATAATGGTTTAAACCACTGACTTTAGAGTTGCTATTCTCCCCCTGACACATTCTCTATACCGCCTTCACTTCCAGATCAATAGATGTATAAAATATATATGTAAAATACCTTCAACAGGAGGGACTGAGATAACCTCTTATTCCAGAATATCTAATTGCCTGGAGATCAACAAACCGTTCTATTAGAAAAAATATTTTAAAGTCCTTTAGTGAACCCTTAAGCACCTGACAAGGGGGTATGGAATCCCCTAGGCAAAATGCCTAGAAGTTAGATGCTGCATTGCATCTTTTTGTAGATCTAGTCCTATGTTCTACAGCTGCAGTGAAGTATGCAACCTCTTCTTAATGCAGCCAACTAATAGTGTCCCCTTTATTTTCTCTACTGTATAACACCATGATTCTTTTATCTTGTTGTTTCAGCTACTGAGCCAATCTAATATACAGCAGTGCGATTATTCTACTGCACTGAAACAGTGTAACAGAGAAAAGAACAGAACTTCTTCAGTTATTCCTGGTAGGCTTATTTGAATTGATTTCTTTTGATGACAATGGTTTTAAATGGATTAAATGTCAAATGACATCTTTCCTTAGCAAAATCTGCAGATAACTGCAGTGGAGTGGGGCAGAGGGTGCATCAATTCTGTAATATGTTTTTAGTGAAGAAATGTAAGTTGCTACACTGAGGAAAACAGCAGATTCAGTTCTGTGACATTTAATCTTGATTCTCAGATCATTATTTTATTAGCATTGCTACAATAAATGAGCCATATAGACTTGTTCACAACTTTCTTTTACAGTGGAACGATCTAGAGTTGGTATCTCTTCATTGTCCGGTGAAGGTACAGATTACATCAA
Source organism: Crocodylus siamensis (assembly GCF_052110815.1). NCBI lineage: Eukaryota > Metazoa > Chordata > Crocodylia > Crocodylidae > Crocodylus > Crocodylus siamensis. Next base: position 43,565,696 of record NC_143398.1, on the reverse strand, counting down.
TGCTTCATATATTATGGTGAGTCAAATCATGGTACTGCTGAAAACTTACCTTATTTTTGGAGTTCACAGGTATTTACATTAGTGGCAGTGTCCTAATTTTATATCTGTAGCTGTGTGTGTGTCTGTATCACTAATAATAATAAAATAATGCAACATCAGTGAACAAAAATTACGGGGGAGTTCCTAAAACTACTTAAAGCTAACAGGTTTTTAAGGGTAGAGTATATCAGGGCCTTGTTACACGTTGCACTTTGAACTGCTCAAAGGTTGATCTGTGTTAGGGCCAGCTCAAGTTTGGAGCAGTCACACCTTAAGGCTAAAAACTAGAGGTGCACCAATACCTCAGTCTGATACTGGATAGGTACCGATATAAAGAAAATTTGCTGTATCAGATATCAGCCCACTGGGGGCCAATAATTTGGCCAATAAATGCCCATGTTGTGTGCAGTTGCAGCGCAGCAAGGAGCAGAACTGGAAGTGTGAAGAGCTGCCTCCAGGTGGTAAATCAGAAGGGGAGAGGGAGGGAAGGGGCATGGGGGTGGCTCCATGTCCTGCCTCCATCCACGTGCTGGGAACAGCCAAGACTGCGCTGGGCAGCTGGTGGCAGCAGTGGTGCTAGGAGCAGAGCTCTGGTGAAATTTGAAGTGGCTGCAGCCCCCTCCTAGTACCCGTTCCAAGCCCAGCCCCTCCAGAACAGCCTTGGAGCAGACGCCGACAGACTGCCCCCTTCCTGCCCCCCCCCTCCCCCCCCGGTTGCAAGCAGCAGCGGGAGCTGCCCCCCGTCCCCATGAGCTGTGCCTCCATCCTGTGCTCCCATCTACCTGGGCAGCACCTGCCCCTGCCCCCTCCCTCACCATAGGGGGCATTGATCTGCCACCCCACGCCCCTTCCCTCCCCCTTCCCCTTCCACCACAACGGACTTACCAGTTGGAGGCAGCTGTATCGGATATCAGATCAGTATCAGCCGATATGCCTCCTTAAATATCAGCTATCCGTATCAGCCCCCAAAATCTCTATCGGTGCATCCCTACTAAAAATTGTCTCTGACTGTCCCCCACCTGCACAGCTGTGACTCGCCACTAGAAGGCTGGCGAGCAGGGGCCTGACTAGGACCTATAGCTGTGAGTTGCCACCATGGGGCTGGTGAGCCAGGACAGGCTTCTGTCACTGCTGTAGGTGTGGGGGTACGAGATATGGATTGAGGAGAGTGGGGCATGAAACTGGGAGGCAGAGAGTTAATGGGGTAGGGTGGGTAATGAAATGGGAGGTGGAAAGGAAATGGGGGTAGGGAAGGGGTTGTGAAATGATGGAAGTCAGCCAGTGAAGGATAAAATAAAAAGAATTTAAAAAAAAAAGAATTAAATAAAGTCTCATGTTTTAATAAATTGGGATTGGGGTGTGGGGATGCTGTTCATGCTTTTGGGGTGACTGGGATATGGGAGCAGTGAAGGAAGGCACTTTTGGGGAGCAACTGCCCTTGCCCCATGAAGGAAGCCCCAGCTGTTGGGAACTTGATTTAGCTTCCTACCTTGTTGCTCCCACCACCCACTCTGGACCCCACTCCTGGACCTGTCTGTACTCTGTGACATGGGTAGCTGACATGTGTTCTGCATGCCTAGGGTTGCATCCCCAGACGTGAGAGGAGGAGTTGGCTTTGTGCCAGAACCACCCCCTGAGCCGTAGAGTTCACGGAGTATAAAATTTGTCTGCACAGAGCAGGCAGGTGGGAGAGGGGACACTGCATCCTGGGATGCTGGAGGACTGCAACTTGGGCAACTCATCTCTGGGGAGTGGGTATGCATTAATGGAACATGAGCTGGGTAACACAGATCAGAGATAAACCTGCCTTGGAGAGGTGTACTTAAAACTAGTTTCAGGTGTTAATGTATAGACAATCTGGAAGTTAATAGTGCTGGGAGCCACCTAAAATTATTGTGTAATAAAGCCCTAATTATAACACAGATGAGGTATGTGTGTTAGTGGAGGGGGTCATAGCTCTTCTCACGCTCTCTGAGTGATACACAGGGCATGCAGTGTGCCATCTCCCTCTTCCTGTTTCTCCTGTTCTGTCGTGTTGTTTCTCTTTGTAGTCCCTCTGTTCTTGGGCACTACTCTGGCACTGAGGATAGTGAATGGGGAGCAAGAAGAAGAGAAAGCCTTAGTTGTAATGCAAGAAGCTAGGTTTGTTTGGTAATACCTATTATTGAACCAACTGTATATTTGGGAGAGAGAACAGATTAGGGTTTCGGGCACAAATGCCCTTCCTCAAGTTTACAAAAAAAGTAGGTACAGCCTAAGCCAAGTGTCAGGAAGAATAATTATTTTTGTTGCCCAGGCTCATCACAAAACATGTCATACCTAATCCAATACAAGAAATGTCCTGTGTTTCACCATGTGGGTGAAACTGTACACCTACAATGCTCCAGAATGAACTCTCACAGAAAAATGATAACACGACAAACACTCACTCACCAGGGTGAGAACACTTCACTGAAGAGCCACTCCATCTCTGACCTCAAAGTCCGTGTACTCAAGGGAAACCACACAATGACTTTAGAATATGGGCTTGCAACAAAAATTACAACTTTATTGGACAACAAACATCATGAATTTAACACACAGAATGGTTTTATGGCTGGTTACAACCTACCTTCTCCCTTTTCTAATTTCACTGTTCTCTATAGGTGATAACGGTCGTCTTCTCTTTGAAGTGGTCTTATCACAGAGCAATAAACTCGGGCACATATCACGTGGCAGTTTATTCCTCTGGGATGCTGCATTCGCACATGCACCCAAGACTGCAGCATGTTAAGCCAGATCAGAGCAGCCCTGGCTAGCAGGGAGCTCCAGGGGGTCAGCCTGCCAGCCCGGGGCTACTCTGACCTGGCTTAACAAGCTGTAGAGGGGTTGGCTTGGGAACAAGGGTGCTCCAGTACAGAGCTAGCCAGCAGTCAGTCCTGCACTGAAGCACCCTCGTGCCCCAGCCAGTCCCATCAGCATCTGCATGTGGGTTGCTGCTCACTAAAGAATGCAGCCTCAGGATAGAATACAAGTACTAACCTGCAGCAGAGTTAATTATTTCCTTGTGGCCTAATAGGGCTACACATGCAGATGTTGAGACTTTACTGCAGAGCTAATTAGGTGGCTCTGCAGTAAACATCTCATGTAGATGCATCCACTGGCACTTAGCTTAGGCTGTTGCAGCTTCTGTCCCAGACTAAAGAGGAGGGCATTTGGTGCCTGAAAGCCTGTCTAACATCTCTCCCAACCATGAAATTACTCCATTAGAAAATATTACCAAATGAATTATGCTTTTCTCATATTTTTTGGACCATCATGGCTACAATATTGCAGTATTGGCTGCGTATAAATAATTTACAGGAGCAGTGTCTTTTTAGCTGGGAGGAGTCAATCCTTGAAGGAGAAATACTGTTCAGAGCCTGCAGTTCTGTTTCTGTATGACATTTCTCCAGGCATGTGAGAGAGAGACAGAAGGATCTGCCACTCTCAATAACTGGGACTCGCAGAGGTGTCTGGGATGCCTTTCATAAATTAGGGAAGTGTCAGAGAACTTCATGGAGCTGCCAGGAACTCTTTTTTCCTGCATGGCACCAACACTTTTAGGAGCCTGCACAGTGAAGAGCAATCTGCACATGACTGAGCTATATGCATTTTCATTTAGAGGTGGCAGTTCCCTTTAATTCCCCATTGCTTACAATTGTTGGTTTTTTTCCTTTTTGGAAGCTTGAATTCTTTTTTTTCTATATGTGCTTTTCTCCATTTCCATTTAACATAGATTGACTTCTCTGACTAACATCCACATGAAGGAAAAGCCAAAATGACTCCTATTTGATTTAAACATCAGTCTTTGTATGAAAAAAGTTTCCTCTGCATATAGTATTGGATATCATTTCTGAATCTGATTTTTGTCTGTCTTCTTTTGTTTTGTTTTGCAGGGTTATTATCAAAGTAATGAATTCATTATCACCCAGCATCCCTTGTTACATACCATCAAGGATTTCTGGAGAATGATATGGGACCATAACGCCCAGCTAATAGTCATGCTTCCTGATAGTCAGAACATGGTAAGATGTACGACTGATTGCTGTTGTTTGATCCATCCTGTTCATAGTACTATTCTCATGGGAAACATGGCTATAAAGACTATTTTAAAAGGATGCTAAAAACATTAATTAAAAATACAAGAAATCAAATGCTATAATTAATTGTGGGTCAAATCCTGAGGTCCTTATTCAAGGAGACTTGGTGGAGCTGTGTAATCTGATCCATGGGTTACTGGACCAACACCACATGCTAACCCCAGCCCCTCACGCTGCGTATGGTTCATGGCCTGGACTCAGTACCACTGTATGCTAATTATCTAACTTTGTGGCTGTTTTTTTAGGCTGAAGATGAATTTGTTTACTGGCCAAACAAAGATGAACCTATAAACTGTGAGAGCTTTAAAGTGACTATGATTGCTGAAGAACACAAGTGTCTGTCTAATGAGGAAAAACTCATAATCCAAGATTTTATTTTAGAAGCTACACAGGTAATATAATTAAAGTTGTACGCTTAGAGAGTTTGATTTGTTAAACTTAGTTTATGTTAAGCATTAAAGGTTTTAGTATTTAAAAAGAATATGCTAGGGGTAAGAGAGTACATTATGGTTAGCAAGTGCTGATTCTAAGGAGTGTTAGTCCATGTTAAGGTTAACTAGTACTAGTGATCAATCACACTTTCAGGGTTAATATCCTTTCCAATATACACCACACAAAATGCTGACAGAGGACTGAAGAACCTGGGTGTGCCTAGGAGGTGCAGGTGTGCTCTATGCCTGCTCTGTTTGCTGGCTTTCTAGCCACAGTATGGGGCAGAGGGAGAAAGCCCCCTCATGCTGCTTGGATCATGCCCTCCACCCACCCCCTGCAATCAGCCCCTTCATCCCTGGATTGCAGGCCCACTCCAGATCACTGCCCTGCCTCCCCCAGTCAGCCCATGAGTAGTGTTGGCAGCTGCAGGGAGAGGTCCCCCCCTCCTTGCCTGCTTCCTGCAGCCCATGCCATCCCTGTACCTGGATCCAGTCCCAATGGGCCCTGCAGCTGCCTGGCAGCTCCCTGCGACCCGTGCCCCTCCTCCTGCTTCCCTTTCAGTTTCAGGACCTGGCAAGGGCTGGACCTGGGTGCACTGGGGCAGTGCAGTGTGCAGGGACCTCTGCTTATGGGCGGGTTTCCCCTCCCTGCCTCCTCCTGGGGTCCCTACACCCCACACTTTCAGTCTGGTTGGGGGAGGCAGGTTAGTGATCTTGGATGGAGGGGCAATGGGGGCTATGGAGAAGTTTGGGTGTCAGGGAAGTGTTTGGGGGTAGAAAAAACAGTTTGGGGGGTAGAATTGGGAGGCAGCAGCCTGGCGGTTCCCACATACCCACTGCATCTTCCCCCTACTCCTCCTCTTCCATACCCCATTTCACCCCTTTTCCTTTTCTCCCCACTCACCCCATATCCATCTCTAGCCTGGCTGTTCCCAGTTGGATGAGAGCTAGTCTACCTGAGAGCAGTGTCCCCTGGGATACTGGAGAACTGCAAACTGATGCAGTGAACTGATGCAGCCCTTAGGCTATAATGTAGGAATCAATATACAACACTTGAAAGACAAATAATCTTTTTGCTGTCTTATTTTGAAGCGTCTACTAGCTCACAGAAAGAAACAGGTCCTTGTTAATTTAAAGAAAAGAAAAATTTGAAAGATGAGGGTTTTTTGTGAAATTGATTATAGGCAATGTACACTGTTCTCCCAAGACACTAGTATAAAGACAGTCTATTCTTTGAAGTTCTTGATGCATTCCAATTTTTATTTTCAGGATGACTATGTTCTTGAAGTGAGGCATTTTCAGTGTCCCAGATGGCCTAATCCAGACAGTCCAATTAGCAAAACATTTGAACTTATAAGTATCATCAAAGAAGAAACTTCTAACAGAGATGGGCCCATGATTGTGCATGACGAGTAAGATTTATAACTTTCAATTTTCTTTGGATACTGAATATGTTGGCATTCTCCCTTCACATCCATGTTTGCCTTTCATGAGTCTGAGGCATTGAAACCAAACCCAGAGCCTCTACATGAAATAGATAACACAAGCAGCAGAACTGTTGTGTAGGTTTTTGTTTCACCTGAGTTGCATCAGCAAGACAAACACTGAACTAGATATCAAGCATAGCCTTTTTTGATTCTTAGTTTTTCATAACCTCATGCAGTCAAGCTTAAATGATTTTATTTCATTTTTTAATTATAGATAGAAATAAATATGCTATTTAGATATGACTTCTCACCTGCTCTGTCTCCTTAACTATGGAGAAAAGTGGTAGCAGTGTCAGGAGGACCTAAAGAACCTTGTTCCAACTGTGAAATGGTTCCCTCTCTTCAGGCATTGTGGAAAACAGCCATCAGGCTTTCAGAGGAGCCAGCAGGGCTCTTTAAGTTATGGTGGGAGCAATGGAGCATTAGAAGGGTACAAAGCTAATTTAAAGACATCATAGTCACTACCTCCTTCTGTGCTGCACTTCTGAGGCCTGCTTTACACATTACAGGTATTGTACAATTAAAAATACAAGAAATCAATTAACTAGTTAACTGGAGACCAGCTACACATGCAGAATAGCTATAACACAATAAAAAGCTCCAACCAGTTATAAAGTAGACCTTGAAAATGTGTACTAACTTTATAGCTAGTTGCTATTGAGCTTTAATTTGCATGGGTAACAAGGTTTCCCCTGCAGCTGGGAGCAGCATCAGATGTCAGGGCTCCCAGCTGCAGGTTTGCACCATGCCCAGCTTAAAACCCCCAGGCCCTAAGAATTATGGCAGCTGTGATCCCCAGGGCCCAGGGGGTTCCTGCTTGCCTGAGCCCTAGGGATCACTCTCTGATACCCCCCCTAGGGCTCACTCTCTGATACCAGTACACACACACACACACACACACACAAATTCTCTGATTAAAACCTCCAAAATCTGCAATTAAAATGAAAAGCTACTGAGATATATACACACACACACATAGGTATCAGTTGAACAAAATGCTTTATTGATATATTTACAATATATGTACCTACCAGGACCCTGCTGCGATCCTCCAGTCCTGTGCATTTCCTTGCCCCACCGGTTTCCCTTGGAGCAGGGAGGTCACTGCACTGACAGCCCTCCAGCCTCAAGGGCCGTGGGTGGGAGCCCCTCAGCTGGGGTGTATAGGCTCCAATTGCAGGAACCTGCCAGTGCAGGAGGAGCCTGGGATTGGGTTCCCTCTGCACCAGCAATAAGGCACAGTGGGCTCTTATGCATAATCTTACAAGTGTGCCTTCTGCCTTGCAGGTGTGGCATGGCAGGAAGTGCAATTTTGTGAATTGAAAATTAGATTCCATTGCTCCCTTATCTTCTTGTGTAGAGGGGGCCTGAGGCACAGCACAGAAAGACACTGTAGAGATTCAGGGGGCTTCTGCATATTCCTGTGACAAGCTACCCCAGTTCACCCAAATATTTTTTTTAATTTTTTACTTTCCAAAGGCACGGAGGGGTGACAGCAGGGACCTTCTGTGCACTAACAACGCTTATGCATCAACTGGAAAATGAAAGCTCTGTGGATGTCTATCAGGTAGCGAAGATGATTAATTTGATGAGGCCTGGAGTTTTCACAGATATTGTAAGTAAATGAGCAAAATCTCTGCATATTTTTATCTCTGTATGTGGTAACTTTAGCATAGTTTGATGTTGGGACAATACAAGTGCAGCTTTAGTGTGTTAACTCTTTCCTGGCTCCAGGTCTGGCAGCAGCAGAAACATGCAGTGGAGCCGTTACGGGAGGGGAGGAGAAGATATTACCCCCCTTTTTGCCACTGATGTATATATCAAGCTGCCAAAAAAACACTGGCTTTTGGTGGCAATAAAGAGAGGGGCATCTTCCATCACCCCCAGCAGAAAACCTCCAGCCACTCTTCCACCAAGTCCTCCTGCTGCTTCTCTGTCCTTGCAGATGCCAGAGCAGAGAAGGTGCAGGGTAGCAGAGGGATACAGGGTAGGGGGGTGAAGTGTCATCCCCCTTGCCCCACTCCCTTCTAGTGCCCCATCTTCTTAACACCTGGGCCTTGTGCCCCATTGACCTCATCCATTGTTACGCTACTGACTTTACTCCAGAGTTGGTGGTGTGACAAAGAGAACACTTGTTATCAAAGTGAACTTTTGGCACAATTTAATTGGAAACGTTGTCATTAGTTACATGGAGGCTAGGATTTCACCCCATACGTTAAAAAAACAAATGTACAGGGATTTTTTTTCTCACTTGAAGCACATGCACAGCATCCATTGATAATGAGGTCTACACTAGGCAGGTGGGGCTATTTGTCACAAAATTAATACATCAGCCAATGAGTGACTTTGTAAACTGCAGGGACACATATACCATAGCAGTTGATATGTCACTTCAAATTAATTTGGTGTAACAGTATTGCAAGATGATCTAGCATTATTATTTAGAACAATACATTGAACATACCCTCTTTTTTCTGTAGGAGCAGTACCAGTTTCTGTATAAAGCTATCCTCAGTCTTGTTAGCACAAGGCAAGAAGAAAATCCTTCTGCTTCTATGGACAGTAATGGCACAGCTTTACCTGATGGAAATGCAGCTGAAAGCTTAGAATCTTTGGTTTAACTAACTCAAAACACACACATGCATGCACATACATTCATATGTATACACGCACATGCACACACCACCGTTGTTGTTTTCTTTTTTATATTACACGGGGGAGGAGGGAGCTGCCCAATTATTATATAATCTGTTCATTTCCCTTGTTCAAGCAACCTTTATTTCTGTTGCATATGACTTTACTGCCGAACTTACACCATTAACAATGTGTGCCTTTTTTGGGAAGATTTCTTGTTACGTCCAGACTAACTTGATTGAATTTTACAGTGTTTCTAAGAACTGACTTGTGGTATGTTTTTTCAGTATTAGTTTCCAATTTGTCTGGCTTTACTTTTAACTTAAAAATTATCATATTTATAGATGTTAGAGAGTTCTCAATGACAAATAAAGGTCATGTTTTTAGTATCTGATTTACTTGCTGTATTTATAGCAATCCTTGCATTTGCTAGAAATATAACTTTTAATATAGTAGAATGTAAATAAAATTATGTTCTCTATAATATTCAGCATTTTAAGACTTCAGTAAACACTTAGACTAGTAAACTGATACTTACTGTAAATACTTCTATAGTGATTCCATGGACCAAATTTATATTTATAATTGTAGATTTTTATATTTTACTACTGAGTCAGTTTTCTAGTTCTGTGTAATTGCATTGTTATAATGATGTAGTTCAATATATGTTTTTATTTTAACAAAAGTCTTCTGATATATAATTGTGCATCTTAAGTGATTAATCTTCATATATCTGCATGTAATTTTAACTTTTTGTGGGGAATAGAAAAACATTTGTTTTGAAATGAGACTTTTTATGAGAATAACATCTGTACTTGGCATTGTTTTTACCTACGGCATTGCAAAAATAAATATAAATATTCCAATCTGTACTTAGAACGCTGCAACATACAGTAAACACTGCATTGTTAATACCCAAGATTTTATAAATTCTGCCACTTGCTCTCTTCTCTACTCTTCCACTTTTATAGCAGATCAGCTTCCTGTTTTACTAATTTACTCTCAGCTGATGGCTTCTCCCGTGGTTATGAATCATAGAATCATAGAAGTAGGGTCGGAAGGGACCTTGTAGATCTTCAAGTCCGACCCCCACACCTGGGTGGGAGAAAAACTGGGCTCAAATGATCCCAGCCAGGTAGGCATCAAGCCTCTTCTTAAAGATCCCCAGGGTAGGAGCCAGCACCACTTCCCTTGGAAGTTGGTTCCAGCTCCTAGCCACCCTAACTGTGAAGTAGTTCTTGCGGATGTCTAATCTAAACCTACTCTCCAATAATTTCTGTCCATTATTCCTTGTCATGCCAGGGGGCGCTAGGGGAAACAAGGTCTCTCCCAAACCCTGCTGGTCCCCCCTAGTGAGTTTATAGATAGTCACCAGGTCCCCCCTCAGCTTTCTCTTGTGAAGGCTGAACAGGTTTAGGTCCCGCAGTCTTGAATAGTTGAAAGATTCAAGGTCCCTAGTTACTTGCCCTTATCCATGATGGGTTTTGTACCATCTGCTTGTGCCTTTGCTCTCAGCTGCTCAATTCTTTGCTGTCTCTTAGGATCTAGAACCAGTAAGCATTAGCTAAGCTGGAAGTAATGTCAGTGTGGCCCTTTAACTATCTTTAAGCGTCTAGGAGCCTTTTAATTTGTACTGTAAGTCTAGATTGAAATTAGTCCCACAGTGTCCAGTAAAAATGAAAGATGCTGAAGTAGATCTAGTTTTAGTGAGGAACTTCTCAAGTAATGATAAACTTCTCACTTTGGTACAGTTGGTTTTAAATTTTAGGAAAAAACACAGTTTAATCCATGCCATGGCATCTACAGGGGAAAGGATTTAATTCCAGTAGAAAACTAAAGACAAGTGAAGAAAAATCTGCTTGGGCTTAGAGCTATTTGAATCATTGGAAGAGGCTTTTCTATACCTTATGTGAAGAGTGCCTGGCAACAAATAGGTAATAAAGAAAATTTCTAAGGTCACAGCAAACTCAGCATTCAGACCCCAGAGAAATAAAGGTACTAACACATTGACAGGCTGTATAACTTCAGAAGAAAATGATTTACTGGACTTTGTCTCCATCTTCCAGATTTATTGGCCAATCTTGGATCTAAACATTACCTCTTTCCTGCAACAAAAGGAAGTGTTTCCTTTTAGAAGTCACTAGGCATGTCTTCACGTGAAATTAATGCAACACAATAAACTCCGGCGCAATATGAGCCAGAGTTCATTGCTCCTGGGTACCACATTTACCCCTGGGACTGCAGCATATTGATCCAAGTCAGAGCAGTCCTGACTGGCAGGGGGTCCAGAGGGTCAGCCTGCAAGTCTGGGGCCACTCCAGCTCTGCTCAACTTACTGCAGAGGGGCTGGCTGAGGAACAAGGGTGCTCCAGAGTAGGGCTAGCCTTCGGGCAACCTCTGCACTGAAGCACCTTCATGCCCCAGCCAGCCCTGTCAGCATCAGCATGTGTGTTGCTGAACGCTAAAGAACACTGCCATACATAGTACTTGTGTTTACAAGTACTAACCTGCAGTGGAGTTAGTTTCCTGCAGCCTAATAGGGCCACGTGTGTAGATGCTGAGACTTTACTGCAGACCTAATTAGGCAGCTGCACAGTAAACAACTCATGTAGATGCACCCACTGTTATTCAGTCAGCTCCACCCAGCAGTGCAGGATTTCTCTAGGAGGAGAGGCAGAATGTTAAGTAGTGTATAAAAAGGTAGTATATAAAAAGATAAAGCCAACCTAATCTAGATTTAGGAAGATCTAAAATGTAAAGGAATGAAGCACCTACCATTCATGCTGAGCTAAGGCACAGTGAAACTGATGGCCTTTCTCGAGAGACAGACTAGCGCGTGGATTGCTAAAAGTGTGGCAGATTTATTCATGTTTCTATTTTTGTCCCCTACAAATGAAATTTCAAGTATGGGTGAACTAACGGGAATCAGTCAAACTAAGCCAATGCACAATTTGTCTTCTAAAATTGTGCCAATGTGTTCATTCAGTTAAATCCCCTTTTCCACTTGACCTCTTCTCCTTCTAGAGCTATGCAGACTGTGCCTCCTTAATTCAAAGGGTCAGCCATTGCATGAATAATTCATAAGGCAACAGCAGAGCTTGTTTTGTGAATCAAATTTATTCCCCACTAAGCTTACACAGTTCTCTTTCTCTCTTACTTGTCATATTTGTATGTTTGCTATTTCTAGGTAGGAAGCATAGCACTGTGAGATTCATTACATGTGAGTATGCAATGAAAATTACCTATGTGTAGTTTTAATCACCTGAATTACTGTGAGAGTTTCAATTTTGTTTCAAATCCTGTATTTGTACAAGTACTCATGGTTTAAATGGTATATTTTGTAATTAGACTATAAGAAAAAGTTACATATGTGCAGTACCTGCTGATTTCTACCAAATATATTTTTATTTATGATAGCAAACCTACATACATTGGATCTCTGAAACCTTTAGGTATTGAGTTGCAATTGAAAAAACAGTACTAAGTTCATTCTTAAATAGAAGACATAATCGTCCAAGGGGTGTGGGCATCTGCTTACTTACTATGTCTTGCCAAGGCACTGTCTTCCAGTGACATAAACTTCCAACTTTGCCCAACTGGTTCAACAGCACAGATATGGACTGCATGTTGGATAATTCCCCCATCTTCTGTTCCAGAAACATGGAATATACACAGACAAAATAATTTTTCTTTTCTTAATCCCTTGGGGTGCAAGTGCCAGGGAGGTTAATTTTGATCTTATGGCTGCTTCCTAACCCCATTTCCTAATCCTCTTACTTTATATTCCCTCTCTTCACTATAATATTGGCACACAGCAAGGGTATAAGTAATCTCAATGCTTTTGTCTGCTACTTCTCCAGCTTCTGCTCTAGAAAAATGCCTCATAGCCTTACACAAGTTCATGTTGTTGATTTTTTTTTCCTGTGACATGTATAAGTACTGATCTCACTTTTAAAATACCTCCATACAAACCCAACATTTTTTACAGCCCAATATGTTCTACTATATTGCTTATGTAAAAGCAGAAAGAAATGTTCCTTTGCCACCCCAACCCCTTGAACTAACTGTTCCTTTTAAAGTAAACTGATTGACAGACATTTTAAAATATAATCCAAGGAATCAAGTGTTGTGCCAAGATTTCTTCTATCGATTTTTTTGTAATCACATTCATCATCTTAGCATGCTGACAAGTTATTTCAAACATAAGTCCTTAGAATAATCTCTTTACTGACACATATTGGATCTAGAAAAAAATTAAGAATCATAAGAAATCTTCTATAAGCTTCAACTTGTGATGGATTACTGATTTTAATAAATGTGTTTCAGTTCCTAAATAGAGCTGGCAAGTAATTCTCAGACAAATGCCATATTCTAATTATTTTTTTTCTTGTAATCCAAGCTACAGACTCAAAAGACATATATAGTCGTCTTTGCAAACTGGGTCAAGTGTGGAAAATATGTTAATATACTGCAAATCTCCAAATAAGTCATAACAAACAATGTCAATTTAAGGCTTTTTAAAAAGTTATAACAAAGCTATGTATGTCAAGAAGTGATTAATGTCCCCTCTGCTAAGAGACAATTAAAAAGCAAACACTCTCTACCCCATACCCCTCCCAGTACTGTTCATCATCCACCAGCACCCAGTCCTTGAAAATAAAGCATCTGTTGTTGTGTTTTAACATCTGAGTAAAAGCTTTACATAAGTAGTTTGTGCATCACTTGCAACTGCTTTAAAGGTACAATAACCTATGATTTGCTCATCTGCCTCCTAGAACAGTGGTCTCCAAACTTTTTTGATTGCACACTCCTATCAGTAAAAAATTTTTGAGCACGCACCCCCAATATATGTATATTTACATAAATATAAATAGAAGTTCTAATATTTTCTTCCCGCACCCCAATGGATCATCATGTGCACCCCACTTTGGAGACCACTGCCCTAGAATACAAGTGGTGGTTTTAGCAATTAAACAATTACTTCAGTTATAGGAGGAAAAGGAAAGGTAGTGATGCCTGACACATGCTATTATTTACTCATGATTTTGCCAAACTTTAATCATTTGGGCTGAAACTTTCCATTCCAGGTGGGAATGTCATAACACTTTTATGAAGTCCTGTGTCCCCAGGCTTTAGAGCTACAGCTTGATTTTGGTGAGGAGAATGAAGCAGGGTTTGCTGTAATGTCAGGGATGTGCTTTATACCATCCCTATATGAAGTCCCCCAAATTTGTCATGGCATATGGCAGTAGAGATGTATTAGCATAGGACAGCATAAGTGCCTGACAGTTCTATCTGTATCACATGCAGTCTATCCTGAAGCATCCCAGACTGAAATGGACTTTCCTACCGTTTCTCACTCAGAAGTCAGAGGAGCTGCAATGGTACTGAGTGTAGGAACTGAGAGCAGGGAGACGGAGGAGGAGGAAGGCAGCTTAGAAGCATCAAGAATTGGGAGAGAAGGAAAGGAGCCAGAGGTAGAGAGGGGAATCAGAATGGGAGGTTGGCGTGATAGGTGGGTGGAGAGCCTAACATCCGGGATTTTGTCCCTAATGCTGGGCTCCCCACTTGCCAGATGTTCCAAGGTTGCCCCAGGCAGTTGCAGTCTGTGATGCTGTGCTTCATGTGGTATCCTTTCAACTTGCCAACATGTGAAGAGCCCATCAGTGGTCCAGCCCTGTCTGACACTGAAAACCATGTGGTTCATCTCCATGCAGAGATGAACCATGCAGCTGTCAGGAAGGTCTCCCTTCACTCTGGTACCTAAGGCACCACAGCAACTAAAACTCCCTTGTCTCTTGTCTCCAGCTACCTAGAGCATGTGCACCTTGGGGCCAGGACTGTCCCCACACCACCCCAAAGTAACTGGTGAACTTAAAGACCCATGATGCAGCCTGCATTGAGATTCATGGTAAGGCTTTTCCTTGATACATACTCAATTTAAAGTGAGATGGAAACCAGTCACAAAAAAGTTCCACAGATTGTTTTGTTGTGCCACTAATTGCCTGAACACATGGCAGTTTTATTCTTCATGGCATAATCAACATACATCGTAAGTGTAAAATCTTCCAGGGGCCATAGACTTAGAATACCAAATGGATGCATCTAGAGCACTACTTTGCAGTCCAAAATGGAGAAGCCAGATGAACTATTGAATTGGCTACAGCAGAGCCAATCTGGGCCACTGTTTGAAACTTGGACACATTGGATATTTAGGTACCAGAATAATCAGTCTGGCCTGCACCCTTAATCGGCACCAAGTTACTGGAACTGGGACAGTCCTGGACATTCCTAGAAGCAGCACTCCACCCACCTGGAAAACTTTAAAGTCAAACAGGGCAGGACCACGGCAGTTTAGGCAGCAGCTGAACGGAAGTTCTTGCTGCCTTGCCATCTAAATTCTGCTTTAGGCATCTACAAGTCCTTTATTAGATCTAGCTCTAGCTGCCCAGCTCCAGGAGAAGGTTTAGGGTTCTGCACACCCCTAATGGAGGGAGGCATTTCTCTGTAACCCAAAGGAAGGCAACTAAGTCTACTAATCCCTCTTCTTAGCTTTTCCTAACAGCTAGGTTAGCTGACTTCCTGATCAGTCAGAAGGAAGGTAGAGATGTACCTTGTATAAACTAGAGATTAACCAAGGCAGAGATGCATAAGCTTTCATGAGCAAGAACTCACTTCATCAGATGCTATGAAAAGTTATGTAGAGGGCAGACTATCAAATAGAGTCATTTGAACAGAAAAGGTGGAAGGGGTGGCAATGCTGAGAGAAGCACAGGGATCAAAACAACTAACCCAGGTAACGGGCCAATAATCCATAGCCCCTGTTTAGACCATACTTAATACAATCCAGTCTAAGGATGGTTTCTTATTCCTCAGTTTCACATGCAAGTTGACTCTCACTGTATAAGAACAGGTCCTGTGGAGCTAGAAAGGTTAGTGTTCTGGCACAGGTTTGTGCGCATTTTGGACTTGATGTCAGATTGCTTTCCTCTCATCAGTGTCCTGCTCACATAGGGATTGCCCAGTCTGTCCAAAGGAGGCAGCAGAGGGACACTGCAGGTGATGGTGAAGAAGATAGTAGAGGAGCCAGTGAATGAACCTGAGCTGTTATAGTCTATGTTATTTGAACCAGTGATGATGTGGTCTGTGAGGTATTGCTGAGGGGGCACAGCTTTGGGTCTATTGCAAGTCTTGATGCTTCGATGAGAATAAGAGTTAGGTAGCCTGCTGCTTGAGAGATACCGTTTGAGGTTGTGGGAGCTGACTACAAGCCAGGACAAGTTTGTCCCCCCATGGCCACCTTGAGATGGTCGTCATTTTCCAGGACGGGATTGGAGGTAGTGCTGTGTCAAGCTGGGGGCTAAGTGACAACCAGAAGCAGTCTGTTGGTCTTATCTTGGGGTTGGTATTGGAGCGGGGTCTGTGACTGTTTCTTTTGGAGACAGGTGGCTACAGGTTTGGGCTTGTATTGTATGCATAGGAATCCCTGCTCCAGATCTTGCATCCCAGTCAGTGGGACCACCTGTTTATTGTGCTAGCTTGTAGCTTCTGTGTCTAACTGGTCCCATGTGATAAATAGGGAGCCCTGAGGCCTGCCCTGAATGTTTGTTAGGATTTCTATTATAGAGCTAGAGGCCCCCAAAAAGTGGTGAGATGTCCAAATCCTTTTCTGGAATAGCACATGTATTCCACACCTTGGTCGCTCCATATCCATGACTGCCCCTATGACACCAGGGGTAGGTAGGGGGTGTTCCTGAATTGATCACAGTATCATATCCATGCCTAAGATCACTGGAGCAGAAAAAGGAGGCATAGCAGGGAAATTAATTAAGTTTTTAAGAAAGAAAAAACAAAACCGCTGAGCCTCCACACTAAGACAGAGTGCATTACTCTGCTCTCCCTGAACCCTGCTCTCCACAGAGGGGGGGTTTTTTGTACTAGTAGGATGATTTCAATTAAGTGGATGGCATTTTTCATACTAAAATCATGGGACTGGTGCAAGCTCTAGTGTGGTCACAGTTGTAACAACATAGCTTGTCCTCCTCTTATGGAAATCTGTTACCTTGCCTCGCAGCTCGAGGTAGGGAGGGAGGTAGCAGTGAGGAATATACTGCTGTATCTGTACGAGTTTAGTTAACCCACTGTCATTACTGTGTGTGGCCCAGGCAACTGCAACAGAGCAGAACGAGCCCCAAGTAAGTACAGCGAGGAGTGTAAAGTGGGTGTTGATGATAGTTGTTGTAACAGAGATGTGAAAAAAAATTATCAGGAGGCCTGAAAAAGGAGTGTATCCTCAACATTGCCTGCCAGCTCCAGAGAGGCAGAGCTAAGACTGTGTAGTGATATGGAGGAGACTTTACCCCATAATGGCATACTTGTATTACACTCAGTAGCTGGTCAATGTATAGATGCTAGCAAAGCCCTGACACGACCAGGATCAGAGTGTCATGCCCCTTACCTGTATGTATGTACAGTTCCATTGTACTTTCATTGGAGAGCCAGTCGACCACCCCGTAACTGAGCCATATAACACTTCTATTCATTTCAGTGTGTTGCACTCTGGATCCTGGACTAGAGAAGAAGCATTTGGCTATCCTTTTATTCCAGTGGAGATGTTTAGCATGTAGTAAGGTGCTTCCCTCTGCTTAGAATACTACTTCCCGCTGGTAGCATAATGCATGCATGACTCAGTAGGACGTCTGACCCAAGCCAATAGATAGCTATATGCATGGATGGGAGAATGAAGCAAAGCACTTGACCATGATATGGGCAACCTGAGTGCTAGGGCTTGAACTCATCTTCCTTATGTCCAGTGTCCTTAACCCCCTAAGCTAGGACTACCTTTTGTGCCCCTCTTTTTGAAGTTGGCACACTGGATAACCAAGAGGGGGAAAAAAACCATGGGGGGAGGCCACCAGGAAGAAAGGAGTCTTCATTTGTAGCTCAGGGTGACTGCTGCTGCCTTGGAAGAGAAGGGAACTTAGGTCTGCCACCCCCTCTCCCAAGGAGAGACAACCAGGGAGAACTATACTGTGGTTGCTCAGGGCTGCAGGGGGGCGGTCAGGAAGGCCAAGGCAGAGATGGAACTGGGACTAGCTACCCAGATCAAGGACAACAAGAAGTCATTTTTTAATGCATAGGGGACAAAAAGAAGGTCTGGGTAACATGGGGCCCCTGCAAGACACGCTAGGAAATTTGGTTATCACACCAGATGACAAAGCTAACCTATTTGACGACTCCTTTGCCTCCATTTTTCCTGAGCAGGGACCAGATCAGCCCCGCCATTAGGCCCCCCTCATGCCAAGAGTCAGTGAGGATCTAGTCAGGGAAGTTCTGGCAGGACTGGATGTATTTAAATCATCTGGTCCAGATGATCTCCACCCCAGGGTGCTGAGGGAATTAGCTGAGGTCATTGCAGGACCCCTGGCACAGCTTTACGAGCACTCATGATGTCCTGGTGTGGTGCCACAGGACTGGAAAAGGGTCAATGTGGTTCCCATCTTCAAAAAAGGGAGGAAGGAAGACCCAGGAAACTATAGGCCAGTTTGTCTTACCTCGATCCTGGGCAAGCTTGTTGAGAGAATTATTCTGGCACATGTCCACGAAGGGCCAGCAAGGGAAATTATGCTTAGGAGCAATCAACACGGGTTCATTAGAGGCAGGTCCTGTCAGACCAACCTGGTGGCCTTCTGTGACCAGGTCACAAAATCTTTAGCTGCAGGGGTAGCAGTGGACGTAGTCTTTCTGGACTTTCGGAAGACCTTTGACACTGTCTCTCACCCCGTTCTCATTAAAAAAACTGGGGGACTGTGGTGTTGACACCTACAAGTCAAATGGGTCGCCAACTGGCTGGAGGAGTCATTTTCGACCTGGAGGGATGTGGGCAGTGGGGTCTCCCAGGGCTCAGTCCTCAGGCCCGCACTGTTCAACATCTTCATCAGTGACTTGGACGAGGGGGTAAAAAGCACCCTGTTCAAATTTGCTGATGACACTAAGATGTGGGGGGATGTGGGCATGCTAGAAGGGAGGAATGGGATGCAATTGGACCTAGACAGGTTACAGGGGTGGGTGGACGAGAATAGGATGGGATTCAACACCGACAAGTGCAAGGTGATGCACCTGGGGAGGAAGAACCAGCACCGTACCTACAGGCTGGGGAACTCCCTTCTCATCAGTGCAGAGGCAGAAAAGGATCTTGGAGTCATCATTGATGCCAAGATGAACATGGGCCAGCAGTGTGGGGATGCAGTCAGGAAGGCCTTGTCATGCATCCACAGATGCATCTTGAGCAGGTCCAAGGAGGTGATCCTCCTCCTCTATGCAACACTGGTCAGGCCGCAATTGGAGTACTGCATCCAGTTCTGGGCGCCGCACTTCAAGGGGATGTGGACAACATGGAGAGGGTCCAGAGGAGGGCCACTCGCATGATCAGGGGGCAGCAGGGCAGGTCCTATGAGGAGAGGCTACAGGACCTGAACCTGTTCAGCCTCCACAAGAGAAGGCCTACATCAATGCAAGTGGGAGGGGACTGGCTTGCAGTGCACAGCAGGATCTGAAACCAATCCTTAGTGTTCCTATGCCACCCTGCTAGGTAGGCTGGATGTGGTGAGGTGTAATAGGGGATTTCAGGAGAGATTGGAGACTAAAAAGAATAAGTTGGTCCCCCTAAGGCAAGGTAAGCTAAAGCAGCGGAGACTGGACAGTGCTGAGAGGTGTCTGTGTGGAATTTCTTTTTCTCTAAAAGTCAAAGGTTTTTGAGGTTTGCTGCCTCAGAAGATAGCACCTCTTCCCCCGCTTCCCCCTTGGGCAGCACAGGCACACCACACTCCCTGTTAGGAAGTCTGGGTCACGTCTTTCCTGCATAAAATAGTACTGTAAGAAGGACAGTCCCTAAAGTGTTTTGGGGCAATGCCAAAAGCACTCCAACCTCAACTTGTAAGATGGTGGTGGGCCAAGGGCAGACGGTGGAAAAACTGCAAGGGGCCCATTCTTTGTTGGGTGCAGTGCAGCCCTGGCCTTTTCCCCACAACCCATGCAGGAGTGCACCTCCACCCACAGCCAGCAACAAATTGGTCTGCAGAGCCTCAGCCTTCAATGCAACTGCTTGCAGCCTCTGTGTCACCTTCTGCAAGCAGCCTGGGCTCTGTGGCTCATGGCTGGGCCAGCTGGGAGGCTGCAAGCCACCGTACTAAGGTCTGCAGAGCCCAAGCCTGGCTCATTGCTGGCAGCAGGTGCATGCATGCCTCAGGGCAGCTTGCAGGCAAGCTGCAAGATACCCGCCCCTTGCTGGGGTACAGCAACCCCAGTCCCTTCCTTGCTGTCTGCCCAACAAGTACCTGCTGCCAGCAATGAGCCAAGCATGAAGGAGAGCAGCCAAGATGGTAACTACCCCCTCTCCCCTTGGCCGCTGATTGGCCAAGATCACTGCCTTTTGTGCAGCCCTGCCCCTTGGTGAGGGGCAGAGCCACATGAAGGGCAGCCCTCTCTGCCAGTCAATGGCAAGGGGCTTACCCCTTTTCCCCCACTTGGCAAGCTGTGAGGCCAGGCTAAAACGGGGAACTAGCATTTTATTTTTAGTAAGCTTTTTTTCCAGTGGTTGCATGCGAAATCATGGGGAACACCAGTTTTCACTGTTTCCAACCTAGTCATAGGCAGTAGCCACATTCCTTTTACCCAGACTAGGCAAATCAAGTTTTTTAATCTCTTTGAACAACAGACTATTCCCCTGACCATCCTAGCAAGCCCTGTTCCAGCTTGTCTTTCTAGAACATGGATAACCAGACTCCAGAGGTCTCACCGTGCTTTATACTACGGTATCAGTACTTCTCTGTACACCTTGCTTGATGCATTCTAGGATCACGTTTGCCTTTTTCATGGCTACATCACATTCACAGGTCATAGCCAGATAGAAACAACAGAAGAGGAGAAAGTCCTAAGTGACAAGCCCCCAGGTTACAGCAAAAAAATTCTTATTAGCTCTTACATGCATGACTGCCTGTTGTACTATTTTCATCCATTTCTATTACTTCAGTCCTTGACATCATCAAATTATTCCTGTATAACAGTCCAGTCCTCTTTCATGTTGATGCTTCCTCCCAATTTCTGTCATAATCAAGTTGCATTAGTATATTCCTACCTTTTAATGCCACTGTCACTAATGAAAATATACAATAAGATTAGTTCCTAAAACTGACTTTTGAAAACCTCCAGTAGTAACCTCCCTCCTTTCAGTACACCCCCTACTGTCTCTCAATTCCTTATGTATCTTATATTTTTATTAATTCCCAATCTTCCCTAGTTTAATTATTTCCATACCTGGCACCACACCAAATGCTTTACCAAGTAGATCAGATCTATTGCACTTCCCTTGTTTTAAAATAAACGCACAAAAACAGTTATCTTTCCAAGCAAAAAATATCAGGTTAATATAACATGTTTATCTTTAATCATTAATGTATAAAGTAGTCATTGGGTCAGGAAGCGAAAAAAAGTGAGAGTGTCTCTAGAAGTTGGTTGTTAGCACACTGCACAGGAAAAGCCAGGTTTCAAGATATGTTATAACATAAAATCTGTATTATACAAACAGCTGCAACAAAAGAGACGTAGGCTCAACCTTGAATATCCTACAGACCAGTGGAGAAACAAGTCTGGAAGATGGGAAGATCTAGGTTCAATTCCCTGCTCTTAATGAGACAAAGCAAGGATCTGAAACTAGTCTCTCTCACTCCATTGCCTGATTAGATACAGGGGGGGAGACACCTCACTATCATTGCTTTTTGGAGGTAGGGTTAAGGCATGCTCTGAACTCATCTATTTGATAAGGGCCCACAGGCTAAATTGATGGAAGAATGTCTAGCTTGTGAATTCCACTCGAGTTTAGGTATGAGCTAGGTGTCTAGCTCTTAGGTGGCTGTTTTTCTGTGCATACCCTGCAATGACACCTTAAGTGCTAAGGGCCTTAGGTGCCCAAAGGGATAGCAGCAGGGTTCTATGAATGCCAGTTACCAGATTCCTAAAGGGAAATTAGACACCTAGGTCCTCCTTGTAAATCTAAACCTAAATATAAACTCAAATATTTATTAGAGTATGTGAAACATTACAGCAGAAGCAGCTGGCCTCTAATAAGCTCCAATGTGGAGAAACCCATCTTATACACCAAAATAATGTAAATCTCAGAAAGTATATAGAAAAAAATAAATCATTTCCATCCCCCTGCATTTAAAACACATTAACATAGAAATAAGCCACAACAACATACATTTTTGTGGGTTTATTTTTTCAAGCTGCTGTTGCAGGATGCAATTTTCAGTGCTTTCTTTAAAAGGAAGACTTTAGTCTTCCTGAAGAAAACATCAGTGGCATATTTGCTTTTAAAAAACTTCAGTGTAGCAAACAAAAGCAACATTTCTTACACACAGACTTCAAAAAGTGCAGAGGTATTTGTAAGAAGAAAACATTAAAGCCATTCCTTCTCTCTTGTTCATAAGTTAGATTATAACCAAATTCAGTTCCATTCTATTAGTGCATTATCCTTCAGCCTTGGGGGCGCCATTGGGAGTAAGAGGGTAGAGGAACCAGCAGGTTTCCAGAACAGATGGAGAACAGCAGGGGAGAAAAGGGCAGCTTTTGGACAGCTGCACAGGCTGATACTGGTCCGCTGGCTAAGTACAGACAGTCAAAAAGCCTGAGGCTGAATCAGTTCAATCTTCGCAGGTTAGTCTACACCAAGGGTGGGAAAATGCATCTCATGGGCTGGACGTGGCCTGCTAGGCCATTCTATCTGGCCCGCAGGGCCCCTAAAAAATTTAGTAAATTAATATTTATCTGCCCCTAGGCTGCCTGTCATGTGGCCCTTGATGGCTTGCCAAAACTCAGTAAGCGGCCCTCTGCCCAAAATAATTGCCCACTCATGGTGTAAACTGTATAGATTGAATGAATATGCATGTGAACAGACATTCATTCAGTTTTGATACCAGAAATGCAGCCACATGCCTGCAATGACATAGGTCTGATCCCAGGGGGTGCTAGAGCATGCCTCCCTGCTTGGCGGAAGCAGACAGCTTGAGCCAACACTAACCCACCCACCTTGAGAGGGAGGTTTGCAGGAAAGGTGCAAAGTATCCCGGGATGCTGGGGGACTGAGAGTTAATTTGAATCTGGAGGGGATCTGGGACAGAAGTTAAATAAATTATTTATCAATTAAGTCTGATACTACATCCCTCCAGGTTTATCTTAAACCAATTTTAGCCATTTTGAAAGCAGTTATGTGCACTGAACTTCTGTTGTGTTACAGATTTGAACTGGCTTCCAATTACTTATATTGGTTTATGTGTAATTTCTGTCCCTTCCTCCTGATGCCAGTGGGAGAACTACCTGACTAATGTCCTGGATGGAGATTTTCAAAAGGTTTTAAGTGGTGGAACAACAAGAGGAAAGAAAAGATAAATATAAGACCAGAATAACAAATCAGTATGTCCTAGATTTAAACCTCTAGGCCTGCAGTATCTTGAGGTCCTTATACCACACCTCCTGTTTATTTTAAACCTTTCCAGCCCACTGAAGTGGAAAGAGTAATCTATAGTAAACACACTCAGGAGCTTTTCCAAGTGATATTTCTGACAGCTTTATATTTACATCCCAAATGCTCTCACTAACCCCAAATATAGAACTAAATGCCACTGAGCTCTAAAACTAAAAAGCAAAATATACTTGTTAATATTGCAGCATATCAGAACAGCCTTCTATTCTGCAATTGGAAACACTGGTTGTTTTTGTTTGTTTTTTTGGGGGGAAGTGGTGTTTTTGTTTTGTTTTTGTTTTTTTGGGGGGGGGGGGTAGGAACTAAAAAAACCTTTCCCAACTAATTGTTACACTGATTCCAGGTCCAGAGAGACACATTTGGCAGATACAAATACATTTTCAACTTAAAGGCATTTCAAGATTACACAGGAATTGATTTTACAAGTGCACTAATACATCTAAAGCTATTACATAATTTCTCACATACAACATACACACCTCCACCAAAATCAGCCCCTAACACTGGAGTGCATGTATTAAGCAGGAAAGCCAATTTTTATGCCTAGGAGAGAAGGACTCTGCTTCTCAACAGTGCAGCAGCTGTGGTATTAGTGTTCAGGCAGCTAAAGGAGTAAATTGACTTAATGGCTTACTGTTCTCCACTCCATAAGTATTAATGATCCCTCTCCTTTTTAATGGTCTTGATGTTCCACTAATCAAGCTCAAGTTTCTTAGGGAAATTTTGCTGTCTGCCAGCTGCTCTTGATCTCTCTCCTCCTATTTCACAGCCTAAGCAGGAACAGGAGGGTAAAACAGATGAAAATTAGGCTCTGTCCCCTGTTCATGCAGCCATAAAGCTGGAACTGTTTTTTTAATTCGTTCTCCCTTTCAAAAACATGATGTATATTATATTTTGGAGCATGTTATATGCAGGAAAATATGGTGCATCTATCGTACTGCCTTGAAACGTACAAAAATATTGTTGCCCATTTTCTTTACATCGACATTCTCTTTTAATAAGATGTATATTTAAATATATGGATGTGTGTATCAAAGTAATAACCAGATGCAAAAGTATAAATGATTTAAATGACAAGAATGATTAAGCATAATAAATTACTTACTGGACCGACTTAT
The DNA here is from genome assembly GCF_052110815.1 of Crocodylus siamensis. Taxonomy (NCBI): domain Eukaryota; kingdom Metazoa; phylum Chordata; order Crocodylia; family Crocodylidae; genus Crocodylus; species Crocodylus siamensis. The sequence continues at coordinate 43,541,327 of NC_143398.1, read as the reverse complement.
TCTTGTCATATGAATAGCCTCATAAGACAATACACACTATGTTTTCTTTTCAACTGAGGTCTGTCCTTTTGGTAACAAAAGTCCCATGTTCTAAGCATATGCTTTCTGTTTAAACACAAAACCGTCCTTAGATATTTAATTAATTAGCAAAGTGCTTAATGACAATAAAATGTTAGTAAGTATTAAATGCGTATGTTGTATGCATAATAGTTCCTTGCTATATATGTTGATGTCAAATGATTTTTGGCACTTTACGATGCATGGGTTTTTTTTTAAAAAACATTAACTAGCCCTAATAGGCAAACAACCCCTATTCCAAAAGCACAAAAAAAAATGATACAATTTACGCATCTAACTACTTAGAATGTGCTCAACAGAATCAGATAGGTAGTTTTATAAATGGCATCATTTGTGTCTTGGACTGTAGGCACAACCATTAATGGGCCCATAACTGAAGGCCAAATAGACTCCTTTACAAAAATAAAATCAAGGTCAATCTGTTATATTCAGTTATTGTCTGATAACGCTTTGGGTTCTATATACAATGCCTTCTGATCTAATACGCTCAAGTACTGGTCCATAGATATTCTTCGTTAATGGAATTACCATGCCCTTGGCATCAATTTCACCTGAAATATAAATAAAGAGAATATTACAGAGAAATGTACAAGTATCAAGCTCAGCTGACTAGTTAGTACTGATACTCTGCAGAGGTGGAAGAAAAGTCAAGACCCACAGAAACAGGAACTTGTCATATGTACCTTCATAAACATTTTGAATGGATTCAACAAAAATACGGAGAAGTCTTTTAAAACAAAAGTGAAAGGTGAAGGCAGATGATAAGATTTTTTTTCACTTCTGCTTAGCCAGTAAAGAAGCAGAGACCCAAAATATCCAGAGGTCTAAATGACTTACCAATGAGTCATTTTTTCATTAAATATGGCTACAAGAAGAGAGAATGTGCTTATTTACACATAAGGCTAATTGGTTAATATTATTCCAAGTGGGAATTCTAATTGATTCTGATGGTGAGTAGTAGAGCATCTAACTTATTGAAATACTGCAAGATAGAATCTCTTTCTGAATGTAGCAGGAGTTAATTTACCATGTCAAAGACCTCTGAGAACTAGCACAGTGGTGCCCAACCTTTTCAGCCCACAGGCCAAGATGAGTGGTCCCAGGTTCATCCATGGGTCAGATCCCATCTGTGAGGCCCAACACAGCTTCATGAGGCCAGGCCATTTCATTGAACTTGTGTCAGGCCCTGGCTCAATCCAGCCATGTGGGGGTGGGGTCTGACTCCTCTGTGTAGGGCTGACCCAGCCAGGACTGATCTAGCCCTGTGGGGCTTGGAAATTTGTCAGCAGCAGAGCAATGGCAATTAAGTCCTACCACCCCCATCCCACCTAGCCCAGCAAATTTCTGGATCCATGGGAAGACCTATGGGCCAGATTACATGGCTCTGTAGGCCAGATCTAGCCCATGGGTCAGGGTTTGAGCACCCCTGTGCTAGCAAAATAATCAGTAATCTTTAAGAATAGTTAGCATTTGACAAGTGAGCTGAAAGCTCAGCATGCAGGGTGGAATACAGTTACAAAAGTCAACCAAAAACAAACTGTATAGCTAGAATTCTGTTTTAGTTATGCAACTAGAGATAATGGAATAGGGAAAGCATGAATGTGTAATGAAAATGGTGACCCCTGTTGAAGCAAGAAATAGTCTGCTTTATCCAAGCGGAATGCAAGCGTTCCCTCAAGAAATGAACTCTCAGTACTGAAGACGATGGTAGATATTTAGAACTTCTGCTTGATGCAAGCAGCCCCTCTCACAGAATAGATCTATTGTAGCCTTACAATCAACTTCCCAAACAGTGAGAAAGCAGACTAAGTTCAAACACAAGACTCTGTTAAGCAGGGATCGGTGTTCAGACAGAGAACTATTATGGAATAGTTACGGAACTTTAAAATTCACATTTGAGCTTATTTTGCAGTAGCTTCCAAGTGTAGGCAAGCTGTAAGAAGTCTCTGTTCTCCAACTTTAGTTACTTTTTTATTTCCCTTTCCTAAGGATTTGCAGAAGACATATAAGTGAACTTTTTAGCATCCTTACAGACTATCCATAGCAGAATTGGCAAACCCAGTTCACTCCTGCCAATATGTTAACCCTAAATCCCTATCACCCAATTTTATTTCTAAATACTAATTAATACTCCAGAAGACATTTCTGGGGGATAAATCTAAACTTCCCACAAAACACTCTCCCTAGGCTAAATTCTGAATACATAAAACTGAAGTAACTAATAAGGCCTGTGGCCTCTTTAAATCAATCACTGGAATTTCTCTTGGTTTACAAAATTAGACAACAAAATATAGGAGTAGGGGAGAGCTAAAATGACATAGGAGTTCACTTGTAATCTACAATTTATATATTTTAACAGTGTTTGGAAACCCCCGTGCAGAAGATTCTCTATAGGTGACAATCATTCACAACTAGGGGTGCACCAATAGAGATTTTTGGGGCTGATACCGATAGCCGATATTTAAGGAGGCATATCAGCCGATACCAATCCAATACAGATGTCTCCAGGTAGCAAGTCTGGTACGGTGGAAGAAAAGGGAGGAGGGGAGGGGCATGGGAGGACAGATCAACTCCCCCATGGTGAGGGACAGGGCGGAGGCAGGCGCTGCCTGGGGGGGTGGAGGTGGTGCAGTTCATGGGATGGGGCGGCTCCAGCCATTGCTTGCACCCCAGTAGGGTGGGGGGGATGTGTGCCCTCGGATCTGCAGTATGCGCTGCAGCTACGGCATGGAGCCGGACCCAGTGCTGCACAGGGCTTTTCTTGCCGGGGTGGGCTCAGAGCAGGCTCCGGTGGTGCTGGAGGGAGGCTGCAGCCACCCCAAATTTTACTGCAGCTCCACTCCCAGCCCAGCACCACCACAGCTTTTCCCTGTGCTTGGGTGGAAGTGGGGCATTGAGCTAGGCGGTGGTACAGCGCTGGGAGCAGTGCTCCAGCAAAATCTGGGGTGGCTGCAGCCTCTTCCCAGTGCTGCCAGAGCCACTCCAAGCCCAGACCCTGGTGAGAAGAGCCACACAGCACCAGCTCTGACTCAACCCCACAGCTGCCTCCCACCCCACACCACACAGAACCAGGGGGACATGCCCCCCAGACCTCCTGGGGTACAAGCAACAGTGGGAGCTCTCCCCACCCCATGAGCCACGCCTCTTTCCCGTGCCCTCCCCCACCCCTGGCTGGGCAAAGCCTGCCCCTGCCCCTTCCTTCACAGCAGGGGTGTTGATCTGCCCCCCTCACACCTCTTCCCTCCCTCTCCCCTTCCCCTTCCAACTTACCAGCTGAAGGCAGCTCTCCACACCGCCAACTCTGCGCTGTGCTGCACTGCAGCTGCATGCAATACGGGCATTAATCAGCCAAATTATTGGCCCCATAGAGCCGATATCCAATATAGACAATTTTCTTCATATTGGTACTAATCTGATATCGGACCAATGTATTGGCGCACCTCTATTCACAATTGCCACTAAAATTACTGTAGCAAAGCTTAGATGTAAAAAAAAAAAAATCAGTATGACAAAATGCCTCTATTATAGACTTTTCTAAAGGGTGTTTTTACAAAACGGCATGTATACTTCTTAGAAAAAAAGTTTACCTGTCATTACTTAAAACAATAATTGCATAGATATAATTTAATTCAAACGGAAAGGAAGGTACTTACCATTCAGAACCATTTTAGCAGCAATAGCAGTGGGATACCCCACAGTTTTAGCCATTGCAGAATATCCTTTATCATCACCATAGACCACCAGATCAATTAATTTGTCTTCAAAATGTCCAGATGGATGCCTGAGACCTATTTCATTTCTCATAACAATCATATCTCGCTCTCCAGCACCTAAAAGCAGCAAGACAGACCGGCATTACTAATTTTATTTATATTGTTGCAATACTGACATCAGGAGCCTAGTGTATTAGTCATACATAAAATGTCAGTTCTGCTCCTAACCTCCTGACAAGCAGCTTATAATGCAAGTGCAGGAATGTTCTGCTTTATTCTCTTATTTCTGACTAATCACAAGCACCCCAGCAGATGGCTAATTGTCTAGTCCTGAATACTTCAAATACAGAATAAACCAAGTTAAAATAAAATGAATTCTATTGTATGGACGTGTTGACCAGAATTATTGTTTCACCTACTCTGGTTCACTTTACTAGAGACATTCTGTCATTAAAGAAGTAAAAGTACAATGACAAGTCAGACCCCTTATAACATGAAAATACCATCTTAAAAAATAGTAGAAATAGTGAAATTGCACAAGATGCATTGATGTTTCACCTGGATAGATAAACCTACAATGTGGGACCCTGAAAGGAGTAAAAATAAAAATAAATCATGTCTTAATACCCTTTAAACTACCTAAGTTCTTTCTAATTATAGGTCTTCTCTTGGAGATATACCTTTCAATGACAGAATTACTAATTCTTCTACTTTAATTCTACAATATATAAAGAACTATTAATGATCATTAGGAGAGATCCCTAAGGAGAAATTAAATATTGAGACTGATGACAACAACTTTCAGGCAGACAATGCAATTAGTGCAAGAAGTGCACCTAATCGGTCTATGGAACTGGGAATGGTCAGCCAGAAACACCTAATGTGGTTATAGACTAATAAAAGGAGCCTGTACAACAAAAGGAAGGAGCCTGAACTACTGCTGGAGGAGATGATACTTCACATTATAACAATAAGGACCAATGATGAAATAGCAATCATATGTGCATCACCAGTATTAAAGTGTATGAATTCTTCAGAAAAAAATGACAATTAAGATAAATGTGGCACTACCTGGTAATGGATTCAGAAGGAGCAGCATGGATGAAACAGAATCTGTTTGGGTTAAAACCACTGGGAGGATGGATAGTAAAAGAGGTTCTCTAGGGTAAGAGTCTGAAGTCCGCTCTAGTTCCCTAGGGTCAAATATGGATTAGGAGAGATCTCCGAAATGTTACTAAATAGCTTCCTAGCAACAGTTATCATTATGGGAGACTAGCTTCCTGTTATAAATTGAACAGCAAACATTACTAATTATGGCAGTGCCCAGTTATTTCCAAATACAAGAGCCAAGAAACACTCACTAAATAGTCCCTGAACCAACAACAGGTAAGCCTATTTTAGACTTGATTTTGGTAAGTAAAATGACATCAAAGAAGAGCTGGTTGTAGAAAATAACACTGTACTGAGTGATCTCAAGTTGATCCAGTTTAAACTAAATGAAAGGATAAATAACAGCAAGGCTGGAACTAAGAGGCACTTTTACATGAGCTCCAGAGGTGGGGGGGGGCAGCGCTTTAATTAGAGTAGCTCTTAAAGCCACCCTAATTAAAGCACCACCGCGTATCCTGTATCAGTGTCTCTGCTCTTAAAAATGGCAGTGGGAGTACTTGAACTAAAGCTTATTCAATGAGCTTTAGCTCAAGTGCCCCCGCCCCCATTTTTAAATGTGGGGATGCTGATACACAAGATGCAGGAGGCTGCTGGGGCGCAGCAATTACCACACTCCAGCAGATTCAATTAATCGAGTCTCCACTTGTGGATAGGTGTCCAAAAATTTTGCTTTCAAAGGGCAACTTTATTTAACAGAAAAAGTACTAATCAATTAAATCAACCAAACTGAGAAGCTCAGGAACCTGAATATGGAGGTGACCTGGAATCTCTAAGTGAATGGTGCTAAGCTACAGACACAGGTGATAGTGGTCTCTAGAGCTTAGCACGGGCAAAATGAAAACAACGTCTCAAGGAATCCTCTGGACCAGAGTGAAGAGCGAGTAATATTTTGCACATGTGGAGTGACTTATGTAAAACAAGCTTAGTGCTTGAGTGGAGGCATGAATAGACAACTGCTCCTTGCTACCCCCTGATTTAACCTGAATTCTGCCTTAGTGAAGGTGAGATGTTAGTCTTTGGGAAAAGAGAACATGAACACTAGGCCTGTGCAAAGCGGCTAGTATTCACTTCGGCTTCAGCCAATTCAGGGGACAGTGATTTGAATCACTGTCCCGAATCGATTCAGCCAATCTGATTAGGAGATCTGTCTGCTGCCAAATCTCCAAATCAGCCAGGCCCATGCCCCCCCAGCCCAGCAATGGCTGCTCCGCCCACCCCAGCTCCTGGCACTCGTGGAAAAAAAAAGCCCCGACTCACCGGATGCTGCCAAGCAAGGGGCAATCCCTGCTGCCCACCACTGCCCCACGTTGCACAAGCCCCAACCCCCCCTGCTTCTCCAGTCCCCCCATAGCTGCCCCACCGACCGCGGCTCTGGCTCTTTAAGAAAAAAAATGAGAAAAACCCCAGCCTTACCATTCCTGCCTGGCGGGAGGCTATCCCCACTGCTCCCCACCATGTGGGGAGCTCTGCACGAGTCCCCTGAAGCCCCAAGGCCACTGCAGGAGCAGAGAGTCCCAGGGCTTTTCTCAATTTTTTTTTTCCTTAAAGGGCCAGAGCCACGCCAGGCGGGGCAGCCATGGGGGTGGGGGGGGCTGGGGCAGTGCAAGGGGGTGCCAGAGGACTCATGAAAGCCCCCCATGTGGCGTGGGACAGTGGGGGCAGCAGGGATCACCCCCTGCCCAGCAGCACCTGGTGAGCACCAGGGCTTTTCTTTAAAGGCTCGAGAGCTGGGGCAGGCAGGGCAGACATGGGGGGTGCTGAAGGAGCGGGCAGGGGCTGGGGGAAGCGGGCAGGGGATAGGAGCTGACAGGGGTCCCCCCATGGTCCCCTCCCCCCTCCTCCAGCCCCCGCTCACACACCCCCTACTTACCAACTCAGAGTCCGCTGCAGCCCCCTGCTGCAGCTACCGGGGACTGTCCAAATCATCAAAGCTCTCTGAATCTTTTCCGAAGATTCAGTGAGCTTTGAATTGATTAGGACCTTTTACTTGGTCCCGATTTGATTCTGATGTGGAGATTCGGCCACCGAATAGGGCCAAATCTCCTCCAAATCAAAGCACTACTCGAAGCTTCGCACAGCCCTAATGAACACTGAAGGATATAAAGTGTCTGGTAGATCTGTGAGGACAGTGTTAGCCTGCATGATGGAACACTGCTCCACGACAGCAGGGTTACGGCTGCATTGCAAGAGTGCCACATAAGCTAGTTCTGTTATTTCATTATTTACACTATTTAAGTGTACTCCACATCCAGAGAGGCACAAGACCCCACCGGATCGCTCTAACTCTGCATCAACAAAGTTTTGGGGCACCTAATTACCCGTCCAAAATTTTCCAAAATAACACAGTGCAGCATCTCCTCCTTCCTCTTCACATGAAATCCTTCAAAACCTGTATTTTCTTGTTGGGCTGCAGTAGGCTATGAAATATTTCTACAAATGCATCCGAAGAGAAATGGCCACACAACCATATACAGCCTGCAGGAAAACGTGTCCCAAACCCATCTGCCTAGTGACAGCTCCACAGTATATCTCTACAGTTGCCTGCAGTAACATTACATGATGATTTGGATTCCTCCTGAGGAGGGATGTGAACTCAGAGTAGTTGTCTGCTTAGGCAACATACAACCTGCAGGATGGATTCAGCCTGGAAGGCTTTGTTTCTGCTTCCTGGCCAGAAGCCCCTGCATCTGGAAGCTGCACCTGCATCACTGTCGCTTCTCTCTGCCCCTCCCTGCACTGAGCCAGGGCTGAGCAGCTTCCATCTGTACCCACACTGCAGCCAAGGGGTGCAGTGGCACTGTGGACCAATCTTCTCTCCATAACTTCCATGAATTTGGTGGCACCACACTTGAAAAAAAAATTACTGTTGTACTGCCTTAGCTTACCAGGGAACTTCTTATTCAGCTCCACATGCCTCTGTTCCCAGAAGACACAGGGGTGGGCAGTGTGGACCATCTTCCAGCTACCAGCTCAGTTCCCCACCAGCTGGAACCTGTGCTTATGCCTCAGCTGGGGAGCCGGTGGGATGGAGAGGGAGGACTGCTAGGAAAAAGCAGCAGCATCTGGCTCCAGTGTGGGTGCAGACAAACCCCCCACTGCTGACATGCCACCAAAGCCCCCTGGCCCACACAGGACTGGGGCTCGGTTGTTCAGGTCCATGACTTATCAGGGTTGCCAGCCCATGCTTTATGGCTTTAAGGTGTTTGCTTTACTTTTTCCTCTTCTCCTACCAGAAGAAGAAATAAAAGAAAAAGCAGAAAGATGCCATTCAAACCTGAAACAACACAGTATTTTTCACATACCAAAGGGCAACTTTCTCTCCATGTGCTTTGCAAGTGCCCCTACAATGGAGTCAGCTATAGGAACTGGCTCATCTCCAAGTAATCCTAACCTAGTGAGAGAGAGAAAAGAACGAAATGAGTACTGCTTTCCTTTGAAAATTGTATCTTCTATTGCCACAGCCTCAGAGATCAGGCCCTTTGTACACCTTTTTCAGAAAGAGCAATAGGGCATTAAGTGGAACGGTGATCATATGCTCAAAAGCTCAAAAGGAGGAATAAAAAAAGCAATTAAAAATTAGAATTTCATACATTATTTAAAAAACAATCTGCTTTAAATTACATCTGAATTTCTGACAATCTGGTTTAAAGCTTAAACTTCTTATAGCCTATTAAAAATAATATGCTGCATCAATGAAACCTTAAGTTTTAAAGAGATAGACTGCTGGGGTTTTTTAATTATATATAGAGTCAGGAGAATTTTTTTCATCCTTTGAGATCAACTCAAATGTATAGATGAAAATGTCATATGCTGTACTAAGCATCTATATTATTATAGTATTTACAATGGCAGAAATGGCTATTTACATTTTTCCAGACATCTGCAGACAACAGGGGACAAGAGATTGCTCCCTGCCCCCCAGGAGTTGCCTGCTGCTGGGGCACAGAAGCCTGGGCGGGAACAACATCCCTGTGCCCCAGCAGCAGGGCACTCACACTTTCCAACTCCTAATCACAATCACAGAGCAAAGGCTGGGGAGATTGTTCCCAGATGTAGCTCCCCAGTCGCAATCGTGGAGGAGGGGCTGGGAACAGGCTGGGAGCCTAAAGCTTCCCCTGTCTGCTGCAGAGGGCCGGTGCAGGGCCAGAAGCAGGCTGCTGCCACGAGCAGCAGGATCTGCTCCCGCATCCCTGAACGTATAGACACCTGCCCAGGGTGGGTTTAACCTAGAGTAATTGACTGTAGAGTCAGCCCACCCCAGGACAAAAGCACGTGTACATGTACCCACAAAATAGCTGACTGGTTATCATATTTTGAGGGTAAACGGTATATTTTCATATATAGCTCTGTGAAGGCTGTGCAGTACTTCCGCAAATGCTCCAAAAACAGAAAGTAAAGGATAAAGTTTTACTGTCTGAAAAAAATTTTTTTTCAAGGTTCTTTTTATTTTACTTTCTCAATGACTGAACAGCACATTTGAAAAACAGCATCTGGAACCTGAAATGTCTTCTCCATTGGATCATAACAAAGCTAACAGAACCCAAAATCACAACTTTGCCTCTGCTCTTTATGGCATGTTGTTCTGCTCTTACGGCAGACTGAGATGACCTCCAAAGAATCCATTGCTCCCCAATATTTTGGATACCTAAAGACTCAAACCTCTCAATAATTCTCCAGTATATTAACAGTGAAGGCTCAGGCTAGCTGAAGTCTCTTTTTATGCAACACTTCCACATGTGAAATATTTGGCAAAGCCTGCTGTTAATCTGAATAACTGAAACATATTTAAAGTAATAGAACCAGCAAGTAATTTTTAAAGCTTCAAATAGTTACTTTAACAAATATCCCCATTCTCATTCTGTGCCTTTTTTTTCTGGATGTTTTAAATGTTTTGTTTAAAGAACAAACATTGCTGGAATCTCCTACCATTCCACTGCCTCCAGCTGACTGTTGTCCTTTCCCAGCTTATTGTAGACAGCTTCTTTAAGACTGCTGGATTTGACAGATGGTTTAAGTCCAAGAAGCTGGCACATCAACCCTTTCTAGGTACAAAAGAAGTTCAAACAGCAAATTACTACCTTAAAGACCTGCCCTCATTCTCTGAAGATTAAATCCGGGGCAGCTAGTTATTCTACGGGTGCGGGTCACTGAGGACTGGCTAATGTGCAGGGTTTGAGAGAGAAGAGGATTGTCTGTGCTCAGAGGGAAGCAGGGCTAGACAAGAACTCTTAATTGCAAGTGCAAACTGGTCTCCTCTCTGATTAGCACACTTGCATAAATGCACACATGCACACACATGAGCACACGCTCGCACACACACTTGCATTTTTTCATCAGCACCCTCTTTCCTGGCCTTGTGACCTGCCCCCTGCTTCAGCAACAGAAAAAATCTACCCAAATGCCAGTAGGGTAGGACACATCAAATCCAAAAGTGCTTTATGGTGACTGGTGGCCAGCAGCAAACAGCAAGTGAATGAGAAGCCTAAGGCCCTCAAGGCAGGTGTGAAAGTTGGATTTAGAATGGTTAAGATCTCAGTCTGAACAAAGGAGGTATCCACTGGTGAGATTAATATGCCACAGGCTGAGAGAAGGTCATTTGAAGACAGGTGGAGCTACGTATCAGGTGCCTAAGGGCCAATTATACTAACAGTTCTAATTTTAGACTCACTGTCTCAGAAGAATATTTACCAAAAATGTCTCAGTAATTGTTATAGATAAGCTGATAGGCTTTTGTGCTGTTAAATGATAAAGACTGCTGGTTTCACCCTCTTCCAGAAGCGTAACAGTGGAAGTTATAAAGAAAAAGACATGAAGTGATGTCTGGCTGTTATAAAGTCAGTTCAAAAACCAATGCCTTAGGAAACTGTACAAGAGAAATGCCTCGCCTGCCTATCCCAGTTCCCTGCCTCCCTGTAGCCCCATCCCATGTGCCCAGCCAAGTGCACCCTGCCCACAGGAGTCCCAGCCAGTCTCCATGAAGACCCTGGCTGCTCCCCCACCCAGCAGTGAGTGCAGGGTAGACAGGCCAGGTTGTCCACGCAGTGGGACCATGTCCAGCAGTAGTAATGCAGGCAGCAGCAACTGCTGTGAGGGCTCCGAGGAAGCTGAGTCCTGCTGCCATACCACCCCTGCCCTGCACACCTGGGGACAGTGGGACCACCCTCACAAGCCATAGCCCAGGCTATCCTCTGCACCTGGACCAGGTGGGGCTGAGGGATCTGCTGTAGGCTGGACAGAATCCCATGGCAGGCCAGATCCAGCCCTGCAGGCTATATTTTGCCCCCCCCGAGCTACATCGTATGCCCTGAGAGCAGGAAATCTGGCTTTTAGGCCCATCTCAGTCAGAAGGGTTTAAACCTGAATCTCTTGCTTCTCAGCAAAGAGCTCTAGCTATTAGGTTACAGGTTAGGTATTAGCCTATGTCAGTCTCTTGAAGTTGACCCTCTGGCACCTTGCATTTAATGATCATTGGCCAAAATGGATATACGGCACTGGGGAAGTTTCAGCATCCCTGCAGACTGGGGCCAAGACTATAAGCCAGTTCTCCTCCTATCCAGGGCAGCATCCAACTAACTGAGCTACATGCATGCTTGCTTGTTCTTTTCCTCCTGGCTCCATGTATCCCCCTCTCAAATGCCCGATCTCCACCTGACCCTTTCCACATAGCATCATTTGCAGACATCCTTGAACAAACAAAATCAGGCATGCTGTGGACCAGTACTGTGGAGCAGGGTGGATAAAAATCAACTATTTTTTTATTTAACTGTATTTTTAAATTTTTTTTGTTAAGATGCTTTTAAAAAAAAAACCTATATAAAGATAGTTTTAATTTAAGATACATTATTGCTCGAAGATGGTATCACAGAATAGGAATAGGGACTATAATGTCTAATGATATACTATTTGAGACAATATATTCATGTAACCTTTTTGGAACAGTTTTATAAATAGGTCACAATAGGCTATGGGCTACATTAGGGGCCCAGTCTTATAGGGTTCCCAGACCCTCCTCCACAGATTAGTAAAGATTAATGAAAACCACTCTACCCAATGGGACTCAGTGCTTAGTCTAGATGATCTTATTAAGCACCTCTGTGATACTTAGTTTCAGTTCTCAAATTGTTGACTTGTCTCTCCAGTGATAACATCCTTATAAAAAGCAATATATGAAAATAAAAAGCAACAAACCTCACTACCTGCCCTCAACTCTATTATCTCTCTGCAAGTTTGCATATACAGATTCAAGCCCTTACCTCTCTCTAAAAGTGCAAAGTTTCCAGAAATTAATTGAACAGAGGATTGTTGGGGGGTGGAGTAGATCTGGGCAAGGGGGAGGAGTCTGGAGACGAATGTAAGGAGAGAGGAACAGTAGAAACAAAAGATAAACATTTTGAGCAGACTATTACAGAAGTCATGAGGGATAAGTTTCTGAGTATAGAAACTTATCTCCGTCGATTTGAGATCTAGTGAGGGAATGATATGGTAGAAGGGAAAACCAATCATGGCAGCAGGCTTGCAAGGCCATAAAAGAGACCCCATTTGGGAATATTTTAATGAAGGTTATATCAAACAACAGTAATGCACTTTTTGTAGAAAACAGTAATTAAATCGAGGCTTCCTGACCAGTGAATTAAATCATGACTTAAATTGATTTGATTTAAATCAAATCCACCCTGCTGTGGAGTCACCAGCAGTTACGTTAACAATGGAACTATGCTGATTTATACCACTGGAGTATCTGCCCCTGGATAGTGTTTGCCAAAGCAAATCAGCAGAAAATTTATGGGAGAAAAGATACCAGTCATTAAGATGAGCCTCCTTGCTAACAGAAAACATGGGAGAGTAAACTGCAACACAGGATTCCCAGTGTGGCTTAGACCCCACTCATGATAACAAAAAAACCGAAGGAAAACAGACAACTAGATAAAATCCTATACTCACCCAGGTTATAGATGGTGCAGTTGCACTCACCAAAGGATAAGGATCTGAGTTTACTAATCCCAATTTTACAAAGCCTCCCATTGCTTTAGAATATCCCTAAAATAAGCAAATGTGTGGTTATATATACTTGTCACTTGACATTAAGGGTGGACAGTTTTAGGCTTTCCAGTAGATAAATAAAATGAAAAACAGCCCTGGTTAATGTAGCTCACATGGGAAATCTGCCATAGTCACATATGCCACAGGGGCAAGAGCCTCACTAAATGCCACCTATAGAAACTTCAACTTTATAAAAACACTTTTTGCATTGAAAAAAAAAATGTTATTTGAAATTTTTTTATTTTTTAAATCAGATGTTTATATACGATTCTATTAACCTGGTACTTATTCTATTTTTAAAAAGCTATAAACCACCCTTGACAGTTTCTTAAAACATTTTCCTAGCCTTGCTGGTATCTGATTCACACAAATTCACTAGCTGACTGAAAATGGGAAATAGAGAAACTTCTCCTTGTTTCTTGGTTATAGGCAATTTTTGTCATAGCCACAAAAGTAAAGCAAACATGAAGGTAGAGATATTTTTACACTTTGAGCTGCAGTTTCAACAACCGTAGCTACCATTTGTAAAAACATCAGATATGGAAAAATGGCAAATTGACTTAAGTGTTTCTTTGATTTGCACTACTTAAAAACTATCCAAATTGTGTATGTTCTTAGTTTTTCTCCTCTTTTTTTTTTAAGCACATACTTCCAAAGATCTTACCTTGTATCTTAAGGTGCCTCTCAATAAAGTGTGAGCTGACTGAATACCATATGGTTCAGCATATTTTGTACTGTCTCTGTTGGGAAAACCTTCCAAATTTAATCCTGGGAAAAAGTCCATGGGAATAACAGAATCCAGCAAAGCTCCTCCAGCTGGAATATTAATCACCTAAGGGTTGTGAAAAAAACAATATCAGTCTAAGTGCACTATAATTTAGGTTGTTTATTCAAAGAACAAACAAGAAGAACGTTTTTCCTTGGAATGCCCACTGTACTTTAGCACTATAATTTATTTTATGCTTAGTAACAAGGAGCCAGCTTCTGATTTAATTTATATCACTGTAATTCTGGAGCCACTGCACTAATTTGTACCAGTACAAGTAAAACAAGAATCTGGCTACATGCAGGTTTGCATCTTGCGTTTTTTTTTTGGTTTCTGGATGTAAAGCCGGGATGGGAAACAGATTTTTTTTTGATGATAATAAGCAAGTGCCACTACATGAGTATAAAATTGCCTCCCACAAACAACTTCAATCACTACTAAAAAGCAAGCAAATATAAAGAATGTATTGCTGGGAAGGAATGAGAGAAAAAAGATGACTAGCTCTATTATCTCTGGTGTCTCAAACCTTGAACTTGGCTTTCTTCAAGCAGCTGATGCACAGATTTGCTAACCAGCATCAATAAAAATTCCTTTTGTGGCTTCTGAGCAAGAGAACAATATTTCCTTCTAAAAGGCAATGTGTAGCAGTGAAGTCTGTAGCAATGCCACAGGGTTTTATTGTGTGTTACCTGGGTGGAAGAAGCCCACACAAAACAGGCAAAGAGAACTATGGAACTAGGGGCAGGGAGTAGGAATTGCTGCATCTACTAAAAAGCCCACAAAGGACCTCATAACAAATCCTTGACATCCATGCTGTAATTTTTACTAGCTCTGGATGAACCAGCCCAAAATTAAACGAAAGATACTATATATCCACTAAGAGAAAATTTCATTTAAATTTGTACTGATTTATTTTTTCACAAAGAGATTCAATTCACAATCCCAAATCTCCCATGATTTTTCAGGGTCACTAGAACATGAAAGCTCCAACGTGTCACAAAACAGCCTATTTTAAAAGATTTCCAACACAAGTTTTCAGTTCCGAGGAAAATTATCCAAATTCTAATGTGGTTAGACAAAACTACACCACTAGACTTTGAAAGTCAAACTATGGAGCAGTTTATAAAGGCAAGCAGGGATGGTTTAATAGCTCAAGCACAGGACTGGACACCAAAAACTCAGTAATCTTGGCTCTGACACTGACTTGCTATGTGGCCTTCAGCAAGTTGCAATCTCTGTACCTTTGTTTCTTGGCACCTGTAAAATGGCCATAGCAATGCTCTATTTATATCTCTACTTGGGCTGCGTGAAATGGCTGTGTTTCGATTTGGTTTCAGATTCGGCTGTTTCGAAGGACAGTGATTTGTTTTGGTGTTTCAGATCACTGTCCTGTTTTGTTTCAGCCAAATCTGTTTCAGAGATACAGCTTCACTGAATTTGTTTCGAACGGGCTGCAAGCTTCACACAGCCCTATGGCCCAGCCAGGCGGGGCTGCAGGACACCCGCAGGTAGCAAGATGGGACCGTGGGTGGCTCTTCTAGGGGAAGGGGAGGGCTGCTGCCCTCCGTGCAGATCTCTGATCCCTGTCACGCTGGGTTGCAGGGCAGAGAAACAGCACAGAGCGGTGAGCAAGCCTGCTAGTCCCTGCCGCTCAACTGCTCCATGGGGAGCAGAGATCCACACCAGGCATCTCCCTCACCACCGTTGCCTGCCCCACACTGCCCCAGATCTCTGCTCCTTGCAGAGCAAGGTCATGCAGCAGGAACCACCACTGCCAGGCAATGTAAGCTGGCTCCACAGGGAGCAGAGATCCATGCCGGAAGTCTCCTCGCTGCCACTGTCCACCCCGCACTGCCCCAGATCTCTGCTCCCTGCAGAGCCAGGTCGTATGGCAGGGACGAGCACTGCCCTGCTGCGTGACCTGGCTCTGCAGGGAGCAGAGATCTGCACCGGGGGTCTCCTCGCCGCCACTACCCATCCCATGCAGCCCTGCATCACCAGGGTAGCACAGGGCATGCAGTGGCATCATGAAGGCGCCTGGCACAGATCTCAGATTCCTGCAGAGCCGAGTCGCCCAGCAGGGCAGAAGCGTACAGCTGTTTCCCTGCAAGCCTGGCTGCGAAATTTTCCAAAACATTTACAAAACATTTTGGATGCCTCGTTTCGTTTTAGAGATGTTCTGGAGCCTTCCGTTTTGATTTGGATTTAGCGTTTCAGATGCCAAAACGACCCAAAACGCCTCCAAAACGAAACAGCTGCCAAAATTTTGCACAGCCCTAACTTCTTCAGATGTTTATACAGAATTTTACCACTGACTACACCACTAGTAAAACAGGGTTCAGATAATATCCTATGAGGTGCTGACAGCTTTACGACAGCATCTAACAGGAACTGTTATTTACTTTTACTATTGGCACTACAGTAGCATCTACAGTGCACCCCCCCCCCACGCATGATCAGGCACGGGCAAGGCACAGCAACAAACACAGAGACCATTCTCAACCAAGGAGTTTGTATCTAAATAGACAAGAGAAATATTAGGAGCAAAGAGACATTGCCATCTCTGTTCTGCAGACAAGAACCAGGCACAAATAGATAAGTGACACAAAAAACATGTGGCAGGGATGGGAATGAACCAGTCTTCAAATCCCTCCAAATCCATGTTAGCAACCTGTGACCTGTAGGCCAGATCTGACCAACGGACATTGGGCTTTGGCTGCAGGTTCCCTCTTCATGCTGCCATGGGCAGAAGCAGCAGCTGCAAGCCAGTCCTAGTACCTACCCATCCCTCTCCGACCCGAGCTGAATCACTCTGGTTCAGCAACCTGAAAAAGTTCCTGACCACTGCTCTAAGTGACAAATATTAGCTTGTAGCCACAAGCTACAAAGCACACTAGCATGGCAAAAGGCATGGCAGTGCCTTATACTAGCCCCAAGGCATAGCAGTTCACAATCTGAAGTTCAAACACAAAGATAACAAGTGATACAGTGATAACAAGTGATACAGTGATAACTACTTAAAATCAGAGGAAAGACTTAAAAATAATGCAACATCTCACAGATTCCAATTCCCTCTTTAGTTCAAGACGTCTCTTCCCCCTCATATTTAAACTGAATTCCCAGAGTTACTTTACCTCTCCATTTTGTAAATATACAGCAGGTTGAACTGTATTCAACAAGACACCCTGTGGACTCCAGCTGAATTTGTATCGCAGAGGGTTGTCAGAATATTCAGGAGCTGGCAGGCCACCGCAAAAGGAAGTGTAGGAGACAACCTATAAATAAGCACAACTGATTAGTGGAGTTCCACTGGTTCCACTGGAGCAAAAAAAAAGACAACAACAAAAATAACCCACTTTAAGATGCACAACAACAAAAAGACAGCTACTGGAAAGAATCACCACTGAGCTGCTCCATGATGCTCAACACTGTCTGTATATTAAATCTCTTTTGCCAATATTTCCAGGAAGGTGTGAATGAGATAGAAAAGGTTTAAGATTATTTTATGCAAAACAGCATTCATGATTTTTACACGTTCAAAAAGCAACCTGGAGTTTATTCACTGGACTGTCACTTTGGGGACTTTGGAAAAGATCTTCAGCCAGTACACTGTAAGATGTGACAGCTCCCCACTGACTTCACTTGCTTGAAGTGTCAGTCTTTGGCAGTTAGGGATTCAATTCCTCAGCTCTCATCAGGGTGGAATCCCTAATTGCTTGTTTTCCACCAAGAGAATATCATCCATGTTGTAATGTTGCCAAATATTTCCCAGTGTTTTGGGACATCAGTCAGCTTTGCTGAGGAAACAGTTTTTCAGTTAAGCCTGAAGTCAGTACGGCCTTGTTTAAGCTTGCCTGGTCTGCCACTTTGTGGTGCCTGACACTAGCCTCCCATTTCCAGAAACCTACTTAAGGAAAAAGCAAACTCAAACACAGGAAAGACAATCCAATCAGCAACAAGGCAAATTCATTTCAGATGGAGCACAAATAGAACAGCAGCCACCAGCAGCTATTCAACACACCTAGTTACGTGACTTGTTGGCTTAGCAACAAAACTGTCTGGAGACCACTACTCTTGGCACTTCCACTGCAGTCTCAGCCAATAAACCAATAACTGAGCATGGCAATTATGCACCATCTATACTCTTTTACTTCCCACAGAAATGGTGAGGCAGAATGGCCAGGCTGTGTGGGAGAATATGGACTGTCCTTCCCTGGTGACAGTCTTGCACATTTCAAAAGTACATATGTAAGTACGTGTACACACACACACACACAGCGTCCAATGGAGTTTTGCTAATTTATCACAGCTAACCCACAAAAACAACAGTTTTATTATAAAAAGATATCTTCATGTGAGCTGAGTCTAATGTCTATTGCCTCAGAAGACAGGCAGACAAATAAGGATCCCCATTCTGTTGCAACCCTGGGCACGACACTGGAAACAACAAGGAGGATAGGCTCATGGCATTTAAAATGGATCAGCAGACTGCAAAAAGGATTTCTAGAAGTGACAACCATAAAGTTTTGGAGATTTTAAAGAGACCAAAGGTAAGGAATTTGTTGATGTGCCTATTGGGCCAGGAGCTAATGATGGATTATGAAGAATATTTACAGTTTATGTTTAGCAAATCTTAGGCTACTGCAACAAGACTTCTGCAGTAGCAACAAAATGTTTTCTAAGTCAATGATGGCTCTTTTGCTTTAGTCCCTGTGAGAGCGTTGAAGCATCTCAACCACTGAAAACAAAATTGACACTTTTGCCCCTTTGCTAACTGTTACCTAAGAAATGCTTCTTTCCAGCAGCAGGTGCTCCATACACTTCCATTCCCTACTTGCAGTGGGAAAGAGCATGTTGCTTTCCAAAAGATTAGCTGTTCCATTGTAACCGTATGCCATGTGGTTGTACACTATGCTACTACGAAGTGCAGTCACTTCCCAATTCTCCAGTTTATGCAGGCTAAATGCAACTGCTTTGCTAGCATTCTTACAACCAGGTCGTCCAAGTTTTAAAATACAACTATAAAGATTTTCTAAAAGACTAGGAAAGTAACTCCATTGCATAGGTATATCCCAAGGCGAGTATCACTCCATTTTGTACTGGCATTTAGCATCATCAGACAATTTAAGCTGTGGACATTAGCAGCTGACTCATCCAAAAAAGCCAGTCAGCAATGACAGCAGCAAGTACTAGTTCATACTGAAGGGACAACAGGTTTAAAAGAACAATTTTGGCAAAAGTGTGCCTATGTATCATGTCACCCTTACCGTAGCGCCTACTTCTTTTGCCTTATCAATACATTCCATTGCCAACATATGATCAAGGCCAGGATCCAAACCCATTTCACTGATAACCGTAATACCAGCAGCTTCTACACTGAAATAATAAAAGTACAGTATTGTCAGAACGTTCCATAATGCAGGACTTTTGTTCCTGAAGCTTGAGTTGTACCATGACAATCCAATGGCATCCATTACTAGCTAGGGACAAAATATAAATATTAGGACCAATTCTGTACTGTGCCTGCAGTCTGTGGAAAATAGAGAAGCAAGTTATCTTTGTAAAGCCCACTCTTATCTGCTAAGGGGGCTATTGGGTCTGCTATAATTTATGGCAGACTCTACAGCCCAAAACCAATTATTCTGTGAATAACAGACAAGTCCTCTGTGCTGGTAGTTATGTGGAAGGTCAACAGAGAGCTGCTTACAGTAGATCTACGCAGCTCCTGTGCAAAGGGAATTCTTCCCCAACCCCTTATGTTAGCTTGTTTATTCTTTTAATGACCCCTACATGTACTAGGTGGGGAGTGGGAATCTTCCCCATGGAGCAGGGGTGAAGAGAAAGGTTATTTTTAAATTCTGTTTCATATGGTCTCAAATGAAAATTAAATCAAATCCTTTTGACATAAGTGTTGTCTTGTTTTTTCCCCTCTGGTGAAGTTTCTTTCTGCCTACTAAAGCTGCAAAATATTAGGCAAGATTTACATTATAGGCATCAATCAGCTATGTAGGTTAGAGTTCTGCTGAGGTACAATTTGTGACTAACAGCTGCGCAGGCAAAAAGTTCCTGGCATGAACATATACATACCAGCAACATTTGCTTTATTCATGAGGAATAGTTTTATTATGCCAATGAACAAATACAGCATTGCTGATATATCTAAATTTACAGTAACATTACTTTACCAGTAGAATATATTGGTAAAATCTGCATAATATCCTCTGTATTAGTTGATTAGCTATGTAGTAAGGGATATTTAGAGGGCCTTAAATATTTCTTTTAATTCACCCAACCAAAGCCTCTGATCCATAAATGTGTCTGTCTTCAACCCCAACTCCTGAACATGCTCCTCAGTATCAGCCTCAAATTCCTTGCAAATTATTACAATGACTTATATTACATTTGCATTTTAGGAATGTTATGATGGCTTTTCAGTATTTTTAATATGTTCTTTGGATATGGATACTATAAA
This sequence comes from Crocodylus siamensis, assembly GCF_052110815.1. Lineage (NCBI taxonomy): Eukaryota > Metazoa > Chordata > Crocodylia > Crocodylidae > Crocodylus > Crocodylus siamensis. The sequence goes on along the minus strand of NC_143398.1, from coordinate 43,521,088 downwards.
TTCATGGGAAAGAGAAACAAGTATCTTATCTACCTGATAGACTTCTTTAGGTTACTTCACAGTGCTGTGGAAGAGCAATGCACTAATGACAGGAAGACATTCTTATCTCATTCACCTAAAATAACTCTACTGATTTAACAGCAGAGCATTCGAGTTGAGCAGCTGACTGAAGGGCTGTATCCCAAGCATTGTTTTTGTCCAAATGTAACTGGTGATAGAAAAGATGCAGTGGAATAACATGAAGTGACTTGGCAGGTTCCAGTGATTAGAGCATTAGCTTGACAAGCTTTGAGACCTGCATTCAATTTCCTGATTTGTCAGTCGACCACTATGAGTTTGGGCAAGTCAGTAACTCTGTACTTCATACAGTGTCAGCTGCCATAGTAAAATCAGAAAACCAGTAAGCCATGAGGTCTTAAGAATCTAAATACATCAAAGATTGCAAGGAATACAAATAGTAAGGGAACATGGACCATATTAAGTACTTAAAAAAGAATGACAGCATCTTACTACTGACTTTCAGACCTACCTTTCTTGGAGTTCTTTCATAGCTGGTGTTAGGTAGCTAGCTGTTACCAGGTTTACTTTACTATCAATGCATTTCTTAGCAACTAAAGGATGTGCTGAATAAGGCAGCAAGCTGAAAACAAACAAAAAATGTACATCAAAATCTAACCAGTTACTTGTATTTTGACTTGAGGACAATTTGCAAAAAGTTTTCCTGCATTTAGAAAGTCTATTAATACAAAGGACCTTTGGCCTTGCACTACTTTCAATGTAGGTTTATGCCTATGCGAGTGAGCATAAAATGCTACCTAATTGGAATAGCTTGGAATAGCATTGTTTAACAACTACTTCATACAAAGTGCACACAGGGGAAGAGTAGGTTCAAGCACTCTCAATTCTTTGCATGCCTCATCTTTTACATTTCCCCTTGTGAAAACAGAATCATGTTTTCTTCTCAGTGCCACGTTCAAAAATGGTGGGCACTGTGTTTTATCATTTAAATCTGGTAAGCTGGCTTTGAAACAGCTTTCATGAAAATGGTCTGGCTGAATTACCTCCCAAGACAGAAAGCCTGAAAAGCAGCCATCAGGCACAATATATCTCAGGTATGGAGAGGACTAGAAAGCAGTTTCCAACCCTACTTCAAAGCTCAAAAAGAGAACAATTTCTGTAACTGTTTAGTAGCGAAGGTTGAATTTTCAGAAGTTGTATATGTACTGTTACTTGTTTGCACCATGTAATTTGCACATGCAAATGATAGGTTTGTACATGAAAAAATCATCTCATGTAGACTCATGAGAGTTTAAGCAAGTAAAGTTGCATACCCACAAAAACAGTCTGCTTTGAGGCTCGTTCAGTTATCTTCCCCTTAAAATCATCTTGCCACTTTAACAATCAGGAAAGAGTTATACTGCAGTAGAGACAATTCTGATGTACTTGTTATACGAAGACACAATGTCCAGTCACATCCCCTTCCATGCTCCCAGCTCATGCACATTTCCTGACACTTGGAGCTATGAGCAAAGAAGACCTATTTTGCTTTACACCACTTGAGAATTCCTTGCACACTGGTAAAACCCTATGGTTAAGTACAGGCATTCAAAAGCCCAAAGCGGAATTGATCTAAGTTATGCAGTTTTCTGTAAGCAGCATAGTTTAGATCGGTAGCAAACAGAACACACTTTTGCACTTGGGGGCGGGGAAGGGAGGCAAATCTTAGACCTGGTTCCACCTGTAAATGTGCCAAATATCTGTTCTGTTATGGGTTTCCAATCACTTATACTGGTAAATGTCTGAACCTGGCCTACGTGGCTATTTAGAGAGCTATACAGATGCCTTATTGCAGCAGAGTTCAGTGTCATGCCTACCACATTTTACTCAGAATTCTGACCTGATTACGAGATCATGCTTCTTCACCAAGGTGGACAATTTATCTTCATGCTTAATAACATCCATAATTACAGAAGTGACATTGCTGTGTTTCTTGGTCAGCTGTTCAAGTTGTTCCTTCATAAAAGATGCTGTTTTAAAAAATAAGAATATCAACTGATAAATAGAAATCAAGTCTCCCCCTAGCCACATGTGAAGGTGAGCACCAACAGTACCTTCTGCCGTACTGAATAACCCAGTTGTCATGCAAACTCCACTACCAGCACTTCTGTTGTGCATGTGCCTTAGCAAATGGATAATTATGCTCCCTGTCAATCTCTCTCTTTCCAAAGTAAAGCAGTTGCACTGACCCAGTAAAATAAAAAACAAAGCAAAAACAAACAGTTGATGGCAAACCAAATGTAAAGCATCTTGCTCCTTTAAACATCAAATTTCTAGTGTCAAGCTATAGACACAATAATTTAAAAACAGGGTTCTGCTGGGAATATTTATCCTCAGAAATAAAAAGCCGCCTATGCCAAGGGAATTGCAGAATCCCAACAAGGAATCAGAACCTTTGCTCAAATTGTTTTAAATTATTTAAATTTAATTTTGATTCCAACTCTTCATATGAGCCTTATCTGCTGTCTTGAATACCATCAGGTATTTTACCATAAGAATCAGAGTGATTTATGGTCTCACCTTTAACTTACTGGACACCAGCATTAACCAAAACAGGGGTGTGCTCCATGTACCATGGAACTATCACCCTTCCTTCCAGTCTCCTTACAACACAGCTCTCAATGAAAACCATGTTATTCATTGTCAAATTGTAAAGTCTGCTTTGAAAGACAGCTGTAACTTCTACAGCAAGGGTGGGCAACATACAGCCCACCAACTGGATCCGGCCTGCCAGGCCATTCTATCCAGCCCACAGAGCCCCTAAAAAATTTAGTAAATTAATATTTATTTGCCCCAGCTCCCTGTCAAAGCTGGCTGGAGCCAGGGGCAGTAAGACCCAGAGGAAGCCCTCAGCGGGCTTGCAGGCTTGAGCAGCCCAGCCCCACCCACCCCCAGCCAGTTCCCTGCTTTTCTGCCCCTGCCCTGCTCAAGCACCACCTGGCTGTGGCTCCCGGCTGCATCCCCAGACCACAGAGCATGGGACCGTGCTGGTAGGGGTGTGTATGTGTGTGCACACGCATGTGTCAGCAGGCACAGGGGCAGAGTATGTGTGTGTGCATGCATGTGTGTGTGTGTACGCGTGCACATGCAGGCACAGGGACAGAGAGAGACAGAGAGAGAGTGTGTGTGTATGTGCTTGCGTGCAGGCACAGGAACAGAGCGTGTGTGTGTGTGTGTGTGTGTGTGTGTGTGTGTGTGCGCGCATTCATAGGGTGAGTCCCACACACACAACCCTCCATACACATGCACCTACGCCTTCCCTCACACAGCTATACACAAACCCCAACCACCCTCCCCCCATACCTACCCACACACCCACAGCCCCCACACACCTATACCCACACGCCACCATATACAAGAATAAGACTTCATTTTAAGCTGCTGTGCAGTCACCTCTGCATAAACTACACAAACATATGTAAATCAGGACAAAAATATTTTTTGAAATCAAATTAATGAATGTTGTAGATGATCACTTTTTAGAATATAATTTGGTATTTTTCTGGTTCTGAGCTGGCAAAACTCCTTGCTGAAAGGAGTACTTCTGGGGGTAAGGGGAGGGACTTCTGGTGGCAAAGGTCAGGGGCTAGGGGGTGGGACTTCTGGTCACAAGATGGCAAACAGGGGGCGGGGCACCTGTCAAGGGGCAGGGCTACCCATGCAACCCTTGACAGCTTGCTAAAACTCAGTAAGTGGCCCTCCGCCTGAAATAATTGCCTGCCTCTGTTCTAGAGGATCCTTAAATATTGTGCTGGGCATCTCATAGTACCTGTTCTTTAGATGCAACTTAGAGTGCAGAAACAACTAGTACCCTGCCTGCTACACCAGACAGAAATGAGGAGGTATGCAACTCCTTGTAACCAAACCAAGTGAGAGAATAATTGAATAACTTCTAACCAGACCACATAACCAACGTCCTATGATAACTCTGTGATTAGAATTGAAATATGCCTAAACAGAGGAGGTCTGTAAAGAATCATCCAGAACTCACCAGAACATCAGTCATTCTGCAACCACTGAGATGCAGAGCAGACTGGGATGGTGTGAGGGTCTATCCACTAAAACTTATACCAAATCTACAACCAATTAATTACATCAGCTCTTCAGTAGTGTTTTGCCCTTGCTATGAGCCCAGGCTAGAATAAGTCTATCTTTCTGTCAAAAAGTAAGCACTGTGTAGTGAGGTATGCCTGTGACATTGGTCTCACCAGCCATCCTTTATCCATATTTGTTCTATTGTTCTTCCCAGCATGCTTCCCAGCATGCACTGCTCTGCTTACATTAAGTGTGCATGTTTGCAGCCCTATGAGACAGCTGCCCACCCTTTACCAAGGAATCAGTGATCCAAACGCTATCAGAAAGTATAGCAGGTGAAAGACACATTAACATGGTTTTCTCACATAGAAAGGCCCTTGTGTGAACATAATTCAATGGAGCGGATTTTTTAAAAAAGAATAAAAAACCTGTGATAGGATGACTATGTCATGACTGATTACAAACCCTCCACAAATTGTTATAGTTTAGGCTGGAGTGGAAACTAATCCAAAGCTAGTTCTAAGTGGAAGAAAGTATTGCATCCCAAAAGGATTGAGATAATATATTTATAGATGAAAGCCTGAGCCTCAGACTCTCAAACAAACTTCACACACACACTTAAGCTAACTTTTTTTTTTTTTTTACTGGAAAAGACATCTAGAAATTCAAGCGAATTTAAAAGAAAATGTGCCTGGACTGTTAAAACAGATCAAATTCCCTTAGTCACTAAGAAATATGCTTCTAGAACTGGACTCAGAAGATGATCCATTTAACAAAATGCTTGAGATATTCTTACATAGAATATAAAAATGTGAGGGTCTCTACAATAAAACTGTTTAGGACAGAAAAATATTTGGTCATGGGTCACAGGGAAAAATTAATTATTTTTTAATTAAGAGAGAGGCACATAATTGACAATGTCTAAAAATGTATTTCTCCTGGATTATTAATCCTATCACATGAAGCAATATGACAAGAGCTGAGAAGATACTGACAGAAAATACAGCAAAAACTATTAGTCCATGCAGGCAAACAGTACCTGTTGTGGGATAAAGGGTCAGCGGAGAAACTGTTGGGGAAAAAGTTAAGAGGATCAAACAGAAAAGCTTGAAAAGAAGAGGAACGAGGCAAGTGAATCATTCATCCAGTCACTTCAACACCATCTAATAGATAGCATCTAGGATGCCATGATCCATTAGGTAGGGACTTTTCTTTTTCTGGTTACTTTGGTGGGAAATGACTCTATTACAGAACTAGTTTTACGGAATATCTACACTCCCTCCAATTGTGCTAGGGAATGCTGCTCCTGCTTCAAGCATGCTAAACAGAAAAAAATATAACAGCATTGGGCAAAGACGGAGAGTGGCACAGTCTGCACCCTCAGTGCACCAAAAACCAGCTACATTTCATTATTTGGTATAAGTGCATGAGATGCTTTTCACAACAGCACTGCCTCACATGGTCAGAGGGCATGTAGACATGTCCTTAGTGTTGTGACGTAGGAGCCAGTGACTCAACCCATAGTCAAGTAGGCAATCACACGGGTTTACTCACCAAAGTATTGGTTTGTAAGACAAGGTATGTGGGCTTTAATAGTGAACCCAGGAACTGGGTTCAGGGTTCTGTGTTGCTCTTGCAAGAGTTAAGATGAAGCTGTCTTAATTACACTGCTTTAGGAATTCTTGATCTCATCAGCTTTCAGGAAAAAACGATTATGAGCACCATGAAAGGGTAGGTAAAATAAACCGTACGTATATATTTTAAATTTTGTTTATAGGTTTAGGTTTAATACATTAATAAATTAAGACCGTAAACAAGTTCAGGGATTTGTTTTAATTCTTGCAGTACCACAAAAGGCTGTGTGGTACCTTTCAGTTTAATAGGAAGATGAATTATTGATCTAAGGAACTCAGAGTCTACGACAGATGGCAACACAGGTAAAAAACAGGCTGACCTAGCAGGTAGTGGGGTGACTACAATTATAGATTTAAGCCAAATCCAAAAGTTGGGCTTTTTTAATTAAATCAGATTTTTATTTTAAAATAAACCTATTTTTCTTTTTTTAATTGTTTATTTTAAAAATTTAAAATTTAAAACTTGTAATTAACTACATCAAGCCTAAGATTACTATAATTTAACACAATCATTTAAATTAAAATGAAAAAGATAAAATATAATTATTGCCACTGAACTGGTAGAAGTCACTAGCCAAGCACCTCGAGCCAGAGTTTTGTGAAGTGCTAACTCAGTTGTTGACAGTATCATCTTTTCTTCTGATGCAAAACAAATTATTTCCTCTTTTTCCTTTATTCACTAGGTCAGGTCAGTGACTAGCTCATTCAAGTTTTGAATGACAGAAAAATCTACCTTGTATTTACTGTATGCTAAGAGTGGATGAATTGCTAGTGAGTACAAACTGATCCGCTGTAAATTTACGACTTGGCTTACCTCAGAGTAGCTTCACGTAGACAAGCCCTTACTGTTTGCACATTGCCTAACACAACAAACCCTTCAATACAATTGTGTTTCCTGATGCTACTGTATTTATAATGCAAATATATCATAACTCAAATATATTGCACAGCCATAGCAATGGGTGACCAATAAGGCTTGGTAAGATTGTGCAGAGGATACACAGAGACAAAACAATTATACTGAGTGAAAATGGGTGAAAGAAGGAACTTAAAATGGATCAGCTGAAGTGAGGTATTTCTTTCATATACCCACTCATGGAATAGTGGAAGCTAAACTGTGGTAATTTAGCAGCTATTTAGTTTGGCTATAAACTGCCCCAGTTTAGCTTCACTTAGTGCCAGATACAGCAGACGTATGAAACTGTTACAACTGATCAGACACTAAGCAATTCACAAGCACTAAGCAATTCACTCCCAACTCCACACATTTAGAAGCAGTCTAGCTGTTTCATCAGTTCACAGAGAAAGATCTTGACAACTACCTCCTTAGGTTTTTTGAAGAGGGACAGGATCAGCTCCAGTTTTTTAAATGGGCTAATTTCAAAAGAACCCACTAACTGATAAAGTACCCTTAAAATTAGAGCCTAACTGGGGAAAATGATAATTTTATAAAGATAGTTGTCTTTCTCTGATTAGATAGGTGTTTTGGAGATATCTACAACAACAACCATTGACACTCCCTACACCATACATTTTCTGTTTGTATGCTTTTGCCTGCCGCCTGTTCCACAGTAAATTATGTACTCTCATAACTACTTAAGCACCTTGCAGGGACTAGGGAAAAGATAGTGTAAATGATTCCCCATTTTCAGAACAGCACATAAAAGAGATGTCATCATGCTATCACACAGGACAGAAAATGCAACTGACAACCAATGAAAGAGTGAGACTGACTATACACAAAGTACTGTCAAATGCATGATCCAAAAAAGTGAAGTGAACAGAGAAATAGATCTTCTCCCCAATTTCTTTTTAAGGCACTATATACAACAATAAATAGCTCAAAATTGAAATGGCAATATGGTATTAAAATTGAGGCATCTCTTCAGAATGTTCTTCAGCTATAAAGTAATTTGAGATTGAAATTACTGAATAGCAGACTGAATAGCAGCTCCATATGTCAATAAAAGAATAAACAGTAAACTGCAACGTGATGTTAAATTAAATTATTCCTTATACATGCATGAACCCTAATATAGTGCTTCTAACACTGGAAAGTAAATCCTTAAGTACCTGCTGTGATTTGAATGTTGGGATCTCTAGTGAGGTATTCTATCACAGGGCCAGAAACATAGCCAGATCCAAGTAACAAGACCTTTTTCTTCTTATCCATGGTCAGTGACTGAGCATATTCCCTAAAAGGGATTATAACCAAAATTAAAACATGCAGCATAAGCAAAGAGTAACCTGCTAAAGCTAATGCAATATCAGTAAGTTTTAGTTAGTTTACAAACCAAGAGCTCTGTTCAGACAAAAGTTTAAGTTTTGGGGCACTGCTCTCTAACACAAATCCAAAACATCCTTTTTCAAAAGCATTTTCAGTTGAACTTCTAATTTCAAGGAATGTAACTAAAATGTCTAAGACTAGCTTCAAACAATCACACCACTGAATCCTCTCTCTTTTTGCTTCTCCAACAGCTATTGTTACCTGATCTTCCTCAAAAGCCATCACATCTTCCTTGATAGCTAAGCCATCAAAACTTCAGGAGGGAATGACCCAATTTGCCATTTTTGAATGATGCTGCCATGTTCTAGATTATACCTACCTCTCTACACCTCCTCTGCCACCTCTAAAGAATAGGAATTTATGTTGCTGAAAATGTAACTTCGGATAAACTACACCATGGTAATTTAAGATGCCTATAAGAATAAAAGTTTTAGACTATAGCTAGCTAGTAAAATCTGTTTCTACTTATGGCCTCAGATTGTGTGACAAAAGTCCCATCCAGGGAGGGGGATCCAATTTAAATTAAAATGGGAAATACTCATTTAAATTAAAACTAATTTGCATTTTTGTTTTTTTGTTATTCTCCTAAAACAAACATATATTCTCACTGACATAACTATTAAAATACGTGGATTTGAACCAAATACAACATATCTTTAAGCTAAAGTTGTTGATACTGTTTGCTAATGAGAAAGAAACGTGTTATCTTGATACTCTTAAGTAATGTATGCAGATTCTTAATTTTACATTTTGCATTATATTAGAAAAGGAGGAATACTTAATTTGTTTACTCAGTGCCAGATTTTCTGGTGCAAGGGTGGATCTGAGAAGCTACTTTTGGAAGGAAACTAGAATTCAATTAAAAATGTACAAAAATAGAACCTTTAAGTTGCTCACTGTAAATTATACTATTATGCAAGAGGCAAGGATTTTTGTGGGAAATATCTTTTATTGGTAGGATACACTTAAACACGCTTCTGAATGCAATGCATTCTTCAGATCTATTATATTGTAACTTTTATTGCAACTAAAGCCACTTTAAATATGCTGGATATATGAAGGAAAAGTGTAAATTTATCCAAACATATATTACATTTAATAAGTCACGATTTCAAATTTAAATGAAAACAAGTTTACTGTTTAATTTATTGTTGTAATTACTGATTTATCTCCCTTGGCTTGATAAGTCAGGCCTTTTAAATATTCATAATGTATATCCTCTGGTAAGATAAGACTAAGAATTTTACCTCCAAGAGGCAAACTACAGACTCTGATCTAACTTCCTTCTTCACATGGATACTACTCTCATACCAAGAGAAGAAAACTTAAGGCACAATTGTGAGTGGTTTATACGATCAGAAAGTATGAAGAGAAAAAGTAGGCTGCAACTCCAGATCTAGCACAGAGAAAAGCCTTTCTTGCAAAAGAAACAACTTTTACAGTATTAGGCTCCTAAATACATTGATTCCTAGTTTAAATTATCCAGCAGCCAAACTCTGGTCAAACTGGACCAGAATTTGTATGTTCCTGGAAGGGAAAACTATGGACATCTCTCAGCATTACTGTTAACATGATGTACGATTTGCACTCTGCAAAAGCAGCACATAGTCAGTATCAATTAAGCAAAAAGGTAAAAAGAAATTGGAAAAAACAACTTAAATGTACGTTCCTCTCTCTTGGGGCCCATCACCCATATTAACTCATATAACCTGGCTGTTCTTTGGACAGAGTTTATTAGCGTTCAGAAAGTAACACTTAGCATTTAGTCTAAATAGAGCCCTTAGCTATCAGACTAAGTATTATGTTCTATTATGTTAGAGCAGTAATACAAGTCAGATAACTCCCTCCTCACATCCCAAATCTGAAACCCCATGAGTAAACTATTGCATTTTAAAGAGCCAATTTGTTATTATAATTGCATTATTTCCAAATAAATCCAAAGGGAAAAAATATCAAAAAAGTGTTTGGGTTTAGTGGGTCCTGTTCATTGTTTAGTCAAGTGAGTTACATTTAAAAAAAATGACACACTACACATGCAACACACAGTTCTGCAGAAAGATCAAAAATCTACCCACACTTAAACCCCTTTGGAAGACAGTCTCCAGCTTCTTAGGCAGCTCATACAAGACCATGCAAGAGGTTAAGAGGGGAGCCAAAAGACAGACCACAATGCTGTGCAAGGAATAAGAAGGTATGTTAGCGAAGACAGCCCCAGGAGATTTTCCACCAAAATAGCATATACCATAAAATGTAGCTGTAAGCTGTGATCTTTGGGAAGCAAATGGCTTGCTCCATCCCTATGGAAAAGGGCCTGTAAATGATTAAGCTATATGTGATGGACTTTTCCTGAAGTCCTCATAGGATTTCCTCATTAATTACATTATTGTATTTTTAAATTTCCTACAGCCAAAACTGTAGGTGCATGGGGAAGTGACACATTATATTGTCTAAATGTCTATTAATGCATGTAATGTTTAAGCCCATACTGATTCTGCTGTGTATCCAATTTCTACTGTTACAGATATGAGTGTTCCAGCAATTCCTAACCAAAACCCCATGAAGATAGAGTTAGCCATCATTGCCAAAACAGTGAGGTTCTGTAATAAGAACAAAAATACAATGCGAGTTACTGAAAAATCCAGGATTTTCATACTTTAAGTAGTGAGGTGGTGAGCTTTAAGGGAGTTAAGCTAACCAAATCTGCTTCATCACCACTGCAAGATAAAAATACAGAGGAAGTAAGGAAAGAATCATGTACAATAGCTACTGTCCTAGTAAAGTGAAATGAGAAGTCAGAGGCCTTTATGCAGAATCCTGAATATACCCAAACACTGAACAAAAATGCATGTAAGTGGGAAGGATTAACAGCTTCCTATACTAATAAGTAGAAGGCTTTAAAAAACATTGGAACTACTCCTATCCCAGAAATCCCTGAATAGGCCAGTGCAGTATGCATACATTTTGAGGATACAAGCAACAAAGAATAATATTAGCATTCACTTATGTTGGGTCTTCAAGAAATCAACATAGCAGGCATTGTTTGCTCATGTTCAGGAGCAATTAGTAATATGTGCTGCTAATGAAGTTAAGCACTATAGGGAGGATTATAAACCCAAAACAAAATGTAACTACGTAAAGCGATTCCACCAAAGCTTAAATTAAATAAATAAATGCAACAACGATCAGAGGCAGACATGCTTATTTAAAACCGGATACACAGAATCAAAATCATAATGCAAATCAAAATCTATATATTACCTGCTCTCCCTCAGTTTCTGGATATATTTATACTTAGGAGTCAATGAACCGTTGGATGCAATCACTGCCTATAAAGTATATGAAACAAATTACTTTTTTTGCATCTGGACTTTCAATACCCAGGTCAAAAAAGGAAGGAAATTAGCTTGTAGAACTTACATCTCGAACAACAGGTGAATAGTTCTGGCTTTCAAGAGGCTCAGAGCCTTCAGATAATAGCTGTAGAGGAAAAAACTGTTTCAGTCAGAGCACTTTATTTCGTTCATGCTTTTACAGATATTTAAAAAAAATAAATCCTCTTTGGAAAAATATGCTTCATTACAAAGAAAGAAACTGTTAACCTTTTTGGGTTAAAATAAAACACAAACAATAGGAGAACAATAGTATGATGTAGTAATACTTTGGAAACCTGAAACACACCTGGCTTTTACCTCGTTTTAAACTGACTTTCATTGAAATTTAGGCTCCTAAGCCACTTATGAAAATGGAATACCAGATCTTTTGAAACATTTTGCCTAGTACTCTAGGGAGCATCCAATTTTCACACATAAGCTATGTTCTACAGCAGATTTTTTTAAACCAACATATAGCAGAGCAGAATAACCACAAAATATGAACAAAGTATAAGACCAAATTTCTTACCAAGCTCATAAAACCTTACCATCTCTTCAATATAAGGGAAAAGCATGTCTCCAAAATATTCTGTTGATTCTATGGGAAGCTGTGCTGGGAGGTTGTCAATGGAACACATCAGAATTCCAGAACCTTCAACACTAGAAGAAACATCATAGAAATGCAACACCATATTTTCCTTGTCCTTAAAGAATATTACATCTTTAGCAGTTTTCCTTGAGTCTTTAAATAATAAGTTTAATATGCAGGGGGTATAGAACGCAAAGAAAAACAGTGCAAAGTAAAGGCACTCTCACCTGTCGTGAATAATATGCTGGTCAGCATCATATATACAAAATGGATTGTTGATTGTTGTACACTCCGTCATAAATTCTATAGATCCTCCTGTGTCTGCTGAAATGTCACATATTGCCAAAAGTCTGAAATAAAGAGAATAAAACAATGAACAAGAACATTAGCCACACCTCCAAATAAAGAACCACTACGAAATATAAAGATAAAATAGATCAAGGACCAAAAAGGAAAAAAAGAGAACTAGGAAGATCCCTCAGAGATTTAGCTCCAGACAGAGAACCAAGTCACATCTCTCTATAGTGCCTTCAATTACTACTGACAAAAGTGTGCTTCATGAAAGGTTACATCTATAAACCAATAGAAGGAAGGGATACAGTAATATTTGTCTTGACATGTTTAGGCATCCTTTGTTTCACCTCTCACTTTAAAAAAAATATATATAATTTAAAGCATTAAATGCTATTATAATTTTTTTTTAAAACATTAAATGGATTTTAAGCATTAAAAGCATTAAATTGATTTTTTTTCTAATGAACATGATTACAGCTGCTAGATCAGCAGCACAGACACCCCTAATCTTAGTGCCACTCAGAAAGACCACAACATGTTGGAATGATTTTCTATTTGAAATCTCTGGGGTTATCTTGTGAATTACATATAGGTGTTTGCACATCTGAAAGGGCTAATTTTGTGTGGCACCTTTAAAAGGATCTTGCAACACCCTGGTTGAAAATCACTGTTTTAGGGAAACATCCTATCTGCCAAGAAACACTCAGTCTCTCTCCTGTTTACCCTCTAGTCCCAAAAGCTTTGAAATATGCTTGAAAAGAGAGGGGTTGCGGAGATGGAGTACAAATGGAGTACCTCAGCCCAGCTTAGCCTACAGCCTGATGATTAGGTGGGAGACACGAGTGTGAACCCATTCAGGCTAAAAAAAAGTATAAAACTGATCTTTCACTTCTGGTTAAGGGCTCTAACTACACATGTAAGGTTATTTATACAAAAGATGGACTCCTCCTCTTCATGCCCAAGTCTTTTTTGGATCTAGCCTTAAATTCACACTCCACATTTCTATATGAAGAGTTATTCCAAAGCACAAAAAATACCATTTACTGTCAGAGACTTGTTATTGAATCTGAATTAGATGAATGCCAGAAGAGACAAACTTTACTAAAGAAACAGCTTTAGAAATTTTTCTAGCTATGGTGGTGCACAGTGTGTTTGTCTACATGCAGTACAGAGAATGTATTTTAATGCATTCTATTATGAACTGGGGAAACCTTTACTGGGGATCAAAATGTAAACTTATTACCAAAAGAAAAATTAAAATTCTCATAGCTATTTGTCTTGGGTAAAAATTAATTATATATGCAACAAAACAAATTAACAGGGAAACAGACATAAAAAGAAAAGTAAGATCTAGTTTGTGTTTTACAATACATAAGAAAGGAGCTGTTTAATTAGAATCCAGGAGAATTATTGTCACTGAACAAAGAAGACTTACTTGTGTGGTAATTCGGGGCAACCCTCAGTTGCAAGAGAAGGAGATTTATTTGGAGCTAGCAGCCTTTGTGCATCCTGTCGGCTTAACAAGCGAGGAGTATCTTGTTCCCAGTATATTCCATTAATTAAACAGGTAGTGTAGGGTGCAATCTGCAAAGACAGTCAGAAAGTCCCAAGGACTTCATTCAGCTATTATTGATAGGCAAAAGTATTTAATTTGATCCAGCATACTAATGAATTCCCAACTAAATGGAATGTGGAAAAATGGTAGTTATTGGCAGAGTTTGGAAACCCTTATACTGAAAGAACAGAAACAACACTTACATCAGTGTTAAAACGAGAAGTGTAGAGTTCTGGGTGTTTCTCATATTCTGCTGGGTCATACACTCCATCACTCTTCCTTACAAGATGATGGTGACGACTTAGCACTGTCCCATATACTTTCCTAAGGTCTACGGTAAAGAAAAGGAACTCAAGTTCTTTAAAAAGCAAAACTATTGGCCAAAAAGATTCTGAAGGATATTGCATTACTGGCTTAAGGTTACCTCCAGATTTAGAAACTTCCTTCAGCTCATGTGGTTCCACAAACTCACAAGGGAGTGCATTGAACATTTCTTGGGCACCCTGCAGATAAAAAACTATATATATCAATTGCACAGGCATCAGCATAACTTTAGAATATTGAAAATAATCACATAAAGAACATTTTAATTTATCCTGAAATAAGCATAAAGGTTTACTTTAAACATGTTGCACTGATTTTCACAGAATCCTTCACAGAACTAGATGTCAGTGGATATAACAAGTACCCACCAAAGAAACAAGGCTACATAAAATCTGATCCACTGGGGAACATCATCTAGTGGTCAGTTTAGCTTGTGAACTGGAAACAGTCACCTGGTTTGGCATATACTACAGTCATGGAATTTGATGCAGCATCTTCCCCTTGCTGCAGAATTTTGATCACAATTCTTTTTTTAAATGCAATTTAACCTTCATGTTTGTGAGAAAAATGTTTGCAGTCTAACTCCAATATGTCACTTATGAACTGAACCTACAGGTACTAAGTTCATTCTGCAACATGGTGAGTTGATTCCACTCCCAATCGCTCTGCTGGGAGTGGAGGGTGCCCAGCAATTTGCAGAATCAATCCTGTTGACAGCTTTAACACAGAGGCAAAACTGGTACTTGCATGGAACAATGCTTCCTTCCCCATGTGTTTTGTGATAACTATCAGGAAAGCTACTGAATAGTATTGCTGAGGTATGAAACGGGGCTACATTTTTCTATAAATTCACATTAGCCTTTATGCACATGGGACAAAAACACAGGGAAAGAAGCAGGATCAAAGGTTCCTGACTTGACATCCTGTTGGAGAGGCAATATTAGAGACTGAAGTGAGAAAAAAAGAATAGCAAGAACTATTTCTCCTTTTATTATAACCAAAGTTTCCAAGATCTTTTCCTAGCAAATGTGACCTCGCAGTGAATTCAATCTAATATTTATCACCAAAATCATTAATAGACACTTCTCCTGCAGGTTTCTATCTCTTCCCATAAGGCTGCAGCTGTTCTGAGGACTCCCTTGTCCCCAAAGCTGGTATGAAATCTGATAGTCCCCCTGGCCCTTCCTTTTTGTTTCATGGCTGCATGACAATGATGTCACAAGAACTTGGCTGGCTCTAGTAAGGAATTTCATGCTTCACTCTGACCAGCTACTCCTCTTCAGTGCATATCCATTAGCTACTCCTGACAAACCCTCACTAAGGTTGCCCCACAGGGCAAACAGCTTCTGTGGATTCAGTGATGACCCCATTTCCCAAGTGCAGCGCTACTTATAACTCAACAACCCACCAGACTAATCATCCTTTCATTAGTAAAGGACTAGTATCCATCTATTAAATAGCACAGTAAAAATCTAGCCTTCTTTGGGAAAAAAAATAGGCTGTGAAATAGAGCAAATGGAAAATATCCAGCACTGCTGTTCTAATCCATTCCAGGGCAAGCTTCCCTTGAATGTGCATCCAAGTCTTTATAAACCACTGCTAGTGATCAGCCACAGAGCTCCTCCAGAGGCAGCAGTCTAGGATGTTTACGAATCCATATTACATTACGACAAAAGGAAACCCAAAAATCAAAAAACAATGCACAGATTGAATTTATCTTTAAAACATGCAACAATAACCTCAAGTGCATAAAATACCAAGTAGCACTTTGGGGGGAAAAAACGACCATCTTACGATATTATAGTTGAGGGAAGTCATGGGGGCAAGGGCTTCTTACCTTAGAGACGTTCCCAGTTCCTGTAAACACAAACGTCAAGGGTCCAAGAGACTTTGGCATCAAACCCAGAGAAATCTCATAGCCAGCATCCCGCACTGCCTGCACAGCCTGGTTGCTGTTCCTGTAGTTATGGGCCATCCCAATGTGCTGAAACCAGATGCAGAAGGGCTTGCTGAGGAATGTGGCCTTGTTTCACTATAAATGCCCAAATGACATGTAAAAGTCTTACCATGAAAGGAGTGTGATGTCCCAAGGCAAGAAATCGTAATCCCATTCCATGTAAAATATTGATCATTCCTGTTTAAGAATTACACATTAATATCATGAACATACATAATCAGGTACTCTAGAGCCTGACTAATCCAAAAAATCTTCCTGAACTCAAAACAGCTTTTTCCATTTTTAATACTATTATTTTAACTGTAAAATAAGTTGGTATAGAGTTGCAGAAGATAAATCTGTAATTCCAGGACCACTTGAAGACTTAGCATACTGCTTTTTATATCCCTCATACATGCCAACATTTTTTGAGGGAAGAGGGTAAAGAACACATGGGAATTAAAAAAGAGACAGGCCTATGTCAATCTGTTCTACAGAAAAACATTAGAATAGGGAGCTTTTTGAAGGACAATGTAAACATTTGATTTAAAAAATAAACTTTGTAAAACTTTAAAAAACAAACTCTGATCAGTTTGTGTACTCTAAGTCCACACTGTGCTTAGGCCAACAGAAATTTAGGACACTAACAGAAATTTGTTTCTGTTGGCCTATGGATACTGATTCTTCCTCAGGTGAGGATGATTCTTATTTCGAGGATCTGAACAGATTGTTGGGACTTTTAAAGGAAAGTAAAGAAAAGCAAGAGATTTGGAAAAACTAAAGTAGACTGCTTGCCAAAAAGACAAACAGTCGCAAGAAAATAATTTAAAGAAAAGACAGTGAGGCAGCTGAGTAACTATTAAATACCAAAAAGGTTTTTAATTCTTATGAAATTAATGTAAATAAAAGAGGTGAAGAAAAGGTATTATTAGCTCCGTTATACTTAATGCTTACCTGCCACACCAGCCCATTTTCCAAAGGCTACAACTCGCACCCCTCTATGATCAACCATTTTTTCATAATCAATCAGTCGAATTTCCTGAAAACAGGCAATAAGTTGTTGTTACATATTTACTGAAAATCTTATTTTTAATAGGAAAAATGAATTGGGTACTGTTTCTCATGGAATAGTTTGTATGTGCCCCTTCCACTGTACTTAGTGCAAGGCGCATACAGTTGGCAGGGGTAGAACATTTACAACTACATAAAGTGACTGTTTGCTTTAAAAAAGAAAAATGGATTGCTTTTGGTTTTAAAGGCAGTCAGTATGTTTTACTAAGGAAACAAAACGTCAGCATTGTGAACATGAAAATAATAGAACTGGAGAAACCCTGCTGTCCTTAATCAGGGAGAATTCCCTATTGATTAATTGGAACATTTAGCCATGTAAGAAATGAACATCAAGCCAAGTGGGCCTGATACCGGTGTCAGCTATGCTAATACAATTCTATTTGGTTCAGATTCTTATTCTTTAACTGGGAGGATGTCATTTTCTGCCTCAGGGAAGCATACTTTACATTTGAGTAGGGGGGGGGTTTGTTTGTTTTTTTTACTGCATACCCAAAAATAGCATGGCTTCAAACAAAGTAGTGTATTAAGATACAAGCAAAGAGGAACCAATTCAGTTCCCAACAGAAACCAGTAATAAAAACTGCAGCCAAGGACAAGTGCTTAAAGTTACATCATAAATACCAAAATGGAAGTCCAGAATATACAGCATATGATAAGAATTTGAGGACTCGTTCCATCTCATTGATGTATGCGAGGTAATGTCACAGATAAACAGGTAATCTATAGATTCTGTTTGGCTATATACTGCCCACTCAAATAGTCTTCTTTCCATATATAACCCATCTACAAATATGTTCAAAATTAAATACATCCTATAAAATACTGACTGAAGACAGCAAAGACTTTTGGCTGCTTACAGAAGTAAAAAAAACCCAGCACTTTACATTCAGCCCATTGCGGCCCTGTGCCAAGAGCAATGCATGCCCGAAAGAGGCATCGCATTAGTTTGCCCTGGCTAGCCCATTGTCTGTATGAATCAGCCACTTCAGCAGGGCTTTCTAGCGCCTTTTGAATCAGCTTTGAATTAGCTTTAGATAAAAGCACCAAAAAGCCCTGCTTAATGTGTCCACTCTATACAGATGCTGGGGAGCCAGGTCAAACTAACATGCTTCCTCTTCCAGTAAAGCACCATTGTTGTTTTATTCACCTCTGTCAGCACCCTTTGTTATTATATTATGAAAAGCAAGCTCAGAGATCTATGAATTCTTAGGTTACCTTTAACTGAACTTTTATATTTAACCTGGTTTCACCTAGTGATAAGTCACTGATCTTTGTAACTACAGTATTTACCCGTCTCAGAATCTCATCCAGGAGAGACATATTTGCCTCCTGGGCTTTAATAGTGTGCGAGAAGAATGCATAGTTTTTTTTAGGGATTAATTTATCCTCTGGAGGTCTCTTCACTCCCACAATTAGAGAAGCCTTAGAAATATCTTCCTGAATAATGCCACCTGCTTTGATGTAATCCTGTAAACAGAATATTAGATTGTAATGCAGGAAAAACAAAGGAAGTCTTAAAAAACACAAAACTTAGCAAACAAAATAACACAAAACTGAGTCAAAGTACTACGATACATGTACAAACTGCTTTTATGATTTGAAGACCTTGCATATTCATACTTTTTTCTCAAATCTTAAAAGTATTTCCCTTCAGAACTGCTTCTGAGACTACTTAAGTTCAGTAAAATACTAATTCGCATCCCTGAAACTCTGATTAAATAAACTGTAACTGGATAAAATATTTTTATCTTAGCTATACCTGGATCTCCATTAGTTCAAAAATATTTTCCAATTCAAACCTTTAAAATGACAAAAGGTATGTCCTTAATGGGGGTCTCTTTGGTGGAAACCAGCATTGCTCCCTATTAAGAAGAGTGATATGTACACATACTCCTTAATAGTTACCTATTACAGTTACATCAGGATTTGTTATTAATTGGGATTAGTAACAATATCAGGTATATTTTGCAATGATTTAGCATAATACAGTTGAAAAGCCCTATTAAGATTCAGGCTAAAAAAGCTGCAACACAGACAGTTAACAAGGCTTCAAAGATGGTTGCCTACAATAGTATGGTGTTCTGTAATCATCTCAGGCTAATTCAGCTAAGCTAATGTGCTCAGTGGAGAGAAATACATGTGCCCTTTAAGAGTATGTCTTGACAGTTAAAAAAGTCATTAAGAAAATGACACATGAATTCAGTTCTGGGGGAAAAGGCACACACAAAAACAAAACTAGCAGTCAAATATGACACTGTTAATTACGCAAAGTCCCAAAGTCTCTGCACAAAAAACCATAGGGAATTTCTTCAGTATCAATGGAAAGGATCAAAACAAACTAACTAAAAAAATGTTAAAAATAAAGCTAACTGGTATTGCATTATATGTCTAACCAATGAGGCCCAGTTCTTTAGTCAGTATGAAAGATTATTCCTTACAGTAATAAACAATGCTCACAACATACCTCCTTTATTACTTACAACCTTTAAATCATCTAATCTGTCTATGAAATTGCATCATTTCCGTTTTTAAATCTATATGAAAAGCATAACAGCACTTACCTTTTCATGGATGGCTCGCCGATTTGATGGCTGTACTAAGACTTTGTATCCCAAATGTGTTAGTTCTTTAACATGCTTTGGTGCTAGGGGTGCTCTTCTTTCCCAAACATTAACATCTTCCCTCCTGATTGCCAGCACAGATTTATGATGATCCCGGCTCTGTAGGTGATGGCGCCCAAACTTACCATTCGTATGTCTAAATGCTCGGAGCATGATAAAACCTGATGACTGCAAAGACAAAGTAGTGATACAGCACAGCATTCAGAAGGGTGCTTAAAAGGCTTTGTGTTTGTAAAGAAGACTGGTTTTAGAAATCTGCTGTAAAACATAGCCACTAGTCAATATAACGATCATAACAATGTACACTAATTAATAACATCCACACTCAGAACTCTGGTACAAGAAAAATGTTCATGCTCCCATATATCATATAAATTAATATCATAGTTGAAACAGTAAGTTAATATGTACAAAGACTGGTTTTGGTGTCACTTCGGCTAGATGGCTTCACAGTACTGTTGTCTCTACAGGTTCTTAGATGCCTTGTGCTCTTTTAAATTTTATTTACTGCGTTTGTGACGGGTATAAAAACACCAATAAGATGTAGTTGCAAATATAAAGATGCAAAACCCAAAAACAATCCAAGGCCGGCCAAAGAACAGTAATATGGAAGGGACTCGCCCATAAAAGCAATAAACTGAAATTAAGGCTCTCCATAAAGAGTGACAAATTCCTTTGGGTTAGACCTTTTTAAGATATTTGAAGAAAACCACCTAACTTGCATATATCAATGGAAATTAGATATAAAGATATTTTAGACAACCCTAGTAAAGGCTAGACACATAACAGAAACTGAGGTGCTGCAATGCTGAGTATTATCACCCCACTTTAGAGTACACTGGGGAGGAGTTTTCAGTCTTTTGAATATTCATTGAGCCAGAGGAGGACACACACAGGGTCCATAACACAGTTTTCTGGCACTCACCAGGAGGGGATAAGAGTCGTCCCTGCTGCAATGATAGACTGATACTCAAATTGGAACAGCATCAGTAGGAGTTAGGGAGAGTCCCACCCACAACACACTACCCTGGCAGTCGTGGAAGGTTCTTGGAAGGTGACAGGCCTGGGTTCAAAACTTCTCACATGGATGGAACGATTTCAATCTGAATGTCCTGAATCCCAGGTAACTGTTCTAACTACAAAGTCAATAGGTGAAAAAGGAGATCCTCCTGGCTTTCACTTAGCCCGTGAGACTCAGACTCTGTAGGCAAGATCGATAGGGAAATGCCCAGCTTGTAAATCCCAACATCCCTTGGCATAAATTAACTGTCTAGAGCAAGAGAAACCAAACTTTAGCAGGCATGATACAAATGAAGCCTTGCACCCTCAACAAGGCCAACTCTAATTGCCTTCCCCTGCCCTGTTCTGCTTTCTGCTTCCTGCCCTATCTGCCACTATGTTCCCAGCCCCCTCCCTGATCTGTCACGTGCCACACACAGAAGCTGCATTCGCCATCTGTGGCACACATGCCATAGTTCAGCCACCTAGGCAGTAAGGCCTTAGGTGGTTCTGTACGCACAACAGTAGGTATTTAAAAATCTCTATGGCTGAGTGATAGCTGAGCAATAGTTAGAAGGATCTAAAAATTGCACTAGGACACCTCTATCTTTAATGGATTTAGGCCTAGCTACTTATCTGCATCTTTAGGCACCTAAATACCTTGCAAAATCTGGGCCTCCAGATCCAGTTTTGCAAAGTGCTATGTGCACACCTAACCAACCACATGAGAGGAACCATTTAATTCAGAGTTTGTCACCATGTGAGTGTTAATGCTGTAAGCCAGGATATGAATGTGCTACTCTGCACTAATTCCTATTGTGCTTCATCTGGACAGATGCTTAAAGTGATCTTTACATGCTAGTCTAGACCGGGAAGTACTGTACAGTAATGTAGAGCACAGACATATGACACATTAGAGACTCCACACTAACTCCCTGTGTGGCCACTGTTAGTGAACACTAAATGGAAGGGAGTTTATTCCAAAGTGCAGTAAGCTGTCACACAAAATGTCACTCAACGCACACAAAGTTTTCATACATGGAGTTAAAGCCAAGTAACCACTGTGTGCATTTTCATCCCTTAGATTACTCCCCATATTTTTTTCATGTAATACAACTTCTATGGAAATGTCCGCACGAGCAGGAACATGGGTTTCCCTGGGGACAAACAGCGGACAAATAGCAGACATATTTGTGCTACTGCTAGTTATCCCTGGACATGCCCCCGCATGCACACTCCGGCGCACAGTAAATTGCCCCAGGTAGAGTAGGGGAGGCTAGGGCCTGTACCTGGGCTAGCACCAGCAGCCTTACCTGAGGACCTGGGGGCCTCCCGGGGCAACAGCAGTGGTGATCTGACCACTCAGAGTCCAGCAGGAAGCTGGAACATGGCTCTGGCTGGCCAGGATCCTGCTTCTGGTGACAGACACTGCAGCCACATGCACTGCACCACTATTTTTGATGCAGTTTTTTCAGATACCAGGATTTCCCAGTATCTAAACTTGCTGCCACATTCCAAATGTGCAATTTAAACAAATTAATGCGCCACATGCATTTTGCAGTGCCTCAAAGGGCTATAAGATACTGAAAACCACACGTTCCCATTCGTGGGGACACGGCCTATGTGAATAGTCTACAATAGTCTACATCATGTGCACCCTGCACATCATGTGCACATTAAAACTCCATACAGGGAGCTGGTGTAAAGTAACCAGTGCACTGTAAAATTACACCCTAACATACTGCACTAACTTCCCCACACAGACAAGCCCTCAGTGAACTACTCTCCAGCTTAAAATGTTAGGCTTTTGGGCATATCTTTGTAAGGTTAGAAGCTTAGCAAGAAATATTGAACATCCTACAGTATCAGAGGAAGCTACTTCAGAACTGGAAAGGCAAAGACCTTCTAATTCTTCTCTACATTCTTCCACATACCCTCCTATGAAAGGAACATCCTTCACATCACTAGCCTGCAAAGATGCAGCCCTTCTTGCAGAAGGCCCATATAACCAAAAAAAAAAAAAAGACATTTGACTGGCCATAGGTTACACAGGGATAGTGCTAAGGGTCTTTCAGAGAGTAAAACACAAAGACCAGCACTGTCTTGGAGTCTAGGCTGGTGATTCAGACAGCTTACTACGTGAGGGTGGCCAAGCATTGGAACCACTAGCACATAAGGCTGCAGAGTCTTCATCGGTGAAAGTTGTCAAGAGCCTGCCAGGCAGGCACTAGGTCGGGATGGTTTAGTGCCTGGAGCAGGGGGCTGGACTAGATGACTTCATGAGGTCCCTTTCAGACTGCTCTTCACAGAAGCATAGAGAAGAAGGGCTGGAAGGGACCTCCAGAGGTCCAGCCCCCTGCCTGAGGCAAGATCAGCCCTCTCCAAACCATCCTATCCAACCATCACCTACACGCTGCATAAGGCTGCCGTCAGCCCCGACACACAGCACAGAGCTGGCCCCTTAACCTGCCGCAGGTAAAGCCAGGGCAGCAGAGCACCCGCCCTCCGGCTTCTATGCCAAGCCGTCAGCGTACGCTCCCGACCTCCTCTGACCCCGTCTTGGCTTTTGAGCCTGTCAAGTGCTTTCCAATTTGTAACCTGAGGCCCTTTAAAGGGGACGCTGCCGCGTTTGCCCTCAACCCCTTTCCATGAAACTGACGAAGCCGCTGTGGAAGCTTCCCCTTCCCTTCCCTTCCCCCTCCCCCGCTGCAGACACAGCCCCGGCGCCCGCGGCGAAGCGGCGCCGCCACGGCAGAAGGGGCGGGAGGCTCCAGGCAGCTGCGGGCCCCCCCGACCCGACCCGGGGCTCGCGCGAAGCCAACTTGGTGCATTTAAGCGAGCCAAAAATAACGGGCGCGGGGAGGCGGGACCCGGACGGGAGCCGTCGAGTAACACAGCGACCTTCCCCGCCACCCTCCGGCGGCACCCCGGCGCGCACCCGCAGGGCCAGGCGGCCCGATCCCCCCGGCTCCCACGTTCCCGGGCTGCGGGCAAGCGGGCCTACAGCCCGGCCCCATGAGGCGGCGGCGGCGGCCGGCTACGCACCTACCTGCACGGGCGCGGGGCCGGGGCCGGTTACGTAAGGGCGGTGGCGCTGCTCCCCAGCGCTATTTACAGAACACAGCGACGAAGAAAAGCCACCCCCGGCTGCAGCCAATCGGGCGCCGCCTTCGGGGCACCGCCTGCCCTCTGCTCCAATCGGAACCGCCCCCTCCAGTGACGTCACAGCAAGAGTCTCTCGCCTCCGGTGCCCAACGTTCTCTCTATGGCAATCGAAACCGCGGCCCACGCAGCCGCGTGTGCAAGCCGCGCCGCCCCCGGGCACTGCTCGGACAGAGCAGACGGCAGCGGGGAATAGACGCCTTTCTACCCGGGCACTGGCACGGAGCCAGCGAGGTGGACGCTGGTGAGAGCACAGAGACATGAATGCAAAGGATGCAATGAGAGAGGTTCTTTGGGTAAATCCCGTATCTTTTATTAGACCAATTGATGAGGGAGGTAATAACTGCGACTTTCCCAACTTGGCTTGTAAGGCAGGAGGGAGAGACAAGGAGGGTATTGCAGAGGGGATCTCGACCTGTTGCTCTCCAGCACCGTTACTATTAATATGTAGAAATGACATGGATCTCGACAGGCTTAGCTACACGTGTGCAAGCTGCTGTGGCAGCAGCACAAGACAGAGAGGCCTGCTACCAGACTTCCATAAAAGACTTGTTACACAGTTCTTCTCCACTACCCCAGGGGTGTCAAACACACACGTCTCAGGCTGGACTGGCCCACCGTGCTCAGTGCTGTGGCTGTGACGGGGTTAACCGGTGCAGCTCTGGAACCCAGGGAGTTGACACCGCTGGTCTCCCCCTCCCCTGCCATCAAAATTAAGGTTTTCAGTCATCCCTGGTGACCTACAATTAGCAGTAAGAGAAAAGGGAGGTGATCATCAGCAACCTGAACTTTGTGGGTCCTGGAGCCATGCTGAAACAGTGGCCTCTGGCAGGCAGGCAGGTGGAATAACACAACCACTTGTGGGTCATTCAGCCCCCAGTTTAGATCTAGCTCATGAGACCAAATGAACTTGACACCCTTGCACTATATCCTCTCCTCCCTTCATGTGAAAGGACACAAAAGAAATGAGATGGGTGTTACTATCAAAATGGTTATCCATGATGTACAGCTTGCTTCAAATTAAGTCTGAAAGGTGGTTAATGATTTCTCACTGGTTGATGCATTAGAAATATCACAAAAATAACTCAAAATGTGTGCACGTATAGCAGCCATACCCTCCTGATCTGTGGCAGCCAGTCACAGGGAATCACTTGACTTCATGGCTCATTATAATCTACCTGATCTCGTCTAATCCCTTCATTCCACAAGTATTAATGCCCATCTCTTCTATTTAATGGTCTTGATGTTCCGTCAGTCAAGCCATCCTTTGTACTGTAATTTTGCTCTGTTAGCTGCTCCTGGTAATGAAGCTCTTATTTCACAGCCCTGCATACTGTTCTTAAAAACAAATATAACTTCATTGGACTGTGTTGCTTCAATCTAAAACTCAGTAATACAGCCCTAGTCCCCTATTAGTAAAGTTTCTAGTTTATTTTTAACTGGAGCAAATATATGTGGTTTTATATGTAATGATGCACCTCGCCATCTGCACCCCACTTTTCAAGATTCGAGATGGTTAAGGCACACCAGTTTCCATAGCCAATAGCTATTCCATCACCAATAGCCAATTTACAGGTGGACCACTCAGCACAAATTCCGGGCAAGACTTGATATCATACCCTAAGAGCAATAGCAAAACACCTTAACCGCTCTGCCAGCAACCCTTTTCACACAGAACGCTCCAAGTATTTATAAAGGGCAGCTAATCCAATCCAAAACATATGACCTAAAAATAAAAATCTATAACCTATATGAATTTGCTGTCATGAGGTAGTTGATCACTCCCCAGGATGCAATGGTTAGGCATGTGAGCCTGTGTTGGCAAACTTGACATTGATTTGCTATTTCCTTTATCTGTATAGTCTGTGGCCACCACATGACATTTTTAACACTGGGTACATAATTGAATGGGATTGTGCCCAGTAAGGTAGGGCAGAACTAGAGCAGCTTTTTGCCACATGCTTGGCATTAAGCTGTTCTGTTATGTCTGTTCTAATTTAAACAATGGAAGAAGTAAAATTGTGAAGAAAAGTAAAAACTTCCCCAAACTGTATTCTTGTTTGCCAAGTAAAATCAGCCTTTATGTTTTAGATGAAAAAAGGACGTGTGCTATAAAGATTATACCTTTATAAAAATCCATAGGAGATTGCTTGTGTTGAGGTTATCATCAGTCTTCTGGGCTCATGGAGCTGCAGGGGCAGATTAAGATGTACTGGGGCCCTGGGCACACACAAAATTGGAAGCCCCCCTCCCCATGGGAGCTGGGCTGCAGGGGGGGGGCCCTTCCCCTCCTGGTGGGGGGACACATGCCCCTCTCTTCTCCCTGCTCCCCACTCCCCTTCCCCAGCTATGGCCAAACACACACACACACATACAGATGGGCACGCACTTTACTCTTCCTCCCTCTCTGCACATGGACACACAGACACAAACATACTCTCCCTGCAATAAACAGATACGAGTGAATGCATGCATACACACATGCACACACGCAGATGCACACATGCAGATGCACAGACGCAGAGGCACAGATACAAGCAGACACACGTACACACACGCACTCTCTCCCCACAGGACCTCCCACTCCCCACTCTCAATCACTCTGAGGCAGCCCCCTCCTCCTCCCTTGTCCCCCGCCTACAAGCCAGCTACTAAGTCTCACTCCCCACCAGCCCTGTTGCACTGACCAGTGGGGAGCTGCTGCCCGGCTGTTTTCAAGCCACTACGTGCATGCATGGGGCCAGGCCGGCTCAGGCCAGGAGCACCATGCAGCACCTCTGCAGGCGGGTGACGCTGCGTGGCATTCCCAGCCTGCTCCACCCCAACACCCCAGCCCTATTGGGGGAGGGGCCCTGCTCCCAGCTAGAGCAGGGAAATAAGTGTGAAAGTTGGGGTTTTAAAAGCCCATGGCCAGTTTAAAACCCTGCTTTCACTTCCCTGCTGAGGAGGATCCTAGGGCCCAGAATTGGTAGGGGCTCCTCAGCTCATGCTCAGCTGACCTTGCATTAATCTGCCTTATGCATGGAGGACACTGCTACAAACCTGATCAATATCAATATCCTGTCACTTCCACTTTCATCAGGACCAGTGACCTTATTAGCAGAACAGGTGAGGACAAAATGAGCTAGCGAACAGGTTTCCCCATTTAGCACATATGTAATAGTAAGGACCCCCCCCCATATTTAATTAGGGGCGTTTAACTCATTTCCATACACAGGCTATGCTATTTGCATCAGAAGTACTAACAGGTTGACCTCATACAGACAAATTTAAATTTCAACTATATTTTTCATTAAAACAGAGTCTGGTTAAGTCAAAACTTTTTACTAATGATTAACTCTACTTTTATATAATTTTCTCACCATCTTTAGATATGCAAACAGTTTTTCATGAAGTTTAATGTTCCTTCCTCTCTTTTATGCCTTTCTCTTTCCCCAAAGTAAGGTTCATCTTAGAGTTAAGACATGAAATTGCAAATAAGTCAACTGAAATCCTCCTGGCTTTGTCACAGACTTCTTGAATGATGTTGGGCAAGTCCCAACAATCACTGCATTACTCAAATTTTCCTGGAAAAGCAGAACTGAAGATAACAGCACTTCCCTACTTCACAGTGATGCTGCAAGGATGCATTTATCAATATTAAGCTGTCAGACATTATAGGGATGGTAGGCCATATGCTAGATACAGTAGCAGATCCAGGGGTGCCGCAGGTAGTCATACCCTCCTTTGATTCCCACTGTCTCCAAAATGACCCAGGTTTATGGGAGCCCCAGAGCTGCTCTTGCCCTGCTCTGGCTGTGAGTTGGGCCTGTGTGGGTGCCAGGCTTGGTTGGGGATAATGGCAGCAGTGGGCAAGTTTCCTCCTCCTGCACCTACTTCCTGCTGCTCCCCAACCATGATACCTGCTGGCCAGGAGCAGGCACCGATAGGAGGAGCCTGCCCACCACAGCTGCTGTTCCCAGCTGACACAGGCACAGGCAGAGCCCTAGAGCAGCTCCTGCTCCGCTCCACCTGCAGACTACAGAGAGCAGCTGTGTGGGAAGCTGGGCTTGGCCAGGGTGTGCTTCCAGCCAGTGGTGGACACTTGTGGGGGTGGGAATAGGGAGCATGGATGGGGGATAAGGGTCATAGCAGCCACCCTCCACAGCCCCAGCTGGAACAGGCCAGGGGCAAAAACTCGGGTCAGCCAGGGACTGTGGCAGTGGACAGGTACCTGCCCCCCAGATTTGTGCATCTGCTCCTTGCCTGGCTTCCCGGTGTTCCCCACTAGCCTGGGGGCTCTAACCATGACTTGCTCCCATCTGCCTATGGATTGAAGTACAGTGTGCTGCATTGACCTTCTGTAAATTCACCCATGACTAGGTAGATGTATCACAACTCCTTTATAAAAGAGGAACTGGGCCAGCTGTAGGGGATCAGGAAGTTGGGGGGGGTTTCACCCTCACATCCCCATATAGCTGAGCTGGGTGGGAGCTGCATCAACAGGCCAGGCAAACAAGCACACTCTTCAGGGGCATGCCAGAGTTTGCGTGGAAGTCTGTGCAGGAGGGAGAGCAGGAGAGGCCTGAGACTCCACATGTCAGGAGCTTCTGATGGAGATTTCAGGTGAGTGAATGAAGAGGGGGGTAACTGTGGGGGTGGTGATACAGAGTGCAGCCAGGGACCCTGCCTTGCTGCTGTCTCTGGCCCAGAGCTCCTGTGAGGCTTTCGCCCAGACAGGGCCCTTGGATGAGTCCACAGTGCCCTACCTCCCGGTCTGCAGGGCTTGCCTGGCAGGACATCTGAAGACTGGGGGTAGCGTGGGAGTTGGGAGTCCCCTTGCCTGTCCCACATGTGCCCAGATTGAGGCTCTGGAGGGGCAGGTGAGGGAACTCCAGGCAGAGGTGAGCAGGCTGCAGGGGGATCAGGGCTGCAGAAGATGAAATTGATGGGTACTTTCAATCTCTGCAGGACCAGACACCTAGTGCAGAGACATCACAGGAGGGTCCCAAGGCAGCTGAATGGAAGACAGTCACCTCCAGAGCCAGACAGCGTGCAGCTGTGACTGCTTCCCCAGCACAACCAGGGAACAGATATGAAGCCCTGGCAGCACTGAAGGAAGATGTATTAGAGGAAGCTACAGGACAAGACACATCAGCAACAACCATGCAGGCTGAGCGACAACCAGGCAGCCAGAAGAAAAGATGCTGGGTCATCGTGGTGGGTGACTCCCTCCTGAGAGGCACAGAGGGGCCTATTTGTCGACCAGATTCCACAGCACGGGAGGTTTGTTGCCTGCCTGGAGCCAGGATCCGAGCCATCACTGCAAGGATTCCTAACCTCATCCAGCCCTCCAATTACAATCCCATAGTCCTCATCCATGTGGGCACAAATTATGTGGCTAGGAGTAATCCAGACCACATCATGAGTGACTACAGGGCTCTGGGGGCCAGGCTTAGGAAGTCGGGGGCACAGGTGGTCTTCTCATAGATCCTCCTGGTCAGCAGTTGCCATCAACACCAAGACACCTTTATCAGAGAAGTCAACCTGCAACTCCGGAGTTGGTGCCATCATGCAGCTTTTGGCTTCTACAACCATGGGCCACACTTCCATGAGAGAGGTATCCTGGGACGAGATGGTCTTCATCTTTCTTCTGAAGGTAAAAGTCTGTTCTCTTACAGGTTGGCTGATCTCTTCCAAAGGACTTTAAACTAGGTTCGTCAGGGGATAGGGATGCAGTGGACAAAGAAAACTTAGGATCAGAGAGCCACAGGCCATGCACTGGATCAACCCAGGTAAGCACTAAGGGGCCCGATAGACATCAGGACGGGGGTATCAAGGGCACCCACTGGGGGGCTTAAATATCTCTACACTAATGCTAGGAACATGGGGAGCAAGCAGAGGAACTTGCACTCCTGCTTGCAAGCAAAAACTTCGACCTGATTGAGCTAACTGAAACGTGGTGGGACCCTATTCATGATGGGGCGGTAGGCATTGAAGGTTATAGGTTGTACAGATGGGATAGAGTGGAAGGAAAAAAGGGGGAGGGGGCGTTGCTCTCTGTTAAGGAGCAACATACATCTTCTATAATCAAGATGGGATCAGAGGAGGGCCAAACTGAGATGCTGTGGATTAGGATACAAGGGGGTTGGAGGGGAGAGGGACTTGGTAGTGGGGGTCTACTATAGACCGCCGTACCAGGAGGCTGAGCTGGACCTGGAATTCTCTGGGCAGCTCTCAGAGGCCATACGGTCAAGAGATACGTTTGTCATGGGTGACCTAAACTACCCTGACAACTGTTGGGAGGATCAGTCAGCCAGGACTAACCGCTCATGTAGGTTCTTAACCTGCATACAGGACCTAACACAGGAGGTATACAATCCCACTAGGGGAAATGTCTTGCTGGAGTTGGTGTTGACTACAGGGGATGACCTGATGGGGGATCTGCAAGTACAAGGTAACCTAGGGGATAGTGACCATCAATTAATTGAAGGGTGGGAAAACTAACCAGCAGGGCAGAAGTGCTAGACTTCAGAAAGGCTGACTTCAGTGTGCTTAGGAGATTAGTTAGTGGGGCATTAAAGCTCAAGAGCATTGATAAAATGGGGGTCCAGGAAGGGTGGTCGTTCCTCAAGGAAGAGATCCTGTGGCTTAGGAGGCAGCAATCCCACTGTGTAGGAAAAGGGGGAAAATTGGCCAAGAAGACCTCTTGGCTAAACAGGGAAATACAGGAAAGCCTAAGGACAAAAAAAGGGGGCATACAGGCAATGGAAGCAGGAGGTAGCTACCAAGGAGGAGTATACCTCCTTGGCTCACACTTGCAGGGAATCATTTAGGAAGGCCAAAGCAACATTAGAACTTAAGCTGGTGACAAAAATTAAGGACAACAAGAAGTCCTTCAGGTATATAGGGAGCAAAAAGAAGGTGCAGGGCAGCATAGGACCCCTACAGGATAGACTAGGCCAGTTGGTGACAGATAGGAGGGATAAAGCAGAGTTCTTCAATGAGTTTTTTCCCTTTGTTTTCTTGAACACAGATCTAGACAAATCTCCCAAAAGCATTACAGGCAGAAGCAGGAGGAACACCAACCCACTTACTGTCAGTGCCGACCTAGTAAAGAGACACTTGGAGGGGCTGGTTATGTTTAAGTTAGCGGGACCAGATGAGCTCCATCCAAGGGTACTGAAAGAATTAGCCAGTGTCACAGCAGAGCCAGTAGCACAGCTGTTTGAACACTTGTGGTGCTCAGGTGAGGTCCCAGAGGACTGGAAAAGGGCCAGTGTGGTCCCTATTTGCAAGAAGGGGAGGAGGGAGGAACTGGGAAACTATAGACTGGTTAGTCTCACCTCTATCCTTGGGAAAACCCTTGAAAAAATTATCAAGGATCACATTTGTAGGAGTCCAGCAGGTAATATAATGCTAAAGGATAACCAGCATGGGTTCAGAGCAGGTTAGTCAGGCAGGATCTGCGTTGTTTCTTTCTATGACCAGGTCACTAAATACTTAGATACAGAAGTCGAGGTAGATGTCATCTACTTGGACTTTAAGAAGGCCTTCAACACAGTATCCTACCCATTCTCATAAACAAATTGAACAGCTGTGCCATAGACAATTACACGGTCATGTGGATGGCAAATTGGCTTAAGGGTCATACCCAGAGAGTGGTGGTGGATGGGTCGGTATTGACCTGGAAAGATGTGGGCAGTGGGGTCTCCCAAGGCTCGCATCTTTGACCAGCACTGTTCAATAGCTTCATCAGCGACCTGGATGAGGGCATGGAAAGCACTCTGCAAATTCGCAGATGACACAAAACTATGGGGTGAAGTAAACACACTGATGGTAAGAAACCGAATCCAGGCAGACCTGGACAGATTAGAGAAGTGGGCAAAGAACAGTAGGGTGCAGTTGAACAAGGACAAGTGCAAGTTGCTGCAACTTGGGAGAGGGAATCACCAGCACACCTATAGGCTGGGGGATGACCTTCTCAGCAGCACAGCGGCAGAAAGAGATCTTGGAGTCATTATCAACTGCTGCCTATAAATTCATCAGAGGAAGGCAGCAGGGAATAGGAGACGCCCTGTTTACCCGGGCACCCCTTGGAATAACTAGGAACAATAGCCACAAGCTGATAGAAAGCAGATTTAGAATGGACATGAGAAAGAGCTTTTTCACAGTTAGAGTTACCAGAACCTGGAATGGGCTTCTAAAGGAGGTGGTGCTCTTCCCTACCTTGGGGGTCTTCAAGAAGAGACTGGTCAAGCACCTAGCTGGGGTCAGATGACCCCAGCACTTTTTCCTGCCACAGGCAGGGGGTTAGACTTAATGATCCATTGAGGTCCCTTCCAACCCTACCATCTATGAATCTATAGTTAACAGGTCAGCTACTATTGTATATAATTTATATAACAATTCCACCTGTAACTGTGCATCTCCTACAGGAACATAATCTGCAAGACAGTTGAACAAATGGATCGTGTAAACAATAAGGACTCTTACTGTATTGTTTAGTTTAGTTTATTGTGTTAGGGAAATTGGTTTAAACTCTACCCAGAAAAAGGACTCTTGCCAATGTAAGCTATGTCTCCACAAAGGGGAAGAGTTAACACTTACAAGTGTAGCTCAGACAGCCCCAAAAAGAGCATTTGTAGCTCACTGGGCATGTCTACATGAGACGCTTAATATGTAGTAGACTGATTCTGTGCATTAGTGTACATGGTAAAAAACATGCGAATACGCTTATGCGCAGTAGTATTAGTCTACTGTGCATTAAGCATCACACAAAATGCGTGTGATCATGCTAATGTGCAGTACAGCAGCTTGCTACTCATTTATTTAGTACTTGATTATACAAGTACTAAATTTAATGCACAGTAGGCACTGCGAATTAATGAATTAGTAGATGTGCCCACTGTGTCTCATTCAATGCAAGTATCATTGCAATGAAGGAAGTTTCCTTGTTTCTTAAGCTTCTTAATCATAAAGTGTTATTAAATACTGTAGACATGCACAAATTATGCAATTCCAACTTTGTAATCATAGGGGTTACAATATTTCCAAATTCAGTATAGTTTACAAAAGCAGTGAGAGGAGCTGGACTTGTTTCTCCCATAGATCCTTCCCAATGGAAACATTTAAGAGCCTTTGGGCCACTGTTAGAGGTGGCAAACAGCAAGCTGTGTATGAGTGGCAATTCTGTCTTGTTCTTTGTGTAAGAATGACAGGTAGATACTTTATAAAAAACAAATGCAACCACTTTTTATCCTGGATCTAACCAGAGACAGATGGCATCAAAGTGATTATATACAGGAAATGAAATGACAGGCAAATGTTTAACATTAGCACCCAATTTATGTATATATCAATGACTAGATTAGTTCAGTGATTCCAAAAGAGTGTGCCAGGGCATATTAGTGTGCTGTGAGAGCAACAGAAGTATGCCATGAGCTCCCCCTGTATGAGGTAAATGCTCTCCTCCGCAGTTCAACAGCTGCTCCTCTGGGGACTGTAGCCACTGCTGCTCCCTTCCCTCTCCTTTTCCCACCTTCAGGAAGTCCATGACCCCACCACCACCACCACCATGAACGCTGTGCTCTGCTGTGAGCAGGCGGATGCACAGATGGAACAGTGCTTTGCAGCCCAGCGTGTCCCATCCCTCTCTCCCATGCAGTGGTGGTTGTGGGTGGTTGTGAGTGGTGGTTGTGAGAGCCTGCAGAAGCAGCCTGAGATACAGAGCAGGGCTCAGGAGGGGGCAGACAGCAGAAAGAACAGAACACAAGCAGGATGAGGTCCTGTCCCTGTTGCCCTTAAGTGGCACCAGCTATATCAGCAACCCCCAACCCTTTTAGCCACCAGGCTCACCCCCATAACTTTTCTGAATTTAGATCCATCTCAGTGACTTCCAGTTACGATGCCACAAAATTCAGAAAAATTCTGAGAAGTACCTTGAGGCTAAGAAGGCTGAGAACACTGGTATAGAAAGTAATCCTTTGCTTAAAGAAAGATGTGTTTGGTATCATTTTTTTAACAGTACATCTCAACACTGTATGATTTGCTCTGGTAGGAGAATGGAATGTGTTGTATGTTTTGGAAAAACATACACACATACACACACCTTTTTGGGTATAAGAATAGACTGTCCTGCCAATTTTAAATTTAAAATATGCCCCAGGTATCCAAATTTGGGAAACACTGGATTAGTCAGTTTGACTTTGGTTCTTGTCAGTTTTCTTTCTGGTTCAAACAAGCTAACAGGATGGTACAATATGTGGGTTACAGACATTGGAGCCAAGTGCTTAAATCTGAGTGACAGAAGTGTTCTAAATTTTAATATATATATATAAAAAAATGAGTTTCTATTAAAACCTGCTCTCACTACAATGTAGAGTGCAGTCCTGTGGAGAGTACCTGGGAAAGGGAAAACAGGTTCAAGAGCCAAGAACAAAATCTTCAGATGACGTGCTGGTTTCTGTGGATCCCCTGCAATTCACAAGGTTTGGAATGGATTTGCGTATGCCCTTGGGAGACTAGTCTGAGGAGAAAAGAAGGCCCTCTTAAGGAAAAGGAGGGCTGGCTGTACTTTAAGGAGGCTCTCTTAACGGCACAGGAACAAGCTATCCCAACGCAACAGAAAAATAGGACATGTAACGAAAGACCAGCCTGGCTAGAGAGCACTCTCTTCAATGAGTTGAAACTCAAAAAAGTATGCTAGAAGAAGTGGAAACTTAGTCATATTACTTGGAAAGCGTGTAAGAGTATTTGGGCATACGAGGAAAAAAATTAGGACAGCCAAGACACGATCTGAGTTGCAACTAGCAAGGAACATAAGAGGCAAAAAAAAGGGATTCTACACTTATTTCAAAAGTAGAGAAAGACCAAAGAAACCACAGGTTCCTTATAGAATCCAGAAGGCAATCTAGTTACAGATGATGCAGAGAAGGCTGAAGTACTCAATATCTTTTTTACTTCTGTCTTCACAAATAGGGGCAGCTACTAGACAACGAGTGCAGATATCAGCAAAGACAGGGAAGGAGCCAAACAGCCTAGGGTAATATCAGAACAGATCAGGGATTACTCAGAGAAGCTACATGTCTTCCAAGTCAGCAAGGCTGGTTGGAATGCATTCTAGACTGAAAGAACTGGCTGAGGTCATCTCAGAGCTATAAACTGTGAGAACTTGTGGGGGTTGGGTGAGGTCTCAGGTGTTTGGAAAAAGTCAAATATAGAGTCTGTCTGTAAACTGGGGAATTACAGAACAGTCAGCCTGACCTTGATATCTCGAGGGGGAGAGTGAGGGAAATCACTGAGCAAGTGAATCCTCAAGGAATCTGTTGTGAAGAACCTAGAGGAGAACCAGGTGCTTAGGAACAATCAACATGAATTCACCAAGAGCAAGTCATATGCCTGACTAATTTGATTTCCTTCTATGATAAAGTGACAAACACTGTGAAGATGAGAAGAAATCAGTGAATATAAATATACCTTGCCTTCAGAAAGGCTTTTAACACTGATTCCCATTAAAATTCTCATTAACAAGTTAAGGAAATACAGTCTAGACAGAATTACTGTGTGGTGGATATAAAAATGGCTGTATCACCGTGCTCAACAATGCCATCATTGGCTCAGTGTGGCACTGCAGACACTAAAGAGTAGGGCTAGGATCCAGAATGACCTGGATAGACTGGAAAAATGGTCCACAATCAATCAGATGAGATTCAGCAAGGACAAGTGCAAAGTCCTGTACTTGATATGGAATAACTACATACACAAATACAGACTGGGGAATGACTGGCTAGGCTGTAGTACTGCAGAGAAGGACCTGGGTGTTACAGTGAACCAAACTGAATATAGCCAACAGTATGCTCTTGTTGCAAAAAAAAGCAAACAGCATATTAGGTTGTATTAACCTTTTTGTTGTTTGCAAATCAAGAGAAGTGATTCTTCCTGCTCTGTTCAGCATTGGATGAGGCCTCACCTGTCCAGTTTTGAACTCCCTCACTTCAAGAAGGATGTGGACAGTTTGGAAAGAGTCCAGTGCAGAGCAACAAAAATGATTAGGAGCCTGGGAAGGAAGACTAATGAGGGAAGGCTGAAAGAACTAGGGTTATTTAACCTGGAGAAGAAAAGACTAAAGGAAGATGTGACAGTAGTGTTGTAATACCTGAAGGGTGATTATAGAGAAGATGGAGATGAGCTTTTCTATATGCCTGTAGGGAACAGAACTAGGATCAACAGACTCAAACTGCAGCAGGAGAAATTTAGGCTGGAGATTAGGAGGTCAGCCATTGTAACAGGCTACCTAAAGAAGCTATGCATTCTCCATGCTTGGAAATTTTCAAGAGCAGGCTAGACAGATACTTGGGTGGGATGGTTTAGTCAGGGATGATTCTGCCTTGAGCAGAGGGTTGGAATAGATGATCTTGTGAGGTTCCTTCCAACCTACTTTCCTACAACCCTATAATCTCATTTAATAATGGAATAGAAGCACCCTGTGCTTCTGTGTCCCCACTGAATATTGAATCTTACTGACTTTCTTTTTTTTTGCCCAGGCCCAAAGTCACAGAAAAGGACATTCTAGTGATATTTCATAAAGGCTTCAAGCATATGCTTCAGGATTATAATTTACCACTTTTCATGCTTAATAAAGCATGTGCAGTGCATTACACTTTAAAGTAATGGGTGTACAGGTCTTTAAGTTGGCTATATGTAGTGTGTGATGTACAATTATGTCCACACCTTTTAGGAAAGGCATATTTATTCTGCTTTATTGTTGTTGCTCCAAAAAACAGCCTAAATAAAGGCAATTACATTCTGAATTACAGGGGGTGTGAACTATTCTCAGACAGGGAATTTTGAGACTATTACACCATCCACGCACTCTTGCACTCAGTGATTCTAAACTACTTTTAATAATACCTTTTTAGAGGCTATTTGATTATATAATAAGCTACAAACAGTGGGTTTGGCATGAATGAAAATGTTAGTGTGTGCAGCTCCCTAGTTCTCACCTTCTTTCATGTATATAAAAATGCAGCTGAAACATGGGCCTGCTTTTTGCAGAGAGTATAATTAGTTTGCAACCTTAGAAGTTAATTCAACCATGTAATTCAAAAAAAGATACGAGGTTAAGGGTCTCTCACAATTTTCTGCTCTTTGATACTACTAAATGATTATTTTTGAACTACATGTACTACTAAGAGGGTTTGCCTTGAAACAAACATCTTGGCTTCATGAACTAACAAAGGCATCTTAAGAGCCATTTTGATTCTTGTCGGGTATGAACAGAAGGAATTGGAAATAGTACTGCAAGAATTGAACCAAACTAGAAATGCTATAAAAGTTATTCTTTTCTCTAGGATTCCTACTTTTTAAGGCTTTGGGAAATTTTCCAGTGGGTTCTGATCTCATTCAGTGGCATCTTGGGTATTTAGATGTCCTACGTTATCATGAAAACTTCACAACACCTCTGTAAGGTAGGGAAATACTCATCTCCATATTTGCAAGTGACACGCAGGGCCTCACTATGACCAGGGAACAGAGGACTGAGCATGTCCACACACCTGCCAGAACATTCCAGAACCAGAATTTTCCTCCCAACGCTTGGTCTCCAATCCTCAGTCCCTGGTGGGTCTCAGAGCGGGCCCTGGAGACCAACCCACAGCAGCCTCACTGGCAATTGTTCAGCTCTGGAGTGTGTCAGCGGACATGAGTCGGTCGGTGGGGCACAGTCAATTCCTTACTCCATCAGGGATGGCTGATGTGGTATAGGTGAGCCCGCAAAGACACTAAGGTAGAAATCCACAATGATGGTTCTGTAAACTTGAGTCCACAAAAACTTGTGTTCCCTGTATGTATCTTATTTAGTTAGTTTATGAGGCATGGGCAACTGCTGCCAGCTTACTCGGGGGGGGGGGGTGCCCCGCCAGCAACCAGTCAGCGAGTGGGGGAGGTCCCCCCACAGCCAATCTCATTCACCGGCTTCCTGAAGTGGCCACAGCTCTCCTACTCCCCAGCTGGCACTCATTGGCGGGGGGCGGCTCCCACCAGTCCCCCTGCCTGTTGCCTAAGCAGGGAGCGCAGCCTGTCAGGGAGTGCACCAGCATGTGCACCCCCCAGATGTCACTGCTGCATAAAGGTGCATATCTACCATGCTTTTTTAAGTTCCCTGCCCCCACGTGGAATTTGCAGCCTTGAGTTAGACACACAGGGTACCTATACATGTACACTGAGGCTGCTCCAAATGTGCTGTAATTACAGCATGGTGGCACAGACTCAATTCTAGACCATGGTAATTACTGCGCTCCAGGTGACTCCAGCGCCAGATGTATCAGCAGCCCTGCACTGAAAAATGGTGGCAGGGGCACTTTAACTAAAGCTTATTCAATGAGCTTTAGTTAAAGTCCCCTCACTGCCATTTTTCAGTGTGGGGACGCTGATACATATAATGTTCCAGGCACTTTAATTAGAGTAGCTCTCCGAGCCAATCCAGTTAAAGCACCATCCCTCCTCCCCCCCCGCCTCCCTGACCATCTGTATACATGCCCACAGTTTTCCCACAAAAGCAAGCGAAAAGATGCACAGAAGCTAGCAAGCTGAGCAGGAAGCCACCTAAGCCAGTCAGCAAGAAAGACCAAGATGACAGGCAAGGCCCAGGTTGATGCCTCAGATGTAGTTAGGTAGCAAACTCAATGCTGCAGGGAGATTCCTATCTTTGCTCACAATTCTCAGCTATGAACTCTTCCCTGAAGTTAACTGTTTATGCCAAATCAGCCCTTTCACCAGAGTTCCCATTATTTCCAGTAACCTAATGCTTCCAAATCACTGTTACTTTCAGTTGACGCTTCAGCCTAATTTGGAACAGGGATCTAAACCTGAGTATACTGAATCCCTTACTACTAGAAGTTTGGGTATAAAAGCATTGGATTAGAAGAGACCTCAAGGATCATCTAGTCTAACCTGCACAGAGAATGGATTTCTTCATCCCATACTATCCCATAATGATGCTAATCACACCTCTTTTTGAAAACCTTTAACAAATAAGATCCCAGAACTTCCCCTGCCTGCTTGTTCTACTGTCCTATTGATCTCACAGTTGAGAAGTTTTCCAGGATTTGATCTAGACCTTTATAATATAGTGAGTCTTCTTCAATCCCACCTGTTTAAACTATTCCATTTTGTATGGATAGTGTAATTGTAGTCAGGGTTGGAACCTGACTTTACCATCACCCAGGTGAATGTCCTCCCACTGGCAAACTCCTTCTCATGTCTTTGCCTGCTGGCTGTCTTCTGTGCTCTGGAATGCCTATCAGATCAGACTTCACAGGAGATATAGGTGGGACCATGCCTGACTTAAGTGCCAGCACCATTCTTAGGCATGAGCTAGTGCTCTGAGCAGCTTGGTGACATTCAGACTTAGATATCTATGTTTTGTTTTGTTTTTAATGTTCATAGCATCTATTCCAGGAGTAGTAGTCAAGACAAGGTTTCAGGAAAAGGGATTTTCAATAGGATGGTATTTGAGACCCATCATCTGTTGCTACATGACTGTGATTAATTCTAATTGATATTCCATAACACAACTGGCTGTTGCTTACTATGGAGTATCAACAATATTGGATTTACTGTTCAAGATATTTTGCCTTCGACACAGAAGGAAACGTAAGGAAGGCAAAATATCTAGCCCTTAAAGAGACATTTATGTACACCATATTATTTAGACGCTAATGCTTTGTGTAGCAGAGAGAGTTCTAGACAGGTCCCTGGAAAACAAAGGAAATTAATCTGGAAATCAAGCTTTGTGGAAGCCTGTTACTATCTAATTATAGTTGTTTTCTCTAATAAACACTCATCCTTTTAAATGGACTGTAATTCTGTCTGTCACTACAGTCCCTCTTTGTAAAGTCTAATTTTGGCCAACTGGATACTTTCTACTCAGCACTGCTGGGAAAGAGTTGGTGCCTGCTACAGTAATGATAAGCTTCCCTGAGCACCTTGAGAAAAGTAGACTCTAGATTTTTTTCATAAAATATCAAGCCTAAATAGTGGCCCCACTAAAGCTGGTAGAAATCTCCCATTGATTTAAATAAGGCCAGGAGTTCACCCAGTGTCTCAAATGAACAGGAAAATCAGCCTTCTGAAAAGACTTTTGCAAAATATAAGGCTGTACCTAAGCAGACTTTATTTTCCATTTAATTTCAGCTTGATACTGCAAAGATCAAAAAGTTCCAAGAAGCTTTCAGGCCTTTAATCAGAATGAAACTATTGAAAAACGTGACCTTTTATTTCAAAGCCACTACCCTGCAGTGGCTGTTGACTACCACTGTGAATACAGACCTCACATCAGAGTAGTAGCCATCACTGAACATTACAGAACACATTGCTACAGGCACGTAGGAAATCTATTACAATGCATTGTCTTGCCCAACAGGAAAAACTACTGTCGCTGCAGGTTTTGAGGTATCTCAGGAATGGCTCTGTACTTTTCAGTAATGGCTACTAAACTCAGAGTCGATGTAGATCAAGTCACACTTTGCTGAATACTGGTGTAGCATCACATCAATAATAACAACAACAACAATAATAAAAATAAAGCAGTCAAAACAATGTGGGCGTAGGCATAGGCTCCAACAACTGCCCAAATTCAAAATGCAATCCTAATCACAACGTTTCAAAAATGTTTTTACATTTATCTGCAAATAATCTTAACCGTAGAAAATGGTAGCCTGCAAAATCCAATTAACATGCTGATTCATGTTACGAGTGCACTGCTCAGGTCACTACAGGAAACTGCAGTGTCTTATGAAGACAAAATTATCTAATTTACTGTGCAAATAATGTTGTTTCCAAGGCCTGCATTTTAGAAGTACTTTTACCCTATTTATCAGCACAGCTCTTCTGGTGTAAGGTCAGCCTGCTGAGTAACAAAACAAGCTGGCACTGCAAAAGAGAAAGGAGGAGATTCACCAGTTCCCCAGGATTCAATACTATCAATGGACAAAATGCAGGAGTCTTTCTTGTGTAAGAAGCAAGAGTGTGTAAAGATCTTTGGGTGAGCTTGGTGTAAGTTCATGGATCATGTACATTTTATATCTGCTAAGGAAGGAAAGGAATTTTGACAGAATTAAATGCTGAAGAAATCCAAAACTCAGAAATTTCATCAGCATTTGTTTAGATTTTTTCCACTTTCTAATCAGCAGTACAGGGATTATGTCAAGATCTCTATTTAAGAAGTGTGTAGTATACTGTGCTACCTACCACAGTCTAAGCAAAAAAATTATAACTGTTTGTATGCAAGTCTGGGAAAAATGTAAGTGCAGTAAGATCTTCACTGTCTATTAATTAGGCTTCTTCATACTCACATTAGCAGAGCTTTCAAGTCAATACCAATCTTCTATTAAGTATGGTTCATGGTGTGAATATAATCAAAACCTTGGCTTTTCTCTGAAAGAATCAGGGGTTTAGTCATTAAAGAGTCCATTAGAGCAATTATGTCATAGTTACATTAAAACTGCAGCTTTGCTTATGAAGCTTGTTGAGCAAATAATGGTTCTCCCTGCCTTGGCTCATCCAAAAGCTTTATCTCAGTCAGAAAGAATTAAACCTCCTATAGAGAAACCCCCACAAAACAGTCCCATTTAGCACTTTCCATTTTGCAGATCACTGTAAAGTAATTGACTAATGACTTCTATACCTCAGTAGTGTGATGAGGATTGTGTACTGTCACCACTTCGCAAAGGCAATCGCAGAGACAGAAGTTGTGACTTCCCCAAGATCACATGGTAAATCAATGTCAAAACCACAACAGCAGCTCAGGATTTCCTCACAATTGATTTCATGGTTATATCCCCACAAGAGTCCTTGAGTTAGTAATTTTGGGCATCTCTAGAACCAGAAAACATTTAAAGGTGATTCCAAGATAAAAATGAACATAGAGTTGAATATATAAGTTGTGAGCTGGTAGAGTCTACACTAACCAAATGTTAATGAAGCAAGAGTTCAGAACAAAATTACATATTAACAGACTTAGAAACACAGAGAATCATAGAGAACTAGGGCTGAAAGGGACCTTGACAGATAACCTGCCTGAGGCAGGATCATCCATAGCCTAACCATCCTGTGCAAAACTACACAGTCAACCTGACACAACACAAGACATAACACCCTAATATGCCACAGATAAAGCAGCAGTACCATGGCAAGAGGGAATTTGGCACCTAAAGTCTATTCCACTGCCTCACTGTGCTTTGGTACCCAAATTCCCCCTTGCTGTTGTATCACTGCTTTACCTGTATATGGTACCCAAAGTCCTGCTACGTCAAAGGTTGTTAAAATCTGCTTAAGAGATCCCAGGAAGAGCCACACCCTCCGCAACAGAGAAAGGCAAAAACCCCTATAGTCCATACCAATCTGACCATGGGGTAAAATTTCTTCCTGACGCCAATGTGGCAACTGGTCTGACTTGAGCAGAGAGGCAAGACCCTCTAGTCAGGAAATTCTGGGTTTCAGTCCCAGCGGGAGCATTGGCACACCCCAGTCAAAATCCCCAGCTTTGGCTGCAGACAATACTTAATGCTTCTGAGGAAAGCATTAAAAACTCACTGACAAGTAACAGCAGAGGGTGGGGGAAGGGAGAAAATTCTCCCCTGACCCCATGCAGGAACCAGCAAGGACCAGAAGCATGGGAAATACCTCGTAGAACATATGCATAGATACTCCTAGATTATCTCTGGCCAAAGGCCTGTCCAGCCTTCTCTTGAACACCTCCAGTGACAGAGATTTCACAACTTCCCTAGGCAGTCTATTCCACTGCCTCTCTGTGCTAACACTGAAGAAGATATCCAATCTAAACTTACTTTGTTGCAACGTCA
This sequence comes from Crocodylus siamensis, assembly GCF_052110815.1. Lineage (NCBI taxonomy): Eukaryota > Metazoa > Chordata > Crocodylia > Crocodylidae > Crocodylus > Crocodylus siamensis. Next base: position 43,478,311 of record NC_143398.1, on the reverse strand, counting down.
AGTCATTGGTACACATCCTACTCTCCACAGCAAGAGAAAAAAGGTATTTTCTCTTACCTTCTTTATGGCACCCTTTCAGTATCATAGAATCATAGAAAATTAGGGTTGGAAGGGGCCGCAGGAGGTCATCTAGTTCAACCCCCTGCTCAAAGCAGGACCATCCCAAAATATATAATCCAAGCCAAGGCTTTGCCTAGCTGGGTCCTAAAAACCTCTAAGGATGGAGATTCCACAACCTCTCTGGGTAACCTGTTCCAGTGCTTTACCACACTCCTAATGAGAAAGTTCTTCCTAATATCTAACCTAAGTTTTGAAGACTGCTACCATGTCCCCTCTTAAGTGCCATTTCTGCAAGTTCAACATGTCTATTTCCTTCAGCCTCTCCTCATATGTCTTGCTTCCCAAACCCATTATCATTTTTATCTCCTGCCTCTAGACTCTCTCCATTTCCTTTTTAAAATGCGGAGCCCAAAACTCCACTCAATACTTTTGATGAGGCTGAACCAAGTGTCAAATAAAATGGCACTATCACCTCCCATGTCTTGCACCCAGTGCTTCTCTTGATGCATCCCAAAACTGCATTCACCTTTTGGGCAGCTACATCACAGTGCTGACTCAGATGGGTCTTTAATCCACCAAGGCTCCCAGATCCTTGTCCCTAGTGCTGCCAGCCAGCCAGATATCACCCATTTTGGATCTGTGTTTTTTATTATTCTTCCTGAGGTATAGCATCTGGCATTTGTCAGTACTGAATTTCATCCTGCTTATCCTCCAACCCAACTTTCCAATCAGTTGAGATCCTTCTGAAATATGCTTCCATCCCACAATGTGTTCACAGTCTTTCCCAGTTTCCTGTTATAAGCCCCTGAGAGTATTGGTGCACCCCCTGACAGGCAGCACTCCCCACTTCGGCGACAGGCAGGGAGGGCAGGCAGGAGCACCAGTCTCCCCCCTGCGAGTGCCGGCTGGGGAGTGGGGGCACCAGGTGAAGCACCACTGGCACTACCGGGAGTGCTGCTTGTGCTCCCTGGTGTGGTCAGCCACAGGGGGATGCCCCCAGGCACTAACTGGCTGTTGGTGGGGCATATGCCTCCCCTGACTCAGGTGGCACCAGTCGCCCATGCCTGCTATCTTTCTATGCCAGCACCCAAATTGTTAATAAACATGTTGAACAAAACTGTGCCCAGTCTAGGGCAGCATTTCTCAACCCATGGGTCAAAACCCAAAAGTGGGTTGCAAGAATATATGAAAGGGTTGTGAACCAGCTTTAAAAGTAGATCAACAAACTTAAAAATGGATTTTCCTTTAAAGGAGAAAAATGTGGGAAACTGTAGCTTTTGCAGGCACAGTTCCAACCTGAAAGGAGCTGTGTGGGGCCATCCATGCCCCAATCACACACATCCCTGCCTCACACACTGGAAGGCTGGGGGCTGGGGCCAGGCAGCAATAGGTCAGAGGTGAGGGGCACTGGGTTGGGACTGGCCACTGATGTTCATAAATGGATCCTGGTACAAGAAAGGTTGAGAACCACTGGTCTAGAGCAGTGGTGGCCAGCTTTTTTGGCAGGCATGCTGCAAGGCAAGCCCTGCCCCCTCTCTGAGTTTCAGTCTAATCACCCTCTTCCCCTTGATCTGCCATGTCCCAGACACAGGCTGCCTGCATCATAGGCTGATCCCCTTGCTTCATTCTGGGTTTTTTTAGATTATTTATAAACCATTGGTGACCAATGGAAGTATTAATGCAGGAACTCTTGATAATTCTAGAGGGAAGACATTAAAATGCCCACTAAGGCCACTGAGTTCTAAAAAAAATAGCTGCTGCTTAATGACAAACTTTTTTCATAACTTGTACTTTGCCTTACAGGATATCTGCAACAAGGGAATAATGCAGCTAATATACCTTTAGAGTGTACCTAGCCAACACCAGATATGCATGTTCTGGAACATTGTAAGTCAGAGGTTTTCAACCTTTTTTAAGGACTGTACCCCTTCTGGTGGCGGCAGCCAGATGTGGAACAGGGGAGGCTTGCATGTGGCAGCGCTGGTGCAGGATAAGATGGTGGTGGTGGTCACATGCAAGCTCTCCTCTCGCCCCCAACCCCCTGTCTGTCTGGCCAGGTGGCTCCTGTGCAGCCCACAGAGGGGAGCCACTGTACTCTCCTCCCCTGCCCTCCCCTGGCCCTGCTCCTGGGAGGCAGTGGTGCAGGGTAGTGGGTAGCAGCACTCTGTCCCTGCCTGCCTGCACATACCCCTTAGCATCTTTCCAAGTACCCCCAGAGGTACACATACCCCTAGTTGACAACCCCTGTTGACAAGGCTTTGTAGAATTCAAGATTCTTAAGTTTCTTGGGCCTGCAGGGTTTCAAAAAGTAGAAAACTACCTATAGGCAGAGAACTCCAACAAGTAAGCCCCTCTTCTCAGGATTCTCCAATAAACATGTTGAGCAAGAAACAACCATCCCAACAACTCTCCTCACTGCATAGCTCCTCCTTTTGAGCGGGTACAGAGGGAGCTCAAATTACCATGGAAAGACCTTGGCAAAGGACATGACTAGTGTTGAGAAGCAGCAGCTGAATGACAATTCAGGAACAGCAGGGGAAGTTGACGCAGACAGAAACTTCCCACCTACCCAGGAGATGTGTGTAAAGTAATTGGCAACTAGTCCTGGGAAACTATAGTGATACAGGGTGTGACTGTTGGACCTTGCAATCAGGAACAGGTCTATAATGGATTTGTAGGGAAACTGGACAGGAAGCCGGAACACTCACTGATCCTGACTGGACAGTGGCAAGCTCCTATTTGCTTCTAATAAAAGACTAAAGAAAAGGCATGCAAAATCCTAGGCCTTTATGCCACTGTACCAAGGGTATATGAAATCTTTAACTTTTTGCCTGCCTTAGTTTTAAAACAAACAAAAAACCTTTCACTTGAGTTATGTGATTGCATAGTTATAGAATCTGCCTGCTGAAACTCCTGCAGCATTTGCTTCCAAATTACATACACCCCAAAAACAATGGGACCCAGTTCTGCATTAGCAAGTCAGGTGGTCTCCAGTTCCAAGAATCTGATTGTCAAACATAATTTGGCAATTAAACCTTGCAGGTCAGAACTTTCACTTGGGAGTGGAACAAAGCAGCAACATCCCAGCAGGGATGCTGTCAGCATTCAGTATTGGGTAGAGGAAAAAAACAGCTCCTAAATCTTCCAGACTAACAGAGTATGTATGCGTGCCATCAGGAGCAGATCCAGGGGCAGCCTAGTGGCTGAGTCTGTACTCCACCCTCATCCCCTGAGCCACTTCGGACCTCAGCTGGCAGCTCCTCCATGGAGCCATCGCCACAGGTGTGTATGAGATGAGCTTCATGGACACTCCGGTTTCCTGCCCCTTCTGCAGGCAGAGGGAGACCCTGGCACACATGACCCTCAAATGTGCCAGGCTGCAGCCCCTCCACTTCCACCTCCAGAACCTTCTCTTGAGGTTCTGATTGAATTTTATCCCCCACCTTTTTGTTTTGGGTCACCCCGTCCGCAGCCCCACCAAGTCCCGGGACCTCCTGGTCAATCTCTTCCTGGTCCTGGCCAAGTGGGCCCTGTACTTGACCAGGAAGGAGGCTCTGGCCAGGAAGGTGCCCAGAGACTGAGGGGCTGCTTTCCTCTCACTTGTCCGTGCACATTTCCTGGCACGGCACTAGTAGGTATTATCCACCAGCTCCTTGGGTGCCTTTGAGGACTGGTGGGTGCAGCCCAGGGGGCTCTGCTCAGTGTCCCCCTCAGGAGCACTTATTTCATGTTTTGACCATTTGACCCACACAACACTCTTGTCCTGTTTTTTTCCCCCATTAGTTGTCCCAAGTATTTTGTTGCAGCATTCACCCGTTAGCCCCCATACAATAGGGGGTGCTTGTTAGCCAAGTGGGCCTCATGGCCCACGGTATTTGAATGTTACAAATAGGAGCAGGTCCAGGTGTGGTGCAGCTGCACCACCCTTTGATTCCTCCTTCACCCAAACTTTAAAACCAACTATCCAGGAGGAATAGGGGCATTTCTATTCAGGCAACCCTAAGGAAGTCAATAGACTTCATGGCTCATTATAATCTACCTGATTCCTGCTAATCTCTCTTCATTCCACAGATGTTAATGACCCTCTCTCCTTTTTAAGGGTTTGAATGTTCCCTTAATCAAGCTATCCTTTTTTCTGCGGTTTTTGCCATCTGTTAGCCATTCCTAGTAATCTTTCTTTTACATTTCACATCCCTGCAGATTGCTTTTAGCTCTACCTAAAAAACATTTTCTCAGGTGTGTTAATATTAAGTCAGGTGAATATTAAGTCAGGTGTGGAAATGATTTACAGTGAAGTGTTGGATGCACTGTCAAGATGCTCCAAATGGCTAGATTTTTGTTTTACGAATATGAAGAGATGCACATTTAACTATAATGAACAGAGGACTAATACAATATTTTTTGATTATTTTTGGCCTAATTCTTTGCATTTTAAAACTTTATATATAACCCAGCACACAAGTGTGCATTCCTATACAGTTATATTTGTTAGTGCTTCAATTTTGAATTGAATGTTGTAGCACTGGATCCTATCATATTAATAAAGCTTTCAGTTTCTCTTTAACTGGAAAAAAATTGTGTTATATTTGATGAGACATCACACCATCTGCACCTGTTTTCAAAATCCTAGATCTCTCCATGCATGCTATAGTAAAGTATTTGAAAAGTTAGGCGTGTAAGAGCTGTGGTTCCTCCTTAGCCAGTCATTGCCCTACTTTTCTCTACTTCTTTGAAGGGAAATGTCAGAAATCAGTCTCTGAATTTCAAAGAGAAGTCTGTACACCACAAAAGAAAAAAAAAAGGAAATGAGAAATGGTATTTGAAACCTCTTCATCCCTGCATTGGAATAGGGAGCAGGAATATATGCCCCTGCAATAAGAACAAGTGTAACAGGGAACCCTAGCCCTGTTACTAAGAGACAGGGTGGTCCATTTAAATCCAGAACCTTCCAGTCACGGCTGGCCGGTCAAGTAGGGGTTAAGGCTCAAGCCCTGCCAGCCGGTCAGGTGACTGGAAGAGTAAGGCCAGGATCCTACAAATGGCAAGTGGAGAAAGCCAGAGGGGCAGCAGGGTGGGGGACTCCCAATGACCATAATGCTGTGGCCACAGTCTCTGTTGAAAGAATATGTCATGCTGTGAGCCATCCTCATGATCATCTAAAGTAAGCAGGCATGTTGCCTCTTGTTTCTGTATTATCATTTTTCCATTATATTGTCTTAGAAGCCTGTTTTGCGTTGAATGTTAAGATCGGTGCTTTGGGTGAGGCTATTTGGGGAAGAAGGAGGCCTCATTGGGGGCCCACTGCAGTGTGGGGACCCCAGCACCAGAGAAGGCACAATATTCGGGGGTGAGCTGACCCCAGCACCAGAGAGAGCGCAGTATTTGGGGTGAGCAGACCGCAGTGCCAGAGAAGGCACAGGAGCCTGAGTGAGGGGTTTTTTTGAGAGCTAGAGAGCCTGGGAATCAAACCCTGATTAGTGGGGGGGTTTTGACTGACAGGCCTAGCTAGAGAGAGAAGGGGTAGGCCCACAGCAGCTGAGACCCCAACATAAGGAGGAATTTACAAATACCATCTGCAAAGCTTAGACTGTGGTGTAGGAGAGGAACAGAGCCACAGATAGAGCCCCCTGGCATCGGGGCATACAATGGGCAGCCTACCGCTTAATTAACAACAATTTATTAACAACAAGTTATGGCAGGCCAGAAGGTGGGCGGTTGGCCCATAATGGGTGGGTGGGGCCATGACTGACCCCAAGCAGGCCTCCCTGTTACAAACAAATACAGAAAACCTAATAGATACCACTGCAACCATTTCTCCATTTTTACCCCCAATTCAGCAAAGAACCCAACTGTGCATATTTGTTTCTCTGAAATTAATGGAACTTAACGATAACTACTAAACTTGTGAGTCTTCTATGGGCCAATGTCTGTGGAAGTTTGTAGGAGAAAAAAAATCCCTCCTAAGATATCAAGAACAAATTAGTGAAAATCTGGTCTCTGTTACTGTTTCAAAAGGTACTGGCTAGGTACAGACAGTCAAAAAACCCAAGGCTGAAACAATTCAGTCTTTGCAAGTTAGTCTGAACTGCACAGATTAAACTGAAACAGAAGTGAACAGACATTTACCTTTGATTCAGGAAAGGCAGCCACATACCTGCGGCGGCTCAAGCCAGAACAGAGGTGCTAGACCATGGCTTTCTGGATGTGTGTTCACTTCCTCTTCCTGCTGCCCCCAAGGACTCTGGGATTTGCAGTCCAGAATTACAGCAACAGGACTCTGCAGAGTTGCTCATCACTTCCTCTTCCTGCTTCCAGCTGCCCCTGGGATTTGTAGTCCACAGTTGCAGCTAGCAGTAAGTCTGAGTGAAGGAAGGTGTGTTTAACCCTCCTCATGGGTGACTGGTGCTGCCTTAGTCAGGGGGGGACGTGCCCCCCCTGCGACCAGTCCTACCAACCGCAGGGGGTCCCCCAGAGCCAATCCTGCCAACCTGGGGAGGGGTCTCCCTGTGGTCAATCTTGCAATGGCCAATCACAGCAGCTGCTTCCAGGAGTGGCTGCAGCCACTTCTGGGAGTGGCTGTAGCAATCGGCCAGCACTTGCAGGGGAGGCACCAGTGCTTCCGCCCTGTCCATCACTGAAGCAGCGAGTGCAGCCCGTCAGGGGGTGCACCAGTGCTCTCAGGGGGTGCATGTGCAGCCCTTACGTGTCACCACTGACTCTCCTCCCTGGCCCCAGGCCCCAGCTGAGGTTTGCATGAGGGGGCAGTCACCCACTGTAGACTGGGATGCATCCCCAGCTGGGCTTGCCCCCTCCCCACACACACAGCCCTTTGTCAACCAGCCCTCACTACTCCAGCTAGGAAACAGGGGTGGGGCTAGCCCAGCTGGGGATGCATCCCAGTCTACAGTGGGTGTCTGCCCCCTCATGCAAACCTCAGCTGGGGCCTGGGGCCAGGGAGGAGAGTCAGTGATGACATGTAGAGGTTGCACAGGGGTGCACATGCCCCCCCGAGAGTGCCGGTGCCCCGCCTGGAGCAGGCAGCACAGCCCAGTCTAGGGCTGCAAAACATGCTGAAGGACTCCAATTTAACTTGAATCAGGAAGGGGTCTGGGACAGAAGTTTCATGAATAAGTTTGACCCAAATCAGTTAAGTCTGATACTACATCCAACCAAGTTAATCTTAAACCAGTTTCAGCCATTTTGAAACTGGTTTATGTGCACTGAACTTCTGTGCTGTTACAGGTTTAAACCAGTTTCTCATGACAAACTGGTTTATGTGTAACTTCTAGCCCTAGCCTTAAGATTGGTGAACATTGTTTTTTCCTCTTTTATATAATTGCTAAGTTTTGTGGAAAACTATAATAAAATAAAATACAGTACAAGAGTTGTGCAAAAAATATGGGATTACTTTGGGGGGAAAAGTAAGCATAGTAAGCAAAAAACAGATCTTAAAAATAAATGAAGAAAAGGACTCCCTTATTGGATCATCATGAAAATCAAACACATTCCCACCCCAACCTTTTGCTTTGCTCTCAGTCTGGTGTCACTTTCACTCTCACCCTTTCTCCAGCCTGATCCTGGCACTTTGCTGCCCATCTTATTCTTCTTCCTTCACCCTACCTGATCTGCCACATGCCGTAAAAAGTGGCTGCATGTGCCAATTGCAGTATGCATGCCACTGATTGGCCACCCCTAGTCTAAAGCCACAAAATGGAATAATTAGTCTCAATCAAAGTCTCCCAAAATGTTCAAATGTTTTTATTTGGGTGTATTTATATGAAAACTGAAAAAAATATAAGTCATGGCTGCAGCTAACTTGAAGTACACGCTGGGTCTCTTTCAGCTCTTTCACAGGAGATACCTTGCAGTTCAGTAACTCTCAAACTAAATATCTAGGTTGCAGCTGTCCTCTTCTAACATAATACAACAAGAGCAACAATATTTAGTGCCGCAAAAAAACTTTTCTCTAGAAACCACTAAACCCATGACTGAGTCAAGTGACCCAAAGAACTAGCTTCCTCAGAATGAACATAACAATTATTCTCCAACAGGTACATAGTAAGCAAAAAAAGTAAAAACAATAAAAGCCTCAATTCACCTAAACTTCATGCTTTCTTGACAAATTTTGATAAGTTCCCAGCTATTGCAGGGGCAGGCAGTTATTTCAGGTAGAAAGTCACTTAACCAGTTTTGGCAGGCTGTCAAGGGTCACCCCTTGACAGGTGTCCCACCCCTTTACAGGTGCGCTGCCCCCAGGTCACCATCTTGGGACCAATGTCCCAATGTCTCAGGGCCAGCACCAGTGGGGCCCAGAGCAGGCCACAGGCTGGCAGGGGTCTGTGGGGCCAGGTTGGGCTACACCAGCAAGGGGGGGGGTGTAACAGGGGTCCCACTTTCGGAGCCTCTCCGGACGTGCGGCTCCGCCCTCCTGCAATGGGCCAATCTCCCGCTTACTCTCGCCTGCCACGCCTGATCTTGCTTATAATTGATGAATGATTGGAATTAGCGGGAAGCTGCCCATTTTTGTGCGCCCCAATGACAGGGTGCGCCGTCTGCAGCTCCTTTTCCTCCCCTGCACCACAGCCCAAGCCTCACAGATGGTGCTGGTGTGATCTATCTTGGGCCATGGTATTAGGTCCCAGCCCTTTGTTTGCCTTCGGGGCTCCTTGATGCCCCTTCTCTCTCGGGGCCCCTCACTGCCCTCTCACTCTGAGCTCCTCACTGCCCCCCAATGCCGGGGCTCCTCGCTGCCCCCTAACTCTGGGGCTCCTCGCTGCCTCCTAGTCAGGGCTCTTTGCTGCCCCCTAGCTCTGGGGCTCCTCACTGCCCCCCTAGTCAGGGCTCTTCGCTGCCCCCTTAGCTCCGGGGCTGGGCCAACATGCCCCAAGCAAAGCTGTGCCCTCTCCAACACCACTCGCTGTGCCCACTGGGTACCAGGAACCCCCAGATTATTGGGGAGCTCCCGTGAGGCCTCCTCACACCCCTACAGCCTCACCCGATCCTCCGGTCAAACAAAACACAAACGCAAAGCCCCCGGGCTACAACATAAAAGCTAGACCATTCTGGTCCAAAAAATAGAAATCTCTCCTTACCAAAGAGAGAGAGAGAGCTCATCCACCCCCAGCAGGGACTGGGGTGTTCCAACATCCGAGCTCTCCCCTCGCCCAGGCTGAGTTCCTCCTCCCTCGGCTGCTGGAGGGGAACTGCTCTCCTGGCCTTCTGCCTGGGCCTAAGAAGGGCTAAGCTTCACCCCTTCCTGGCTCTAGGCTTCCCTGGTTGCTAGGGCAACCAGCACCTGCGCAATCCTGGTGACTGGCAGCTGTGCTTCCCCTTTCCCGCCACTAGGGGTCTCTCCCGAGCCATTTCTGCTCTCAGTTGCAGAGCACCTGAGCCCTGCGACAGGGGGCAGCTGGCCTGGCTCCATAGAGCCCCTTCTGGTTGAGACTCTGTACTCCTACCACCCTGCTCTGGGCCCCACTGGTGCTTGCCCCAGGACACTGGTGTGGGCCCTGTGTACCCACTCACTCCCAGTGCCCCCCAGCCCCATGGTACAGGTGGGGGGCAGCGTGCAGCCCTGACCCCCTGCTCACCAACAGGGAGCAAGCTAGTGCTGAGCACGGGGAGAAGTGGCCCCTCCCCCCCCATGGCCGGCGCTCCTTGCTGAAGCTGCTTGCAGCCTGTGGAGAGCTGTCCTGAACAGGCACAGGCAGCCCCAGGTGGGCTGCGAGCTGCTGCAGCATGAGGTGCTGGCCACAGGACAGGTGAGGGGCTCCTTTTCCCTGCACTCAGCACCGCCTTGTAACCTACCTCCACAGCCAGCCTGGGCCCCATGCCAGCTCTGGGCTTGCCCATCAGGGTTCCATGCAGTGGCAGCAGCTTCAGGCCTGCCCCCCATTTGCCATGCTGGGAAGTGTTTGCCACTGCCATCTCTGGGCTGCCCCACACGCGAGCTGTGGGTGAGCAGCAGCAGCGAACACTGCCCAGCATGGCAAGCAGGGGGGCCACAGCTGCTGCCACCATATGCAGCCCTGACAGGTGACCTCGGAGCCAGCGCAGGGTCCAGGCTGGCAGTGGGGGCAAGTTACAAGCTGGTGCTGAGCATAAGAAAAGCAGCCCCTCCCCCACCGTGTGGCCGCCCCATGCTGCAGCTGCACAAGGCCTGCATGGAGCTGCCTGTGCCTGCTCAGGACAGCCCCGTGTGGGCTGCAAGCAGCTACAGCAGGGAGCGCCAGCCACAGGGTGGGTGAAGGTCCACTTTTCCCCGGGCTCCTTCTCTGCTTGGGGTCCTCCCCCACCCCCTCTGACATGCTCCCTCCTGGGGTTTCCAGCTGGGGCCAGGGCTGGGTGGGCCCTGCTGTTGCAGGAGCCTGCCAGGCTTCCCCTGGGTCCTACTGCCCCTGGTTCCTGTCATTGTTTACAGGAACCAAAGACATAAATATTAATTTTCTAAATTTTTTAGGGGCCCCACAGGCCAGATAGAATGCCCTCATGGGCTGGATCCAGCCTGCAGGCCGCATTTTGCCCTCTCCCGATCTGAACTATAAGACTCCTTGGGGGCCAGGTCTGGACACAGCAGCAGTAGGGTGAATGTATTGAGGAGTTTGTGACCCCTTGCAGAGCTATTCTCAAAGACACAGAGTCGCTGTCTGTCTCAAAATTTATTCAGCATGCTGGGCACTCTGAGCAAACTCAGAGGCCCCAAATAAAACTGTTAGAGGCATTTTATAGTTTACAGACAAGATGCGTGCACAGGTGAGAATTTTCCACTGTGAAAGAAAACAAGATATCAAGTCAGTTTGAGAGACCCTTAATTGGTTTAAACTGGTTTTTGGCTATGTGCTTGTTTTTGAAACGCTAACTAATCCTTGATTGCTTCAGACTTTAAGGCTACTAAGGTTTAGTCATTCCAGAGTCTTATCAGGCTGTGTTCATGAAATGCTGAGTCTTGCTTTGTAGTTGATTTCTACAGTATTATCTATGATCTTGTTAGAAAATTTCTACAAGTGGCAGCAGCATGGAAAATGGCAGGGCAAGAGGCCTGTGTCAGCACAGCTGTCACTTATCTCCCTGCTGCTGAATTCTTTCCCCAGCAGGGCTCCTATTCCCCAATTCCCAGCTGCTCTGGGAGCTCTGCAGGCCAGAGGAAATGCTTCCATGGGCCAGATCTGGCCCACGGGCTGTATATTTGATGCCTCTGGTCTAGGAACACACTCTTGAGGCACCACCAGCTGCCTCCTACAATCTCAAAATCCATTTGCCTCAGGGGGAAGCATATTTTCTGTCAAGGAGTCCCCAGTTCCACCACAGTCTCTTCCTGCATTTCTCAGTAAGAGCAGCCTCAGAGCTGGGACTGTCACCAGCTCTCAACTGTTCTAATGACCAGTCTCCAGTTCTGCTTGGAAATCAGTCATTAGGTGAAACAGTGTCCCTACCACTGACTCTATGCCACTACTAACCTGAATCTGATTCACAGAACCTGGCAACAATGTCTCAGTTTCCCTACTGTTGAATGGAGTCAGCTCCAGGAAGGGTATTTTCACAAGATGGAAGCAGTAGCTTGGTGTCTTCCAGCTCTTTTACCTGTGCCTCTTTCAGAGCCAAGTAGAACTCTCTGGCATTAGCCCCTTGTAAGGGCCAAGGCATTGTGGGTGTCACCAAGCCAAGAGTGCATATCACCAACAGATCTGTGAGTATCTCTAGTTATGTACCTTTACTCCCCACAAAACCATGCCACTTCAGCGATATTGGTGTAGTGTGGGTTTACATTGAATAAGATATGGAAAGAGTCCAGCACAGACAACAAAAATTATTTGAGGCCTGGGAAGCATGATTTATGGTTATAGTCTTCAAATACCTGAAGGGAGGTTATAAAGAGATGGAGATAAACTTTCTTCTGTGGCTATAGGAAACAAGACTTGGAGCAATGGCCCCAAACTGCAGCAGAGGAACTTTCTGACCTTGAGGTGATCAAACATTGGAACAGTTAGAATTTCCATCCTGGAAATTTAAGAGTGTATTAGACGGACACTTCAGAGCAGATCCTGCCTTAAGCAGAGGGCTGAACTAGATGATCTCATGAGGAAAGAATCCCACCCCTTATATCCTATGATCTTGTGAGCTTACTATCCTAAATAATCCCTGCAGGATTAGATAGTCATTACATATGCTTTTTTCTGAGTCCATTATATCAGGTTGTACTAGTGTCCGTCCCCTCTGCACCCATGTCCCACAGATTTTGGGACTTTTTCTGTACATCACTAATACAGTTGGTCCTGTGTTAGGCCTGAGGACACAATGCGATACAGCAGGCTGGATTCAGCAACATGAACACAGTATTCTCCAGATGAACTTGTGCTGTGTCAACCTCCCTATGAAGAAACCCCAAAGGCTTGAAGTCAGACAGCCTACCTGGGTAAGGGGACACTAAGTTAAACTCTGGTGATTTGTTTTTACTCCCCCAGCTCTGAGTCTTGGTCATTCTGCCTAACTGTATCCTGTTTCCACACAAGAATAGAACCTCAGACCTCTGGGACTTCTCAGAGTTGGACTTTTAAGAGTGGCAGCTTTCCGTTATTTAGGATTACCAATTCCCACTTCCAAGGATCCCTTGGTTGACTGCTATTTTGCAAATGTTGGCTATTTCATAGGCCAAATCTGGTGCATCTGCCCATCAGCTCACAGTGTGCATTCACGTAGGTTTTTTCCAATCATTTTGGGTTCATGTGAATGCAAACAATGTAATTCTAATCACTGAGATGATACGAAACATCTATAGTAGTAATCCTAAAGCTTTCCCCATTTGCTGAGGTCCTCTCCTATATGAATATTCTCTTATAAAATTTTTGCTACTCCTCAGATTTTTCCTGTAAGCTCCAAATATCAGTTGAAAAGTATAGAGCAGAGCTTTTTTGGGTTTTTTTTAACTTTTCTAGGTCATCAGACCTATCCATTTGGCTCTATGTCTCTATTGCTTTGGCCCCAGAAAAGACAACAGACAACAGTACTGTTCCACACTGGGCACCGCACCACTACAAAGAGTAGGTTAGAAAAACAATATTCGGAAATGGCTTGGATAGCAGTGTTCCTTCCAGGAGCAAGAGTCTGGACAAAGCGAATTCATGAGGTTCCTTCCAGCCCTACTTTTTTTTGAAAGGCAGTTGACTAGGCATCTATGTTTACCGTGTGTCTAAACTGAAGCAATTATTTAATACCTCTTTGGTTAGAATTCCTTGGTCTCACCTTTCTTATTAGACTGTAGTCTCTCTTCCTCTTCATTCTCCCAATTTCCAGATTCTGCTTGCACTGTCTCTGTCCCAGTCAGGAAGCTCTTTTCCTGCTGCAGCCTTGTTTTCTCAAACAGAAGATTTGCTGCCTCAAGCTGCAACTGTTGCCATTTCAGGGCAGATTTCAGGAAATCCAACCTGGATAATGCTTCCTAATACTCTCATAGTCCTTATACCCTTCTCCCAGCATGGTAGTACCTATTCATTTAGTCCCAATTCTCCACAGGCTGCCTATGGTAAATCAGATTTTCCCTGGATCCTTGTCCAGATTTGGTTAGTGGTTCCTTACTTGGTTTCTCAACACAGCAAGCCAACCAGCTGAACCTTGTTTAGCTTTCCAGGTCTATTTCCATTTTTCAGGGAGCCATTTAGAATTACACGCCCTGTGTCAACATCCTGCCTCTATTGCCAGCTGTCAGAGCAACCTGCATTTCAGACCCCCTGACAGTCCCTCTTGAATTGTACTACTTGGGCACGGGCATGGCTTTGCAATGAATAGCTTCCCCATTGTTTTTTTTTTTAAAGACCTTGGGTATTTTCCCTGGCAAGATCTTTATTACTGTTTGTTTCCTGCTCCACCAGAAGCTTAATTTGATTTTACTACATGAAGCCAAAGATCATATATCATCAAGTTGAGGTACACCTGATTGCCATAAAAAATAATAGAGATATTTCCTACTTTCTCCACAAAGTATAAGGACATTTTTATTCCAGAATTGTTAGCTGAAAAAAATCTGGCCTTTATTATTTGATTCTTCCTTTTATTCCTCCAAAATCAGAAAGGTGGAGATTCTGTTAACTTTAAAGTACCGTAGGAGTCCTACGTAAGGACAAAAGTAAAAATAGTCTTGTAATTCTGGCAAAGCCTGTTCCTGCCTCCACACCTCCATAACTGTGGAACTCCTTTTGCCCAGTTTTGTTGTTCAAAAAAAAAGAAAGAAAGAAAGAAAGAAATATTCAGAACCCAGTAGCTGTGCATCTAAGAGTGGAGACACAAGCAGAAAGAAGGGGCTTGAGCACGGGCTGGGTCAGACAGTTGGATGCCAGGCAGATTCTGCCATCCTCCAGTCTTGTTTCAGGTGTCTTGATAAGAGACCCCACAGTCCTACCCACCCAAAAAGCCTATATATGCTTTATGGTCTGATGTCTTCCCCACCACAGCTAAGGTGCTGAGCAAATGGTATGCCTCTCTGATGTTACCCTTATAAAAATACTATAAGATAGTATAGTATCTTATAGTCATAACAAGTTATTGCGGGGCTGGGAACCCAGTCAATTGACTGGTCAAATATTATTGATTGGCTAGTTAATTGACTGCGTATTTTTGAATGGTCAAAGATTATAGCAATTTTACAAAAAAAACCCTACATTTTTTGTATGTTGCAGTGGTATAGGTTGTAGCTGTGTTGATCTAAGGACATAGGGAGTACATTTTTTGTAGTTTTCTTGATCAAAAATATAATTTTTTGCTGTTTCTGACACACTGCTTAATGGAAAATTTGTGTTTTTCTCTGTATTATTTGGACCTATTGGCAATTAAAAAAAATGACTTATATTTGAATGGTCACTTGATGGAACTTTATTTGACTGATCAGCCCTATAGTACTATAATACTATTGCAAGCTGTTGTTTTCTTCTGTGTGGTTTGCAATAAAAATCTTGACAACTATCATCTCAGACTATCACAAGAGAACGTTATTAATATATACAAATACTAATAAAACTGAATGTACATATATGCTACTGTATCTAGATCTAGATATGATAGTATACAGATATATACACATTAGTTTTTATCTTTTAAATGAGTGTATTATAAAGTACTAGGCATAGCTATTTGGAGCATTCAAGATGTACTGCAAACTGTAGTGCTATATTAATGATTCAATAGCAGTGCAAGGATTAAAACGCTCAAATTATGTTTATGAAATCAAATCTCTGTGTGTCTGCTTTGTGCATCACATGTTATAAGGATAATGAATAGTTCCATAGCAACAAAAGTCTAGAGCTAAACCATTACCTTGATTTTGATTCTTGGACAGAAGGAACATACAATAAAACAGAAATACCAATCTTCAAATAACAGCAATTGAATAGAAGAGGCTTTTGCAGATTTTTTTCCAATCAGCATAATATTTGTGAGTTTTCTTTGAAAAGAAGATACCATACTCTGAGAACAATAGAACACAACAAAAGAAAGTTCTCCTTAGGTTTACAATTAAATATTATTGAGCAATTCAAAAGTCATCCAGTCAAGCAATTTTCTAAATCATGAAAGGATTATCTAAATATAGAGTATGAAATTCTAATTAGTTATAGCTCTGGCAATATTCAGAAAACAGCCAGCTGAGTGAAGTTCTGAGAGAGAGAGAGAAGAGCAATGTGTGTTATACAACTTAATAGCTAATATTTTAGCCAATAAATAAATAGGAGTGTGTTTATGCTATGTTTTAGTCAAGCTGAATGGTAGTCAGAATAAAAAGAAGTTGGAAATCTCCTATTTTATTCTATGGGCCTGGCACACATTCATTTCACAGGGTGATGAGATCTGTTCCATAATCCCAATACTAGTGCCTCCTGCCACCCTACACATGTGTGGCAGGATGCGCAATTTTGGGATTGAGGATCAGATCCCAGTCATGCAATTAGTACTTGCCAGTGCAGGAGGAGACCATGATCATGGGCTCTCCCCACATGGGCAAGTTGAAAGCTGAGTTCCTAGTGACCTGTTATACTCCGGGGCTGGGGCCAACAATCAGTTGACTGTTGGTCCCAGCACCAGGACTGCACTAGAGCCAGTTCCAGACTCCAGTGTGGTCTCAAGGCTGGAACCAATGATCACCATGAGTCTCCAGCCAGTTTTGGGCTGTCCCAGGGCTGGAACCCACAGTTGTTGGTCTCAACCCTTGGACCCACCAGAGCCAGTTCTAGACTTCAGTGCAGTCCTAGGCCCATGGAGTCACCTGGATGCCCCAGGGCTGGGGGAGCTCTCAACCAAGCCCTGCCATGCATCAGGCTGGGCTTAGTTGAAGAAGTTATTCCTAATATCCAATCCAAATGAACTTTGCTGCAACTTCAAGCCATTGGTCCACAATGACTGGTCTGCAGCAAGAGAGAAAATGTTTTCCCTCTTCTTTATGGCAGCCCTTCAGATATTTGTAGATTGCCATCATGTCCCTTGTTAAGAGCTAAATATGTCTATTTCTTTCAGCCTTTTTTCATCTGACTTGCCTTCCAAACCTTTTATCATATTTTTCCCTTGTCTCTGAACCCTCTTTAAAATTTTTAAAATGCAGAGCCCAAAACTACACATAAGTCTAGATGATTAACTAGTACTGAGTAGAGACACATTATCACCTCCCATGTCTTGCACCTAACACTTCTATCACTGCATCCCAAAACTGCAGTTGCCTTTTGTGCAACTACACCACACTGCAGGCTCAGATCAAGTCTGATCCAACAAAACTCCCAGATCCTCCTTTCTAGTGCTGCCATCCAGCCAGATGTCACCTATTCTGATTTCGTATTTTTTAATTATTTTTCCTTAGGTGTAGCACTTTGTATTTGTCATCACTGAACTTCATCCTGTTAGCTCCAGCCCAACTTTCCAATCTGTCAAGATTCTTCTGAATTGCATTCCCATCATGCAATGTGTTCACAATGCATCCCAATTTCATGTTGTCTACAAATTTATTTGAGAAGCTCTCTACTCCACTGTCCAGATTGTTAATAAATATGTTGAACAGCACTGGGCCCAAGACAGACCCCTGTGGGACTCCTCTTTGAACCATCCTGCCATGGATACATTTATAATTATCCTTCGCTTGTAGCTATTGATCCAGTTGTCTATTCACTTTATAGCAGCTTTGTCTAGCCCATATTTCTCCAATTTCTTTATTAGAAGGTCATGTGGGCTCTTGTCAAAAGCCTTGCTAAAGTCCAGATACACTAAATCCATAGCATTCCCTTCATCCACCCAAGCAATTATTCATCAAAGGAGATCAAATTTGTTTGGCAGAATTTTCCCTTAGTAAATCCAGGCTGGCTGTTTGTGATCAGCCTTTCCTCCTCCAGATGCTTACAAATAGGTGTCCCTAGAATATGCTCCAGTAATTTGCTAGGTATTGAGGCTAACTCAGTTGTAGTTCCCCAGGTACTCTTTCTTGGCATTTTTACAGTTCTCTGGTACCTCACCCATCTACCATAACTTCATGAAGACCATTGTTAACAGCTCTGAGATCTCTGCCTGTTCCTGCAGTACTCTGGAATGAAGTTCATCAAGCCCTACTGACTTAAATCCACTCAGATTCAGATCCATCAAAAGCTCTATGACTAAGGATCTGCCTAATTTGCAGGGGCTTCTCCCTGCCCCTCCTCCCCCATATTGCAGGCAGAATGCAGGTATGGGTAGCCATTTCATGGGCAAAGAATGGCACCCCTCCCCTCCCAATGCCTATGACTGGCTGGGTGTGTAACCCCTCCCCTTACTGCTGATTTGGGGGGTGGTACATGGCAAACAGCCCTTGCATCCAGTGGCGACGTGTAAGGGGTGCACGGGAGTACATGTGCACCCCCTGAGAATGCTGATGCACCCCCTAACAGTAGCATTGCCTACTTAGGCAGCAAGGGGGGGGAACAGGTGGGAGCACTGGTGTCTCCCCTGAGAGCACTGGCCAGGGAGTGGGGATGCCAGGAGAAGTGCCACTGGCACTTCTGGACGCATCCCTGGCCCTTCCAGGTGCACAGCTGGCACTTCTGGGCAGTGTTTCCTCTTAGAGCCAGCTGAGAGGGAACGCTGCTTCCAGGTTGGCACCCATGACCGGATGTGGAGGATCCCCCCCCCCCCCCCCCACAGTCAGTGCAATCAGCTGTGGGGGGACTCCTCTACACCCCTCCCCCTGAACCTCCCACTTCCCTTTCCCATTCTGCCAGGCTGCTGCAATGCATTGAGGACTGCTGGCTCCCTCTGAGGAGCCAGCATTTTCTTTTCTGGAAAGGGTTTTTTCCTATGAATTTCACAGGCAATGCCAAATTTCATTAAATCTATGAAATCTGCAAAACTGCAGATTTGATAGGTCCCTAACTGACTCTCTTTTTGTCATCTCATCCCTCAGCCTGTCCCATTCCTTAGATAAATAATCCTTATTAGGAGTCTGGTTGCAGCTTTTTTGTTGTTTTTGTTAAGACTATGGCATGGTAGCTGTTGAGTAGCTCCATCTTTTCTGCATCTTCTGTTAAGAGTTTGCCCTGGTTATTTAACAGTGGACCTATACATTCCCTGGTCTTTCTTTTCTGGCCAAAATGCTTAAAGGAACTCTTCTCATTGTCTTTAATCTCCCTTGTCAGATGCAGCTCTTTTTTTAATCTCGTCTTCCTGATTTTGTGCCTTCATGTTCTTACTATTTTCTTGGGCAGTTCACCAAAGAAATACACATTTTTCCATTGCCTGTATGCTTTCCTTTCACAGTTGAGACTTCCTTAAAAATCTGCCAAGGACATATATGAACAGCGGGGTTTCTGTCACAGGTTAGAGTCCCAATCACATTTCTAGTGAAATCAACAACAGCGTCAATGTGAACATAGGTGCATGAATGACTGGTGCCTCCCGTGACTCGGGGGGCACCATGGTGGTGAGTGGGAACTGTCCGCAGCCACCACCGGCGGTGTTGGAGGTGGGGGGGTGGCGAGTGGTGAGCTAACAGCCGCACTGACAGCAGTGGGAGGGAGGGAGGGGGAGCAGTGACCTCCCACAGAAGCCAGCAGCGGTGGCCAATCTTAGGGGGGGCATGTGTCCCCCCCAGTGCTCCTCATACACGTTGTCTGTGAGTAGGTGCATGTTATATGTGAGATTTCCTGGGTTATACACACAGACAATTTCCAGCAAGTTCTCTAGAGAGATAACTACATTGTTTATTTAAGAAAGCAGAAGAATTATATAATCTGGCAGTTTTTTAGCATCCAGAAAGTCTATCCACTTTTGTCTCTAAAGTACCCACATATTTATTGTGTCTCTCTCCTGGAAGGATCACTTGCAGAACACTGTATTCCTGAACAAGTACAAGTCACACCACTCTTTTGAGATACAATGGACCTAATTTACAGAAACATTAAGTCCCCTTTACACCACTCTGCCATGTAACAAGCTGGCAAAGAGCTCTTAAAGAGTGCGTAAAAAGCCTCTCTAAGAATACTGACTGTACAGGGAGCTACCCTATGTGGTATAGTGAGGCTTTAAGGGCTCTATCCCAAAACTACTCAAAGGACCCTGACATTATGTTTGTCTATAGCCCCCTCTACACGTGCAGGTAAAGGTGTGATTGGATCTAATGCACCCATTGTGGTGCGTGGAGTGCCCAGTGGCTAGGAGATTGCAATGGTTGGGAGATCGCAGCAGCTGTAATCTCCCAGATGCTGCCTGAAGAGCCCTTGCACCCCTGCAGCTGGGAAACTGCATTGGCTGTGAGCTGCTTCCCCCAGGGTATGTTGTGCTCCCTAGTGGTTGAGAAATTGCAGCAGCTGCAGTGTCCCAGCAGCAGGACTGCCAACACAGGCAGATTAAAGCTGGATAGAAACAGGCTATAAAGTTATTACCTGTTTTTGAGCAATAACTTTATAGCTGGTTGGACCTTTCTGAGGTGTAATAAGGTGTGTACAGAATTTTTTTTTCACTATTTAAAGCACTTTATTGCCATAACTTAACAGAAGTGCAGAGCTTTACAGCACTTTAAAAAAGGGGACCAAGCTTTAAATTAACCCCTATTAAATGAGTATTAAATTTGAAGCACTGTATTTTACAGCATTTTAACAACCTACAATGATTAAATAACTTCTTTATGCCAGTCAAATTTCTGACCAGTGAAGAAGCCCCAGGACCAGAGCACCCTTGCCTCCTAGCCTAGAAAGTGCAGAGAGGCTCAGAGCCCCTCCTTGCTGCCCCCCAAACACTGCACTTCTGTTATGTAACTTTATGGTGCTATAACTGTAAAACACACACACAGAGCACGTGTACACATGCACATATAGCCAATCTAAATTTATTGCTCCATTAACAAGGTAATTTTCAACACCTATAACATGTAAAGAAGGTCTATATTACAGAACCATACTATGCCACCATGTTTTTAGCAGTAAAGCACCTAGTGAAGGCATCACATATTTTGGCAAAAGGAGTTTCTCTCCTGGGGGTTCTCTATCTTACAGTGGGGCACTGAGCAGGCTCAAGTGAATCTAGGGAGCACAAAGATATGTCAATATCATTTCCACTTCTGAGAACAAGGGTTTTAATTCCCCCATCTGTCCCATCAGACCAATTGCACAAGCCAAACCCAAAAACGAGACAGTGGGAATCACCCCTAAGACTCATACCACCACACCTATCAAGCACATGATCTTAAACAAACACAGATCTTGAGAGTAGCAGTGGGTGGACCCATGGGAGACCTTCATTCCCTCCCTTCTAAGTTTTGGTGCTTGTGGAGGAAGAATAAGTAGAAAGGTACGTTTCTTGGGAGCACTCTCAGCAATAATACAGAAGTATTCCAGTTGTACCTAGGGATTGTAAAGAGGATATAGAGGTAACTTTGATCCTGCCATCATAAACATAGTCAAAAAAGAGACTTGTGTAGTTCTTATTTGACACATCACATGAGATACTTAGAGCTAGGATGGGGAGCAGACTAGGAAAACTAGCTAGGAAGAGCACTGCAGTAGCTGAAACAACTGTGTTTTATGCTTCTTAGCTGGGGCTGGGTTTTACGTTCCATAGGTCTTTGTTGTCTTCAAACATGACTCAACTCGCACACAAAACCTTGATGAAAAATTAAAAGTATGCATAGATGATACGAAACCTTAAAAGCATAGTGAATTTGTTTGTTTTTAAATAGCATTTAGGAACAAGAGTCAAAATTAAGAAACACAAACACTTGAAAATGTGGGGTCACAGATAGGCTGTCAAAAAATCATAATTCTCACTCCATTGGGGTCCTGTCAAAAAAACCTCAGAATATCCAAGACAGTCTTAGTAAGTCATACTAGGAGGTGGCTGGGTCATTAGCAGGGATCCAAATTTTCTGTTTGCCACAGTAAAACCCAGGTTCTCATTTTAAGGAGAAAACCCCATATTTTCTTATTTTAAGGGAAAACACAATTTTTCTCCTTTAAAAAGAGAAAAAAAACAGTGGGAACAGTGGGTTTCCCCTTGCAGGCTGGCAAAGTGCTGGAGGACAGGAGGAAGGTGATCAGGCAGGGTAGACTGTGTGTATGTGTGCACGTACGCATTCACATGGCTGCCAGTCAGTCTGGAGAGGAGCTCTCATAGGTAATTCTGGTGTGCGTTGTGGGGGACAGGGCAAAAGGTGAAATGAGCCCCCCATAATGAGGGAGGGAAGGAGTCGGGCAGAGCCAGGGCTGGGGCTGCTGCCCAACCTGGGCAGTGCATGGGGCTTGGGGCCCATGGCCAGAATGCATAGCTCAGAGCCTGAACAGGGAGCAGGATGGGGCCATGGACGGCTCATCTGGCGTACAGGGTGGGGCAGGGTAGGAGGGCTGTCTCCCTGCCACTATACACTATACACACTCCCGGGGAGGGGCATGAGGATCATGCGCCCCCAGATTTGTGCACAGGGTGGGGACAGGCTGCCCGCTGTGCACTCAGGCTCTCCACCCTGCTGCCCTCCCCCAAGGACCTCCATGGACCAGTGACTGGGAACCAATGTGGCAGGGCAGAGTGGGGTGGGGAAGCTCAATACTGCCACCAGTGGAAACCCCACGCTGCCATGGTGAAGTGCCCCTGCCAGCCCAGCAGCAGTGGGGGTGGTGGCACAGAGGCCACATGTCCCCCATGCTCCACCCCAGGAGTGCACGCAGAAGCAGAGAGCTCTCCCTGCCCACCCCCACCCCCCACCAAGCCTGCAGCAGGGAGCCCACACCTGCCTCCCCTATGGGCTCCACTCCAGCCATGCTGCCCATGGGGGAGGGGGAGCCAGGCTCTGCTCCATTGTAGTGGCTGCCACCTCTCATGGGCAGCAGCCAGGGCTTCAGCACTGCTGCAGGGGACAGGAGGCTACGGACCTGGGTCCCTGGCCCAGAGCCCTAGCAGGGCTGGGCTGGGGGGCTGTGGATGGGAAGTGAGGGTCAATGGCATGGGCAAGGCACCAGCATATCAGGGCTGCTCAGTGCCACAAAGCAGGGGAGGAGTGGGGTGACACAGCCACAGCTGAACCCACATTTTGGGAGTGAAGTGGCAGGGATCTCTGACTTTCCATGATAAAAACCCAAAATCAAATGCCAAAATGTACAGGTATTTAAAGGCTGATGTTATTATAGTGACTGAGGCACTGGTAGGCTCCCAAATTGTTTTAAAATTGTAAATGTATCAATAAAATATTGTGATCAACTGATACCTAAGTATATACACTAGTGTTTCATTTTAATCACAGAAAAATGCTGATTTGGGGGTTTTTTACATCAGATAATTTGCGATTTTTAAACAGAGAAAACCAGGATCCCGTGTCATTCATTAGTAATTTACAAATGTATCCCTTTTTCCCCTGTACCAAGGGGCTGATGATTTGGAGATTGATATGTGGAATTTTCAGAACAGCTCTTCCCCTTCTATTGCTATTTCCCATAGAGATGAACATAATTTAGCGATAATATTCTCTCTCTCATTGACTGCCACAAGAGTTTTAAAATAGCCCTCTGCAGAAGAGATTCATAGCTAAATGGGGACTGCTGATAGTCTATAAAGCAAAGGTTCCCAAATGTTCTTATCGTGTACCCCCTTCCAGATTTACCAGCTGTCCACATACCCCTACCAGCATACATTGTATTTTTAAACCCTTAAATGCCAATTATTATTAGAATGAAAACTAAATCCACCATTACACAATTTCTCCCACATACCTCCCAAAGATGTCTTGCATAACCCCAGGGGTACATATGCTGCAGTTTAGAAATCCCTGCTATAGAGTATTTTCTCATAGCACACAAGGAGGAGGCTCTCTTTATTTCCAGCTTCTGAACTGCATTAAATTAAACTAGCAGTATTATGTCATTTTTGTAGTCGTACAGAGATGATGTTAAGTGGTACAAATGGCAGGAGACATAGGGCACATCCACATGAGCACGCATGTGCCTCTTGCCCTGCCTCAAACCCCTTTGAGGAGAGGCAATAGGCATGCATGGGAACACAAAATGTTCCTGGATATCCAGAGGTCTAAAAAAAGCAAAGTACAAAAAAGTGATGTGGCGGGCAACCAGAAGCTGGGTCCTCCATGGAGATTCTCTGGCTGCCAGAGCATCTCTATGGTTGGCCCCACACCCTGGTGCTGAAACACGGCCGGCCAGGCCACGTGTTTCAGCACCAGGGCTCTGGTGCTGGTGTGTAAGGGGTCAGGGGGCTAGAGGAGGGAGACCTCTGCCAGCCCCACCCACTTCCCCAGGCCCCCGACCACTGATGCAGCCCGCCCCTCCCCCGCCAGTCTCCCCCCCCCAGTTCCCCAACCCCTGGCAGGGCTTGCCCCGACCCCCACCAGCCCCCCGACCCCTGCCACAGCCAGCCCCTTCCCCCACCAGCCCCCCGCCCTGGTCGGCCCCATCCCCCCACCCCATTCTTAAAAAAAAAATTTAAAAAAAAGGAACAACAACAACAAAAACAGCACTTACCAGCAGTTGGAGCTGCCGTGTGGCTGCCTGGGGCCCTGCCCACACAATGTGAGGCAGGCTGACAGCCCCAGAGACCCCAGCCCAGGCCCTCCTGCCTCCCCCCCACTGTCCTGTGCTGCCCCACGGGGCTCTGCCAGGAGGCCCAGGAGCCTCCCTATCCCTGCTTCTAAGGTAAGCAGAAGCTTTTTTTTTCTGTTCTTTTTCTGTTTTTTTTGTTTGTTTGTTTTTTAAGTGATGGTGCCTGGGGTTGGAGGGTAGCCTGGGGCAAGGTGGGGGGTGAGACTTGGTGGGGCAGCCATTGTGGGGGCTGCAGCAGCTGGTGGGGGATGGGGCCATGTGGGTTTGCAATCAGGGGACTGGGGTGGGGTATGTGGGCCTTGCAGGGGGGGTGGTAGCTCCTGCAGGGGCTGGACCCCTGGTAGGGGGGCTGAATCCCCTGTTGGGAAGCCATAGACCTTGTGTGGGAAACCAACCCCTTGTGTGGGGGCCATCACCCTGTGGGAGGGCAGCAAAATAAGTATTCATGAATTCATGAAACCTGTATTTAGAGTTCATTTTATTATTATGATAAGAGACTCACTTTAACACTTTAGATGTAACAATAACACATTGCCCAACTGATCGCTGTCTCTGTCTCTCTCTCTCTCTCTCTCTCTCTTTATAGTGGTCTTTTGTTTTACTTGTAGAGGAACATGGATTTGAGAGTATTTTAGAGAGTAACTTTGGGATTTTTTTTATTGGGGATTTTTCAGTCTTCCAATAGGGAACACCAGAATTCCTGCTAGAGAGGCCAATGGCAGGACCCTGCCTGCTCAGAGTTGGCACCTTGGACACATCTGGCTATAGCTGACCTCCTTCAGTTCAAAGCAGGCCACCACACCTGGAACATCTTCTGGGTGATAGCTGCCCAGATGGCCTGGCAGAGGGCACGAATGGCAGTAGTGCCGCACAAAGGCCAACCCTGCAACCGCAGTCCACCTGCAGCTGGCCCAGAGGGGCAGATGCCTCTACTGGCTCTGCAGTCCCCATCTGAGTCTGTCAGGTCCACAGCAGATCACAGCCAGGCAGCAGCCCCCACTGCCAGACTGCTGCAGTAAGGAGAGGGTGCAGGGAACTCTCAGGGCTGCTGCAGCAGTCCAGCTGGCACAACAGGTAGTGTCCACAGCTACCAATTGGCTGGGCCCCAAAAGCTCCTGAGAGTTAGTAGCCCTGAGCTACTTGCCAGGGTGTCTTTTTATACTGCTGGGGATAGCACAGGTGCTGGCCCTGGGCTCTAGCTCCCCCTGGCTGAAGATCCAGGAGGAGCCAGGCAGGGTTATTTTGCCCCAAGTGGCACAATTGGCTCCACAACAGAGTGCACATCTGAGCATGTGCACTGAGGCAAAAAGCCCCAACTCAAATTTGCACCGCTTCTATTTGAGCTGCTGCAAGCACATGTGCTTGCATGTGTGGACGTACTCATAGCCTACAACAAAGCTGTATGCATTACTGCTTTTTTTTTTCAGTTTAATTGCAGTTATAAAAAAAAAAATCTTATTGGATTGATTCAAAGCTATGTTAAAATATTTTGAAGTGACAAAAAGTTTTAAAAATATTCATTTCAGATTAACAATCCAGATTTGAATTTTGCCAGGACAGACAGACAAACAAAAAATCCTTACCCAACTCTATTCTACTCCACTTGAGGAAGATCTTTCTATTACATTGTATGAGCAAAGTTTATGAAAAAAAAAGTTTTAGAACATGTGTTCTGAAGTTAATGTACCTGGTGATATAATGTCTGCTCCCTGATGCACTCTTGCATTCATATTGGAGAACTTCACAATTTCACTTAGTAAGCAAAGGAAATTGTTTTCAATATGAAAAACTAGGAATTGGTTCAGCATTTACTATTAACTGCTTCCAAGCTTTGTAGGGTTGGAGAAATCATTTAAAAATAACATTGTGCAATGGAAAAGGATCAAGTAATAGTTTAGGACTTAAGGGAAACATTCTTAGGTTTACTTAATGGAAATCACAAAGGAAAAAAAAAAGAAGGAAAGAATGTTCTCCTAATAATAACCTCAACAAATGTGGTCGTCCAAATATACAGATAAATAAATAAATGAGGAAAATGACTTGTGTTTTGCTCTGTATAATAAGGAGTTCAGTATTTAAACAAGAGAACAGTTGAGAATTTTCCTATGTGTTTTATAATGGAGCAAAACTTTAAGTGCCAGGATGTCTGCTCCGAACTGTGCACCATCACTTTGCCACCTCTGTTCAGCAGTACAGACTATTTCCACTGGATGGCACCAAATTTTATTTTTTCAACAAACTAAAATCAGCTGGTGAGGATTTAAACAAGTGCGGAATTTGGAGGAGCTGGTTAGGAAAGGTAATCAAGATCATGAGCTTCTTCTGAGCAATTACAAACTAGTGCTTAAATAACTAGAATTTATTATAAGAAGCAAAGAGAAAAGTGAATTTATTGATATGGCTTGTATCATGCAGACCTTTTGATACTTGCTTTTTGCATTCTCAGTTCAACAAAAAATGTGCATTTCTGTACCTTTCAGCCCCTGAGGTCTTTTAGGACAGCTTCTGCCACTAGTTATGTATCTGATGATATGGACAAACATACATGTTAGCTGCTTTCAAAAGGGGAAAAGGAATTGGTTCTTGGGACCCTGCAGCAGATGCTATGATCTGTTACATCTGCACAGTGAGTGAATTTTGAACCTGATTGAAAGAGTTAAAACTTGAAGCATATTTGCTACACTTGTCTTGCTACAGTAACTTCTGTATCCTTTGATACAGTAACCTTTGATTTTGTAAGGATTGTTACCTCTATCTTTATCCTGGAGCTCCAATTGATGCTAGACTCAATAGCACCCATGTAAATAGGGGTGCAACAGAGGGTAGCAATCGAAGGGCTAAATACTAACAGCTACGTTTATCCTGATCTTTGAATTTTCTGTTGTTTAGTATTTAAATTAGCATTTAGTATTCTATCAGTACCCTGCTGTATTAAAACAAGCTTATTTACTAGAATACTTTACTCCTGAGGATGTTTCATCTTTGAATTCTATTCAAGGTGTCTAAGCACTTAGAGCTCAAGGTAAAGTCTAATAAAGGACTTAAGTGACCACACACGCCTTCCAAAAACCAAAGAAAAAATGCCAATCAGATTCCAAACCCCCTCTACAGTAATAAAAAAGATGACATTCTTCCATATTTTTGTAGCCACTGTAAGAACATCCCTTCCCAAATTCTAAGAATTCCATTGTGAAACCATGGAAGTACTTTTCCTCAAAAGATAATCTTTTGAGATTATTAGAACATATTCCTTTGCACAGTTTTGCTAGTGCCATGCATATTGTTAGGTGCCCAACCCCTGGAGTGGAATGCAATAGCCTAATGTCTTTTAGGGTCCTGACAGTAGCACAACTAAGGGTGGCCAAGTGGCACATTGATTTAGAGTGGGCACCAGAATGGCTGTCCTCAAAGGAGCGCACCCCAAGGCAGTGACAACCCCCTCCTCTCTCTTGCTCTCTCTCTCCATCACTTAGCACAACCCTTCTCTTCCCCTCTCCTCGCCCCACCTTCCCCACCCCCACAAAAAAAAGAGTTACTCCTCTGCCTCCAATACAGTACATGGGAAGGGTTAGGGCTTGTCTACACTGGTGAGATGGGAGGTCACAGCACCAAGCGGCCCAAACAAACCTGACCTACACCCTGACAAACTGGACCCATTTCTAGGCTTCAGACCAATACATTTGCTAATCAGGCTGCTCCCAGTTCATATTCAGCAGCTGCTCTCAGAGCTGCCAAAGACAGAAGACTCGAGGGCAGGTGCACAGAGAGATGAACCTGGTGCATCTCCCCTAACATACATCTGGGTTAGAAAACTGATTACAATCTCCTAGGTCCCGCAGACAGGCAGTTAAAAAGTATGGACACCAAGCAAGAAGCCACCTAGGGAGTCAACAGGAAATACTGCAGAAAGAACTGTGTTTTAACCACCAAAAGCTGGAGTTGGTGCCTTTGTCCACTTGGAATCCATAGGGAGCACTGAGGAAAGGGTTGTCTACTTGGAAGCCCAGATTTTTCACCAGAATGAGTGTTTACATTCCCAATTTTCCTTTAAAATTGAGCCAAAAAGGAGAAGGAGCAGGAGAACACAAGGTAGATATGGTGCTCCCAAGACTGTTTCCATATTTGATTCTAATATTGTCTCACGAGAAATACAAAAGCAGTCTCAGTTCCAGAGAAGAGAAACCAGGATTTCTTCCTCCCAAATGGAACCTAACCATTAAACTCCATTTTGTGCTTTCTCTCTGTGAAATTTTCCTTTCTTTGATACCCAGTGTGTGTTTTCAACATAAGAAGTAAAGAATGGCTCCAGTTAGCCTTGCCTTTAATGTTGTGGATCAGGCATTATCAGAGATAATGGGAAATGAAGGCATGAACCCCTCCAGCTGAAGAAAACCTAGAAACCCAGTCTTCTACTTCCTGGGTAAAAGCTCCAATCACTAGATATTATACAAATCAGGAGAGTAAGCCCTGCTCAGCTCTATCCAAAAATGGATGTAGGTGCTACCCCTCGTGAGCGCTTCCCAAACTCACGTAGCTGGTGCTGTGTGTGGCTATTTGATTGTTTGGTCCAAACCTGCTCACCTGCACACAATAGCCTCATTTCCTTGGCTGCTTTGTAGTAGACTGTCAGTCTACCTCGGTGTTCTTAGGTGCTTCCATATCTTGTTTTTTTTTGTTCTTCATGTGGACAACACCAGACCACCAACCACAGGAAACAGTCTTGGTCCTCTGGCACATCAGTCTGTGGAAAGTGTACTGTAATGTCCCTATACTAAACAAGAGGTCTCACTTTGCCATCAATTTCTTAATTGTCTTCACTTCTGTCTTCCTGTTGCTCTGTACATACCCAGGAGAAGATGCCTTGTGCTCAAATTCCCATTTGGCACTGACTCATTTGAATTCTGCTGCTGTGTACTCTATATTCCATTTTCTTAGCACAGACTGTCAGGTGGGCCAGATTTTGCAGGATGGATCTTCATTTTCCAAATCACAGGCTTTATCTGATTGTTCTGCAGACAGCCATCTGCCCAGAAACTGCAAAAGAACTCAGTGTACCCATGTAATTTCTGTTACTTAAAAGGGATCAGGTCTTTTTCAACCTTTTGAACGTATGCTCCCAGGTGGGCATTTATGCTTAGGCTATGAATCATACTCCCTAGATTGTCTCAGGCATGCGTCTTTCCCCAAGTGGGACATACATCCCTTTCTCATGAAGCAAGCTGTTGTATCTGCTGGGAGTACTGATCAATCTCCTTCAAAACAAATCCTGTTTTGCAGGCACTACACATCCCTCATCTGGGAGGAAGGGCTAACATCCTGGGGCATTTGTTCTGTGCAATCTGGTCAACTGCAGAATATAAACTCTCTTACTGCTAGCAGGAACTCATTCTTGTCAGTGTTTTGTGGGATTATCTGGATCCTCCCTTCAGATGTGATGAATTACAGCATGTTGATATACTCCATCTCCTGCTCCTATAGAAGCCAGGTTGCCCTGCTCAGTATACCTGACACTCACAGTGCTTTCCTGTCTAGCAGCTTATCCTCGCATTATAGCCCTGGAGTCTCGATAACATGTTGTAATTACTTCGGTGCATTCAGAAGTGACATTTTACGATGCTTTCTAAAGGTTTCTGATAAGACTGAACATCCACTTTGTGCAAAACGTGAACTGATGGATTCATTCTATTCCAGCAAACACAGCCAGTACCTCTTGTTTCTAGTGAGCATCCCCCAATTTTTTTTCCACCTGAAAGGCTCAAAGTCTTGTGACAGTTGTGCACAGAATCTGGACAGGTAGGAAGCTATCCCTGTAAATCACTACACTTCTTTCATGTCCTATGGAGTAGGCATTTTGTTAATGATTCTCAGTTTCTCCATGCTTATCTGAAGTCACTCAGTAGACAACTAATGCCCGTTTCAGACCTAAGCCTTACCTTGTCTGAATTCAGCCAATGACTCCACTCCCATACGAATTTAGTTACTGAACTTTGGTGTAATGGATGCCTGGATCACCTCTTCCTAGACGTCTTCTCCTATATTAAGAATGTCACCAGTTGCACTTTTAATTCCTGAGAGTCTCTCTACTACCTACTTCAGTCTAGCTTGGCCTCAGGTGTGTTCCACTGTAATGCCCATAAGCATTCATGTGTAGCAGTACCTTCCAAAAGACCAGCCCAGTTATCAAATGGCTGAATGACTCATCTAACTCAACATACCTGGACTCATGACTGACCTCACGAAGAGCAGAGACTTATACCCTAGTAGTATATCTTCAATTATTGATCATGGGTAGTGATTTCTTTCCGATGGCCTATTCATTGGTTTGGCATCCATGGATATCCTGAGTTTATTTGAAGGCTCTCATCATCATTAGACTGTACTCTGGCTCTACACTAATTTCAGTGGATATACAATACCTCCTTTTTGCAGGCTTGCCCATTGCTTTCTTTCTGTGTATGCACAGAAGCAAACCAGTCTGAGCAGCACATCCGCTTCTAAGCCCCTGGGTGGCCCAGTCTCTGAAACATGTTTTGTGCATAGCTAACCCACATCAACATCACTGAGTTTAGTACAAATTACAGCAACCCCAGCCACTTTCACTCAAAAATACAGTCCTGCCACCTTGCCTTTTAAATCCTAGCCTATTGCTTAAGAGTACTTATCCAGTAAGCAGGAGACATCTAAGTTTGTGCATATCCAAACCCACATTTCCCTCTTTCCAAGAGATTCTCCTAAGTACCAGACATCAGAATAGTTAACTCAGGGCATTCTTCACTCTCCTGCTGAAACTGGGCAATTGTGCAGAAAGGAATGCAAGTCACGGGGCCAAAAGGAGAACAAGCACAAAGGAGCCTAAGTGTGTACAAGGGTTTGGGCACTCAGAGTTTTGGTTTTTATCCAGTGTAATGTACATAGCAGTCCTGAGAGCAGGGGCCAGAACTCCTCACTCCCAGCTGAGCACCCCAAGCACTAGGTTACAGAACCAAGTTTCATTTTGCTGTATGCTCCTGGCTAGGTTTAAGAAGCACTTGGAGAAGGAACAAAGAGAAAGGTTCACAGAGTCATAACAGAAGCTTTGGGGACGTGAATTACCATAGCTTTAAGGCAAAAAAAATAATCTGAAGAGGTTAAATTTTTTTTTTTTGCTGAAGGTACGATTTCTTGGCCGCGTTCTGTTTGAAGAGCTGAACTGCTGTGAGAGCTGTATCTACATTTGAAAAGCCTATTAAGAAGAGCTAATCCTAAGTGGATCTCCCCACCTGTATGCCACCTAAATCAAGACAACACATGATGTCAAAAGAAAAAATGACTGACTATAGCTTTTATACAAAACAATGCAAAAAATGTATCATCTATCACCATTAAAAGCGGAAGTCTTCCATGCAACTGGACTAGGTGGGAGGAGTTAACAGAATTGAACTTTGCAAGACCTGAGAGAGTTAAATGGTTTGCAACCTAAAAACCTGTTAATTTGCCAATATATATTTGTCAAAAAGGCAGCAGGATCTATAGAGCATAGGTCTCTAGCGACAAATTCACTGATGGAGCTAGGAAAAAAAATCCAGCCAGGCCTTTTGAGCTGTAGAAATCTATTGTCTTCTAAAGAAAACCACCTCCGTGCACAGAAAAAAAAAGTCTATGAGAGAAATCAGGGACTTCTGATGAGCGGGTAACCAAGTTACAGTTGATTATAAAAAGACTGTTTTCCCAGATGTGGGTGTCACACTGAAGGACAGGATTCTAATAGGATCAAACTCAAAAGAAACAAATGAAAAATTACAATTTAATATTAGCAAAAGCCATTACAATAGCCAGAGCAAAGAGACAGCCAAAGAGTGGATGAAAGTACCCAGTAGCAGCAGTCATGATGTGCATATGGTGAAAAAAAGAAAAATGGCTAATAGACAAGCAACAAAAAGATAGGGGAACAACACAAGTGCACACTCCACTTACACGTTAAAAGAGAAGCGTGTAGCTAAGACACAGAGCCAATTTCACAGCAGATGTGAACTGAATCCTGCAAAGCAGTAGGAAGGTGTAGCACAAGGGAAGATGAGCATAAAGAGCCACAAAGCAAATCATTTTGCATGAGCAGGCTCACAGGCAGACAAAAAAGTACAGGCCATAAAATTCATGCAACTGGGGAATGTCTCCAAGCACAGTAATTTAGCAGCAAGGACTGAGTATCCTTCTCGCTGGTTACTATTCAGAATAAGGAAAAGGGTGGTGATGAGGCAAATGTAACTATATTATGATGTCCAGAAGAACCACTAATAAAATTCGTAAGTCACACGAAGACGCATATCAACTGCATCCCTGAGACACAATGTAACAAAAGTCTGGCACTCACCATGACAAGAACATCTATCAGTAAGACGAGCAGGATATGCAGGGCATTCTCTCTGTACAAAAGGGAAATGCAATGTTATGTGTAAGCACAAGTCAAAATGTCAAGGAGTTAGTTTTCTGTCTAATGGACAGCAGCACTAGTATTGGGATTGAAATTATTATAAAAAATCCTCATGGCAATGGAATCTATAAAAGGACTTTTCATTGCAGAGGAAATTAAGTGGAGATATTCAGTCCATCAGATGAGACTGGTTGAAGAGCACAAGTTAACCACCTTCAACAATCCACTTAGAAGTCTATGATTCAAGAAAATGCCCTTTTATATGCACAAAGAATATTCCAGAAAAAAATGGTGCTTGAAATACTAGACAAGCTAATAGAATTCCAGATCTCTCTGAAGAAACAAGGAAACACCAGAAAAGAACAGGAATGCAACCTAAAACTGAATCACACCTAAATGCAAATCAGTGTATAGCAGGCAAGTTAGGGCATGGGCACAAAAATAAGTTACCAGAAAGTAAAAAAAAAAAAAAAAGACTTACAACACATTAGTTGCTGTATGGTAATTGCCCATGTACAAACTTTTATCCCATGGCACATGAAGGTAAACTAAGTGTATCTTAGTTCTCAACAAAAGGATGAACTACTGCGGGTTAGCTTTCTTTTACCATGGGATACGAGTATGCCCATGGGAAATTACCAGAGAGCTGGTGATAACCAATAAACCCCCACCTTCCTTTACCCCACAGTAACCTATGCCCTTATTTTGTCGCATCTTAGAAAAGGGAAGCATCAGACCTCCTCCAGACAAATCAATAAAGTGGTAAAAAGCACCAATGTCCCATAAAGAAATGGAAGCCATACTAGAAATGGTGACCAACTTATCAAGGTTTATACCAAAGAATTAAATCAAAATGCCTCTCTGAGAAGCGGGGTAGAGGGAAACAGCAATAGTACCGGGTAGCAATTCATTCCAAAAGATTAACTTTGCTATTCCCAACAAAGATAAGATGCTGTTGTGAAAATAAGGAGATAGCGTTACAAACAGATGTCTCTCAAGTAGCAGAGAGAGTAGCACTGTTACAGGAAGACGCTCTAATGACAAATGACTGCCAGTACAGCTGTAATGACTGCTGATGCCAGTACAGGAAAGTTATGCTCAAATCAAAATGGAATTATTTGCCATTATGGCTTCTGGTTAGATATTTCATCAACACATAAATGGCCTCAGAACAACTGTTGAAACTGGTCATAAACCCCCAGAATATGCTCTTGACAAACCTCCAGCTATGGCACTGCCAAGATTTCAGCACAAAAACTTAATGCTGCAGGGGTCTGAAAATATATAACCCAGAAAAGAAATTCATACAATAAAGCATCTCAGAGTAATCTATAGTGCAAAAGAGGGGGCAGACTGAAGAACTGATGTATGTGAAACTACAAGGCTTGCTAGGGTCTATGAAAAAGCTATCAGGAAAAATGAGAAAGAGAGGGACAATGAGGCACATTTTAAAAGGAACTTCAAGGACAGCATGGCTTAAACAAAACCAAGTTCCCCTTGGCTATCAGAAAAATTCTAGAATGAAAAAGCATTGCTAACTAAGTAAAACAGACTAGTGTTGAAAGAGGGGAAATCGTGATTCTAAAGAAAAGGCATCCAGAGACTGAAAAAACAGATACACGAAGGGCACCTCAGCATGGACCTATACAAAGGCAGGCAAGGGACACACTTTAATGGGGCCACCTGACAGCACACACAGAAGAAGTGATCATTGCATTTTTGCAAAGTTCCAGAAAAAGAACTGCAAGGAACATATGATAATTTGTGATTCACCTAGTAAAACCTGGCAGCAACTGGCAATTCAAACAAAGAGGAAATTGCTACCTGCTGAGAGTTGATTGTTCTGCTTGTTTTTCAAAGTAACTCAACTAAGCATTACATTAGCTAGCACCATAGTGAATTACACCAAGACAATATTCACCAGACTGATATTTGTGATGAGCTAATTTGCAGTAATGGACAACAGCACACATTTGAGTAGTTCTGAAGGTTTGCAAAAGATTAGGATTTTTCACATAAGTAGCAGTCTGTTACCCACAATCCAGTGGACTAGATGAAAGTATGCACAAATAACCAAGCACACATTAATCAAGGCAAATTAAGATGGTCAAAACTTTTACCTAATTTTACTTAAACCCTTGAACACACTTAAGGGAGCAGGACTTCCAATATATAAAAGGTAAATGAACAGAACGTTTAAATTACTGATGCCTCCATTTTTTTTCAGTACAATAAAATAGAGCTCAATGAATAGAATGACAAAAGAAATCATACTACTACTACAAGATGCCACAATGCTGAAGCCTTTCACAAGAAATCTCAGGATAACAATACAAAGTCCAAATGGTCAGTGGTACCCTAGCACAGTAATTGAAGTAGCAGAACAACCCCCATCATATGTAATACACACAAAGAACAAACAGTTATTATAGTGAAATCATAGATCTCTGAGAGCAGCTCCTATTAGTGCAAACACACCTGAGGATGAAAATACAACCTGTTATGCCGAAATGGCAACTAAGGAGAACACTTGCTGCAGTCTCAACACACCTATAGTACCACCTGCTAAGCAGAGAAGAGAGACAATGCAATTACAACCTACATAAGCACCATCACCAGATGACCCAACAGCTGGATTAATAGATACATGCAGCAACACTTCCTCCAGACACAGGACAAGACACAAATGCTAAAGAGGAAAGACTTACTATGATATGTCCTAATGCTGTTATTAACAAGGAATATCATTAACATCATCTGTAAGTTTCTTTTCTTTACAGTGAAAATGTATTATATATGCCTAAGCCATGCATAGGCTACAAACTTACTGTACCCAGAGTGGCACCCTTAAACAGCCCACATTGCTCCATGCATACTACCACTTAGACCAGACACACTGTAACCATGTCCCATGTCAACGAGGATGAGCTAATCAGCAAATATGCTGCTATGATCCAAGCAGCAGTGTGCATAGGATCATAGAAAAGTAGGGCTGGAAGGGACCTCAGACGATCACTTAGTCCAGCCCTCTGCTCAACCTTGACTAAACCATCCTAGTCAAGTGTCTGTCCAGCCTGTCCTTGAAAACAGTATAAAACAGTGTACAATATTGTTGGGTACCACTGCCTGGCTCTCTGAGTTTATGGTACAGATACATGAGCTTGGGTAACTACTGAACTGTTCCTTTAACAGGGACAGAGTTAGCGACTCTTAACTACTAGCTCTTGGTTGCTCCCTATGTGTGCTGAGCTACTCCGTGGAAAGGCTGAGAGTGTATTTGATCAGCCTGTTAATAAAATCTTGCTTAATTTACTATTGGGAGTGGAGTAGGGGGGAGGCTAAGTGCCCCCAAAAGAAACAAGAGCCCCAGCCTACCCCACACCTTTCTTAGCAGCTCAGGTGGTGACAAGTAGCGGCAGCAGCAGTGACTCCTTCCAGCTGCCACCACCGCAGCCCCCCCCAAGAGCCAGTGTGTAATTTGAACCTTGGTTGGGAGAACTGCAAAGCAAAAAGCCAGGTCATCAAAAAAGTACCCACCATTTACTTAACAGCTGCAGTTATCCTCAGTTGTCTATTTCAGACTCAGTCCTGCACTGACGCCAAGATCCATTCTGGTGTAAGCATCCATAAACACAGTTGCCTGAAGACAAAAAAAAAAAAAAAGAGGTGGCCTTCATATGTATAGCTCTTAAAGACCGGAAACATGCCTTCTCTGTGTATTTGTACAGTATCCAGCACAATGGAACCTTGCAATTAATAATATATTAACTTCCTTTTTGAACAAGTGAATGAGCCATTATGCAAAGCCAAAAAGAGAGGGAAAAAACAATATGTTACTAACCTCCAATTTCCCACAACCGCCCACTAAATTCAATTGTTTGCTTCCTATTTACCAGCCACAGACAACAATTGCTTAACACTCTGCCCTTCATAACTGAAGCATCAAGCAAAGATTTAACTAGATCGGATTTCACAGAGATGACAAGATCTGTCAGTGACTTTAACAATCAAGATTTTCTCCTCCGTCTGGTTTTGTGTGCCAAGTTTCTTTGTGGTGCACTGAGTTCCTAGCCATAATCAGTGTAATTCCATTGCAAAAGTCTAACAAGTTCAGATTGTTTTTCTGTAAAGGAGTGATCAGCCATGGGTTAGTCAGTATTATAGTAAGATTTGGTGGCTACCATCCGTTGCAAAAAGTATGTTCCTTTTAATTAATGGAGAGTTTAATTCAGGAGAATTTTGTTATGACCCACTTTTGTCTTTAATATGATCAAATACAAAAAGATGGAATTAGTAGTTGGATTTAGGTTTTCCACAGTTTTGAATTCCATCTGTCCTCCTTGACAACAACTCCATCCACTTGCACGAAGAAAATGTCAAAACTAATATAGCCAATACCATGACACAATTTAAGCTATTGGATGAATAAATTGAACCTTTGATTATTTCTTTATTATACATTTCAGGAAAATCTCTCCTTGTTTTGAGAAAACAACAAATAAGCACAAGGAGAAACCTAGTACAATATGCTCACTCATTGGGATTTGATTGCTTTTTGAGGTCAGCCTTGAACTGGATCATTCAAAAGATTTGAACTTTGAGATTTCTACCTCTTTTAGGATTTTGAAAGTACCTGAGTTAACCCCAATCACTTTGGCTATACATAGGTTTAATTTTAAATCTGTTTTCTTCCACTGAATAATAGTCTGTATTAATATAATAAGTTAATTAACAACCTCTTTACACTGCTACTAGTGTTAATAGCTAATGAACCATAAAAGCAACACTCAGTTCTTCAGTTGGATTCATTTTAAATTTAGCTTTAATTTGTTTAGATCTCTGCTGCCTTATTCTGTGCTATAACTGTTGCGATTAACAAAAGTATCCCACTGTGAGTACAAAGCTAATTGCACAGAATATAGTTACAGAAAATGTACACTGGATAGATATTCATCACAGAACATTTGGTCCTTTCAGAAGTATAATAATAGCCTGATTCTGCAAAATACCCATTGATTTCAATGGTTACAAAATCAGCTGTACATGTACAAATTCAGAGAGAAAATTTAAAAAGAACCCTAACTCCAAAGGGTGGTGTTTTGTAGGTGCTATTTTGTGTGTCTAACTTATTGTTTATGACCATGCTTGTGTAAATGTCACCTGTAATTTTAGAGATTGATTTTGAATACTTGACTGTCATTGTCCTTGTTTCCAAATCTTGTTAGAATGGAATTTTAAGTTTCCACGTCTTCATATGGGTGTGTATGAAGAGTAACCACAAGTCCATCTTAATGGGTTGTTGTTTTTTTTAATATTCATGTTATTTCCTTTCAAATGCACTCAAACTGAATACTTCTCAAACTCAGTCCAGCTCCCATTGAAGTCAATGGCAAAACATTGATATAAAACTTCCTATAAAAATCACCATTTTGATAAAATGCTGGAATTATTCATTATTAGCGGAATTCTTAAAAATTGGACTGAAATCTTCAAATTTAAGTTATATAGGCATTTTACTCTATATTGAGAATTCTTATGGAGAAATAGCACGTGGTATGTCTATCACTCAGATCTTTAAAAAAAAAAGTAGTCAAACCCATGATGAAAAAGGTTACAGACAGGTAAACAAGCAGGTGGTAATTAATATAGCTATCAAATGTAGCTATGTAAAGTAAACATAAGCACATATATTTTAATTTTAATGGCATATATTCAACAACTGGTTTGGTTTGGTCTGGTTTATGATCAACAATCTTGAAAAGCTGCAGGTGACATGGGCTTTTATTTTCAATGAAGTTCCTTTTTCAAAAGCAAGCAAAAGACTGGTTTCCTGATTACTCCAAAACATGCAAGATGTATAAACAATTCAACAACATTTCACCAAGTCAACCATGTGAAGTAAGGCAAATTAATGTTAGGTGATGCACCCCACTCCTCTCTCTAAACAAACAGAGGTAGGCTAGTCATGTTTCTCTTTCCTATTTATTTATGGTAATGCTTTTTTTCTAGCTAGAGGGCCCAGAACATTTGCGTTTTCCCAGCAGCACCTTCCACCAAATACAGAAATCCTGCTCTAGCGTATAGAGCAACTAGTGTCCCATGCTAATAAACATGGTCTGTTAAGTTTCTCCAGGCTACTACTAGGATTGTAAAATCTTCAGAAGAGAAACTATACCTATTTCTGTGCTTATACAAATTTGTTTTAAATCAGGTAAGCACTCAAACCTGCAAATGGGGTGACTGAGGCACAGAGATATATTAATTTACAGTCTATTTATCCTATATGGTGCATAGCATTCAACCTGAAGAGCTGGTGAGCTGCATTAAAAATTGATCAGGGGAACACAGGAGGATATTTTAGAAGCTCTGTAGAAAAGATAAGCCAACCAGAAAGAAGGTGTGATAATTCGGAATGACCAGAAAACAAGAATCCTGGTTCAAGAAAAGTTTTGAAGTTTCAGAATTTTTTCCTGCAACATGATACATTCAGGCCTTTTCTTTCCTTCTTTCTTTTCAATTTTTTTTCAATGGATCACCATTCCTGGAATTATCATCACAGTGGACTATTGACAATTCATCAACACAGCATTAGACACAGACCTACCCCAAGAGATCCAGTAGCCCATTGGTCAGGACAACCACCTGCTACCTGATTCAGAGTGACTGAACTAAAGCACTAAAGAATCAGTTTATCTTTCTGTCGGAGCTGTTTCACTTTATATAATTAATTAAATATTAATTAAGGCAGAAAGCGACTTATTCTAGGGCCCTCACCAGGAATACGGAAGACCCAGATTCAAGGCCATACAAATTATTTTTGCTAAACACCTTGTTTACTTCTCTCATTCACAAATTCTCTTTTTGGGAACATATCTTCTCATGAGCTGCACTCATTGTTTGCAAGCTTCTGCTGCCACCCCTCTCTGTGCTATATAGAAGTGGGGATTTTCACATCTGATCCCATTCTAAGCCTATATGATTTGCTGGTAATTTTTAACAAGGAGGAAAGAGAGAAATGTTGACCTGACCCCTGACTATTGCCATCAGGATATAGAATTTTTTACAGTATCTACTTAAATAGATAAACTACTACATGCCTCCTTAAATCAATTAGAGATTAAAGACAGTAAGAAATGCTTGCTTTTTTTCTTAACCTTAGGAAAAATAATTACCACCTATTCTGTTTATACAACCACAATAATGTAATGAATATTATTTTTAGATTCTAATTTCAAGTCTTATTTTGTTTTCTTGTAACGTTTTTGGTATAAATTACTTTCTGCAGTTGTCTCTTGCTTGTTTAGATATATAATCACCTATGAAGGCACACACAGACACATGCACACACCTGCCTTCATGTGATCTTTTTTTTTTTTTATAAACACAGAGGTTTTTACTATGACCAGAATCATTCATAATTTAAAAACAAAGTTCCTGACTGAGATTATATCCCTTCTGAAATCTGAAAGCACTAAAGAGAACATACAGACTGTTTGGCTATTTCATAGTAATATCAAACAATAAACAGGCATTTTAGAATATTTTCAAAATATTATTTTGCATCCTTAGGTCTATTTAATAAGAGTTCTGAGCCAAGATCTCTTTTGAATGATGTGAGGCTTAGAGGTTCACAGGTTAAAAATGAAATTTCAGTTCATGAGACTTGTGACTGTAGAGAAGCTGCTTCCAGGTGGTTACATTTTCAGTTTCCTTATCCTTATTTTCCACCTCAACTCTCACACATCAGATGCTAAATTTTCATAAATCTAGGTCTACAACAAGCAATTTTCTACAGCACTTCTCCGATTGTGTTGGGAATCTAAGATGATCTACTGTGAATCATAAAATAATGGAGGTGAGATCTTAACACCCCTAAAAAGAAAAGGGCATAACCCTCATTTTTTTACTTGCAACATTGTCTATCTAATGCTGAAACTGATCAAATAAGTCAGGTTAAAGTTTCAACCCAATAACTGGACAATGGCATAATTAAGTATCTTTGATGAAGTTTCTAAGAGCATGTGGATGTTGTACCTAACCCTGTTGCTCTTACATAATGCAGAGAAAGGTTCCTTCACAACATCTGATGAAGTACTCTGCTTATGAAAGCTTATGCTACAAATCTCTGCCTTATTTGGCCTATAAAGGTTCAAATCTACCTTGTATTCTTACAGAATACCAAGCTGAATTTTCAGTTTAGGAAGTACTGTTATGTTTCAGTCAGTTTAGTGACTCAAAGTGTCCTCTGAATAAAA
The DNA here is from genome assembly GCF_052110815.1 of Crocodylus siamensis. Classification (NCBI taxonomy): domain Eukaryota; kingdom Metazoa; phylum Chordata; order Crocodylia; family Crocodylidae; genus Crocodylus; species Crocodylus siamensis. The sequence continues at coordinate 43,437,560 of NC_143398.1, read as the reverse complement.
GCCTAACTATGAAACATCATCAGTGATTTGGCATCCAAGTGTCTTCCCTCTAAATCATCAAAGCTCACTTTGGTCCAGCGATGCCCTGAAAAAAGCACAGAGCAGGTTTTCTAAATTGCCACTAGTGTAGGAACAGCAATTAAACCAATACTCTCTTACCTGACAAGTTTTACATTCCATTGGTGGTACTATTATTTAATACATAATAATACCAAAACTTCTAATCATGTACTAGGGTCTAATTTTGCCAGGCACTGCCAAACACAGAAGAGTCCTTGCCCCGCAAATTATGCTACAGTATACGTATGGTGCACCTATGGAGGGAGAGGTGGATGGGAAGTAACATCTTTTCCCTCAGATATTTTAGCTGCAAAGTCCCATTAAGCTGAACTATTCCTGGTAGTAGGCTGCCTGATCAAACCATTTTGCTTCCACCTGGCTTCAGAATTCAGTTTCTTAATTACATTGATTCTGAGTGACCATTTCAGAGACGTAATAGTGGTGTTAAGGTTAAAGGGAATAATCAAAAAAAAAAAAACAAAAACCCAGCTCTCATAGCTCAGTTCCATCCCATGTCCATTTCAGATGTTCTAGGGATACAATATATTGTTTCAGTCACCTGTGGATTTTATCCAAGATTTTTGAAGCTAATGAAACCCAGACCTTGTTCTTGCCTGCTCAAGCATTCCAATGTGTTCACAAGAGTTCTTTCCCCAAAAGAGGTATTTTTTACACTAACATGGTTTCTACCAGTTGCTGACCCTTCATCTCCTTTCTGCAAAAGACCCCTGAACAAGTAATAGTGAAAAAACTCATAATACCGCTTCCTTTTCAAAACAAGCTTCAGATCTGGCATGGAAAAAATGTTGATTTCTATCGCTGGCTAGGTTCTTACAGCAATGCATGGAGGTCAGGTTCCCTCACTAATTCTGGAGGCTCTTTCAGCTCCCTTTGATAGTGTTAATAGGACTTGCTGTTTATATAACTGTGGTACCTGACATGAGTGGAAGGAATTCTGCTCAGTCCTAATGGAGAAATCCTGGAGGGAGGTGAAGGGCAACATCTCTTCCTTTCACAAGGGCTCTCAGCTATAGATTTCCACAGGCACCAGTCTCATCTCCCTTTTATTCAACATTAAAGTGAAGCCCTGTTGTGGCTGATTATGAGGCACTATGGACAACAATGGCATCAACATGCTGATGCTCAACTTTGTCTCTGTTTCATCCAACCAGCTGCATCCATCACCCAAGGATCTCTCAGTGTCTGGCAGAGATAGAGGCCTACATGATAACCAGTGTTTATGCTCAATATGGAAAAGATGAAGGTGATACCAATTAGCAAGCAGAATCATTCTGATGAACTGAAAACTATTAGTGTTTTTTTAAAGTAGATATATGATAATCTGTTGTCAAACTAATTCACACACTAAATATTATGCTATTCTTATTCTCATCTGATTGGATTAAGCAAAAGGTAGATTTTTTTTTGCCTGAATAGGAGATTAAGCCCTTTCCTCCCATCTATAGATTTCACTAGATGTATATAGTGGTATAATGTGAAAGTTGCACAATACACCTGACTTGGGACTAACTTTAAAGGCCAGGTGGGTTCAGGTACTGCTGAACAGGCTTATGAGGACAATAGTCTGACCATAAAGTTAAAAAAAAGTTACATAAAGATAACAAACAGGCAAGAGTATAGTCCCAAGGGAAGACAAGTCAATTGAAGTGATTACCTCAGTCAGAACTCATGCCTCACCCTTTGACAACCTTATCTAGCACGCTTCAGAGTAAAAGTTAAGTTCTTTGTCTCTACCATGTTTGACAGTGGCTAGTTAATGCACAGTCATTATTCTTTGGTAAAAATATCTATGTCAAGGAGGACATAGGTCCTAGGTTTGGCAATGCTTATGAGACTTTTGTAGAGGAAAGGTGAAATACTCGTTAGTATTTTTAATGGCCCAGCTACTTCAGGGACTGTCTTCTTCACTAACCAACTTCAAGAGCTCAACTTCAGAAATAATAACCTGACTGCCACAAGGCCTGAGAAGGCCATGGTAGGCATTCATGACAGCAAGACTTTGCCAGTGAAACCTGTTCCAAATTTCTAAGATGGAAGCCAAAATGAGATTTGCTCACTGTACTTGGAAAGGGGTTTTGCTTGTATTCTGAGCAAATGAGACATTATAAAATAATAAATGGTAATTAATTATATGAATACTAAGTCACACCTCAGAAGCCCCATCGTATGTGCAATCAAGGGAGCTGAACGCTGAACAGCAGTTCCAATGTCAGCACCTACCTCCCTACAGCCTCCTCTACAGCCACAGTATTCCATAAATAGATGTACATTTCTCCTGTCCCACAAGGTGGGATAAGGCTAGAGAGAAGGCAGGGAAAACTGAAACAGCTATTTTTTGTTACTGAGTGATCTGTAACCAGCTGAAAGAAAGACTATAGTTAAGGCACTAAAATTACTTAAATTTCTAGTGCCATAACAGCATTCCTCTACAGCAATCAGTTAGACCCAATTTCTTTTGAATTAAGTTCCTAATACCCCTGAAGAGCTGCACCCTAATGTTTTAATGCCTCAATCTGTCATCTGTAAAATGGGAATAAAAGCACCTCCTTACCTCACAAGAGTGCTGTGAGGAGAGAGACAGTAAACCTTGTGAGGCACTGGAATACTGTGATAAAGGTATATAAGCATTATGTCATAGGCAGACAGACAAGCTCTTTTAATATTTGGGTTCTGTCTCCTCTGAAAGCTCAGGGGCAACATGTGGTCTCTCTTGTTCAGCTGGATATCTGAGAAACTTCTATGCTATAGGTTTATCTTTTTACTCAGGCATCTGTACTGGGATAGGGATGGTAAGGAATAAGAAATTAGTGGAGCAGGAGGGAAACTTGAGCTTCTGACTTGCCTCCGCTGGTAGCAATGAGTTATATAAAATTACTGCACTTTATAACTGGTTCTAAGTAATGTTCAGAGTACTTGTAGCATATGGGAAAACATACAAATGAAATCCTGGTTTGCGTTAAGTTAATGTGAGTTTTACCATTGACTTTATCCCAGAGTTTTTATATTAGTAGAGTTCTTGAAAGACAACTCTGAGATTGAGCCAGAAAGCCACAGGAACAGACTTTGCCCTTTCAAAAATGACATGGCTACTAAGAACCTTCCATCTCCTTCAGCACAAAAGCTCATTCTGAGACTCCAGCAGGGATGCTGATGCCTTTCCTAATTTTCTGTGAGCATGTGAATGTTCACAGAAAAGCCCCCAACTGACCAGCTTTAGAGCCAAAATCCTGATCCCTGTGCAAAGCCAACCTGAACAAGATTAGGTAATGTGGCTGGACCTGTCATTTCATAGGGTGATAACAGAAAAGCTCAGGGAAGCACTGGCTGTGTGATCACAAGGTGTCCAAGGGTCTGCTGCAGGCCAGTGAAAGGACATTTTATAAGGTTATTGGTATCACATCCTACCAGACACAATGGAGAAACAATAAACTCAGTCAGACTTTCATTTTGATCTGGTGCAGTCTAGAAAGGGCTTCAATACCAGTCTGATGGACTGCCTAGATAGCATCAAGTGAGCAGGAATTAATCATTTGATGAGTGAGGAGTATCTCTACACTCACATGTGTAAGCAGCAACTTGTTCCTAACGAAACCCAGGTTTTTCCTCACAGCAATCTTGTTTGGGCTTGGAAATGTTATGAGAGGTGATTGCTGAACAGGGACCCTGGCTAAACACAATTTCAATATTTCCAACCTCTAGCTGCTTGCAATATATCCAACTTCCCCACGGTTTTTTTTTTCTAAATTAAAAGGTTTGTAGTATTTTGAGGTTGTACACAGGGGGTGGTTTAGGGTTTGTGTGGGAGTTGGTATTAAGCTGGCACCAGGAATTAGAAACTCCTTTTGGACTTTATGTTGCCACACAGCATTTAATTACTGTACTTCACTCATTGCGGCTATTTATTGCACAAACAGAACCTGCACCTGCCCTGAAAATGCTAGGTTTGAGACCAAAATAACTAAAAATGTACTAGGTGTTTGTGGCATCTGTGGCTTGGACTAGATTGGGGTGGCCAACCTGCCACAAGTTCCAGGAGAGGCACAAGCAGAAGAAGAGCAGCAGATCCAGGAGGGGTAGATGATTCAAGTGGCACTTAAGAAGGATGCAGGGCTAATCTGTGGCATGCCTGGACTGGATGAGGTCCCTGCTGCCCCTACAGTTGCAGACACAACGCACTGCTGCTGCCTCAGAAGTGATGGGGAAGTGCTCCCTGGTTTTAGCTCCCTTCCTGCTTGCCCAGTCCCTAATGCAGACTTTTAAGAGAAAGACTTGGAAAGCCAGAGGTGAAAGCCCCTGAGGGTCAGCCTGGTAACCCTGCCAGCTGTGACACAGATCTTTCTCCTCCAGTGCTCACTATAAGTCTCGTTTCCCAGGGTCTCACCTCCCTAGAAGAGGTGAACAACTGTGCCAGATAGTAAAACATAGAAGGCACCCGTTAGGCCTCCTTCCTCTTGAGTCTCGAGGGGAGGGAAAGTTTGGAAAGATGTCCCAGGGCTGTGAGGGCAAACCGGTGCGCTGCTGGAGGTGGCTATCTGGTGCTGACCTCCCTGCTTAGTGCCGCATGCACTCAAGGGCGCTGCGCCCGCTCCCTATGCGCTGCCACAAGCCTCGGGCTCCTCTCCTCGAAATGCCTGTCAGCAGCCAGGCGGCTCTGGCTGCGCAGCAGCTCGCTTTGTCCCTGGAGGCGAGGAGCTGCGCGGGGCGGGCAGGCCGCAGCCCGGGGGCACAGGGCGAGCGAGGTGACCCCGCTCCCCCCTCACGCAGGCTGAAGGCGGTGGCGACGGGCGGGACGCGGCGGGGCAAGCCCCACGGAAGAGCGGCCCGCAGCGCCGCCCGGCCCGGGTCGGTGCGGTCCCTCCTTCCCGCCGCCCCCGAGCCGCTGCGCAAGGGCCGGGCCCAGGCCTGCCCCCTCCTCCCCGGGGCCGCCGCGCCAGGCCCCGGCCCTTCGCGACCCGCCGGGACCCACGGGCCCGGGCGGGAGGGGGCAGCCCCGGGGCGGTGCCCACCCGCGCGGCACTGCGGGGCCACGCAGCTCCCGCAGTCCTCAGAGCCGGGCCCGGCCCCGCGCCTTTTTTGTTTGTTTTGCTTGTTGTTTTTGGTTTTGGGGTGGTTTTTTTTTTAATTCTTGGCATTGCATTTGACAGCAGGAGGGAGATTTTCCAACCAAGCAATTCCCCGCGCAGCGCGGCCAGCGGAGAGCGAGGAGCGTGCTCGGTTTTCAAGGCTGGTTGGCAGCTTCCCGCGAGCAGCTAATGGTATAACAAGCGGGCTTTGATAAAGCCGAACTAATTACCCCTCTTAATTAAAGTCTTTAGCAGTTGTTGCAGTGTTTTGGCAAGAAAGCTGGAGAGGTTTGCAGTTAGCAACCCCAGAGCCGAGGCTCACAGCGGAGCTGCTGCTGATTAACGCGCGGTGCATTTCAAGGACCTGGCACCCAACCACCGCGCTGGTCCGCGTCCATCTTCCCTCCGCGGCTGGCGACACCCCGGCACCCCCGCATGTCGGGAACCGCAGCTTTCTAAGAGGAGCAGCGCTCGGGGAGCCCAATGATTTCAGGAGCTGGCGCGCCCTCGATGAGTCAATCATCGTGTTCCGAGTATTTATTTTTTTTCCACCAGGTCAACGCATTCAATGTTTCACGTGCAAGACTCAACTCCGTACATAGTGAACCAGCTCTGTCCATAGAGATACGATATTCAAGAGGGGGAGGAACGGGGGAGGAAATCAAGAAGGGACAACCAGCAGGCATGTGAATCAACACAATGGAAATATATACACATCGAAATAATTAAAGTGGTGCAGCATTCCCGGCTCGAATAATACAGATCCCAATAAATACATCAGAAATTGGCTTGGCTTTTTTGCTTTTAAAACCATCTCCAAACCTGAGATGTCAAAGGGGAGGGGAGGGAAAGGAGGGGGGGCGGGAATCGAGTCTTCCAAAAAAAAATAGGAGGAGGGGAAAAACAAACCAAAACAAAACAAAGAGAAGGAAACGATCAGCCCCGTAAATGTGAGTGGCGATATAGAGCATAATACACAAAACCGCTTAACAGGTGCATGCAAAGAGGCGGCAGAGCTCCGGGCCGTGCTGCCCTCACGGCTGGGGCTGGTGGAGAGGCGGCTGCAGCAGGGGGCCCGGCGGCTGCAGGGCTGCGGGCGGCTGGTCGGGCCCCAGCTCGGCGGGGGCTCTGGGCAGTCCCAGGGCGCTGTCGTGCAGCTTGCGGACGTGCTTCTTGAGATCAAAGTTCCTGCAGAAGCCCTTGCCGCAGGTGGGGCACGTGAAGGGCTTCTTGTCGTTGTGGGTGTGCATGTGGAAGGTCAGGTTGTACACCTGGTGGAAAGCCTTGTTGCAGATATTGCACTTGAACTGCTTCTCCCCGCTGTGGGTCAGCTTGTGGTTCTTGTAATTGCCTGCGGACACACAAGGAGGGCAAAGGGACACGGGGCTGAAAACTGCGCGCTGCGTGCCCTCCCCGATCCCCTCCCAGCCCGGGCACGGCGGCCAGGCGGCCTTGGGACAGCGCTCTTCTCTGCGCCCCGGATCAATGCACGCCCAGTCCCGCCGGTCCCGGCACGACCTCAAGCCACCTCTCAACGGAAGAAAGCGGGTCTTTCCAAATGACCTCCGCGCCGGCGCCAGGATCGAAATGAACGATTAGGATCGGCCCGCGAGCCCCGCGCCGAGCGGCAGCGCGCCCGGGGAGGCTGGCAATGCGCTGAAACCTGCGGCTGGCGCTTGGGAAACAAACCCAGGCAGCAGCTGCCAGGGCAGCGGGCTCTGCTGTATTCCCGCCCCGCAAACGGCCGGTGGTGGGACCCAGTCATTTGATCTAGCCGTGCAGTCAGCCACGGAGGTGAAAAAGTGAAATCATAATAAATGATAATGGTCAGAGAAAAACAAAATATCCCCGCGCCGGTTTCGGCGGCCCAGAGCGTGCCCGGTACCTTTCTGATGAAAGCCCTTGCCGCAGAACTCGCAGACGAAAGGCTTGTAGCCGGCGTGTATTCGCGTGTGCGTGTTTAAAGTGGAGCTGCGGTTGAAGGCTTTGCCGCACTGGTTGCACTTGTGAGGTTTTTCCTACGGGGAAACAAGAGGCAGCGAGTGCGGGGCTTTGGGAGGACTCCTGTTCGTCGGGGGGCTAAACACCTCCCGCCCGAGGGCGTCTGCAACGCTCCCTGTCCTGCTACACGTGCAGCCGGCGGCTTCCCACAGCCCTACCCGGGGCCTTTAGGTTTTTCCTCTAAAAAAAAAAAAGCCCGAACCCCAATGCAATCCCCTCGCAGCCCCGCCCGAGTGCCCCCGCGACCGGCCGGCGGCCGGAGGGGTATTCACCTGCGTGTGTATGATCTTGTGCCGGCAGAGCGTGCTGGCCTGGCGGAAGCCCTTGCCGCAAACTTTGCAGACAAAGGGCCGGGCCCCCGTGTGCACCGGCATGTGGCGGGTTAAGTTGTAATGTGCGTTGAACACCTTGGGAGGGAAAGCAGAGAGAAGGGACGTTAAGCGCGGGCGGGCCGGGCCGGGCCGGGCCGGGCCGGGGGGCAGCGGGGCCGGGCCGGGGCAGCGCGGTACTTGCCTTGCCGCACACCTCGCACGTGAAGACTTTGGGCTTGCTGCTGGGCGAGCTGCGCCCGAACTCCGAGCCCTTGAAGGCGATCTTTTCCGAGAGGATCTGGGCGCTTTCCTTCATGTAGTGCTGCAGCTGCGCCTGCGAGAGGTCCTTGAAGGCGACCCCCGCGGGGTACTTGTCCGCGCCCGGCAGCACCAGCTTGTTGCGCTCGGCCAGGTACGCCTTGGGCGGCGGCTGCAGGGGCGAGCTGAGGAAGTAGGAGGCCACGGGGTGGATGTTGACGCCGGAGGAGGGGTGGCACGGCCCGTCGCCGCGGTTGAAGTAGCAGAGGGCGCCCATTGCGTGGAAGGAGGAGTGGTTGACCACGCGGGGCCGGACCAGCTTGTACTGCTGCAGGGGCAGCGCCTCGCGGGAGAAGTCGCCCTTCAGGCTCAGGGCGCAGTTCAAGAGCTCGCCGCAGCTGAAGGAGGCCGGGGAAGAAGAGTCCAAGTGCGCCTTCCTCGGCTCCGGCCCGCCGCCCGCCGCCTTGGCCAGCGGGTCGTAGGCCAGCGGCACGAAGGGGATCATGCAGGGGATGGAGGAGTTGAGGTGCAGCGCGTGCTTGGGGTCCCCCTTGGGCCCGGAGCCCTGGAGGAAGTGGGGCACGGGGATGGCCTTGGGCTCCGGGGTCCTGGCCATGATGCGCTCGATGGAGAAGGCGAGCGGCTTGGAAGTGCTGATCATGTTGCTCCGGGCGGACAGGCTGTCTCTGGCTGGAGCAGGCGCTAGGAGTTTGGTCGCCGTGTGCTGGCCACTATTGTCCATGGCTGGATCGCATTTGCTCGCCGGGCTGCGCCGCTTTGGTAGACGCCTCTTCCCCCCCCCTCCCCCTTCTCCTGTCACTGATCTGCGAGGAGGGAGAGCAGCATCCTCGCCGCCGCCGTCACCAGAGCCGCCGCCGGCGGAACCAGCCTCCCCGGCCCGGGGGCCTCGTGCCAGCCCATCGCGGCTTGCTCCGGCGCTCCAGTGACTCGGGGACAATCGCTACTTATTTCTGTCAATAGGACGTGTTGTGTCAATAGCGCAGCCGCGGCCCCGCCAATCGTTAACTTCCGAGCGCAGAAGGTAAACTAGATAATTGCTCAGTTCGCTTCCAGCAGGCACCGGGAAAGTTTTCTCCCCCCGCTCCCCGCCGGCGCCCGGCGGCTACTTCTCATTGGCTCCCGCCCCGGGAGGAGGTGCCTCCGGCCCGCCCCCTCCCTCAGCCGGCGCGGGGCACGGGGCGCGGCCGGGCTGCGGGGCCACGCGGCGCCGCGATCAATGCACTTGTTTGGCTTTAAGTGACATCATCTGAAATCGTTGCGCGGAGCTGGGGCCGGCTCCGGGCCAGCGGCCGCGGGAGAGCCGCTGGGGGGAAGGGGGTTGTTTCCGCGCCACTTCACAGCCGCGGCCTGTGCTGCCTGCCGCTGCCCTGCGCCCCGGACACGCCGTCCCGGCCCGGCAGCTCGGCCCAGGGGGGCCGGGAGAGCCCCAGGCACGGGCTGCAGTGCGGCAGTCTGCCCGCGGGCTCCGTGTCCCTGCCGGGCGTGACATTAGAGCTGTACCTGTGCAAGGTGCGCACGTACCGTGCTGTGCCGAGGGAAACGCCCGCCCGCACGATCGTCTCACTACATACATCTACATCGATATATCTATCAAATGCTTCGCTATAACGACATACGCATCTATCAAGTGCTTCACTATAACGACCTACGCATTTATTGATATATATGAGTATGCATGTGTGTGTACATATACACACAAACACACATTACATACACAGACACACATAGTACACACACACACGCATTATATATATATATATACACCTACATATATACACGCACATATACACACATTACATACACGCATTATATACACATACACAAATATACACAGACGCATATATACACACAAACACACATTACATACACAGACACACATAGTACACGCACATTATACACACATATATACACGGATTATATATATATGTACACACCTACGCACAAATACATATATATAACATTACATTATACACACACACACATATATAATATATACATGTATATACACGAAGACGTATATACGCACGCGCACACAGCTGCCCATACACACCTGGCAGACTTTAGGCGCGCATATGCACACAGGTGCGCGTACAACAGGAGCGCGCGCGCCTCCAGCCCCCGAGGCAGCCCGCGGACAAGACGGCGCCGAGCGGCAGAGGCGGCCCCTGCCCCGGGTGTGTGCCGGGCGAGGGGCGCGGGCCCTGCCCCACATCCGCCCCTCCAGACAGCCCGAGACGCGCGGGCCGTGCGGGGCGCGGAGCCAGGCGTGTGCCCGGCGGGCAGCGCTGCGTGAGGCGGGGCTGCCCGGGGCCCGGCCGCGGCTCGGGGAGGCCCAGGGCGCACGTGGGGACTCCGGGCCGGGCCAGCGGGGAAGGAAGGAGCTCCCTGTCCTGCCGAGCCAGGTCCAGCCGCGCGCCCCGGGCCCTATGGGCTGGGGGGTGTCCTCGCCCTCGGCGTTGCCCCGAGCACAGCTCTCCGGCCCGGCCGTGGGTTGGCGTCGCCCCGCCGGCCCCGCTCCCGGCCCGGCCCCACCTGGGCGCACACAAAGGCCAGGCCGGTGGCTGCCCCAGCTGGAGCAGAGCCCGCGGCAGATGGGTCGCGGCTAAGTCGTTAATTGCCGCCTTGGAGGGGCCGATCAGGTTCCCGGCGCCGGGCCCTCCTCTTACCTGCTGCTTCCTGCCCCCGGAGCCTGACGGAGACGCTGCGATCCAGGCCCGTGCCTGATCCGCGCTGAGGGACAGTGCGTCCAGACGTGCGGAGCCCGGCCCACCTTCACCGGGGCTCTGCCGGGGCCGGAGCATGTGACTGCGTCCGAGGGACCGCGCGGCTCTGCCCCAGCCCTTCCCCAGCCGGCTCCGCACCGGCCGCCCGGCTCTCCGGGCCCGCGGATCCGAGCCTGCTGTAGGGGCGCGGGGCCGGGCGGGAGGCCGCGGAGGCGGCAGCGCTGCTGGTACACGGGCCCCTCGCCCAGGCGTCCGCTGGTCGTCTCGCTCCGGCCAGCGGCAGCAACGCGGGGCCGCCCCGGCTGCAGCCCCGCGCCCCGCGCCGTGAGTCCGGCGGCTGGCGGCGAAGGCGGCGCCGGCTGCCGTCCCCCCGGGCTGGCGCAACACGTGTTCGCCTTTCGGCTCCCGGCCCTTCCTTGGCCGGGCTCCCCAGAGCCACCCCCACCCCGCAGGGCCCGAGTGCCTTTGGCTGTCGTCCGCCCTGGGAAAGCGGCTGCTCTCCTCGGCCAGCCGTCGGCCCCGCTCCTTCGCCCCTGGCCGCAGCTGTCGCCCGAGCACCGGCCGACTCCTCTGGAGCTGGGGCTACAGCCAAAGGCGATTAGAGGGAGGCACTGCGCAGCCGAGCCCTTAATCTTTCATTTCTTCCTATTTAATCCCAGCCATCGTTCCGCCGCCGAGGCTTTTTAAAGTAGAAAACGAATCGGAAAGGATAATAACGGGGCTAACCTGGTGCGGCGGGCGCGGAGCGTCTCCTACAGCTGCCTGCGACGCCCTGACCCGGCTGCGTCTCCCAGCCGGCTCCTTCCTCTGCTGCCCGCCAGCTGCGGCGGGAGAAGGCGCCGGGGCTGTAGGAGGCTTTGCCCGGGATTGTTTTTGCCGGTGGCTTCCAGGGAGGGAGCGAGACGGTGAGAAGAAAACACTTGTGGCCCCGGCAGCCGGGCCCCTGCGCTGGGGCTTCGTTTGCAGCAATCTCTCCTGCTCCTCGTGCTCTGATCCACGCGCTCCCGCGGCGAAGCCGGAGCCCGAGCCCGAGCCCGAGCCGGAGCGGGGGCTGCTGTTCCCTTCCCCGCGGTCCTGCCGCACTGCTCTTCCGCGGCGTGAACCGGGCACAGGCGGGGGCTAAGCCACCGCGCCTCGGCGTGTCTCACATCGCAATTAGCCCCTGGCTCCTGGGGTGGCCGCCCTGTGTCACAGCCAAGGGCTCGGGTTCGTTTTGTTCTTGGTGGGGTTTTTTAAGTGACACGACAGGCGGTTTCTAGAGGGATCCAGCGAGGAGAAACGCATCTCGGCGCCAGAGCAGAGCGGCTGCTGTGGGGCCGGAGAAGCGCTCTGCCCGGCGCGGTCCGCGGCCCCGTCCAGGGTCCCGCACGGCGCAGTCCTATGGACAAGAGCGGCTCCAGCTTGCGGGAGATCCGCGGGTCCCACCTGCGGAATGCGGGTGCCGGGGAAAAACCTGCTTGTTTTGTATTTTTCGTTGTATTTATTTATTATTTTAAAAGGCAGGAGAGTGAGGCTCGCCTTCGGGCCGGCGTTTTCTCTCTCTGCCGGTACTAAGGACAGGGGTAACGACGCCGCGGCTTTCGTTTTAAATTAAACCTTTTTTTGTTTTGGTTTTGGTTTTTTAAAGGGACTCGATGGGAGAAAAATAGCCGCAGCCAGCCCACGTCCCAGACAGCAGCCCCGGCTGCGGCTCGGCACGGAGCACCAACCCGGGGCATTTTTCCACGTGCAAACCCTTTAATCACGTCTCACTCCAATTAGAAGTGAGCGCGCAGAGCAGCGCTCCCCGCTCGCCCTAATGCATGCATGCGATTTGTCTCCCCGCAGCAGCTCGAGACATGAACTCTAGCAATCACGGCTAATCTAATCAGTCCGCCTATGAGGGGACCCAGTGGTGTCATCAACTCCAAAGGGCCCTTGGAAAAAGTGGCTGGGAGGGGCCAGCAGCAGCTGGGACTATGAATGACACTTTCCTACTTGTTCCTTTCCCAGTTCAGCACATGCTTAGCCGTATTCCTGTGAAGTGAACGTGTTACACCGCCGGGCTCGGGCAAGCGCCCTGCATCGGCTCGGCGGTCATTGACTTTTCTTTTCTTCTAGGCTCCGCGCGCCAGGAGCCGGGCGGCGCCGGGCGCCCTGACCCGCCCGCGGGGCACCTGCAGATCTCCGGGCGCTGCCGGGCGCCGTTTTCCCCTTCCGGTTAGAGACCCGGGACGAGATGCAGTCCCGGGGCAGCCCCCCCCGCAGGCCCCGTGCGTGTGTCCCGGCTGTCTCTGAGCAGCACCGTCACCTCTGCAGCGCCGAGAAAAAAAAGGAAGAGCCAGGCCCTCCACCGGAGCCGGAGCCGGAGCCGGAGCCTGGGAGCGAGAGGAGGGGGCGATCCCCCCAGTCCGGTCGCGGGGCAGCTCAGCACGGCTCGCTTCCACTTCCCCCAGTACAAACGAAACACGGGACAAATCCGGGCTGTGAAGTGAGCCTGGCGGGCAGGCTCCGGGCACCTGCACGGCACTGCGGCGAGCCCAGCCCCGCTCGGTGCCAAGGACACTGAAGGAGTTTCCATCCACCGATAGAAACCAGTTCCTACTTTCTTTTCCTGTGAGAAAGTGCTGTCCCTGCTAATGCCGTTTGTTCGCTAAAGTTTTTTTTTTTTTTGTTCTGTTGCCTAAAAGCCAGTTTAATAAATGTATTACAGACACAAGGTGGCTAAAGCGAACGGCTCTTTTCCTTGTCTCCCTAACACACCTGCAGAGCGGCTTCGCTTCTACGTCCGCGGACGCCACGACGACCCTGGGTGGGTTTGGGGGGTGCGGGCCAGGTTGCTGGAGACGGAGCCGGGCAGGGTGTGATGAGCTCGGACGGGGCCAGGGCTTAGCAGGAGCAGTGCGAGCCCGCGGCCCCGCGTTAGGAGGTCCCGCCGGCTTTTGCGGGCTTTGCTGTAGTTTGCAGGGCGTGGGGAGGGGCCGCTACGTGCCCTGCGCCGCAATCAGAGAGAAGGAGCCCTGCGAGGGTGGGCCAAGGGGGCTCTGACCTCTCCCTTTTCTTTTGTAGAAATAATTCTCGGATTTTCAACGTGAGTGTAAGTGAGGAGTTAAAGCATCAGTTTTACTGGCAAGGAGCCGAGGGAGGGCAAATCCCAGAAGGGATTCATCATCTGTATGAGAAGCAACGTATGTGCACACATGGAAATCGCTAAATATCAGTACAGGGAGGGGGCTTTTGACGTCATTCCCCGGTAACAACCAGCAGATGTGACGTTGCAGCCCCTTCAGCCTCGGAAGAGCAGTTCTCGTTCAGATCCGTCCCTGGGTCAGTCCCGTTTAGAGGGTGAGGCTCAGAGGTTAAAAGACATGCCACAGGGCGGGGCCGTGGCAACACGAGGGCTGGGTAGAGCCTAACTCCGCGTCCTGTGCCCTGAACCCCTCTCATTCCCATCCCTTTATGTCAGTGGGCTCTGGACGAGACCGAAGCCTGATCCGCGCGTGTGAGACGCTCTGCTGTGCATCTTATATCGATCAAATACGCTGCTGAGGAAGCAAAAGCGCTCTCCCAAGCCCCGGAAGGGAGGCTGAGTGTTTGTGGCCTGCCAGCAGCTGTGCGGAGCTGAACTTCGCCTCCCCATTGACACTGGCTCTAGAGCCCCGGTTGAGCTCCCGCAGGCAAGGGCAGCTCAAGCCGTGGCGGCCCCCCAAAGCCGCTTTCCGCCCTTCCCGCGCAGGAGCCGCGGACATTCAAAGCACAGGGCCCTGGAGGGCCCCGGCACTGGAAGCCGCCGAGGAAAGGAGCAGAAGAGCTCGGTCCGCTCAAGGCTGCTCCGCTCCCCTGCCCAGACCTTCACGCGTCCCCCTGCTCTTCCCCTCGGTGTCCCCAGCCTGGACCTGGCTCCTAAGGGTTCATTCAGACTGCCAGGACTCGTCCCGGGACTCCACCAAGATCGCTGCTGCCGGATTCAAGCGCGGGGACTGCGGCTCCTCTGCCTCCCCCTTGGACAGCGCTGCGGGGGCGCTGGGCGGGGGCACTAAGATGGGTTTCCCTCCCCACTCCCGGCCCCGTGGGCCCACACGCACGTGCCCAGAGGCCCTTCCCACGGTCCCGTGCCCGTGGCTTCCAGGGCGGAGAGGACCTCGCCCGTGCCAGGGCCGTGGCAGTGCAGCGGGCAGCCTGCCCCCGCCCGGGTCCTAGCCCCAGCGCCTGCCGGAGCCTCGCGCGGGGCGGGCTCTTCTCTTTCACATCCAGCCACGCGCCTGGGACGCTCGGAGGTGGCTCTAGCTTGCGCAGCTCCCTCCCGCCGCTCGCAGCCCCCGCCGGAGCCAGTCCTGGCACACCTGCCTGCTCGGGCGGGAGCAGCATGCAGCGGTGCCAACCTCTGTGCCGCCGGGCCCGGGGCGGGCCGCCCGCGTCTCGGGGTGCTGCGGCGCCGGATCCCGCCTCCCTCGAGGTCAGGGACGTTTGGCGCTAGACTTTTCCGGCGGCCTGAGCACGCCAGCCATTTGCCACCGTGCGGCCGGGCCCAGGTCGGCAATTATGCCCAGCCGGCTGCTAGGGAAATATCTGAATTAGTTTCGGGGCGGGCGGAAGCCACTCGCTCGGGAACGCAAGTGCTCAACGACCAGCGGGGGCGGCATGCTGGTCACGCCGCCGCCCTCCAGGACCAGCCGTCTATCCTCCCTTGTCCTTTGGGCGCTGACTTCGTCTCTGCCGCAGGCGGGGGCTCCTTCCCGGCCCGGGCACAGACCCGCCCCCGCTGCTGGCCTTTGTGTTTCACAGCGCCCCGCGGACACTTCACCGCACCTGATCCGTGGGGCCCAGTGTCGGCACTGCCGAGGCGTCCGGGGCGGCGGGCAGGGCAGGGCCGCCCGGGGCGGAGCGGCCGGTCTCACGGCTCCTCCAGGCTTGCCTAGTCTGACCTCCCCCGAGAGAAAAGCCACCGCGTCGCCTCGGGGATTGTTGCGCCAGCGACCAGGACCCAGCCCCGGCGTAACCTCTCGCGATTGCCTCTTTGAGTATCAGCAGGGGTGACCGCCCCCTCGGCTGTAAAGCCTGGGGGAGCGGGCCGCCGGCCGTGGGGGACACTGCCACGGGATAGCGGGCAACAGGGACTCACGCTGGGACCCAGGGAAAGTGGGCAACAGGGCCTCACGGGACGGTGGGCAGCCGGCCGTGGTGCCCCGAGGGGGTGGGGAGCGAGCGCTGGGGCTGACCCAAGGGAAAGCCTTAGCCCCAGCGGGCTCTGGCTCTGAGCCTGGGGCTGCGATCACCCGGGGCGCCCCGCACCCCCCAGCCCTGCTCTCGCTCCGCGTGGCTCGTGTGCTGCCGCCCCGCAGGCGGGGGAGAGCAGCTCCGGCCGGCGGCCCCAGCCGGGGCGGGCACAGCACAGGGGAGCAGGGCCCCGCGCCTTCCCTGCCGCTCCGCTGCCCCCTGCAGCCGGCGCCTGCCCCGCCCCGCCGGGGCCCCGGGGCAGCAGGTAGCCGCGCACACACCTTGAGGCTCGGGGCGCGGGATGGAGATTATTGGATTAGTGACCCGCAACGTTAATTGCCCTTGAACTCCCCCGGCCCTTCCCCCCGCACAGGTCTGAAAGCAAACCCAGACCCCGGCATTGCTCATTCCGCACGAGGTGTCTCAGCTCCTCCCCGCCGGGGCCGGCACGAAAGGGGCAGCGCGGACTTCCCACCACCGACGCGCTGCGAAGAGGAGCTTTGCCCGCCCCCGGGGTCAGGCCCTTCCAGCCTCCAGATCAGTGGAGCCCCGCTTCCCTTCGCTTCCCGGGGAGACCCCTGGCCGCGGGGCGGCGCAGCGCCGGGCACACGGGCCAGGTGCCCACAGCTTCCCAGGACCTCTTCAGCCGCCCCTCGGCGAGGAGCCCATCCCGGCCTCTAACCTCTCGCTGCCCTTCTCTGGCCCTCTGAAGGGCCGGGACCCAGAACTGCCCCCTGGTCAAGGCCTGGGCGCCCCGTAGCAAACCCGAGGGAAAGAGGTGCTTTCGCTCGGGTTTGCGGGTGCTCGGTGCACGCCTGTCCCCAGTGCAACAGGCAGCCCCCGCTCCCCGCGGTTAAACCCATCTCCCGCCGCCGCGCCTCGCCCCGCCAGCTGTGGTGCGGCCGAGGCAGGGCTGCTCGGGTTTGGCGGAGCCCGGGGAAGGAGGCGGGGCGGCGCTGTGCAGCGAGCCCCACCGGCGCACGCGGGGAGCGGGCAGCGCCGGCAGGCCCCCAGCGGCTCCCCTCTCCCAGGGGCTTGAAACGGGACACGGCCGGCAGCACCGGAGAAGCGCTGCAGCCTCCTTCCTCGCCCCGGAGGCGGCCGAGCTAGGCTGGGGAAGGGTTTCGAGGGGAGCAGCTTCCCCACCTCTACCCCGCTGCGGTAGCCGCCTCCTCGGCCTGGGAGTCTGGAGTGCGCGGGGCACTTGCCTTCCCCAGCAGCAGCGCCCGCCGCCGGCCCCGCCTCGGCGAGCACCAGCTCTCGGCAGCTCTGCGCTTCCGGCGGCGGCGGCGCTTTGCGCTCCCATCGCCCGCCGAGGTTTCCCGAGCCAGGAGGCTTCACCTAAGGCTCTGAATTGTTCCAGGAGTACAACACTTCACTCTGGTGAATTAAACGCAGGCATTTAGGGTCAAGGAGAACTTTAGTAACCTCTCTCACCCCTTCTTTGGACGTTGTTCTTTCAGCTTTCCTCTGGATTCCTCCGGATTTTATCCCTCTGAAGGGAACAATTTGTACCCCTGCCTCAAGAAAACAACCCACCCCGTCAAACAAAAAAGCAGCACCCAACCTAGTGACATTTTTTCATAGAAACAGCTGTTTTGAGAACCATTTCTGACTTCTTCAGACGCACATCTAAAGAGAGGATTACAGTCATGCCCATGGCCTTGGTTATTCAGGTTGTTCTCCAGTTGAAGTGGGTTATGGAAAAAAAAAGTTTTTGGAAATAACGTTTTTAAAAAGGAAACAATACAAGGGTTCAAATGCTTTGAAATACTGAAAACATTTTTTTATTTTAGAATTCTATACAAAGTTGGATAGATACAGAAGGGGTCACGACAAAATGTGTTCTTATTGCCTGCAAATTGTCACATAGAAATAGAAACATTGATGGCAAGCTTACTGACATCCAACATGATGAGATATCCTTAAACTTGCAAAACAAACATGGGGGGGACAGAATACAAAGCGCTCCTAAGTAGTTAAGTGTCCTTGAAGTCTTCCTATGTATATATCAAACTTAAAACACTAAGAACCAAGGTATAAGTTTTAATGCACACTGCACAATAATGAAAAATTAAGTACAAAGCAGGAACAAATACAAGTAAAGTATAATCCTGAAAACACACTAAATTTTATCAAGGGCACTGAATTATTCCAAGAATGACTTCCTGTCTAATGTGTTTTATGGGAGGCACACATCTTGTTTTCTGCACAGGACATCACTATTTGATGGAGTTACAAGAACAGATGGTAACTAACAAAGGAAACAAACTTGACCACAAGTGCAACTCAAATTCCATGCCAGTATTCTCACAGATCTAAGCAAAACTACACACTAAATTATGCTAAAACTGTTGTTCTCAGAAAGTCCTTGGCACTTTTCTCCAAATAACCTTGCTCTCAATTTAAAAAAAAAGGAATGAATTACATTTCTCCAATTGTGTTATAAGGCAAAACTATAAATGCAAATACCAAGACAAGTTACAAAACAAACACCTAGCATTAACTTCTAGGTGAAATAGCTCACTATTACCCTTCTTCTTCATCACTGTCTTTCATGGTGATACCTTGAAGTCCTCCTGCATCAGAGACTGAGACTGTAGCCTCCTCTACTGTAAGACGGCTGTGAACAGTATCATAGGTTTTACTGTTCAATGTTCCTTCCAACACACCCTGCAACCTGAAGTCTCGGTAGGTTTTCTGTAGTAAGGAGAGACAGTCTGAATGTATCATTGGACTTTCCCAAAGTCTTGGCATATGCATAAAGTGCCTGATAGTCATGCACTATAAAATGTTGTAAGGCAGGCCCAGCATTAAAAAAATGTGATTACTGTAGTGTGTAAACTTTTGGTGAGTGCTCAGCAATTTCTGGATGTTTAAAAATGTCTTCTATTGAGCCCTACCAAAAGGAGGGGCTGAAAGTCAGTTATCACATTCGAAAATGTAGCACCCAATGACAATGTTATGTGCCTATATATCCACAACTTCTGATTACCTGTGAACTTTTGCCTAGGGAGAAAAAAAGTGTTATACCAGTCAAGTACGGAGAGATAGATAACAAGTGACAAAAGGCCAACTTATTTGAGGTGTTAAGCACTTTGTCAAAGTTTGTAAGATGTGTTACAATTATTTCTTCAAGGCAGTTTTCTCTTGTGCACCACTTTAAAAAGGAATCCTATTTCCTGGGACAACTTCTCTCCAAATTTGCCAATCTCCAAAATACTTAGCTCTCAAGTTTTCCTACACTCTGGATTAAACATAGTGTAACTTTCATTAGTGGTAGCGACAGTGAAAGTGCTACTATACTTCAGTCACATAGACATAGACAATTTTACAAAACAGGAACAAAATTATGTACCCAATGCTAAATTGTTATATGCCAAAGGTCCACAGCTTGAAAACCCCTTTATTAAGGGGTTGTATGTTGTATTAAATTTCTGTAACCCACTTCGTGCACATTTCTCAGTAATTCTACAGTTGTCTCATTTATTCTGTGAAAACGTGACAAAGAGCTTTCTGAATACCTAAATCAGTTCACAAACTTTTGTAAATCAGTCTTAAGTATACACATCTTGAAGCTGGGAAATCTACACTTGTATAGACAACTGTAAAACTAGTTTAGTCTAGCAGAAAATCTTAACATCTAGATTTCTTCCCTCATAATATAATTTCCTTCGCATTTATCTCTGGGTTATAAACTAGGTGTCAAAAAACAAATTAGGAAACAAATTTTAAAATGTGTCTATATCCTGTGATGTAACAATTTCTATAGTGACTATTTAAAAAAGAGTGAATATTCACTGAAGTTCTAATCATCTCTAAGCTCTTCCTTTTATTCACTTGTCAAAGTTTTGTTTCTGATGCATAGGTTTACCATGACATATTTGAGTTTTTGCTTTCAGCGAGAAGAGTGAGAGGAGTTGCATTTTTCAGGGAAGACACGCTAAGGTAGGCAGCAGGAAAAATCCCAACAGATCCCTCCTTCCTCTCCAACATTACTCCAGAAGGATGTGATCAGCCCCTCACTAAGGCCTGCTTCCCCTTCCACCCATAACTGTAGGAAATTACATGCTTTTTTTAAAAAACAAACAATCCCTGCTCAGTACTTCCGAGATGGTATACCACTTCCTCTCAATACTTTTTGATGATCTGTCAAAGGGGAGACCTTAATTCTGCCACTAAATGTGGTTATTCCTTAAATCCTGTTAATGTAAGTATACCTGTTGCATTGTTTGACTTTTGGAGATTGACTAAAGACACAAGCCATTCAATGAATTATTTCCTGTGCTCACAAGCTTTTGTTAGTGCCTTGCCTATTCAATTTTATGTATAACATCATATATTCTTCACCAGCTGAGCCTACAGCATTTTCTCATGCTTTGCCCTCTTTCTTTCTTTAGAGAGCCTCTTAGGACTCAATCTTGGCTCTTCTCCTTATAGAATTTCTTGCTGGATGATAACCTCCATTTGCAAATTTCATCCCTTAACTTTCCCTAATTTCCTTCTCAATCTCTCATCTGTCTTCAGTCTGGTGTCTTTACTTATTCAGAGATTCATGGATGCCTTTATTCCATCCCACAACATCTCACTTAGACTCAATGGATGTGTCCAGACAAGAGCAGATGTTTGTTTTCCCAATGACAAGTAGTAGCAGCAAGTGCACCATCCTGTTTTTCTGGGTGTGGATGTCCTGGGGTCAACCCTCCTGCACTTCCACTGCAAAGTAGCAGCGTGGGGAATGTCTGCACATGTGGTGTGTGGAGCCGCAGACAGGTCTGCGGTGCCACATACTAAATGTCCATGCTCATCTGGATGTGGCCAATGTGAGCTCTTACCAAACACACTGGCTTCACTTTTGTCATTTTTGATAATGCCAGCATCCTTTTCTGTGTCCCAAAACACAACCCTGCTGCTGTCTCTGAACCTTCTCATTATTTTTCCCTTCCCCTCTAGTCTATTAAACTCTCATTTATTTTTCCCAGAACACTTCAAAATTCCTTCCTTCCTCTCCTTATTTACTGCCAGCACACCAGGCAACACCCTTTTAGCAGAGGATAAGAGAGACAATGAAGAGAGCACATCTCCTCCTTTTTTAAAGTCAGTTCAACAAGCATCCCATCCATTGGTTTGGAGGAGCAGTGTCCAACTCTCCTCCCTCTCCCTCCCCTTGGCTGGATTGATATAGCAATACCTCCCATATTTCCAACTGCTTTAACTATCACCTATTAATTTTCCATGTAGACTCTTGTAGCCTTTCTTTGGTTAATCTTTCACCTATTCCACTGATTCTGTTGCCTCCAGCCTACTCAAAACACAGCCATCAAGATTTTCACTCTCCTAATACTCTAAAGTTCACATACTAATACTATCAGTTTCCCATATTTAATGTTTTACGTTAATGTATTGAATAACCTGTAGCATTTACACTTAAATTCAATTAAATCAGCAATGAACAACCATTAATTCAAGGGTAACCAAAACAACCAGAAGATGGAGGCATTTTACCTAGCTCCTTCCAGCATCCTTAACCCAATCCCATAGACTAATGAGTTCTGCAGCTTGCCCTGAAAGCCTTCCTGTTATCTCTCAGATCAGATAGAGGAGTAGGTTCCACAGCAGAAGGCTGTCAGTGAAAATGCTCTCTTCTCAGCCCTCAAACATATGCATCAGCTTAAGTATCCCATTTATTTCAACTACTGGTGTGAACTATAGTCTTCTAAATGCACAGATTAAATAAATGTCTTTATGTTTTACAACTTTCAAACTTTGAATTTCATCTAGAAATAAGTTCAAAATTCAGTGATGTAAAAGTGTAATGCGGTTCTTGTAAGTTGAACCAATTAAGTGTGTACATACAGATGTACAGTAACACAGATGGGACTGAGTACTTCAAGGCCTTTTGTAATGCTAAAAACTGTAGGCATTTAAACCACCTTTGGAACATCCCTCTCCTGTCTGTAACATACCATGTATTCAGCCATAAAGTTGCTACCAGTCCTACCAATAGGTGATCTCATTGCTGCCAGGACTGTTCTTCGTCTGATAGTTAACCATCGTGTCAGGTTGCAGTGTGTTAACGTAGACAGCAGTGCTGTGGCTGCAGTTAATCCTCCCAACACAATGCACTGGTCACTGTAAGTGGCATTTTGGGATCTTCTGGATAATACTAACCTGGGCTCAAGTCTTCCAGAAGCCCATACTTAAATTTGGCTCACCCACACTTAAAATTTACTGTATGCATTTCTTGGGACTTATAGAGCCTTTACTCCAGAACAGTGTGGGTTAGTACCATCTCGACTGTTGTTTTTCCTTGTGGAATGCTTTGTAGAAGCCAACACTGGCAGAGGGTCTTAGCCTCCCACCACCATCAGTAGCATTACCTCAAACCAGGAGCCTAATTCTTTTCCTACTGAAACCAATGGTGTTTTAAGATGGCAAAGCTAAAATTGAACTGAACTGATGTTGACCTGATCATGGTAATCTCTGCCATACTGGATATTTTACTGGTTTATGTTGGAAATTTTATATATAATCCCTGTGTCCATGAGTTGAATTTATGTTGATATTTCAGCCATGACTACAATGTGTGACAAGACAAGTAGGAGAAATCAAAGCTACCTCTGAAGCTAGAAGCTTCTTATGGGATATTTCTATGGACAGTGAGGAGTACTCAGAGTTACAACAATTGAGGAGTAAAAAAAAGACCAAACATATAAAACCCACAACTTTACAAAGGGATATGAATCACTGACTTCATGGCTTGCCTCCAACTAACGGGGGTATGAAGAAAATCCTTTAGGACAGGGAGCTTTTTCTGAAGCATTTGATGATTGTTATATTGAGAACATCGGACCAGAGAGATCAGTGGTTTAAATCTATGATGGCAATTCCTATGCTCTTAATTCCCTTGGTCTTAATTTCTGGCCTATGAAAAATTAGGAAACAAAAAGTTCTCTCATTACCCTATTCCCCAGTTTGTACCTAATAAAGCATAACAGATTATAAAAAAATTAATTGAAAAAAGTTAATCCGTTTTTGGGAGACAAGAAAGGACGTCAAGGTAAAAACAGCAGATTAAAAAAACCCAACTACTATATATTTATAAAAAGCACACTACAAAGTCCATATCCAAATGGCTCTAATCTGCTTGTCATAGTGAATATAGAGTGTCATCAAGATTTTTGTTCACTGTTATTTATCATTAGGGACAGCATGGATAATACCTACTAATTCAAGGATAATTAAGTAAGAATTTTAAATATACTTTGTTTCCCTCATATGGAAAACAAAAGTGAACGAATCCATGGGATAAATTAGCAATTTTTTTTATGGAACATAACTGAATTTACAGTGATCCATGTTTATCAATAGCAATTTCTTGTCTGCTAATCAGACCTCACTTTTCTCTTTGCTATACAATTTTATCTAGATGCACATTGTTTACCTTCACTATCTTGATGAGAGTCTTCAGTTGGTATATGTGAAGTTGAAGGTCTAATCTGTCAGCCAACCATACGCATATGACTTTCATGGAGCTGCTGTACCATTGCTGGAAGGGAAAGAAAAAAAAACCAAACAAACCCTGCAGTATTCATTTAAGGTATTTGGTAATGTGAAGTAATAAGACACTTTAAAATAATCACAGATCAGCACATGAAGTCAAGGATGATATCATTTCCTGTTAAGAGAATTACATGTGTTGCTAGAAAATCAACTAAATTGACCTAGACTGTTCTCTACATGAAACAGCAACTGCTGTTTTGTCTTTAAATTGTAACATTTTCATGTGAAATAGTATTTTGCATGCTTTTCTGTTATCAAGAACAGGCATTAAATGTAGAGGTACACAAAAGAATTAACTGCTGAAACAGCAGTGGAAAAAGCAGTTAGGTTTTCTTTAGAGAAAGATTTTTTCAGTTCTTCACATTTTCATACCAGGCAGGAGAATGGCATCAAATGTAGAATAAAGGCATCTAACAATGATTTAAAAATCCTGAAGTCCTCACTTTTCTGTATTCACCCCCTTAGGTGAACACCCAAACTTGAGAAGAGTTTTAGTTTTATTTTTTTTAAGGAAAGATTAGAGAAAGATAATAAGTGGAGTAAATATTTTTGGATTTTAATTTATGCTGATTAGCAATAATATTATTTCTTTTTTCTTTTTATGTGCTAGGCACATTGTCACTCAAAGCTTTATGAACAAATACAGCAAAAATAGTTTTCCTGAAGTTGGTGTTCATTTCATCATGAAAATAATGTTTGGATCAAATTTGCTACTGGCCACCTGGTACCTTCTTATTACATAGACTAAGATTTATTAACCTCTTAGACAATGCTATTGCAGTACTTTTCTTCTTATATAATCTATCAAAGAGATGCTATTATTTCAGCTATGAAAATAAAGGGATTTGTTTCATTTTAGGAGTAAGAGATTATACTTTGAGAGAGCTCAGGTCTCAGTCCTGTTTATAGCCTATTTACAGTCAGTCTTTCCCCACAGGGACAAGATTTAAATCCTTTCCTAATGCCATCACCTCTCTCTTTACTACCAACAGAGCTATATCTGCATATCTGAAAATGTAACCTATTGTACAAGGTACATATGTTATATACATTCAAAGGATATGCAGTTTTTAGCACTTTCTGAATATAGTGAGCAGCAATAAAATATATTGGAAAGTTTAAGACAATGTAGAATTTGTTTCTGGGTAGAATTTAACTAATGGGAAAGTAATTAGTACTCAATATATCAAGATGCAAACTTCCTGTTATAAACTTTGAATACACACACACACACACACACACACACACACACACAGTTTCTTTATAGCAAACAATACATTTTGTCTCAGCAGTGACAAGCAATTAGCTTTACAAAATGTTTGTAATAATGAAAACTAAGATATTAATATAATATTGACTTGTATTTGTAAAAGTTGTTCTAACATCATTTTGTTGAATAGGTATAAAATATGTTTTAATTACAAATCACAGAAAGTAAATTAGTCTTATATTTGATCAAACATTTCTATTAATTTATTACTTTATTGAACTGAAAAACACTGCATAAAATGCATGTGGTTATACAATTTCCACAAAAATTAAGTAACTTAATTAATTTAATATGTGAGATGGATTTGTTATCTATGAAATGTTTTTCTGGCTCATTGAAATACGTTCTTAATAGGATGTCTTTTATTTTATTTGTTATACACACCTTTGTTTAAAGCTTTGCATTCAAATTGCTTTACTTTTTGATAATGCATAATGAGTTTTGTTCAAGTGGGGGCTGTAAACCATACACAGAGGTTTCCATGTATATATAACAAAAGGCATTTCACCACATTCACTTGCTGGACTCTGTTGACATGATAAACGTGAAATCTCCTATGTCCAGGCGTTTTCTCTCAACCATCTATTGTTACTTACAACAAGATAAGCCTAATCTATTCGCTTACCACTCAGGCTTTACACATTCTATTAATTGGTGTAATTAATAGGGGGGAGATATAGAACATGATTATATCAATTAACTTTAATGAAACTGATGATCTTACATAAGAAAAATCCAATGGCATGGCAACAGTTTATTTCTTGAAGGGGGTTGTATATCAAATAATTGGTAGGCAGCAGAAGGGGTGTAAATGGCACAAATGAGCAAACTACAGATACTTTGATGAATTCTATGGAAGGTTATCCCTGTGTAATACAATTGAAATTAACCCAGCTGCAGAGGCATAGCTAAGATTAAAGCATGCCCCATTTTCTCAAAAAATGTGTCTTTCCCCCACTAATAAAAGGAAGTAAGTTACGAAAAACTACCACTGAATCCAAACTCAGCAAAAATAAAGACAAAAATACAGCCAAGCAACTACAGTCACTCTTTAGCATTAGTTCACCTGAATCTGTGTAACACTAATGCTGTAGAGATAAAATTTGGAAAGCAACTGAAAATTTGCTTTCTCCATTTTATGCATTGTGTAAATGCCAATTTTGAGACAGATACAAATACTTTTAGAACTAAAAAAAATGTTAAAATGTTAAAGGTTGGAGTTTTTGGTAGCCTAATTTTAATGTTAATCCTGCAACAAATGTTTACAACAAAGTAGCTGTGAAGTAATACTATAATGTTATTTTGTATTATATGAGTAAATATTAAGAGAACCATTATACAGCAAATGATCAATTGATATGTTGAAGAAATGTATTTTTAACCAGAATCACAGGAAGGATAATTTTAGGATCCACCACCAACATGAACAGATAGAATATATTTATTTTCTTTTGGCCTCTTGCACAGACTTTGAATGCTTAGCATAGATTGATGCAGAATAAACACTTGGTATGTCATCTAGATAATATAAGGTGTTAAAAAAAGATGTTTTCCCAGTTTTGTTTTTTGAATGGATCCTAAAACAAATGGTGCTACATATCTCCTGGGGAGCTGGAATGCAAGGCCTTGCATTTTGATCGTCATTAATACAATTCACAGGCATAGTGCACACCTAACATAACATTTGGAAGATCTGTTGCAAACTCATTTACAAGCCTGAACAATTAGATAATGGCCCTTAACTTTCAAGACTCTAAATAAAAATAAATACATAAAAATAAACCCCAAATCATTTCCCTTTTAACTGGTTAAAATCACCTTTTCTCTTCTAGCAATGGCACTAGAAGGGCATTATAACTCTTGCAGATGTCAGTGATATGGCATTAGTGGCTTATTCTTTGCTGTGGTCTTCAAAGGAATAAAGCAGCAAGTGTATATTATATTTTTTTTTCTTATCAGTGCATGACAGCAGCCAACCACTTTAACAAAAATGTTCCCCCCCCACCCCCCTTATTCATAGTTCATCCAGTTCCTGTAAGGGCATGCATTACTCACTTCATTTTCCTGAGATATCTCTTTTAAAGTAAAAATAAGAGAAAAGGAAAGGCTAGGGTTGACTCTGTGAGACCCCTGTATTTATTCACACTTATTGTGCATGACTGTAGACTGGTAAATCATATTAGCAGCCCATCTCCCCATCAAGCTGCTACTTGCTTTCCAGCCCTGGGAAGGTTCAACAAATCAACAGGAGCACGGAAAACAGAACATCAGTCTAATCTAGTGTTTAAGGTGAAGTTTTCAAACCCAATCTAAGAAGATCTTTAGAGCAAGCAACAAGCTGAAGGGCTCAGAAGGTGGTATTGACAATGAAAGAGTGTTGAAATATTGAGAAGCGCAGCACTTGTGCATTTTTAATAACAAGAGGGTCAACAAGGACACAACTCCCTCAGTGCCAATAGTTGCCACTGACTATGGAAATTGCCACACCAGGGCTATAAACGCTCTCAGTTCATCAGCTTTCTTAAACAGTTCATCAGCTTTCTTAAACACCCTAAACCCCCTCAGTGGACCTTTAGTCTTGAATTAACAAACCAAAGCAATGAAAGAGGGTGCAGCTTGAATGGCTAGCATTGATCCCCAACTGTGTTCAGCACTGCTACAGGCACTGAAAAACTCTCTCCATTGTCAATAGAAATTGACAAACCTCCTCTCCTAAATAGTACAGCTGAGCCAGGCTGGATCCATGCAGCTGTAAAGGGCTCCACTCTCAGGGCCCAGGAGCACTAACAATAGAACAAGCATGAGCTCTTTGTCAGTCCCAGACTCTGCAATTTTCTAACAAGGATTAAAGTTGTTTCTCGGCAGTGCTGGTGAAAAGAGATTTAGCAACATACCGTGCTTTCTTCATGCAAGTTAAAGAGAAGTAGTTAAGGAATTTCATTATTCTGTTGACTATTGGAAATGCAAAACAAATATATTAAATATTCACAATCCTTTTTCTTGCTTAATCTATAACATTTTGAGAATGATTCAATTAAATATAACACTTATCTTGTGAAAGCAAGCACTTCAGATGCATATTTGAAGTTTTATAAAAAGGTGCAGCTGTTTGCCACCTGGGATGAGGACTCAATACATACTAATACACAATGCCTTACACCTTCTTGGTCTGATATTCCTAAATCTGAATCACAAGACCCCATAGGGTTTCTGTATCTTGGCTGCTCTTGGGAAATGGGCACCGTCAGAATGCTGCTTCTGATGAAGATGAGAAATGTACCTTTTTTGGAGGGGGGGAGGGATGTAATGCTTTTTTTCCCCCCACTTAAATCTTCAGCCTGTTATTGATTAGGAATTGGTGTTGCACAATGACAGGTTTTTACCTCCCCTGGCTATATTGTTTTGTGAGGTACAATAATAAAAACCACACTTTTTACTGTAGAGATAGCATGGCAAGACAATGAAAGCTATATTTCCTGTGTAAAATAAATATTTGAGCATCTTTTATAAAAAAAAGCATATTATTTCATAAATAGCTACATTTAGAATACTGTACTACCTGTACAAAATGTATTGTAATTTTGTAAATGCAGGATATCAAAATGTGTTGTTATTTAAATTTAGAGTATTAACATATACTAGGTGCTTTAATACTTCAGAAAATGATATTAAATAATGAAAAATACCATTTAGCTTTTAAAAATACAGATTTTAGAAAAGAGGAAAGTGGAAAAAAACCCCCAAACAATTTCAATGAACAGAAAGCTTTGTTCAATTGTCTAATGTATCAACATTTTTTTTTACTCCCATAAAATCAGGGTGGCAATACTGGCTTTTTCATAAAACAATTTGAGGTTTGTAAGATACAGCAGTAGTAGTATCTTCAAGGATGCATTTTGTACTAAGAATTTATGTTTAATATATTTACATTTGAGTGCTAAGCTAGGCTGCTAAATCAGTAAGCAATCACTTAAATAAGTGATCTGATTTTCATAAGTACTGAGCAGCTAGTTCCCATTATTTCTAATGGCAGCTTCAGAAGCTCACCCTTAAAAACTATGAACTGACTTGGAAAATGAAGAACTCTTGTATACGAGTGTCCTCTTTTAGACTGTTGCATATCCTGCTCTCTTGACTTTCCTGGTTACTGAAACTGTAACCCTAGTTGAATCACTCTATCCCAGAAAGATTAGGACCACACTTCCAAACCCTGTGGTCAACAGATGCCTGGAGTTGCTGGGGTGGGAATTTCTTTCCTTCAGCAGCAAAGCTGAGGGAACTTTATCCAGTTTTTGTCCAGGACTTATCATTCTTTTTCTGAGATATCACTCTGAACAATTCCAACTTGAACTACATGGCCCATTCAGTCTCTTTGGCAATTTGAGATATGGAAGACATGGAGGGATTCCACTAGATTCAGGAAATCCCATCTACGTGCCTCCCTGGGGTCATCTAGGTGGGGAAAAGACTAGGCAGAGAGTGGGGTTAGGGAATCAGAAATCTCTGTAAAATCATTCTTGAGAAGAGTGCATATCTGTACATGGGAGATATCAAAGATACTCAGGATGTGATCACATTTCTTCTACTGTAGCACAAATCACATCTCAAAGTTCTGGTAGGCCTCACACTGGGGATGCAGGTAGGATCAGGATTTGGTTCTAAGAGTCTAATCCAGCAAACAACTTTTCCATGCTCTGTAGTACTAAGTACCTCTGGGAATGGGAATATATAATTTGTATACCTCTGGGAATGCGAATATACAATTTTGTTTTACTTTAAAAACCTAACTTTTCCCTCCTAGGAAGTAAAGAAGATATCTTTCATAATATTTTAATAGTTACAGATATATCTTTTTTCCTTAGGCAAATTAGTAATTTTTCTATACCAAATAATTTTAAAAGTAACAATTTAGGTAAATATCATGTGTTGACTCTACCTTTTAGTCTGAATTATTTTCAGAAAGTGTTTCTAGACTGCACACATTTTATAACAAAGTATCCATAAAGAGGTATATAATTTAAGAGTATAAATAGTCAGATAACTTATGCAGTTCAGTTGCCAGAACTGGAAGTCTTCCAATTTATGAAGACTACAGAACAGAATTTATATTTAGCATCTTATTTTGCCCTTGATATTTACTACTTCTGTATTTGATGTACTTTGGTGTATTTTACTAACGAACTGCTAAAGTTGAAAGCATGTTTTAATGCTGCTTAGATACACTCCAGTAACAATTTATTTATGTTCAAAAACTCTTAACTATTTTTTACTGCGTGAAAATGAACAGTTAAGGGATATCACCAATATACCTTCATCATTCACTATAACCATGTCTGATTTACAGCCATCTTTTTTTTGTTGTGTAGCAAAAACAGGATGCTCAGTGTATACTAGTGACTCTGAATATAGTTGTATAGTATATCTTAAAACTATATTAGATGCCATAATAATTCTATTAAGTTTTTGATAGTGTGATGTTGGAAAAGTAAAATAATCATATAATGACTAACTGATCTTTTGAGTGTTATGATGTGTATAAACTATTTGATGTTTTAGGTTAATATGATTGTAGGGCAGACCTCAAAAGTTGTTTACCCTACTTAAGATATATTTGATAACAAGTACACAGTGTTGTAGTGAGTACTGTTGTGGTATAAATACATAGCATATTAGAAATGGCTGCTTTATTTTTTTTTTTAAATGTGAGCTCTAGTGATTGTTATTTTGACTTAGCACTGCCACTTTTAGGAATCAAAATGAACATCAAGGAAGTGACATAAACCAGAGAGAGAGAGAGAGAGAGAGAGAGAGAGAGAGATGAAGCTTTTCTTTATAAAAATAGAGGGACTGGCTGCATACCTTAACCTGCAAACAGTTTACTGTTTTATTCAGAATTCCAGGATTTTGTAAAGAGATTTACCTTGTTTCAAGTGCCAGCCGGACTTCACTGAAATACATTTTCATACACTTTGTAATTTTTTTTCTTTTCTTTTTGCTTAGGAATTTCATAAAGCATAAATATAAGTAAAAATATATGTGTATACGTAGAATTAAATCTACTAAAAAGGGTACATAGGAAGGGAAATTAAGTAGATGAATGTATGCATGTGGAGGTTCCTTGGTATCAGGCTGGTGCAAAGTGGAAGAAAATTAAGACTTTGTTTTTTACACTGGATAATAGATGCTTAATGTTCTCAGTCTAGAACATTTTAAATGTTTAAATTTAATATGGATAACTCTGTATTTCCTATTCCCCTCTTTTATCATCAATTTCTGTTACTCCTCCCTACCCAAATAACCTGCATTCATTGTCCGTGTCTCCCCAAACCTCTAAAGCGTCTTTTTTATAGCATGCAAACTCTATTTTTCTAGCTAGTTTTAGTTCCAATTTGCCAGTCTCTAATCAATCTCTTTCCTGATTACACCGATGAAAGGTTCATATGGTCTAGCTTTGTAACTTCTCCAACTCATAGCTTCACCAAAAAAACCCAGTAAACAAGACAAAACCCACTTGCAAAGCACAGGAAAGTCAACTAACCAAAACACATTTGGAGTAGCTAACTACTACATGATTATGGAATCGCTGCCTATAAATGCAAATATTTTATAGAGGACATTAATCTGTTCCTATACAGTATACTAGATTGCTATATGGGAGAGAGACAAAATATTAAAAAATATTTAAAGCATTTCCACAATTTTATAACTGCAGTCTTTGTGACCTGCATCTCCTATGTGTCTTCTTCACATATGGTAAATATGCAATGAGGCTGGGGGTTGTAAAATTATATCTACACGTAGCTGTCCGCTCAACCTGGACATCTGTAATGTTGTTCTTATTTTAAATATTTGTAGTCCTATAGTAATTATTAAAATGAGAGACTGATGGCAAATATAGCTTCTCTAGCCCACTATGCTAGCACACTTTATTCCTGAAGTACACTTCCTATGTTATGCCAATATTAGGGCTACCTCAAACAAATATTGCCAGTCATGCCACATTGTGCGCTGTGCTGAGTGATCATTTTTTGATACAGAAAACTGTTTGTGTAGGAACTAAATAAGGCTGCCCAATTAATGTTCCTGAAGGCTTCAGAAATCTTAGGCCCTAAATAAGAAAAACAAATCAAAGAAAAAAGGCAAATTTATCAATGACTTCATAACATTATCACTAAGGCTCCTGCCTTACAAACAGAAGTGTAACTGGGTGAAAGCCACACACACGGCAGAGTCAGTGGCTGTACTGTCTGCAGCTGCATCAGCAGGGTAACTGCTGCTTTTTTTTTGTGGTCCTCTCCTACCCCACTCATCCACCGTGGTTACTGCCCTGGTCACCTCTTTGTTACTCTATTGCTTACAAACACATGTGTATGCACTTAACTTACCTGAGGTAAGATATGTAAGTGCAGATATGTAAGTGCAGCAACTACCCAAGCAGATATGTAAGTGCAGCATAAGAATTTATAATGAAGCATATTATTCTCTGGGTGCCCAATTACTTCAGCATCCCTTATACAAGTGGATCACCCTCTTCTTCACTTGGACTTAAGCTAAATGTATTTTTAATTAAAGCATTAAAATGCTGTCTGCTCTAGACATTTTTGCCAGTAATATGTAACACATTTTTCTCATTTTAATCCTTTTCATCTCTGACACACATCTTTGCGTTTCATACACATGCATCTTTTGTATTTCATTACATCTTGAACTTTTATATGTGGTGTTCATTATTTTTGCTGTTTGTTTTGCACATTTTAAATATGCACAGTGCAGAGTAGAAAATGAAGGAGAGTTGCTTCTGTGCAAGGATGGTAAGTAAAACAGAGAGTATCTGAAGCCCCTTTTCCTGCTCAAAAGAAATCACATAGGTCTCATCCATGTGCTTATTTAAGTCAATGGCAAACATCACACTTACTTCAGTGCTGCAGGATGAGACTAAGCAGCATTTGCCAAATGATTACAAACTCCACAAATTGCTTCAGGAAGCTCTGCTGTGTCTTTTCATTAGCTTATTTTGATTTAAAAAGTAACATTCTGTTGTTTTGTCCTGTTTCTCATAAAACAAGATTATTCTCATTTCGTGTCTCTCATTTTCACTTTGTTTACTCAGGGAACAATACAGTTATATTTCTATTTGTGAAGATTTGCACAGATTTTTCTACAGTAAGCTTCACCTAAATGAGACATGAGAAAAAAACAAGCCTGCATGATAAGGTTTCAGAAACTGTGAGTTTCTGCTACTGATTGTGCGTGTGTGGATTACAGTACATCAAGAAATCAATATTCCCTAGATGGTGCTTGTGCCCAGCACTTCATGGTGAACAAACATTAGATAAAACAATACAAATGGTACAATCCCTATTGATTTTCCTTGACTGCACAGAATGTGAAAGCTGCAGCCATAGTTAACGTTTACCAATAGACTCATCTAAAGTTTCAGTGCTACTTTAAATTTTTCATTTGTACATGCCCAATTGATTTCATTAAGGTACCAGACACTTTTCAAGCCATCTAGATAAAAAATACGATGCTTGTAATGAGCGTCTGCTTTGTGCCTAGCTCTAGCAGGATAAGAGGGTTAAGGGGTTAATACTGAATGGATGTTGGGAGGAGTCCACTATTTATTTGATAAGGTTTACTATTGTTGTTAGTGAATAGGCCCTGTGAGTGATGGATAGGTGCACTGAAAAAATAACTAAATTAATAGATAGATCAGAGCATAAACATGTCTAATAGAAAACTGTACTGAGAACTCCAAACATTCAAAATTAATGATTCACAGCTCTCCTAGATTCATGAGAGCGATGCTCTTTTCTTTTAAATTTGCTCTCTCATTTTCAAATCTGTAGGATCCATGATAGCTCCACAACTACAAGGACTAGAAATTCACTTTTTAAAAAGTGAAAGCTGAGATTCTCACACAATCAACTGAAATCAGGAGCTTCAGTTTTATCACAGGTTGACAGCTCAGAGAAAATGCTTCCATTTCCTTTTCTGCTCAGCAGAACAGTTTTTAGTTTCATCAGATACTGTATAATACTTACCCCACTTTTATAATATCTAATGCAAGAAAAATAGTAAGCTTAGGGAAGATGGAAGCAGGGAATAGGTGGCAGCTGTCAATTCTCAGCATGTAACATGCTGACTGAATTAGACTGTATGTGCGGTCTTAAGGAAAACTACTCACATGCCGCTTCAGGTGGGTAAAAATATAGGGCACTGTTATAAGATGGAGGTTCCAAGAGATTAAGGCAAAGCAACGTCAAAATGAAGATGCAGGAAAACCTCAGGATTGCATCTGGAACAGATACTATGTTAAGGCCTGGGTGATAATAGCCAGGGAATTATTTGCAAGAATGCCTTAATAGAAACCACGCTCCATATAATGCTCACCCTGGGCTCCATTGTCCAAGATGCTCAGCATTCTGTTCCCGAGGTAACAAAATGATAAAGCACAGGATTAAAGTTAAGCAGGTGACAAGTCTTACTCATTTCAGCAGTAACAGATTTTGCTGAATCACCATCAGAATGCTCAGCACCATTCAGCACTGGGCCTTTGCGCCTTGATATAACTTCAAAAAAAATAAAAATATAGCTCCTCTATTCTTTATGAAATCAGTCTCCTGTAATGTTCTCAGCTATTTTAATGAACAGTTCCTCTTTTATACAGCTTTTTATCTCAAGAGGTGAAGGAAAAATATTTAGAAAAAGTCAATAATGCTGTAGTGAACTTTTAACAACACATTTGCAAGATGCTGATTACTTTGTGTTTGTGTTCACACTTTTGCATGTATACACAAAGCATCTTGGTGAAAGTGCCAGAAAATTAAAAAGATTTGTTCTTTCTTTCACCTAAAGAAAAGTGATACTACAAACTGTTTTAAAGAGACAAACATTTTTTCAGTTCAAGAGAAAACCTCAGATTCATTCACATATGAAGGGCTTCCCCTTTCCCCTCTCCCCCTTCCACCAAAAATTAGGCACAATTAAAGGTGAGTAAAGACTTTGGTGGAAATCTAAAGAGCATCGGCAAATCTGAGCACTGCTCAGCTTTTCAATTGCTTTTCTCCTTCTCAGTTCTTTTAAATGGTTTTCTATAGCAGGAACATTTTTCTTAATTAGTCACAGCTAATTAGTGTTCTGGCATAGACAAGTAATCAGAAATGTCAGAGCTGCAAGGCTACATCTCCCTAATCCTTTGATAATAATTTAGCCTCCTGGGAGGGCCTCAAGCTGCGGTAAGTAGTGGCTGACAATAAGGCAAAATTAGGTGGGCAGCAGACCATTAGGATAGAAAAATAAAAAGCACTACCAAATCCTGCTGAGCACCATCAGGCAACTAACTACACTGCCAGATGAGGTGCCTGTTTAAGCCTGTGTTGTTAATTAGCTGATTCTACCAGACCTGCCACATATGTCCAGGTGCATCATGCAAAGATGTGTATTTCTGGGTTTAGGCCAAATGACAATTGTGTTCTGCGATCACATTTCAAGAATCTGAGAAAGAAGTCCACATATTTCTTGAAGATTATTCTGAATTATCAAAGAAATGAGAAGATCAACAAGCTGCAATACTTATTCTTGTTGAGTTTCTTTTAGGTAATTAGGTACGCTCTTCTCAAATTTCCTATATTTCAATTCAAATACAGCTTTTGATTCAAGTGAAGGCCTTTAAACCAGCCTTCCCCAAGTCCCAACTTGCAGATTTGTCTTGGCATATAAGATAGATGAAAAGTAGACCTTTTTGTAAAATCACCCTCTTGCAATAATTATATAATGTTGAAGATGAGGATTATTATCTAAAACTAACATGACAGGCAGCAATTTGAGAATGAACAAATTTTTTAAAATCAAGCATTACATTTTCTACAAAAAACATGCTACCTACTAAATGCTACAATAATGTTACTTTTTGAGACAGACATAGACAACACGGTGAACAAACCAGTACAACAGAACAGGTTGCATATAAAACAATCTTTTCTTATACAACTAAAAATCACTAGAAAAAAATCTATTACTTCTTACTTACCAAGGAGAAAAACTTACACATTGTTAAGTAGAGATAATGTTTGCAAATTATTATAAATGATCTATAAAAACATGCAGCTGAAAGGCCAATACACTGTTTGCTAAAAGATACTAGCAGACATTATGACAAACAAACAGTTAGACAAGTACTTCATATCCACCCTTCAGCACATAATGAGGTACACAACATAACAATCTTTAGAAATAAACTATTACCTCAAACAGCCTCAAGTACATCATTGAACTTATATCATCCATCCCTTTCTACTAATGGAAAAGGAAAATAATGGTTATGACATGGAAACATGATTAGTATTCAATTCAGAGTGTTGACATTATAACCAAAATGATGGAGCAATCAGTTTATTTGACACAAAAAAATTAAAAATAAATATCATGACTGGCTATGACAAGTCAACAGGGCTAATTTTTTAATATTGCAAATACAACAGCAAAAAGAAAAACAAAACACAGAAAAAAACCCTAAAAATAAAGGTTATGGAAAGCTGGGATGTTTGGACACTTTATGTTATATGTCATAAATGTCCAGGTCTTTCTAAGAACCAAAGAATGTCATATGAGTGCTTTAACCTTCCTTTCTATTAAACTATTCAAGGTCTGTGTTCACACACACGTGCACTGTGGTCACCATGACCAAGGCCACAAGTCTGAAACACTTGGGTGTGCAAGTAGTCCTGCTGAAGTTAATGGGAGTAATGCTGTGTCAAAAGCCAAGCTTGCATGTCAGACTGTATCTAAAACTGACACTAACTAGAGTTACTCCACTGTATCATCTCACAGTTGGCAAATACTGACTTTTACATTATTCCTACTGTAAGTATATACATGTGGATAGTAAAACAAGGGTATGATTCTTTCAGTAATGAACAAAGTGGTTTTATTTATTTTTTAAGAGGAACAACAGGTGTACAACTTGTAATGTAAAATAATGGTTGGATTATTCAATATCTGAATGGGTTCAATGGCTTTAATCCATCCAGCTGGGATTAGGCTCCAGGGGTCCTGCACTATTTATACCTGTCCTAAATTGGAGTCCAGGGGCCCAGTGCTGCTCAGCTGGCCTGTCATTCATGGCGAGCTTCACAGGCTGGATGACATGGTGCCAGGGATTGGCCTGTGAGCTTGGGGTTGATCACCCTTGCATTACACCATTAAATGAACATGTGCCAGAGTCCTAAATTCAGCCAGTCAGGATATTGAGATAGGTGCATAAATTAAATCCTGCTTTCACTGAAGTCAATGGCAAAAGTTCCATGGACTCCAATGGTGTAGGACCAGCTCCTTGGAGAAAGTTTCCATTAGTGGACGTTTAGGATATTATAAACACGTATTATGTATGTGCTGGATAAATGACATTCTCCGGATGTTTGTTCAGTGCTTCCTAAATCGTTTGCCTAATAGACTGTAAAAAAAATTGGGTCTTATTGAACACTCTGATAGCCCACTTTTATGCTGGTTGAACTCCCCTTAAATATTTCATCCTCTAGCTCTCCAAATATCCCTCTAGGAGTTCTTCACAGAAAGATGAAAACAATTTTCATGCACTGGTTCAAACAAGTTTGAATATTTTCAAATAGATCTTGGCTTAAAATACACTGATTGACCACTATTTTAAAAAAGGACTACATTTTACATGACAGCAGGCAACTTGAATCATTTATAAGCACAAGGGACTGTTTAACTTTGTGATTTACTAGTTATGCATGGCAAAACAGGTATATTGCAGAAACACACAAGATCTATTTTGAACAACTTTTATATAAAGAACCTAGGGGCCCCATTACAACTGTAGGTAAAGGCATGAAGGGATCTAATGTGTGATCCACACAATCGCACCCCTTGCTATGCCATATGTGAGGCATGATTGTGGGATCGTGCATTAGATCCCATTGCATTTTATTGCCTGTGCCCAGAGAGCCAGCTCCCAAGCTCCACCATGGGCAAGAAGCAAACTCCTGTGGAAGGGAGCAATTTCAGCTGCAGGGCTGCCAGCCACAGGGGTGCCCCATGCACCGCTCACGGCATCCCTGAAGATCTCCGAGCTAGGTCCTGGCACCGGGAGACGCATTGCCAGGATCCAGTGTTTGCAGCTGCTGGGGCTGAGAGTCCTGTCAGCTGCGGAACTCCCTGCTCCAGCTGGGTATGGTGCATCCCTGTGGCTGGGCGCCGATGAGACTCCCAGCCAGAGGGGAGACTCTGCTACACATGCAAATTAAAGCTCAATAGCAACCACTCATAAAGTTAGTACACATTTTCAACTTCACAGCTGGTTGGAGCTTTTTATAGCGTAATAGGTATTTTGCACATGTAGCTGGTCTTAAAGTAACTGCACAATTAACCAGTTAATTCCATGATATTTGTAATGTGTTGAGGGGGCCCAAAACACATTTTGGCTTGATTCGCCATCATGTTTACCTGTTTTACCTGATTGCAGCTTGATTGATTTGCATGACTTAAATGGAGTTACACACCTGTATAAAACTGAGTCAGTGCTGCAGTGTTATTAGGCCTAGGGTGCATACTTAAGTGGTTCTGAAGTATGAATTTTCAGATTGAATAAAAAAAAAAACAGCTTGGCCACTAGTCTGCTGAAGTAGGTACCTGTGGCCTATAGAATAGCCACCAGACTCCAAGTCTCATTAGCTATTAAAAATTTACTTTAACCCAAAAATGCATTTTTTTCTGAGATATGCACAGGTAATTGAATTTCCCCCCTTCACCCAGATGCCAGTTTCCCAGCTGATGAAAACACAAAATAATGTTAGTAGGAAAACAGTACTGAGTTGCAACTGTAACCAGACATAAATAGCTGGAGGAATCAAACAAAAACATTAAATCCCCTTTGAGTGCTTTCGACAGCATGGTGTATGCAAGTTATATTATATATATATTGCTAATTTTTTACACTGATAATCATAGGCAAAATCTTGCTCTCAGTTACACTTGTTTAAATTCTGAGTAACCTCAATAAAGGGGCATTATAGCTATGGGATCTACTCTGGATTTACATTAGGGAACAGAACAGGGTTTCATCTCTTGTTACAGTAAGTGGTTTTATACATCAACTTTCATATGTGTGATAATGTATTTCTGTTTAATTTCAATTCATTGACTCTCTGGGAGTAGTGTTATACAGTAAAGAGGTAACAATATTCAGTGAATATAGCATATATGAACAAAAGCAGAAATGGAAATGGATATTTTTCTTCACAGGATACCTACATACTTGAAAAATCTTGAATACCTTTTCCCTCTCTTATTTCTATAATGTTAGTGACTAAAGGTCTGATCCAAGTCCTGTTAAAGTCAATGAAAAGACTATCATTGACTTCAGTGAAAGCTGAACTTGGCCGTAAAACATGTATTATTATTAACATTCAGAAAATTACAACACAAGCAAAAGAAAAAAAAGGAAAACTTGAAAATGAAACATATGCTTATAGATTCAGTGCAACACCAAACTGAAGCAGAAGTTGCTAATATGGTTTTAGTGCGTTGTGAAAGTGCCAGCTGGATGGATGATAATTTTTCTACCCCTGCAGGGCATCAAAGCTTTTATAAAATCATTCTTTTCACACATATTAACACTTAGCTTATTAAAACAGATGATACTTTTTTTTTTTGTGTAAAACTGCCTAGGAGTGTCTAGAAATATAAAGTCTGAGAGATAAGTCTCATTTTGACCACCCAACCTAACAAACAACAAACACTGACATGACATCTCATGGCTGAGAGTCTATGTTAGGGGACCTCCTGCAATTGCCACAACTGAAGTGTCACAGTAAAGGCTGTGAATTGCTGTTATGAAAACATTTGCTGTAACTTGCATAATTAAATGAAACTGCCAGAAAAGCTTTCTAAAATGCATAGTAGATGGTACACAAATAAATACATTTCAGAGCAAACACTATGCTTCAGAATTAGTATTGTAATGGATTGTGGTAAACTGGATCAAAGGCAGAATTACTTCCTCTGTTAAGACAGCTATATAATTACAAGTAACTGACATCATCCTTATGTAAAACAATAGCTTTCTTGATTTAAGCTTCACATTTTAACAAAAGAATCAGATTGTATTTCCGTTTTTGTGTGAGTGGTGTTTTAAATACCTATAAGACAGGTTCAGAGCTTCTAATTCAGG
This sequence comes from Crocodylus siamensis, assembly GCF_052110815.1. Classification (NCBI taxonomy): domain Eukaryota; kingdom Metazoa; phylum Chordata; order Crocodylia; family Crocodylidae; genus Crocodylus; species Crocodylus siamensis. The sequence goes on along the minus strand of NC_143398.1, from coordinate 43,397,880 downwards.
CCATGTAAAGGCATTCCAACTGGGAGAATAGCTGCCCTTCTGGTAGAAACTGAGCAGACAAGCATTCATTCAGTTTCTCCTTGGAACATGCTTTCTCCTTCAGGAGGAAGTTATTCCAGGTGTCAACCTGGAGGATCTCCTCAGAGAGAAAAACTCTTTTGCAAGAATGAATACCTGGACATTCCCATTTTGGTCTGGTCTGGAAAGGGACCAGAGCAGTGGGGCAAAGCCCCCTGCCTGCTCCCATGACCAGGATCCCTGGTCTGAAGAGCAGGCAGGGGGCTTTGCTCTACTGCTCCCAGTGAACATGAAGACAGCAGAGGAGCAGCCAGCACGTGCGCCCCACCTGCTGCCAAGAATGGCAGTGGGGACAGCTTCCCTGTCCCTGCAGGCTTTGAAATTGCTACCCATGTCATGCAGACAGGTGAGATTTAAAGCCTGCAGGGCCAGAAACTGAGGCTGAGGAAGCTCTCCTGGGCCTGGTTCCCATTCCTATGGGCTTTAAAAGCTGTGTGTGTTGCCCAGCTGGGAAGCCCATGTGGCAATTTAAAAACTGTGATTCAGGAACTAGGTTGGGGAGGCCCCCCTTGGCCCTGCTTTCCTGCACTTCTGGCTTAAAACACCCTGTGTGCAGTTCATCTGGGCAGCACATGCAGCAATTTAAAAGCTGGGGGCTTGCCTATTGACAGCTGGTTCCCTTCCCAGGCAGGGGGGAGGACAGGTTTTCAAGCAATAGGCTCCTTTAAAGGCAGGGATGGCTTGTGGAGCAGCCCTCTAGTGCCCCTGGCTGAAGAGCTTGCCTGCGTAGCTCTCCAGTCAGAGGAGTGGAACACATGTAGGCTCCCAATCCTGGACTGTTTTTCTGCTGGTAAGAATTTCAGAGAAATGATCGCCTATTTGTGGCCTCAGACACAGATGATACAGGAAGTCATTATGTTTCAAGTAATGGTCAAAGCTTGAAGCAGTGGAGATATCCAGAGACAGTACTGTGGCAGGCCTTGTGTAAGGAGAGATGTTGAGGAGGAAAACTTTAAACCAAAACAGAGGGAGAACATTACAAGACAAGGGAGATTGGGGTGAGAGGACAGGCAATAATCTCAGTACAGGCAGATGCAAAGGTGAATGGGGAATTAGAAGGAAAATGTGGGCAGAGCTGGGGTCTGTGGAAGACTTTTAAAGATGAGGATGAAAAGCCCACTTGAAAGCTGAGGTCAATAGGCTGAAGTTGTGAACATTACTGACTCAGTAAGTATTTGACTAATTTTAAACCCCTGCAGTTGAAATTCTTAGACTAAATGTACCATAAAGTAAATTCCAGAAGTCACTTATCTAAAGCCATTGTAAGAAATTTGGATACCTTTAACACAGCTGACTTTCTTACTTAGTTTGAATGAAGAATAAGCCATGAGAGCTGTTATTTAGGGAAATAAAAACAGTTTCTTGATGCATTAAGAAAATCCATTGCAATACAATTCTGTCTGTGGCACATCAAAATCAAAAGGTAAAATAAAGCTGCATTACATATAATGGGAAATGATAAAATAACTTTTTAAAATTGTAACCTTAGAACATTTGATCTACTCATTCTAACATTCCAGCATTTATAGCCGTCATGCAGGAAATGCTTAAAATTAAGATGAGCCTTAGTAGCTAAACAAAATAAAATAAAAAACAAAGCAAAAATGAGCATGAGAGAGAAGCATTCTGACCTGTGTGCTGAATGCCATCAAAATGCAACTTATCCCTTCCAAATGTAACCATGATGCCAGCATGCCTTGCAAGGGTAGTTACTTACATCAAATAACTTTTCTATATACATTTCCTCATTGACCTTTTCTCGAAATATATCTTGGTTTTGCCGAACAAACATGATGTAGGTATCTGCTAGATCCATTCCCGGTTTCTGTGGTAGTGAGGGGGGGAAACACAAAAAGACTGTGTGACTTGCAGGCAAAGAGATTTTTTTAAAAAAAATCACAGTTGTGATTAAGAGTTTACTATTAGAACTGAAAAATGATAACAAGTTATTTGCTTTAATTGAAAGCTGTTGTGAACCTTAGATTAGAGGCCGACATATAGCAGGAGTTAACATGAAAAACTCTTGGTATTGTAATTTCTTGAAGATTTTGAACTACTTGTACAGCCACGTATTTCGGGTGGAACTATGGCCCCACTCATGTCCATAGCAAAGCTTACATAGACATTAATGAGGCCCAGATTTTATTGCTACTGATTCTATGTTCTTGTAATATAATTTTTCATGTTCTGAAATACTGAGGCAATAGGACTTAGGAATAATTAACTTAGGGAGAAAATATGTTATGTTCTCTTGATGCATGAATACAGCAGGAACAACACAATATATTTTAAATAGTTCATGTTTGTGTATCTATGAAAGCTAACAATCTTTTTACATAAACACTTTTTATATGTCTACTGCTTATACATGGAAATAGAAATATTTCTATTTCTATACACACACAGAATTCTGTGATTTTTTTCTGATACATCATCCTGATTGAGATTGTGTCTGTCTTTTTGGTATCACCTATTTATATACAAATATATATATATATATATACACACACACACACACATATATATACACCTACACATATATATACATCTTTGAATACAGATATCTAATCTCTCTCTCTACATATATATATCTATATATAGAAATATGTATGTAGAAAGAGAGAGCAAGAGAGAGAAAATACATATATCTATATCTAATCTATGTATAGTGTCACGGAGTGGGGCCTAGGAGCGGCCGTGATCCCACTAGTGCCCCCTGCTGAGCCAATTAGGCAATCCAGCACCCTCTTTCTCGCCCGCCATGTCTCGATGGTATGTATAAATTTCTATGGGAGGCTGCCTTTGATCCCCTTGTACACGGAGTTATGCTGATACTGTCTCCCGTTCCGTATGGAGTGACCAGGTGCACCCTCAGCCTTACGGGCTATATGTGCCTCCTACCTCCCCTTTATCACGCCCCAAGCCTCGCAGCTCTTCCGGACGTTATCAGGTCCTTTTCCTTTCTGCGCCCTGCCCGGCGCCCCTGGGCTTGTCACGCAACCGGCGCCCCTCTATCAATTAGCCCTCTCGGGCTTACCGATAGTACTCTTCCCAGTTGGGCTCAGGTGGCCTGAGCCTTACCTGGCCCCTTTGACCCTTCGGAGTCCCCACCACTGTGGAGCCCCTCTGGGACCCTTTCCAGTCCGCACCCCTACTGGGGTTTCTATCAATAATATGTGCCCGCTCCTGGGGCTTCTGTCAGTACACATGCCCGCTCCTGGGGCTTCTCTCGTACAGACTGGGTCCTATCGGGCCAGTCTCTTCGTGCTTAAGCACTCCTAGCCCTCACCGGGCTTCTCAATATGTTTATTCCCCTTTCGGGGCTTCTCAAGTCCTTCTCATTGTTGGGGCTCAGGTGGCCGTAGCCGCACCTGGCCCCCTAGACCACCATCAGGGTCCATCACCCTACTTGGGCTTCTCCGCTTATCACCCCACAGGGCTGGGGTCAATACCCCTCAACACCGCGCCACACTGGCGCGAACAGCTATGCCTACCCGGCACCGCTCACTGTACCCCACAGGGCACCAGGAACCCCCAGATTACTGGGGACCTCCCGTGAGGCCTCCTCGTACCCCTACAGCCTCACCCGGTCCTCCAGTTTGTAGCAATAACAAACAAGAAACGTCAAGCCATGAGCCAACTGGTTATAACCGAAAACAAGTCTCCTGGCTAGAACTTAACGGCTGTGCCCTTATGGCCACTATGTCCCACCTTTAAGCTTCCCAGTCAGGGTTCTCTCCCCCTTACCATGATGCAGCCGCCTGAGTGACCAGGCTGCACCGCTTGCCTCTGCTCTGTTTGGCTCTACTGCAGAGCTCTTGCATCTCCGGTTGTCAGCAGGGAACTGCTAGCTAGGCTTCGGCCTGGGCGGTTTATAAAGGCCCGGCCTTGCCCCCTTCTGGTCACCTGACCAGCACGGTTGCCCCAGCAACCATCACCTGAGCTGCCCTTGTGATTGGCAGCTGCCCTTATTCCTGCCTAGGAACAGGGCACCTCAGTGCCCCTGTCACATACAGGTATAGATATAAATATATATTCCAGAGTATATCCAAATACAGGGAGCAAGCAGGCTATGCAGTCCCATCATAGATGTTATTTCATTCTGGCTGGAATGGTGGTGCTTATCGCTGCCTATGTGGTCCATGGTTCTATTGGAGTCTTTCTCAGATGGTCTCTAAGGCCATTATTCATATTAGCTTATTTAAAACTTATAATAAGCCTTCTTCAACGTGGAATAAAACAAGAGCTTAAGATTTATGGATAGCCTTCTTCAATGGTTTCAGGCTTGGGTAAATTTCATTCCAAAAGTCTATTATGCCTGAAAACAGTATTTTGACAATCTTCAGAGTTTGCAAATGAAGGATAACGTTTTTGGTAACCTAGATCAGATGATCGTCCTGAATGTTTCGTAACAACACTTACTTCATAACTGGCTTGACTACAAAAGCTGTTTCTAAAGGCTTGGCTAAGCTGTGTCTGGTGCAGACCCTCAATTGTGGGAGAGGATGGTGGCTGTATCCAACATCTGCAGTCTCAGACATCTATTAAGGCAGCATAAAGGCTGCTCTAATTCATAGTTATTCATTACAGCTTCCTGGGAACTGTTATAATGATCAGGGATTGCCTGAGCAGCATGAGGCATCACTGCATGTGTCAGAAACTATTCTCCAGTCAAATATTTATCGTATTTTATAAAATTACATTTAAACATATGACAAGACATATGTGTATCAATACCTACCTTATTGCTCTATAAAGGTATACAATTGTGTTCTTTTCCCTCATTCTCATGAACTATCATGAGAAAAGGGGCAGGGATAATTGAGTTGGAATATAAAAGTAGTAGGGCTCCAATGTGGAGCCCTTCTGTTAGCCTCAGAAACTTCATCTAAGATTTCAGAATGTCCGCCCTGTGTCAAATTGAGGGTTTTTTTGTTTTACCGGGGCATGAAAAGAATGGTATAAATTTCTATGGATGAAGATTTTAACTGATTTTTAATGCTATCAAGTATGTGCAGATGTCATTAAAAACAGATAACATTTAGTAACTTACAAAGTCATATACAAAATGAGGAACAGTTGAGAAGCCTGCTTCTTTCTGTTTTTACCGTTCTTATATATATTGTTAAAAAGCTCTGTTCTTGGACATTTATTTCAATGACCTCTCACTTCAGCTTAGGAACAAAAATATTCCCACAGAATTTTAATACCTATCATTTCTGTGATACATGCACAATTTTTCCTTCAGGAACTTAAATAAAGAAATATTTGCCTTGAAAACAGTCAAACCTAGAAAAATAACATTTCCCATTAGCATCAACTCTTCATTTTTCTTTGAGATGTTTACCTAGTCTTGAAGCTGCGACATATGGGAATTTCACACCTAGTGAATATATTTTCATGTAGCTTGTGGCACAAGACTATAATCATTAAAAGAATACACACAAGTAAGAGTAACTGCAACAGCTGGTGACATTTACCAATTAGAATTACAGTTCTTTAAAACACTTCATTCTTTTTTAATGTGCGCAAGATAATTATCTCTGAAATTACTTGGGAAAAAACCTGTAATTTTCCTTTTAAAGTTTCTACTTATAGTACAAATGTGTCTGGAAAAGGAACAGTATCACTGTTTTTATGTTCCTTTTTGGTAAAGCTCTCTAGTTCAAAGACTACTGAAGACTTATTCACAAACTCACCCAAAGCTATTACTAAATTTCCCCTTGTTACATTTCATTTGGGATAGATATTTTTTAAAACTTTCAATAAACAAACAGTAAAATGTCATCATCTCTTTAAACTAAGGATATTCTCCCACTTATTGGCTGTTAAATAAGAAAGAGAGAAAAGGCTGTTATAAGCAATAAAACACATCACCGACAGAATGTCTGAAGTTAGAAATTATTCTAGTATTGTTGATTTTAATTTCAGAGAAAACATTAATTACAGAAATATAAATATCCAGAAGTCTATAAAAAGACTGACTTGCATTAAGTGATTAAGTGTGCCTTAAATGACACTGAGTTATACTTGAGGTAATTATATCATGGTATAGAACAGTGGAATTTTCTTTAGACTATTATTAATATAGAATAGGTTTTAAACGGGGGCAAGTATGTCATGTCTTTTAAACCGGAAGTATCAAATTCTGCTTCCTAATCCCTGCATGCAACTCCTATTGAAGTCACTGGAAGGGAGTTACTTGGATGTAACTGAGAGCAGAATAAGTGTAAGGGTTTTCTAACTGGCTGAAATCTTACAGTAAAGAAATAACCACAGTTTGTGAAGGATGAAAGTTACTGTAGTGTTGTTTGTTTAATTCACAGCAGTAGACAAGAGTTTTGTTTATCTGAGAATGAAAGAGTAAGACACAAAGAGATTAATGGAAAAACTGAAAGCACAAAGACATCAAATAAATACCAGGAAATGAAGTGTTTTTAATAGGGTTACTCTGCCGCTGGTTACACAAGTAACTGAATACACTGGCAAGTGAATGAGTTTAAACAAGGGTGTAAGCTTCAGCAGATTCTTTCTAGGGTTAATCACTAGTTAACCTGGCAAGATGAACACGCTGTTTAAAAAAAAAGAGAGAAAAAATTCCTTGTTAATTATATACTGCAAGTGCTCTTACTTCCTGCTGCTGCACCTAATCCCACAGGTGCAGGTCTTCTCTTTTACTATTCACTGGTAGGTGGGTCCTGCTCTGCAGTCATTTTTCATAGCAACAGATTTAGATACAGAAGCTTCTGCTTAACCTTTCACTAGAGGTTAATAACACAACAGGAAAACACTGTCATGGGGCCTATTTAATAAGGAGACAAAATCTTAAATACACTATTACAGTTTCAAAGATGATTCAGAAGCTACATTATAATTGACTTAATTTGAAAGCACATGTCTTTTCCCCTGGAAAATGCTCGCCTGCAGCAACCAATCAAAAGTAATGCTATATTGTCTTGATTTCTGAGAATTAAAGGGTTTTGTAGTTGAAAGGCCTGCAACCAATGCTACTACTTACCACTGCTACTATTATTATTAATGTTTCCCTATGGGGGAGATACAGCTTGGTTCATATGTGCTGCTTTACAATGCATAAACTTGTCCCAAGCTCAGTAGAAACCACATACATTTGTGTAAATACTTGAGTTACATTTATCCTTATTTTAGCACTGAGAAGAGAACGCTATTCACATATTGTATTAAACTGACTCATTTTTCTGAGAAAAAAATCTAGTTCTATAAAGGTTAATGCACCTGTAAAGCATTCATTCTTCAAGAGCTTAAAATGGGCCTTATAAACTACTAACTAAAGCACTAGGGTGGCAATTAGCTAGAAAGGAGTGACGAGCTGAAGGAAGCTACATGGGAGCATCTACTTAAAGTACCATCATCACAATGAAAGGAAGTTATGTGGTTTTGCTCACTCAGAAAGAAATCACTTGTCTGGATACTGCTAACTATCTCTCCGAGAGGTAACTCATGACCGATGCTCATGACTGGCTGGCTTTGAAAAAGACAGGGTGGCACAAATGTTAGTAATTCAGAAATGTGGGTTAGATACCTTTGAAACCCCTTTTTCTTTACCCCTACCTTATCTTCAGACAGCACAAGTAAGGCAAAACAACACGTTATTTGTACATTAAATTTGTTTGCAGGAATTTAGTGTGAGCTGGACATGACCATGAGGAAGTTGTTTGGATGGAAAGAAAACCAGAGGAAAAGATTTCTTGACCCCTTCCACATCCTCTTTGAGAGCAAGAGTAGCTTTTGCACAGATTAAAGGGGAACATGGTAAAAGAATGGTGTCAGGCAAACCTTAGGCCCTAGTCCTGCAAACACTTTTGCAACTAATTTTCTCTGAGTCCTATGAGACTGTGCAGGGTGCATGTGCTTACAACACTGGGCTCTTAATTCTCTAGTACATGGGGTCTTTAAGGTGCAGTTGCCATGACAAAATCCATTTTTAAACATCAGTTTTGCAAAGATATATATTTTACTTATATTATCTTAACTTTCCCACTGACTAGAGTGGGTCATACTTCATATCCACACTTACCAGATACTTCAAAACATGTGACAGGGTTAAGAACAGACTCTACTGAGACTGCTCCGGCATGTCACAGCACACTTAAAGCTTTGCATATAGATTTCATATTCGTTTACATATATATGGATTTCAAAACAGAAGAGACTTGTTTCTGAGTTTGTGTCAAGCAGGAAAAAGAGACTTTAAAAGAACATTAGAAGATCCTTCCTAAAGAATAATGGCACTATATGGTATTGAGGATAGACTTATTTTCAATAAATCAAAACAAAAAACCAAAACCAAAACAAACTGAAACCAAAGCCTTTCAGTTCTTAAGGGCAGTTAAATGAGGCACTGAAGGAGTTAAAATATGACACACATCTGGAAATAAAGACAGATCACTATGTTTGTAAGGAACATGGATCTGGAACAGCTAGCCAGCTCATATCAACAGTGTAAGATTACTGTGGCTGAGGATATACAAATAAGGAAAGAAGTTTCAAAGGCTCTTTTCTCCCTTCCAGTCCTTATGACAATGCAGATGTGGGGTAGAGAAACAAGGTACTGTGCAACTGTAGAACACCTGTGTTTCTGAACAGCCCCAAAATATGAATGCAACTGTACACCTAATTTTTTCTTGTAATGATCTGTTTACATGCACAAAATGGGTAATTGCAAATACAAGTGACTAGACAGATATGTAACCACTCATTTGTGTAAAAAATAACTTGATTTACATGGTGAGAAACTGCATGGACAATTTTGTATATGCAATTGTGTACAGCATTTAGAAAAATCAAGCAAATGATGTCCTGTCAAGGTTAATTATACACTTTTCTTTCTACATGTTGTCACTTTCTCTCTTGATGCTCTGTGGTGAATAGGCTGTATATACAAACCACTATGGTGGCAAAGAAAAAGCACAGCCAGTGTTGTTGCAGTTCACTCAGATCCTCTAATGTTTTTTTCTAGGGCTTTGAAAGAAACCAATCAACCAGTTACAGAAAAAAACTGAGTGAATATTGAGGAAACCTATTTCTGACATGAACAAACCAACCATCCATTTCCAAAAAGCTCCTAAACCCAAGCATTTGATTATTAAAACAACATTATCAAGACTAACAAACTTCGGCTATGAGTACTTCACTGATGTGCTCTCTGCCTTTCCCCTTCTTTTATTTGACTGTGTGGTCTGCTGAGCAAAAACTATCTTTTCTGTGAGAAAAGAACTTAGCATGTTTTAGGGAGCAAAGTAATCTATGCCAATAATTTTTCTTAAAATCTTTAATATCTCCATAATTTATCAGTGCTACTTCTATTCTCAGTTCTGGGCTTTTGGCACTGTTCTGAATATTTTTTGCTGGAACTTTAACTGGTACGCTGATGTTCATAAGGACCACAGATCTAAAACAGCTACCCCACTCATATCAACAAAATAAAATTTAACCCATGAAGGGTGTTCTTTTTCTTCTCCTCTCCTCCTTTTCTTCTTTTTCTTTTGTAAAATACACATGCTACAGTCAGACACCAAACATCCCCAAAAAACAAATCCTTGTGACAGGGTGCCTTCTACATTCCCCAGTAAAGGCTTTCTAAAAAGAAAAGAAATATTGTTTTTACTGTCCTTGATTTAAACAGAAATGGAAAAGGAGATAGTTCATGATGGTTATATTTTGTCCTTGAAAAAGCTGAATCAATGGAAGAATGGATCACAACACTTAAACACTTTTCAAAAGACAATCTGACAGATAAATGGGAGCTCTGAGCTTACTTTCCCTATTCATGTTGGGAAGGCCATATGATGAATACATATTATTTTTGTTGTAATTTTGCCCAATTATTTAAGTATAAAATGTAAATTAACTAGACACTTTAATATAACTGATTCTTCCCCCATAGGTACAGAAATGCAGGATGCTATCAAAATCAAGGAATATAAAAAAGTAAGCAAAATGGACTATTCTATGATTATTCTCTCCTTAATTGGTCCTTTATTACTTACCACTTTCTCTCTCCTATTTTGTCTGTCTCAGTCTATTCATTCACATATGATATTTTTTAAAATTTTTCTTTTGTGGATTTAAATAGTCTATTTCCCACTTATTTCAGTAAAGAACAGGATGGACACAAATTAAGTCTGGGCAACACTACCAAAACTGCTCTGAATGCCTGTGGTTCCCACATCACATGTAAAACTAGGAAACCCACAACCATTTGTTTCACAGCTTCCAAAAGTCTGGCACAGATGAATACATATATGCCCAGGAATAAACTCATGATTTTTAGGAAGAAAAGGGTATGACAGACATTCAAGTCTCAGCCTCTATTCATAATGGGATCCTTGACTACAGAGATACTTAACGTTATGGTCAAAAAGAGGGAGTGCTGAAGAGCTGTCCAGAACAAGGAAGCTGTTTTCCTGAATTGGGGCCTTGTGATTAATTTTGCATTTTCAAAGCAAACTTGGCCCTAAAATATGCCTTTTTTCTTTTTTAAGCTACAGAAAGCACAGAATATTTTCAATGCATGGAATTTCCAAAATGGGCCACACACCTGTAATGTTCAAAAGGTCAGCTGTTGGTGTGGTTAAGCAGTTATATTGCTATTCTGAACCTGGTGAACATCATCATGATAGCACAGATGGCAAATATCTTCCTACTCTAGACCCAAATACTATATTTTCTTGTGCCTTCAGAGCCTGGTTTGGCATTGGTATAAAATTAAAACACTTTAAGGCTGCTCCACTTAACAGTTAGCTACAACAAATCTCAAATGAGTGTTATGCGTCTAAAAAGCAATATTGCTTAGCATCTAACCCTCCTCACCATGTCCCCGTACATCTTCCTATACTATGAAAATATGAAAGAGAGAACAGAATGAAGGGTTATTAATTGGTAGGGAGAACCAATTCATTTTATTTCATGAAACAATACTTAACTCAAGAAAATTACAACTGCTTCCCTGTTGGCTTTCTTAGCCTACCACACTTCTTGGAGTTAATCAGGCCAGGACTCACTGCTGGTAAACTACACAGTACATCCAGGGCAGTTTTTAAATGTCCTCCATTTCCCACTATTTTCTCTTTATATTTCAATTTTTCCTGATGCAGTGCTTTTACAGGTACTGTGGAAACTAAAGCTACCATTCTGAGCTCTTCATATTATTCTTGCAGTTACATTTTTCCTCAGAGGTGGTTCCTGTGGTGTCCATGAAAAGAAAACTGGAGATTTATGTTTTGCTGTGCAGCTACATCTAGATCAGCCATTCCCAAGCTAAAGGGTCATGACATCAAGCAGGATCACAGTACTTGTGAGTGGGGCTGTGAGTCTCAGAGCCTGTAATTCCCTTAAACCCACAATTAACCAGTGTGCCTTAAGAGGTGGCAGAAATATTCTGCTCTTTAGCTGCTCCATGATAACTGTGCCTGTACTCACAATTGCCCCAAGGTAAGTGAAAGCTAAACCAGAAAAATTTAGCTCAGTTTCATTTAGGAGTAACTGCCTTGATTTAGCCGTCACCACAGGGTTAGAGTGGAAGACTGACCATTAGCACAGAGCTGCTGAGGGTCAATTAAGTCCTGCTCCCTCTTAAGTGCAGACACATGACTGGTTACTTCTGTCCTGGTAAGTTCTGGTTCCCTTTTAATTAATGGGTTGGGACTTATAATGCCTCAGGTGCTCTGCAGTAGTTGTTCCTTTGCCTGCTCTCATCCTGTGGTGTGAGCTAGATGAAGACAGCTTGCCACTATATAAAAAGGGGTTAAGTTTCTGTGGTTTAGTTTCTGTTTGCCACAGGGTGTTTGCATACAGGGTGGAAGATTTACTGTGTCAGGTGAGGTGCATTAACTGTGTGTGTGTTGGCTTCTATTGTGCAATAAGTCAGTAGTGTAATGGGAGTGGAGGGCACTGTGGAGGGGGCATGGCTGGAGCACAGAGGTAGCCTCCACTACAGTGTACCTCCACCTTACAACACCCCTGCAGTAAGTGAAAGCTAAACCAGGGTAACTTATCCCTGTTTCATCAGGGGTAAGCTTCCTTGCTTTTGCTGTCACTGTAGGGTAAGAGCAGGCACTAGCGGCAGTTACTGTGAAGCAGATGAATCATGGTAAATCCACCTCCCTTTAATTGTGAGAACATGAACACTGGTGACAGCATGTATGAAATTATCTAAGTGCAGCTAACATGAGAAAACTTTGGGACCTGTTGATCACAACCCTGTTGTTCCTGCTCTTTGGGAGATCATTTGTGAATCAGATCTTTGGAGCAGTGGCCCACACCTGGATGGGTGGAACTGTACATACCCCAGCATGAAATCTCAAGCCCTACTTGGAACAACATTGGTTCCTGTATATCTTTGTTTCCCTGTGAATTTGGGTGGGTTCAGAATTTGGCCATCAGACAAAATGGAATTTATCACATATTTGAAGCAGTATCAAACTAAAAGCAGCAGTGACTCACATAGCCTCACACGGCAAAAAAGGAGGATTTTCACAAGTGTATTAGCTCACACTAATCCAAAGGGGCATCAAAGAATCACACGAGGCAGAAGCACAACACACTTGCTCCACATGCACTAAGACAGAAAACAAACACAATGTCACTTGCTGCCTTAGTGCCTCACTGGGCAAATGAAGGCTCTCTCTCTCTCGAATGCATAATGATGCATGTCCTGCACTGGACTCAGGCAGCTACACTAGGTCTGTTTCAGGGCGCAGTGTATGCGGCATGGGTGGGATATGTTTTGTGAATTTACAGAACTCTGCCAGTTCACATGAAAAGCACTCCCATTTTTCTAGTATATATATATAAGGAAACAAGGTCTCAAAAGCTCTTATCATTGGCCCAAGTCTTCTGTCACTGAAGTTGAAGGTGATGATAAATGCTCTGTCTGGGTAATACAAGAGAGAGGGGACATTTTGTCAGATGAGGAGGAACATATTTTCCTTGGAGACTGGAGGTGAAGGCTCTCAAGTGCAGCAGTCCTTTGACAACACTCACATGGTCTTGGAGTCAATGAATGTTTGCTCAGGAAATTCAGGTCACTGGAAAGGAGATGGAGGTACAGATTTTGGCCAGGCCACATCTTTATTTTGTCCATGTACACCCACCTCACACATTAGACATTTAACAGGGTCCAAGGAAGGCTTACAGGGCTTTCATGATATAACCAGTATCCCAAAGTTGGCCTCTCAGACTACCCTGCTAGGACTCCATGAAATTCTGATTCCAAGGTGCACCTAAATCTGTGACGACTTCAGGCCTCTTCTTACAGGCACAATGTCCATCAGCTAAAACTGTAGCTGACTGAGAGCTCGCATGTTCAGCCTTTAGTCGTACTGGACACTGGCCTCAAATTATGACAACAGATCTTAGGCTTCTGAATTCTAGTATTCTTTACCTCACCTCCTCCCTCTTTTCTGGGTGCAATGCATCCCAATTCTTGGCTCACCCTGAAATCGTATACAATCCAACATGGTAGAGGTGAGGAAGGCATTTTTTTTACCAAGTTTTGTCTTGTCAACACCTACCTCTTGGGGAAAATGTTTCGCCTAGTCCGATGAAATGTCCCCTCCATCTTACATTACCCAGACAAAGCGTTTGTGGCAGCAGACTTGGGCTAATGATAAGAGCTTTTGAAACCTCTTTTCCATGCAAAATGGGAGTGCTTTTCATGTGAACTGGCAGAACTCTATTAATTTAAAAAATAATTTTTTCCACTGGTATTTGTCTTGGTGTCTGAAATGCCTTTCCCAAAGGCTTTTGAGAAAATCCCCTGACAAAAAAAATATTGCCAAATTGAACCCATTGCTTTGAAAGGAGGACAGGTGGAAAGTTTCTGATAAAACAGTGATTATTATGATTTGGTAAAAGGAAAAAAGTACCTAACCAAAGTAAGACAAAAGACCAAAAATATTAAGAAGGAAATTTCATAAACAGCTTTGTGTTGTGAAAGTTGGAGAGAAAAATAAGACAAAGATAATGTAACAACATAATAGAGTTCTACAAACCTGGTAAGGATTTTAATTTTATTGAGGGTCTTTGGATTTTTATTATTGAACCAGTGAAACCTCATAGATATCAAATTTCTAGGGTATGAAACTGAGAAATGGATTTCTAGCTCCTATATAAGATAATGTATTATTTTTCATAATAAACTGTATTTCATGTTTCTTGTTGCATCAATTAAGAAAGACTGTATTAGAAGAGGTATTTCAATATTATTAAATTCATCACATTTTATCACTATATTTACTAGCAAAGATTATTCTACAATTCTGCTAGAGAGGTGGCAATGAAAAGCCTTGTGAGAGAACGGGTTATTTTTGTTGAGTTACTGACCTTTTTCAGGGCTGTCCAAATTCAGTGGCCAGGGGCAATGTGTCTCACTGCTTGTGGACCCTAGGTTGCACACTGCGTGGGTTACATGCCACAGGGGCCGCACACCACACAGGGCAAAGGCAGAAGGACTGAATCTTAAGTAGAGAATTATGAATGGTGGATATCTAAGGACACTGCCTGTATGTATATTATCCAATTGCCAAAGTGTTACTAATCCTACACATCTGAATAATATATCCAAATGATGAAATGTCCCTTATGATAAGGTTCCTAGGTTACAATCCTCTTTCCTCCCACAACTGAAAAAGTGCATTAAGAATAACCTTTCTAAGCTTTGCTTTGAGACTTAGCTGTTGCTTGAGGGAAATGAAATGCCCTCTAAGGATTGTGGTGGCTGTTTAAATACTTTGTGTAACAGTATAATGAACCTCTGTAGAAAAGCAAAGTGACAACAGTGAAAAATGCAAAACAAGGAAGCAATATTTATTTGTGCATTGCATTACTCTTAATATTAGGGAAAAATGAACTAGAAGTCATACTTACAGGTACATCAACATATTTTGCAGCCGCTTTCACCTTTAGGAAATGTAAAAGTAAGAAATAGTGTAAATGGGAACCACTGGGATTATGTGTAGTTTCAGAATCAATAGCTGGTCAAAATTTCTTATACTTACAGTGAATGAAAGGATCGATGAGAAGAAAGTGCCTTCATCATACCGTGATAATTTAGACAGCACACTTTCTAATACTGAAACAAACTAAAAACAAAACAGAATAAACAAAAAACCGAGTATAAACCGAGTATATATATACACATAAACAGTGTCAAAGATAGCTTTTCTGAGTGGGAAATGAATCCTTCCTCTTTTGGCTTGCATTGTATAACAGCATAGGAGTCTGTACAAACCTGACCTCTTTACCTCCTAAAGAGCTAAATCATAGGAAACATTTCTTTTCTCCTGATCAGCAGAGACAAAACTGACAGAAGTCACTGCCTACAACTGCTGCAGACACCTGAGAAATAGAAACCCAAACTAAATCAAAATGCAAAAACCCTCCAGAAAATGGCAAGCTAGCTCATGCCACCTCTAGAATGTATGGTTTAAATAGTATAAGTATCACTTGTATAGTGATACACATATTTTTATACATTAAAATTTCATAATGCATCACAAAGTTTTCCACATGTATACTTGTTTACAGTCATTTGACTTGCACTAATACACCCACTGGAAAACCTTTTTTTCAATATCATAGTGATGGAAAATGAGGATGGACTGCAGTTACTGAATTCACCCTGATATTAGAAATTGTTCTTATTTTTAAAATGGAGATGAAATTACTAACACTGCTATCACTGGTTTGTGAGTTAATCCCATGGACTATGTTGGCACAGCTCTAAGGAAAGTTACCGAACTGCTTCTGAAGAGCCTACTAGGGATCAGAAAACATCAGGCCCTGGCTCTTTGGTCTACATGCCCTTTGATGTGCTTTGGGAGCAGAAAGACAAATGTGCTTATTCTCTGAGTGGTATCATTCCTGAATCAGGATGATGTAAAGGTAGGGTGGACCCATCTTTGCCAACTACTACTGAGTTTTGGCACTAAGCACAGTTCTTGCAGATGCACAAATGGGATCAAAGAATTACAGAAAAGTACAGTTGGAAGGTACCTCTAGAGTCCAGCTAGATCCTTAACCTTTTGTAAAACTTACCAACCCCACTCTTCCAACTCAATTAAAAATAAGGAAACAAAAAAGCCCTCTAACACCTCCGCTTATAATATTTAGTTTGTATGGCATTTAGGAGATCATATGCAACTTAAAAAAGCTGCCAATTACTGCCCATGTACATACTGCTCACAGGTGAACTTCCTCATGACATACATAAAGAATGTTTAAAAAGTAACTGTTTGCTGCCTATGCACTCCTTCCCAGAATCAAGAAGCAGCATTTTATGAGTGTGAGGACAGGACAAAATTCCATCTGGCATGCTGTTAATGGGCACTGTAACAGTGTCACAACAGTGTCACCTTACCTTCTCCCCAAGAGGAGCTGAGATCATCACATTATAAACCCTGCTCCTAACAGTTCAAGGAGCAAGATTGTGTGTACAACTGTACTCTTCACTTATCTATCAACCCCATCTAATCTAATCCTTCACATTTATAATGATTTATTATCATGATAGTAACCAAGAGCTGTACACAGATTTAGAAAAAAATGAACAGGGAGCTTCCTGAAAGGATAGTAGTTGCTGCTTTGCTCTGCTCTGGGTATAATCAAGGTTCCTACCTTAGATGGGATGCTTTGCCATTACATGCTATACAGCAATCATTGCTCAGACACCACAGTCTTCATCTAACAATGTTTATCTTATTCAAAATAATTATTTCTGCAAAACATTAGTCAATATTACTCTGGAAAGGCCTGCTGTAGTACTGAATGGTTTCAGAAATGGTACTGTGATAATGGTTACAACATTTTGAATAATATGAGAACATAAAAAAGAAAAAAAAATCCCTAGCAAATCTAGTTAAATACAAAGCTTCTGATGGAGCTAGCTAGTGTATCTTTAGCTGTTTCCTGTGATGTCTCTATATAGTCCTGAGGGACTATGTAAGTACTTCTGGGTATACTCTACATTTTCAGATCTTCTCAGTTTGTCACAGTAAGACAAGTATTATATTGCTTTATTATTTTGTCTTGTTCAAGTGACTGGTTTAATATTCTGAAACAGGAAATAATATTTGTTAAGTTAGCAGTGAGTACACAAAAGGTCACTGAAATAAAGAGTATGAGTATCCTTTTAATTTCCATAGGGAATTGCTATGGTTAAAAGCAAATAATGAAAGCTTTATCCTCCTGGAAAGAAACAGTGAGAATAAGGAAAAAGTCATAATAAATTGCAAGAGCACAAAAATAGTGTAATAATATAATATTCTCTTTGAATGCCCTAAATAAAAATATACTGATACTATAAAACACAACTCCTGATTCTTGCTGACTGAGAACACAAGTGAAACACCAACTTTATTTTGCACTTCAAACTATTACTTGCAGTGGAAAAAAAACAAGCACTGCTCATATAAGCTATTAATATTTCAGTCTGAAAAGACTGACCATTTACTTGAAAGCTTAACCAGTCATAAAAACTGGCTCTCCCCTTTCCTAGTTTATATTCCTGTACTAGTATCAGTGATTACTGATTAAGAACTAACTTAGTTTTGATCATGTACTGTTTTCAGAAATTTCCTTGCATATGCCCATTACAAATATGACTATCTTTATCCACATAACTTCAAATATTACATGCATTCTAATTAAAGAAGCTTACATTTAGTAGCATTTTTTATTTCATTTACATATATGCACAGAAACTTAGATACAATATTAGCCCAAGTGAGGATTAGCTTCATGTAATGCTTCAAACTTATACATCTTAGTCATTTGTCACTAATATGTGCACAAAAGAAGATGTATATGTATTTTTGTGACTTCATATAGTTTTAAAAAATTTGGACATGTTTTGCTCAAACTTCTATGAAAAGTTCACCTTTGGCATGAGCCCAAGTATGGGGAATATTAGTAAAAATATAATTTTTGAAAAATCTGTGAACAAATGAATAAAAGGCATAGTGGAAACTTGAATATAACCTTAAATATAGCATTCTTCATTGGCACCTTCATTAATTCATGTATCCAGTAAATATAAACAGTTTCTCTTATTTCTGAAATGCAAATATTTCTGGGGTTGAACACATTACATGTTTAATAGTACACTGAGACTGTACTTGAAAGGAGAAAATTATAGTTTAAAAGCTATGCACTTATATAGCACTGTTTTGTTGTTTACTATTTTTAAAACTATGCGTTTTTATTTTTCTATGCATCTGTGATTCCAACTAGATAAAGACATACTAATACCAATTCATTTTGCTTCACTTAATAAACATCCTCTTAGTATTTACAGTATGACAAAATCTTTTAAAAATACATTTAAAAAATAGCCAATTCCAAGAGGTAACTGCTCCCTGAATATTTTAAAAATCAAAATAGTTCATAAAGAAAAAGTAAAAATAGATATTCAGCTTTCCTTTCTTTAAATACTGTTGTAATTACTGATGTAAATACTGTTTTAAAAATGGAGAGAAAGTTTTCTTCATGCTCAAAAAATAAGTATGAAAATCACATAATTAGAAAGGTGGTACTTGTGCTACTGGCTGCCAAAAATTCATAGGATGTAGTAATGTACAAAGGCGAAACATCTCCGATTAGCAAATACAATAAAAATGGGTACCCTGCCAATTTCATTCTGTAAAAATTCATGTTAACTTTGGCAAGTATTCTTTACAAACCTTTTTTCAGTTGCATTACAAAAAAATACAAAAGGAATTGCATTCTATTTAACAATATAAATATATTCAATATAAACATTAGTTTAATTTACCAGCTGAGAGCTGAAAATCCATAATCTGAAATGCATTTATAATGTTACTATAACTCAAAATCTAAGCATGTTTACCTTTGAAACAAGAAGTGAAATAATTTCTTTAACAGTTTCCTCAATCAAGTCATCTATTTTGGAATGGTATTGTTTCTGTATTTTAAAAGACAAAGAGAGCATTAGAATGTACGTGAACACACCACTTTTGTCATAAGTCATAAATGGTACAAAGCTGCTAACCCTGACAGATCAGATTTACTTAAAATTATCATTTTGAACATCAGAAGAACAAAACCTTGAAAACGATCCACCCAATCAACACTTTCTTACATTCTGTGTTGAAAATTTTCCCATGTACACTGTTGAGTTAAGCAGCTAATGGGGTTACTATTTAGATGAATTGAGTTCTTATTCTTATTCAGGCGAAGGAATGTGAAGGATACTTTTTGTCTTCTCCTATATAATTAAGGTGGCCATGTATTTTTTTTCTAAAGGGTTGGTTTAGCAGGAGAAGCAAAAAGACTAGAAAAAGATTTAATTAATACAGCATTTCGTGTCTGACAACTCTCATTCATAAGTTATTTTAAATGTCCCTTAGAAATAAAATGAGCTCCCAATTGTTCATCCTAAAAGGGTCTTTTTGTCAGCACAGTGAGCTGCAGTTTATACAAATCTTACAATATGCTCAAGCAAGGGCAAAATTAAAATTTCATCAACAAAGCTGAATAGATGGTAACAAATTAATAGGCCATAAAAGGCATAATAAACCAGTCCTCATTCTTTGTAGCCTTTTTCTCCTGTTTTTTCCTTGAAAAAGATGCCTCTAAATAAGTGCTGTTTCAAATAAATCTGAAAGACTTTTTCGCTTTCTTTAGATAATACTACAGAGCTCCATCCTGAAATTAACAGAAGGGAGGGCTCCTATTCTGCTGGGAAGGCACATCAATTTAAACAGCAATTCTTCCTTTAGAAACATTTATCTGACAGCAAAGATTGTCCCCAATAGCCACTTCACAGAAAATGTGACTTGTAAAGACTAACCCTATCTTCATAGTTCAAGGCTACTTAGAACAGCTAACAACATAATGCTCGGAGTAAAAGTACTGAGGTCAATATAAACATTAGCCTAACTTAGCAGCTGCCAGCTGAATAGTTGGTTCCAAGTTGTAAGTTTTTGAAGGCTATTTTATTTCTCTCTCAAAGTTGCAATGTAAATCAAAACATGAAGTCAGATTAGTACAACATATTTAGGAGACTATTTTCTAAGCAGTAAATACCTACTGTAGTTACATTTAAATTGAGAGCATACAGCTATGTAAATTTATATGTGTGTATTTAATTAATCAGCAGACCAAATATTATTATTATTACTACACCTTCTCTCATTTTAAAGATAGTCTTTCCTTTAAAAGCAAGCAAACAACCTGCAATTGAATATACATTAAATATACATCAATGCACATATTATTCTTTTTAAAGAATGAAGGAACATGGCAAAAATATACAGAAAAAACTGTGGCTGAACACTACAGATTTCTAGTCCTTACCACACACACAAGGGGGTTTAACAATGTTTTTAACAATTTTGGGGGGCATTTGAGCATGTATATCAATCAATATCACTGACTTTGTTGTTTAGGCCACCTCCAGACTGCAATGCATCCTGGCTACCCAGCAGAACTATTTAAGATTTAAGTTAATAACAAGTGACCTGACATAAAATTTCCTCAGTTTCACCTCTACAGCTAACAATTGCAGAGTTCAAAAATAATGTAAACAAACTCCACTTTTAGCTCTCTAAACCATAGATTTCCACTTTCTTCTTCTATTTCCAATTTGTGTCACACTGGGCCATCAAGGGGCACTCAGCATGGTGGAAAATAGCTGGGTAGTCCTAAAAGTATGGCCACATGAAAGATGTTGGGAGAGTTTCAGTCCTTGGTTACAGTGCAAGTTTGGTTGTTGAATGCTTTCATGAACAATCTGTGAGGCCATGTATACTTTTAACCTCTGTTTTTAACCTTGGTTTTTTTCCTAATAAAAATAGTCTAAATATCTTTCCTGTTCCCTCCTCTTCTCCCTGGCAAACACACACATGAATGAATAGGAAGTGGGATTTTAATTCATTGGCTAAAGTGAGTCTCTTATATGAATATGTGTTGGAAGAAGAGATGAACCAAATGAAAACATTAAGCCTAGGGACAGACATTACATATAAACCAGTTTAAGTGATCAGAAACTGGTTTAAACCTGTAACAGAACATAAGTTCAGTGCACATAAGTAAGTTTCAAAATGGCTGAAACTGGTTTAAGATAAACCTGGTTGAATGTAGTATCAGACTTAACTGATTTGGGTCAAACCAGTTTATGCAATTTCTGTCCCAGACCCCTTCCTGTTTAGGTTAAACCACAGTCCCCCAGCATCCCAGATGCTTTGCAGTCCTGGGCTGGGCTGTGCTCTGTGTTCCAGAGAGCAGGGCTGGACCTGCCCCCTTCCTCCCTTGCCAGAGCTCCAGTGGAGACTGCAGGCACAGCAGGGTTTGCTTACCTTCCTCCTGCTCTAACCCTCCTCGCTGCTCACTGCTCAAGCAGGGATCGTCCCTTCCCTCCCACAGCACAGACCTGAACCCCACAAACCCTAGGCATGTGGTATGCTAGCTAATGCTGAGAGATGTCTGCATGTGTGTGTCTCCAATTTTACTGGGACAGGAGAAAGGCAGACAGGACAAAAGCAGGAAGAACACTTTGAGCTTTTTGGAGCTAATCAACAACTCAGCTGGTAATGTCCCTCTGTTCCTTCTTTGGAAAAAGCTGTTTACAAAGAGCTTGAACTAGTGAGAGAGGCTTTTGTTTTCTTGATAGGCTGCTAAATGCTGTGTTCTCAGCTCTCTGCCCCCTCCCACACTTGTCAGGTTTGCAGACAATCTGAAGAAGCAGGGAGAGGGAGATTGAAAAGCTCAGTATCATCAACAGATGCATGCACTGCACACCCCCCTTCACCTCAGAGTGCTAGCTTGTGGTTGGGGTCTGGCAACACTCCCTCCCCTTGAGCAGTGAGCAGGAAAAAGCCTGGGACAGTGCAGGCAGGGTGGAGCTCTGCTGGGGCCTGGCCATGCCTCTCTCAGCTCAGCAGTATAGAAGGGACAGGAGGGCTGCTCTAGCACTCCCCACCAGCTTGTAGCCTGTGCCACTGCAGGCATATGCCTGCATTTCCTTAGTCCAGAGGGACTGTCTCTGCAGTTGCAAACTGGTTCAGCCTGGCCAGGTTAGACTAACCTGCAAAGATAGAATCAATTCAGGCTCAGGCTTTTTGAATGTCTGTCCTTAACCTAAAAGACTCTGAGACAGGCTCACCAAAATCATGACATTGGTAAGGCATGAGTCATAAGGTAATGAGTCAATAATTCTGAAATATCCAAGAGATATCTTTCCTACTTTTAAATTATTTTACCTGTGATTCATTCAACCATCTAGAGGAATGGGATTTCCTCTACTGTTCAAATTAGCCAGGCTACACAGACCAATCAACCATCTCTTTCATGCCCACTTTAATTTCTCCTTCTCCCTTGTTCTTTGCACTGTATTAAGCTTATTTGTCTTTTTGCAGAACTCTAAAAGTCCTACAAAATTTAGATTATAATGTTTTAAAATAACATATATTACATAAATTATCCATTCTAACAAAATGTATCAAACCTTGACTAAAAAAAAAAAAAAAATCAAATGCTTCTTTATAGGAAAAAAAAAAATCCAATCTGTTCCCAAACAGCAAATATATGTATCCAGGAACTCAGAAGACTAGTATTCACAGGTTCTCAGTTCAGGAAGGTAGTTCAGCATCTAATAGCTGAAGGTAATATCTTCTAAGGATGACAACTCAAACTTGCAGCACCTTCAAAAATGGTACGTACTGGTAACTTTCTCATTGTAATCCATCTCTTATTAGCATATTAATTGGCCACGCCCACGGCACAACGGGCTGTGAACAGTGCTGAAAGAATTGATACTGTAGACTCAGATTGTAGATGTGGAAAGAGATACAAGATTATATCCACAAAAGTATGTATATGATCTGTCAAAACCTTTCATAAAACCTGATAGCCCAAGAACTACTTCACAGTTAGGGCGGCTAGGATTTGGACCCAACTTCCAAGGGAAGTGGTGCTGGCTCCTACCCTGGGAGTGCCTACCTGGCTGGGATCATTTCAGCCCAGTTTTTTCTCCTGCCTTGGTGGGGGGTTGGACTTGAAGATCTATAAGGTTCCTTCCAACCCTACTTCTATGATTCTATGAATATGGCATCTGATGGTCTAATGAAAATTTCTATTTAAAAAGAATATAACTGTTTTGGCCACATCCAATCCATTCTAAACTTCTCCTGGAATTCTAGGACATTGCCAAAGCAAGAGAATTTATTCACTGACTAAGAGTTTCTTTGGTGGGAGATTTTTTGAGATTATTCTGAATAATGCATCTATTTTATAACAAATTGAAAAGGTTGTTCATAATACAAAGCTTGGATGATTCCAGTTTATCTGTCTGACGTAATCACAATGAGAAGAAAACCTAACAATGGCCATGTGTCTGAAGGAGAGAAAGTAAGGGAATTTAGAATTAAATGTAGACTGTACCAGAAGAATTACAGGGTGAAATTTTGATTTCAGGTGAGATTCATTCCTCTGATTATGCTGAGAGTGGAAATTACCTCTCACTTCCAACCTACTACCGCCCATCCCCAGTGCCCAGCTTCCCAGTGTGTGGGGCAGGGGATGGGTGTGTGGGGCAGGGGGGAGCACATGCCCCCCAGATTTGTACACCTATAGAGGGTGCAGGGCTGCCCACCTCTGCAGTCCAGTGGGCAGGACTTGGAGCAGGAATGTAGAGCAGGACAGCGACTCATTGCTACCAATGCCACCAGAATCCCATGCTGCCCACAGCGTGAGGAGTAATGGACAGGCTGGGGGGAGGCTGCACTGCCTTCACTTTCTCCTGCTACCAGCTGGTTATGCACTACGGCTCTATCCTGCTGCCATTGCCCAGCAGCCACTACTGCCGCTCCCCTCAGGCACTCCGCTGCTGCTCTACCCCAGAGAAGAGGTGGGGTGGTGGGCAGTGTTGCCTGGCCCCCTCTGCCAGGTCCTCTATGCCCACCTCTTCCTCCCCTCACCCCACAGACTTACCTACAGGGAGCTGTGGGAGCTATTCTCCACACTGTGTATGTGTACATGGTGCCCCCTGCCTTATTACCCTCTTCCTGCTTCCCCCAGCCCCAAGCGGCCCCTTGCATGCTGGAACTCTGCCAGCCTGCAAGAGGAAATCCACAGTTTTCCACATTTTTCTCCTTTAAAGGAGAAACCATTTTTAAAGTTTGTTTGCAATGCTTTCTTATATTCTTGTGACGCACTTTGAGGTTGTGACCTACGAGGTGAGAAATGCTTTTCTAGAGAACTCTGCATTCCCATGACAGCAATGTAAAAAATTTTCTGAAGATGGTCCAGGTAGACCCCTTTACATGTGACATCCCTGGGAAAGTAAGAGGAGAGAGTGTGGCTGTTCATCTTCTGTGTGATAAATCTTCACAGGAATGATCCCTTCCCTCAATGGGACTTGCCTATTTCCAGTACACTGCTTGAACAATAAGTAGAGGTAGGGCATAAACTTGCAAAGGCAGCCTGAAGTAAAGAGTTCTAGACCTGCTGCTGTTGTGATGGGCTTTATTATGAGGTGTTTTTTTTGCCTCTCCTGATAGGTTATGGAGATTTCAAAATTGTCTGACCCACTCAGTCCTAAAGAGGAGCAAGAGGATTATCACAACTGTGATACCAGAGCAAGCAAGTTAGGGTACCTCTGCCAAGCCACAGTGGGGTTACTTCCTGTTTGTTTGCTTGCTTGCTGTTGCAGGAGGTGTTGAGGTAAACAGGAGATATTTCTCTAACCAGCCTGACTCATGCTGAGTATGGATAAGACAAATTTGGAAGATATCTAGTAAATTTAAACAACAGAGGAAATCCCAGGTCTAGGTTGCTGAATTGGCAAACGCAGCAGCAGAGTTTATAATTTGCCCCAAATACTGAAAATTAGTGAAGACAATGCAGCTTATTACAACAAAAGGCACTTACCCACTGACTAGCAAACTGGATCATGTCATATGAAATTAAAAGAAGAAAAATCAGATGGCATGGCAAAGAACAAGAGAACAATGAACACTTAAATCAACATAAAAAACGTAATACTTAAAATGCTAACTGAAATAGATGAGCTAATGAAATGAAGAGCATAACTGTCAAGAGAACATAAACAGGCAGTCAACAGAAAAGATATAGCTAAATAAAACAAAAGTAAAACTGCCTGTAACAATGCTATGATATATAAATATATTTCTACAAAAAGCAGGGATTTATTTTGGTCAAATTCTGGCACCTTGTTTCTCTCTCCCACCAAAAAACAAATCAAACCAAATTACACAGCAATCATCATCACACATTAATCTTGTAAAGCAGCATCCATTACACCCCATTATTTTGGCTTCCTGCAAACTGCAATTGCTTCCTCTCCAACTGCACAGCTTTTTCCTGCCCAGAGCTGTGGTATTTTTTGACCAAGAGAATCTAGGGCGGTAGCCAATTAAAGTTGTATATTAACCTCCCATATCATGTACAGCATGGAGTATCTCCTCATCTTGCAATAGCTCACTATAGCCCTGTCTGTAGAGCATCTCAAAGATGACCTCTAAAATGATTCTGGAAAAGCAAAATTACATTTTATCACTTTTACTTGATTATCTTCTCCTGGATATGATTTATGTACATATGTACCTATTCCAGTGGGAGCCAATAAGATATAAATCTAGTCCAAAGAAAAGGATTGACGTTTTGGCTCAATCATATTATTAAGACGTAGTCCTAATATGGGATATTCGCTAGCTTCAATGTAGGAGAAGTTCTGGGAGGGATACCCGATTAGTTTATCATACTTGAGGAAGCAAAATCTTCTCTAAGTTCCCCAGAACACACAGGAGTTATGGGCTCTGTACTGGCCATTAGAGTGGAGAGATGGGGGGGCAGTCTGTACCTTTAGTGATGCTTAGTGAGCACCCACCAAAAATAAAAGCTGCTTAACACATTTCAGATCCCCAAATATATTAATAAAAGAAACTTGCTTCTAAACTAATGTAGCAGTGACTGCCCACAGTATTAGACACTTCTGATTACCTAATAATAGAATTAAATACCTACAATTCCACCTACCTCTTGCCCTCCATCCAAAATGCAGAGTTTAGCAGTTTGTTTTTTGGCATCAACTAATACATTAAACATTGTACACAGAGAAGCAGGAATGCGCAAGTCTGTTGATTTGTTTGTCTTTTGCAGCTTCAGTTCAAAAGCAACTCTTGTTCTATTTATTAAAAACATTAATTCATAACATGAAAATCTGTCATAATTCAAAGCAACTGATGCATAAGACCACCTCTCTAAATGTATTAATTTTAACCTTAAGTGTGTGAGCATCAGAGTGGAAGTGTTTATGAACATAATTCTATATGCAGTAGTGTATGATAGCTACCTGTTCAATAGAACATCGCAGTGCCGGTAGCCTCAAGGTTCTGCATCGATTTAGCTGATTTAGTTAAACAATAAATGTATTATGGTTTTGCCTATTAATTAACAATAAGCTTCCTAATACACCAGCTGTGGATAATTTTCAAGCAGTAAAAATGAAAATCTAAAAGAAATATTTGGCTTGTGTGTTAAAACCCAACATCTCATTATCATACCATGGATTCACTTATGATGCACACCTTTTACAGTTTTAAAAAAATGACATTTGCATAAAAGTGAATTAAATTATTTCCCTTCTTCCTAAAACAAAGATAGATGCAAAGTACAAAAACCCCCCTTGAATCTCATCGCACACTGCTGTAAATGAGGAGTAATGTCACTGATGTCAGTTATGTTGCATCAGCATAAATTCAGTGAAAGATCAGAGTAAGACTCATATTATACACATGTAAAACAAATGAGGTATCCAGCATCCAAACTTGTGCAAATTAAATGAGACTTGTTTTTTTCTACATGTCAAGCTAACAGCCTCAAAAAGATTCTCCTCAAAACCCTTTGATCTTGTTATGACTTAAAAAAATCCTGCAATCATCAGATCTCTTTTCCATACCCTGTTCACATTAATTAAATCACCTCTCAGTCTTCTTGTTGGTAAAACAGACTAGCTTGAACTGTTTAGGTCTCCAATCAAATAGTGTCTTTTTTCAAACCCTAGATAATTTCTGTCTTCTTCCTTGAGTATCTTTTTTGAAATATGGACATCAAAATTGGACAAAGCATTGTGGTACCAGTTTTTGTAGGGACATTATCAATTCTTTATTTCTACTGATATACTTTATTCTTTTTATACATTTGAGAATCAAGCTTTTTAGCTACAGCTAAAAAGATCCCTGATCTGGTCTGAGAAGATTTACCTTCCATGAAATTATGGTAACTGATATCAATTATGATTTCACTTTCTAATTTTTGTAATAAAGTCCCAAACTAACTATTCCGTTATTTTGCCTAGGATTCGTGTCAGGATACCCGGTCCATTAACCCCTCTGGGGATCATTCTGCTTACTATTGCTAAAAAATTAGGATTATTTTGGCAGTCCTCCAACCTGGAGTTTGCCCAGTATTCCAATATTTTATAAAAATTAATATTAGTAATGCATAATGCTCCTGAGCTAGTTCTCTCGAGATACAAGAGTGTAGATTACCTGGGCCGGTTGATATGAAAATATTTAATTTTGGCAGATGCTGCTATTTATCTTCTTTTGCTAAAGATGCTGAACTTTCTGTTCCACCCACAGCATCACATGAGATGTATACATCTTTCTGCTTCATTCAAAATACATCATTTATGATTTGACTATCCATATCTACCAATGGACTTATACCTGGCCTAGGGATTTTCTTCTTGCTAATATGTTAAAAAAATCTGCCTTATTGCATTGGTCATTGATATTTTATTGACTTTTTAAAAGTTCCCATTATAAGTTGTCTATATTTTTTAAACTTTTAATTTATAATAATTGCCATTTACTCCCTTTTTCTTACTATTTATATACTGATTATGTTTTATTGTTGTTTCACATCTTTTAATCAGGATGGTAAACAGGTTTTTCCAGGTTTGTATAATCATGACTTTTTAGGTACCCAGTAGGATAACCTCAAACAATATTGATTTTTATACTATTTCTGTTAAATTTAGTGATGCCATGAATATATATGGACATTTGGGCTGCCTAAAAACATGCTCAGGGCAGCAGAAAGGGGGAGGAGTGGGGGGTGGGAGGGTGGTACTTTAATTAAAGTGGCTCCTGGACAGCTGGTCTAATTAAAACAGCTCACCATCACATATATTAAGCCCTAAAGGTTTTCAAAATGGCCATGGGGCATTCTTTCTAAAACTCTTCCAATGGGATTTAGATAAAGTGCCCCTGTGATCAGTTTGAAATGTGCAGGGACTTAATACATGTGATGGTGTAGTGACGCTGAAGTGTTTTAACTAGAACACAGAACCGACTCCATTAGTCAAGTCTTCTCTGATACTTTGTAATTAGTATGTAAACAAGCATGTCTATAGGCACCCCTGGGGAGTGGCAGTCTTACTGGGATTCACTCTTTTTTCTAATGACTGTGCTAGTAATTCAAGATAGTGTTTGATATAAAAGAGCAGCAATAGGCTATTGCCCATTCTGTATTTCCCAAGAGCTTGGCTTTAGAAACCTCAGATGAATCAATCATATCTATCTTGTATTGTAAGTATAACACACTTTATTTACAGCTTTATTTGGTATATAACATCTTTCTTACAGACTACTCTAAAATAATTACATAGTGAATTCATACCATTATTAATGTAAGATGAAAATGATAGAAGAAACAAGAAAAATTAAGGAGATATGGAGAAAGAAGAAAGAATACATCAAAAGTGACTTGAAAAGAGTAATATATAAAGAATTACATTATAAATATAGAATCAAAGTAAGAATATTTTGCTTATTTATTAACTTTCATGGGGATTTTGACAAGATACCTAGACATTTTGATTAAGGCTTCCTGGAGGCTAATTTACAAATCTGTTACAACTTTTAACAGACAATTGTAAAAATATAACTGTACCTTTTGACGCAAGCTTCTATCATATCAGTGGCCATAAGTTTAAGTCTTTGCTCTAAATGATGTGCAAATTCTGGTTCTGGCCAGTGTAGATCAAAAACAAACATCTGCAGTGCATCCAGTTTCCAAAAGAGATCTTCTGATGTAGCTGAACCATTGCTATAAAAAAAACAAAAACAAAATCCAGAATATATAAGAAGATATAAGCCTTCCCTGCCCCTCTGATCCCAAGAGGAGTAGTCATCAAAGAAGAGCCCTTCCTACATCTTTCCATTCCATTTCTAATACACATCTCCCACAGGCTACTGAGGGTCAATGCAAGTGTGTGAAAATGGTTGTAGAAGCCCTGTCCTTTTGATTGAATATTATTTCCTCCAGGGTGTTAAATAAACCCACCTTCATGTTGGAGTGGGGTAAGGGGAAAATATGAGCAATGGGAAGTAGCCCAAATTCAAAAGAGGCAAAGGTGCTGGCACAGGCAGTTTCATTTAAAAAGGGATGTTCCCATTACAATGAAAGCTTTCCACTGAGGACACTGACAGACATGCAGTCCTGCTCTTAACTCTTGGCCCTTCACAGAAAGCACCAAGATTTAGAGTGACCCCTCCCCCCCAACATATGTTCACTGCTGAGTCAGGGGGGTGAGGGCTTGAACTCCACTTTGGAGCCAATCCAGGAGGAGCTGCCTGGTGTGGCCCCTTTCCCCTAACCCTGCTACCCACTCCCACCTCTGGTGCTATCTGCAGGATGGGAGGGGGAAAAGGGAGGGAGAAGGAACTCTGGGCTGGGTTTTACCCAGCCTGAGCGGGAGGGGGACATATGGATTGGAGACCCTCTGAGGTGGGGGGCTCCAATCCATTTTCCCCCTGCTTCCAGCTCAGGCTGGGCAAAACCTCCTCTTTGCTTCTGCCTCTCCTTTTGTGCAGACAACACTGGGGGCAGAGCTGGGCTGCATCGCACACTTGGACAGACAGAAGTTAATGAAGGCACTCTGCTGTGGAGTGCCATCATCTGAACCCTCATTACATGATGGTTAATTTGTTGTGCAATCAGGCACTTCTAAAGTGCTCTGCAGCTGTGCAGTTTTGTCAGGGCATGGCTACAGAATGATTTCAAGGGGTCGATTACACCAGTGGTTCTCAACTTTTTTTTATACCAGGACCCATCTGTAAACTTCAATGACTAGTCTCAACCCAGTGCCCCTCACTCCCTCCCCACTACCCCCCATCCCCACCTCTCTAGTATATGGGGCAGGGTAGGTGTGTTGGGCAGAGGGTCTCAAGCAGCCCCTTGCAATCTGGAACTCTACCAGCCTGCAAGGGAAAAGCCAGGGTTTCCTATGTTTTTCTCCTTTAAAAGAGAATCCATTTTTAAAGTTTGTTGATCCATTTTTAAAAATTGGGTCACAACCCTTTCTTATTTTCTTGCAACCCACTTTTGGGTCATGACCTATGGGTTGAAAAACGCTGGATTACATGACAAATATCACTTCAGTCAGTACCCGGTTTTGCTTGCTTTCACAGCAAAAGTGAGTAGATCAACCAAAGTAACAAAAATACTTAAATGCAGCGTACTGGGAGGGTCACACACAGATGGATACTTTCTTTATGTCTGTGCTTTAACTTGTACTGAACAACAGGTCCCCAGAGGAGAAGCAACTTATATTATCATCAATAATTTTTACAGAATGAGAGAATAAGAGGGAGGAGGTTTTAACAGACACCTCAACTCAGTGGTCCACTACACATCTGTAACTACACTGATAGCATTATAATAAGCAGACCAAATCATTTCCTTCTGTCCTAATGTCCTAATATTTTAATAAAAGTTGACCTGTTATACAAAGAGACTAACATCCCATGGACTAACATTCCAAGTAACAAACATATCAACTTACTTAATAAGCATAAACGACAAAATCTGAGTTCACTAGCTTTGATGCAGCATTTTAATTTATGACTAACCATTTTCCTTCCTATATCTCATGACAAACGAGAATAAACATGAAGGGGCTGAGTGCCCTCAGCTCTCCTAAATGAATCAGTTGGAGTTAGAAGTGCTCAGGACTAGGCAAGGTGAGATTAAAAGGAGTTAGAGATGGATAAAACTTACACAATCCAGCCCTGTAATAATAATAATAATAATAATAATGATGATGATGACGACAGACTGTTATCTATCCAGTAATTTTCTCCTGTTGTGTTTTGCCCTGTTTTAAAATACTCAAGTACTGAAGCTTTTACCACTTCACTTAAGAGGATATTGTAGCCTAGTATCTTACCATTAGGGAGAGTGTCATGCTATTCTACACACATTTTCCTGCTTAATTCTGTTTAACAACTGTTGGTTATACCTCTCAATGAATCTCTGAAATCTACCAACAGAAATTAGAGATGATTAATTGGTTTATTAACATTCCAGCACCATTCTCTATTTATGTAGTTTTGTAGCTTGTTCTGATTACAATGTTTTGTGGAAGGGACTTTTTCCTGACATGGACCAAAAAGCACTAAGGGTGTTCAAATTAGGAAAAATCCCATAGTGGTTCAGTCATACTAGGGTAGAATTGCTCCTTTCATCATAATGAATACCTGTCACAGCAGTGAGTCTGGTCCTTATATATGTCATATTTGTACAGTATTTTCTGCTAAAATGAGACAGTCTGCTGGTATGGAAAGAGAATGAAAAAAGCATAAAAATTAAAATGTCACAGGATGGGGGAGGAGAAGCTAATATGGTTTTATATGAAATCTCAAAATATATTAATTTTGATGAGAGTATATGTCTTCTAGAAAGCAAAACACACTTGCTTAACAAAGCTGATCATTACTTTCCACTATTAGATCTATTGGGATTTTAGCCATTTTAATTTTTGTTCTCTGTAGCCATATATTTTTGCTTAACAGGACTCCAAACTAAATGGAATCCTCTAAGACTCAGGAGGACTCATGTGTTCTCAATACTGTCAATGTATTCTTATGCACGTTCACTCCCTGGTGTCCACTTAAACTGGTTTCATTATACAGCCAAATAAGGTTTCACAATTATAATAATTGTAGTAATAGCCATTGGTTCATGAAATTTGTGAGAAACACTGTAATTAACTTCTCCTGTTTTTACATGATTTGGAGCCACTGTTCTTATTCATTTCACCATTCAGTATCGCCCAGTGACATTCAGACCTATTTTTATAAAGATATAGAATAATATATTATATGGCTCAGAGAAAGGAAGACGTGACAACAGAATGAAATCACATGTTCCTCAACCACACATCTAGGTGGAGGTCTGTGATTTGATCTTTTTTAACTATTATAGTAAATTACTCTGGAGGATTGTGATTTTTTTAACTGACATGCTAATGCTATTGGTTCAACAGTATATACTTTATTTGAGCCTGATCCTGTTCTTTGGTATGGATCTAGTAAAGCACTTGTGACTATTTAATTTTAAACTTATAAAGCACACAATTTTAAGCACTGAACAGGGCTTTATGATTTGTATAGTTCTTGTTCTCTCTGTCTGTATCAGTTAATTATTATTAGGTTGTAATGGTATAAAAATGAAACGTACATTAGACTCATTTTATTTGTGTGTGTGTGTGTAGATAGATATAGATGCACACACACACACAAAATATAAGAAATTCTGATTTCATACAAGTTATTTGTTTAAACTTAAGCACACACTGAAGTGTTCTACTGAGTTGGGACCTAAATACTCAGCATGTCGTAGGACTGAGCCCTTTGAACAAAGGCTGCATCTTCTATTTTCCATCACGTGCTTCTAATTATTCTGCTTAGCCTGCAGCCTACTGATTTAACAAAATAATATTTGGATTTTAAATGTAATGGTACTCTCACCTAGCATCCTTTAGGGATCCCACTGTAATGCTGTAGGCACCCCTCTCCCCATTTAATTCCTAATGTGAGTATCCTCAATGCTATGAAAAGCATGAAGCACTAATGCCTTCAATGAGCTACTTGTCTGAACAAATCTTTGAAGAACTGAGCACCGCGCTTATCCCGCAGCAGGTACTGAGGTATGAACTTGCTACTTCTCTGGAACGGTGCTGTTTCATTTTCCTCCATTTATACACACAAACTCAACATTGTTTGCCCTTTCCACGCCCCCATTATTTTATGACCAGTTCTTATCCCTAGTTTATGCTATTTCTACCCTTTCCTGAAGCATACCAAGGGTGATTTTTGAATTTATTTGACAGTATTTTATAGGCTTATCATTGCACTATTATTCACCATCATGAGCACCTGGTTGAAGTCACACTGGCAGAAAGAATGCTTTGAAAAAATGGAGGGTCAGATACTCAGCCGTAGTTCTACTGCCTTCATAATGCTTGGGCACAGCTAGGCCAAATGAGAATTCCTTCAGCAGATCACCACTGGTATAATGTTAGCAAGGCTGATTCTTATACCCTACTCTCTCCAGGCACAGAAAAAGTGCCTGTCTATCAAGGTATGTCTTCAGTCTTCCCTTTGTGAGCTGGGCCCTCCGAGATCCTCTCTGATCTCTTTTCTTTGGTCCCATTCATGCCCTTGGAATCTACAGGTGCCTGTGTTTTCTTTTTGTTCCCCTGTGTGAGCAAGTGGGGTGTCCTAGTAGGGATTAGGAAGCCTGTGTTCTTGCCTTTCCATGCTTGATATGACAGGAAGTGGAGGGGGATTTGCTATGCTACGACGGCCTGAGCATGCCTGTCTGCCTGCCCCTTATACATTTTTGGGGGGCCTTGTTCCTCTGTGTGGGGAACTGATAATAGGCATACTGGATGTGTACAACAAGCCCACAGTGCTGAGACTGGGGTCAGGAGTTGAGAACAGGCATGCTTGGTGCAATTACAAGCTCTCAAAGTCTGGCACTGGGGAGATGAGAGATGAGAACACCCACTGAGATGAATGGAGCAGTTCATCTCTCTCAGACCTATTGTTTCAGGCTGTATTCATCTTCATGGAGCATTCTCATTCAGTTGGGAACATCATGTTGCTTGATGAGAGCATCACATTGAGATGAATGGGGAACTTCACACAGATCTGAAAACCTCTTTCTGTTTAAAGGTCAGTTCTTTGAAGGCCCAGTCCACATTACAAAGTTGTATCGACAGAACTCCAGTTTTGCCAGCAAAACTTTGAGCATCCAAACTCCTCTGCAGCAGCGGCAGCAGAACCCTTGCATCACAGCCAGAGTTCTGCTCAACTGCTCGAGCTAATTCTTCCAACAGTCAATACAGGTGGAATGACTATCACAATGAATACATTTGAAGCACCTGCAGATCCTTTGAATTGGTTATCTGCCAGCCTGGGGGTAGAGTTAAGGTTGTACAGGTATGTATCTCTGTTTCCTGGTTTACAGAAGTTTGAGTCGGAAGAACTTTAACTCTTCATTGCTTGGTTTTCTAAAGTCTGAATTTTGCTGAACTTGGCATTCTGAAAGTGTATGAGGTAATGCTGAATTAAAGTATACCAAGGATAACAAAGAATGTTATCATTCAAAATATGATATACTGCATATATAATGGAATAATATTTACAAACACAAACATTCATCTCTTCAAAACTGCCCGAAATCCAGCTTAAATGTAAGGTTTAACATTTGTAGTAGAATAAGATTCAAATCTAAAAGGGGTAAAAATGCATTTTAGACTAATGAATCTTAATTAACAAGATGACTGTAAGAAGAAATCCAACCTGACTAATTAAAACCTTTACTTTGCCTTCCCCTAAATACACTGTCCCAGCTCTCTTGTCCTTCCACTATGTTTTCCTCAGCCAAATCTGAAACACCATGCTCCACTTGTCTAGCCAAGGTGTCCTCAGAGTTAACTACTCATGGGACCAATCAAGCAAAACACTGAATACTACACACAACACTTTACTCTCTTAATATCTCCCCGACCTTAACATGCAATGCCCCAAATGTACCATTAAACAAAAGGATCAGCAAAAACAACTGAAAACACAGTAATGATCATCTTGTGCCAGTGTTATGTAAGGGAAGAGTATACATGTACAGTTTCTTTCTGTAGATTGAAGGAAGCAAGGGGGCGGGGGGTAAGAAACTTACTGATGAAAATAGCAACAGAACATCTGCAGAGAATCATTTAGCATAATCTGCACACAATATTTTGCAGCATAGTTAAAAAGGTAAAGGACAAAAGAGTAAGTGTAAACTGTGTCAGAGAGGTAAATCCATTTTAGTATCTATGACCACAATTCATCAAAGCACATAAAGAGATGCTTAACCATAACTATATTCTTAAGCCCATACCTATTCAGCAAAGCTCTTAGGTGAGAGCTCAACATATTGTTGAACAGGAATGGATTTAAACACTTGCTGTAAAGCTTTGTTCAATCGGTGCCTATAAAGCTTTACTTTGGAGCCATAGCCGTTAGTAATAAATGTTAGCCTTTGAAAAATGTCTACTTACTTCACAAACAAAAGGCCATATTCAATAACAGAAATAGGCTGATGATTTGGCATTCTTACAAGATATTAAAAGTTACTCAGTTGATTCATAAAGTATAATTTCTCAGTGTGGTTGTATCCACTAAAAATGATTGCCTGCAAGCCCCCCAACCCTCCCACACCCCCTTCCCTGAAAATAAAGAGCTTTTGCAGTAACTTTAAAGAAATTATTCCTAAAATATTGTTTGAATTTCATAGTATTTTGGTGCCCATCGTTTACAGTTTTGTATGCAGAAACTGATTTTTGCGTGTGCCACAAGCAGACTGGAAAGATAAATATGAATCCCTAGTTTCTGAAAGAAAAGTACTTTTCAGCTTGGCTAATGTCCTAGCCGACAGTGTTTTCTCTAGAAAGTTTAGTGGCACCAGACACACATGACAAAAATCCCACAGGTTGCAACATGAATGTAGATGCCACTTGGAACAAAATATTATTTCTTATAAACTGCTCTTTTGAAAAACATGATCAGTCACTTGTCTTGCAAATGAGCATTCTGAATAACTCATAGACATCAAGAAGACTGCTCCACAAGGGGGCTAGAGACAGTAGCCAGCAGTCAGTTGTGTAGGCAGCACTGGAAATCTACTGAACGAGGTGAGCAAGATGCCTCAAGTGAACTTGCACAATACATGTTCATTACAGCTCGTCTCACTAGAAACAGCCTGAGAGCTACGGCCTGTGAGCACTTGCTGACTGTAGCACAAGTACTAGCTGAATGCAAAGCTGGATTTTTCCTTTCAGAACTTGGTGTGAGATTTGGCATGCCACTTATATTCTTGTATACCACAATGGCATTTTTTCCTGCAAGGATTTTTCTTTCATATCCTCTTCAAATACTTACAGGTCAATGCAGCAGATGACAGAATTTGACCTCCTTCATTGGCCATGTTTTTAGTAACAAATTCCCTCTCCCTCTTTCATATTAAAAAACTGCCCACAGGACACCAACAGCATGGACAAACATTCACTTGAAGTGGTTTCAAAAGAGGAGGGGGAGCTGCTATAACAAGAACAATTACTTGTGCAGGAGCTTACGACTTTAACCCTGCTTCAGCCAGAGTTAAATTACAGCTGTTTAGCTCACTTGTATTAGTATAAGCCATGCACATGTAACAGTTTGAGCCTAACATCTGTGGGTCATTCTTGTGGGCAGTGTCCTTTCCTTTTTGAAACCACTCAAAATGAATGGTTGTCTATGACTTCAGACCTGGCACGTGTCATCCTCTGCCACACTTCAAGTTTGTTTTCCAAAATCTGGGAGGCTTTAGAGGTTTTCAAATAACAGTTTGGGAGAATGTTTTCATCTAGGCAAAAGCAACATGTTTTTCCCTAGGTTCATTCTCAGAAATAGTTAAACAGTTCTGGCTAAAACTAAAGGGGAAAAAGATCAGCATGAAGCAGATGCTTGGAGTGGAAATTTTCAGCCAAAATGGTTAAAATTAGGCAGAGGTGGATACATCTACTTGTGCTATTAAAGCGACAAAATTAACTCTGGCATGGTACGTGCCAGAGTCAACTGTTTCCAGGTGCACTGTCTACATGTGCATCTGGGACTGCAGCACTTTATGCTAGGGTGGAGCAATCCCCAGGCTGGCATGAGGCTGGGGTGGGGGATGGTCAGCCCTGGTCTCCGGGTGGCAGTGTTGGGCAGTGGAGGGGCTGGCTCGGGCACAAGGGTACAGGGTTAGGTGGCAGGAAGTCCCCGCATTTTAGCATCCTCATGCCCAAGTCAAACCCTGTCACTGTCTACATGTGTTTCAGCGTACATAATTACTCTGTCATATGGCAGAGTTAATTAATTTACTGTACCTTAATACTGGCAAACATGTAGACTGTTACGCTTTGCTGCAGCCCTAATTACTCAACTCTGCGGTAAAGTGCACCTGTAGATCTACCCAGTATAAGTAAATGAAAACAGGTCTTATAATGGAAGTGCTGGAACCCAGTCAGTGTTACAACTGCTGCCTACAGCAGTGTTCTACGTTAGTAGATATCTCAGTTTTAGGAATTACTGTATGACAGTTATTGATTAAATGTTTCCACAGCATTCATGTGTAACATGTATTTTAACATTAATTTTTACTGGGCAAAATTACTAGGATGCAGGTGGTTAGAAGACTGAACCTAAAAACGTATACGAATCTCACCATGGAATAAGAAATAGAGGATACTGAAGGAGGGGAATAACTAGCTAGAAAGGGTTTTTTGAATGGCAAATCATCAGGGAGTTGCAATTCAGAGCTGGAGTAATGATTTATAAAGTCAAAGGTATACAGATAGAAAAATGTTAGCATTACAGTTAAAAAAAAAAGAGTGTTAAAGCCCAAGGATGAGAAGAGAAAAGGTTGACAATTTCCGAGTACAGTCAGTTAGAACAATTTCCATAATACCTAATGAACAAGTGCCAGAAGTCTGGAGACATATTTCTCAATATACTGGTTATATAATTCTTAGCACAAACACCAAACTGCTCACATCTCCTTGTAAGAAAATGTTAGAGTTCATTCAAGTTAAATTTTAAATAATTATGTTTTGCTTTAAAGCATATGGTCAAATTATTTTTCATAATTAAGATGGTTTTCTATCATTTTTCCTATTAATCCACCTCTTTGGAAATCTGTAACCGAAACATTTCTTCACCCAAAATGGTAAATGCAAAATTACAGAATTATGGAAAAGTAGGGCTGAAAGGGACCCGCAGAGCTCACCTAGGCAAGATCATCCATACTATCCCATACAAATCCTTATCTAACTTACTAGTAAAGCTATGCAATCAACTTGGTCACACAACTACAAAGCATAGATAGCACCCTAACTTGCCACAATGGGGGTTACTGTCTTGTTGCTGAAAGCTTTTAAATTGTGCTTGAGAGATCCAAAGAAGAGGGCCAGGCCCCATGCTACAGAGGCAGGCAACTCCCCCCTGCCCTCTCCCTGCCATTCTGAGCATAGGATAAAATTCCTTCCTTATCCCTAATATAGCAATCAGTCTGACCCTAAACAGAGGGGCGAGACCCTTTTACAAGGAATCTTTGGGTTTAAGTCCCAGATGCAAAAGTACTGGTACACCCCACTCAAAATCCCCAATCCCCAATGCTTCTGAGGAAGGTGAACTACATCCACCGCCCCTCACCTCCCCCCCCACTTCTGCCCACACACATGTAGCAACAGGAGTGGAGAAAGCCTTTCCAGCTCCAAGTGGCAACCAGCAAAACCGAGAAGTATGAGAAATATTAAACACCTTCCACTCTTCTCTGCAACCTGGGGACAACAAACACAAGTCCCCACAAGCTGGGGGATGGGGGACTACTGCCACTGCTGGCCTGCTGAGCAACCCTTGCAAAGCCAACAGCCCAAGGCACTTAAGGGAGCCCACCCCTACCCCAGCCCTGGCACAATCTGTGGGCAAGGCAAGAGCCCCTAAGGGGACACTTGCCTGCCTGTACACAAATGTTAGGAGCTTGGGGAATAAGCAGGAGGAGCTCATCCTCCTGCTTAATGCAAATAATTATGATGTCATAGGGATAATGGAGACCTGGTAGGACTCCACCCATGACTGGACTATGGGTATAGATAGCTATACCCTATCCAGGAGGGATCATGTAGATAAAAGGGGCGGGGGTGTAGCTCTCTATGTTAAGGAAGGCTATGCGTCCCTGCAAACTGGTGTTGGCAACCAGGGTGGATGACTGGAGACCCTCTGGGTTAAAATCTGTGGTGAACACGACACAGGGGACACAACGGTGGGAGTCTACTACAGACCTCCCACCCGAAGTCAAGAGCTTGACCAGGAATTCGCCCAGGAACTGGCTGAGGCCGCATGTTCCAGGACTAGGGTTGTCATGGGTGACTTCAATTACCCGGACATCTCAGGGGAGGATCACTCACCAAAATCTGAGTGGTCGCAAAGCTTCCGATCGTGCATGGATGACCTCTACCTGACTCAAGAAGTCTATGGGCCAATGAGAGGCAAAGTGCTGCTCAACCTGGTACTGGCTACGGGGGATGACCTAATCGGCAACCTATTGATCAATGGGAAGCTGGGTGACAGCGACCACGAGATGATCATCTTCACCATCTGCCGTAAAGCTGGCAAGACACTCAGCAACACAGAAGTCCTTGACTTTAGGAAAGCCAACTTTGACAAGCTCAGGAGGCTTGTCAGTCAGGCCCTAAGGGACCATGACCCCAGAGGGAGGGGAGTTCAGGATCAGTGGTTGCTGCTCAAGGGAGCAATCCTCAATGCACAAGCTAATTCTATTCCATCTCGCAGGAAAGGCAGCAAGAGGGCACAGCAGCCCCCCTGGCTCTCCAGGGACCTAGCAGACCTCCTGAGGCTAAAAAGAAAGGCCTACAAAGGATGGAGGACAGGATTCACCTCCAAGAAGGATTATTCTGCACTGATTCGGTCCTGCAGGGAGCAAACCAGGAAAGCCAAGGCTGCAACTGAACTCCAACTAGTTTCGAGCATCAAAGACAATAAAAAGTCCTTTTTCAGATATGTGGGGAGCTGGAGGAAAAGCAAGGGCAACATTGGACCCCTGCTGAACCAGATGGGGCAACTGACAACTGACACCCAGGAAAAAGCTAACTTATTACATGGGTATTTGTGTCAGTCTTTCATCAGTCCCATGGTACACCCATGCCCACCATGGGACAGGGCAGTCCGGGTGAGGGGGATCCAATGCCTTCCATTAATGCTGACCTCGTGAAGGAACACCTTGAGAAGCTGGATACCTTCAAGTCAGCCGGCCCTAACAAGCTACACCGCAGGGTACTCAAGGAGCTGGCAAGCATCACAGCCCAGCCTCTGGCATGGATCTTTGAAAACTCCTGGCGCTCTGGTGTAGGGCCCGAAGACTGGAAGAAGGCCAATGTGGTGCCTATCTTCAAGAAAGGGAGGAAAGTGGATCCGGCTAACTACAGGCCCATCAGCATGACTTCTGTCCTGGGGAAGATCTTAGAAAACTTTATTAAAGAGGCCATCCTTAATGGACTGGCTGACGCCAACATCCTAAGGGATAGCCAGCATGGGTTTGTTGCGGGTAGGTCTTGCTTGACCAGTCTCATTTCCTTCAACGACCAGGTGACCTATCACCTGGACAAGGGAGAAGAAATTGATGTCATATATAATGACTTAAAAAAAGCATTCGATTTGGTATCTCGTGATCACCTCTTGGTGAAACTGACTAATTGTGGCCTTGGGTCCACCATGATCTGCTGGCTGGAAAATTGGCTCTGTGGTCAGACCCAGACGGTAGTAATAGATGGAAGTCAATCATCATGGTGCCCTGTGACCAGTGGGGTCCCCCAAGGCTCTGTCCTTGGACCCATATTTTTCAACTACTTCATTAATGATGTGCACATTGGAGTCAGGAGTGGACTGGCGAAGTTCGCCAATGACACCAAACTCTGGAGCAAAGCATCCACACCAGAAGACAGGAAGGTGATGCAGGTTGACCTGGAGAGGCTCAGCAAATGGGTGGATGAGAACCTGGTGGTGTTTAACACTG
This sequence comes from Crocodylus siamensis, assembly GCF_052110815.1. NCBI lineage: Eukaryota > Metazoa > Chordata > Crocodylia > Crocodylidae > Crocodylus > Crocodylus siamensis. Next base: position 43,356,834 of record NC_143398.1, on the reverse strand, counting down.
AAAAATGCAAGGTTCTCCACCTTGGGAAGAAAAACCTGCAGCATCCTTATAGGCTTGGCAGTGCTACGCTGGCTAGCACTACAGAAAAGAGAGACTTGGGGGGTCATCGCTGACCAAAAGGTGAACATGAGCCTGCAACGCAATGCTGCGGCTAGTAAAGTGACTAAAATGCTGGTTTGCATTCACAGATGCTTCTCAATCAAATCCCAGGATGTCATTCTCCCCTTGTACTCGGCCTTGGTGAGGCCGCAGCTGGAGTACTGCATCCAGTTTTGGGCTCCACAATTCAAAAAGGATATGGAGAAGCTTGAGAGAGTCCAGAGGAGAGCCACGTGCATGAGCAGAGGTCAGGAAAACTGACCTTACGACGACAGGCTGAGAGCCATGGGGCTCTTTAGCCTGGAAAAGAGCAGGCTCATGGGTCATCTGATGGTCACCTATAAGTTTATCTGAGGGAATGGTTGTTCACCAGAGTGCCCCAAGGAATGACGAAGTCGAACAGTCACAAACTCCTGCAAGACCGTTTCAGGCTGGACATAAGGAAGAATTTCTTTACTGTCTGAGCCCCCAAGGTCTGGCACAGCCTGCCATCGGAGGTGGTTCAAGCACCCACATTGAACACCCTCAACAGTAAATTGGATGCTTATCTTGCTGGGATCCTGTGACCCCAGCTGACTTCCTGCCCTTCGAGTGGGGGGCTGGACTCGATGATCTTCCAAGGTCCCTTGCAGCCCTAATGTCTATGAAATCTATGAAGTCCATCAAACTATCTTACTGGACTGTCAGAGCTCCCCTTTCTGTATCACCTCCATAAACTTATCCCAGCTCCTTTAACTTTCTCTTATAACTCATGTATGCTCTATCCCTCTACCTTCCCCAACATACACAAATAGTACAGTATTGTACTGTAGACAGGTGGCATATGGGCTGTCAGCTCCATTTTTGTTACACCGAGAATGAAGAAACATTATGGTGATAGAAAAAATATGTATTTTTTTCAACAACATGAAAATTCATATCGTTCAAATGCTGTGTCCATTAAACCTTCATCATTTTCCTTTAGAATTTAAACTTTAAAAATCTAATAGAAATCTTTCAATTGGTTGGTCAAACGGTTTTCCAAAATATTTGGCATATACAGTGACTTAATCACACCCATACAGAAACATTAAGTACTACTTAATTTTACAAAAATATGGCTTAAGAACAATTAACTGAAGTGTCTCTCCACTGCTGATTAATTAAGAAGAGCAATTATGTCATTTAGGGTGTTAACTGCTAATTACACCATAAAAGACCTTTGTCAAGTTGATTTTAAGTGAGATATTAAGTATAACACTCTGCTGTAATTTTATACACTAAAAACACAACTCACAGACATTCCATGCTTGCTCACAGCTGAGCAACTATAATATTCAACTAAGTGATCATAAACACCATGCAATCGAAATTTAACTGTACAGAACATTAGCAAGACCATGCAGAGTTGACATACAGTCAGAAAATTAGTGAAGAATACACACGTGGAATCATATAAAGAAGCCATCCAAGTTGGTGTAGAAAAGCTAGGAATCTGTGGAAGATTAAGAGGCAAACTTGGAACTTTTGGAAGAGCTACATTGGGAAGACTGTTGGTGATGCTCCTGTGAAGAAAACAATGTAGGAACACAATAAAAATAGAATTTTTAGGACAACAGGGGAGCAAAACCAGATCAGACAGAAAGATAAAGCCATGTGGGTTAGACCTTCAAGGAAACACTTACTTGACAGGTTGCCATGATTCTTGTTCAAGACCTCTGTGAATGGACTGAGCGATAGATGATTCCATGAGATCAATGTAGCGGATGACCAGGGGAACAAAAATTTCTTGCAAGTGCTTGTGAAACTTTCCATTGCACAAAAATACTTTAAAAAACAAACAGAAACAGTCCACATTTATTTATCAAGCTGTGATCCATTTAGTTAATATAGCAAAAAGAATTTCCTAAAACATTCCAGTACATAAATAGTTCTAAGAGCAGTGATAGATAGCATGACCCCTTTTCTGCAATGGACTTAATATCAGACTCTTTGCTTTTGCTTCTAAACAACTAACAAATACAGAATTGGGCCGTGATTAAACAAAGCACTTAAGCATGTGCTTAACTGTCATTAATTATAATGTCATTTCATTCTAATACTCAGACCTATACATCAGGGAATTCTTACCTTTAAGAAAATGCTTAACAGTTTCACTGAATTGGGGCTTAGTAATTAGCTTGCTCTAACAGAATATTTAGCTACTAGGTCAGTGAACAAAACAAAGCAAGATATATATCCTATTAGTCATGAAGAAATATCCAATCATTACTCTTTAATTATCTTACATACATGTCCAAAAGCCACAATCACGAATAGCTCTGTACAAATAGACAGATCCTGCAAACACAATGACTGTGGCTAATGTCTGAGAGAGGATGGTGACTACGAATATCATGCACACAGCTTGACTTGAAGAATATTTTTAATGGTTCAAAAACTACATCAAAATATAACCTCCTCTACTCCAGTACAAAAAAGTGGCTTTTGTTTCTTTCATTGTCTCTTATTTTTATATTTTTTATTTGTGAGCATTTTCTTTCTCCTTCTATATGGAGTATCCCCAAGTATTCCCTTATCTAGAATCACAGCATTAGTACCTTTCAAATGTTTACATTAATATATATTATATATATATAAAAACCAGTCAGCACAGACTGTAGACCCTCTCCCCACCATTGTTTTTATTCCTGGGAAAGGCTTAAGCCATGCAGTACATCTGGAAGACATGGAAACTGTTCGGGAAACATTTTCACTATGGCCTAGGGCCCTTCTACACGTACAGGTAAAGGTGCAATGGGATCTAATGAGCAATTCACACAATCCCAGGTTCCCCCTGCATCTGCTCCCATGCAGCTGATGGGACTCAGCAGGTTCGCAGATGGACAGGGCTCACAGCAGGGGCAGCGGGGAGAATGCTGCAAGCCCTGCATTTATGAGGCTAGCAACAGCAGCTGCAGAGTGGCAGCAACGGCAGCGTTTTCTGTGCTGGCCCTTTTATGTTCTCTCCAGCCAACAAAGCTGCTCCCACTGCCCCTGAGGAGGCTTGCAGGGGTGGGGAGAAGACAGTGTTTTCCCTGCTGCAGTTCCATAGCTGACAACACTGCCACCACTGTGAACCTTGTCAGCTGTGGGGCTGTCAATGGGTGGTGCACCCCTGTGGCTGGGAGCCCCTCAATTGATGGGGCTCTCAGCCACAGGGGAGCACTTGGTCACACATTCAATTCATGGCATGATTAGAACAAGCTATGTAGGTTATTGCTTGTTTTATCATGCAATTAATTGGCTGAACATGTAGGTGGGTCACAATTTAAGACATGATTAACATGTATAGAGAGGGCCCTAGTTTCATCCACTGATGTCAGTAACACCAGGGACTGCTGAGGGTTTAGGCATAATATTGTTATTTCAAAGTAATGATCTGAAGCCAAGAATTATTTTCATTAGAAAGAGATGCTATTAACCACCTTTATATTCACCTCTTTGCAAAGCGATATGAAAAGTTTTAATTAGGTTATTTTGCCATAAGTATTTGTACATTAAGCATTTCATTTTTTAATAGGACTTTAAAAAAGTGGCAGCTTTTTATTTTAATATCTTGTAAAATTAGCAAAATAGTAGTCAATAATATTATGAAATAAAGGGATTGATCCTTAGCACAAAGGTGTGTACATACATAGAAATTCAGTGTTCCAAGCCCAAGGACCACCCCAGCAAAGACTTGAATACCCCTAGCCTAAGAGACAAGGAGAAGAGGAGTATCAGCTTATGATTAGAAAGGAGGCAGTTTCAAACCCTACACTGTTAAGAACTTAAAGCTGGCATTGTCAAGTTTTTCTGAAGTCAACATGTCACTTTTCAGGCAGTCATTGAAGACAATGTAGGACTGGCATAATATAATCACAGGTGCTTGAAGACGTGAGCAAGCACGCTATTGCTTTCTGAACAAGCTGTAGAGATGCCCTACTGTAAGCTCTGCTCAGAGGGAATTACAATAATAAAGCTTCATGGGCAGGAGGGCATGTGCTACTATTGAGAAGCCAGAATGGAATTAAAAAGGGGCACAACCAGTAAAAATTGAACACTGAAAAAAATGGTCATACTATACTGATAGTCAGCTTTGCAAGAAAAGGAAATTATCTAAAATAATGCCAAGAGTTTTAACTTGCCTTTATCACCATACAAATCTTACTTAGAAGTGATATACAGGTTGTAGCCATATTGGTCTATAGGCAAAAGGAACTGGAACTCTTGGCAGAGGTGACATCTTTTATTAGACCATCTAGATATATGCAATAAAAACCCCTTTATTTGCAAGCTTTTGGGCACACACCCTTCTTTAGGCATAGAAGAATGCAAAGATTGTAAAATTTCTCATAGGAGAAATTTCTCATGGCCACCTCCCCTTGCGGGGTCTGCTCCCTACTGGGGTCTCTGGTGCGCCAGCTGGAGGACCTCCAGGCCACAGTCCAGAGACTGCGTGCCATCAGGGACTGCGAGCAGGAGATAGACTCCTACTGCCAGGCCCTTCTCCCCCGGGAGCTGCAGGGGAGAGCTCCGTCTCCCTCCACGACTAAGGAGGACTCTGGGACCTCCCGCTCTGCCCAGTCAGGGGCATGGACCAAGGTGGTCAAGGGCCCCAAGGCCCGCCGCACCAAGGGCCCTCCCTCGCCGGAGCTTAGCAACAAGTTCGCACCTCTTGCAGCCCCAGCAGAGCCCACGCAGTTGCCAGCTCCCGCAGGCAACCCAGGCTCGACCGCAGCTACTGGCCCCGCTCTCCCCAAGACAAAGCGAAAGGTGTTTGTTGTGGGAGACTCCATCCTGCGGGGCACTGAGGGGGCAATCTGCCGCCCTGACCCCTTAGCCTGGGAAGTCTGCTGCTTCCCGGGGGCCTGCATCCGAGACATTGCGGAGAGGATCCCGCAGCTCCTCTGGCCCACAGACCACTACCCCATGCTCCTTATTCATGTGGGCACCAATGACACGGCTCGGAGCACCCCCAGCCAGGTCATGAGGCGCTACAGGGAGTTGGGAGCGGGGCTTAGGGGTCTGGGAGCTCAGGTGGTGTTTTTGTCGATCCTCCCAGTCTCGGGCTATGGGCTGAGGAGGGAGAGGAGGATCCACGCAGTGAACCAAAGACTGCGGCGCTGGTGTCATCGGGAAGGCTTTGGCTTCCATGACCACAACCCGCTCTTTGGCGAGAGAGGCAGCCAGCTGCTGGGAAGAGATGGCCTCCACCTCTCTCCCCTGGGGAGGAGGCTCTTCTCAGCCAGACTGGCTGACCTGCTCCACCGGGCTTTAAACTAAGCCCGCTGGGGGATGGGGGGACTACTGCCACTGCTGGCCCGCTGAGCAACCGTTGCAAAGCCAGCAGACCAAGGCACTTAAGGGAGTCCACCCCTGCCCCAGCCCTGGCACAATCTGTGGGCAAGGCAAGAGCCCCCAAGGGCACACTTGCCTGCCTGTACACTAATGCCAGGAGCCTGGGCAACAAGCAGGACGAGCTCGTCCTCCTGCTCAGTGCAAAGAAATATGATGTCATTGGGATAACAGAGACCTGGTGGGACTCCAGCCATGACTGGACCATGGGTATAGAGGGCTATAGCCTGTACAGGAGGGATCGTGTTGACAAAAGGGGCGGGGGTGTAGCTCTCTATGTCAAGGAAAGCTACATGTCCCTGCAAGCTGATGTTGGCGACTGGCATGGACAGCTACAGCCTCTGGGTAAAAATTCGTGGGGAATACGGCACAGGGGACACAACGGTGGGAGTCTACTACAGACCTCCCACTCAAAGTCCTGAGCTTGACCAGGAGTTTGCCCGGGAACTGACTGAGGCCGCTTGCTCCAGGACCTTGGTTGTCATGGGTGACTTCAATTACCCGGACATCTCGTGGGAAGATCACTCAGCTAAATCTGAGCGGGCGCAAAGCTTTCTCTCGTGCGTGGATGACCTCTACCTGACTCAAGAAATCTATGGGCCAACGAGAGGCAAAGCGCTGCTCGACCTGGTACTGGCTATGGGGGACGACCTAATCGGTGACCTAGTGATCGATGGAAAGCTGGGTGACAGCGACCACGAGCTGATCACCTTCACCATCCGCTGTAAAGCTGGCAAGTCAGTCAGCAACACAGAAGTCCTCGAATTCAGAAAAGCCGACTTTGACAAGCTCAAGAGGCTAGTCGGTCAGGCCCTCAGGGACCATGACCCCAGGGAGATGGGAGTTCAAGAAGAGTGGTTGCTTCTCAAGGAAGCGATCCTCAATGCACAAGCTAAATCTATTCCAACATGGAGGAAAGGCAGCAAGAAGGCACAGCAGCCCCCCTGGCTCTCCAGGGACCTAGCGGACCTACTGTGGCTAAAAAGGAAAGCCTACAAAGGATGGAGGACGAGATTCACCTCCAAGGAAGATTACTCTGCGCTTAGAGTTTATTAAGGAGGCCATCCTTGAGGGACTGGCCCAGGCTAACATCCTAAGGGATAGCCAGCATGGGTTTGTTGCGGGTAGGTCTTGTTTGACCAATCTCATTTCCTTCTATGACCAGGTGACCTATTACCTGGACAAGGGAGAAGAGATTGATGTCATATATCTTGACTTCAAAAAAGCTTTTGATCTGGTATCCCATGATCACCTCTGGGCCAAACTGGCCAGTTGTGGCCTTGGCTCCACCACGATCCGCTGGCTGGGAAATTGGCTCCGTGGTCGGACCCAGAGGGTTGTGATTGATGGCAGTCACTCATCGTGGTGCCCTGTGAACAGTGGGGTCCCTCAAGGCTCTGTCCTTGGACCCATACTGTTCAACATCTTCATTAACGATGTGGACATTGAAGTCAGGAGTGGACTGGTGAAGTTCGCCGATGACACCAAACTTTGGGGCAAAGCATCCATGCCAGAAGATAGGCGGGTGATCCAGGCTGACCTGGACAAGCTCAGCAAATGGGCAGACGAGAACCTCATGGTGTTTAACACCGAAAAATGCAAGGTTCTCCACCTTGGGAGGAAAAACCTGCAGCATCCTTATAGGCTTGGCAGTGCTACGTTGGTTAGCACTACAGAAGAAAGAGACTTGGGGGTCATCATTGACCACAAGATGAACATGAGCCTGCAATGCGATGCTGCGGCTAATAAAGCGACCAAAACGCTGGCTTGCATCCATAGATGCTTCTCGAGCAAATCCCGGGACTTCATTCTCCCCTTGTACTCGGCCTTGGTGAGGCCGCAGCTTGAGTACTGCATCCAGTTTTGGGCTCCACAATTCAAAAAGGATGTGGAGAAGCTTGAGAGAGTCCAGAGGAGAGCCACGCGCATGATCAGAGGTCAGGAAAACAGATCTTACGATGACAGGCTGAGAGACATGGGACTCTTTAGCCTGGAAAAGCGCAGGTTCAGGGGTGATCTGACGGCCACCTATAAGTTTATCAAGGGTGACCACCAGGATCTGGGGGAACATTTGTTCACCAGAGCGCCCCAAGGGATGACGAGGTGGAACGGTCACAAACTCCTGCAAGACCGTTTTAGGCTGGACATAAGGAAGAATTTCTTTACTGTCCGAGCCCCCACGGTCTGGAACAGTCTGCCATCGGAGGTGGTTCAAGCACCTACAATGAACACCTTCAAGAGTAAATTGGATGCTTATCTTGCTGGGATCCTATGACTCCAGCTGACTTCCTGCCCTTTGGGCAGGGGGCTGGACTCGATGATCTCCCGAGGTCCCTTCCAGCTCTAATGTCTATGAAATCTATGCCTGAATGTGCCCACCTTTTTCTCTTCAAGTAGAGACTGACCCATGACAGCTCCCAATGCTCAGTTGAGCATGGAGCAGCTCTAGGGTCCAGGACACAACAATAACCTACCCAATCAGTGGTACTGGGCTGGCGGCAGAATTGGGTCCTGGACCTAGCAACCCTACCTGATCCCCAAAGGTAGATGTGGGGGTGCCATGAGCCCAATATCAACAAGCATCTCCCTAATCTCATGATCACTGTGCTCTGGGCCTTTAAAAGTGGGCATGTTAGAAGCCCTAACTGCACATCTGTTTTCTTTCAAGTTCCCAGTTCACTCATGAAAGCAGCACCTAGGGAGCTGGGAGCTCCTTGCTCCCTAGCTGCAAGCACTGCTTCATGGTGTGGGGCACATGCAGCTGGGCAGCCAGGAGTTCCTAGTTCTCTCTGTCCCAGATCATGGTTTCCTCAAGCAGAGAGCTTTAAAGAGCTTTAAAGAGTGTAGTGAAAGCATATTTGCATCAATAGACTTTTCTATGTCCATGTACACCTTTTTTCATACAGATGTCCTTTTGCCAATGTACAATGGTCTGTGTGACTGAGTGGAATTCACATTATCAATAACTTTTTTTGAGAAAACAAGAAGCCTGAGATACTGGAGTTTGAGCTTTCTCCATCCTACCAGATTGTGTAGCAAGAACATTCCACTACGTGAGGCAGATTTTTATCCAAATAATTCCTTTAACCAACAGCAGCCATGATAGCAAGACATTTCAAGAAGTAAGCCCTCAACACATTGCCTTTTCTAAGTTAGCTGCTGTCACACTGTCAATTGGTGTACTAAGGTTTAGTCAGAGCAGCTTTACAAATGTTTTTACTGAGCAACACTTTATGGAGAGTACTTGCTTTCCTAGAGGCCATCTGAATTAACCTTATAACATTCCTAGTTTCTACTAATCTGGGAAAGTGCCTGTGTCACAAAGCAGTGCAGCAATAATGCCAAGCAACTGTACAGTGAGTGATGCCAGAAAGAAGAGCGATGCAGCTGGAAGTAAATGAAACATCAGAGCAGAGAGGGTCCTGGGTAAGGAAAGTCACTGAAAGATAAGACATAAGTTATTTCAATTTTACAAATGTCCATGCCCCAACATTTACTTCAGTCTGAGGCAGGCAACCTTTGGTAGCAGAAGCTATCCCTCACATCATTCTATATTAAGAGGGATTCATTCAAGGATTTCTTAATGCACTAAACTCAAAATGTGGATCACCTGTATAAGTAGCAGCAGAAAATAAACTGCATCCTATAGCAACTCTTCTCTCTAATATGACTCATTATTCATGTGGATGGAAAAATAAGATGGACGTGACAAACTAAAGCAAAGCCAACATCTGCTCAGATCCTCAGGTACTCTAAAAACTTCAAATGTAGAGATATGGAGTGCAGTGAAATCCCCAGTGTGATCCTGATAATGTATATGTGGGACAATGACAGGTAACCATGCACATGATAACAATGAAGATTCAAGCATGCTCTGACAGTATGACTGGAATAAGCAGAAAGAGGGAGATACTTATAAAAAATGTGCTAAATCTGGGCTTAAACAGGAAAAATTATTCAAATGACACTTTATGTGGAGTCATACAAAGAAAAAAAGGACACAGGGTACTATAAATGAAGATGGAGAAACATTTTTCTCCTTTGCCAGAGCATGCAGGACATAAGACACTATTAAACTAAAGCAAAGTAGATTTATATCAAATCTCAGGAAAAGAATTACTAATTGTAACAATAGCAGGGCAAAAGAACAAGCTACCTAGGATTGCTGTGGACTTTCCTACACTGGATTTTAAAGAAGAGACTTTATAAGCACCTATCTCAGATAGGTTTTGGCTAAGTGAATCATGCGTCTGCTCAGGACATTGGACTAGATGACCTGAGGTCCCTTCCAACCCTGTGATTCTTTATGTAGAACCAACAGAAACTAGTAGTTAATTAAGACATTGTGTTACAAACTCAACTACAGACATGAAAGGCACATTTTGCAAATCTTTCCATTTTGTTTAATTTATCAGACCTCTGAAAGACATCTGTGAAATATGCACCTATCCATACAAAATGTCAACCTTCTTCTATCTTTTGCTTCTTTGTGGTCTTAAAAAAAGATAAAATACATTCTTCCAACTATACAAGGTCATTTTTTCAACTCTCTTCTTTTTTGTAAGTACTGTTTTAGCTCAAGTTTAAAAATACAGAAAGCAATTACTCATGAACTGAGGACTAACCTCACAATTTTTTGCTGCAAAGATAAAATGCTGCAAAAATTACCATATCTTCTCATATATCATGTCCCCAAATAAGAAAAGCATCCTGTTTTTAGAAGGGAACATGAAGATTTTTTTCTTTAGTTTTAATTGAATCCTGACTGCAGGGCATCTTGACCACAAGGTACCTGACTGTCACTACTGAGGCAAAAATGGCATGTGGTATGCAAGTAAATATGATAAAGAAAGCTACCACAGGTTTTGCTTCACGCTCCATCTTTTCTATTGAATTTTCACATGCATTAGCCATTTTAAATGTAATACTAGTAGATCTACATAATACTAAGAAAGGCAAAAATAATAATAATATAAAAGCATTTTGATCAGAATTATCAAAATGTTACGATGCATAATAACTTTGCTCTGCTCAGGTATCTTTTCCATTTTACTTCAGCATATGCAGAATGAAAGCCAATTCTGTGGTATCTCCAGAAGACATACTATGCAAGGTTAATTATATGGAAATTGATCTTTCTTGATCCATTTCCAATCCAGTTTACTAGATACTGTTATACTATCTGTCTTCTCAGAAGATTGTATTATCTTTTTATACTAAGTCTTCTCTTGTACCTTTATAACAATAAATCACTCAACTATACTGAAGACCTGTACATACCAATATATTGCAACTTTATTTTAGATATTTTACTTCATATGAATGATATCCCTAAAATAATTTAGTGAAGTAAAAAAAATCATGACAGAGTGTGGGACAAGTTGTGCTATGTGCAGCCAACAGAAAATATAGGCTTTAAATGAAAATATGAAACCAGATAGACCGGTGTAAAATGACCGCCCCAAAAGCAAGAGCTGCAAAAGAAGCCTGCTGCTAAAACAGCAACAGTAAACGGGGGAGGGGGGGCAGGTCTTCAGTTGGCAGTGTAAAGAGGCAGAAAAGCTGACCAAAAAGAGATTCCCACAGGAGAAAAATATCTCTGGGTGATGTGAAAGTTAATGTACTTGGCTACTAGACCACTTTTGTTCAGCTTCCTGGCATGCATGACTGAGGACACTTCAGAGTGTCATTGTGCTTTAGTTATCCATAGCTCAAATGTTGGGCCATAAACCAGCCAAAGTAGTTTGGAGCTGACTTGAAGCTGCTCTAAAGTAACAGACACTGGCACACTTTTGGTTCTAGGACCGGGGACTTGCAAATTGTTCCTTTACAGCCCTCCTTGTCAGCTGTGCCCTGTGCTTTACTGAATGCCACGGAAGATTGAATCCTGCTTATCTAGAACAAGAGTTAGTCCAAAAATATAATCTGCTACCTATTGTTCACATGCAAAACATTAAGGGAAAATGCAATTTGGTCTTCTTTAATACAATGGAAAACTGTGTACCATACAGGTCAATCTTTTCTTTCCTGCTTACTGCTGAGTTAATGGAAGCTGTGCTTGGATGCATTTTGCTTTAATCTAGTATAATGCCTTGTATTCTATAAAAGAAACTCAAAAATGTCTAATGGTTTTAGAATAAAACAAAACACACTGATAAAAATTACACACTCTCATTATTCTGCATTCTTCCTAGCACTAAATTTTTGAGATATTTATGAAAATAATCTCACATAAAGATTTACTTAAATGCATTCAATATTAGTTAGATTATTTCTATATTGTTGGCAGTTCACTCATGTCAGGTTTATATGAAAACTGATTCCTGCATCTCAGATTTAGAGCTCATTTAAAGCTCTTGAGATAGAATAACACGCAGGTGTCAGTCCTCCAAATTTCAAAGGTTGAAGATTAACCTAATATGCAATATGGTGACCTAACAGTTCTTCATTTGAAAGAAATCTGAAAAGTAATCTCTGATATAGCCTCAGTGTGAGAATAACCCAGTGGGATTTCCACCTCTTCATTTCCTAATGAGTTTTTTGATAATGAGAGGTGACTTTGCCAGTCACTCTGGGCTCTATTATGGTTAATTTGACTCCACTTCACTCTCCTTGTTAATTATTAACACTAGCCTTTTTATCCTCATGAGACCACATTCCTGTTTTTCCCTTTTTAGATTTTTATGAGCCTATCTTTATAAAGGTAAAAGTCTTTGAGAACAGGTTTTCACTTAGTATAAAGCCAGAACATTTATTCCATTTAGGAAGACTCTGTTACATCGATTGTATAAGCATGAGGTGTTCTTTCTGATGGCTTTAATGTACTAGCTATGTGAAAGGGCTGTTAATTAAAGAATAAGCACTGTGGTATGTTTCACTTGGGAATTGGTTCTTGATAGAATGGTCATTTGCCACTTGCTAGCATATTCACCGATTAAAAGGTGACTAGTTTCAAGGATTGCTTTTCAACAGTGTTGAAAAAAACCTGATCTGTACAATTTTCCAGATGGGTTTCACCTGTCAGAAATGGTCACTTTCTATATGTATTGCGATTAGGCGAATTATGGAAATAGTATACAGGTGTGACATTTACTTTTTATAGTCATTGCTTCTTTCTCTTTTGGTAACATTTTACAACCCTGCTGATAATTGCTTCATTACGAAAACACATTTCCCCGTTTTAATAAAATGCCTTTCCTGAGACTGTTTCCTTAGTAATCATTTAGAGTAATTATCCATTTAATCTCTTCAAAGAAGAAAAAGAAAGCAGTAGCTTACTAACAGTATATTCTTACCTAAGTATGGAGCAAGTATGTTTGTATTGCCTGTGTGAGTTTGGAAATCAATAGACAAAGAAGCCCAGACTGTGAAATAAAAGGGGTAGTTAAAATGGTGGTGTCATAAAATCTTCCGAACTAAGTACAGACAGTCAAAAAGCCCAAGGCTGAACTGATTCAATCTTTACAGGTCAGTCTAAGCTGCATAGACTGAACTGATAAACAAGTGACTAGACATTCACTTTTGATTCTGGAAATGCAGTCACATGCCTGCAGTAGCTCAGGCCAGAAGCTGAGGGATGCTACAGCACGCCTACCTGCTCAGCTGGAGCAGACACCTTGGGCCAAAGCTCATTTGTCCACTCTGGGGGGATACGGGGGGAGGGAGGGTTGTGGTAGAGGTGCAAAGCATCCTGGGATGTTGGGGAACTGTGAGTTAACTTGAATCTGGAGGGGATCTGGGACAGAAGTTCAATAAACTGATTTAACTTAAATCAGTTAAGTCTGATACTACATCCATCCAGGTTTATCTTAAACTGGTTTCAGCCATTTCATAATGGTTTATGTGCATTGAACTTCTGTTGTGTTACAGATCGAAACCAGTTTCTGATCACTTATACTGGTTTATGTGCAACTTGTGTCCCTAACCCTGAAGATCAACACCCTTATTGCTGCAATACAGTTCCGTTCTCTAGATCTAAGGGTCTTGAGTACTGCCTAATATCAAATTAATAGTTGCCACTGGTTAAATTAAAAACAAAACAAAACAGAACAAAAAAGCCTGTTCCCACCCCTGCCCAAACCTTAATATTCCACAATACAAATGCCAACATTGCAATTATCATTCTCATTGGCAATTTCAGCTCAGACACCAAGGATGGAATGGACACAAAGAACTTTTTTACACCCTTTCAAGCATCTCATAAAAGCTAACAGTTAAGCATATAGGTGTGGCACATGTAGGAAGTTTGTGTTGTCTAAAATGCGCTTTTACTAGGGAGCTCCAAAGGAGCAATTTCCAGCACCATTCACAGAACACAAACAAAAATAAGACAATAGCAATAAAACCCATGCACCTTCTCTCACTTAGAAAACTATGTAAACAAGACAATTATACATCGAGAGTGTGGCTTTGCACTGTACCAATTAATGAAAACACAATTAAGTGCTCATAGTAAGAGATTGTGATAATAAGGGCCACTAACAGAACATAAAACAACAGAGGAATACAGGTTCCTATATGACTATATTACCAATGCTTCTCAACCTGGGCTAGGATGACTAGTTCTATGGCTGAGAGGACAGTTCAATATTCATGTTTATCCAGCCTTTGCCTGCAAAGCAATTTGCCTTTGAAGGCGGTAGTGAACTACACTGTTGCTACTTACTGCTTCTTGTGATGTGGATACTTCTTCAGTAGGAACTGCATTAAGTGATGTGTAACTCCTGATTTAGCACAAGCACTCACTACCTGATGAAATTCAATTATAAGCAATATAAGTTACAGCACCTCTGATCTTGGAGTCAAAGTCACTGTATCTTAGTTCCAGTCCCTCAGGTCATGCTGTTTTCTATACTTAACAACAACTGAAACTAGCAAAGATCATTTTTGGAATGGTTTTGAAGAAAAGAATAAAAAATTTGGTTTTCAGTGCATATAAATATTTTGTAATAAAAATGGAAAAGCTTGGAATTAATTGAGACATAAAACACAGCAGCATTTGTTTTTTGAAAAAAACGTGAAGAACAATAGATCATTCTATTTTTCTCTTATCAAGAATAAGCAGTAAATATAGTAAATCCATGTATAGTAAACTCCATGTATATTGCCTTAAAATGCTCTTAAAAATCTGCCTGCACATTATAGTGCAGCTTTTAAATGCTTTTAAATTTAACTCGACTAACGTTCATGAGTTTCACTGATATTTCTTGAGTAAAATCACTAACAAAAAAGAATAATAAAGTGTAAGTGCTGTATGCTAGACATTTTAAAATTGGCCAGAGCCAAAGAAAGTTAAAACACTGTCTTGTACTCATGAAGTCCAAATTACTGTACAGTACAATGTTTAAAAAAAAACAAGACATTTATTTTGCCTATATGCTTTACTCCAGTTAATGCTGAGTCTTCATTGCCATTATAAATATAGTCATCATTAAAGCAGTTACTTAAATAAATGCTTAGCATGAGTGTAAATACAGACAGACCTATTTAAATATAATATAGTAATAACAAAATATCAAATATTTATTTTGATGAGTTTAGAGTTGAACAGCTGGGGCAATACTATCCGGAAGGGTTTAGCTATAGGAAAGACCTGAGTGGCAGAAAGATGAGCAACAGCTTCATTCCAGAGGAACTCAGCACAGAAACAGGCTGAGTAAAGACGACATTTTATTTCTGCTTTGTTCTGTAAATGATAGAACTTAGAATTTTAAAAAAAAAATATTTCTATAAAACAAGGAAAGAAACTTCTGGACCTTACTGTCATTTCTTAAGAAGTTATTTAGCAACTGAAAAAGTGGAAAACTGTCCCAGGAATCTTGTGGCTGTGCCTCCAGTACCGAATCCATATCAACAGAGAAAAGGGACAAAAATTTCTCTGCATGCTCAGCCAATAGGTCTGGCCACCAAGCAAATGCCTATAAAATGAAAAAAAAATTAGTAAATGTAATCCCCAAATAAATTAGTACTATGGTGCAAGGGTGAACTGTGGATGTCATATAGTTATATCTTTTATTATACAGAGTTGATGTGCATTGCATGTGTAACAAATATAAATGCATTTTGAGAAGTATCAGAAATAATCTGAATGTATAACTCTGAAAGATAAAAATCACTGTCACAAATGCAAAAAAAAGAAAAAGCAGCAAGTAGGTCTCTGAAAAATGAGTATAGTAAATCATTTAAAAAAAATGAATATAATTCCACTGAAGGTAACTGTTTTTGCCAGGCAGAAAGGGGAAGAAAACAAACAAACAAACAAAACCCCCACCAACTGAAACCCTGAAGCATTCTTTGGACAATTACTCTTATTTTAGGTAAATTAAATGCTAATGCAATACAAATTACCCTTGTATTTCCCAAATACTCTATGCACCAAGAAATACAGAAACACTTTTTGTCCTCACTTATTTATCATAATAGATTGTTTTACATTTCAAATACTAGATAAAATTAATAACCCCTGCAATCTGTATTTCTGATTGTAGAATCCTCGTTTTTAACTCTTAGTTTGTTCTGAAGAGACATCATGAATTAATACAATTTGTCTTTAATGTATTTTATGGCTATGTTTTTGGAGATTCAGTAATCCCTAATTTACAATATAATTTTATATTAATGAAACGGCATTTTGCACTGTGCATCTTTCATGAATATAATCTCTGTGCTTTAGCTGGTTTTACTTCAGAAGAACAGTCAGGAAATCTGTAGAAAAGTTCTGCGTTCAGGCAAAGTTTGAAGCTTCTTCACACCCACATCCTGTCCTTTTACCTGTGTTTACATTTCTGTACTTGGAGGAGGAAAAGAATGATACATATTGTAGTTGGCTGTTATATCAGGGTGAGAAATATGAAGGAACGTACTGGTGCTAAAGATGAAAGCAGATAATTTTTCAGAGTTCTAAACTCAGAGTTTAGAATTCATATGAAAATCAATCTAACTGCCGAGAGTATTTTATTCAGTGTCCTGGAAATCATCTGATGCTAAAAAAGTCACCTAAATAAGATTTAAAGTAGATTGACATTTTCAGAAGCGGCCTCCTAATTCTGAACACCTCTGTTTTTGAGGTACCAACAAAGGTGCTGAGCTCTCCCAAGTCCAGTTAAAATCAATGACCTACTGCAAATAGAAGCAAAGAGCATGACAGTTAAAAATCAAGCACTGGTGGGCACTGGCAGGTGCCCTTTTGAAGTAAACAAAATTATTTTCACAAGAGATAGCCAAAACCCGAAAGGTCCAGACTACTGTCTTCCTCCATTTAATATCCATTTGCAAATGACAAATTTTCTTGAACTCCCAAGAATTATCTGTCAGAAATTAGTGAGCAAGTGAGAAGAATGGTGAAAAGATACAATAGCTAAGATGTTGTTTCATCAAAATGCATTATATGGCAACAAGTTACATTTATTTACTGATTAGTCTCAGACATCCTAAAAGAACAAAAACATCTGACCTGATTAAAGAAAAAATGAAGTTCTTAAATACTCATAGGAAGTACCAATGTGGAAAAATAAAACCAGAAACAATAAGAACAATTTACACCACATGTTCAAGACAGTAACAGCTCCATGGTACAAATGGTAACGCCCACCTCAAACAAAGACAACAAAACAAAAAACAAACAAAGAGAAAACAGTGGTGCCTTGTTTGTAATTAATCACATACCTCTCTGGCCTGTGGGAATCCAGAAATTTTGGAAGTGTTGAGGAACAAAAGGAAAGTTGAAGTATTAAAAAAACCCTCTTAAAATCACCTCTTTGAGAGGCTACTAATCATTTCTCTTCACTGTATCATCATACATCAATCATTTCTTCAATGTTTTGACTCTTGGATTTACACTCAGGAGTAGGGCTGCACATTATATACTATTCTGCTCTTTTTTTCACCTACATTTTAATGTTGTATGTTTGATTATTTCATGAGTATCAGTAGACTAGATTTCATGCTGAAAACAAGGGGAAAACTATGCAAGAAACCAACCAACCAACCAAAAAAACCCCTTTAACCTGATTGAGGCTTCTGAACTAATTTCACATGGACAGATAAAAGACATACACGTCTTTAAAATGTTACATATAAAACTATATTTAAGTAATACTTAAATGATGGGCTTTACTTGTATATTGGTATTTTATCAGATACCTTTGTTTTTAAATGACAAATGTTCTTACATCAATGCACATTCTCAAAAGACAAGGAAAAAAGCATATATATTTTTATTAAGAAATCATTTACAGTGTAACATAGTGGCAATACTAGTGTGGAATAAAATCTCCTGGGAATTTATTTCAAATTATTGAAGCAGCTGTTTTTCAGTATAAAATAAAATAACCATAACAAGTTCACACATGACAGATGTAAGCTAAAAAACTGGATTTCACCGTGTGAGCTAAAAACAGATGTTTTGAATGATCATATTTATAACTATACACACGCATACACACACACTAAATCTTGATTTATCTCTGCATAATTTCTGCCCCCCCAATTATTTTTGGATTTCTTTAAGAATGTCTTTTAAAGTAATTTCCTGCATCTTACAAAACTAGACCTTTATATTAAATAGTAATATGATGCTTTTCTGTGTATATGATATTGTTTATTTTTTGTAATACATTTATATAAAAGGTGCTATTATTGTAAAGTCTATTGTAGTTTACATACCAGGGAACAAACGTCTTGTGAGTAAATAAAAAATATGAAATTGCTCTATTTTACCTCTTCTGTGTTAAAATGACATTTTAAAAAGGACAACTTATATAGGCACCATTCTTCAGGCAGTCAAAAGAAGTGTAGAAATAATGCGAATTTTACTGGTCATTATTTTTAAAGTTAAAATCAACAGGTACAAGGCACAATAAAATATAAGGTTCAAAGTTGTATTTCTTTTCCAGTTTGATCAAGGGGTGAGAAATTGGAAGGAACAACGGTATAAGGCTATGAATGTTTTCCAAACCATTTCATCACCTCTGGCACAAATACCCCCTCTCCATTTTATGCTCTTTAATTCTAATTTCTAAATCCTTAGCTTATTCAAGGGAATTCAAGTAGAGATTTATTTCACTTCACTTTCCATAAGCTTCAAAATTCTTATTGCTCTGTAAATGTGAACTGCCTTGAACATATGTCAAGAAACTAAAGCTAGGATATTTCTTGACAGAATTGCTTCACATCATAGGGAAACAATGTAGGTATGAACCATTATCTAAAGCGAATACAGCTCTAGCCTCACCTCTGAATGATGCTCTTCATTTTGCTGCAATACTTCGATGCAGAGTTCTGCAAGGTGAAGAACCTCTTCCAGCTTTCTAGCAGGTATTGCTTGGTTCATGGTCTCTAAACAATGCAAAAAAACAAAACAAATATTTTAAGTAGAAATAAGGCAAAACAACAAAACCCAGCCCACTGTATGTTGGCAGGGAGTGAATAATGCAGTAGTAGGTAATTTTCAAATATGGAGGTGATTCAACATTTTAGGGGGCTTTTTTAACAGAAATGAATTGCAGTTGTATTACAGATTACAGAAAATATTTTATCCACAAAGGAATCACTGGCTACTGTGAATACTACCTGATTTAATACATGAGAACTAACAGGTGCATCAACACATTAGATGCTCAACTTCTGCAACAAGCAAGTTCTAATTCTTTTCAAGGTCAGGTATACAAAGCAGCAGACACTACAGACCCTTTTTCTTATTGTATTGTCAATACAATGCCATTCTCACCAGATGAGTCATTACTGTCATTAGCAAGATTCATGCTTTTTGCAGCAGTTAAAATTCCAGGCATGTTTTATCTGAATAAGAGCCTAAATTTTAGGTCGACATAAAATTCAGAAAGTACAAGAAACAACAATGACATCATACAATTAATTGATTCTTCCATCCCCAATCCCAGCTTTCAATAACAGGACATTCTTTGAAGATGAAGGTCCTTTTCAACATGATAGTGAAAAGTAGCACTATCAAAATAAAGATGTTATAATTAGACTCCAGGGTACCTAACAGAAACCATGCATTGAAAACACAGTCATAAATGAAAAAGATATAAATGAAACTAGAATATTTCACTTCATAAAATGTAATTTTGACAAGACAGCAAAGAGCATAAAGTTGGAATAAATGTAACTAAACCTTTTAAAAGGCAATTAATTTAGATGAAATATAATATCTATAGAACTACATCTCAGTAAGGGAGGGGGGAACTAACAAATTAATATGAGAAAAAAATAATACCATAAAGATAAATATATTGGTGAGACTATATCATTACTTCTTGGAATGGAAAAAAAAATGTTCTTATATGTGACTGTATGAGTGTGAGATAGAGGAGCTCACCCAGTTAAAGACCCTGTGCCGGGGATAGTAATCTAAAGGCATGGGGATGGAAACTAGGTCCTACATTATAAACCAAATACAAGGAAATATGATAAAAAACGGAATGTGTCAGAGTCAGAAAATTCAACCTATTATTTTTTTCTTTACTTATGTATGTATATGATTAAACTAGTAGATGCCAGATACACCACATTCCCAGTGCAGAAGTCTCCTTGGATTCAAGCACAGAAGTTTTTTAACCTGACCAAGAATCTATTAGAGACAATATTTTAATGCCTCAAATAAGAACAACGAAGATCCAAAATGGAATTATATGCTGGAGCGGGTCAGGAATTTTGCAATGAAAGGTTTTTTGATAGTTAATACTGGTTTGTTGAAATAAAAACTTTCTACAAAAACATGTCAGTTTCTACAAAGATGGGATTTTTAGTCATAACCACAGAAAGAAACGATCACCTACCCCAGCATATCAAAGAATCTAGTGCTTAGGTCACTCACCTGGGATGAATCAGATTGGGGCTCAGGTTCCTGCTCTGCCTAAGACCGGTGGCTTTAATCCGTCTCTCCTACATCCTCAGGATATGTCCCCCTGCCATACAACTATTAGCTATTCTGAATGGGGTTTCTCTCCCTTTTCTGCTGCAGCTGTTCCAATTCTTATAAATAACACCTGGGCACAGAAAATGACTAACTATTGCTCAGGACTTGGGCCACTTGCTTATAATGTGGAAGACTAGGGCTGAAGCCCCTGCTCTAATGGGTTATTTAATAATTCATGCAAAGGGGAACAGCTTCAGCAGGAAACTGGGAAAGACTCAATCCAGAAGTCTTGTGATTTGGGAATCTGTGGCGCTGATTAAGATATTTGCAAGAGGTATATTTTTGCTGCATCTGGTTCAGCTCACTAGCACCATGCCTAGGCTCTTTGGAAAGCTCAGTATATAAATACCACACTTTCTCTTTTGAATCAAAAGTTAGAACACAAATATAAATATTTATAACCTACTTAAAAACTAAACTTACTACCAATGTTCAAGCAGGCTGTTCTATAATTTAGCACTGTGGGTGCAGCCACGTGTGCTTTACTAAGTTGTTGACTAATTAACTCCCTAGTAAAGCATCACACATAGTGCTGGGGCTTCTGAAGGTGACCCAGCCAGTCCCTCCACCACCCAATGCAGCCACCAACAGCCCGGGGCTGATCCCCTAAGCCTGCTGCCATCCTGGGCTGCTCTGTTTCTGTTCTAACTGCTGTAGTCTCAGGTGCATGTGTATATGCTGCACCTGGGAGCTGCTGACTCTACTCCAAACTGCCAGAATGTATTGCTCCATGTTAATCGCACATATAGACGCACCCAGTTAAGTATAATCTGCTGTTATTCTGATATCGTTTCCCACTAGTCCCCTGGATTGTGGACAATGGGGACTAGTGTTTATGGGCCTTTGTACACACCGCAAAATTGCCTTAAAGCAGCTTAAACGCCCTTTTGCACTGCATTAATGGTGTAGCTGTTTGCATGTTTGGCAGCATATTTTGCTTTAATGGTGCTGCTGTTTGCATGGTTGGCAACGTATTCCACTTTAAATGACTTTGGAACATAGCAAGGTAAAACACCTCAAAGTGTTTTAGTTTGCTACCCAACGAAGTGCAACATTGCATGGGGTGCTGGAAGCCAATGTGGTCAGGACTTGGCAGGTCCAGTGCAGCCATTGCCTGAACAGAATTTAGAGCCTGAAGGAAAATATATTGGGATTTTTATTAAATAAAATTGAAATATTATTTAAATTGAGGGTAATAAAATAAGCAGAGCAGTTTCATTTTTAATCAACAACTCTTTAAACAAGTCTTGCATAATCCATATACATCAGTTGGCCTGGTAATTTCGTAAAAGTGCATTCTTGAAGCTGCAGTGCATCAGGAGCTGATAAAGTGAGACCACTAATCTTTGGCAGCTCCTGATGCACTGCAACAGAAGACTGCAGTTAATTGTTCTTGGAATTCTTATCCCTTCTGCAGCAGTCATCTTTTGGACTGTACCATGTGGTAACAGTTTATAACTGAAAATATTATCAGGAACATATTTAATAATCAGCTTTTCAATTTCTCTTGTACTATATTAACCTTATTGATAATGGCAAGGGAAAGACATTACGCATAAACCATTTCAAGTGATCAGAAACTGGTCTAAACCTGTAACAGAATTTAAGTTCAGTGCACATAAGCCAGTTTCAAAATGGCTGAAACTGGTTTAAGATAAACCTGGTTGAATGAAGTATCAGATTTAACTGATTTGGGTCAAACTGGTTTATGCAATGTCTGCCCCAACCCCTTCCTGGTTTAAGTTAAACGAGAGTCCCTCAGCATCTCAGATACTTTGCAGCCCTGGGTGGGGCTCTCTGCTCCAGCCCAGCAGGGGCAGGCCCCACCCCTCTGCTCCCTAGCTGGAGCTCTGGCAGAGACTGCAGGTACAGGCACTTGCTTGGGCTTCTCCATGCTCCCTCACCCCTCACTGCTCAAGCAGGGATTCCCTTCCTCTCTCCTTCCCATCTCCCACAGCACAGACCCCAGCACCATGGACCCTAGGCATGTGGTATGCTAGCTAATGCTGAGAAGTGTCTGTGTGTGCATCTAAAATTTCACCAGGACAGGCCGATAGAACAGTGTCTGCTTAAGGGTTCTGGAACTTGGACATTACCACAAGTCAGTTGGTAATGTTTGTCTATTCCTTCCTTGGAAAAAACTGTTCAAGAAGAGCTTAAACTAATGAGAGAGGCTTTTGTTTTGTTGATGGGCTGATAAACACTGATAAATCCTGCTGGCTTGCTTGCCTGTCAGTCTGCTGCAGACAATATGAAGAAGCAGGGAGAGGAAGATCGAAGAGCTCTGTCCCATCAACAGATGCATGCACTGCACACCCCTGCTTTACCCTGAAGTGCTAGCCTGGGTCTGGGGTCTAGCAACACTTTTGCCCCTTGAGCAGCAAGTGGGGAGAAAGCTGGGACAGTGCAGGCAGACCTCCCTAATCGGAGTGTTCTGGCAGGGCCTGGCCATGCCCCGCCTCTGCTCAACACTATGGAAGGGAAGGGAGGGCTGCTCTAGCATCCCCCGGCTTCTAGCCTGAGCCACTGCAGGCATGTGACCACATTTCTTCAGTCCAGAGGGGATGTCTGTGCAGTTACAAACCGGTTTAGCCTAACCAGGTTACACTAACCTGCAAAGATTGAATCAATTCAGGCATGAACGCCACATGCCCACGGAGGCTCGCGGGGCATGGTGAGCTCCCACAGGTAGCCACGGTGCTGTTGGCGGGGGGTGGGGGTGGGTGGTGGCAAGCACTGACCAGTGGTCAGCAACCACCCGCAGATTCCACCGGCAGCATCAGCAGTGGCCAGTGGCGATCATGGACTACCCGCAGATGTCACTGATGGTGTCAGCGGGGGTGGTAACTGGTGAGCGCCCGCATGCATGTGCACCCCCTATGCATCACCAATGAATTCAGGGTTAGGCTTTTTGAATGTCTGTTCCTAGCCAAGGAGGCTCATTTTCTTCTCCATTTATTACTTTGGATGCAATTGCATAGTGCCCATGAAATCTGGTAAAACAGCCAGAAATTGTTGAAAAGCATGAGATCCAAGCAGGTTTGCAATGCTCAATGCTTTTTTTTTCTGAAGGAATGAACTGTATATCTGAATGTTCCTTGCATGAATACCCTGAAAATGAGCAAGAAGTGTGACCCATATGCTCTCTTTTACTTTTGGACCCAGTGACTCTCTCCAATTTGGGCACAGTCTTGAAGAAATATAGTGTTGGGGGCCTAATCTGATTTTTTTTTGCCACATCTTTTTTTTCATTCAGAATTTACTGCTTCCATCATTCAGCTTTTCATCCAAAGAAAACTGCTGGTTTTTTCTACTGTCACTCTTGATAGAGGGATTTAGAGAATTATCTGGAGTATAGGCAAATCTGTCAGTCAAAAAAGCAAGGCTACCTACATGGACAAATGAGCAACTTAATGACTATGAAGGGGAGAAAGGCCTTACCAAGCATCAGCTGTTTTGTGGCAACTTATCTCTATGTCTGCTCTTATGCTACGCTACATGAAAGTTAAACTATGGTAGCTAAGCCCTATGGATTTAGCAAAAGCAATTGCTGTTTATCCTTTATTTTCCATGAATAAAAGCAAGCACATAGACAATTACCACAGAGTAGCTGATACGTAGAAAGACTCTGTTCACTTTAAGTTGTTTATTTTTCCAGCAGCACTTTCAGGTTTCTGGTTCTAGATCAGGCAGAAATTTTGTCACCCAGTTTACCAATTATTCCTCTTCCTATCTGTGCAAGCAGTCATGTTGATGACACCTTCAAACCTTACTCTGCTCTCTCTGTATACCTTGCTCTGTTAACTTCTCTCTTGGACATGTTACTTCTGCTACACGGAATTTACTTTTTTGTTTAACTGTAGCCCAGCATTTCTGACTCTCTGAAGTCACCACAGTCTCCTGTCATGCTCTTCTACTGCTCTTCCTGATGTCCAGATGCTATCTACATAGATGCTGTTATGCTCTATGTCATCAAAAATATGTTCTATTTTTCAGTCTCGTGCCTCAGGTACTGAATACAAGCTAAACAACAATGTTCCGAATGAGGTATTATGTGTGTACAAACATGCTCTCTGCTTGTCCATGGGCACTTGCCAAAACCCTGCTGAATCATTCACTGTACAATACTTTGGCATTATCCATAACTCATATATTTCTTTTATAGGTAGTTAAACATTTTCCCTCCTTATACCTTTGTTTAAACCTTTTAGAACCATACATAAATGAAGGGTTCTATCATAACTTTTTTTTTCTGTCCAGACCAGGAAGAATAGCTGTTCTGTTTTGTCTACATGTTTATGGAATACCCATCTCCTCTTTCACCGTCTGCCTTAGGCCCATAGCAGATGTTTAATTAAAGGCATGATGGGATCTGATGTGCAATCCCAAGTACCGCACCTCCTGCCATGTTACACATGCATGCATCACATCCCAAATCCACCATATTGCCAGTGCTGGGGGAATCTGGGATTCTGTCAAATAGCAAGTCAGCCAGCTAATCTGTGCTCCCAGCCTCAGGAGTGCATTGGAGTCAAGGACTCCCCTGTGCCCCCAAGGCTGGGAGCGCTGATCAGCTGCCACTTCCAGGCTCAGGGGTGCAGCAGAGCCAAGCACTCTAGTGTGCCCTGGGAGTAGCAGTCAGTTGATCTGTGCTCCCAGCCTCAGGAGTGCATTGGAGTGAAGGACTTCCAGGCACTCTTGAGGCTGGGAGCCCCAATCGGCTGCTGCCTAGCCACATGTGCAATTTAAGGTATGATGGGAGCCAGCCAAAGTTAATATGTATAATAACTTTGGGGCTCATTCTTTGTTTTGTCACACCATTAATTGCACTGAAGTGTAGCCAGGTTACTAACTGGTTAATCATGTCTTAAGTGTAATGTCTGCCAGGGGCCCTAGCGTGAGGGCAGCTTTTTGAATGGGCAGAACTGTGAGGGCCCTTTCAGCTCTGTTCAATACTCTATCAGGACATTGCCATATTCCTGGAAGTGGTCATCAAACTCTCTCAACTGTATTGGTACCCTGCCTCTCCAACAAGTACATCCTCTTAGTGACATCAAGGGACTGGAAGAGTTTTAAATTGGAAATGTGTGCTTTTTTCCAAGCACTATGACAAAACTATATCTTTCACAATGGCTTTCTTATCCATATATCCAGTTCACATATTTTTTTAGTGGGAATAAGTTTGCTACTGAGAGCCTTACATTTTATACATTAGTCTTCCTCCCATTTGTGGGGTTTTTCTAGTGTGCCACTGAATGTCACTGGATTCAGCTTTACAGAGTGCCTTGTGTGCTTATTTCTAATTAGAATTGACAAAAAAAATTTCTGGCAGGAACTGTTTCTACTATCTGAGAACACAGTTAAGCATTACTAGTGGGGTAACAATATCTATGAAGCAGGACAAAAAACAAATAAATACAAAATAAATTAATACAAAACAGCACTGGGCTTCCTCCCCCCCGACCCTTACATGTGGCTAACTGTGCTGTCCAAAGGAAGCAGTTAGGGAAGGGTTAACCTGCCTGCCTGGCTCCTCCTCCCCCATTAAGCTGGTGCTCTGAGCTGAGCTCAGCCCAGCCCAGCTCAGAGAGCAGCAGTGACAGTGGCAGCTGGGCTGTCAGGTTGCCCTTGCCTGCTTGCTCCCCCAGGACAGACAGTCACAAGTAAGCAGGGAGCAGAAGGGGGGGCAGTTAGGAAGGATCTGGGGTACTGGAGATGGTGGAGGGAAGGGCAGTCCGGGCCAGGGGAGGGTTCGGGTGGGTGGGGTGTTCACACTAAGATGTAGCCTAGAGTAGTTACACCTTCGTCTAACATAAGCTGTGTAACATAGATCAGAGAGAATCCTGCCCTGGAGTGGTGTAACTTTAAACCACATAATGAGTACTTAAAACTAGTTTCAGATGTGAATACAGACATTCCAGGTTATAAGAGCTCATTTTACTTTCTCAGTTTCCCCATCTGTAACATAAGGATAGTACCACCCATCTCTGCTCCCCCTTTCATGATAAGGGTTAATTTGTTTTCATACATTTTTATGAAGCAATTAAGCACTGTTATCATAGGGCCATGTTTAGGCTTCATATAAAGTAATATTTTCCTTAATTTGTAACTGTTACCAGACTAAGCAATCGTTTTTGCCCTAATAACTAACTATCCTCTTTATCCCAAGTCTATTGGCTTATATGAGGAGATGCTTTATTTTGCTTGAGTATATAAGCAAAAGGCCACAATGCTTAAGCTAGTGCATTGGAAAAACAATGGCTGTTTTTACAAGTGCTCAGGTGGGGGGGTGCTGTAATTAGAGTGGTTCCAAGAGCCTCTCTAATTAAAGTGCTGCAGCAGCTCATGTATCAGCATCCCTGTGCATCAAAATGGCAGTGGGGCCACTTTAACTAAAGTTAATTCAATGAGCTTTAGTTAAAGTGACCCCACCACCATTTTGAAGTATGGGGACGATGACACACAAGATGTGGAGGCTGGCTGGAGCACTCTAATTAGCATGCTCCAGCAGACTCAATTAACTGAGTCCGCTCCAACGCACTGTAATTATGTGTTGGACCAGCCTCCCAGCACATCTACAGCTACCTCATGAGACTAATTCTAAGGTTTTTCTAAAATGAGGGTACATGCCCCTCACTTGTACAATCAGCATTTTAGTTGAAAGCCTCAAACTCTCTGGAGCCTCTGAAGAATATATTGTTTTCTTTGCGTGAGTGATTACAACCACTTTAAAATAAAGAAATGGAATTCTGTTTTGTCAGTTTTCATTATATTCATTATGTCCTGCTGCCCACATTGGTAATGATTGTTAAGATGCATTTACACAGCTCAAACTAACAAGGTGCTATAGGAGATTAGCTTCTGTAAGTCAGCAAGTATGCTTCTTGACATCTTTTAGTAAACAATCAGCCAAAGCCATCAATTATCTGTTTTCAACTCATCTTTCGGACCAAATACAAATGTAAGAGAGGCTTTGGAAATAATGGATAGCATCTCAAGTATGCATTATCAGTGAGTCACATATTATATCAAGAAAACTTTGCAAACAGAGCCAAGTAAACTGACTAATTTCAAGGTCTTGAAATGATAAGGTGACTACTTCATAGATCCAACAAAGCTTGATGCTAGAAGAACTATTAGATCATCTAATCTGACTGCCTATGTAGCACAGACCATAGAATTTTCAACTGGCTATTCCTGCACCGAGCCCAGTAGCTTGTGTTGGGAATAAGCATAACTTTTGTTTATCTAAAGCAGCATTTGTCAACCCGTGGGTCACAAGAATATATGAAAGGGATGTGAACAAAATTTAAAAATGGATCCTCCTTTAAAAGAGAAACCATGGTGTTTCCCCTGCAGGCTGTAAGGGGCTGCTTGGGGCCTCTCATGCCCCACCCTCCATCCCACACACTGGGGGCTGGGGCCTGAGGCCAGGAGTACTTATACACTGAAATCAAGGCTTCCTGCAGTCATCTTTGTGGGAAGCCAAATAGATGCATCTCTCTGAGTCTGTTACTGTAAGGAATTCTCTCTAAACCTCAAATACTTTTCCAGGTGTTTTTCTGCATACTCTCTAATTTTTCAACATCTTTAAAAAAAAAACTGGTAACATCAGAACTGGATATAATATCTCAGTACTGGACTTGCCAATTCTATATACAGAAATAAAATAACCTGACTGCTCCTTCTCATTGCTCTCTTGTTTATACAGTCTAGGATGATATATTACCCTTTCTACCACAACAATCATAATGGAAGGTTCTGATGAGTTGCTTGTCTACTCTGGCCCCTCCAGAGCACCTTTTCTACTCTGTAGGTATGACTAGTATTTCTTATTACTCAGATATATAGCTTGCAGTTTATAGACTGCATCAAAACACCTTTTGCCTTAAACAGACCCAGGTTACCAAGCAGTCTAGATCAATCTTTGTGACTGTCCTGTCTTTATCATTTATGTATGATGCCGCTAATCTGTGTGCCCATAAATTTTATCATCAGTGATTTTATACTTACTTCCAGATCACTGAGGAAAATATGAAATAGCCTTTGGGCTAGTCCAGATTCTTGCAAAATCCCAAAAGAAACACCTCAATTCATAGATGATACAGATAAAAATGATTACGAGTGCTTCTTTCTTTTCTGCCTCATTATTAATATTTACCACCTCCAACTCATAATGGCCTACACAACTGCTAGGATTCCTTTTTCCCCTAATATATTTTAAAGATCTACCTATGATTAACAGGTACCCCTGACAGGAGGTAAAGCATAGGTGCAATATTTCTTGAATTAGCAAAATCACGATTGAGAATGTCTAGAAATTCTAATCTGTTTTACTATTTGCTGCATAAGTCTTCCAGGCAGGATTTCCTAAACAGAAATACTCTATAATAATACTTTCTGCACATTACAGGCAGGTGCTTAAGGAATAAGACACCCTGTTCTCCAGTTTGACTCCTCCGTCCAGTACCCCTTCCTATGCTTTGTTATTTAACACACAGATTCACATGAATCTATGGCTCACTGGGTCTGAGTTATTGAAAGGGCAGTTACACCTTCTGCAACTGCCACTTGCTGCTTGTGTTCACCTACCTCAAAGTGATGTTTATCTACTCTACTTGTTTTTATTAAGGCCATTTTCACTGTATGTGCAAATACTATTTAAATAAAACCCTTTATTTCAAGAAGTGTTCAGTGTAAATTATATAAGGCCTGCTAAGTGATCAAAATAACTTTTTCCATGAAGAAGGCATGACTAGGATATATTACACAACAGAATATAACATTTTAGATTATTTTTCTTCTTTTATGCTATATACATTTTGTGAAGTACGTATCAGTATGTCACATAGGTATGGACCTACCTAAATCACAGTGGAAGTTCATAGTGCAGTGGCACATTTAATTTTGCTCTTTTTTCTGTGCACTTCCCCCACTGAGTGGCTGAAGGGTAATTAATGCCAGTTTTTGCCTCCTAGCTACTCAGTGGCAGGGGCGGGGGTTACCAGGATGCACAGAGTCCAATTAAAGGCACCCCTGTGCTGCAAACTTCCACCACAATTTAAGTAGGTCCCTACATGTAGGAGCTAAAAGATTCTATGACATGAACTCACTGTACCACCATGGGAAGGAATATGACTTGTCAGGGAACAAAGCTAAGAGTTGTGCTGCAATAATAATTGATAGGTGACAATATATAACGATAAAATATACTTCTTTGGCAAGTTCTAGCTATGGCCAAAAGTATGACCTGGACAACTCACAAAACACTTCAGTTCCTATCTATTCTTGATTTCTTGACCTAAGGCTTAACTCTTTGAAAATTGTTTTGAAATCCTTTTAGGGAAAAGGTGCTCTAGAGGGATTAGTGCACATTTTGCAGATTTTGAGAGCTGATGACTCATAACTTTCATATGAATCAACGTTTTATAGTAAATCTTTACAAGATTAGTTTAAGTATTCCTGAATCATCATTACCTTTCACAAACAGCTTAGACTAATCCCCTATTCAGTTTATACATGTTCTAAATTTTCAAAGTCTTTGCTTGCTAGTAAAGCAAGCAAAATGCTTGCTTGCATCCACAGATGCTTCTCAAGTAAATCCCAGGATGTCATTCTCCCGTTGTACTCGGCCTTGGTGAGGCCACAGCTGGAGTACTGTGTCCAGTTTTGGGCTCCACAATTCAAAAAGGATGTGGAGAAGCTTGAGAGAGTCCAGAGGAGAGCTACGCGCATGATCAGAGGTCAGGAAAACAGACCTTATGAAGACAGGCTGAGAGTCATGGGACTCTTCAGCCTGGAAAAGCGCAGGCTCAGGGGTGATCTGGTGGCCACCTACAAGTTCATTGGGGTGCTTACCAGGATCTGGGGGAACATCTGTTCACCAGAGCGCCCCAAAGGATGACAAGGTCGAATGGTTACAAACTCCTCTATGACAGTTTCAGGCTGGACATAAGGAAGAACTTCTTTACTGCCCAAGCCCCCAAGGTTTGGAATAGACTGCTGGTGGTGGTGGTTCAAGTACCTACTCTGAATGCCTTCAAAAGACATCTGGATGTTTATCTTGCTGGGATCCTCTGATCCCTGCTGACTTCCTGCCCCTGGGGCAGGGGGCTGGACTCGACGATCTTCTGAGGTCCCTTCCAGTCCTAATGTCTATGAAATCTATGTCTATAAATTCTGTTCATAATATTTTATGCTTAATTTATACTGCTTTTCTACACACAGGCCTCATTCACCTACCCTACTTACACACGTACAAAATAAAAACACATCATTAAAATGATCAAAGCCTGAAGGTACCAATTCCCTTTATCCTCATATGCAAATATTTGTCTTCTATTTCCAAGGGAAGAAAGAATATGTAATTCAGTTCCGGTCATATGGAAACTGATGGTAAAATTCCCCTTCGATTTTAATAGCAGAAGGATCAAGCCCAAAAATATGGTAAGATAAATTACATAAAAAGCTGTCTGTTTCAGGAAGTACCCCTCTTCTGCATAAAGCAAGAACTATTAAAAGGGGGTAACTAAGTTCCCCTAAAATGTTACTCTAATATGAACTCAAATTATTTTTCATGATAGCAGAGGCACAGAGAAAGGAAGGGTGAAGTCACAGGTTACACTTAGACCATACTAAATCTGTGGAATATTAAGCAGCTTTGGAGTTAAAACATACTGTGAGCAGTTGCATGTTATGTTTTAATAACATTTTTTGCCTGCAGGGCTTCTGTTTGTCAGCAGAGGGCTGGTGAGCAGGGGCATGGCTAGAAGCCAGGACAACTGGGCTCTACCCCTGGCTGGAAATGGGAGGAGCCAGAAGCAGTGCATCTCAAAGCAGGACCATCCCCAACTAGATCATTCCAACCAGGGATCTGTCAAGCTGGGCCTTAAAGACCTCCAGGGATGGAGATTCCATTGCCTCTCTAGGAAACCCATTCCAGTGCTTTACCACCCTCGTAGTGAGAAAGTTTTCCTTAATATCCAACCTAAATTTCCCTTGCTGCAATCTGAGACCATTGATCCTTGTACTGTCATCTGCCATTCAGTTTTAATTCAAATGAATCAATAGACTTATTTTTATATGGTTAGAAAATAATTCTGTTCTGTACGTGCACTACATTTTTTTTTACAAAACAAAGCAGCGAAATTTCTGCTTTATGTAAAAAATGGAATTAAATCTCAACTATGGAGTTGAAACCAATATTTGTTTAATTATAATTTGGATTTATGAGAATTGCAAGTCATGGATCTTAAAATATTTTACTAAAATATTATTACCATAATTCCCAATAGTGAAACTGATGCACAGGGTGATTAAAAGAGAGAGAGAGGAGAATAGATGCTGTTCAGAATCAAAATCCACCACTCTTAGCCATAATGTTGCCTAATTTCATCACAGGTGTTACAATATCTGATGCTTTCTTTAAATGTAATGGGTGTGTAACAGACTCAAGGAGATATATGACAATCACAAGAATTTAAGATCATATTTTAAATATATATATTTCTGGCTCCCATTTTTGAAAAATCTGAAAATGTGAAACCAAAAGGTTAAAAAATGAGAAACCAAATAAACAGAACAAAAAAAAAATCTTTTAATTTTTACAATTGTAATGTTTAATTCATGATTCGCAGCATGTGACTCAGCAATATTTCAAGGCCAAAAGGAATTCCTTGAAGGAATATTAAAAGGGCAGAAAAGGATATTTTGCACTGTTTTCTGGATTCTAATGACTATAGATTTTTTAACAGAAAAAGTTGGAAATGCTGAAAGTATTACACTATAATTTTCTCTTCTTTAAATTTAATTTCAAAAAAGGAAAACATCAAATGATTATTTTTCTGCTGTTCTTTCATACCACTTGTTGCTACAGAATATTTATATCCCTATGGTAATAAAGCTAACAAACATAAATAGGTCCATGAATAGGCTGAGGGCAAGGGTATTTTCTTATGTCCTCGGTGATTTTCATTTAGTTGTATAGTAATCAGAGACCAGCAACAAGGTGTTATGTGACTGTGCAACTCACTGATTTCCTTTGTTCATTCAGTAAAGTGAACATGCACTGAGAGCTTTAATCAAGCCCTCTCACCATATGCACAATGACTCTCTCTCCACTTGCTGCCTCAATTTCAATAATGGTTGTAGTGTACTTGTTCTTAAGTTGGATAGAGCCTTATGATCTCTGAGGGCATTTTACGTGCTTCTCTTCCAGTAGAAAATCTGTTCGTAATGGTTTAGTAACTACTAATTTATTTAAAATAGAGCAAACATGTTGGTCAGTTACTGACCCACTGCTGGTTGGGGTTAACAGTAACTTAGATCTCAGCAATGTAAATAACTAAAAGTGATGGTTGATTGGTGGCTTATGGTTAGTTTTGGAGTAGGTGGACAGTTTGCAGCATCCCTTTAGCCTGCTTTTATTTAATATATTCCAGCTTCTCAAATCAAAACAAATCACCAGGATGTCTGATGAGGATAAAGGTCCAATTTTTATAACCAAAGAGCTTTTATTTTAAAACAAGTATTTTTTAATAATACAACTCTCTGTATGCTGGCTGACTGTTGCAATAGCAGTGGAGGGTATAGCAGAGGATAGATCATTCTAGATATATCATGTTTATATGCTCTCCCTTTCAAGCATTCACTCCTGCCATGGGTGAAGACAGGTCTATTTGTTATGTGGAGGACAGTGGGCCTAGGTCCACCAAGAAAACTATAAGCTTCCCTCAGGGAGGCTACTAAAAGCCTAACAACCGACTGAGCGCAAAACAAATGAAAAAAAAAAAAGCAGGGACACGAATGAAGACTGTAGGCTAGTAACAACCGTTCAAGGTAGGGGTCACCAAGCAGAGAACACTGGCCAGTGCCCGCCAGTGGGGAGGCTCAGGAGACCTACAAAGACCCAGTGCTGTTTTGGCCAGAAGGACCCCAGTGCCCACCTCTGGAAACTGGCCAGGAGGCCCGGGGGCATGGGCATGGTGTTGAAACAGAGCCAGAGCATGGACAGGGTAAGTTGGTTGATGACCAAGGCCCTCCCTTGGAGGGAGAGGCACTGAAGCAGCTCCATCCAAGTCTGTAACCACTCAGACATCTTGACTTCAAGTTGGTTCCAGTTCTATGGCAGGGAGCATGACTGGGGACATGTAGACTCCAGACAGAACAGTGAGCTTGTGCTCCATCAGAAGCTATGGAGCACAGGTGGGAGTGAGCTGACCTGCCGCCTGTCATCTACCATTACTACTGCTCTTGACTCACATGACCCAGGCAGAGGAGGCTGCCAAGCAGATGGATTGGTAGGCCTTCACCTGCACAAGGTCCTCCAGAGCCCGGATGCTAGGAGCATGTCATGAACATACACTAAAAGGACCACTCTTATGGCTGCCATTTGATGAGGATCAACCTCACAGACACTCGGAGGGGTTTTGGCTTCAGTCCCTGCTTTGTGTGATTTCTCCAGGTGCTCAACTGGATGCCGATGGAGCCTATGCCCACTGGGCAGGAAATCACACAAAGCAGGGACTGAAGCCAAAACCCCTCCGAGTGTCTGTGAGGTTGATTGATCCTGCTGGTCAATGTCTCTGCCCACACTACCTCAGGTAGCCAGGGCCCCTTGCATAACATCATCAGGTGGCATGAGGTACACTGCTACCTCCACCCCAATGCATTCCACTCTGAGCTTTATTTGCAGACATTGGTGCATATTATAAGGACCCCCCAAGATCATGGTGGCTTCTGAGATGCCTGGCAAGGAAGTGTTCCAGAGGCCAGCCCCCAAGCAGCAGTGGAGAAATGGATCTCTGATTGGTGACCCTTGAGTTCCTGGGGGACCTGGGTACCAGAGTGGACCTGAGTTCTGTCCTCCTCAACACACCTGTCACACTCTCCCTCCTCAGCCTGGGAAATGTCACCTCCCCAGTCACTATTCTCCTGCTGGTATGCCAAGACCTCAGCTTCTACCAGGCATGATCCTTTCATTGCCAGTTGACCTTGGCACAGAGATGGCTGGGTGGGGTGGGCTAAGGGAGGGAAGTGGAAAACAGGGCTCCCTCCTTTTTATGGGATAGGGAGGGGGCTAGCTGGCACAGTTAGTCAGGGGTGTTTCCTTGGGCTGCACTGTGTGTGGCAAAGTAGAGGGGGCTGTGAAAGGTGCTGATGGGCCTGGTGTGTGTGTGGTGAAGAGGTTTGCATAAGGGAGGTGCAGGAGGCAGGGAATGATGCTGGGAATAATATACACAGACATACAAGAGGGAGGGGAAGGCTCAAAGCTGGCTTGCTCAGCTCAATCACAAACACTGGGGAGTGGGAGAGGGGAGTGTAGGACTCACCACATGAGGGTAGACACAGGGGTATCACAGCAGCAGGTGCTGTTGGTGATGCCCATTACTGCCTACCCATTCAGATTGAAAAAAACTATATGGCAAATTATTTATTTCTGAGGAGGGAAAATAAATGGGGTATGTGATGAATGGCTGCTCTATAATAAATTTAAAACAAAAAAATATATTCATAGTGTGCGAGTAGAATAATCTTTCCTACATAGGAAGAAACTGGGGGCAGAGAACATACAGTTCTAAGTGTTATTAACTGGAGTGTGCTCCTTGTTTATGGAATCATACATTAGACTCATCTCAAAATACCTAGTGATTATAGTCTTAGAGTTTAACAACCCAGGATATGTTCAGACCACATAAATAGAGAACATACCTCACGTTATGTATGAAAATTTTACTTGTTATTCCTATGACTTATTTACAAAATTCAAAATATTTGTAAGAAATATTTATATGCAAGAAAGTCATATTAAAAATATTTTAAAATTTCAGCTTCTCAAAAGTTCGCTTGTTCCTGAATGGAAACTGCTTGAACATAAAATATTATTTGTATCAAGTGCATTTGATATCAAGATAATTTTCCTGGTACAAATTATGAAGAGATTAAAATGCCCTTAAAAAATATTAGAAAAAAGTTATAATGGGCAAACTTTAACAGAGGACTTGCCATTATTCTCTTTGTAATATGAACAATTAAATAGATTATGCACAACAATGAGAATTTCAGCATGGCATTCAAAACAGAATGATAACATAGCACTCTGTTACTTTGGTAATTTGTTATAAATGTTAAGTTTCTTCAGACAGAGGTTTTCTTTACTATAGCATTGCAGCATGAGTGCTAAGTAGAATGCTGATGTAAGTACTGCTAACACCGCAACATCTACCATTAAAAAAGTAAGTACTGTCTTCAGGGAAACACTCTGAGTCTAGTTCAATTGAGACACTTGTGAAAATGTGAACACTTAGGAGTTATACCTGAGAACCTGGCAACCATCTTGCTAAGAAAGGATTCTCACAACACAAAGAATCTGCATGCTCAACTCTGTAGTGCCTTCTATTCAGCATATCTCTCCATTTCAAGATCCTACATTAAAAATCTAGTGCATGAGTTAAAAGGTTAATGATAATTACTATGGAATAATGTTCCATTAATTATGGCTACAATGTGGAACAGTGTTAGGGCTAAATCCCCTACATATTATGGGCCCAATCATGTTCCCACTAAAATCAGCAGGAGTCTCACCACAGGCTAGAAGATTGGGCACCACTGATCTAGAAGGCTGTTCTGCTGTCCTGCAAAATCTAGGTGATGACAAGGACCTTATTTTAAAGTGTGTCAATCCCCAAAAGTAAGGTATAGATGGGGAAAAAAGAGGGCAATAATTGAAACAAAATGCAGTCTTCTCTTCTACTCTGCCTATACTATTTTCTATATCTCCATTTCATCATTTTATTTTATGGATCTAAATAATTTACAAGAATAATAGAGCAGCAAGTTTAAGTGGCACATAAAAAAACTGATTTTAAAACAACAGGCATCACAAAAGTGCACAGTTGAGAAGTCTTATACAAGGCAAAAGGATGCTGTTTCTAAACACATAATGCTACTCTGATGTTCAGCTGCTAAATTACATGTACTACTGCTCTATTTCCTCACTTAAAATTAGAAATAATTTGTCAGTAACAATATGAAATATAACTAAATTAATAGTAATCATGCATATGCATACCTATTAATTACAATAACCATGTAAATGTGGATACAGACATACAGACACACACACACACACGCAGATTTCTTCACCTCTTTCTAATAACCCTGAGAAAAAAATCATGCACTTCATGAGTACCCAAAAACTTATTTGGAATTCATTGGGAGTTTTCAGCACAAAGGGAACGGAGGATGGGATTATATATTATGACCAGTGAATTTTAAAATCTAATTACATTTTTACCATGTACAAGATAATGCTGGTTTATTTGTTACAGAAATTGCTGCTCTTATGGGGGAAGCAGAACTGAGAAATGGACTCTGCAGTCAGCAGTTGTCTTCCTGACCCCACCATTAGCACCAGTAGGGAGTCGCAGCTTGACTCACATTTAGACAGCTTTTACATCATCACCTCTGTCTTCTGAAATAGAAAGTGACCTCATCCTGGGAATATCACCAAGACAACCCTCCCCTGTTGCTGACATAGTTTATATTGTGGCAGCACATCTCAAACCTCCAGGAATCAAGGTTCTACTGTGCAAGGTACTGTATGAATTTATGATAAAAATACCCTATAGGTATATTTAAAGATGTGTATGCACACAATATACACTACATATACCAAATGCTGCATATACAAAGTACACATTGCAAATGAAAATTCTCTCCATTTACAAGGAACAGACCACTACTCAAATAACTGTGTTCCAGGTATGCCCTTTCATAGACCATTTTGCAATTTCTTGTCCATAAACACTCAAGGGCTGATCTCATAAACTCCCTGAAATCTGGACCCTGAAAAACTATCACTATCCCAAATCCCAGGTGACACCAGAAAAGTAAGACATGTCCAAAACAAAGCCACACCATAGAGTTATACTACCAATCATCTAAAACTAATTTTCCTATTAAGACCTTTATCATCATCAAGATATGCAATGGAAAATAAAACCAACTTCCTGTGATGACAATGCCTAAGCACAGACAGTCAAAAAGCCCAAGGCTGAATAGAGTCAATCTTCACAGACTACTACCCTGAGTAGACTGAACTGATAAGGAAGTGAATAGACATTCAACTTTGATTTCAGAAATGCGCCACATGCCTGCAGTGGCTTAGGCCAGAAGCCAGACGGAACTAGAGCACACCTCTCTGGTTGGTTGGAACAGACAGCTTGAGACAAAGCTAGCCTGCCCACCCTGTGAGGGAGGGAGGGGATTCAGGGAAGGTGCAAAGCATCTTGGCATGCTGGGGGAATGCGAGTTGACTTGAACCTGGAAGGGATCTGTGACAGAAGTTTAATAAACTGATTTAATCTAAATCAGTTAAGTCTGATACTATATCCATCCAGGTTTATCTTAAACTGGTTTCAGGCATTTTGAAAGTCATTTATGTCCACTGAATTTCTGTTGTGTAACAGACTTGAACCCATTTCTTATCACTTATAGCAGTTTATATGTAATTTCTGTCCCTAGCCTATAAGATTAGCTGTCAACAAAATTAGTCTGATCTGATTGCAGAAGTAAACTTGTCTGCATCACTGACACATAACTTCAGTTACCTCTCCATTAATGGGGAGGAAATGGGCACTGCAGAAATGTACATGTCTATTAAGTTCACTTTGCCTGAACAACAAACATAAATCAAATTCACTTACATTTTAAATCATTTTCACTTTCCAGTTCTTTTACATAATAAGATACTGTAATGTTTCAATTGCAAACAAGTGAATATTACCTTTCAGAGATATATTCTCTGCTGATTTTCATTAACATTTTAAGAAAAGTGGATACAATTCCATTTATTCCATTCCCTGAGGTCTTTACCTCAATACTTCATTCAAAGAACTTTCATAGATCACAGTGATAACAACAGATTTAAATCAGAGAACAAGTGTAAGGATATACATCCCTCAGAAAACCTAAATGCTGACAATGTGCCTTTACTTACAAATGTAGACAAATAAAAATAAAATATAAGCTATTAATGAATTTCCATGTTTACAATTAAAGACAAAATCCTATGTGTTAAAATATTTTTTCACAATCACATCAAACTTCAGACATTGCTGAATTTTACAATTATCTAGCTTATTAATCAACAGTACCCATCATATTTGTTTTTTACTATTGTGAACAATACATGTTATACTCTATAATCAGTTGAATTGTAATTTGTATATATATTTGTGTCAAAATGTTGATGAATTCAACAAAAATGAGAAAGGAAATACAGTACACAGAAAACTGTGGTACATGCATGCGTACACACAAAGATAAATCACCTTGATCCTTCTCTGTTGTTGCTAAAATATAAAAAAAAAAGAAAATGAAGAAAAACATCAGATAAAAATAAGGTACTTAGTTTAACTTCATTTAAGTACAACAAACATCAGACAACATAGTTCAATGTTTTGTCCGTTTAAAATGCTTATGTGCTACTCATATCTGACTATACTTTGAGAACAATTCTCTTTCTGGTTATGCCCATGGAGTCAGCCTGAATATACGTTACATACTCTGAGAAGTTGGTAAAATGAATAATAGTAAAAACCGGGTTAGGCTATTACTGTTGTTATAACCATCCTTGTGGATTTAATCTGTTCTTGATCATCGTTAGTTTAAGGCCAGTATCACCACTGAACATTGTACATGTAGTAGATTGACTTCTGAGAGAGTGAGGGGAAGTTATTGACTAGAGAACTAGTCACAGATTTGGTATCTAGAGAAATATTCAGGAACTAGAGAAATATTAAGAGATTTGGGATCAGGTCCAATTCCAATATGATAATTACATCTGAGATTTTTAGGCATATTTTAGACAATACTTAGATACTTCTGATGTGGTACAACTAATAAAAAATGACTAATGATTATAAGGAGACAGAAGTCAATTTCAGGGTTCAAAGTCTAGAATCAACACAGAAATAAAGTATCTGCCAATAAGATTTTGGCTTAAGCGTATGATTTTGGCTTATGAAACCTTAGTACTAGAAGAGAGGGATACAGGCCTTTTTAAAACTGAAAGTTGGTAACTAAGGGTTTTTTTTTAATCTTATGAAGCTGGAGCCTTTTACCTCCAATAGCATTCTACTTCATTTTTTAAGGTGGTATGTCTTCTTGAGGCAAGTACACTTGAAAAAAGAATTTTAAAACTGACTTTTGACATGGGGCTTACTATTACATGTCTGTATATCCACTTGGAGAAATTTATTTATGCATCAGGTAGGTAGCAGTGGCTTGATAAAACACAGAAAAAATCACTTCAGTTAAAACACCTATGAGGCCAAATTCCTGCAATTTCAGTTTTACTTCAGCAACTACAAGCATGCTTTGAAGTGCAGAATTTGGTCTTTTACTTTGCATCATTTGCAGAGGTGTAGCTAGCTATTTCATCACCCAGGAATGGGTTGGGGGTAGGAAAGCTGGCAGAGTCTTTCCTGATTCACTGTACTCTGGCTGCTGCTGCTCAATGTGTTGTGGAATTGGTTCAGACTGCTGCAGCTACAGAACTGGCTCCCTGCACACCAGCTGCAGCACCCTTCAATGGCACAGATTCCTTTGGTGCCACCCTCTAAATCCATGCATAGGACTAGCGCCATGCTCCCCTACACCTGGTCACACTAACGATAAATGCACTCCTACACTTTTCCAAAATAAAAGTTGGAACATCCGTGCAATGTTGTATTATTTGTTTCCGTTTTTCTTACAATGCTCCCACAACCTAAAATATACATCCAGCTATGGTTATCTCTCTAAATTATTTCTATTTTATTCCAACAGGCTTACTAAATGTTCAAGATAATTTAAGAGCAAAAATCCCAATTACAAATGTGAAAAATAAAATCTGAGAGAGAAAAGGTATCTTTGCTTTCTTGTTTTCCACAAAAGATCCAATATTCATCCTTCTTTCTTTAACACAACATGATATCATAATTAATTATGGTAAACTGGTTACTAAGGTAGTTTCATGTTGTTACTCCCATGATATAATATCGGTTGCTATAGCGATGAGCTGGCTTTTTGTTAATCACTTGTGAGATTGGTTAACTCATGTTTGTCAGTGACTTTGACCAGAGCTGGAATAAGACAAAAAGTGGATTTTATAACACTACTAAACACATCACCCTCCTTCATATCTATCGGGTTTGATGTTTTGACTTTATTTAATTCCAGTGTACTACCAGAAATAAATTCTACCAAAACAGAATGTTATGTTAACAATAACATGGAATTTTTAAGCCAACATCATGTTCTGTTTCCTGTAATCTGACACACATTTATGGTTTATATTAAAAAATACATATTTATGCAGGATTTACTATTTCTAGAATTTAAATCTGTATCACTATATTACACTGTTATATGGTTTCTGGAAAATAATTATTGCATTTGAATACTGTCAAATTATTTTATTGTTAGCATACTTTACTGTTTTACAGAATTTTTACAATATTACAATAACCTTTATATAATAAAATACTGATTTCCTAGCAACAACCCTGATTAATCTCATTTTCCAGAATATATATAAATTATAAATATAGGAAAAACTCATATTATCATTAAAGCTATTTGCTGTTAGTATATTTATAATAATTAAAAGGCCATTGACGTTTTATCAGTTTATGATTGTATCTTACTATATATACCAGTAACTTTTCTATCTCTGACAATGACAACTCAACAAGCATAAATTGTGTTTATGTGCCTGACTAAGGTATTCAAAAGACATCTCTTGCCTTGATTTCCAAATTTCATGGTGCTGATTAGGAAAGAATGCACTGTCAATAGTTTATTAGGAATATTTAGAGAAAGTAAAAATTAGCCATGAGCACACATTTATATTTGATAAAAATTCAAAATAAGAACAAAAGACAACTTAAACATAAGGTCTGGATATTTTGTTCACGCAGGTTCCCAGGAGGCATATTAAAGCAATGAATAGGAAAAAGCTCTATAGTTCACCAGCTGAGATTTTAATGAGACATTTCCCCTTGCTGTGGTACAGGTTTGTTCAGGAAAGGGAAAAGGCTGCTCACAGAATATTCAGTTAATAGGCACTGTTGGCTTTTACAGTCACTTTGGCAGTTGATCACTATACTCACCTTCTATTTTGGCATATTCTGTAAGTCGAGTGTAATTGATCAAGGCAGCTTTCTCCAGACATTTTCTGACCACTTTCTTCACCTCTTCTGCTGGTATGGGAGTGGCAATATCTTTCATTAAAACCTGTGCCAGAGAATCATATTACTTGGTTGCCCATTACCCAAAGCTCCAGAGCATAACTGGAATTTAATAACTATTTTAGATCTGCTAATAATTAACGGCAAAAATCAAAGAGGAATCATTTCAAATCAGTGGTCCAGTTGGTTAATAAAGTAGGTATTTGTTTCTAGAGGTTTGAGTTCTAACTTTGTTTTGGTGGTTGTGTTAGTTTAGGGGCAGGGAATTATTTTGGGCAGAGGGCTGCTTACCGAGTTTTGGCAAGTCATCAAGGGCCGCATAACAGGCAGCCCGGGGCAGATTAATATTAATTTTCTAATTTAAGGGCCCTGTGGGCTGGATACAAATGGCCTGGCAGGCCACATCCAGCCCCCAGGCCTCATTTTGCCCACTCCTATGTTAGTCTGATGGTTTCACCTTTATCCTAATCTACAGAAGTTATAAGATCATTTCTACAATTTGACACCATTCAGCATGATTGTCAGTCTCTGAGTGAGAATCAAGAATGGAATACCAGAAGTCCTGAGGTCTAGATTAAACTACAGCTAGAGACAGGGATAGCACCATTTCCATGTGACCCTTTTTGTATTACGTTCAGTTCTTAGTGGTGAAATGAACCCCACAAGTTCATGAACATCAACTGGCAATTTTAAAAAGGAAGAAAAAAAAACACTAACAAGACTTATCATCACTGATTATTTTTCTTCCTGCATACAGTTATTAAAATTCAGCAGAACATACTTGTTCAAAAGGATTAGCTATTTAGGCAGAGTACCAGAGTTTTCCTGAAATATTTTATTATGGTAAGCTAGAAGACTAGGCCATAAAAAGACTTTAACATTTTAAATATTTATTTTTTAAATTGACTAATCTGTAAAAATCTTCCAGTTTGACCTTTTGGAAGTTAATTGAATTTAGCCACTGGCTTCAATTGAATCAGAATGTCCCTTGAATTTTACAGTTAAGTTGGCCTCTGCTAGTTTAAACTGAAATAAAACTTGTCAAACTTACAAAAATGCTATTTATATTTTGTAATCTAAATATTGCAAATAAAGATTTAAAGTTTGACAAATTAATTACTTTTTGAAACACAATTAATTGTTGACTAAAATGTCAATACTGCTTTGAAAAAACTCAAGACTCAATTAAAATGAGGCAAGTTGGACCCAGATAATTTAATCTGTAACTTTAAAAATATATTTTTTGCATAATACCAAGGGTCTCGTATGTACCCAAGTCTCCAACAGTGTATTTAATAATGCAATAGAGGTAATGCATATTAATATTTTACTTTTATGGGTAATTTAGCTATTAGTTTTCTTTTCTTGTTTTTTGACTATCCATACTTAGGTGTACCAAAATTCAATTTGATTTTATACAAATATGTTTATTCTACACTTGAACTCAAGAGTCTAAACCAGAAAGGAAGAGTCACAATGTTTACAGGTAAGTATAATAAAAGGATGTTCACAGATGTAGGAAGGCACATTTTCCCTAATTCAACTTGGCCCTTTTTAACTGTAGCAGCACAAATAGAAATATTAGCTCCACAAAAATGATGTCTACATATATGGCAATATATTAAATGAAATCACATTTAAAACCAAATATACAGAATTGGTCACCCAATAGTGTATAGGCCCTGGCAGAATTTTGCAATAGCACAAAATGGCTGTCACTTCCCCTTTTTCGGATGCATCAGGCAATGGACCAGTACCATCCAAAGGCTGGACAGTACTAGAGAGGATGGGATAACTGTC
The DNA here is from genome assembly GCF_052110815.1 of Crocodylus siamensis. NCBI lineage: Eukaryota > Metazoa > Chordata > Crocodylia > Crocodylidae > Crocodylus > Crocodylus siamensis. Next base: position 43,313,406 of record NC_143398.1, on the reverse strand, counting down.
TAGAAAAGACAGAATATTTTGCTTTAACTCACCCTCTTAGTAGTTTCCTGGACTTTAATGCTCCTCATTCACAAGGGAGCATAAATGCTGTTAGTATTGTCTGCCCTCCGCAGGAGCTAGTTCTAGGGAATTTGTTGTAGCCAAGTTTTATTTATATGTTACATTTATATTCCCGTGTCAATTTAGATAAATCTAAACTTTTTCTTTATAAATTGAATCAAATTTTGATTTTCCAATGTGTTTATTTAGATTATATGGATATTTTTAAAGTTATATTTCAAGATACAATCATAACATTTTGTGACCATAATAATCAAATGATAAAGACACAGGGAACCTTTGCAATGACTTAAGAGAAAGTTCTGGTACATATATTTTATTATTAGACTTTGTCAGTTATTTAGCATATAATAAAACCACTAGTATGGTATCTTAGCAGATATTCCTTCTAGCTCAATAATAAAAGAACATACAGATGAAATATCCTAGAATTGAAATAAACTAAAAAGACATACCCTTTCAAGTAATGAAAGTGTGGCTTTTAAAGCTCCTTCAGGACGTCCAAATGGAAAACAGTATCTTAAAAAAACAAAACAAAAACAGGATAAATTTTCCAGAGTGTAATATCTAAGTTAAGAATGTAAGCATAATGGGTATATATTATCCCACTACTCCTTAATTTGCATTATTGGAAGGGACATATATACTGAACACTGATAAATGATTCTTTTATATTTTTTCACAAATCCAATATGGAGGACCGAAATCCAAGCTTGTTGCTTGGCCCGAAGGATAGGAAAGTGCAAAAGACAAGAAGAAATTAGCCCGGTGACTGAATAGTGGAGGATATCTACAAACAGCTGTGGGTTTTATGACTGCTTCCATCTTGCTGAAAAGGCAAGTCATTTCTGACCTTAACACCTTAAGAATCTCTGTAAGAAAATGAGGCTTATTATAAGGCTCACTCTACCTCTTTATACCCTGTTTTAGTATTGATTTAACAATGGAAGGAAACTGCATAAATGGGTGCAAATTACAATGGGTGCAAATTACTTTTTGGGGGGGGGTTAACTAAATCATTTATCATTAGAACACATTTTATTTTGGCTTAAATTGTAAATTCTACCAGACACAAACCTTATTGCCTTTTGTGCCCGGTACAGCACTTATAGTCTTTAACTACTAAAAGAATAACAATATCAAAAATGCAAAAGATGAAACAAAATAAACTAACGTGCTGCCACTCCTACAAGCTGTAGAGCTCATTCTAAAACTCTCTTAATCCTATCTGTGAAGCTTGCTGGGATAGCCCCAATTGAAAAAGGGATTTTCTACTTTGCTGAGATTATTTGTATGTGATTGTTTATTATTACTAATAAAAATGGTAGTCCTATTTTCTAACATTTTTCCAATAACAATTGGATTCAGAGTGATGAGTTTTAGAAATCACTTTGACTGACATTATAGATCCTTGTAAATGAGGTCAGACAAATCATTTTAGCAGACATAGCACCAATTTATGACCTGCTTTATTTTGCTTGCTTACTCTGTGTTAGTAACTCTTAGTGGGCATTAATAAATTAGCAAAACAGATTTAATCAACTTGTACTTTCTTAGTCTTAATCCATCTATAAATAAAATACAAACTTGGCTGCTTTATTTGCCTCCTCCTGCCTCCTCAGTGTATTTGCATAATCCATGTATTGTCTTTCCTATTATTTACTCCTATTAACCCGTAGGTGACACAGCTCATGCATAAATGCCACTGATCCCTAGATAACATTTAGCATTTCAAATCATGAGGTCCCACTGGGTATGTCCTAAAGTGTTGCTACTTTCATATATGTAAATAATGTAATGAACTTTTAAAGTACACATAATCCTGAGCCAATGCTATAAACTAAGTAAGTATACAGAACCCTAATTAACATTTACAATTCTCTATTACTACAGCCACTAAAGGTAAGACCTACTAAGCATTTTACATTACAACTACCTATTTTCACACATTCATACTTTCTGCAAATACCTAATAGGCTTCATTGCTGCATACTATGTGTCTGACCAAAAGATAACTTTTTAGGAAATTGGAAACAAAAATTATGGCTATTTCTGAGTTATGATGGAGTAAAAATAAAGAGCAGTAAGGTTACGTACCATACAGAACTATTATTTTCCAAGATTAGCTGTCTTTACAGACTCCCTTTTGGTATGCATGAGTCCTATACATGCAAGACTGGATTCTTTCAATCAGCAGTGTCTATTCAGGTCAAACCCAAATCCTAGATGACCTTATGCCTTCCCATGAGGGGGCAGAAATTCCACAGGAAACCCAATCTGTTCTTTCACCAACACAACACCTGAGAACAGCAGGATGCCGTTCTTGTTGACCCAAATAATGTGGACAAAGCACAAGAGTCCACGTGGAGAACATGTTTAAGAATCAAAGGTACTGTAAAATACATATATTTTCATTTTTTTTTGAATGACTGTCCACATGGTTTCCATTGCTAGTAACTAGAAGACAGTTATCAAATAGGGGCTGGGGTAATGTAGGCATTAAGGTGCATGGTTGACAGCCCAGAGGTTGAAGTTTGAGGCGCAGCCCTGTCAGGTTCCAACAGATCCTTGAATTTTGCTAAATACCTAGTCACAAGGACACAAAAAAGGAAAGAAAAGGGGTAAAGCAAGGGACAGGACTGGAAATGGATAGAATAGCTCTTGTTTACAGTTTCCAGGGCCCAACAGCCAGAGATGATCCAATTCCAGGGTGAAAAGTAGAAATAAATGATCTTTGAGAGCTCCTGTGACACTAGTCCCTGATGCATGATAAGACTCAAAGTGAAGGGCAGAAAAGGATGTAGAGATTCATCGTTACTAGAACGTTTTCTTCTCTCTCACTGGCTCTGAAGTCCCTTAAGACTAGTTAAAGTAATGAACAGAAGAACACTGCCTGGAGATAGCCCGAAATTTTGTTTTTTTCTTTCTGTCAAAGGGAAGGTCTTTTGTAATTGTCTGAGCTGTCTGAACCTCTCTGGGAATTCCTGAAGATTGAGGCAGGAAGCCCATCACTGTAGGCACTGCTCTATCAGATGTAAAGGCTACCAAATGCTCCCTGCATCCTTGCGTATGATGGTCTTTAAGTACTCTGTCTGTTCTGTTGATTCCAATTCAAGTAATTGCAATCAGGACAGAAACACTTATCAATTAGTAATGGCAAACAGTGTATTTGAACAGTTCTAGTCTTCCTCTCTCTGTACAGACTGAGCACCCCTCTGTTCCTTCAACCTTTCCTTGACCATAGCTACCGCACAAGACCCCTGTATGGAAATAAAGATATCTATGTCTCTTGGAAGAGACATCAAAAATATCTATATCTCTGATACCTGTTGTAAGCTTGCCTGGATGTGACCAGAGGTTGCTGGCATGGTCACAGGTCTCCTGGGGGTCCCAACAGAACTTTAATTTCGACAACAGTAAGCCATCACGTACAGAGGAGTCCAAGATATTCATGGCATAGAAGAGTCCAAGGTGGGCAGCAGTTTGTGAGGTTTTTCCTGCATTTGTTCCAGGGGTATTCTCAAGAGTCTCTGTCACACACGCTTGATAAAATTGTTGTAAAGCCATCAACTGAGCAAAGTCCTGAGGAACTTAACTGCCTTGGTGAAAAAGGATAAGATTAAGTCAGCAGAGATGAGCTACTCTTTCTTTTGCCACTTTCTTCCTCTTGTCTTTCTAGAATCTGAAGCCTAGCTGATCTGGCTGTATTGTATTATATTCTCTCTTCGAGGAGCATAATCTGAAAAAAGCAGGGCAGGCGTGAATATGTAGGCTGTAAGCACCAGTACAGCCAAGACTGATAAGAGAACAGAAACACATGGATGGGTACTAGGAAGGATGTTCCTGCTAAGTCCATATAATTCTCTGTTGTCTCAACCTTACTTTAGCTGTTGGATATTAAAACTTAAGTGTCTAAGAAGTGGTCTGATTTCTAGAGGTGCTGAATACCTAAGGCTCCCATAGATTTCATTAATGAATTTAAGTACCTAACTCTGGGGTCCCAAGTGAAATATTTTGTCTGATGTTCTAACTGTTCTGAAATATTCCCAATACTGATCAGATGACAGAGGGAACAAATCCTATCCACTTCTGTCCCTTCCACCCTTCTTTAAGTTTTAAGGAGACGATATTTTCTGCCATTATCATCATCACCTGTACATCTGATGATATGGAGGTCTAAAATTTGCTAAAACAAGATATTTCCAGTATAAGGATGTATTCAGCCTCCAGGGGGCTGAAATCCATCAGCAGGTGGTTAGCAGTTAATAAGGTTAATAGTCTGCCTTGCTGGAAGGCTGCAACTGATGACTAGAAAATGGGGATGGAGTCATAAAGAGAGTTAAAAGCTCCAGAAAAGGGCAAGGGGGAGAGGAGGTGGTGGCGCTGGAGAAGCACAGAGCCGGGGTTACCCCTCTCAAAGTCTAAACTAAAGAAGATCACAGGTTTTGGTTTTGTTTGTCTTTTGTAGGTTTTCTTGTTTTGTTTACTGTGGGGACAAGGTTGCCCCATGTAAAATAAACTGGCTAGAAATCCTGAACATGGTGCTGATTAGCCTTGATAATGAAGCTGAGTTATCTGCTTGCGCCAGAAACAAAACTTGGTTTACAGTTGATCTTAGTTTTACATGAACCTTTGATGCCACTTAAAAACAAATGTAACTACACAGACAAGGCCTTTCCTTGCAACACAAAGAACTGCGCCTATATTAGGTAGCTACGTTTGGAGCACACATGCGTTGTTTCTTTACTTTTCCTGTATACTACAAAAATGTCCCACCGTAGCATCTCGTAGACATCGTAAGTATGGAGCAAGACAAGGGAACAAGCTGGGAATAGGCTGACAAAGGGACACTGAATGCATGTTTATCTAGATACAGTGGTGCTAACTGCCCATGGAAGAAGCAAAGAGAGGCTATGGTCTCAGTCAAACACCAAAGAGTAGCCCTCAAGACACTACATCTCAGCACTCCAATCCCGACTTCAAAAAGCAGTTGTTGGCTGCTGACCTGCCTTATGTTGTATGGATGTAAAAAAAGATTGTTTTGATTTTATGCAAATGAAGACAATTTTGCCTACAGGACCGTATAAACTCCAAAGGGCCTTCAGCTGATGTTTGTGCAGGATAAGGTGGTCAACATCAGTAGGCATAGGACCAAAGCTCCCCTCTTTTTCCCATTTCATCATATTCAGAGAATGCATTTGGCCATGTGGTAGAGAAGAGGTTGCAGTGCTTTGCTGAAGCTGGGTGAGTGTGCTACCCAGCAGAACTCTTTTAAGCATGTGGGCCAATGATCTGGAAACCACTGAGCTACAGAAAAGTCTACCTTTTCTGCGAAGGGTGTCATCCTGTCAGAAGAATCCTTGGTCTGCTGTGTTCTCACCGCCTTGTTAGGGGATAAAGTCCGTATGAGAGATATACCTTCTTCATTCACTGTACCAATAAACTCAGTAGCTGGTGGTTCATTATCACTATTCCTGTTGTCTCAAAAGAAAGGGAATCTAGACCTTCATCATTCACATATATCTAGGCCCACATCAAGACCCAAACCACTTGGTACACTATGTTTGAATACTTGACATACGTACCAATACTTGACAACATTCTAGACATTGAGGGACATAATTTTGAATTGCCTATCCTGAAGCACTGGGAAGCAAAGGATGAATTTTAAGAAGTGAGTTTTGAGGTTCGGTAGTTGTTGTCAGTAGCTTTTCAGCTGTAAAGGGCACCAGATACCTTCTTAGGCTACTAGTTGCCTCACAAACGTTAGCCCCTGAAAAGTCAAACTTAATAAGTCTCATGCCTTGACTGAATAGGCACTGAAGGTAGGACCAATGCCTCAACTCTGTTCTGGAACACTGCTGCCTCCTACCTCTGTTAAGTGGTAATCAGTACCAGAGTCGAAATGGTCTTCTTGGTCAGTGTAGCTTGAAGCTCCTTATTAGGACCCTCATGGAGAAAGATTGATTAAAGGATTGATGTCCTTCTTTTTGGTATTTATGAAGCTTGCACAGATTACTCCAGTGGAGCAATTAAGCAGGCTTTTCTGCCTTTTTGAACATGCTTGGAAAATGACTGTCATGCAGTATGTCAGTCAGGAATGAATGTCCCTTTAAGAAACAAAATAGGGACCTGGAGGGTGCACCTACACATGAAATCAATGCAACACAATAAATTCTGGAGCATGTCACTGAAGTTTACATGTGCATCTGGGACCGCAGTACACTGACCCAGGTCAGGGCAGCCCCAGTTGGCAGGGGTCAGTCTGCCAGCCTGGGGTTGTTCTGACCCAGCTCAATGTACTGCAGAGGATCTGACTGGGACACAAGGATGTGGGCCTAGCTGGCAGGCAGCCCCTGCACTGAAGCACCCTTGAGCTCCAGCCAGCCCTATCGGCATTTACATGTGTATTGCTGCGCACTAAATAATGACACTGTAGGACAGTGCTTGTGTATACTATGGACTTAATTAGTTTACTGCAGCCTAATAGGGCTGCATGTATAGACACTGAGACTTTACTGTGGAGCTAATTAGGCAGCTCTGCAGTAAACATCTCATGTAGATGCACCCAGATTGTCCATTGTTAAGTGAGAGCAAAATTTCACCAGATTGTCCATTGTTAAGTAAAAGCAAAACTAGCTTTGTCAGGGAAAGGGGAAGACGAGGGCAGCGGAAGCCTTGGACCACTAAACCAAGCGTCACCCACAAGAACAGCCCAGCCTAGACCGATGACAAGCAGAACAAATACCCAAGTAAGCAACAGGGGCCTGGGTAGTACTGGGATGGGGGGGGGGGGCAGTGCACGCATCTTCAGGAGGCCTCAAATGCCTCTACACTAATGCTTGTAGTATGGGGAACAAGGAGGAGGAACTTACCCTCCTGCTAGCTAACACCAACCCAGACATAGTGAGGCTCACTGAAACATGGTGGGACCCAACGCATGACTGGGTGGTGAATATCAAGGGCTATAGGCTGTACAGGAGGGATAGGGCAGGGGGAAAAGGTGGGTGAGTGGCACTGTATGTCAAGGAGAAATACACATCCTCAACGAGTAGCACTGGGTCAGTGGAGGGGCACACTGAAGGGTTAGAACAGTAGGAGGTCGATGGGAAAGGGACTTAATGGTGGGGGTCTACTACAGACCACCCAACCAGGGAGAAGGGCTAGACCTGGAATTCTTAAGTCAGCTCATGGAGGCAGTTAGGTCAAAGGATGTGGTCATCATGGGTGACCTACACTTTCCAGACATCTGCTGGGAAGAGCAGTCACCCAGGTCTGACTGCTCACGTAGGTTCCTAGCTGAGATACAGGACCTCCATCTAACCCAAGAGGTGCACGGTCCCACCAGGGGAAACACCTTGTTGGACCCGGTCCTGGCCACGGGTGACTACCTGGTGAGGGGTCTGTGGGTGCTCGACCATGTGGGTGACAGTGATCATCACCTGCTGGAATTTACCATCCAGTGAAAGGTGGCAAAGGCCTGCAGCAAGGCAGAGCCCTGGACTTCAGGAGGGGTGTGGACAAGATGGAGAGGGTCCAGAGAAGGGCCACCCACATGATCAGGGGGCAGCAGGGCAGGTCCTACAAGGAGAGGCTACAGGACCTGAACCTATTCAGCCTCCACAAGAGAAGGCTGAGGGGGGATCTAGTGGCTGTTTACAAACTAGTCAGGGGATACCAGCAGGCATTGGGAGAGTCCCTGTTCCCCTGAGCGCTACCAGGAGTGAAAAGAAATAACGGTCACAAGCTGGCAGAGGGTAGATTCAAGCTAGACATCAGGAGGTGCTACTTCACTGTCAGGGCAGCTAGGATCTGGAACCAACTTCCGAGAGAAGTGGTGCTGGCTCCTACTCTGAGGGTCTTCAAAAGGAGGCTAGATGAACACCTTGCCGGGGTCGTTTGTCCCCAGTACTCGTTCCTGCCATGGCAGGGGGTCGAACTTGATTATCTGCTCAGGTCCCTTCTGACCCTACCAACTATTAAACTATGAAATCAGCTTTTAAACCCCAGATCCTTTCTGTTGCCAAGTTGCCATAGTTGTCAGAGAGATTAAATTAAACTAAAACAAAAACATTTTTTTTTTTCTTTTGTATATGAACACTATTAGTGTTCACCGTGACTAACAGCCAGGACTGGATCGGGACAGTCCAACTGGTGGTCTGTGAGTGATTAACATGTGGCTGGGGGGGGAGGAGGGGGGCGGTTGTGTGCTGTTTGCACAGCCTGTGTGGTGGGGGAATCTTTGGGAGATGCCCAAGTGGTATGTGGTCTGCGGGCTGCCTGCTGGCACTGCATGCGATCCCCAACCGGTAAGTTGAATAGCTCTGCACTAGGTAAAGAATAACAGGAAGACACTGAAGAGCTCCTGTCTCACTGTTATGAGTGGCAAGAAGGAGCTGAGGGACAGCTGGTTTTGCTCTGCTCTTTATGTTCATAGGTAGAAGGACAGCATGAGGATGTATAGGGCACAGATACAATGCTGGCATGCCCTGTTGGCCAAATGAATACAAAGTCACGTGCATGAGATACATAGGGATCACGGATGAAATTCATATGATCAGTAATTGTTCTTTTTGTACTATAACTCTGAAAACAATCTTTGAACTGGGCAAGAGCAAAAAAAGGTGACTTAAACAACAAACCCAGTACAAACTGTTCACTGAAGCCTGGGGCTTTACATAGTATGGGGGAACATATATAAATGTACAGGTTAGTAACTGAAAAAGGGGAGGTGGAGGTAGATATCCAGAAAAATACTGTACACCGATGAGCCCATTTAGGAAGCAGATACTTGCATATGGTATCTGATAAGCTCAAAGGTTAAAAAAAATAAGTCAGCTGAGCCAGTTATGACACAGTTCGCTTACATGGTTTTACTGATCAACATTATTCCAGAACTTGGTATGATTTAAGCACTCATTTTCACTTGCACATTTGATAGAGTTACATTTAGAGTTTTATAGGTGGAAATGGTAAGGTTAAGATCAGGGATACGATTTTTTACTTAGTGAAACCTCAAGGCAGAGGATTAATTTAATCTAAGTGCACATTACAGCCCAACAAACTTATGGCTGAAGTATATATTATCTTTCTGACAGGCATCCAAATGAATTCATAATATCATATTTACTATACCATGAACTTTTCCTGAAGTAGCAAATGCTATATTTACTGTGTCTTGTCCTTGGTCACAACTATGTTCACCACAATGTCAAAACCCTTTTGAATGAAGCTCATTATGCACTGAGCAAATTAAACACTCACCTGAAGTGGCTTATCTGGTTTTCTAAGAGGGTGGAAAGTCTGTCTTTAATTTCCTCAAACCTTTCTTTCTCTTCAACTGATACTGTTCCAATTCCATCAGGCCTGAAATACAATATACTGATTTAACCTTTTGATCTTTTTTCATATATTTACCATACAAACCAAATCTGTCTGCACCCTTGGTATGCTTTCATTGATTAAAACTACAGTTTTTGTTTGAACAATGGTGCTTCAGTGTAAAAATGTCCTTACATACATATGTCCTTGGCCCTTGCTGTGAAATATGCACAATATTATTTAATGCCTATGGTTAAAGGACAAAAGTGCAACTTCTCAAAAATCAACTACATTTAGAACTTAGTTCAGGCTTAATTAGCCACCCTATTTTTCTGTGGTATATCATTACAGCTTTTCCTGTCATCAACAGCACTGCCAATAACAGCCATGCTTGTCCAATTCAAGGCAATGCACTGTGTTCCTAAACCATTCTCCAGCTGGGTGCTGTTCTTACACATGCAACTGAATATTCCAGTACAACAAGTTAGGACTATTCTTATCCTTGTCCTCCTAATTCCAGCTCTTTGGCTTTTTAAGATGCACACTCTGAACAAATGTGCTGCTGATTCAGCAGAAAAGATGACTTAAGTGAAAAAGCCCCCCACTCTAAGCAGGTAACTCTTGGAATCGCTACATATACCACCAGTCCAGACCTACCAATTCCTAGGATTTTCACTTCAAATGAAGTTTTGCTCAATATAACGGAAGTAGCATGTAAACACATGGCAGCTACCAGAAGAAATCCCAAAAGATGAGGTTCTGTTTTAAAATACCTTCCTTCCTGATTTTAGTTCTGGTAATGAGTAAATGGCCTTAAAGAGATGCTTTTTTTGGGTTGTAATTTATACTCTGGCAAATTGCATTTGAGACTGAACTGAGACTGCAAATGTGAATACTTGCACCTCCAACTTTCTTTTTTCAGGTGCAAAAGTGGTACTTAGAAGTGTAGGTCCTCTGACTGACACCAGCAAGTCCACTTTCTGGGTGCAAACACAAGTGCAGATTTGCTATCGGAGGATGGGAAGCTATGCTTCAGCCATTTAAAAAAATATTCCAATAGGCATTTCGAAAGACCTATCAAGCAATATGAATCCCCATAACATGTTGAAACATAATGAAGCAAATACTTGACATAAGAATAAATTACTGTCATAACCATACCTCTGCAGGTCTTACTTTGATCTGCAATGCTCTTCACTGAATATACCTCTATATACAGAGGACTAGTGTAAGATTTATGCATTGTTCAAGTCCCACTTAAACCTTCAGTAGTTTTTTAAAGTGGGGTTTAAGCAATGTTTATACCTTGTGCTGGCTCTGTACACAGAAGTAGATTTTGCCCAGTGTGGATTGTCAAAGGATTACATACCTTAAGGAAAGGGCACTCATATACTAAATAATGCATAATAGTGACTTAAGCTACAGTGAACAAATATATATAGGTATCAATGTTCTCAAGCGAATTCCTAATGGAATGAGGTCAAATATATTTATATTTTAGTCTCTATCAACATTTCTTTTAGAGAGCACCTATTAGCTCTTGTTGTAAGCAAGGCTATATCAGACTTTCATTACAATCACCTATTTTCACATGCTTATGAGAGATAATTTCTCCTTTTGCTTTGCAATTTCCCATGATTTGTTTCATTTCAGAAATGTAGGTAGGAAAAAATGAACAAACAATATGCCTGTCCTTTTTTTTTTTTTTTTTTTTTTTTTACTGCATACCAGCCAGTGTTACCCCTTCCATAACAGGACTGGCACAGAGTTTTCTTCTTTAGTCAGCAGGGTTGCAGACTTCCCTAGTCAAAGTATGATCTTTCCATTAGTATCCTCTCTCTAACAAAAACTCCTCCTATGTGGGATGGAGGGCTTTGCACCAAGAAGAATTTTACCCCCCCAAATCTTATTCAAGATCAAAGAGTTGTAACCCCGCTATGCAATAACCCGCATAAGTTCTTGTCATTATTTACATAGATTGAATACCATTTTTAAAAGTGAATCTCAGTAGAAATAAGGATATAAGGTCACCTCTGTTTGTGCAACTGACCCCTTGCAGACTGACCTGCCACAGGTCCGGCTCCTTGCCACTTATCTGATGCACAAGGTCAGAAGTTTGAGCACCAAGTGGCATTAATATACTTTAGATAGGCAACAGCAAACTAAAGATGACAAAATATTTTGTATGTAATACCAGAGAAAGGAATATACAGGTAAAATGTGTCCTCCATTTATGCAAGATCAATATAATGAATTTATTACTTATGCTGAAGACTGATGGGAGTATATCAACCTTTCTGCTAGTGCATTTTTTTCTAAATATTTCAACGGCAATAGGTATCATTAGGCCTTCATATTTATAAAATACTTCATGAAAATCCAAAATAAAGTTGATATAATGAAATAATACTAGCTGGTGAATTCGTGAAATTACATTTAGAAAAATGGCAATTTAAGTTACATTATACTGTATTTACTCGAATCCAAGTCAATCCTGAATTCAAGATGATGCCCCCCCAATAATTAGATTCTATATAAGGACTATTTATAATTTGTTATAGTTTTCAAGGTACAGATTCTAATTATCAGAGCAGTGTCTTAAATTTGTCCTACCCAGCAGGGAAAAGAATGGTTGGGAGGGTAAGATGGCTGGCAGTGGGGTGGTCAGATGGCCTTCTTGCCCTCTGCTTCACTCCCTATTACTTCCCCCCCACAGCCTTCATTCTCCCCCAGCCCAACTCCCCTCCCTACAGTCGTCTGCCCCTCCACTCCCAATCCCTACAGTCTCTGCCCCTTCCCTTCCTTCTCCCCTTACTGTCAGATCCTGCTGAGCTCTGTTCCTTCCCGGAGTACAGCATGTGGAAGCACAGCCCCCACCAGAACTGCTGACTGACTGGGCAGGAGCCATGTAGTAGTGTCAGTGCTGTCAGACAGAGGACAGAGCAGTTTACATGTACTCTGTGCCTGGGAGGGAACCCATCCTGAGCTGAAGCTAAGCTGCACCTGACAGTAAAAGGGGGAAGAGTGCGAGTAGGTAGAAGCTGCAGAGGACAAGAGTGGGGGCGGAGACTACTGTGGGTCTGACTCTGGCCCTGACCCAGGCCCACAGTCCAAGCTGCAGCAGTTGCCTGGCCCTGCCTCCTCCACTTTCTATGCAAATCTAAGATGCTTCATGGGCGAAGAACCCCAGGAAGTGCCCTCCAAAGCAGAATGGCAGAAGGTTCCCTCCAGAGCCAGGGCTGCTCATGGCAGTGCAGTATCAGCTTCCCTTGTCCAGCTGAGAAACAGCTATGAGGCCCTGGTGACAATGGAGGAAGAGGAAGGAGAGGAGGAAACCTCTGGAGATGAGGCTACTCCATGCACAGAACAGGCTGAAGGAGGCAAATCGATGCAGAAGAAGAGATGTTGGGTGCTTGTCATGGGTGACTCCACTCTGAGAGGAACAGAGGGTCCCATCTGTCACCAGGATCCCATGACACATGAGGTCTCCTGTCTGCCCAGAGCGTGGATTCAGGATGTGACAGAGATGATCCTGGCTCTTATCTGGCCCACTGATTACTACCCCATGGTCCTACTGCATGTGGGCACTAATGATGTGGCCAGGAACAGTCCGGATCACCTGATGAAGGAATACAAAGCTCTGGGAAACAAGCTGAAGGAGACAGGGGCACAAGTGGTCTTCTCATCTGTCCTTCCAGTGAGCAGATGTGGACGACGCCATGAGACCCACTTCAGGGAGGTCAGCTTGCGGCCTAGGAAATGGTGTCTTTGGCTTTTTGGACCATGACCCATACTTCAGAACAAGAGACACGCTGGGATGGGATGGGCTTCAACTCTCCCCCAAAAGTAAGCATGTGTTCTCTTTCAGGTTGGCTGATCTCCTCTGGCAGGCTTTACACTAGGCTTGTCGGGGGAAGGGGAGGATGAGGACGGGGTTTGCCATGGAACACCGAAGCAAGAGACACCCACAAGAACAGCCCAGCCAAAGCAGACAACGAGCACAAGCAGTACCCAGGTAAGACACAGGGGGACCTGATAGTCCTGGGATTAGCAGGGCAGTGCATACACCCTCATGAGGCCTAATACCTCTACACTAATGCTTGTAGTATGGGGGAAAAGTAGGAGGAACTTGCCCTCTTGCTAGCTAACACAAACCCAGACGTAGTGGGGCTCACTGAAACTTGGTGGGATCCAACACATGACTGAGGATAAACATCAAGGGGCTATAGGATGTATAGGCGGGATAGAACAGGGCGGAAAGGTGAGAGTGTGCTGCTCTATGTCAAAGAGCAATACATATCTGCAGCAAACAGCACTGGGTCAGAGGAGGGGCAGACAGAATTGCTCTGGGTCAGAATACAAGGGGGTCGGGGGGAAAGGGACTTAACGGTGGGGGTCTACTACAGACCATCCAACCAGGGGGAAGAACTGGACCAGGAACTCTCAGGTCAGCTCACGGAGGCAGTTAAGTCAAGGGACGTGGTCATCATGGATGACCTATACTATCCGGACATCTGCTGGGAAGAGCAGTCGGCCAGGTCTGACTGCTCACGTAAGTTCCTAACCGAGTAACAGGACCTCCATCAAACTCAGGTGGTGCACAGTCCCACCAGGGGAAACGCCTTGTTGAACCTGGTCCTGGCCCCAAGTGATGACCTGGTAAGGGGACTGCGGGTTCTTGACCACCTGGGCGATAGCGATCATTGCCTACTGGAATTCACCATCCAGCGCAGGGTGGCAAAGGCCTGCAGCAGCCCAGGACTTCAGGAAGGCAGATTTCAATGAGGTAAGTAGACTAGTCAGGGAGGCACTGAGGTCCAGGAGGGGAGAGGATTTGGGAGTCCAAGAAGAGTGGTTGTTCCTTAAGGAGACAATCCTCCAAGCCCAAAGGGTGACAATCCCAACATGGATCAAAGGAGGCAAGAGTGCTCAAAAGCCCCTGTGGCTCACCAGAAGCATCCAGGAATGTCTCAAAGCTAAAAAGGAGGCAAACACCCAATGCAAGGGGGGTGCTATCACCGAGGAGGATTATACCTCCATTGCTCGAGATTGTAGGAGGGCTGTTAGGAAGGCTAAGGTGGAGATGGAACTAGGACTAGCGACTTGGATCAAATATAACAAGAAGTCCTGTTTTAAATACATAGGAGGTAAAAAGAAGGTACTGGGTAATGTGGGGCCTCTGCAGGACATGCTTGGAAACCCGGTGGTCGCACCAGATGACAAAGGTAACCTCTTTAACAAATTCTTTGCCTCCATTTGTCATCCCCCCACTGGGATCCCGGATGGACCCAGGGGAGGCGCAGCCAGGCCCAGGGTCAGTGATGACCTAGTCAGGGAAATTCTGGTGGGACTAGACATGTTCAAATCAGCAGGTCCTGATGATATCCACTCCGGAGTGCTGAGGGAATTGGCAGAGGTCAGGGCGGCTAGGATCTGGAACCAACTTTTAAGGGAAGCGGTGCTCACTCCTACCCTGGGGGTTTTTTAAAAGGAGCTTAGACAGACACCTTGCCCGGGGTCGTTTGAGCCCAACATTCTTTCCTGCCTATGGCAGGGGGTTGGACTTGATGATCTGCTTATGTCCCTTCCGACCCTCCCAACTATGAAACTCTGAGAGATCTTTTCCCCTCATGCTGATTGGGAAAAAGACCTTGTCTTAAATTCAAGTAAATATAGTATTTATCACCTATTGTTCATAGGGAAAAAAGTGAGGCCAGGGATTTAAAATGTCCATCTACTAAGTGTCTAGAAAATAATCCTATCATCAGAGATTTTCACAACTTGCGCCCTGGAAAGAATACATACAATTCTGAAAATGCTAAGTACATTCTGGTATAATTTGTGTGTGCAATCCTTGTAAATAAATACAGGTTTTTCATAGATTTTCAGGGTTGGAAGGGACCTTGGTAGATCATCGAGTCCAACTCCCTGCCCTGGGCAGGAGAGAGTGCTGGGGTCAGACAACTCCAGCCAGGTATCTATCCAGTCTCCTCTTAAAGACCTCCAAGCTAGGGAGAGCACCACCACACCTGGAAGTCCATTCCAGATTCTGGTAACCCTTATCATAAAGAAGTCCTTCCTAATGTCAAGTCTAAATCTGCTCTCTGTAAGTTTGTGGCTGTTGTTTCTAGTTATTCCAAGGGGCACCTCAGTAAACCTCCGAGTATCTCCTATTCCTTGCAGTCCCCCTCCGACAAATTTGTAGACAGCCACCAGATTCCCTCTCAGCCTTCTCTTACAGAGGCTGAGGTGATTTGGTCCCTCAACTTCTCCTCATAGGACTTATCCTGCAGGCCCCTAACCATAGGAGTGCCTCTCCTCTGGACCCTCTCAAGGTCATCAACTTCCATCTTGAAGTGCAGCACCTAAAACTAAATGCAGTACTCCAGCTGCGGCCTTACCAATGCCACATAGAGGGGACGAATCACCTCCTTAGTCCTGTTCGTGATGCAACTGGTTTATGCATGATAGAGTGTGGCTAGCTCTACTGATCACTTGGTTATACTGACGACTCACGTTCATCTTGGACTCAACTATGACTCTGAGATCACCTTCTGCTGCTGTGCTGTTTAGGAAGTCATCCGCCAATATGTATGTGTTGGTGATTCCTTCTCCCTAGGTGCAGTACTTTACACTTATCTTTGTTTAACTGTATGCTGGTTTGTTCTGCCCACTTTTCCAGCCTGTCCAAACCTGCTTGAATCTGTTCCCTGCCCTCCAGTGTGTCTACTTTGCCCTACAATTTGGTGTAATCCACAAATTTGGACAGTGTAGTCAGCATGCCCTTGTCCAAATCATTGATGAAGATACTAAACAACACTGTCCCAAGGACCGAACCTTGGGGGACGCCACTGCCCACATCTTTCCAGCACAGTAAGAATTTCTAGGAATTAGCAGCCAATAATTATCAACACAACAGTACATGAAAATGGCTTGTGGCCAAAATGCTACTTGCTACTTGAATAGTCTATATTCAGCTTTTCAATATTAGAAGATACATGAACAGCAATATTTACAAATAAAGATACAAACATATATGTGCACTATATATTATATCTAATGTGCATTTGACTTACTTTAACATCAAGTAAATGTTATCTGATGCGTTTAATTTCTAAACAAATTATCTGAGAAGAAGGGAACATAACCAAAGTCACACTGGTCCTGATACTAAGTATTTATGGTCATGTTTAAAATCATCCATGTTCAGAACAAGACTTAGGCACACACTTAAATTTAAGTGCAAATTTAATTATATGTTTAAGTCTTGGTTTGAATAAGGATATACAGCATTAAAAATATTACATCTAATGTAATACTGATGAATTAAATAAACCTGAAATAAAGAACCCCAAAACTATATTTTTGCCATAAAAACGTAAGTTTTCCCCACAGCGCAAGTTATCAATTATATTAACTAATCAGCAAAGCAGCTCACCAAAAGTAATATTTTCACCGTGATCATAATTTTCTCTACCAAGGCCAAATCTAGGAGGAACAAGTTGTCACCAGTCATGATGTGATATACTGTAAAATCAAAAGCACCAACTCCTTTACTGCTGTTCTTGAACCAAATATACTTGTGACCTGCCAAATCAAAGAGGGATACATGCCTGAACTCTTTAAATTACTGCAAAGACAGCAATAAAAATCAGATATGGTGAAGAAATGTGTAACTATGTACATCAATATACTACTACATAAATTTGATGTGAAAGAGCAAATAACTTTTTTTTTCTCTTTTGAAGGATGCCATGGCACTTTATCTCAACACTCTGACAGATGGAACGTGCTCAAATTTGAGTAAATTTCACTGTCTGATTTCATTGTCAGGAGCGATGGTGCTCTGGAGTGATAAAGTAAATAGTTCTGTCATATTTAACCTCACTGAAGCATGTCATGTATGTGACAAGAAAGAGCCAGGGGTCCAGCTAATGACAAGTGAGAAAGGTGAGCTAGGAGAATGTCACATCTGTCAACCTGCACTATGCTAGGATCACCACGTATAAAGAAACTGTCACTTCACTGAGTTTATCATCATATAACACCACCTAAAATTTTAGCATTGCCAAATATATTTTCAGTGAGTGTTTGGATAGAACTGAATGTTCTATAAGAAAAATAAGGAGTTTACCAGGAAATGTTAGAAAATGTATACAATACCCAGAAAGGTTGGACTCCAAAACATTCTTCTGAAAATCACAGAAACTCAGGCATAATTATTTGCTTTCTTCACATAAATCTTACTCTGGCAGAATAGGCTATATACATGATATTTTGCCAGTATCACAAATGGGGGCTGGAAATTGACTCATTTACTTAAGCTGATGAGCGTTTACTTACAACAGTGGTTTTCAAACTTTTTTCATTTGCAGACCCTTAAAACATTTCAAATGGAGATGCAGACCCCTTTGGAAATTTTGAGTGGAGGTGTGGATCCCATTGGATTGTAAATGTAAATATTCACAAACTTTTGATTGATCGTAGTCATCTTTCAGAGACCCCTTAGACAGTCTGTGGACCCCCACAGGTCCATGGACCACAACCTGAAAACCACTGACTTGGTAAATCCAGTTTCGGTGACAGAATTATTACAGAATTTTTCCTTTAACATCTTCAAAGCTAAAGATTTTTTAACTGGCCACTTTTACGGTTTTACTTGCCTTGAAAAATATTTGTTTTAATTATGCTAATTGTTTAATTTGTATTAACTCAATTCTTTTATTTTTCATATCCAGAAGGCCATACTAATCGGTTATAGAATCATAGAATATCATTGAAAAATAGGGCTGGATGGGAGCTCTGTAGGTTATCTAGTCCAAACCCCTGCCTGAAACAGGATCAACCCTATGCAAAGCATCCTATCTGCATCCATTGTCTAACCTATTAGCAAAACTACAGTCAACCCTGACATGACACAAGACATAATGACCTAACCTGCCACAGGTAAAGCAGGGGGACCATGACAAACTACATCCTGCTACATCCTGGTTGTTAATATATGCCCAAGAGATCCCAGGAAGAGGGCCATGTTCCCACCCCATTACAGAGGAACACCCCCCCCACACACACACCTACACACACACATTTTGTATTAATCTGAACATGGGGCAAAATATCTTCCTGACCTCAGATATAGTGATGTCTGACCCTGAGCCAGGAAACTCCAGCTTTAAGTCCAGGTAGGAGCACTGGCCAACCCCAATCAAAATCCCTAGTCTTGGCTGTAGCCAACATCCAGTGCCTCTGAGGAAGGCTTAAAGAAACCCCTGATACAAGTAGCAGAAAGAAGGGGAGGGAGCAACCAGCTCAGAAGCATGAGAAATACCCGCAGAACATAGGCACAGCTATGTCTATATCATCCCCAAGCAATAGCTGTCCAACCTTTTTTTGAACACCTCCAGTGATGGAGAGTCCACAACTTCCCTAGGCAATCTATTCCACTGCCTCACTGTTTAACACTGAAGAATTTTTCCTGGTATCCTATTTTGCTGTAACTTCAAGGCATTGGTCTGCATCCTACTCTCTGCAGAATAGGAGGAAAAAGTGCTTCCCCTCTTCTTTATGGCAGCTTTTTAAATTTTTGAAGACTGCTATCATATCCCCTCTTCAGCGCCTTTTCTGCTAGCTCTTTTAGCCTCTCCTCCTATGACTTGCTTTCAAAACCCTTTATCATCTTTGTCACCTGCTTCTGGACCCTCTCTAACTTCTGCATATCCTTTAAAAAATGTGGAGCCCAGAACAGTATACAATACTCTAGATGAGGCCTAAATGTTACCGAGTAGATAGGCACTATCACCTCCCATGTTTTGCATCTAATGCTTCTGTGGATGCGTCTCAAAACCACATTCACCTGCTGTGCAACTGCGTCACACTGCAGACTCCTATTGAACCTGCGATCTACCAAGACTCCTAGATCCTTCGCCCTAGTGCAGTCCAGCCAGGTATCACCTATTTTATATTTGTTTTTGATTATTCCTTCTGAAATGTAGCACCTAGCATTTGTCCGCACTGAATTTCATACTGTGAGTTTCAGCCCAGCTTTCCAATCTGTCAAGATCCTTCTGAATTGAACTCTCATCCTCCAACATGTTCACAGTCCTGCCCAGTTTTGTATTATCTGCAAACTTGCTCAAGAAGCTTTCTATGCCAGCTTCCAAATAATTATAATAAACATGCTGAAAATAACACTGGGCCCAGAACAGACCCCTGTGGGACTCCCCTTGAAAGTTCCTGCCATTCTGACAGAGATCCATTAATAATTATACTTTGTTTGCAGCTATTGAGCCAGTAGTCTATCCACTTTAAAGTAGTTTTGTCTAGTCCATATTCTCCAATTTTTTTATGAGAAGGTAATGTGAAACCTTGTCAAAAGCCTTGCTGATGTCTAGATACACTATTATCCACCTGTCAAAGAAATGGATCAAGTTCGTTTGATACTATTTATTCTCAGCAAATCCATGCTGGCTGCTTGTGATCAGCTTTTCTTCCTCCAGATGCCTGCAAATGGCTTTCCTTAGGATATGCTCCAGTATCCTGGGTACTGAGGTAAGACTAATCAATCTGTAATTCCCTAGGTCCTTCTTTTTACGATTTTTAAAGAGGAGCACTACATTAGCCCTTTTCCAGTCTTCTATACTCCCACCTGTCTCCCACAACTTCATGAAATCATTGCCAAAGGTTCTGAAGTTTCCTCCACCCATTCCTTCACTACCCTGAGATGATGCTCATCAGGCCCTGCTGACATTAATTCATTCAGACCCATTAAAAGCTCTCCAAGTGTCTCTCTAAATATTTCATCCCACAACTTGTCCCCTTCCTTATCCAAATAATCCTTATTAGGTACCTGGCTGTAGCTTACATTTTTTTGTGAAGACTGAGGCAAAGAAGCTGTCAAGTAGTTCCACCTTCTTTGCATCTTTGATAAGGAGTACCCCCTGGGTAGTTAACAGTGGACCCATAGTTTCCTTGGTATTTCTTTTCTGGTCAACATACTTATAGAACTTCTTGTTGTCCTTAACCTCCCTTACCAGGTGCAGCTCATTCTTTGCCTTCCTGATTTTGTCCTTGCAGATTCTTGGTATTTCTTGGTATACTTCTTTGGTGACCTGCCCATTTTTCCATTGTTCATATACTTTCCTTTTGCATTTGAGGCATTTTAGAAGCTGCTTGTGCAGCCATTTTGGTCTCTTGCCATTCCTTCTTGTGCTTCCATCATGTCAGAACAGTTTCTTGTTTGGCTTCCAGTACTATGCCCTTTAGATGCTCCTAGGTCTTCTGAGTACCTTTATCCTTTAGTCTGTCTTCTCATAGCACCAGGCCTATTAACTTCTTCAGTCAGATAAAATCTACCTTTTTGGTATCTGGTGTCCTAGTTTTAATGACCTCATGCTTAGGACCTACCTAAATCACGGCAGAAGTTAATGGTGCAGCAGCACCTTTAATCTTGCTCTTTCCCTGTGCGCCCCCACAGCTGCTGAGTGGCTGACAGGCAAAAACTAGCATTAATTGCCTCTTGGCTGCTTAGCAGTGGAGGGTGTCGGGGGAAGGGAGGGAGGGGAGACAGCAAAAAGAATAAGAGGGGCTGTTGTGCCCTAGACTTCTGCTATTTAGGTAGATCCTTATTCATGCTTTCCCTGTCTCAGGATCTGTGATTTTATCACATCCTGATCACTTCCTCCTAAGTTACCCATCACTTTCCCATACTTCACCAGTTCTTCCCTATTGGTAAGGGCAATATCCAAGATAGATGATCCCTTAGTTGTATCCTCTACCTTCTGAAATAGAAATATATCCTCCACACTAAGTTAGGAACTAGCTTGACATTTTACATTTGACTGCATTGTTTCAGCAGATGTCTGGAAAACAGAAGTCTCCCATCAGTACCAACCCATAGCTTTCAGACAGATTTGTCACCTGCTTGAAAAGTGCTTCATCCACATCTCTCCTTCCTTATTTGGTGGCCTATAATGAATCCCCAATCTCTGTATCAGTGTTGAATCTTTCACCTTTCATCCACATGCATTCTGTTCTGCTAGAAGTAAACATTTGCTTCCCATTGGACTTCTGGGATTACAAAACTCCACAAATTGCCTAAGAACCATTTTGGAACTAAAAACAGAATTAATGATCTCTCCTATCACCCAGAGATAGTTTTGATATTTTCATTTGAAATAAAAGTTCTGTTTTCCTACTGAAGGTTAGAACCTCTTTCATACATCTATCTAGGGAAAATGAAGGCTTCAAGTAAGCTTTGGCCATATCTAAGGAAGACTGCTATATAGCCAGCAGCAGATGCAGGTGTGTGTGTGGCCATACCACCCTTTGCCATTGGTTCAGCTCTGAGAGTTCTGGTTTCAGTTGTCACGTGTAAATGCAGTGAGCTCTTTGCTGATGCTACTTCCTACTTTTTGCTGATCCAGATTCACTGCTGTGTACAGTTGATGGTCCATTCTATGGTCAGCTACATTTCTCTACCATTTAAACAACTTCTTCCCATAAAGATGGAGCAGGATGTACTTTTTTTCATTTTTGGAAACAACGATGACAAAACCCCATTCATTGCAATTGCTGCTGAGCTTGGTGAATGGAGGGTATTGGCACTTAGAATCAAATAGACTTCACTCAGTGTTGAAAACATTCTGTCTTAAGAGGACTGAATCTGGACTGGACTATCTGCTTTTGTGGAAACAATCTCATACCTGGCAGGCACAGATATCATGTTGCTCATGGTCATGCTTTAAGAATTTTTCTTCCCACTGGTTCTAGATACACTGAGAGATTTGAGGTATTACTGCACATTGGCTTCATATTCATTCTAGTTAGCAAAGTCTAGTGGGAATTAATAGCTGCATTGCTAATGAGGAATACTCCTTTACTCATAAGAACTCGTATTTTGACAATATGACTAATTGTTGCCCATGTACATGACAACCTTTTTAGAAAGTGAACTGAATAGGTGGTAGACTTGGCTCAAGTCCCAATATTTATTCAACCCTTATCTTTCCCATTTGGTGCAATCCTGTAATAGGATGTTGAATGTCTTCACTGTAATTCTGATTTATAATCTAAATTAAATATAAATAAATATAATAAATATAAGTTAAAGACTCTCTTTGAAGAAGTCTGAACTGCAGTAAGTGAGACCATGTAGGACTTTTAATCTTTGGCTCTTCTGGCCAACAAGCTTACTAGGTATGAATCTGTCTGTTTTCAGCGGATTATGGGTGAGGTTTATACCAGTGTTAAGTGATACTGGTTTACAGGGCAAATGGTGTCCTTATAAACAGAAGCAAACTGTACAAAGAGTTACAGTAATTTAACTTTAAAAAGGTGAATACAGAAAAAGCAAGATGAAAAAGGAATGTACAATTTGGTACTTGAATCTTCATTCACTTGGATGGACAGGATTAACAAAAAAAGTACCAGAAAAAGAAAATAAAGTGAAAAACAATTTGTACATATTTAACTAAAGCCTGCTATTTGACATTTGCAACAATTTTTAACATTTCGGGGGGGAAGGGGGGGAACCTTGCAAGAAAAAAATTTCTTGAAAGCCTCACTACTCAAAAAGCATGTATTGATTAATTAATTGTCACAAATGATTGCAGTTCTTAAATCTGCATGTTAAAAATGCAAATTTCCTTTTTTAAAAAGAAAAAATAAGCAAACTACAATTCTGACAAACCACAATTCTGACCAATTCTGGTCTGTTGTTTATATCACAAGTTTCTAAAATCTGAATTTTCTTTTAAAGTACAACAGTGTTAATGAAAACTTTGACCAAAATCTGAGAAAAAAAGTGAGAGGAACTTAATAAAAAGCAAGCATTTGGATGCTTAGCTTAAGAGTAGGCACAGTGGACCTTCTTTTAATTAGAAAAGGAAGAGGGCAAATTACAGTGTGGCATTTATGGGCTGCTTTATCCAGCAGGCACTTGAAGACTAGGCATTTTAGTATTTATATTAACTATTCTTTAAACATTCCTACAAAAGAAAATTTGTACAATAGAGCCTTCTGCTGCATGTGCTTCTCAACCTGATCCTACATCTGCTTACAGGTCATACCCTCTATTTTCACAAGTGAAAGAAAAACACCAATTTTAGAGGCCTATAAAATGGATTAGGAGGATAGGCCATGTCAATTTCATGATCTTTTTACGTGTACATTTTAGATGCGACTCATTAACATCTTTTTGATGAAAGGTTAAGCATGTGTTTAAAAAAAAAACCCAACAAAACTTTTACATACGGCATATGTTTTCAGGGAGGCAGGCTCTACGTAGGTACAAAATAATCAAGACAAACTATAAAATGCATAGAGAGCTTCATTACAACAAAGTATCACCAGCTGCCACTTTACCATCTAAGGAGGCAACTGCCACATCACACATACAGAATTAGATCTAGTATATTTTTGTTTCTTGTGAATATGTAGTTCGCTGACAATTTCTCTCTTTTCCAGGGAAGATCTGGCTCACTTTATTGAAAAATGTGTAGCTGTAAATATTGCAGTAAGGACAGATTTTTACTCTGCAACTCAAAGATGGAAGTCATGTTTTAGCTTTATTTTAATGAGCAAGTGTGATAAAGGGTAAGTTTTTTTTCAAGTGAAATTTTCTTGATAAGATATATATTTAAACAACAACAATAGCAACAGCAGGGACAATAATAGTAGTTCTTTCTTTTCATTCACTTTGTTAAAAGAAAGAAGCCAGCTAGGTCTCTTCACTCTTCCATTGAGGCTGAGCCCCTAGAAAGCAATTACACTGAGGAACTACTGGAAACCTGATCTTTTTCATAGCCTTTTAGAGCACCACTTTCACCAACAGGCTGCTGTGCACTGTCTTCAGTGCGAGTCATTTGCCAATCACTTTATATCATCTAAAGCAGGTATCGGTAACATAAGGCCCATGGATCAGAACCCACAGGTACAGCTGCCGCATCTGACCCCTGGAACTAGAGGGTTTTGGCAGCCTTGATTTGACTAGTGTCTGCACTAGAGCCAGGTGGTAAGAAGTAGGGCTGTGCAAAGCTTTGGTAGCCAATTCGATTTGCAGGAGATTCGGTGGCTGAATCTCCAAATCCAAATTGAATCAGGAGACCAATTAAAAGGTCTGAATCAAATCAGAAGCCTCCAAATTGATTCGGAAAAGATTTGGCCCGATTCGGAGATTCAGCCATAGATTAAATAGGCAGCAGTCCGCAAAGATGAGGGACATAGCTGCCTCCAGCTGGTAAGTCTGATGTGGTGGGGAGAGGGAAAATCCAGGTCACAAAATCCTTAGACGCAGGTGTTGTAGTGGATGTAGTCTTTCTGGGCTTTAGGAAGGCCTTTGACACTGTCTCTCACCCCATTCTCATTAAAAAATTAGGCGACTGTGGTGCTGATGCCTACATGGTCAGATGGGTCACAAATTGGCTGGAGGGCTGCACCCAGACAGTGGTGGTGGACAGGACATTTTTGACCTGGAGGGATGTGGGCAGTGGGGTTCTCCAGGGCTCGGTCCTTGGGCCTGCACTTTTCAACATCTTCATCAGTGACTTGGACGAGCAGGTGAAAAGCACCTTGTTCAAATTTGCAGATGATGCTAAGATGTGGGGAGAAGTAGGCATGCTAGAGGAGAGGGACAGGCTACAACTAGATCTGGACAGATTACAGCGGTGGGTGGATGAGAATAGGATGGATTTCAATATGGACAAGCCCAAGGTACCGCACCTGGGGAGGAAGAACCAGCAGCATACCTACAGGCTGGGGAACTCCCTTCTCATCAGAGCAGAGGTAGAAAAGAATCTTGGAGTCATTACTGTGTTTCAAGATGAACATGGGCCGACAAGGTGAGGACGCAATCAGGGAGGCTAACTGCACCCTGTCATGCATCTACAGATGCATCATAAGCAGGTCCAAGGAGGTGATCCTACCCCTCTATTCAGCATTGGTCAGGCCACAGTTGGAGTACTGCGTCCAGTTCTAGGTGCCACACTTCAGGAGGGATGTGTACAGCATCAAGAGGGTCCAGAGGACAGCCACTCACATGATCAGGGGGCAGCAGGACAGGCCCTACAAGGAGAGGCTATGGGACCTGAACCTGTTCAGCTTCCACAAGAGAAGGCTGAGGGGGAATCTAGTGGCCGTCTA
Source organism: Crocodylus siamensis (assembly GCF_052110815.1). Taxonomy (NCBI): domain Eukaryota; kingdom Metazoa; phylum Chordata; order Crocodylia; family Crocodylidae; genus Crocodylus; species Crocodylus siamensis. The sequence continues at coordinate 43,287,888 of NC_143398.1, read as the reverse complement.
TAAACTGCCCAAGGGGGACCAGCAGGCAATGGGAGAGTACCTGTTTCCCCGAGCACTAGCAGGAGTAACAAGGAAAAATGGCCATAAGTTGACTGAGAGTAGATTCAAGCTAAATATCATGAGGCACTACTTCACAGTCAGGGCGGCTAGGATCTGGAACCAACTTCCAAGGGAAGTGATACACGCTCCTACTTTGGGGGTCTTCAAAAGGAGGCTAGATAGACACCTAGCTGAGGTCATTTGACCCCAGCTTTCTTTCCTGCTATGGATCTAGTCACAGAAGGCCACCAGGTTGGTCTGACAGGACCTGCCTCTAATGAACCTGTGTTGGTTGCCCCTAAGCATAATCTCCCCTGCTGGCTCCTCATAGACATGTACCAGAATAATTCTCTCAAAAACCTTGCCCAGGATTGAGGTAAGACTAACTGGCCTATAGTTCCCTGGGTCCTCCTTCCTCCCCTTTTTGAAGATGGGAACCACATTAGCCCTCTTCCAGTCCTCTGGCACCACACCAGAGCACCATGGGTGCTCTTACAGCCGTGCCAGGGGTCCCACAATGACCTCAGCCAATTCCCTCAGTACTCGAGATTTGTTTGATGATCTGCTCAGGTCCCTTCCGACCCTACCAGCTATGAAACTATGGAAAGGGCATGGGAGGACACAGATCAATGCCCCCACAGCGAGGGAGGGATTAGGGTTGGGACAAGCTGCCCAACTAGGGTAGGGGGGTGAGGGATTTGGGGAGGGGAGCAATGGGGTGCAGGATGCAGGTGCAGCAGCGCTGGAAGAGGGGGCTATGCCCTGCTGCTGCTTGGCTAGCCAGGGCGTGGGGAGGGAGGGCGCAATGTAGGTGCAGCTCACTTTGGGTGGAAGGGGGCAAGTGGCAGCAGGGCACAGCCCCTGCTCCCAGCACTGCCACACCTGCATCCCGTGCCCCATCACACTGGCTGGACAAGCAGCAGCAGGGGATAGCCCCTGCTGCCAGAGCTGCTGTAACTGCATCCTGCGCCCTCCCTCCCCCAACCCCAGCTGGATAGTTTGTCCAGCCCCAATCCTTCTCTCACTGTGGGGGCATTGATTTGCCTCCCCCATGCCCCTTCCCTCCCCCCTAAGCCCACCACAACAGACTTACCAACTGGAGGCAGCCAGCTGTGTCCAGTGTCTTGAGGACTGCTGCCTGTTTAGTCTATGGCTGAATCTCCGAAGTGGCACCAAGCCTTCGGATCCAATTCAGCCAAATCGAATTGGGACAGTGATTTGAATTTTGAATTGAATCACTGGCCCTCCAAATCGGCTGAATCTGAATCCAAAGTGAATACTTGCTGTTTCACACAGGCTTAGTAAGAAGCTGCAGCTGCACTACTGCTGGGAGCGGGGGAGGGATAGTTGGGGGAACAGTGGAAGTGAAAAGCTTGTGGCAGAAATATTTGCATCAGAACACCAGCCCACGTCAGAGAGGTTTTTCTGGCCTGAGGCTCTGAAAAGCTGCCAACTGCTGAACTGAAGGAAAGCTGGTCCAGTGGTCATGGTGGTGGCTTTGATCTCAGTTCAGCTGCTCACTCCAGTGAAATTCTTCTATACAACTCTGAAGCTGTATTAAAAGAAAGGTAGCAAGCAGGTATTTGACACCACTACAAAGTGTTTTCTAGAACAAATCCTGGCAATTGACAGAAACCACACACAGGAGTTGGGATTATGTTCAGTAAAAATGAACTGCCTGAAGAAGCATGAGGACAAGATATGAGAAAGCTATACCCTATGAACTCGGCATAACATGAAGGTTGCTAGTTCTGTGGTTTCCAAAGTAAGAAAGAACTTGGTAGGATGGCGTAGTCAGCAGAATCAGGACAGTATCTGAAACCCAGAATGAACATAAAGAAACTGAAAAAAGTTTTTACACCAACAGTACAACAGTGGGCTGTGGAAAAGAATAGCATTACCTTTATATGAAGAACAGGGACTTAACTGTTCAACAGTTGCTGACTATCTTTACAGATTTCTGAAAATTCTGCCTCTCAATCAGACCCCCAAGATCAGATCACATGCCAAACAAAAGCTAAAAGCTCATTTCAACATTTGGGAGAAAACTTTCACTGATCTCTCTTTGCTATCTCTGCTAAGTTGCTGAAGAACAGTATGTTTTCAAGTATATTGTTTTCAGGCACATCGTTCCCACTGAAATAGACGGAGAAGGAAAGCAACACAAAATGTGAAGAAAATTATAATATAAAAGATCCTATCTCAGACCTTTTGTTTCATTACTGAATAAATGCAACATCGTTGCTGACAGATTGACAGATTACAATAATTCACCCAAACTCAGAGGTAAATTGTCTTCCTTTAGCTATTGTAAAGAAGCTTGAAACTTACCCAAGTTCCAGTAAAATGGAATTTAGAAATATTAAAAACTACCTTTGTTATTCAGCTACTCAAGAGCCTACATAATAGAAACTGACCAAGATGCTCAGTACAAAAGCAGCATCTTTAGGATTAATGGATACATTAGCAATGATTTGAACAGTGTAATCGATGCCAAGGGAGATAATTCCGCTGAGAAGGAGCCTACCTCTACTGAGTAGAAATGTCTATCTTAAGGTTTTGCTAATTTCATAGTTAGTAGGGTCGGAAGAGACCATCAAGTCCGACCTCCTGCCTTGGCAGGAAAAAGTACTGGGGTCTAACAACCCCAGCAAGGTGTTTGTTTAGCCTCCTCTTAAAGACCCCCAGGGTAGGAGCCAGCACCACTTCTCTTGGAAGCTGCTTCCAGATCCTAGCTGCCCTGACAGAGAAGTAGCGCCTTCTGATGTCTAGTCTGAAACTACCCTCTGCCAGCTTGTGACAGTTATTTCTAGTCACTCCTGGTGGTGCTCGGGGGAACAGGGACTCCCCCAATGCCTGCTGGTTCCCCCTGACTAGTTTGTAAACAGCCACTAGATCCCCCCTCAGCCTTCTCTTGTGGAGGCTGAACAGGTTCAGGTCCCTTAGCCTCTCCTCGTACGGCCTGCCATGCTGCCCCTTGATCATGCGAATGGCCCTCCTCTGGACCCTCTCCATGTTGTCCACATCCCTCCTGAAGTGCAGCACCTAGAACTGGATGCAGTACTCCAGCTGCGGCCTGACCAGTGTTGCATAGAGGGGGAGGATCACCTCCTTGGACCTGCTCATGATGCATCTGTGGATGCATGACAGGGTGCAGTTAGCCTTCCTGACCATGTCCTCACCTTGTTGGCCCATGTTCATCTTGGAATCAGTAATGACTCCAAGATCCTTTTCTACCTCTGCACTAATGACAAGGGAGTTCCCCAGCCTGTAGGTATGCTGCTGGTTTTTCCTCCCCAGGTGCATCACCTGGCACTTGTCAGTGTTGAATCCCATCCTGGTCTCATCCACCCACTCCTGTAACCTGTCTAGGTCTGATTGCAGCCTATTCCTCCCTTCTAGTGTGCCCACTTCCCCCCACATTTTAGTGTCATCAGCAAATCTGAACAGGGTGCTTTTTATCCCCTCGTCCAAGTCACTGATGAAGATGTTGAAAAGTGCATGCCTGACGACCGAGCCCTGGGGGACCCCACTGCCCACATCCCTCCGGGTTGAAAATGCCCCATCCACCACCACCTTCTGGGTGCAGCCCTCTAGCCAGTTAGCGACCCATTTGACTGTGTAGACGTCGACACCAGTCTCCCAGTTTTTTAATGAGAACGGAGTGAGAGACTGTGTCGAAGGCCTTCCTAAAGTCCAGAAAGACTACGTCCACTGCTATCCCTGCGTCTAAGGATTTTGCAACCTGGTCATAGAAGGCCATCAGGTTGGTCTGACAGCAAAGAAAGTAAATGGACAAAATCTTCCTCTATGCCACATAAAGATCAGTTTTAAGTATGTGTTGAACCTTCTGAGTTTCTGGATCTATAATATTATGTTTAAATTTGTTATAGATAATCATTTCAGGAGAAAGTTTGAGATGTCCAGTGTACAGGCCCTGTTAGTTAAATGTATAAGGAATCCAGGAAAGGGGAACTAGGAAAATATCTACACAGAAGGTTGGCTAATGGAATATGTGTGACAGAGAGCCAAAGGCTTCTGTCATTTTGACTGGAGAATGCAATGGGCTAAAGCTTGCTGTGTGGGCTGGTGGCAGAGGGCAGGACAGACTTTAAGCCAAGGGGGAACACCTGACTTAGTTAAAGAGCACTTAACTAACTTAAAGGTTAGTGCTGACTTAGTTAAGGAGCACTTAGAAGGGCTGGATGGGTACAAGTCAGCCAGCCCGGATGACCTCTATCCACAGGTGCTGAAGGAATTGGCCAGCGTCATTGCTGAGCTGCTGGCACAGCTGTTTGAGCTCTCATGGTGCTCTGGACAGGTCCCTGAGGACTAGAAAAAGGCCAATGTGGTACCCATTTTTAAGAAGGGGAGAAGGGAGGAGCCAGGTAACTTTAGGCCAGTCAGTCTTACCTCTATCCCTGGGAAAATACTAAAAAAATCATCAAAGAGCGTATTTGTAGAAGCCCAGCAGGAGAAATGACACTGAATGGAAACCAGCACGGGTTCATCGCAGGTAGATCCTGCCTGACAAACCTTAAAGTCTTTTATGACCAGATTACACACTGCCTTGACAAAGGAGCGGAGGTCAATGTCATCTATCTGGATTTTAGGAAGGCCTTTGACTCAGTTTCACATCCTAGTCTCATAGGGAAGCTAACGGGGTGTGGAGCGGATGCCTACACAGTCAGGTGGATGGCTAACTGGCTTCGGGAGAGTGGTGGTTGATGGGTCACTTTCAACCTGGAAGGAGGTGGGCAGTGGGATCCCACAGAGTTTGGTCCTTGGGCTGGAATTATTTAATATCTTCATCAGTGATTTGGACAAGTGTGTGTTGAGCACCCTCTCCAATTTCGCAGATGATACAGAATTATGGGGCAAAGTTAATACACAGGAGGGCAGGGAGCAGTTACAGCCCGACCTTGACAGGTTAGATCAATGGGCGGAACGTAATTCAACAAAGATAAGCATAAGGTACTCCACCTAGGAAGGAGGAATCCCTAGCAAACCTACAGGCTCAGGGATGTCCTCCTCAGAAGCTCAGAGTCAGTAGTGCAACGAGGCCATCAACAAAGTCAATTGCACCTTGACGTGTATTAGCAGATGCATGACCAACAGATTGAGGGAGGTGATGCTCCTCCTCTATGCACCAGTCAGGTCACAGTTGGAGTACTGTGTCTGGTTTTGGGCGCTGCACTTCAAGAGGGACATGGAGGATCTGGAAAGGGATCAGAGGAGGGCCACCTGCATGATTAATCGTCTCCGTAAAAGACCCTATGAGGACAGGTTGAGAGATCTGGATCTCTTCAGTCTATACAAAAGACGGCTGAGGGGTGACCTTGTGGCCTATAAATTTATCAGGGGATGACAGCAGGGAATTGGGAATGCGCTGTTTTCCAGAACGCCCTAGGGAGTAACTAGGAATAATGGGTGCAAACTAGTGGACAGCAGATTTAGGTTGGACATTAGGAAGAAATTTTTTACAATACGGGTGGCCAGAGTCTGGAATGGACTTCCAAGAGAAGTGGTGCTGTCACCTAACTTGGAGGTCTTCAAGAGGAGGCTTGACAATCATGTGGCTGGGGTTGTCTCACCTGAGTCCTCTTTCTTGCCAGGGGCAGGGGGTTGGACATGATGATCCATTGGGTCCCTTCCGACTATAATCTATGAAAAACCTGTGGGTGGGTCAGTAGCCACCTGACCAGAAGGGGCAGTGCTTAGGGGCATACAAGAAATGGAAAACTCTAGAACTCTTTGTTCAGAGATGATTTTTTTTAGACCAACTAAGAAATCACCAAAAAAAAAAAAAAAAAAAAAAAAAAAATCTTTTTCTTCACGCTTATGGGCATGCATGACCTTCCTCAGACTTAGGGAAAATTAAAGATGGTAAAAAGTCCCCATAGGTATTTGCCCTGAGTCTGAGGAAGGGCGTGTGTGCCTGAAAGTTTGCAAAAAAAGATTTTTTTTTGTGATTTCTTAGTTGCTCTAATAAAAGGTATCATCTCTGAACCAAGAATTCTAGAGTTTTGTGGGGTTTTTTTTGTCTCAGACCAACACTGTTACCAAATACATTTCTAGGGGCATTTAAGGCCAGTGTCTAGAGCAAGGCGGGCAGGCTGGCACTGCAAGATACAGAATTTCTGAGAGAGATGGGCTTCAGAAAACAGGACAATGGACACTCAAGCTACCCAAGGAACTAGATGGAGATACCCAAAGGGGAAGCATGGCTTGTGGTGGGGCACTGACCCAGAGCAAGGGTAGAGTTTAGTTTCAAACGGGTTTGCTTGTATTTGTGTTGTGTTTAAATCTAAGTCTGGAGGACTGAGTTGTGGCTATGGGGTAGTATGGAGGGCACAGGGGTGCCGGTGGTGCACCCAACTTAGAGCCTTGCCTGGGTCAGAGATCCTCAGGGAAACAGAGAAGAATGAGAGCAGCCTGGCCTGGGTTGGGTACCCTAGGGGGCTGTCATAAGGGACAGGGCCGTGGGGCCCACAGCTTGAGAGGACAAGACCAGGGTTGAGGCCCATAAGCCAAGGGTCAGGACAGTGGACCTTGGCTGAGAAATGCAGCCAGAATAAGAGGACCAAAGCTGGGAAGGTTGCAGCCCGGACAAAGGGTTAAGGTCTTCGGGCCCCTCCAAGGTAATGGCCTTAAGGCAGAGAGGCTGTGCAGTGCAACATGGCTCTGAATTGAGCAGGCTCAGTCGAGCCTGAAGAGAAGCTGGGCAGAAAGGGTGTCCAGAGTCCAATGATCTCTAAGGGCAACCTGCCTGTTTAACTTCAACACAAAGATGTGGCAGGTGACACAGCATGGTGGACCCCTGAGAGGTCAGAGAGGGCACAAAACTGGCAGAGAGGAGCCAGGCAGCTACTAGGTAGAGAGCACAACATGGCCACCCTCAGAGCCTGACTGGTTATGGTATCTCTCCCACAATTCTCCGAGTTTTCCATGATATTCTTTTTGAACGACAGACCTGCAATTTTCCTACATATTCATAAACTATTCTTGAAGCTAGTCACGTTCAGCAGTGATAGATTCATTCAATTTATCAAAAAGTATCAAATAGAAAATAGAAAGAAGCTACAAAGTTTGTTGTCACAGACAGAGCCTCATGAGAGGCTTTTCACCTTCACATAGAAGGAATGCATGCTACATCACCTTCCTCTCTGGAGAGAGACAGAGGCCCAATAGGAGGTATTTTTGAATTTTGAATTTTTCAATACAGTCTGTAGCTCAGTAGGTGAAAGAAGTCACTTTGCACTTCATGTATTTCCCACCAGCATCCATTTCAGAACAAAAGGGGCAGAATGGGAAGTCACAGCATGAGAACCAGAAATAAGTGAAGAGGAAGAGGAAGAAAACAATAGTCTCTTACCTGTGTTTAACACCAACTGCTGTTGTTCAGGCTGAAATGAATATAGTACATTTACATATTCAACCCATTTACTTAGGAATAACAGCAGTGACAAGAAATTACTTGTGAGATAGTGATTTTGATGGGGAGCACCCAAATTAGAGTAGTCTAGAAAGAAAGCAGATTGTGAAGAGGAAATGAAGAGAGAAATACAGTAAAATTCCCTTGCACTTAGGCAGGATGAAGTGCATCCAGGGATGGTGGTTTTCTTTCTTCATTTGAGGGGGAAGAATTAGTGGATTCAGACTGATTTAGCAACAATTATTATTTCACCAAGCAAGGCCACTATCTGGCTCACAGTATTTGGTATTTAGATATAATTATAACTCAATGTTACCTGTCTGATAATAAGAAAGAACAAAAAACAAACAAAAAACCCTTTACATTATACATCCCAATGCCATGCTGGTTCACATTCTTTCATGGAGAGTAATAAAAGCCAGAAGTCCTCTTATATTATTTTCAGGAGTTAAACAATACAGAAAATTCTATTCATTAGTAGCAGTAGAGTGGGTATATATTTTTCATTACTTACACTGTATATATATAAAGGTCTATGAGGGTCAAGTAAAGAAAATTATTATTTTTTTTAAAGTCATTAAAATATGTTCCCTTTACTTTTTAATAACAATTTTCTACCCAACTCTGCCACTGGCTTCCTATCTTAGCTTGGATAAGTTCCTTAATATACTTGTACCTCAGTTTCCTTATGACAAGTGAGAGAAACTTACCTTTCTAAAATGCTTTGAGTGAGAGTTATAGATTTAAAGTATTAGAGAAGAGCTACAAGTTATTATTAGACTGGACTCTCACTCTAGATAGGGAGTTCAATTCAATTCAATTCTAGGATCTCAATTGTTTATATTACTAATAATACAAATACATTAATTATGTTCATCTGTTTCTAAATGTTCTTAGTGAGAATATCATATTTTTATATATACTTATTAAGAACTAGGGTCTAATTCTGGAATTATATACAATTGGCTGTTATGTACATGACTTCTGTTTGTGTTGCGTTCATAATATATGAAGTGCAGGCTTATCTATTTAAAATCTAACATTTATTTGGATGGCCTTAGGAGAATACCCCACAGTGCAGAAATTTTCTGCAGTCAATTTGGAGATGTTTGTTGAATAGCACAAGAATGATTTGTTATGCACAATAAAAGAAGTTCTTAACTTTTTTAAAAATGTGATCAATTTGCTAACATTGTGGTAGTACCCTGCCCTGCCAAATGAAGATCAATCAGATTTTAATGTTTCTTTTCCTGAAGCCATTGTGTGACAAGCGTGATTCTGTAAGAACTTCACAATCTCAGAACAAACACAAATGGCCTAATACTGAGTATTAATATTAGTATTGGTATTAATATTAGCATTGAGTATTGAGAAAATTTGACTTCACTGATGCAAGTAGGCTTTTGGATTAGGCTTTTCCCACTTTTAGAAGTAAAAGCAGAGTTTAAAATAAAAATTTTCCCTTTCTGTGCACAAAGAGAATAGTTTTCTCCATACTTAAACCACTTCTCTTCCTTACCATTTTATACTGCTTCATTTTTTTCTCCATATATACCTAGCAGTTGCACCCACCAGACAATTGAGCCTAATGGCATGTGCCCCCCCACCACTAGAATCCTTTTCCGCTTCTATACTTCTGCAGACCTGGGGACAAGGGAATCATGTGTAGGAATGACAAGTAAAACCCACGCCCCATCACTGGTATAAGCATGGAGAAGACGCTTCATTGCTTTTGCTTTTCACAAAATTAAATCTTGTTTGACATAAGATTTATCCTGAACAAACCACAAGCAAAAGGAGCTTCTTATCGAGGAGTACATAAAATTTCAGCTCATATGTTAGAGGCCAAAGCCATATTTTTGGAATCCCTGTGCTTCCTGACTGGGTCTTCCAGCCTGCTACCCACAGTTATAGCACTCTACTATTTCATCCAGATCCCATCCTAAAACAAGCATTTCACTATAAAGGGAAGGCCACATGGATAGGTAAGGCAGCCTGAATCTAAACTCACCACACATTTATTGCAAAGCAAAGGGGGTATATAAAGCAAGATCAATAATGTGCAATTGTTCCCTGTTCATAAAGTTTTATAACCCTGTGAAAGACCCTGCAGTGTAGGGTTAGCATGGTAATAGAGAGGCTGCTGATACCCACTTCTGCCTGCATGGACAAAACTTGTAAACAGACAGCATCAGATACACATGCTAAAAAACCAAAGCAAACACCAAAGCATACAGATAGTTAGAATTTACTTTATTACAATAATAAATGCACTGGTAGGCTTCCTAATTGCTTTAAAATTGTAAATATATCAATAAAACATTGCCCAAATGATCTCTCTCTCTCTGTATTTTATACACACACACACACACACACACACACACACATATATACACGTACACACACACACACACACACACACACAAAATAAATAAATATATATAAATATATAAATATATATAGTCGTATTTTGTTTTAATCGTGGAGGAACATGGAGTTTTGGGAATTTTAAAGAGTGAATTTGGAATTTTTTTTTTTTTAACAGAGCATTAGCAATTTTGAAACAGGGAACACCAGGAGCCCTGCTGGTGAGGCAAGTGACAGGACCCAGGCAGAGGAACCTACCCAGGGCTGGAACCAGGGACCCAGCTGGAGGGCAAACAAGGTGGCTGACCTCCTGACCATTTGGAGCCAGGAGGACATGCTTTGACAGTTCAAAGCAGGCCACCACAATAAGCACAACTTGTCCCATAACAAACAACTTGCCTCACAATGGCACAACTTGCCCCACATCAAAGTGCATGTTCAGACATGTGTGCTGAGGCACAAATCTCCAGCTCTGCTATCTGAGGTGCTGCAAGCGCACGTGCCTCCATGTGTGTATGTGCCTAAGGGGTTATTTCCCATAATACATACACAGAAGCTGTTATTAATTAGTGCCTCATAATTATACAGAGGTAATATCATTCTAATCTTTGAATATCATTTAAACTAACTGAGAAGGATGGTAAAAAATTTGCTCCTACATAGAAGTATTGCACATAGTGTGGTAGGTTACTATACTTGAACTATATATGAAGAGTAGCTTAGCTCAATGCTTGGTCACCACATATATTATATTCTTTACAATACTTGCTTGTAATTACTGCTTAAGGTTTATCTGTTTCTATATTTAATTCACTTTGCTGTAAAGGCTAAATTTTAATTACAGGAAAGCTGTCATCATCTCTTAGTAAGGTAGCTCATGGAACGCAGCAATGATTCCTTTTACACTTCTGTTTTTGAAGCAGAGATTTATACACACGCTCCCCCTATAAGTATACATATATATACACACATCATAATGCAATAGATGTTATAAATCCTGAAGAAAAGACACATCTTCATCTGATCATTTGACTGATGTCACTAAGGTTGTCTCCTACTCTGAAATAAACTAGTGATTAAAAGAAACAGGGATTACTTTGTATACCAACCACAGTTATGACTGGTACTTCTACATACCCTGCACTCTAAAGCTCATATACCTTAGATGGTCTTTGTCAGGCTAGTAGAAGGCCTAAGATGGCCCTCCGAACCAGAAAAAAAAATCCTGAATACACTTCTTATCCATCATGTCCATACCATTTAATTGGGCCACAAAACTCTTTGTGTTGGTGCTGCAGTCTTTCTCCTCCACAGCATGACTTATAAAACTAAAATGTATAACATCACATATCAGCCTAGAACTTTGGCCTATCATGTATTGTTTGTGAAATTCTTTTTTTCCCTTCCTGCCATTCCTTAGTGGTACTGTAGATGAATGAGTGGCTGTATTATCTGTGTGTATGTGTGTCTGTTTTTGTCCTTGACTTACTTTTCTTCTTTCTTCCTCATTCTTTTCTCTCTCTCTTTTTTACAATGTCTCAGTACTAGTCAGACCCTCTCTGTTCAACACTCTTCTTTTATTCCTAAAAACACTCATAATGCTATTCAAAGAGTATGTATTTGTACAGAAGGAATAGAAGGAATACATACAGAGTGCTTACCACCGGGTAAAATGATGTGCTCCCTGAGATTTTTCCACATATTGTATGCACTGTTGTCCTTCACTTAAGTTATGAAATAAAAAGAAATATCTTTTTCTTTTGAATTCTTGAGAAAAGTTTGAGCAATTATCATTGAATGTTTGTCTTCTTAGGTTCAAAACCAATAATAAAAAGGCTAGAAAGAAAACTACAAAGAACTGTACTTCAGTATGGAATGTATACAAATGTGGCAGGATCTTTACGAACAAGGGAAGAATGACTTACAAACTAGGTTACCACATAAAGTGTAGAAAAATCCATTCACCTTATCAGAATGCAAGTTAAGAAAGCTGGAGAACATCTAAGATTTTAAGGTTTTACCATTTTGTACTTTGCAACCAAGATCTCCTTTCCCCTGACTCCCTGATTCCCTTTCACAAGTCCTCAGGTCATAGATTCCCAACCCACTGCCTCAGAGGTGGGGAAGCTTTATCTGGGCCAGCAGAGAAACCAAAAACTGTGGTCCCTTAAAGGGTTGCTTCCTCTTCCTCTCCTTATGGCCTCAAGGAGTAGGGAAGGGGGCTTTGCGGCTCAATGATTGAACATAAGGGTGAAACGTAAGTCTCTTGGCTACCACACTATCTGTAAGTGGACATGTAAATGCTTTCTATTTTATATTATATTATATTTTATATCCTTTCCACCTAGGTTTGGGATTAGAATAGGACCAGATTTCAGGAGATTACTATAGGCACGAGCAGCCCAAAATATCAGTGGGTAGATAAGCTTGTAAAAGTCAAATTGTCACACAAGATGCCTATAAAAGGTAACTGCTCATCAGGGACTCCAGTTCCATGAAAAACTGGAATTGGAACAGGATTAGTCCAAGACATCATTTAAAGAAGGAAGGCTGTTACTTCTAATGTCTCATACAGTGAGGATAACAGTTTTTCCTCAGCCCTTTAACTCTCATATAAGGGGAGTGTAATGAAGCCCCACAACCAATGCTGAGACCAAGCTAACAGGGTCTGGTGGAATGACTTCTCCACCTGGTGGAATAAGTTATAAAGGAAGGATGAAGTGCACTGGATGGGATGAGTTAATAAAATTGTGGTCCAGATAAACCACATCCATAGTGTCTTGTTTTTCTGCAACTTCTGCAGGAAAAATTCAGTAAAATAAAGACCAGTTGTCAACATGTAGTTTGTTTTACTTGCATTGCAGGATTGTTCAGAACATATAATCAAAACACCAGTTTACTAGCACAATACAAGAGGGGTAGTGCAGAAGGCCTTTTCTTTTTCAACTAACAAGATACGTTTTTTCCTTGTGCTGTTCCTTGACACAATGCATGGGAACAAATGCTTAACAACATGTCAATACATTGAAAAGATATTTTCTATGAACAGTTCTATAAAATCCCCAGAACCACTCTGCAGAAGCTTTTTATAAACTGATCTCTTTGTTCACTTGAAGTATTCAACTTCGCTATCTGCTGAGTACAGAGACCTAAGCAAAAATGCTCTCTTCTTCCCCTTACCCAAACTTAATTAATTTTACTATATATTTGCATGTTAAATTACCTGTTGCCATGAACATGAGAAGCACAGAAAGCAAAGCTGTAATGGAGCAAGGTTGGGTCAATGACAGCACCATTTTCTGAATGTTCAATCAATTCATTAAGATAGCAGAGATGGCGGTGACAGCCTCTCACACCATAACGAGCACAGTATTCATCTAACACAAAGACTTGGCCTGGGCTAAACCAACCCTGGAAAAGAAGGGAAAAAAAAACGTTATTTTAATAAAATGCATTGCTTATAATTGCAAAGTTTTAAAATCAACCCAACAAAGAATGGAGAAGAGAAAAATTATATTTTATGCATACAAGATAAACACTCATATTCCATTTATAATCGCCTTAATGTTAATAATGTTAGAAACGTATTGAAGTATAGGACATAGCAGCCTACTCAATAACTGCTGTGGAGTAACTTTTTGCAGTTCTTCAGCCTGCTACCACTAAAAACCACACAGTCTAAAGATGTTGTACAAGATCTAAACATATAAAAAAAATCTAACAAATTACACAATGCATTAAATAAATGATTTAAATGCATGGTTTTATTAATATAAATAATGATAAACAAAAACAAATAAAAATAAGATTTACTGTCTTTGGAAATATGGTTAAGAGACAGTTTCAGATGGATAATTCTATGTGACTGCACCCTTAATCTGAGAACTGAACCATAAATTTGACTTTTTATCCATCTTTCTTATGTAATCTATTTGTGCATAACATTTTTTTAACATGTGTATTTATTCACGAGACACACAGCCAAGCATTTTGAGACTATTCTTGTGGGCAAGATGAAGAGAATCTGACTTTAAATTATGAATAGGTATGCTAGTGCATTAATTAGATAGGAATGCCAAAAGCCTGTTTGCAAATAAACTTGAGAGGGCGACCTAGAATAGCATAACCTGAGGGAGGCAAGGAGGACATCTTTCAGTTTAAAATTCCTTGAGAAAATGAAAACTTCAAATTCAGAAAAAAATTGCCATCCTCAAATTTTGATAAAGGAGGCTGTACTAAAGTTAAAAAAGAAAAAAGGATGAGAGGTACACACACAGGGCTGGATGAAGACAGAAATGAAAGTTATTGCCATTTTTAACAGGAACTTTTGACTGTGATATGAATTTCTTCCATATTTATTAAAAGAGATTATTGCAGAACATATAATTATACGAAAACAACTTGAGGAACAAAGAAAATATCCCTCCTCAAATAACCAATGCTTCATTGCACCATTGGGTCTCATTAAATAATTGCATTTCTATAGAATGTAAAGAACTTTTTAATACTTCCAAAAAAACAAAAATACTTTTATGGGCAAAGATGTTTATCATTTATATGAAATAGAAACAAAAATCTTAGGAAGGTTCTTCACTCTACCCTCCCCCCCCAAAATCATAAATATTTTTTGCACAGCAGCACCCAAGATAAGAGTTACGCCATCAAGGATTTTGCTTTTGTATTTTCAGTCTATCTCTTGGCTATAATTTAGGAACACTGTCTCAGAGAATCCCATAGTTCTCACAAAACCATTCTCAAAAAGCATTATAACTTGCTCCAGAGCCTACTGAAGTCAATAGGAATCTTCCCATTGCCTTCAGTGGGCTCAGAAGATGACTTTATTGTTTCTAAAGGAAACCTAAAAATGTATCACTCCAATGTAAAAATATGAGTAAATAGTTTTTGCATGAAAGAGGATATAGTATCCTCCAGAAAGTTATATTATAAGAGACATTTATTTGAATCCACATGATAAAATGTATCCATAGATACAATAAACCCTTATTCATGAAAATGTTACCCAGTCAATGCTTTATTAATATATTAACAAATTTAAAGTTAATTACACACGTCCACAATTTAGTAAAAAAATGTAATTAATATTCATATAGCAAAATAGATTAACACAATTCTGTTTATCTGTTCAGAAAGCAGTAAATCATTAGAAAAACTACTATATAATTTTTATATCAGTAACAGATCTGCAAGTTGTAGGACTGTCATTTATGTGTTTAAACCTTGCATATGAACCTTGCATATCCCTTTAATGAAAATGTTGCAAGATGAATATCTTTACATAACATGTGACCCCCACACATATCACATATGTACATTTACACAATTATGCAAACAGTTTTACCCTATGTAGTATTAGGCAAGTAGGTAATTTTTGGTAATCATTTTTTATTTATTGTGTAATTGCAAAAAAAGCTCCCCACTGTTTACAAGGGTGGGAAATTAAAGATTTTTAGGGCAGTTGATAATTTTAATCAAAGACTATATTTAGTTCTTATTATTTAAAATTAAAATTTAGATCTGTGTTGAAGTTATGTCTGCGTGATTATATTTTAATTTACTGAAATTTAATGATACACCTACTTTTTAAAATGTCTGCAGTTTATGCAAATTGAAATGTTTAGCATGGAGCAACTAAAAATACAACTAGTTATTCCCATATAAGCTGCACCCATGCTAGCATTCTCCATTTTTTCTAAAAAATGTAGTTACCAAGTAGTTTATCTTTTATTTCCAAAACCCCCACATAGAACATTATTCATGTCCATTTTGTTTATCAAAAGCTAAAGTAAAAAAACCCAATAAGAAATGCAGTTGCTTTGTGATTGCTATAACACTGTATATTCCATATCACCTCTCTTAAAAGTTCCTGATTTCAAGGTTATATTAAGTGCCTTACTATATTGTTATTATAAAAACGATTTTGACCCTGATGCACTGTTAGAAAGCTAACCATTTTCTCTTTGAGTGCCAATTACTTTGTACAAACATACCTTCAGGCCTTTCCTTTGATTCAGAGCAGAACTCATAGACACAAAAATAAGTCCTTTAACTTTTTCGAACATACTTATCCAGTGCAATACTAAAGATGCCAATAATTTAATGAGTTTTTTAAAGGAAGCAAACACCGTTCAATTATCAAGTTAAAAAAAAAAGTACAATCACCAAAACAATTTTTTTACTAGTTGTATGCTTGCTCCCCCCACAACTGCCCCCTGTTTTATTTACTTGTTAGAGCTGCAGTTTTGAAGACTGTGTGCTGCTTGATTTGAAAACATTGGTTGTGATGCTTTAACTAACAGATTACAATTCCTGATGCTAAACCATTACAAACATAACATCAGGATGTTAAGGGCATGTCTAATGTTACCCCTACCAGTTTTACACCTGTGTAAGTCACTAGTTTCCATGAATTTTTTTAAAAAGTTTTTTACTATGTCAAATAAAGTCATAAGCAGGCTCTCTCCTTCTTCAAGCAGAAAAATCAGAGGCAAAAGGCAGTGTATAATGAACAAAATTGGAAATGAGAATGAAGTTTGAAAGCCTCTATTTAAATCTGTGTTTATAACATACCTTTAGGTATGAAAAGCATTCATTTTGTATACCAATCACACTTTACCCACTTCCTTGTCTAATAAGCATTTTTTCAAACTATGCGTGGTTGCATATAATTCCTACAGGATTTATGCTTATAGAGCCAACCTTGACTCAGCTGAATACAAACACAACAATTCTATTTGCCCTTGTCCCTCCCTCCCCACCCCCCATGGTTTTGATTCTTTTCTTTTGTTTTTTTTACTTCCCTAGCTCAAACAGAAGAGAGAATTGCAAGATAGATGACATAATGTCTGACATCTGGCAAGCTGAATTTGTACCTTAAAATGCCTGTACAGGTGTTAGTAAATCCTACCACAGAGGTTTCAATCTTTATTAAAGCCTTCTGTTTTTATTCAGCCCTCCCTAGAGGAGCTGATAAACTATGGTTCAGAGTCAGTTTGAGTCTATTTGCTTCTCTATTGAGTGGCACAGCAGTAGTCTTCAAGTGTATAATTTTCAAATTTGAAGCCAATCGATTGGAATCCTTTATCCCAACTACAAGCACAGTTATTGAATGAGTCAGGAAGAAAAGACTACTTTGTAACAACTATTTCTCACTTTTTCATTTCTTTTATTTCAATCTTTACTCACCAAACAAGAATAGGAATCATTCAATCTATGATCCAAGGTCTGCCTTTGAAGCAGTCTAAAGAGGGAAGCATGGTCAAATTTGCAGGGATTAGCGGAAATAAACTCATCCATACCATGTTTCTGACCACGATCTGCATCTGTCCACAGAAAGAAGAAAACATATGTGCATATGTATATTCTTTTATAGGGTTTTCACAAAGTAAAGAATATTTTGGAAAACATTTAAGTTTGAGGGTTAAATCATATCAGCAGGTACTTGTAAGTGACTACAATTATAGAATCTTATTTTAAATTAATCTAGCAACTAGTTTTACTGAACTGCCTTTTAAAATGTTTATCACCATCAAATTTGCATCAATGAACAAATAGGTGAAATTTATAATGTCATTTGTGGGCAACTCAGTCTTTTTCCCCTTGTTTTACTCCTACCAAACATACATGACATAGTTATGAGCCTATATAAACCCTTAACCAAAATGACAATTTAGAAAGTCAACTGCAAATTTAAGACAGTATATTTAACATCATTCTATGTGCTTTTTCTACTGGATCACTTTACAAACACTGTAAAATTATAAAACAAATTCAAGAGTATAAGCTATTTATTCCAATGATTTCTTATTTTTCTCAGGCCCTCTATCTCATTTCTGTAAGAATACTAAGAAAATAGCTTTCTTACACTGTAAGTAAAAGTTTGTGCATTTATTTGTTGGTGCCTGAAAGAATACATCTATAGAGATCAAAGGTACCACTAATAGAAAACATTCATCATGCCTAGAAGCCTACTTCCCAAATGGCAAACTAGAGCAGAAATGAACACGTTGACTTGAGCTAAGTCATTTCCAGCCTTCTTTTTGTACTCGGCTTTTAATGAGACAAACCTTAATGTAGTAATGGCAAAGAGCTCCTTCAACCTCCAAGCAAAGAGTAATGAAAAAGGGAGCAGTATTTTTGTGTAAATACATAGAGACAACATACCCTACCAAATGGCACTTCAATCAAAGGCCCAAATTTATTGTTCTTCACAGATTGCATCTTTCAACGCCTTTGAACCCCGCGGGTTTATCAAAAGACAAGCTCTAGTGATTGCTTTCATTAATGGTATGTTTTGTCAAAGTCCTCAATGTGAATTATCTACCAAGTATGGACAGAAAAAAGCCTTACAGTGCCCAAAAGGACTAGTTATGTATTAGCACATTAGCTCTGTTAGATTCTATAGACTATATTGGGGTGAACAGTCTTATCAACTTAAAAATTGACTTCCCTTTACAATAGGGTCTCAGCCTCTTTGTTCCTTTAAATTCAAATATAGGTCTTTTTATATTCGTTACTAGAAAAGTACAGTCCTAAATGTATCCCAAATGTAATTTTGAAAAACTGGACGTACAAACCTAAAATTTCTAAAGAAAGGGAGACAAAAGTTTATTGATTAAACCCAATTATAGAGTCAGGTTCATAATAAAACTCAATATTGATCTGTAGGCATGATGCTAACATAATCAGTCACATTTAGAAATTTAGCCCCAGATCATATTGATCCATGTCAAGTCCAACTTTCAGCTGTATTTGCAGATGGAAGAATTATTTAATTCAAGCTGAAGGATCTGCAGCATCACATCTTGAAAAGATGCACAAACTAATTCATATCACTTGGCTTTGCATTGTCAAAGCAAGAGTCACATCCATGTGACAGATTTCACCAAGGTGGATATAGCAAATAAACAGTGTGACAATGCATTGATGGTTTAAGGTATGAGACTATCATCTATGGAAGCAGCAGCATATTATTTCTTAGTGTTTAAGTAGCAGCAGCATTTATGATTAGGTGTCCTTTTAAAAATTATCATTAGTTTCATAAACATAATAGGAATCTGCCATTAATCACTAGACTTTATTTCATGTATAGTATTAGACTTTATTTTATGTGTAGTAACATGAAATACCTTTGCTTAATTACAAGTGGTAGTTTAATTTTATTTAAAATATAAATCTGAAAAGTAAAATTGCACATTACCAAGATTTCATTTGATTCAAAATAGTAAATAATGACAGGACTTTACCCACATTCTTAGAAAGATTTCCCACTCAGTTCATTTTAATACAATATTTTTTGCACAGTAAATGTTACTTCTTGTATAAATATCTGCTTTACTGAGTCTTTTTTATATTATGGAGTCACAGAAATAATAATAGTCTTGCACTGCACTGTGTCTTTGATCTGCATTACATATATTACACATAGCAGTAGCTTTCTGAACCTGAAACTTGCTTCATTTTTCTCTACATAATTACAGGTACAAGACTTTCTTTTACTCTTTCTGAAAAAAAAATTAAAAAAAGATTAGATTACTTTTGACAATTCCACTGAAATTCAATAGGGTCTGTATTGTGTACAGTGAGGCCTAGAGTCAACATCCAGTCTGAATACTTGCACAAGTGTCCAGTGAAGTCAATAAAAAAGCTGCAATAGCAGACCCTGATACCTTATAAGTTGGTATTTAACTTATCCATATAAACCAAACAAAAGTAGATAATTTGAAAAAAATATAGGCTTGTGGGTATATGGATCTAAATGATTCTCACTGAAATTCCCACTCCTGACCAACACTGTCATCTTCCCTCAGCTGCTAATGTCAAATCAAAACAGGTCATGTAATGACATCTACCACTTAATGGCAAACCTATAATTATGTGTCATTTAAAAAAGAGAAAACTTACCTTTGCCAGTTAAAGACAAATACAAAATAATAGTAGTAATAAAGTTATATAACACTATATTCTAGTTGATTTGCAGAATATAGAATATACAACATATAAACAGTAAATCTTTCCCAAATTAACAGAGAAAGATAATGTGTTATACCTGTGGTTTTAAAATGCAAGTAGGATCATATTTTAGTAATATTTTGTTCCAACCTTAGAGAAATGAATCTTAGATTTTGGGGTATATCTGCCAATCTGAATATAATCCTGTCAGCACCAGGATGAGATTAAAATTGCAATTCCATTTTAATTTCTGTTTACCTTATCAACTTCAACTTCATGGAGGGTAAAAAAAAATGAGGAAAAATGAGGTGAAAGGGACTGAAATTTCTTTCATGCTTTAAAAAATTTTTTTTATGCCCTCCACACCCCAGCAAAATAAATTGCATCAACCTCAGGTGATTCCAACATGTAATGAACATGCATTTTCTATTCTATAAATAGGTTAATTGTTTAATTTCTGTTCTATAAATAGATTAATTGTTTATTTTAATGGACACAGGGTTTGATACAACTGCCACTGAAGTCAATGAAAAACCTGTTTATTCCAGTGGGAATTAGATCTAGCTATTACTTTTCAGGGATTACAAATATTTCTGTTTTATGTAAACAAAATAAGTGGTCGCAAATAATAAAAAAAAGGAAACGTACCAAATCCAAATAAAAGACTAATTACACTTTTCTTAAAACTAACAGTAACATTTTTCCTCTTTTAGGATATTAAAAAGACTTAAAATTTCAATTTGCCATCTACATTTACTATGCAAAATACTTGAGTACATTTTGCACAAAATAATTACTAATCTGATACCAGGTATCAAAAATCAAACTAGAATCTTGTTGGTGTTCAGTTGCATATACTTTACCAAACACTGACAAGTGGGCTGATATTTTCCATGCTAGGTGGCCTGCCTTGAAGTGGAAAAATGTTTTGGAAATTTTTCAGTCTTAAAAGAGTCAAGTAATTTTTGAGGGCAAGATGAGGGAAAAACCTCAAAGATCTTCCCATATTAAACATTCTGACAATTTTTTTCTTTGAAAATATCTTCTTCTCCTATAGAGCAGCAGAAGCATAACAAGTAGGGTTGGCACCCTGAGCTACCTCTGTGGGCACAGTGGGGTGGAGGGTTGTGAGGAGTGTGCAGAAGCAGGGAGGGTTCTGGTGGGGGGGTAAAGGGAGGTGCTGCTGAGCAGGGGTGGGAACTGGGTTTCAGGAGTTTTACCTATGCTGGCGACTCAAACACAGTCCCCAGCTGCTGCTGCTGCATGGTCTGCTTGCCCCAGCTTTGCAGCACAGTGTTTGGGCATCCTGCTACTGCTGCAAGTGGAATGACGTAGGGCTGCTTCTCCTGCCAGGATACAAATTCTGTAGAGGTGACATCCCTCCTAAGTTGGCATCCAGGAATGGTGCCCCACTCGCCCACTGCTAGTTAAACTACTGTGGAGCACAGACATGATGTTTAGCAGAGGAGCAGCCTTTGTGAATGGATGTTGTTTTTTCTTTTTTATGAAAATCTACTGAAATTAAGGAAGAGACAAACCTTCTAAAAAAATCTCAGTTTACACATGTGCAATAGTCTTTCTAGTGCCTAACAAATAAAGATCTTAAAACAGTCCATTCTCCCTGAGCATGTATAAGTCTCTCATTGCTCGTACTGATGATCTAACAATGCATACACTAGAGCTACAGAGCATCTGTACATGACCATCCTCTTACAAGCCCCTACCTGTGTCCAGCCCCACATCAGTCACCCCTATTAGGCAAATAAGTATGCTCCGGCATGAAGCTATGGGGAACACAGAAATATATTCCCTTTAATAGCTGTTCCAGATTTGGGTAGAGTCGTATGCTGCAAATGAAAGCAGGGAGTTGGTCTCTTCTCTCCTGTGAATGGCATACCTGCTGGTACCTTGGCAGAACAGAAGAGGAAAATGTGAATGCAGAGGGGACAAAAGCCAGACAAGTGTATAAAGAAAGGAGTGGATTAGGACAAGGACTCTGATGAGACTGAAGGAAGGGGATGAGAAATGGGCTGGTAGATGAAGAGGTGGGAAGGAGAGCGTCACTAGGAACCACACTGGGAGGGACAGGAGACAGAAAAGGCAGATTGTGTACAATGGGAGGACCAGCACTGGCTGGGCAGGAGAGGCTGGGACAAGTGATAAAGAAGGCTGTGTGGGCAGCAGGAGGAAATGGAGGGGAAGAATGGGGGTAGCGGGGGGAATGGGAAGACAGACTGGATGAGGAACCAGGAGAGGAGAACTAGGACTGGCTGAATGAGAAAACGCCTGGCGAGAGGAGACTGGATCTGCGTGAGAAAGGAAAATGTGACCAGAACAAGAAATCAGGTGCTAGGGAAGAAACAGGACTGGAACAGGGATGAGATGGAGCTCTAGAGCAGATTTAGGCGTAATTATCCCAATCATCTGTATGATAACTCAATATTGCTAAATTTCACCATTCATCTGTGTCAGCAAATACCTGTGAACTCCACTGACAACATTTGTGCTCTTTTTCCATTAACTGTACCTCCTACAAAAGGCAGGCAGATTACTACTGCTATCAGTAACTATAATTTTTTTTGAATTGCTGGAGTAAGTAGGAGTCTTTGTCATAGAGCAAATGCTGCACAGATATAGAAGAAAAGAGGATGATTTAAAGTTATTTAGGGCAAGAACTGAGTACAAGACAAGAGATGAGAGACTGGGGGCCACAAGGATAAAATAAGACAGTACTGGTCAGAATAATGAGCCATGGTCATTGTTAAGAAAAAAACTTTTTGTAGGCACCATAGCAAAGGACATTTCTAAAGAGGATTTTGAAGGGAGATATGGAATGGTTTTGTAGGTGTTTATGGGGAGATCCTCTCATGTGTGAGAAGCACCATGGGAGACATCACAGGAATGATACTTGCAAAGGTAGACATAAGGATGGAGGCTGGACAAGCAGCCAGTTCAATCAGCAACTGGGGTCAAGCTTTAATACTAAATCAAAGATGAGTGATGAAGCAATAGGTTGGAAAGAACCTTTAAAGTGACTGTATGTTAGGCAAGTGGCAGAGGTCTCTGCAATGGATTAAAAAAGTTCTGCTACTGGAAGAAAAGAGGAACATGCTATTAGTAACCACTTCTGAAAAGATCTAAGTGACTTAGCATCACAAAAATCCTGTGGCAGAGGCTACTTATGCCTTTCACATGAGACCTTATCCGAAATGCTAAATATGCCACATTTACTCAAATACAAGACATGTTTTTTATTCTAAAAGGGGAAAATGCCCCTCATCTTATATTTGCATATGGGAAACCTTATTAAGTATATCACTAAATTGCTGCAAAAAGCAGCATGTGCTCAGTAATGGAAACCAACTATGATGTTGATTAAATGCAGCCAACTCTGAGCGTGACTATAAAAATACGGCCTATACTGGGCAAACAAAAACAAGCTGATGGGAACTTTTTTTTAACCTTGTTTACTAATTTTATTAAAAACTTATCACTTGACACTGACAAAGCTACACATATTGAGCATCCTTGTTTTACCAAGACTTCATAGCTCAGAAACAACTACATATCAAAAAATACAGTGAGCGACATATCTTAAACTTAAAAAACATACATCAACTTCCCACAAAAACCAAACTCTTACACAAGCCAACCCTTTAAACACCCTGAGGTTTCTTACTTTCCATAAACTAGTTTATGATCCTTCCGGCCCTCCAGCCCTACCTTCCCTACCTCGGTATGAACATTTCCATCTTGATGTAATGAACAAGCATTTGTCACACCCATGGACTCGTCAAAGACATCTAAAAAACTCCCCGTTTCCTCAAAATTGCACTGAAACTGTGTGAAATTGGGTAATACATGCTGCTTTCCCATCTCCCTCCACTACCACCTTGCATATTGCACTTACATATTTTGCAAAGACAAACAATCCCAAGTCTGGCAGCCCCTATCCCCCACCTCTCTTGCTCCATACAGTTCAGCTCTAACCAACATTTCTCTTTTGGCATTCCAGAAGAATACACATATTTACCTCTGTACTTTTTCTATCTGCTGCCATGTCAGTGGGAATATAATTCCTAGATATAGAATAATCATAGTGCAGCCTTAAATGCTGACACTTTTCCAGCAAAGAACAGCGTCTTTCTGAACCATAACCAAAGTATTTGCTGTAACTGCACTGTCACCTTTTCCCATGTCATATTACCGTTCTCTTCAGCATCCATTGGGATCCCTTGCATTCTGATTTCTCTCTCCTATCCAAAGGCCTACCTTCTCCAAGTCCCTCAAGTTCCCCACTTCCATTGTCATGCTTTTTGATCTATTTAGTTCAGCCCTTGTTGCTTCTCTATACTCTGATGTATGCTTTAGCCCCTTTCCATTGAAAGCCTCTCTCTAACTACTACATTTATATCATCCATGTCTAGTACACATTTTACCTCACCCCCTTCTGGAATCTTTACTCCGCTTATGACCTTGTCTTTTCTTATTCTTTGTGCTAATAGTTTCATAGTGCACACAAATAGTAGCTGTGACAGGTGGTATCCTTGTCTCACCCTTGTATAGATTTTAAAGGCTCCACTTAGGTGCCCATTAGTTTGGACTTGACTCTCTGCTTCTCTATACAATAACTTTGTCCAACATACACATTTCTCTGGGAACTCCATTTTTCCTAGCACCTTGAACAGTAGGTAATTGTGATCCACTCTGTCATATGCTTTTTCTGAATCTAGGTTTGCTATAACTATGTTTGTTTTCCTCTCTTGCATCTGGGACTGCATCTCTGATCACTCTGGAAATCCTTCTGTCTGGTACTGAACATACTTGGTCTTCATGTATTATCTTCTGGGTTTTTTTCCTTATCCTCAAAGCCAGTGTCATGACCATTAACTTATAGTTCATATTAAGTACTGTAATTGGTCTCCAGTTTTTCAGGAATTTCTTTTCTCCTTTCTTAAAGAATAAGATGACAATGCTTCTTGAAAAAATTTTCCCTGCCTCTCCTGTTCCTGCTATTCCCTCCAACACATACACTATACATCTCTCCCTACCCATGCCCAAAACTTCTCACAACATTTCATAGGCAGTCCATCTGCTCCTGGTGATTTACCTCTTTTAAAGGTTTTTAGACACTCCTCCACTTTCCTTAAGCTTATCTTTTCTTTCATCTTTTTGCTTTCACCTCCTCTACTTTCTCTTCAATCTCTTCCAAGAAATCCTTCTTCCTATTTCCTTCTTTTGGTATAGCTCTTAATAAAATCTTCTCAATACCTCCAACACCTCCTCCTTCACCTGTGCACCACCCTCCTCTCACACTGCTGTAAGCTCTCCTTTTGCTGCCTTCATGCTGGCTGAGAAAAGGAGTGGGACCACTCTTCATTTTCTCCCAACCAAGGTGTTAAGTACATTTTCTCTCCCGTCTTTCTTTCAAACAAGGTTTATAATTCTTGCCTTGTTTCTTCTAGGTCTTCTAACCCTGTCTTCTGCAGCTTCCTGTAGCAGTTCTTGCCTCTTTCTTTGCAGCTTTCCTGGCTGTTTCATTCTTTTTCCTGCACATTTTGATCTTCCTTCCTGAAGAATTCTCCTATCCTCTTCTTCACCATCATCCACCATTTTGTGGTGTGCCCCAAAATATTTCTTCAGTGCTCACCATCCCTCATATTGTCTCATGTATGCTTGACATATCTCTTCATCTTGTAACAGCCACACATTTAACTTCCACAGTCCCTTCCCTCTCATGGAGCTCTTAGCAAGGCTCATTTCCACCTTCAGCATCTAGTGATCACTAAAAGCCATGGCTTCTGTCTTTCTTATCCCTATTTCTTTTGATACAAGCACAAAGTCAGTTCTTGATTGTTTCTTTGCATTGGGGTCTGCTCTAGTGGAAACTTTCTCACCTACCCACACATGTTTTAGTGACTCTTCTTTTATTATATTTGTCCACAGTCTTCATGAGCTGTCTGAAGCTGTGCTTCCTCCTTCCCCTGTTGTGTTGCACACATTCATTATACAGTTGATCTGCTATTATGCATGATCTCCCTCCAAACATGTAGACTGGTAGCTTTCTAAGCAGTGCATTCCTTCCCTCCCTCTCCAGTGGTGCCTGTATATTGAAATATCTAATTTTGGTCCCTTGACTGATAGTATAATTTGCTGCAATCTGCAACTGATGACTTCTACCTGTTTTTGTCTCAGCTCTGGACTACTGAATAATATCGTTACCCCTGCTGCTTTGTTCTCATTTGTCCCTGACCACCAGGATGATTCCCATCTCCACCATTTCTCAAAATGTTTATAATCCCTCTCCTCTGGTATACCACATTATCACAGGCAGATTATGTCAGCCCTTACGTGGCTCAATGCTGGTCCCATCTTCTCCTTGTTAAGAAAACCCTGATGTTAAGTGAAACTATTGTCAATGCCATTTATGCTTATTTTAAATTGCATGTGCCTGTCTCTTTAAGGTTCATCTGTGTTACTGCTCAGGGTGGTTGACTCCTCCCCCTTCCTCACTGGCGTTCTTGTGGCCTTTGCAAACTGCTGGATTGCTTTTCCATTTAGGAAGGCTTGCAGATTCCTGCCTCCCTGCCACTACCTGCCTTCTGGTCTCCACTCTGGGCTGGAGCCCAAAGGCATCAGCAAGAGGAAACTGCTCTCCAGCTGCTCCTCCAACTGACCTCCCTTATTATCAGGTTTCTTCTTCCTGGTCTTCAGCCCCTGGATTTTCTTTCTTTACCCAGCGTCTCTCTGTGGTTCTTTCCCTTGCTCCATCTCCACATCTATTGTCTATAGCAGTGGTCTCCAAAGTGGGGTGCGGGAAGAAAATATTAGAACTTCTATATAGGCGTATATTTATATAAATATACATATATTGGGGGGTGTGCTTAAAAATTTTTTACTGATAGGGGTGCGCGAATATAAATATACATAAATTGGGGGTGCGTGCTCAAAAATCGTTTACTGATAGGGGTCCACGATCAAAAAAGTTTGGAGACCACTGATCTATAGGGTGTCTTTTCTTTCCCACCACCACCGGTCTCTGAGATGTTTGCTGTTCCAGCTGTCCCTTCCATTTCATCTCCTATCCCCTCTTGTGCTGCCTGAATCACAGAAATTTCTCCCACCTTCTGTTTCACTTTCCTGCAGGGCTTCTTCTACCATTTCTCTCAGTGTACAACCCCTCCTCTCTTCCTCCAGGTTTTGCTGTTCCTCAGGGGGTCTGATTATATTTGCAAAGTCTTTGGGGGCACCAATGATACAAGTGTCCCTCTTGTTTACAAATAGTGCATTTTAGGGACTCCTCGCATTCTGCTGCTCTAGGACCCATCACCTTCACATCTGTAGTACAGTGTGAGGACAGGTTTCCCACCTATTCACATTTGCTGCACCATTTTGGTTGCCTGTGGTACATTATAAAACCCTGGTGTGCCATGATCTGGATCACTGATGAGAGGTACAGCACCCAACCTGGGCTCCACTTGTCTGCTTGTAACACTACTCATGCCCTCGAAGACCCTATCCAGATCCCATATTTGTCCCTTACTTTCTTCACCAACATTACCCTTCGGATGTGCTTTTCCATTCATCTTTCTATGTCTTCTGTCTTTAGAAAATCTGCGTACATTCAAACTATAATCGCTCTGTCTCTCGACTTGTCCCTTGCTATGAACTTTATCCCTCTTGATTTCTCCCTTCCACATTTCTCTGCATAGTTCTTTCAGAAGTTCTCATACCCTTCTCCATCCCAGTAAGTCAGCTCCAAAGTCTTTTTTTTCAAGAAAGCAATTCGGCTGGTGAGATAATCTGCCTGCACCTCCAAAATCTCAAACAGTAACTTCTCCAGGAAATCAGATCTGTTCATCGCCGATCCCATTTGCCTCCCATTGCTGTTTAAAGGTGCCTTTATCCACAGCCTCTGCTCCTCTCCAGCTGCTCTTGGTGCCTCTTCCATGTTTTTCTGCTGTCCCACTCCTGGTGTCATCATACTACCACTGTCTGCTGCTTCTCACCCAAAATACCTTCTCCTGCTGCTCCTGTTCTGTCTCCTGCTCTCCTCTGTCATCACCACTCTTGTCGTTGCTGACTCCACTGTTGTTCCTACTGTCACCTTCTTTCTTCCCTTTTTCTCCATCTTCATCCACTCTCCATCGGTCTCCAGATCTTCATTTCCACTATTCTCATCTCATGCTTACTTGCCACCACTGTCATTATTTTGAGCTTTGGGTCTCCTCTCCTCTACTCCTTACACCCCAATAATCTGTCAATCCCTTTCTCAACCTTTAAAGCACAGAACAGGCTTTGAGTGCTGATAGAAACCTACCAACAAGGATAGGGTACCAGCTCATTTAAATAAGATATATGGTAGTGCCCATTACATGCAGTTCCCCTCAGTGCTGATTCTAAGTTATGGTGAGTCACTACATTGCATACATTTTTACTTCAAAGTTGAGCCATGCCGTTCTTTCCCATTTCCAGCGATTCCTGTTTCTTCATCAATCTTAATACCTGACAAACTTCGCCAAGGAGGGCATCACACAGTTCACCCAGAATCTATTAACTCCTCTCTCAGTCTGTCACATATAATGTAATATAATATAACGTCACAGCCCAGCCCCTGGCACAGATCTTTGAAAACTCCTGGTGCTCTGGTGTAGTGCCCGAAGACTGGAAGAAGGCCAATGTGGTGCCGATCTTCAAGAAAGGGAGGAGAGTGGATCCGGCTAACTACAGGCCCATTAGCCTGACTTCTATCCTGGGGAAGAACTTAGAAAAGTTTATTAAGGAGGCCATCCTTGAGGGACTGGCCCAGGCTAACATTCTAAGGGACAGCTAGCATGGGTTTGTTGCGGGTAGGTCTTGTTTGACCAATCTCATTTCCTTCTATGACCAGGTGACCTATCACCTGGACAAGGAAGAAGAGATTGATGTCATATATCTTGACTTCAAAAAAGCTTTTGATCTGGTATCCCATGATCACCTCTTGGCCAAACTGCCCAGTTGTGGCCTTGGCTCCACCACGATCCGCTGGCTGGGAAATTGGCTTCGTGGTCGGACCCAGAGGGTTGTGATTGATGGCAGTCACTCATCATGGTGCCCTGTGACCAGTGGGGTCCCTCAAGGCTCTGTCCTGGGACCCATACTGTTCAACATCTTCATTAATGATGTGGACATTGGAGTTAGGAGTGGACTGGCCAAGTTCACCGATGACACCAAACTTTGGGGCAAAGCATCCACTCCAGAAGATAGGCGGGTGATCCAGGCTGACCTGGATAAGCTCAGCAAATGGGCAGACGAGAACCTCATAGTGTTTAACACCGAAAAATGCAAGGTTCTCCACCTTGGGAGGAAAAACCTGCAGCACCCTTATAGGCTCGGCAGTGCTACTTTGGTTAGCACTACAGAAGAAAGAGACTTGGGGGTCATCATTGACCACAAGATGAACATAAGCCTGCAATGCGATGCTGCGGCTAGTAAAGCCACCAAAACGCTGGCTTGCATCCATAGATGCTTCTCGAGCAAATCCCGGGACGTCATTCTCCCCTTGTACTCGGCCTTGGTGAGGCCGCAGCTGGAGTACTGTTTCCAGTTTTGGGCTCCACAATTCAAAAAGGATGTGGAGAAGCTTGAGAGAGTCCAGAGAAGAGCCACGCGCATGATCAGAGGTCAGGAAAACAGATCTTATGATGACAGGCTGAGAACCATGGGACTCTTTAGCCTGGAAAAGCGCAGGCTCAGGGGTGATCTGATGGCCGCCTATAAGTTTATCAGGGGTGACCACCAGATCTGGGGGAACGTCTGTTCACCAGAGCGCCCCAAGGGATGACGAGGTCGAACGGTCACAAACTCCTGCAAGACCGTTTTAGGCTGGACATAAGGAAGAATTTCTTTACTGTCCGAGCCCCCAAGGTCTGGAACAGTCTGCCAGCGGAGGTGGTTCAAGCACCTACATTGAACACCTTCAAGAGTAAATTGGATGCTTATCTTGCTGGGATCCTATGACTCCAGCTGACTTCCTGCCCTTTGGGCAGGGGGCTGGACTCGATGATCTTCCGAGGTCCCTTCCAGCCCTAATGTCTATGAAATCTATTAAATTAGTGTTGCCCTGCCCTCCATGAGGTGGAGTTGGATCATGTTGCCCTGTGCCTTATCTGCATATAAATTTTTGGAGGACCCCAGGACTCATCACAAAAATACTGGGTTACAGGCATGAGTTTGGGTGGGGGGGGTGGGGGGGGCAGGGAAGATGGGGCTGATTAGCACATGGAACCTTTATGGGGGGATATCTGGAATACACACACATAATGAGCAGTGGTAGGCTGTGGGGTCACCATGGCATAAAATGCTTTTGATTCTGCTGGTGTCCAGCCCAGTGAACTACATGGTAAATCATGAGACTTTTGGTTTTGGACTAACATGTATAGTTTGTACTATACATAAGTAGGTACAAAAGTGCTGCTTAAAAGTGTGTTTATAGATGACCTGTGCTTGCAACAGTTTTAAAAAAAGGTAGAATGCATCAATTCTGGATTAACTTAATCTATGGGTACTTGCAACTATTTGCCTATATGAACATTACACTACATTTATGTTTATTTAAATGTCAGTGTTTTCAGATGTGCCCTTCATTTCCTTATGCTCAGGGAGAGCAGAGTCTTACAGGAAGTGTGTGTGTGGTGGGGGTGAAGGGACTGCAGGGGAAAGAAGCTGAAGGAGAAGAGGGCAAGGGCAGCTACCTAACCTTCAGATTTATTATCCCTGCTGTCGCAGTGGGAGAGAGACAAATTTAAGACAAACCTCCAATAATGAGATTCCATATCTGGAAAAATATAACAAATTTATAATTTTTCCTTATACAATCTAATTATTTGAGGGCTAGCGCCTTATATTTGAGTAGATACACTAGTTCTGATCATCTATATTTAAGAAATCTAATTTTAAATTGAAAGAAGAGCACAGAAGAGCTGCTAGAATGAACACAAGTATGGAGAACCTTTTGTATGAGAAGTGACTAAAAGGGCTTGGCCACGTTAGTTAAGTAAAATGAAGGCTTAGATGGGATATGATTGCTGCTCTAAATTCATCAGGAGCTTGGTGTCCACCACTTCAAGGGGCCTGAACAGGCTGTGAAGCAGGTGCAGTTAGGCCAAATTAGGTGGTCACATGACTGCAAGGGGGCCCCCAGATTGGATGAGAGCTGGGCAGCCAAGGTATAAGCTCAGGCCCTAGGAGCTGAGGGGCAGTTACATCTAGGCAGCCAGTGAAGCAGCATTTCACAGTCTCAGGAGAGCAGCTTCCAGAAAACCTGAAGGTTAGGGTAGGAACAATGGGGATGGAGGAGGTTGCTTTTGGTCCTGGGTAGGACCTGAAACTGCATCTTGCTAGGGTAGGGCTGCCTGTGGCAGGGCAGTCTCCAGGAAATGCCACACCTGTGCCTCCCCAGTGAAAGGTGAGGATGGAGTGCCATACAGCATCAGCTCCCGTTGCCTTGTGGATAACCCATGGAAGGGAAAGGCTAGGGGACCACACCCCAACCGAAAAGCACAGGGTCCAGGTCCAGTGAGTGGTGCCTGAGGCAGGGTCTAGGCCCATAAAGTGGGGCCTAAGACAGAGGCCAAGACCCAGTGAGGGGGGCGGAGAGGCCAAGGCATGTCTGAGGACACCTGAGGCCAAGTTTGGGCCAGAGGCCAAGTGTGGCCCAGCTAAGGGGCCGGGGGAGTTTAAAGCGATTTTGGATACCATCTGCGAGGCATGGGACATGGTATAAGGAGAGGTTTGGAGCTGTGTATTTTGCCCTTGGCATCAGAGCAACTAAATGGGCAGCCTCCTGCATATAAACACCTATTTTTTTGAAATATCAAAGGCATGGCTGGTGAGGCAGGATGGACTGCCCTAGACAGGGCCATCCCTAGGAGTGGGGTGCGAATTGGGATGACTGCCCCTGGGTCTGCGCTTTGGGGGGGCCCGCTGAGCCAGGTGGACCAGCGCAGCAACTCTGTGCTACTGCTGGCTTCACATCTGGCAGCTTGGCACACCCAATGCTGAATCTGGTGCGCCTGGCTGCTCACCACCCCCCGCTGAATCCGCTACCGGTTTCCTTGCACCCAGGGGTGGGGCCTCCACAGGTTAATTTGCCCTGGGCCCCACACCCTGTTTGGATCATCTCTGGCTCTAGATAGGTGGGCAAGTCAATGTTGTGACTGGCCTCCAGACAGCCCCAAGGAGGGTTAGAACTGAGGAAGGAAAAGTGCAATTTAAGTGAAAGGAAGATGTTGGCCTGACAGTGAAAACTGTAAACTGGTTATGAAAATGATTTAGGCTCTAAATTAAAATGAAGACTTCTAACCAAGGGTGGTTCTAGAACATTTTTGCCATTGGAGTAACAGGGCCAAAAAAACTTTAAGCATTTTTTAGATAAAGTTCGATATATATGAAAGGGATTGTACGTGGTTGCCTACAATGAAAGGGGCCTGAATTTGATGGCCCAAGAATATATAATTTAATCAACAGCATATTAATGCTACATCACATTTCTAAGAAATGCAACACTCTAGAGTTTTAGTGTTGCGTTTCTTTTTCTTTCAGACCAACATGGCTACCAAATATATCCCTGAAACATAAAACTTCTAGAACCTACTTACTCCTTGATTTTCTTTGAAGCCATAGTTCCCTGACATCTTTCCTTATTTTAATTAAAATTATTTTATGTTTTTACATGCAATATAATAACATTCTGGGTTGTATAGAAGCCTTGGGGCCCATGCAACAGGGTGACCATACATCCCATTTTGGCCAGGACAGTCCTTGATTTTGGAGGCCAGTCCTGGCCAGCCAGTGAAAATTAAAACAAAGTGTCCAAATTTTTAACAAAATAAAAACAAGTTTCCTAGTTGTGGGGTGTGGAGGTAAAGTGGCAGGAGCTGTGAAATAAGAAACCCTAGCAGACAGCAAAATTGTCCTAAAATACCTTAGCTTGATTAGTGGAATGATCATTAACAGTAACTGTTACTTCACAAGTAATAGTTAACACCTATGAAGTAAAGAAAAATGGGTCATTAATGGGTCATTGATTCCCTGCAGCCTGAAGCAGGTGGGGGCAGGGGGAGGGGTAGTGCCCAGGTTTCACATTGCCCTATATGTCTCATTATCCCATCTAGGTCCCCCTACTTCTCCATGTTTATGTTAAACATTTTGGATAATTTATTCAGATACTTAATAAAGTATTATTAAACTAATGAAAATTAATAGGAAAAAAATATTTTCCTTTAGTCACTACAGCTGATTCTTCTAAGAAAAATATATCATACATCCAAACATTATCACTATGGCAATATGCAGTTCACTTTTAAAAAAATATAAAAGTTAATTGTCATATTTTCATGGTTTATAATAGTAACAGTGGCCTCCAAACCAGGCATTCCCATGGCTGTTAATGATATTCTGAGTTAAAGAGCTGTTAGCTAGGAATATATAGCCAGGAAATTTTGCCTTTCCCTGTAAATCAGTATTTAATCTTTATTGAGGGGGCCTCTCCATATTTTACTAATTAAAAAAAAAAAAACTAACAAAAAAACCTAGCTGTCCATTAGGGTTTTGCTGATTTGGATCGTAGATTCGCTGATTCGGATCACTGTTTCAATTAGATTTGGCCGAATCTGAAGATTCAGTTCTGATTCAGCGAGTCCATGATTCAGCCATAGACACAGCTTTAAAATGTAATTTTTTCTACGTACTTGAGGTACCAGGTACGGCTTGTGAATGCTGAGATGGTGGGGTGGGATGGGGTGCCCCACAGCAGTGTGGGGGCCCCCGCATACTTGGCAATGGATCCCCTTGCGCCCCCCTGGCTTGGCAATCAGCTGCAGGGAGATCCCGGGTGCTCCCCCAACCCAGGAGGCACCAGTTGCTGAGCCGGGGGTGGAGGGTGGGGTGTCCCCCGTGTGCTCTGCGGCAGACCTGGAAGTGGACCGGAAGTGCTTCTGGTTTACGTTTCTGGGTCCACTGCTGAATGCACTGGGGATCTCCGACACTCCCACAGGACACTCCATCTGCCCCACTATGTCAGCATTCACAAGCCACCTGATAACTTGAGGTATGCAGAAAAAACATATAAAGCTGTGTCTGCGGCAGAATTGTCCAATCTCCAATTTGATTTTGAGAGATTAATGCCAAATCGGGCTGAATCTCAACCAAATCAAATCAGTGACCAAAGCTTTGCACAGCCCTACTGTCCGTCTTTCCACCTCTTGCCCCCCTCCACCGCCCCACCAAAAAAAGAAAAAAGACTTACAATGCTGTGATAAATCTGTGTGGACATTTCCTCCTTTTGGATTCATCTTTTGTGCTTGACTTGCAGGAATAGGCTTATATGATTGACCTGTTGCCCTGTACATTGCTTGAACCCATAGTATTCTATCCTGCTCATCATCACTGGCAAATATTACTGTATCTCCTTCTTTAACAGCATTGAAAAACATCTGGCCACCCTGAAGACCTGCAAAAATAGGCATTAAATTATAAAAACAAAATTGCATCAGTTATTTATAATTAACTACTTATACTTAATATGTAACCAATTGGATGCCACTATTTAAAATATAGCATACAAACTAAGTTTTTATAATTAAGGAAGGATGATAAAACGCATAGCAACAGGCATTAAATGGCAATATGAAGATATACTATATCTTCATATATAAATTTATGAGATCCTGGCTGTTGACCTGGGTCTAAAGTCATACAATCGCATTTCCTCATTTAATTTTTTAAAAAGCATATCGTAAGTACAACAGACTTCATTCAACAGAGTTCTGTTGACTTTTCTTTGGCTGTCAGTGCTACTAACCATACTACTGTCAGAAGAAGAGAAGCCTTTGGGTTAATTTTTTTCTTGTTTTTTAGTGCAAAAGGTCCTGTGATCTTTTGGATACTTAGTTTGAATTTTGTTCTTACAACAAAGTGTCTTCTTTCTAATGAGTGATTTTTAGAAGTAAACCTAACAAAAATAAAAAACCCTTAAGTACCGACAGAAACTAGATTTACTTGTGTTAAGTGATAGGGACCTAATACTAACAGGCAGAAGTAAGTCTGCCATCCTATATACTGTGTAACAGTTTATAATAGCATAAAGAGTACCTGGGTGAGGAGCTGTATAATCCACCGTGTATCCTTCAAGCTGCATTAATTCCTGAGGCTCAGATTTCTTTTCTCTGTAACTGCACATAGCAAAGGTGTACTGGCTAACCTAAGTAAGAAGAAAGTTCTGGTTTGCTAAATCAAATTTCATAGGTCAAATTGCCAACAGTCAACTGCCTTGCATTGTGTACCATCAAACATACAGAATACACAAGTAGTTCTTAGGGGGAAAAGCCATCAAGGGCCAATTTGCAAATGAAAGATCTATTTAAAACAGCATAAAATTCTGAGTGCTTTCTTTTCTTCCTGCCAGGAAACCAGGAATACAAATGCATGCTCTGTGTGTACTCTGGAGCATAACTTTCAATAGAGCTTCATGGTTCCAGTCAACTTGAAAAGAATCAAATTACCAGGTTGTAGTGCATAAAGTCTCTGTTTAAGACCTACTTGTTTAGGCCAGTTGTCTGGTGGCTAGGAAGCAGGTAGTATTGAAAAAGGTAGTACTGACAGGCAAGTGAGTTACCATCACACTGATGATCCAGCTGGGAAAATGGTCAGACTAATCAAAAAAGATATGAGGTAGTGCCTCTTGTCTGGGAAGGAGAAAAACCCAAATCTTACCATGGGATTAGGGAAGAAGAACTATTAAGATCTTTGGAATCTTCATCCGAAAAAACCTTTTCATGTTTGTCCTTTTCCACATCAATCACATACTTCAATAACAACCCTCAGTGGAAGTCAAATCCCAACAGGGGACTTCAACAGAATTCATGGTGTTCTGCAGGTACAGATGCAGGCAATACATTCAGATACTGTATGTGTTGCCTCTCTCAATAAAAATAATCCATAGATTCCTCTCTGGATGCATGTTCAAAATAGCATAGTACATTATCTTGTGTGTCTTCTTTTACCACTGATAACAGCTTTGATGTGTTTAGATAAAATGTCACATTAGTGGAAATAGCTTTCATTGTTATGATGGCACTATGTTGTTAGTTTCCTGCACAGCATTTTGAAAATATATTGCTTTGTTTCAATTATTATTTATTTCACATTTACTTATATTTATACTTTTTAGAGATCCCCATTATGAAAGGTGAAACAACCCCACCCCCTCCATCCATACAACTTAAAATTTAAGTGAAGAAGACAAAGTGCAGGGGCAGCAATATCATTTCCATTTTACAAATGGGAAACATGGCTGAGAATGAGTATATAAATTAACCAATGGAACAGAGGAAACCTAAGGTGAGGCAAAAACTAATCCAGTGTCCTAAATTCTACTCCAGTACAAATGCCAATCAAAGATATCATAATATAAGTATGGTATATATGAATATTACTATAAGACTGTGCATTCAAAGAGCATGATGAGCTTATGCTCATATTTGATATTCTGTCTGTAGGTTTTTTATTGTATTAGATACAAGAAAAGAATATGAACATGATTTAGTATCATGCTTCAACAGATCTTAAGATGACCAGCACATGATGGGTAAAAGCCAGGTGCCTGTATTTCTCAAGTTTTAAGGTTGTAAGGTACAACTCAAACAGGGCAGGCAAAGCAGAATGTAGCACACTGGCATTTGAAATTTCCTCTTCTAAACTTAGAAATGTTAAATTTAGAACCAACCATTGTGATCATCTTATTTGACCTCCTAACAGCTTGTACAACCCCAATCAGTAATTTCTACATCAAGCCCAAAGCTTGTTTGAGCTGCAGCATATAGTTTAGAAAGATACTGAAATTTGATTTCAAATGAAAGAGAATCTACACCATGTTACAAGGTAAATTGCTCCAACTGTAAATTATCATAACAGTTGAAAAAAAATACCATGCATCTCGTCTGATTTGATCTAATTCCAGTGTCCAACTATTAGAGCTTTTTAATGCATTTTTTTTCTGTTAGGTCAGTAGTTCTCAACCCTTTTGGACTCAAGGCATTGCTTGGTAGACTCAAGGTACCCAAGAGAAATGCTCTCAATTTTCACTAATTTTTGACCACAGAAATATAAGAGCAATTCTTCTGTTGCAAAGAACTCAGGAAGATTACTCTATTTCAGATTGTTTCAACACTAGAATTCCTCTTTTAAATCTTTGGGTTGATCTTCTGAATCATGTTTGCACATCTAACAGTGCTAAGATTGCATGGCACCCTTGAAAAGATCTCAGGTCACTCCAGGGTGTTGTGGCACCCTGGTTGAGAATCACTGTGTTAAAGATATATCTACTATTAGAAGTTTTATTATTTAACTATGCATAGCCAATAATACAGCCATCTCTTAACTTGCTTCTGCATAAACTGAATACATTGAACTTGTTCAGGATCATAAGGCAACTTGTTTTTCAGAGTGTGAATTATTCTTTTCTGAATCCATTCCAGTTTTTCAACATCCTTTTTGAAGTGTTCACACCAGACCTGAATGTGTCATCTAGTAATGCTCTCACTAATGACATGTAGAGATACAATACAACCTCTTTACTCCTAGTTGATATTCCTCTGCTTAGACATCATAATTGCTCTCTTAGGCACAAGATTACAATAGAAACTCCTGTTCTATTAGTAGGCTATCATGACCCCTAAGTCCTTTTTAGTATCACTGTATTCCAAAAGAAAAATCCCCCATCTTCTGAGTCTGACCTTCATTCTTTGTTCCTAGACACATAACCTTGCATTTGTTTATATTAAACATGTCGTTTAAATGAGTCCATCTATCAATGAATCAGGTTGCTACATACCAAAGCTTTTTATAACAATATTGCATTAATAATTACTCCATAATGAAAGTTATCTGCAATACTAATAAACCCTGATCATGATAAGGTTATATTCCAGTTTCCTTGATTCTCATAGCTAGTACAGATTTCACTATCACAGACTACCTTGCATCACAAGATGAGGTTCAGAGACCATAAAAGATAAGTCAGTAATTCAGCTTGAAAAACTTGATACAATACTAACCATTAAGAAAACTGTGGTCAGAAACAAGATTATATTTTCAGACAATAATAGACATAGAAATTACTAATCTTAAACCGCAATATTTGTTAGACGATAATATGTTAACTATCTTCAGTTTGAATTTTCTGTAGATGAGAAGCATGCTGACTCAAACTCCAGGATTTCTTGCACCGATGTAACTAACCCATGTTAGTTTTGTTGTAACAAAATGTAAAGCTGGAAAGCCAGCGTTTGGGGAGGGTGTATAGTTCTCCTATACTCCCAATACCACCCCCATAGCATCCTCACATTTCTAGCATATAGAGGTTGGAGCTTGACTGCTGGCTGTAAATGTGTAGGTCCTGGCAATACCCTGATTGTCCCAGTTATGATTACTAGGGGTGTGCAAAGCAGGCCCTATTTGATTTGGATTTGGTCCGAATCAAGGACAGTGATTTGATTCATTGATTCAGATCACTGACCCTGATTTGATTCGGTCAAATCTGAATCTGAAGATTCGATACTGATTCTGAGAATCAGTGATTTGGACACAGACACAGCTTTAAATATTTTTTCTACATACCTCGAGGTACCAGAGCGGCTCGTGATCACTGTGATGCTGGGGTGCACGAAGCATCCCTCAGGAGTGTGGGGGGCCCCTCCATGTGCTTGGTGGTGAACCCGGAAGTGGACCAGAAGGACTTCTGGTCCACTTACGGGTCTACTGGGGAGCGTGTGGAGGGGGGAGGACCTGCACCCCCTGCCAGCTGAGCAATTGGCCACAGGGGGACCCCGGGTGCCCCCCCTCAGACCCAGGAGGGACCAGTTGCTGAGCTGCAGGGACACGGGGGGGCAGGGCGGGGTTCTGTGGGACACTTCATGTGTCCTGGCATCGCAGCATTCACAAGCCTCTGCTACCTAGAGGTACACAGAAAAAACATTTAAAGCTGTGTCTATGTCCAAATCTCCGAATCTCTCTGAATCAATTCAGAGGGTTCTGATTCAATTTGGAGAGATTAAAAGGTCCTCTGATTCAATTCAGATTTGGAGATTCAGCCACCGAATTGGGCCAAATCTCCACCGAATCGAATCACGAACTGAAGCTTCGCACAGCCCTAATGATTACAAGGGGTAAATAGTCAACTTTCTGACCTCCATGACCTTTGAAGTGCTAGC
The DNA here is from genome assembly GCF_052110815.1 of Crocodylus siamensis. NCBI lineage: Eukaryota > Metazoa > Chordata > Crocodylia > Crocodylidae > Crocodylus > Crocodylus siamensis. Next base: position 43,248,828 of record NC_143398.1, on the reverse strand, counting down.
TTTGTGTCCATTTTGCAACAGTGGAGAAATTCTTTCTGTTGTTATGGACCCATATTGTATGATGAGCACAGGGTTTATGACAGGGAATATCTAAAATAATTTGGAACCATCAAGTTGCACATATCATTTGCTTCTGTAACTGCACAATATTAAAAACATCACCTTCCCTGTGCACACTCTCTTCTTGTTGTCTATTATACTCACCCTATGAAATTGGTCTTAAACAAAAATTTAAGATCTCTGAGTCTCGCTATTTGTTTATACAATGATTGTACCTTGACCCCGATGGGAAACTGTGGATATCACTGTCCATCCTTATAATATTAATTCTAGAGAGGTTGATTACAATTAGTAACATCTATAAAATCTGAAGGCTAATACTGGGTAAGTACTGAACTACCACTGATTGGTAACTTGATCTAACTCAGTTAGAGAAATGAGTGCGTTTGGAACAATATGTTCCAAAACACTTTGTTTCAGTTGCATTAACATTGTCTCATTAAAGAATTAGTGCTGCTGCCCCACAAAATGTTTATTATTCTTACAGAATCTGAAAACGTGTTAGATACTTACCAGAACAAATACAAGAGATGCTCTGCCTGGAAGGATTTGTAGTATAAAGGAAAGAATTTTTTTTTCCCCAAAAGAAAAAAAAAATTATAGTTCCTTTTTCAAATGTATGTTAAACCTTCTTTCGCATGGATCCCCATTCCAAGCTACATTCAGTAAAAAAGTGACCACTGTGAATTCCCTTGAATACCTAACACCACTTAAACAGCCATCCCCAACTGGCAGGTAATTTTGAGCTTGTATTTCCCATCTTGCCACATATATTTCATGGAATATATATAGCTGTTTACATACACAGGTTTGTCAATAGCTCCTGATACTAATTATATTAATAATCCCCCAACCTTGGAAACTCTCAGATAGGATCTGTGGCTCAAGTTCGTTCTCTATCCTCCTAGCGACAAGTCACTGCAGATGCTCTATGTTTTCTCACAACAGATTGTTTGGGATAGAATTAGGGATGCCCAAATGTTGTCACCTGCTTCAAATTCTTCAGTTAGCCTTTGGGCTAGCTTTATGTTTTACTAAATCTTTACCTGGTACAATTACACTACCAAGCACAACACTGTTTTGCCAATACAATCTCTTATATTAAGGGAAAGGTAATAGCTTTACACATTTAACCTAAAACATTTATGAATTATAGAAATTCCTAATAATAATGATTGTACATGTACATTTAGAAAAGCAATATCCATTTGACTTCATGGATGAAAAGTGAGCTGTATTACTTCAGAAAACTTCCCCCCTTTTTTGGTTTTTTTACTGCTAGCCCAAAGAAAGTCAAGGGCAAAACTCCCCGTGACTTCAAAAGAGCACATTACACCTCAAGAATCTAGAGGCAAATTCAGTTCCTATGTTCATGGCTCCTGTGTGCAGCAAATTTTCTTATATTTTTTTCTCTAAAGATTTCTAGGATGTCTGAGGAAGCTAAGGAGATGACACTGCAGGAAGCCACTGACCACAAAAAAACTGCAGAGAAAAATGAAGCTATAAACATTTTTTTTTTGGTTTGGTGAATAAGGGAAGAACTGGTTGAATAAAGTTTGTTGAATGTGTTACTGAGTAAATACTGCTGTTTTTTGTTGAATAATTCATTAAACCAATAGTTTTTGGTAGTATCTGACCATCTCTGAAGCTGCATACTAATACCCAAACAAATTATTCAGCAAGTGGTATTATTCACCAAATTATTTAAATGGACTTGCCAATAGCTGGCTTTTAATGAGCCCTAAGTCAAAAGGGCTGTAATAAGAGTTAAGTGAGTTATTCAAGATATAACCCACAAATATGCATTTTGAATTTTAAATTAATTCTCTTTGCTTCTGCTTCCTGAAATTTCTAAACAACTGTATTTACTGACAAATATTCAGAGGAAGTAAATATCAAAATCGCATTTGTGTATACTTTGCTATTGATATTTAAATTTGTTCATACAAGTCACATGATATAAAATGCCACCACATTTTCCTTGTAGAGATCAAGGAAAAATATAAAAAAGCAAAGATACACGCATAAGTCATCAAGTCAGTCAAAATAAAGTAAAATTATAAAGATAATAAAATAAAAAGATTTTAATAACGCTAAAGATAATACAATAAAAAGATGTTAATAACACTAATATAGCAGAAAAGCTGTTGTTTTTTTTAATATTGTCTCATGGATATTTTGCAAGGCTAACTGTGGCCTAGTGTGTCTCTGGATCCCTGCTGCATGCTTTCCCTGTTACGTCACCCCAGGCGCTGCCCGCAGATCGGTCAACTTTTTTACACTGATTGTTTTCCTGATAGTCTTATTTTTGACATGGTCTTTCCTGTTGACCACAAACAACTGCAACATTTAAAGTAGTCCTGCCTGACCCACTTAGCCAACTGGAGTATGTTAAGTATGTTAGGTTGGCTATTCCTACATGCCACATAACTAGCTGGGAAGAGAAACAGGTCCCCTATTCAAAAAAAACAAACCCCAAACCTTTAATGATTGATCAATGACTGCTCAACTCTCTCACATATACTTCAGTGTAGTTGTTGCCAACCTTCAATTTCCCAAGTTTAGTTTACCCCTTGTAAATAGCAGCACATCTTCTGCTTTCCAAACAGTCAATCAACAATGGTCCAAACAACTTCTCAGCTAGCTCTTTTAAAACTGTTAGATATGAGGAATCTAGACCTTCTGGTATAAAAATATTGAATGTAAATAGCTAAAGCTTCAAACAAACAGCCTAAAATACATATTAGGAGGCAAACTGATCTGGAGGAAAATCAATTTAACACACCATACACAGATGAACTTGATGCTGGAATAAATCACTTGAAGAACAGCAAAGCAGCTGGAGTTGATGACATATGCGCGGAGTAGAACAAGCACTTTGGTCCCACAACCAAGTTATGAATATTATGCCTTTTTAACAATTGCTCATCAACCCTTAGAATATCTAAACTATGATGACAAGTCCATGTAATAGCTCTATTAAAACTAGGGAAGAATACCTCAGACCCAGAGAACTTTAGGTCAGTGGCCCTTCTGTGCCATCTTTAGAAGCTTTATGAACACCTTATTCTCAATTGCCTTTTACATATTTAATACCAGAACAAGTTGACTTTAGACCTGGCAAGTCCTGTACTGGCCAAATACTAAACATCACCCAGCATATAGAAGATGGATTTCAGAGAGGGATGATAACATGTGTTGTGTTTGTATACCTATCTGTGGCATACAACACAGCCAACCATGGAAACCTGCTTGCCCAAGTCTATGATATGATTTTTGACTACCACCTAGCGCAGCTCATCCAATCTTTTCAGAAGAATCAATGTTTTTATGTAGAACTATGCAAGACACAGAGCTGCTGGAGATGACAATGAAATGGCCTCCCACAGTGTAATGTGCTAGCACCAATCCTTTTTAACATATATACCAATGACCAACCCATAAAGAACAATATGAGGAACTTCATATATGCTGATAATCTATTCATCACATTGCAAGAGAAGGACTTCACTATTGTTGAGGACAGACTAATATGTTTGCCAAGCAGCCCCTAAGGTTACTATGATAGGAACCAGCTTCTTGCCAACCCAACCAGACACAGGTCACAGCTTTTTGCCTATGCCAAAGAGAAACCACACCGAAATTAAACATCATCTAGGAAAGAATCCCACTGACTAATCAGTTGGACTGAACACTTACCTACAAAGCACATGTAGAGAAAACAAAAAGGTAAGTCAATGACTGCAACAAGGTACTTTAAAAGTTGGTCACATCAATGTGGGGAGTAAATCCAGCTACATTATGAACCACTGCTACTGCCTTGTGCTAGTCTACTGAGGAGCATGCATGACCAGCATGGGAACAATCAGGTCATACAAAGAAAGTAGACACAGTTCTAAATGACAGCTGTTGTGAAATAACAAGATGACTAAAGCCAACACTAAAGGATAGTTTGTATTTACTGGCTGGCATTATACCACCTGATATCAGAAGATAGGTAGCAAGTCAAAAAGAAAGGTCAAGACAGATGGAAGACCCTAAGCATGTACTCTATGGTCACACAGAATAACTAAATGGCATAAAGCGTGAAAACGTTTTGTGACCAATGTTGTGCCGTTGGACACAAAGGCTGACAGGACACAACTGAGGTTATGGAAGCAAAGATTATGCACAATCAGGTGCTCTGAAACGGACCTGGAACCTCAGGAGAATCTTCCCAGAGGGGCTGATATAAACTGAGCAACATAGTGATGCCTGAATTGCCTGCGCATGCAAACTGGAAGATCAAAAACAAACATGATCAAATGGGGATCCTCTAAATGACATGAATATATTCAAGTGCAGTGATGTGCAGATTATGGAACACTTGCTTGCTTGCCAACTCCTTGGTGAAATCTATGCAAAGGACCTTGGTGCAGCAATGGAAAGAGCCACTGCTTGTGCACAATTCTGGAAAAGCATCTAGTCTATGACAAGAACACAAAAAGCAGAAGCAACAGCTATAATTTAACATTCTATTCGGTTACTGATGGAATACAAAATATGATATGAATACTTTATCTGGCTGTTGCCCATATAGAGAACAGAAATATTTACTGAGCGCTCCTGCTTCTTCTTTACTACCATTGACAACCCTACAATTTCCGTTATGAAGGTTCTTTTTAGTCCTGATATATTTAAACTCTTTATTGTCCTTAACACTACTGTCCATTTCTATACTACTGACCACTAGTGAGATTTCCCTCATATTGTTTTACTCTGTTGGTCAGTTTTTCAGAGTTCCTTGACTGTATTATGTTTAGTGGCACCACATTCTCTATTTGTCTATACTTATTTCATATATGAATGTAATCTTCTTTCCTTATATTTTTTGTCCCATTTAATAAAATGATTTTAAACAATTCCTATCATTATCCACATTTCTCTGCTTAATTTTTTTATTTCACCTGGGCTGGCTTATTCTTCTTTTTCAGTTTTGTGAAACTGGCCTATAAAGGAAAAGCAAGACCTATTTTTCAAAAAATTTGTAAAATATTTTCTCTTAGCTTTGCAGAATTATTACAAGAGTATATGAAATGAGATAGTCCTTACATGTTTGAAACAAAATAGTGACTGAGACAGCTGTAATTTAGAATTTGCTATAATATCAAGGTGTCACTGATCTGTTTTACTTCCTTTCACATGGCTCTCCTGCCAGGCAGTCCATTGAAATATTTAACATAGACTGGGCCATTCCCAGCTGTGACGCCCTTTCCTCAACAACCTAATAAGATGAATGATTTTCTTTTAAAGTTGTATGAGGCTTTTAACAAGAGCACACAGGTTAATTTGAAAAAAACGCAACTAATAACAGTGACAAAAAAAGAAGAAGAAGAACAGAGAAAGAAACCGAGGTTAATAAAAATAAGTTGATAGACTTTCTCATGTTATCTACTGCTTAATTTGCTGGTTGTTGAGAGTTATAAATAAGCTGTGAGTTTTAAAAGAAAGCACATATACAATAAACTATTCTCTACACTATTATGCATCAGAGTCCTCACTACCTCACTGATTTAATGTAGACATTAAAACAGAAGTGGGCTGTCAAAGAAATGGGTGGTGATTTTTGATGAACTTCAAAAACTTGTTCCTGTTTCAAGTTCATCCGAAAAGGCTGGCTCCCCATCATCATGCCCACACACTTTACAGATTGAAAAGAGGTATAGAATACCTTCTGGAGAAATGAGTGTATATTAAAAGGAACACACAAATAGTTATATCACAGAACAGACTAGTTACAATTTCCAAACACTTAAAAGCCACTTGTAGCCTTCCTAGACAATTGTATTGTTCCCTCTTAAAATAGCAGTAGCTTAGAATAAGGATAATGACCACAGGAATACGTAGTCTTCATATCAGTTTTTTTTATGCTATTAACATTACATGTCTAATTTCACACTTGAGTCACATTTCATAGCCATGAGTAAACCAGGTTGAAACTCTCTATCACTGTGTGACTGAATTTCATGTCCTTACTGTTTTAATGGTTTAACAATATAATTTGAATGAATATGGGGTGGGGGAAGAGAGATCACCATCTGTGTGAATTACAAATCAATACAAGTTGATATTCATTGTTCCATGTTTGTTCACATCTTTCTTTTACACTAACGCGATGCACAGAGGCTGATGGTATATCTGATATTATATAGCTGCTATTTAGTTAACAAGATATAGTAGATAAAGCCTGTATTTGAACTGTATGTTTCTGTCACATAGATAATGTGTATCAACCGTACTGATACGAGCCAAAATAAAGTTCTGATATGGAAAGAAGTACTCCATAACATTTAGAAAATTCTTGTAATGCTTTTAAATTCCCTTACATTATAGCTTAAGAATAGAAAACCGGAGGTGCTTTAATTCACTTTAAGGGAATTAACTAATCTTCCTAATACCAGTATTCAAGCAACCTTTCTGGCCACCTAAAATGTTCACTTGTGCATATCTTAGGAAGTCCACAGAAGACAGTGGCAGGTAAGAAGAAAACAAAACCTTTGTAAAATGGTAGGCAGCAGAGTCCAGGAGATACAGAAAGAAAGCATAGTGAGACAGCAGGATAAGGAGGTATTTTACCTATTCCATATATTTTAAGGGATTCCCTGCTTCCCTCTACATACAAATCTTAATATTCACATCAGGGACTCCCCCTCAATAGGCACCTTGGAGGGCACTAAAAACCTCCCATCAGAGCCTTAGAAGGCTCAGAACAACCTGTCAACAATAAGTAAAGTCAATATTCCCGCTGAGGAGCCTATGCACTCTCATAAGGCTTTTTACCATTAAGTTACTGATATGAAGCACAATCTCACCCTGTTGCCATGGGAACTTGTTATTTACTTGAACAGGAGCAGAACTGGACTTGCGTACTCATAACTTTTAACTTTGCTTTTACAAAGTTTTTGTTGTTGTTTTGTTTTTCAATTTCAAAACCCTTTACATTCTAATCACTGGAAGGGCAAAGGGAAGAGCCTGAGCAGGGATGAGTAACAGAATGTTATAAGGGAGCTGCTAGGTCTAATTACCCAACATTACAGAAGCCTGCAGCCTTAAAACATTCTTGGGGGTGATAAGTTCCATTCAACTAACAGGGCTGTCCAACTGTGAACCCCAAAGACTGAACATGCAGCTCACAGGCTCCTGCCCAGCTGCCGCTCTACCCATTGCTCCTGCTGCTATGGTGGCTCTGGGCTGTACCTCTCTTTTCTGGGTTCCGCTTCCTGCTCCACTTCTGGGGACAGAATGTCATGGTGGGAAGGGACAAGGAAAGGGTCTCACTGCTCACATTCAGTGTACAGCTGGGAAGAGAGAAGCCAGACTGCATTTGCATCCAGGAGTGGACCTGCGCCACCTGAACTGCACGCACAGCTGGGAGTGGCCTTAAGCTGCCTGTGTGGCTTGGAGTGGACCCAGGTTGGGGATGTGGCTGGGAGTAGACCAGGGTTACGCACAGTGATCGGAGATAGCATGCAGCCCCAGGGTCTGTGGCCTGCAGGGCATGCAGCCCCTGTCACCTAGAAGTTGGACATCCCTGAATCATGACAATAATAAAATTAAAACATACTTAAGGAGATTCTTATTATCACAAGAATCTTTTTCTGTTAACTGGACAAGACAAACATGGAAGGGCAACTCTCTCTAAATTTGCTCAGGAACTTTCAACTACACTTTGAAGACAGGTATGAGGAAGGAAATACTGACTTTTTTAAACATGCTAAATTAAATCATAGAATCATAGAAAATTAGGGTTGGAAGGGACCTCAGAAGGTCATCTAGTCCAAACCCCTGCTCAAAGCAGGACCAGCCTCAATGAGATCGTCCCAGCCAAAGTTTTGTCTACCTAGATTTTGAAAACCAAGGAAGGAGATTCCACCACCACTCTGGATAACCTGTTCCAGTGTTTTACTACCCTCCTAGTGAGAATTTTTTTCCTAATATCTAACCTAAACTTCCCTTGCTGTAACTGGAGACCATTGCTCCTTGTTCTGTCATCCCTCCAGTTAAAAAAACTTAAGAAAGACAGACATGCATTTCTATTTTAATATATTAATTATACATTTGTATTTTATTACCTCTTGCTGGAATTCAAGAGATACTTAAAGTTTTGGGTTTGGAAAAAAAGGCTAGATATGATACCTCAGCATATTTTTGTGGCCAGAAGCAAGAACAGCCTTGCACTTGCTATCATTATTATTATTTTATTTTCATTACAAATTGCCTATGTAAACAGAAACACTGAACATAAAATATATCAAAGAATGATATAATAATCCTTTGTTGTTTTGACTTAATTTCAAACACAGGCTACAATAACTGAATTAGAATACTTAAGGAGGAGAAAATATTATCACCCCCTTTAAAATATTGTTTTAGTTTAACTGTGTGCTACTAGAAAGAGCCATTATTCATGGGATCATTCAATGTCATAAGCATTTAATACAGTAGTGTATAAATTTGGGTTTTTATACTGTACATTATTAAACAGCAGGATCTGACCTATGCATCTGTAAAGTGCCTTCACTTGTTCTGAGCTTGGTAGGACTTCTGATGCTAGGAAATCTGGGCAATACTTTGAACGTAAGTGTATGATATCTATTTCCAAAGATGACAACACTGCATAGATTGCTTAGAAACCAAAAGCATTTAAAGCTTTGAAATTATGCTTCTGGAAACCTTCACTGTCCCAATTTGGTAGACAAGAAAAATACTAACCTGAACAAGGACAAAGTAGCGTTTTTTCCATCTTTTCCAAACCTTCTGTCCAAAAGCATATAAATATCTGTGAAAGGAAAATGTTTTTTCTATGAAAAACCAGTGTGAAATTAAGAGGAGTTAATGTAAATAAAAGCAATGTAAATAAATACACAAATGCTACCAAGCCCTTCTTTAAATTAAGCACTGTCATCTCTAAACAAGAGCAATTTTTCCCTACTTATTCAAATTTTGAAACTGCAGATGTATAGCGAGCTATGTCTCTACTAAAAACTTGACTGTAATTTTAAAAAATACATGAAGAAGAAAAGCAGGAACAAATGGATTGTACTGATATTTAAAAAAGGCTAATCTGTTTTTATTCAGTCAACTGATGCTATGAAAATAAAAGAGAAAAAAGAATACTCATGACTTAGCAAACCTATGGGTATATACACAACAGCATATTTCCTTCTGCAGAAGAATCAGAATGTAAAGTTGTCTGATTTATTCTTTATAGAGTCATCTGCATTTTGAATTTTTGCCAGTATTCTTCCAACATGGCAGAGCAAGGATGTGGTTAGTAAAATACCGACTGTAGTGTAAATTTGAAAAAAACTCTCAAAAACTCAATCATCAAAGAAACTGGTTTTTATTCTCTTAACATAAAAGAAACTGTGATTTCTCAAACTACAGGGATAGCTGGTACAGACAGCAATATTAATAAAATAAGGATATCTTTCCCAGAGTGACAGAAACTGCAAGACTCTTGAGGCAGAAAGCAATCAACAATACAACGAAATGAACAATACCACAATTAATGATAACTGTTTAGGTGGCAGAGTAAGCTTCCTAATTGTCTTGCAAGGGACACAGAAGTAAAGCAAGGCTTTATTGAAGATCCTTTATCATCTCCAGACTCTGAGCACTCAACCAGGAAGGATGTAGCCTGTGGTTAAAAAAAAGAAAAGAAAGGAAAAAAAAAAGGAGGACAAAAAACATCTAAGGATGGAAACAAACATTGCTTTTCGTTGCCATGCTGCTGCCATACAACTTTTATTGTGGCGCAAAGGCCACATAATTAGATGTCCATGCCCCTTCTCATGCCACAAATATGTGGCCACGACAAAGGAGATATTAATTTGTGTCACTATTTAGCACCAGATGTCTATTTGTTTGGTGGCAGGAGAGCCTGGGCAGCTTAGAGCTGCCTGCACTTTCCAGCCACTACAGACATGTGTTCCAGGGGCTTGAGGGACCTGATCCTGCATATCCTGGGAATTACCATGCAGGCCCTCAAGCACCAGGAGCACCTGCCCAGCTTTACCCACTTACAGAGATGCACCCTGAGGAATGTATTCTTCTCAAAAAGAATATTTCATAAAGGAGTGCATGTTCAATGGTGTAAATTCTGGTGATAGTGTGGGAGGTTCCACTCATCATAGCTACTAGATAGGAATCTGAAGTTCCAGGTATCAGTAACTGAATGGAAAGGCCCCTCTGTATAAATGGTGCCACAGCAGCCTTTTCAGGGTCTCAGATCCTGAATGCTTGGTGATGTATTTTACTTTAATGAGATTATGTTGACAACTGCACTCTCAAATAATGGTTTGCCTTTCTATTCATTGTGTGTACTACCAAGAGCAGCATCAATGTTCTTGCAAAGAACATCCATACAAAGCTGAGTAGAAGGAACCACAAACTGAAAGTCTTCTGTTGTAGCATTGAGGAGGAATATGAATGATTTTCAGTTTGAAGCTTAAGAGCAGGACACCTGCTTATCTGTTCTACATGTAAAAAACCAGCTGCTTTATCCTTCAAAGAGTGAAGTCTGGTGCAATGGTAACTGACAAGTGAAGTTTTGCCTCCAAAGCTGCAACAAAGACTTATAATTCAATGTAAAATCTATGGACTAAAGGGAAGTAGGCAGGTATAGAAAGGGAAGAGCTACACCAAGCATTATGCTACCCTACAAAGACATGGCTGCTTCAGAACAAACTCAGGACTGAGGTAGACCTAGCACTTGAAATGCTTCCAAGCGCAGTGGGCTTGGAAACATTAAAAAAGGCCCATTTCAGCCACTGGACATGCATACAGCTCCTGTCATGCCCTGTCTCCAGCTGGAATTTTCCAAATCACCACAGCTGCATGTTGCCATGTGCTCTCTGGCCTGGGGGCTATGACAGGAGGCTGCAGTGACATGTGGCATGGTTTCCATCCATAGAGTGGGTGCAGAATTAGCCGTAGGGGTGGGCAATGTGGGCAACTGCCCTGGATACTGTGGTTACAAGAGTGCCAGAGGGACATCACACACACACACACAAACTGCCCCCCCCCCCCTTTCAGGTGGAGCTGGGCCAGGCACTGCTGGTAGCTGTGGAGGCACATTCCCTGCCCTGCAGAATGAGCCCACGGAGATACCCACAGTGCTGGGGACTGACGGGCATCTGACAGGCAGCCGCATTCTGTCTGCCCCTTCCCAACTCTCCATCTCTCCGCCTGGCTGGGCAGGCCACGCAGCTGAGCTAGGGGTGTCGTGATTGCTCCTAGCCTCAGCAGTGGCTCCACATGGGCAGCTGGGCAGCAGTGTGCTGGGCATACAACTGCCAAATGGCTGCAGCATGGCAGCCAGAGACAGGGACAAACCAGGAACAGGGACACCTGCCCAGGCAGCCAGACTCTATCACCTCTTCCCACCCCCCCTCCCCTGCTCTGCCTTTCTGCTTGCTTCTAGCAGCGCCGCTGACTTTGGGGAGGGAGGGGGGTGCTGGAGGTGATGATGCCAAAATACAAGTTCACTCAAGATGCCTTTATCTACTGCACAGTAGCCTAATAATACTGTGCAGTAGCTTATTAGCATTGTTTGTGCTGTGGTGCACTACTGCACAGTATTATTAGGCTACTGCACAGTTAAGAGTCTTGGGTAGACCCCCCCCCTCCCCCTGCCCAAGAGAACTGAAGAGGTACATGGGGCTTGGGGGCCAAAGAGAAAAAACCTGGCTCTGGTAGTGGGGTGAGGCAGTCTCATGACAGAAGTGCAAGGATCTCATAGTAGCAGACCCTATGTCCCAGGACCAACATGAAACAGAAACAGCAAAATGCTTCTAAATAGTATGAGGGGCAAAGATTTTAGGGTGGCATCTTTTACTGGACCAACTACAGTCTCTCGTATAATCTTTGTGTCTCACGTAAATCCTGGACCATCATGACTAAATCACTCTAACACCACCATAACAGCTAAATAACACCTCATTCAAACAGATACTTTTGTGGAGCTCTTTGGCCAGGGACAAACATTTCACATAAACCAGTTTAAGTAATCAGAAACTGGTTTAAACATGTAACAGAACAGATGTTCAATGCGCACAAACCAGTTTGAAAATGGATGAAACTGGTTTGAGACAATCCTGGTTGAATGTGGTATCAGCCTTAACCTATTTGCATTAAAACAGTTTATACAATGTCTGTTCCAGATTCCTTGCTGGTTTAAATTAAACCAGACTCCCCCCAGCATCCCAGCATGCTCTCTGGGCTGGATGGGGCTCCCTGCTCCACAGCAGAGCTGGCTCCTCCCCTCTACTCCCTAGCTGGAGCTTGGCAGAGACTGCAGGCATCTGCCTGGCTTCCCCCTGCTCCCCCTTTCCCTCCCCAACCCCCCTGCCTTACTCAGACACATAGCATTAGCTACTAAATCACATACTGCCTATGGTCCGTGCTGTGGCAGATGGGACAAAGGCAGAATCAGCAGGTACCTCTGTTGTTTTCTTAACAGGATGACAAACACTGAGTTAGGGGTGATAAACACTGTGATATCCTTATCAATTCCCTGCTGGGCTGGTCAGAAGGGGGGAACCCCTCCCTAGTCAGAGCATCTTGCTGTGGCCTGCCCACACCCCACACCCCTCAGTTCGCAACTATGGAAGGGAAGGGAAGGGAAGGGAAGGGAGGGCTACTTTAGCAGACCCTGGCTTCTAGCCTGAGCCACTGCAGGCATATGCCTGCATTTCTGGGATGTCTGTGCAGTTACAAACTTATTCAGCCTAGCCAGGTCAGACTATCCTGCAAAGATTGAATCAATTCAGGCTCAGACTTTTTGAATGTCTGTCCCTAGCCTTTGGCTGCTTTTTGGGGTGCTTTGTGCATCTGTATAGCTTGCCCTTGGAAAAACTTTAGAGGTATTTGAACTGCTTCAAATGTGACATCTGTATGCAATTCCAGAGAAAACATATTAGCTTTCTACTTTATCACTCTTGTCCACAGGAGCAGAGTGTAGTCTGGACACTGAGCTTATGAGCCACATGAGAGCACAGAGAAAATGGATGCCTGAGGGCCAAGGGCTTGGGACTGTGGTTTCCTGTGACAATAACTGTTGCTGTGTTTTTGGGCTCCAATACCCAATTGTTCTGTCCCTCATCTAAGGGGCAACAACACATGGACACTAGAGCTCCAGCACATGGGCATTAATTTGTTTTATTATTCTCTTTAATACAGGAAAGAAATATGAGTTTCCAAGGCTAAGAGCAGACAGTCAAAAAGCCTTAGGCTGAATCAATTTAATTTTTGCAGGTTAGTTTAAACTGCATAGATTGAACTGATAAGCAAGTAAACAGACAGTCACTTTTGATTTTGGAATTGCAGCCATATGTCTGCAGTGGCCCAGGCCAGAAGCCGGGCAGTGCTAAAGCATGCTTCCCTGCTGAGCTGAGCACACAGCTTAGGCTATGGATAGCCCAGTCAACCTGCAAGGGGGGCTTGTGGAGGAGGTGCAAAGCATGTTGGGATGCTTGGGAACTGAGTTAACTTGACTCTGGAGGGGATCTGGGACAGAAGTTCAATAAACCAATTTAACCTAAATCAGTTAAGTCTGATACTACAACCATCCAGGTTTATCTTAAACTAGATTTGGCCATTTTGAAAGTGGCTTGTGTGCAGTGAACTTCTGTTGTGTTACAAATTTGAGCCACTTTCCAATCAGTTATACCAGTTTATGTGTAATTTCTGTCCCTAGCCCAAATGTACACCTTCACTTCATCACTACTCTAAAAAATGATATAAATGGCCTGTACTGGAAGTGTGTAGTGCACATCAGTAATAATTTAATTATATCATATATGGGACCTCCTCATCCTGTATCATCACAAAATAAAGATAACTTTGTTTGCCCCTAGCTATTAATTTGTGAATATGCTACATTACTTGAGCAGTGTGTTAGGGTTTTTTTTGTCCTGGTGAGATCAGACAATTTGGTTTGTGTACAACAGGTCTGTTTGCGGGATTACTATGTGATTGTGCTCTGTCAGAATACCCTAGAGCCTGCTGTGTAATTCCTATCTTCTTCTCAATTGTATGATTATCTAAAATTCAATAAAAAAAGAAAGTTTAAGAAAAAGGGTGTGTAAACCAGACATGTCAAAGAAAGGGCATACTGGGAGCACATATTTTACTGTGCTTTATGTGAGAATTTAGAGTGTTTCCCAATAAGCAGGTATTTACCACACAGTGTGCCAGAAACATACTCTAATGTGTAATGTGAAGGTTTGTACTTTTTCTATATATTTCAAAAGAAGCAAGCATATTCTCTAAAGTTGGAACATTTTACTCCTTTTTCTTCCCCCACAACAGAAACCACTTCTCCCACCCTTATCATTTCCTTAAATTTTACTGATTCTGTTAGGGAAGGCGGGAGGGGGAGTGAAAAGGGTGGGTATGAATGGATATATTTGATGAAAAGTGCCAAAAATAACTAAAGACACTTTCCTCATCTTTGGGTTCTAGAGGAAAAACAACAATGTTCACAAAAATGGGGGTGGTGGACTGCACAGTGGTTGCTTGCTCTGTCAATCATGAACTTACCCTGTACCACGCTAATCTTTCTGGCATAATTCATAGAAGCCTGCAGACTGCTTTAACCTGTGCTGCATGCTGACAGTACCATGGAGCCCATACACTGGCTGGGAATAAGCAGCTAAAAAATGAGGTACAAAGACATCTTTGACCATGCTCTTTCCCTTGGGCATAGCTTCTCAGATAGCAGAGGGAGCCATATTCTAACATTTCCCCTATACCAGGGAATATTCACGGCCAATAATGCTGGATTTAAATCTAGAATTAATTACAGGTCTAGCAAGAAATGAACAACCCATACCAGAAAAGCTGGCTTTTAGATCTTTCTCTAAAACCAAATGAACACAGCATTGAGAACTGCTCATGACAAAAAACATGTAACTGAACAAGGAGCCATGCATAGTTGATCTCTGAGTGAAGCATTTAAAACAGGAATTAAAAAGGACCCCTCCAAACACTAAACAATTTTATTTAATTAAAAAAGTATGGCAGATCTGGTCTTTGCTGTCATTTCAATGTGGACAATTCTTACATTCTGTAATGTATTCAAAGTCAACTTAAAACTACAGAAATAAAAGTTAAATACTTGTATGTGCTTCCTTTTATTACAACCAGATTATACCTAAGTAAGGTGTTAAGTAACAGCTTCCTTGAGGTGGGAATAGAATGGAACATTGACTATTTAACTTTAAAATCTGCTGTTTTTACACAGGATTAGGTAACAAAGAAATTACCATTATTGACACAAAGCTGGGATTTAACAGAGAAGAAAATCCTTATGGCACTTGGTTTTACAAATCACTATAAATGCACTGCAAGAATCTTGTACTATTAATCCCTCTTCCAATGCTGTTCCTAATGGGGAGTGTTATTTCCTATTGTAGAATACTGAACTAATTAGCAATATTTATATTTTATATTGTTTCTGTAAATACAAACTCCTGTGCTATCATAAATAATTTAATTTCTGTTCCATGAAGAGTAGAATTTGAAAAATCAATATGAGAAATGTATAGAAATTTTAACGAATGTTCGTTCTGATAAAAGCTAAAGGGCCAATTCATAGAGGCAAACAGGAACTAGTTTGTTGATGGACTGTGTACCTATAGCAGGAAGAAAAACAAGGCCTTATTAACTGAGTTTTTCTTTGGTAACCTCTACTCGCCTTGCAGAGGGATAGGGGGAAAGAAAGACAAAGTGGGAAATTTTTTTAAAAAGGAGTCCAAGAAGAAAGCTGAGAAGAATCTACTCTTACTGGTTACGTGGTAGAAAATCTGTAACCTCACACAGGTTTCAATGAAGTATCTTGTATACGAGGAGGATGGAGGGCATGTTGCACCCTTTCCCACCAATAAATTAATAAAGCTGCAGCCTGCCTCTTCAATCCTGCATCTGTTGCCAATTACCTGCAGGATCTTATCAATCATTCAATGTAAAAAATATGCCCCTCAGACTGTACCCTTTTGAATACCTTCAGCCATTGTGAAAGCCATACACCAGACTTTCCTTCAAACATTAGCTTTCTCTATGAGCCAAAGAACCATTATTTATAATGCACCAAAAATGCTGATATGCAAACATAGCCACAACCACATTCCTCAAAAATATCACATTCTTGGTCAAACATTCTCTCTCTTTATTTCTGTTTTCATCAGAATGACCATAAGTAATTCTTGGATCATTATAGTTCAGCTATGTATTGAGACAGTATCCTGTAAGAGTACAATTCTTCTTTTGGTTATTATTAATTAGCTCCATCTACCTCTTTTTGAAGACTGAATTTTGCTGATCTACATATAAAAAACCCCCCAATACTTAATGGGTGGGTTTGAATAAAAAATGAGATATATCAAATCATTTTTATACATATATAATATATACACTTATTTAGAGGGTGTATGTTTAATCTGCTCTTCAGTCCTTTATATGATGCTCATATTCTTAGACTGTCAGTAATTTGAGACTGCCTAGATCTATGCTAGTATAGCAGCTAGAAAAACAGGATCCCAATCACAGATTATAGCTCCAAGTATGATCATAAAACAAACAATAATAATAAAAGAGAAGTCAATTAAATCAACTGTCTCCAAAACTATGAAGAAAAACTTTCCTTAAAAAGTTTGCTTTTTAAATAACAGCCATTTCAAAGTCTTAACTCAAAACCACCAAGCAATATTGCCTTTTTTTCCTATCAACTCAGAGAAGAAATAAAGCAGCAGAATTTATTTAATAAACTATTCTATGTTGTTGCAATTTTTGAAGGGCAAAAAATATACCTTGTGCACATTTAATATAGTTTTCATACGTCATTTTCTGTATTAGAGATATAAAACGCAAGATAGGATAGCTATTGGGTTTATATACACCACTATACAAATACAAGTTTATATCTCTTTGTCTCAGAAATAATATATTGAATATGTTGTAGTGGTTTCAAGAAACAAAATAGCTGCAAAATCTGACTCCACGTGAATCTTTAGATGTAATAAGGTTAAAGGTTTTTCAAAGTACACTGTCATGTATTACAAAAAGTCTAAAACGTACTGCTAAATATTGTAGTTCAGTTTCAATTATGTGGTGGCATACAAGCTGAATATGAAAAAGAAGGCAGTAGTTTATTTACTCCACGTCCACGCTGCGAGAGTTCAGGGTCCTACTTTTTGATGAAAAATCAGCACTAATGAATAGCTGAAACACATAATTGTATGGAACTACTGGAACTATTCATTGCTGGAAAAAATGTAAGAGGACTTATTACTTCTTTTACACAGATCATTTTTAATCCAGCTTTTTTATTCTAAGGAATGAAGCAATCCATCTACATCTTCAATGATAAATCCTCTACTTTTACAAGGCTTCATTTATCACAAACAATGAACAAATACAGAAAGAAAAATCAATACATGTGGCAGTTTAGTCCAGCAAAGGGTTTTCTTAAAGAGAAACCTCAGTCAAGGTTGAAAGAGCAATTAATGCAGTCTCAAAAATCTGGGCCATTCTGATAGAGTTCAGTTAACATGTGGCAGAAGTAATCATCCACTTGTGAAAATGATTTTCAGTTCATTCTCAAACACCTTTCAGACACTCATGATCCCATTTAACTGACAACAATACAGGCTATCTGTGGGCATCATTGCATTCAATGTGAGAACCAATAGGGACCAAATGCCCACAGGCACTTTCAGTCATCACTGCACGTTCTGTGTTGCCTGCATAAAAGGAATCTTTCTTGAACTGCATTCCTCCTTTTATTTAACCCCACAAGATTAAGCCATTTTTTTTTGTCTTCTGTTGAGGATGAGAGAGAAAACTGATTCAAGACAACAATATGACCTGGGTCATCAGAAGCCTAGCAGTAAACATTCTCAGATATGTTTTAGTACTCTCTGTGCTCTTGAGAAAGAAAAGTAAATAAACCTTCAATAAATGGAAGAAGAAAAAAACCCAGCCCAAACTTCTAATATAATTAATGACAGAAAAGGACATAGAAAACTTAAGTAATGTTGTCAAGTAAGCCAAGCAGCAAAACTGAAGAAAAATATTTTTGTTTATTTCAATGAGCAATAGGAATACATTTTTTCCTCCCAAGAATTTATTTTCATTCATTCTTATAAGCTTTTAATTTTAGTTACATTTCATTGTATGCCCAGCATTTTGATTAATAAAGACACATGGAAGCATCCAAATATTCTTACATTCAAGATACATGCCTGTATCTTAACAGTATGTTGTTGCATTCAATATCACTTCAACATTACTGAGTAAGTCGGAGCATCTACATGAGATGCTTGCTGCATTAGCTTAATAACACCGCACAGTAGTGTGTCAAGGCAAAAGGCATGCTAATAGCCTACTGGGTAGTGTTATTAGGCTAATGCGCAGTAAGTGTCACTAAATAACTATGTGCTGGCACTACTGTGTGGTAACTCTAGGTACTGTGAATTTTATTATTAAGGAAGTACTAAATTAAGTGCACAGTAAAGAATGTGTAATCTGTATCAAGACGCATCCTGTATCTTGTATTTCTATCAACTGGGCAATAAATATGATAGCTTGACAATAAATAATTACCTTATGTAGTACAAAAAAATGAATTAGATATATGAATTAAGGAAGTTAATGAAAGGAAAACTGTCAACTTCAAAAGGACTGCCAAGGTGATAAAAATGATAGTCATGCATGACAACTATGGAATACTGCTATAAAATGAAGTATGATAACATCTATAATTGGCTAATTAAAGGCTTTCTACTTCCCATTTATATGAAAAAATAGTTGAGTCAAAACTGCTTTTTTAAGTGAAGATGCATGATTGTCCTTTGTTAATTAATTTCTCAAGCAGGGGGTATTATTGGAGTTACCAGTGAGTGATCCTATAGCAACAGGATCTATGAAAGGTCCCTGCCCACCCCAAACTTCCATCGCGACTTCTCTGACTTTCTTCTGGAGCTGAATTTTATCACCTGGAATACTGTCACAGCCAGATTAGACTACTACAAAGTACCCTAATAAGGCTATACCTTATATTAGAGCTGTCCAACTCACCCAAAAGGGGTAAAGTTGCAGTCTCCAGGCTATTGCTCAGCCATCACTGTTCCCATTGCTACAGCTGCAACAGCAGCTAGAGTCTCTGGGTTCCCCACTCCTTCTCCCAACTGCTGCTTACTGCCATACCAGGAGAGCAGAGTAGAGCAGGGCAGTGCAGAGCACTGTGCAGGTGCCAGGGGTGGAGAGGGGAAATTGCATCTATACAGTGCAGTAGTGGCGGGGGGCAGGGGTACTCATGTACGCACACAGTGCAACAGGGGGTAGAGGGAAGCATCTATGTGGCACAGCCTGGTGACCTGTGCCTCACGTAGTGGTAGCCGCCACTGGTGTAGGCTGTGGGATCTTAGACATTGAACAGCGCTGCCTTATATCATAGAATCAAAGAAAATGGGCTGGCAGGGACCTCAGGAAGTCATCTAGTGCTTCTCAATTTTCTTTGTACCAGGATGCATTTTTAAACATCGATGGTCATTTCTGACCCAGTAAATAGTTTAAATAGAAACCACCCCCTGGCCCTGTCTGTGCCCCTCAGGCCCAACCCACAATCCCCTCCCCCCCACACCCACCAAACCCTGCTGGTGCCTCTCACTCACAACCCACTGTTCCCTACCCCCAGTGTATGGGGCCAGGGGTGGGTGTGCAGGGTGGGGTGTGCATGTGTGGGACACTGGGGAGCATGTGCCCACCCAGATTTGTGTGCCCACAAGCTGTAGCCTGGCTGATCCACCAGCTGCACTGCCTGGCACTCCTACAAAGAGATAAGCACTGTAATATATACATTATTTTTTAAATTGGGTACCACTTGATTCATAAAAGGTATAGAGAGGTGCCTCAAGTCCAGTGAGGGGTAATTTGAGTCCAAAAAGCTTGAGCACCACTAAACTAGGGTTATTTAGTCTGGAGAAGAGAGGGCTGATGGAAGATTCGATAACAGTCTTCAAATATCTGAAGGGCAATAAGAGAGTGAACAGAGATGGGCTTTTTTCTTTGGCTATGGGGAACGGGACTGGGAGTAAAGGCCTCAAGCTACAGCAGAGGATATTTAGGTTGGAGTTTAGGAGGAACTTTCTGACTATGAGAGAGGTGAAGTATTAAAACAGGCTACCTAGAGAGGTTGTGGAATCTTAATCCCTGAAAATTTTCGACAGCAGGTTAGACAGACACTTGGCTGGGATGGTTTAGTCAGGGATGATCCTCCCTTGGGCAGGCGGTTGGACTACGTGACCTTGTGAGGTCCTTCCAGCCCTACTTTCCTGTGATCCTATAACACCATCTAGGACAAAAAGGTGGAGATTCTTATGTAAGTAAAAAACATTGAGACTTTTAGACAGGCAAAACAGAATTACCTCCTTGGAATTTAGCCAAGACCCCCCAGCTCAAAGACCCACTTGTTTGTGCATGGGTGGGGGGGAAGGTTCCATTCAAAGTAAATAAGAAACCACCATATCACCCCAAATATAAGAGTAAATTTAAAGCAAAGCAGAGGGAATTATACAACTTGTGTCTTTTTGGGACAACAGGTTTAACGACTCTCAGTTGCCGGATGCACTTTATTACCCAACCTAATGAAATCAGTGAAGACAAACTTCTAGCGAATGCAAACTCTACTGAACAAAAGAAAAACACAGCACATTTGTACATATACAACACTTATACATACAAATGATCAACTTGTACTTCAAAAGAGGTAGTAAGTGAAGCTTAACTAAAATAATTATCTGCACGGAAGAAAATATTGCTCTGGGTGACTATTTGTAAGTGACCTAAATAACAGTAGAGCAGAAGCATATTCTGCTCTTCTTGCTAGATTTCTTCAGAGGAAAAGGGTGCACACATGCAAATTTTAGAAATCTGCAAGACTATTAATTAAGTGGAAGGTGTACCTTTACTTTATGGACTAGGGTTGAAAGACGTCTTCTGTATTGATAGTATCCTAGGAATTACTTAATTTTCCTCCAGGTTATTCTGTTTCCCAGACAAGGTATCATATTTTAGAACACTCCCTTTTCAACTAAAAGTGTTGAATAGAACTTCTTTGCAACCCCTGAATACCACTTCTAAATCAACAGAAGAGGTGCTGTAGAGTGACAAAAGGCACTCCCTGTTCCAGAAGTTGAGTGGACTGCCTCAATTGCATTCTAGCCTCTCAAATTGGAGAGGAAAGGAATGGAACCAGACACTGACTCTCATAGCAATATAAAGAAACTGGCTGGTCTGTTTCCATAAAATAGTGTTTTCATTGTGTGGTCCATGCCTAAGAGAAGCTCTATCATAGGACTATCTCTCCTCTCAGTCACAAGCAGAGCGATTTTCTGTGACAACTGTAGAAGTTTCTTGCATTGAAAAATAAAAATTGGGAAATATATTTTAGAGAAGTTTAATACATGGAAACAAGGTGGAAAGATTCTACAGTGACCAACCAGTTCTTTGCAAACCACATTTTAAGAAAACTTGCTATTGAAATCTGTGATTGGTAGTATTTTTAAAGGTATTAGAACAGTACAAGGAAGTATGCGTAGGTGTGTTCATATCACTTAGATTCTTTTCAAAATCTTACTGTTAGTAATAATTTCATTGTTTAGTCTTTCAGCTTGTACGCTTTCATAATGAACAAAATGTATTTAAAATATTCCTCCGAGAAATATACAGAAATGAGTAAGTTGAAACTGAGTTTCTTCAGAAATTAATTTTTATGATGAAAAATTAGGTCCTTTCTACAACATTATTAAACAGCCTTATATAATTTCTGGAAAGGGTAACATTCCCTACTGAAATGATCAAAAATCCATAGTAATAACCTTCTATTTGGGACTCTTCTGTAATGTAATAGCTTGTATATTATATACTAAAAATAGACTTGTTCTGAATATGTTGCATTTATTGGCACGTTGATAAAGCATTGCAGTGATGGCTGTTAAGGAATAACAAAATAGACAAGAAAAATACAAGCCACAGTATCACTTTAATTTGGTCTTTTTCAAATACTATTTTACTTTACAGGAAATTTAAATAATGTTATATATTTTATCTATTGTGCCTATCCTGAAACACCTAAACTCGAAAACATTCACACAAGTATAGGTTAATACACTTGCACTTGATGGAACGTAGAATTTATTACTTGTTGAGAGAATGCCAGAGCCACCTTTTGGAAAATGAACATTACTGCAGAGATCCCTACAAGTAAGGCTCAATCCCTTTATTATTTTAATATATGCATGGTTATACAGATATATGATTCTGTAGACCATATAGATTTATAGAGTATATTACACTAGTATATATTATACTATACTATAAGTTCTCAATTCCAGGGAAGCTGAGCAGACAAAAGTAAAAGTAAAACAACAACAGTGAAGTCACTAAAGGATTATATGTTACACTCTTTCTGGAACACAGAGCACATAAACTTCCATTTTAAGTTCCACAGATATTTTCTTCATAATGAAATTTACTTGTAAATTAAAATATTGTAAAACACCTTTTTTACAATGTGAAAATGGTGGCATTTTTGCTATCTTTTAAAACAGGATAAACCCTCAAAATGTTTTTGTATTGTCCAATGATGTTGTTCAAAGTTTAGACTGAGATTTTCAAGCCAACCACATCCTAAAACTCTCTTCTACATAGTGAGCATGTCTACACATGCACTTTTACTATAGTAACCAAAATTACTGTGCAGTATGGATGCACAATTGCACATTTGCATGTGTACAGCCATACTGCGCAGTAAATATGGTGACTTATGCCAACTTGAGTGTAAATTTGATGCCCGCGTCATACCTGAATAGTTACTGCACAGCAACGCACATGTAGACATGTTACTGCGCTGGAACCCAGGGTGCTTCCCTGCTGGGTCTGCCCAGTCACTAGGGAGGCTGCCCTGAGCCCAGCCCCAAGGCTTCTGGCTGGCCACCTCTCCTGGCTTCAACTTGGAACTAAAGTTAGTTCCAAGGACTGGCAGCCATGTGGCCAGAGGCTGGAGCTCCCCCTGGTGGGCACAGAGCCACACTGAGGGCTACTCTGACCTGGTACTAAATTTAGTCCCAGGTTGACTGCATATATATATATGCCAGCCTATTCCCACTTACTGCACAGAGCTTCTTGCACAGTAAATTTAAGCTGGCATAAATGCACGTGTAGATATGCCCAGTGAGACCACTTTTCGACCTGGCTATCTAGATGGACCCTTCTTTTGTTTAGCAACTTTGGAAGAGTCAAGTACTGCTCTCTGAATCTTCCCTACCACCTGTTTGGGCTGTTACCCCCAGACTGGATGCACATGGCTTAGTATATCTGAGAGAAGGCAGGGTAGATTTTCTCCTTAAAGACTAACTAAATCTCTGATGTAGTTAGACTAGCTGTTTTGGCCAAACAAATCTTATGGGTGCAATTAAATCCCTTAGGTAGCCTCAAAATTTGCAACATTTCCTCCAAATTGATGGTATCTGCATTGTGATACACTTCTTTAATTATTAATATTAATATTAATTATGGCTATACAGGAAAACTAGTAAAGTAACTGCTTAATGTATACCAGTTCTCAACCTTTTTAGACTCAAGACACCACCACCCCCCCTCAGAAAATGCCAGGTCTTAGCTTTTACTCCTGCTTTGACTACGGAAAAAATAATACAGCAGGTCAGAATGGCTTTGACACTGTGAATACCTATCTAAAAATCTCGAGTTTATCTTGTGATATATAGATGCATATATTGGTATTCAGAAGATCTCATGGCACCCTGTTTGAGAATCACTGATCCATACTGACCAAGAAAAACTTTACTTATATTCTTTCATATACTTAGTTTTAATTTTAAACTACACAACCAAATAGGATTTTTCAATGTAAAAAGTAATTCATTCTTAAAGGTTGCCTCTGCCACCCCCACTTGTTTCCTCTAAAATTTAACTATGCTGCCCTCCTGTGGAAGTCAGCATATTCAGCAACAATGAGCAGGAGTGTAAAAGAAAATTTCAGTTCAACTGTTGCATTGATAACTAGGTTGCAGTTGATTTGAACAGTTTGGCCTAAAGTTCTGAAGTAAACAAACTTTTCTTAATATAGAACAAAATATTAAGGTTATAGCTTATAGATGTAAGTAGGATAAGTGCAAGTTCCTGCATATGGGTCAGAATAATTGCATTCACAAATCATCAGCAATCCCCCACAGCCTAGGATGATTGTTTTCCATGACTGTCTTAACTGTGGGCCTAAAGATGGCTGATGAGGCCTATCTGAAAACAATAAACTCTGTCGCAGCTCGGGTGTGAGAGGTTTCATAGTAGCTAGAGTCAGAAGGGACCTAGGTAGATCATCTAGTCCGACCCCCTGCCTTGGCAGGAAAGAGCACCGGGGTCAGATGACCCCGGCAAGGTGCTCATCTAACTTCCTTTTAAAAATCCCCAGGCTAGGAACCTGCACCACTTCCCCTGGAAGCCGGTTCCAGGCCCTAGCCGCCCTGATTGTGAAGTAGCGCCTCCTAATATCTAATCTAAACCTACCCTCCGCCAGCTTGTGACCGTTATTCCTGGTCACTCCTGGCAGCACACGGGGGAACAGGGACTCCCCCAATACCTGCTGATCCCCCCTGACCAGTTTGTAGCAGGCCACAAGGTCCCCCCTTAACCTTCTCTTGTGGAGGCTACTAAACAGGTTCAGGTCCCGTAGCCTCTCCTCATAAGGCCTGCCCTGCTGACCCCTGATCATACGAGTGGCCCTCCTCTGGACTCTTTCCATATCGTCCACGTCCCTCTTGAAGTGTGGCGCCCAGAACTGGACGCAGTACTCCAGCTGCGGCCTGACCAGTGCCGCATAGAGGGGGAGGATCACCTCCCTGGACCTGCTCGAGATGCATCTGTGGATGCATGACAGGGTACGGTTGGCCTTCTTGACTGCCTCCCCACACTGCCAGCCCACGTTCATCGTGGAGTCAATGACGACTCCAAGATCCTTTTCCGTCTCCGTGCTGGCAAGAGGGGAGTTCCCCAACCTGTAAGTGTGGTGCCGGTTCTTCCTCCCCATGTGCAACACCTTGCACTTATCAGTGTTAAACCCCATCCTATTCTCATCCCCCCACCGTTGCAACCTGTCAAGGTCAGCTTGTAGCCTATTGCACCCTTCTAGTGCACCCACATCCCCCCACATCTTAGTGTCATCAGCAAACTTGAACAGGGTGCTTTCTACCCCCTCATCCAAGTCACTGATGAAGATGTTGAACAGTGTGGGCCCGAGGACCGAGCCCTGCGGAACCCCACTGCCCATGTCCTTCCAGGTCGAGAAGAACCCGTCCACTACCACCCTCTGGGTGCGGCCCTCCAACCAGTTGGCGACCCATTTGACCGTGTGGGCATCGACACCACAGTCTCCCAGCTTTTTGATGAGGACAGGGTGAGAGACAGTGTCGAAAGCCTTCCGGAAGTCCAGAAAGACTACATCCACAGCAACCCCTGCGTCTAATGATTTGGTGACCTGATCGTAAAAGGCCACCAGGTTGGTCTGACAAGACCTGCCACTGATGAACCCATGTTGGTTGCCCCTGAGCATGCATTCCCCTGCAAGGCCCTCCTGGATGTGTGCCAGGATAATTTTTTCAAAGAGCTTACCCGGGATTGAGGTAAGACTAACTGGCCTGTAATTTCCCGGGTCCTCTTTTTTTCCCTTTTTGAAAATAGGGACCACACTGGCCCTCTTCCAGTCCTCCGGCACCTCACCAGAGCACCACGAGTGCTCATAGAGCCGCGCCAGGGGTCCCGCAATGACCTCGGCCAGTTCCTGTAGAACCCTAGGGTGAAGATCGTCCGGACCAGCAGACTTGAACACGTCCAGCCTCTCCAGAAGTACCCTAACTAACTCCTTGCTAACCCCTGGCCCAGGCGTGTCTCTCCCGGGGCCTGAGGGGGGCCAGCAGGGAGGTGGCTGAACTGGTCCCTACTTAGGAAGACAGAGGCAAAGAAATCGTTGAATATGTTAGCTTTGTCATCTGGCATGACGACTAAGTTGCCCATCGTGTCCTGCAGGGGCCCCACATTACCCGGGACCCTCTTTTTACCCCCTATGTATTTGAAGAAGGACTTCTTATTGTCCTTAATCCGGGAAGCTAGTCCTATCTCCATTTCTGCCTTGGCCTTCCTGACTGCCCCCCTACATCCTCGGGCGACTGTAACATAGTCCTTCTTGGTGATGACCCCATCCCTCCATTGGGTGTATGCCTCCCTTTTAGCAAGGAGACATTCCCGGATGCTCCTAGTGAGCCATGGGGGTTTATGTGCCCTCCTGCTCCCTTTGACCCTTGTTGGGATTACCTCCCTTTGGGCATGGAGGATCGTCTCCTTAAGGAGCAACCACTCACCTTGGACATCTGGCTCCCTTCCCCTCTGGGTCCTCAGCGCTTCCCCAACGATCCTCCTTAGCTTGTTGAAGTCAGCCCTCCTAAAGTCTAGGGCTGTTGCCTTGCTGCAGCCCTTTGCCACCTTACGCTGGATGGTGAATTCCAGCAAGCGATGATCACTGTCTCCCAGGTGGCCCATCACCCGCAGCCCCCTCACCAGGTCATCACCCGTGGCCAGCACCAGGTCCAACAAGGCGTCTCCCCTGGTGGGGCTGTGCACCTCCTGGGTTAGATGGAGGTCCTGCGCTCTGGCTAAGAACCGACGTGAGCGGTCAGACTTGGCTGACTGCTCTTCCCAGCAGATGTCTGGGAAGTTCAGGTCCCCCATGATGACCACATCCTTAGCCCTCACTGCCTCTGTGAGCTGACCTAAGAATTCCTGGTCAAGCTCTTCTCCCTGGTTGGGAGGTCTATAGTAGACTCCCACCGTTAAGTCTCTATCCCCTGGACTGCCTTTTACTCTAACCCAGAGCACCTCAGAGTACCCCCCCTCTACCCCCTTGCTAATTGATGAGGAAGTATATTCCTCCTTGATGTAGAGTGCTACTCCTCCACCTTTCCTTCCTATTCCTGTCCCTCCTGTATAGCCTATAGCCCTTGACACTCACCGCCCAGTCATGCGATGAGTCCCACCACGTTTCTGTGATCCCCACTATGTCAGGGCTGGTGACAGCTAGGTGGGTGGCTTTGGGTTCTTGATTCAGTCCATGACACACTGTTTTTGCTGCTCCTGCTTCTCTGTCTCCCATTGTGACTAAGATTTCAAACTACTGAGATCCCAGAAGCAGACATTTTCTTATTTGGGATGGTCCTGGGCAATAGTGTCCCATGAGTTGATGTCGATGTTGCATTTTTTTTTCCAAGTTGGCCCTGAGGACATCCTTGAAATGCTTTCTTTACCCTCCTTTCGAGTTTATGCTTTGACTGAGTTGGGAGAATAAAACTTGCTGTGGAAATCTGAGGTCAGACATCTAAATGAGATGGCCGGCCCAGTGACGCTGATGTTGGATGATCACTGCCTTGATGTACGTGGTGTTTGCTTGCAAGAGGACACGAACATTGTTAAATCTGTCTTACCACTGGATTTGAAGGATCTTCCTCAGGCAGCATTCTTCTCTGGCAGCTTCAGTTCTCTCCTGTATGTTGTTCACATCTCAATTCCATAAAGTAAGGAGGGTTTGGTTTCAGATCTGATGTTGCAATCTTTGAACACCCATTGTCTCAAGTGTCCAAAAGGCTGCACTAGCACATTTAAAGCAATGTTGGGCTTCATCAACATTAGCCTTCTGTAGGGAATGGTTTCTGAGATACGGGAAATACTCATTGTTCTTCAGAATCTCACTATGAATCTGAATTACCAGAGCTGGGGACTGCTCATTAAGAGCTTATTGATGAAGCACATTAGTCTTCTGAATATTAAGTATCAGTCCCAATTTCTTGCAAGCCTTGGTAAAGATGTTGATGACTACCTGAATGTCTGCTTCCAAGTGAGCACACACTACAGAATCACTGGCATACTGGAGTTTTCTGATGGAGGATGGGCGGTCTTGGTTTTGACTCGGAGATGGTTGAGATGAAGTAGCTTACCATCTGTTCAGTAGTTTAGATCCACTCTAACTGTAAGCTTGTTGGTGGTCACATGTAACACTGAAATAAGGAATACCAAGAAGAGTCTTGGAGCAATGACACAGCCTTGCTGAACCCCTGTCTTAACATCAAAGGGATGTGTGATAGATCCACTACTGAGAACCATCGCTTGCACCCCATTATGGAGCAGGCAAAAAAGGTGATGAATTTCAGTGGGCATCTGTACTTCAGAAGGATTCTCCATAGTGTTTCTTAGTTGACAAAGTCAAAGGCTTTTGTGAGGTCAAACAAGTCAATGTAGAGAGGTTTATGTTGTTTCTGGTATTTTTCCTGCAGCTGGTGATCAGTGAAGATAATGCCAGTTGTGCCTCTTGATGTCCTAAACCAGGGATGGGTAAAATACAACTGAAAGTCTGGATCTGACTTGCCAACTGATTGGATTCAGCCTGTGACTGCCCCCATGGCGCTCTGCATGGAGCTAAATCCCATCTGGGGCAGCCAGTGCTGTGCTCCTGTTTGCACACAGAAGTCCCAGCCCTGGCCAGCATACACAGCTGCTGTTGGGTGCTGCTCTGCTCCCTTCACTTCCAGCAGTGGCTTCTCCCCCTGGCTCCTGCCCTTTTGCACCAGTCTGGGAGAGGGGGTAGCTTCAGACGGGCAGCTCCTGCCCCAGCATTCAAGGGTCCAGCTCCAGCTCCTGCTTGCCTTCCACCCACTCTGTCTGCCTGGTGTAATGAGTAGCCACTGGCAGATGCCTGAGTGGGGGCAGGGGGTGGGGGTGAGGAGGAAGACAGCCAAGAGCTAGAGCCAGAGCCCTGTGTACTGGGGCAGGAGCCACCTGGGTGTGCAGGGAGCAGATTCCAGGAGCAGCTCTTCAACAAGCAGGAGATGGTTCAGGAGGGTTCTTGCAATGATCTTTTCTATGGTGGACAGAAAGGTGAAGAGCAAATCCCTCTGCAATTTCCAGAGTTGGACTTGTCTCCTTTTTTGAAGCTTGTCATGAACATGGTTTCCCTGAGGTTGCCTGGGATTTCCTCATCATTCTAGATCCTTAAGATGAGGGCATGGAGCTGCAATGTGAGATCCTCTCCCCTCTGCTTGAAGATTTCAGTGGAGATTCCCCATCAACTCCAGCTGCCTTGTCATTCTTCATATGCTTGATGGCTTTCCTCATCTTGTCAAGGCTTGGAGGAATTCTAAGATCATCTCTGACTGGAATTCCTTGGAGCTACCAAAACAATAGAGTCTCCCTATGACTGAAGAAAGGTACTTGTGCCTAAAAAGTTGCAAAGAACTTTGTTCCGACTACTCAGTTGGTCTAATAAAAGATATCACATCTACCCAAAGAATCTTGCCCACCTATGACCTTAGACCAACATGGCTACAACCAAAACCCCTGCAGACTGTAGATGGCTTTGCTGGCACTGAAAAAAACCATGCATATCATGGCTGTAAATGAGATGTTGAAACACTTTTGCTTTGTCTTCCCACCATTTGTTTTTTATATCCTGGGTCCTCCTTTGGACCTCTGCTTTGACTTGTTGGTGACAATTTCTATTGCTTGGAGTTGATGTTCTTCTGTTGCACATAAAAGGCCTTGTGTTTGCAGTCAATCAATTCTTGGATCTCCCGGTCACTCTCATCAAACCAGTCTTGATGTTTCCTGGTAGAGAATCCAAACATCTCTTCACAGGTGCTAACGACAGTGAACTGAAAGGTACACCAAGCACTGCTCACATTATCCCATTGTTGTTGGTTGGAATTTGCCAGTTTTCTGTTGAGGCGCTAATGGAAGAAGACTCACTTGATTGGGTCCTCGAGTTCTTCAACATTAATCTTCTGTTGACACTGCTTCTGCTGCAGCCAGTTTAGAAGCAGATAACTTGAATGGTATAATCAGGCAGGTAAGTCATTGACTGGCCCAGCAATTATCAGCCCCTAAAGTAGCTTGGGTTTTGCAGACATCTTTGTGATCCTGGGCACGAACAACAACATGCTCAATCAAGGGCCAATGCTTGGATTATAGGTATTGTAATAACATCTTGTGCCTGTTTTTCTGGTGGAACAGGATGTTGGTGATGGTGAGTCCTTGTTCAGTGAATTTGTTCAAGAGGACGATGCCACTGGAGTTGACCTTTACCATTCCTTCCTTGCTGGCAACCTCCATTCTAGATGTTTGAGTCTCTTTCAACTGGCACTGACATCGTCAAAAACAATGAGTCTGTCTCCTTTCAGACTGTCAGAAAGGAGTTGGTCAAGGCTGGCATACACTTCGTCCTTGGTTTCATTGATGGTGTTAAAAGTCAGGGCATATGCACTGATGAAAGTGGTGTATTGGCTCCCTGCCAGTTTAATGCAGCCTGGGGATTAAGTGGTTGGGCTGCAGTACTGCAGGGAAGGGCCTGCGAGTTACAGTGGACCACAAAGTGAATATGAGCCAACATTGTGTTCTTGTTACAAAAAAGGCCAATAGTATAATAAGTTGTATTAACAGGAACGTCACTTGCAAAGCATGGGAGGTGATTCTTTCATTCTATTCAGAACTCGTGAGGATGCCTCCCCTGCAGTATTGTGTCCAATTTGGGGCCCCACACTTCCAGAAGGAAGTGGACAGTTTGTAGAGTCCAGTAGATAGCAACAAAAATGGTTAGGGCCTGGAAAGGAGAACTTAAGAAAAAAACCCTGTGGTTATTAAGTCTGGAGGAGAGAAGACTGAGGGGTGATTTGGCAAGGCATTAAATACCTGAAGGACAATTATAGAGATAATGGACTTTTCTCTGTGGCCACAGGAGACAGGACTAGGAGCAATGGGCTCAAGATGAAGCAGGGGATATTTAGACTGGAGATTAGGAGGAACTTCCTGACTACAGAGCAGTCAAGCATTGGAACAGGCTACCTAGAGAAACTGTGGAATAACTGTGGAACGTTTTCAACAGCAGGTTAGACAGATACTTGGCTGGGATGGTTTAGTCTTGAGGGATGATCTTGTCTTGAGCAGGGGCTAGACTAGATCAAAGAATCATAGGAATGTAAAGCCAGATGGGAACTCATGAAGTCATCTAATCCAGCCCATTGAGGATGACCTCTTGAAGTCCCTTCCAGCCTTATTTTCCTATGATCCTATACCTGTCTTCTCTAATGCATATCTTCAACCGAGGGAAACACAGATAATGTAGCATAACTTTTCATTCTTCACCATAGAGGGTGCTTAATAGATTTTTCCACTCAGACAAATTTTGGAGAAAAGCCAATTTCTTTTTCATTTTTGTAAATGTCTTCTGAGTTCTTAAGTGTATATAATGCTTTTGGGTCCATTTCCATGCCTGTGACTCTCCTGGACCAACTCCGTTGTCACCGAATCTCTCAGTAGTGCTGCAGAACAGTTCTCTTTGCAGTGATTTCTATAACCACAGATATATCTAGCCTTTTCCTCTGTGTGGATCAGTAACCTTACAAAGCCTTTACTGAAAACACTGCCAAAAGTGAAGAAATGACTGATTACCACTATGATTATCAGTATATTTACAGCATGTAGATTGCACACACATACAAAAATACAACTATTTGAAACTATTTTGAATTTCTTTTTGAAACTGAGTGGATTTCAAGTTAATAGTGCATTTTACTATTCTGCAACCAGTTTATTTTGTGAGGGCAAAGAACAACTTGTATCATAACACATTTACTCCCAAATAAGAACAGACCATAAAACTCATGTAACTTACGCAAAATCATTTCAGATCAAATGGATTTTCATTAATTCTAGTTTCAAACGTGTTCTATAGCAAAATATAATTGCAAAGTAATATTATGTAAAAATCCTGCCTTATACAATGCACAGTCAGGTTTTTCTTAGCACTTACCATGATACACTGTCATAGAAGTCAGTACTATTAGTTTAAATCACAGGTCTCCAATAGGGAAGCTAAACAGATATCATGATGCTGTAGAGGTACAGCAGCCGAAGTGCCATTTTTACAAACACTGATAGCCTTCTTTTAGATGAAACTTACAATGTTAAATTATTTTCTGATTAAAAGCTTAATTCTAAAAGAATGCTTATGAACAGCACAATATAATCTTTTTTCTAATAAACTCATCTACTGATTATCTAAGAATACTGATAAATACCAGTTTTACAAGATGCATATTCAGAGGTAATCAAATATATTCTTTAGTGCTAGCTGCCCTCTTTTCAAAAAATGCAGAATGAAATGAACTACCAAAATGAGACTTTTTTGACAAATATTATGCGTGTTACTGAAAGAGACTGTTAAATTGATAACAATCTCTGAGAAATTTAAAACTACAAACAATTATAATCTTAAGAAAAAGTAGTAGTAGTCGCATGCTATTTCATGCCAATTAAAAAGTTGTTAACATGCTGTGTTAATACAAAAAGCAATTGACCTAAGTAGTGGGGCTAATTAAATGAAATAAGATAATTAAACGCTTTGCAATAAGTAATAAAAAATTATGGCTGTAAGTGTTTCACAATGTTGTCTTTTTGTTTTCCAGTATCTGCTTTTCTGCAGAATTCTAATCAGTTTATCCATATGCATAAGAGATATATACAGTGCAGAAGTTAATTTGTTAGTGATAGGAATCAGGTGTTCAATTAAAATTTATCCAGTGTGCAAGAGAAAAATCTAAACCCTCCATTTAGTAGAGCACATGCAGCTCAATTAAAAAAAAATGAACGTAGTCATTCTAGATGAAATTATACTCTAGCATTCTTTACTGCTGATAAAATTTTAAATTTTGCACTATACTTGACTACTTTATTAACTTCATTATTTCATATTCACATCCTTTTAATTATTAATGCTTTACTTTGAGAATTTAAAGAACTGCTATTTTAACACGATGTGCAAAATTTAATCTGAATGTCATTAAGTGTTCATGCTAAATAAGTTGTTGGTATCTCTCCTCAGACATATAAATTTGCTTCTTACAGAATTCATGAATGAAAGAGAAACAGGACTAATACATTTTAACGCATCATATATTTATAACTGCTGGAACTATTTGTCCTGACTTTTTTGGCAAGGTGGGGAGGGAGGGAAAGAATATAAACCTGTTTTTTATTTTTAACAGTACTTGTTATGTAGATATATTTTCTAATTAGTTACAGTACATAATCTTTACATTGAGGGAAACTTGTAAATGGTTCACTTCAGCTAATCTCTATTCATTATTCTTGGAGACTAACTGGTTCAGAGAGGTATGAGCTCTCATAGACAACAACTTATTTTGTCAGATACTAGAAATGGACAGACATAAGTAGGCTGTTGCTGATGAAAGATCTGAAACAGTATCTAGGTGCCACCTCCCCTACTTTCTGCCTGCCTTCAGACTAACATGACTAACCACCTTTGTGTTCATTGTTTGTAATGAACTGATCATGTAAACCATATGGTGCAGGTTGCTAGCCTGTCTCAGCCCAGGAAGGGCTGATATCACATCTGACATCTGTTCCAAGTTCTCTCTTCAGAGAACAGCTTTATTTTCCAAGGGTAAGACTGAAAAGTAACAGCATACAAAGATTTCTCCTGATCAAGCATGAAGTAGGAAGTCCTTCCCTTTCCTTTTCCTTTTCTGTCTCCACAACCTTCATCGGGAGACATCGTGTTTCCCACAACTCTATCCTCACCCCTCGTACCCTGAACCAAGTTTTCATCTATCACTACCCTCTTTTTAACAAACTGTCAGTTATTTGAAGACTATTAGCAAATTATTGCCCCCAGTCTTCTTTTCTGCATACTAAATAGTCCCAGTTGGAAGAACTGCAAGACATATTTCCTAGACCTCTAATCATTTTTGTGGCTTTTTGCTGAACTCTTTCCTTTACACTGGTGACATCAGGCATGGTAAAATGGTTCTCAGGTAAGTTCAGGACCTAGTATTGATCTAGGTTTAACTTTAATATAAAGGTAAAATTTCAGTGCAAGAGAAGGGCATTTCTACCCCCAACTACATAGTAGGTTCAATAAAAGATATTAACACAAGAAAAACTCAAACACCTTGCTGTTTGCATATTTCCTGGACCATCACAGTTACAAAAGCATTCAAAACCTACCGTAGCACCGGTAGAGTCCATGAAACCATTACTATGTAGATGATATGGTGGCTCTTTTAGGATTGTAAGAGTACTACAATGATGCCCTCAAGATAGTGTACTGGGTGCTGGATGATTTATTATTAAAACATTGGAATATGGAATTTGTAACAATACTCCCTGATATGTTGAACTACTCAAAGGATACTTGATGTGATGAATATGCTAGTTGGGCAAAACAAGAGCACAGACCAGGGATACTCTATTGTAATGTTAAAAGCAAATGAAATAATGTTAATAGGGTTATGCTACTATGAAAAAATAGAAATGGTTGGTATACCCTCACAACCTAACAAAATACAAAAATATAGAAAATTATTAGTCAAATTTACCCCTATCCTCCCTCAGATTCAGAAGTATTACCAAATTTTATATAATCTGGAAGGATCCATGACTTCAGATCAATGCAGTCTGTGTGACAAATTACTCTCCTATTCTGTCACTTAAAAGAGAGAGGATTCTCTCTGATGCAGGCAGGAAGTACCATTACACTAATAAATGAATATTGGTATCCTATCTTAGTGCTCTTTATTTTCTGAGAGTTTATTTCTTCTAAAATAAAAATAGGGTGAATTTTATGATTGTGTACATGACAGATGGGTAGAACAATTATGACCTCATATCTGGAAAAGATAAACAAGAACATTGCTTGTGTTACTAAGTGTGGTAAGGATGTTAATATTAGTTATTCTAAGTTAGTGAAGTTACCTGCCTCCTCCAGTATCAAACAACAGAGTTAAAATGATAAAATATATTCTCTACTATTGTCACAATTAAGGTCAGATTTTGATCTGTACTAAAACTTTTCCAAAGTTACAGGTATTTTGAAGCAGAATGTGAAGTTTCTCCTGGTAGAGAAAGATGATATCTGGTAGAGAAGTTCAGGTCAGCATCCGAAGTCTCCCAAAATTGCATGCATTTGATATTAGGATGTTCAGTCAATTTGTAGTCCTCATTGTTGCAAAGCTTAAAATGCTTCTGATATTATAATAATTTTTTAAAAGCTGGGATTAGTCTATAAAAATAATTTGGGAAACAACATTTGATACACAGGAAAAAGTATGAGAACTCTCTAAATGCATGTCATGTACACCTGGTGACAAAGAAGCCTAATTAACTGCTTTTTTGTTTTATGACCTCTTTGGATTAATATGTTTTGCTACAGCACAATGCACTGTTACTTTTTTCCTCCCTCTTCTAATACTATCTTTGGCACCTACAGAATTAAGTTAGCAGCAAGTCCACTTCTCCTGTTTTTTCATAGCTGCTGATAATGAAGCTCAAAATAAAATTATTGCACAGTGATGTAGAACAACATCCAGTTACAGATTACATCTGGCATTAGACTGTCACAACTAATTCACATACATCTTGGCCAGTTTTAACTTTAGACTCAAGGTCTATCAAATAAAAATACTGCTTTATAATTTAGGCCTTTTGGCCTGAATGTTTTAAAGATCTTAATGAAGCTATTAAAGATATTAATGAAGATATTAATGAAGCTATTACCAAAAAATATAGCTTTATTAAAAACGTTTAAAACATTTGGCATTATAGATTTTATTTGTCATACTTTTTAAAGGTCTGGTACTAGGAGTATACTGATAGAGGTTTTTTGGGTGGATACCGATGGTCAATTTTTACCGAGCCATTTCGACTGATACCGATCTGATTGCCAACATGCAGCCAGGCAGTGTGGAGAGCAGCATCTGGCTGGTAAGTCTGTTGTGGGGGAAAGGATGTGGAGGGTGCAGACTGAGGCCCCTGTGGTGAGGGAGGGAGTAAGGCTGAGGCTGAGGCTGGGTCCAGCACAGCCCAGGTAGGGCAGGAGAGAGCTGTGAATGCCATGCCTGGGGGGCATCCCACCACTGCATGCACCCCAGGGGGGCATGGGGTGTGTGTGTTCCCCAAATCTACATGTGGGGCAAAGACAGGCTGGGGCCAGGGTGGTGCCTGGTTCTTCCCAGCAGAAGTCAGGGCCAGTCTTCACTCGGGGCAGGTGGCAGTGGTGCTGGGAAGAGAGATGAAGAGGGGCTGCAGCGACCCGAAAATTTACCACAGCACCGCTGCCACCTGCTCTGACTGCAGCTCGGCCTAGCCCCCCACCGGGAAGA
The DNA here is from genome assembly GCF_052110815.1 of Crocodylus siamensis. Taxonomy (NCBI): domain Eukaryota; kingdom Metazoa; phylum Chordata; order Crocodylia; family Crocodylidae; genus Crocodylus; species Crocodylus siamensis. The sequence continues at coordinate 43,212,436 of NC_143398.1, read as the reverse complement.
GCCTGACACCTCTCTGGCCCCAGCTTGCACCCAGCAGCCCACCCTTGCCCTGCATGCGTATCTGGAGATGCATACCCCTTATGCCCTCCCTGGGTGTGCATAGTGGCAGGAGCCGCCCCCTCCCCCCATGTTCCCCAGATGAGCCACTTTTGGCTCCTTCCCACCCCATCTTGGCTGTGCAGCGCCTGCCCCAGCCCTAGCTCCACTCCCTCCTTCAATGTGGGGTCTCAGTTTGTCCCCCCGACATGCCCTTTCCCTCACACCAGACTTACCAGCCAGACCCATCTGCTCTCCATGCTGCTGGGCTGCATTCCTGGCCACCTGCATGCTGCACTGTGACTGCGTGCATGCACGGGACATTTATCAGCCACATCAGCCAAAAATAGCCAATTGCCAATACTGTCAATTTTCCTTATAGTGGTGCCAATTCGATATGGAACCAATGTATCAGTACACCCATATCTGGTACCACAATAATGAGTTTAATTAGTTACATGAGTAAACATTTGCAGGATTGGCTCTTTCCTTTTATTCTCAGGAGTAATGGTTATTTTACTTGCAATGTGACATTTTAGCTGTTTACTTTAAATAAATTCTGACACTGCTAGCACTAAGCAAGAACAGGGTCCTGAAGGGACTGCCTTGGGATGAGAGTCTTTGTTAGAAATGGTGTTCTTTATGCCACTCTCCTCTGCCCCGTCTCCCCTCACCACCAAATCTTTCCCCATGTTAGGTGAAAGGAGATCTACCATACCTGGGTCCTGGGATTTCTCTCACCCACTGCTACAATATTTGGTGGTGGGAATTAGATATGGTCAAGTGATTGACTCTCATGCAATGATGTAAGAGAGTAATGTAGATTCATGGTAGTTTGCTTCCTTTTTCAGTGGACTCTGTTTTACCCCCATCAATACTTAAACTACAATACTGGATTTCCCAGCTGCTCACTGGGAGGGACTTTTTACTGCAGCAAAACTTGCCAGACGCTGTGTGGGTTTATTTTTTCCACCCATTCTCTTGACATCCTCTAGCTTGTTGAGAAAACTTGAGGGCAATAGTATCTAATCTGATACTATCCAACATAAGAGTGTTCAAGGTGTTCATTCAACATAAGGGGAGTAAGAAGTATAATTATAGATAATTGTTAAGATAAGTCAGAACATCTAGAGTTCTAAATAAATACTGTGAGCAGTAACAGTCAGTTGAGCAAGTACAAAATTTGTATGTGCTTCTACACAAATGCCAGAAGCCTAAAAAATAAGATGGGCAAACTACAATGCCTGGTGACTTCAACATAATAGACATCTCATAGATTTGATACGACAATAATTCTAATATAATAAAGGGCTTGGTCTGTCTGTCTGTCTATAACACCTTTGGGCAACTGTGCATGCGTTGCTGATAGGGCCAGAGGCGATTGGCTGCAGGGGCTCTGCCTCCTGAGGTAGGGAGAGAACCGCTGCCACCTCAGGCAGGGAGCTGGGAGCCCTGTTACTCCATGGGAGGAGGTGGAGGCAGGCACGTGGGTGGGCGGGGGGAGAGGGAGGAGATGCCAGTGCTGCCTCCTCAGGCAGGGGAAGCCCTGCTGTACCATGGGAAGAGATGGAAGTGGGCAGGTGGGTAGGGGGAAGGAAGCTGCTATAGCTTCAGACAGAGGGAAGGCCCACTGCTCCATGGGAGGAGGAAGTGGTGGGCGGGCTGGTGTGGGGGGAGCTACTGCCACCACCACCTCAGGCAGAGGGAAGGCCCACTGCTTCATGGGAGGAGGCAGAGGTGGAGGCAGGGGGGTGGGCAGGGAGCTGCTGCTGCCACCTCAGGCTGAGGGAAGCCCCGCTGCTCAGTGGGAGGAGACAGAGACAGAGATGGGTGGGTGGGCAGTGGGGAGAGAGGGAGCCCCCGCTGCCATTGCCACCACAGCCACAGGTTCAGGGAAACCCCGCTGCTCCACAGCAGGAGGAGAAGGCAGGCAGACTGGAGGGTGGGAGCGGCCACTGCTGTTTCCTCAGGTGGAGGGAAACCCCACTGCTCAAGGGGAGGAGACAGAGGCAGCGGTGGGTGGGAGGGAGGAGCTGCCACCGCCACCTCCTCAGGCAGAGGGAAGCCCTGCTGCTCCAAGGGAGGAGGTGGAGGTGGGCAGGGGGAAGGGAGCTGCTGCACTAAAGGCTGGAGAAGGCGGCGGCGGTGTTGGAGGGACTGTTTACATGGCCAGCCCAAAGGATGAGCAAGGGGTGGGGTCATGTAAACACTCCCTTAAACACACCATCATTTATGATGGGCAACAGGCTAGTCAATGGGATTATGTTCTAACAGATTACAAACTACATAGGAATGACAGAGTTCAACAAGCAGGTGGAGGAGTGGTACTATTAAGGATAGCATAGATAGTAACAGCATAAAATTTTTACCTGAAAAGAAAACTAACATAGAATCCCTGTGGGTAGAAATTCTGTACTTGAATAAAAAGAATATATATAATATTAGGATTATACTACCAATCATCTGAACAGGAATATGAAGGTGATTATGAAGTGCTCAGGAAGATTAGAGTAGCAGGTAAAAAGGTAAAGGGAAAAATAATGGGAGACTTTAATTATCCTCACTGATAGACTGAGTAAACACTTCAACATGGAGAGACTGGGAAATAACATTTCTGGAAGTGATCAATGACTTCTTTCTAAAACAACTCATCTTGGAACCCCCGAGAGGAGAAGCAGTTCTACACCTAACCCTAAGTAACACAAAGCACCTAGTCCTAACACAAAGCACCTAGTCCAGGAAGTATCTGTTGGTGAGCCGCTCTGTAATAGTGACTATACCAATCACATTCAACATTTTAGGAGGAGGGAGTAAACTAAAAAAGTCCACCATGCTGATATACAACTTACGGAAGGGAAATTACACAGAAATAAGGAAGTGCCTGCAGGCAGTTTGGAAGCTGTTTAAAAATACTATATTAGAGGCTTAGGAAAATTGGATACCACAAATCAGAAAGGGTACTGTAACAGGTCGCCCTCCCCAGCGCCATGTTTTGCGTTATCCGCGACCTACGTGGGGCACCCTTGGAGTCCCCTTAAGGTTTCTCATGTCCCGCTTTCTACTATCCTGCCACGTCTTGATGGAAATATTATAAGCATGTTCTTGTAGTGGGAGACTGCCTATTGTTTTTTGCAGGTTGGGGTCCTCCGCCACCACGGGCCTTGACCCCTGTCTTTCTCTAGCTAGGCTTCCCCATCTAGACCCACCAGATAGGGTTTGACTCTTAGGCTCTAGCTCTTTAGTCTTGGAGCTCATGGCCCTCCTTTTTACTCCAATCAGGAGCCCAGCTTTCCTGGCCCAGACGCCCATCCACTGGCCCCCACAACCAGGGAGTCACAAGTTCAAAGCTGGGCAATGGCCCTGAACCTCCACCATCCCAGTCCAAAAAAACACCACACCCTGAAGGTAGTGCACGCTGAAATCTCCAAGTTTGCAGATGCTGCTAAATTATGCTGAATATTCAGGTCCCAAGATGATGGAAAGGAGCTGCAGAAAGATCTCACCAGGTTAAGTGAATGGGCAAAAATATGGCAGATAAACTTCAATGTGCAAGGTAACACACTTGGAAAAAAAAAACCTCAGCTACATATACACAATGCTGGATTCTGAAATCCAGCATTAGGAAATCTAGTTGTCACACCAGACAGCAAAGTTAACCAATTTAACAATTTTTTTTGCCTCCATTTTTCTGAGCAGGGACCAGGTCACCCTCCCCTCTCCCCCACCTGGGACCCCTGTAGGCCCCAGGGGAAGTGCATGCAGGCCTAGGGTCAGTGAGGACCTAGTCAGGGAATTTCTGGAGGGACTGGACGTATTTAAATCAGCAGGTCCTGACTATCTCCATCCCAGAGTGCTGAGGGAATTAGCTGAGGTCATTGAGGGATCCCTGACATGGCTTTATGGGCACTCATGGTGCTCTGGCATTGTGCCAGAGGACTGTAAAAGGGCCAGTGTGTTTCTCATTTTCAAAAAAGGGAGGAAGGAGGACCCAGGAAACTATAGGCCAGTTAGCCTTACCTCAGTCCTGGGTATACTTTTTGAGAGAATTATCCTGGTGCATGTTCATGAGGGGCCAGCAGGAAAGATTATGCTTAGGGGCAACCAACATGGATTCATTAGAGGCAGGTCTTGTCAGACCAACCTGGTGGCCTTCTATGACTAGGTCACAAAACTCTTAAACACAGGTGTCGCAGTGGACATAGTCTTTCTGGCCTTTAAAAAGGCCTTCGACACCGTCTCTCACCCAATTCTCATTAAAAAACTAGGAGACTGTGGTGTTGATACCTACACAGTCAGATGGGTTGCTAATTGGCTGGAAGGCCGCACCCAGAGAGTGGTGGTGGATGGGACATTTTTGACCTGGAGGGATGTGGGCAGTAGGGTTCCACAGGGCTCGGTCCTTGGGCCCACATTATTCAACATCTTCATCAGTGACTTGGATGAAGGGGTAAAAAGCACCCTGTTCAAATTCGTAGATGACACTAAGATGTGGGGAGAAGTGGGCATGCTAGAAGGGAGAAATAGGCTGCAACTGGACCTAGACAGGTTACAGGTGTGGGTGGATGAGAACAGGATGGGTTTCAACACTGACAAGTGCAAGGTACTGCATCTGGGGAGGAAGAACCAGCACCACACCTACAGGCTGGGGAACTTCCTTCTTGTCAGTGCAGAGGCAGAAAAGGAACTTGGAGTCATTACCGATGCCAAAATGAACATGGACTGACTGTGGGGATGCAGTCAGGAAGGCCAACCATACCTTGTCATGCATCCACAGATGCATCTCACGCAGGTCCAAGGAGGTGATCCTCCCCCTCTACACTGATCAGGCTGCAGTTGGAGTACTGTGCCCAGTTCTGGGCACTGCACTTTAAGGGATGTGGACAACATGGAGAGGGTCCAGAGGAGGGCCAGCAGGGCAGGCCCTACGAGGAGAGGCTATGGGACCTGAACCTGTTCAGCCGCCACAAGAAAAGGTTGAGGGGGGATCTAGTGGCCTGTTACAAACTAGTCAGGGAAGACCAGCAGGCACTGGGAGAGTCCCTGTTCCCCTGAGTGCTACCAGGGGTGAAAAGAAATACCGGTCACAAGCTGGCAGAGGGTAGATTCAGACTACACATCAGGAGGCGCTATTTCACTGTCAGGACGGCTAGGATCTGGAACCAACTTCCAAGAGAAGTGGTACTGGCTCCTACCCTGGAGGTCTTTAAAAGGAGGCTGAATGAACACCTTGCCAGGGTCGTTTGACCCCAGTACTCTGCCATGGCAGGGGGTTGGACTTGATGATCTGCTCAGGCCCCTTCCGATCCTACCAACTATGAAACTATTAACAAGCTGTTATGACTCAGAAAAGAGACCTTGGAGCCACCGTAGACTGTTTTCTAAAAACATCATCTCAATGTGTAGTGACAACCAGAAAAGCTAATAAAATGTTGGACATCATTAAGAAGGGAATTGAAAACAAAACAGAGATCATGCCATTATACAAATCCATGATGCTCCCACATTTTGAATACTCTGTGCAGTTCTAGTCCCCCATCTCAAAAAGGATGTAGAAGAGTTAGAAAAGCTACAAAGAGCAACCAAAATGATCACGGATATGGAACAGTTACCATACCAGGAAAGACTAAAAAGGCTAGGACTCTTTAGTTTGGAAAGGTGAAGACTAAACAAGGATCTGATGATGGTCTATAAAATCATGAAGGGTGTGGACCAAGTGAACAGGAAACTGTTGTTCATTAAATCCCAGAATACTAGAACTAGGGGACACCTGGTGAAATTAGTTTTAAACTGGTTACTATTAACAGGAGAAAGTACTTTTTTTTTTTTTTTTTTTTACAGAATGAATAGTTAATTTATGGAATTCATTGCCATAAGTGGTGGTGGAAGCAGATAGTATAGCTGGTTTAAAAAAGGAACTGGATAAATTCATGGATGATGGTATTAATGGCTATTAAATAGAATGGTTGTAGACATTTCCTCTGCTACCTCTAAACTGATAACAAGGGGTGCCAGGAAGGGTACTGAATAGGGGAAGGATCACTCTAGAGCAGTGGTTTTCAACTTTTTTTCATTTGTGGACTCCTAAAAAATTTCAAATGGAGGTATGGACCACTTTGGAAATTCTGAATGGAGGTAAAGACACCTTTGAAATGTAAGGGTGAGTATCTGCATACTTTTGATTGATCATAGGCATCTTTTGTGCTTCCCTTAGACAGTCTGTGGACCCACAGGGTTTAGACTGATCTAGAGCTAACTGATTCAATGCTCTCCCTCTACAGGATACTGGGCTAGATGGACCAGCTTTTTTTTGTTTTGTTTTGTGCTTTGTTTCACATGTATATACAGTGGTGCTCAACCCCTAGCCTGTTAGCCAAATGTAATCTGGCCCTTGGGGCTCGCTCCATCCAGGTCTTAATATTTAGTGGTGAGAAAGTGGTGGCAGTTCTAATTGCCACAGCTCAGGAAGCTCTCCCAGCATTGACCCTGCATGCTGACTGCACACTGGATCTGGTCAGCAGAGCAACACCACCCACAAGATCTGGCCCACAGACTGACCCTATGCCACTCATCAGGCTCATGGAGCCAAAAGGTAAAGCACCAGTGTTCTAAAATAAAATAGAGCTGGAAGATTTCAACCAAGCTAAAATCTTTTGAGATTTCAGACTTAATTCCAGAACAGGATAAAAATAAATGCTGAAATACTGAAATACTCCATTTATGAGAATTCTGTCAAAATTCTACTTTAGTCAAAATTGTCAGGTTTCAGATTCAGTGACCTTCCTTAGCACTGATCCTTGGCACTCACATGGAAGGGTGGTGGGGGTGGGGGCCTTTATGTGGTGCACAGTTGATGGTGGGGGAGGATTGCATGGTGACCCTCACATCCAGTTAGGTTAGGGTCTTTGGGAGGAGACATATGGACACAGCCCTATACTTCATCTACAAGTTTACACAGATTGGCAAGTTTAAGAAATACATACAAACCATCCACATCACAATTAGAACAGCCATCCCCCATTTATTATTGTTGAATTAAGTTAAATAAAGTTGTGGCCTATACATTAACCCAGGGCTGTCCAATTGGTAGCCACAGGCTGCATGCAGCTCACAAGGGATTCAGCTGCATCTCCTGGGTTCCTGCCTGGCCACTACTCCCCTTTATCACTTTGGCTGCAACAGCAACCCGAGTCTCTGGGCTCCCTCTCCCTCCTCTAGCTTTTGCTCCCTGTAGGATGGGGACAGGCAAAGCACAGCTGTGGAGCTAAGGTTGATCCTGGGGCCACATAGTGAAGTGGTGGTGGTGCTGATGGGGGCGGGGACAGGAGGGGGACAAAAATGGACTTGTGTTACAGCGGTGGACGAGGGGGTGTCTGCATGGTATGCTACTTGGGGAGCCTGTGGCTCACTTTGGTGAGACCTGTGGGTAGGCAGTCCCTACTATTGACCTTCAGCCCCCAACTGCTTAGAAGTGAGATAACCCTGCATTAACCACATTATTTCCATTGTCCACATTAATGCTAACACTTCCCTAAAAATAAAATACAAATCTGAACTGAACCATTAGGTCAACATATGATTTTATTCTGCTAAAATGAGACTCAGTATGAATACTTAGAGTACATCTAACTGCGCCAAATACACGTGTGGGTTTTCCCAACCATTAGCTGTATTGGCTCTGCAAGGATAAAAATGACTGAACTGGATTCTATTTTACTGTGTGCATCAAACATTCATTTTCTTAGCGCCAATTGTTACTATCATTATTATTACTATCAATATTATTTTTATTTCTGTGATAGCTAGGGAGCCTAATCTGCCAAGCACCATACAAATAAACAGTTCTTTAAAAAGGGAAGAAAAGGTAACAGTAATAAAAGCACATATAAAAAATAGTGCTGTGAAGAGTTGGCAGGTGACTGGTAAGTAGCATTAATATTACTATGCATCCTGCTAATATCAGGCAAGGATGTATATGTGATTCCAGGAAAACAAAGCCTTAAAAATGAATTTCAAGGAGAATAAGGTGTTGGCTCTATGGATTTTTAATTCTGAGAAAAATTTTACATATAATCAGTTGTACCTGTCTCAATTCACTCTAGGCAGGGAAGATGAACAAGTGGCACTAAAGTGAAAATCTGAGACTGCTAGGATTCTATTAATGTATTTGAGCCTTTATAAACCTATGATGATGTGCAAGAGGAAAAAAATGATTTTTCAAGGTGAGATTTTTAACAGGTTCTTAGATTTTATTAAAATCTAGGAAACATGAATTCCCACCATTGCCATTTTAGTTCTTTTTATCCCAGAGTAGAATCACACTTTAAATATAGGCCTACAGTTTAAACAAAGTTCTTGAAAACTGTTTTCGATTCAGCTACTTCAGATTTAAAAAGCCATAGGAAAAATTAAATGATATATTTGCATCACATTATCTAAGAAAAAAAGTGACATTTTCAGTTTTCTGAGCATTAACCTTGCTTAACCCTTAGATTTTTTCCTTGTAAAGTCTGTTGTGGTTAAGCTAAGTGAGTTTGGATCTAAATTTATCTCTCAGCTTTTACAAATATTTCAGACTAATTACTTAAGAATGAATGAAGAATGACACCTTAATTAGGAATGCTTCTTCTGGCAATTAAGATTCTCTTGGCTTCTCTTAGCAATTAAAATGGCAGAGGCATATTATTAAGGTCTCCAAGATTCCCCATGCCTCCTCACCAGCAATTACGGTGGGAAGCATTTAAAAAAAAAAAAAAAAAAAAAAATCAAGCTCATAGCTATAATCTGTTCTCTGAGGATCTAGCAGCAGGATAAACACTTTTGCTTTTTCTTTCCATAGCAATTTTGCATTTAAACTCATCATCATTATCCAATCAATCATTAATGTAATTTTAATGTGTCATTTTTCCATGAAGTTCAATCTTCCTTTTTAAAATGTAACTGATTACAGATGATTCACTTTGCAGAAAATATACAGTAAGAAAATCATTTAAATCATGCCAGAATTAACACATTAGCACTCTTCCTTATGGTAGCATTTACCATTTTAGCATTTAGCATACTCTAAACTGGCATAACAGATAATGCTGGTATGAAGCATGTAAAAATAATGCCAGTGCATTCATATACCATCTCTCTAAAACCTAATGAGAAGCAAGCTGTTTCATTTTGTACTGTGGTACCATCAAAACACAGACAAGCGCGGTGAGACTATGCCAGTGTTTGGAAGGGAAACAATCACAGACTATCTAAAATCAGCTGTAGGAATTTAGTAGCAGGCAATGTCAATAACTAGAGCACTGTATATAACTCTTTTCCTGGTTCCCTGGCTAAATAAAAGGTAAACCACATACATTTTGAGTTGACTTGAAACACTTTGTTTTGTTTTGATTTCTTATTTGAACCATACCCAGCCCCAATATTTTACTTCAGGTCAAACAAAAAAAACTCAGAAACATTTCTTTTTTTTTAGTAATTGAAATTAAATGTAGGCAGATTTTAAAATAAAATATCATTTACAAATGCTTTGTTTCAAACGGCAAAAGAAAACATTTCTACTTTTTAAACCCCACCCATCCCATCAGTTGTCAATCAAATCTAATTACAAAAAAGGTTAGTGGTTTACAGCTGACCTGAATCTGCATTTTTTGATTAATAAAATACTCAGAATTAAAATGATTGCTCAGCACCATCTGTAAAAAAATGGATTCAGTGAACCACTCTGACAAAGAGACTATTCAAGTACCAAAGGCCATGCATAATTAAAAAAATTAGGCATGGACACGCAAACAATTCTCAACAGGCTAAAAGGTGGTAGGGCTACATGTGAGTGGCTCTGCGATATCTGCTCACCTATATGCTCTTACCCCGTGATAAGAAAGAGGCGTGAACCTCATGGCTTAGCTTTCACTTACGGTGGGGCGTTAGAATCTCAGCTTTTCTTGGGAAAAATAAAAAATGTAAACAAAAAATTATTTACTTTTTTGCCCTCATGATTGCAAAACAATGTAAATAAATTTTAAATGCGATTTATGGGTAGCTGATATGCAGTAGGGTTAGAGAGGGGAGGAGTATGGGTGGGTGACTGGGGATGCAGTGGGAATCCACAAAAATAGCCACTGCCACCAGCAGCATAGCAGCCAGTACTGCTCTATGTGCTGTTCCTGTGCAGGCTGCAGAGCTGCCCTGTTACACTTCTGCTGATACAGTTGTATTTATGAGTTTGGGGACAGCCAAAGATAATAGCTCTGAAAGATGTGAACTCTTCATTTCATCTTAAAGGTATGTTACCATTCTGTTACAAAGGAGAGCAAATGAGGGAGGACAGGCAGCTGAGGACAAGCTGCTTGCCCCCATCACTGCCTGCCCCCCAGCACCTACTTCTTTACTGCCTCCCCCACTTCTTGCCTTGCTACCATAGCTTTCCCCACTGAAGCGACAGTAGAGATTAGTTTAAGATGATCCGTCAATAATTACATTGTATACCTGGAAAATCATAACAAGTTTATAAATTTTCCATGTATAGGATTAATTATTTGGGGGTCGTCTTAAATTCAGGGTCATCTTGGATTCAGGTAAATAGGGTATCTTTCACCTGTATCTCAGGAAAGTACATTTAAAATACCTGTTGTACTCAATTTTCTTCTCTTTTTATAAAAAAGATTGAGAAAACATTTACGTAAAGGTTATGTAATGTTCACCATTCCCACCACAACCCTTTCACTGAGAATATCAGACTCCACAATTATTTCATCTCTTCCCTGTTAACCGTCTCAAGACTTTTTGGCATTCTACCATCTCTGGAAATTACAGAAACATTTAGCTGCCACGTGGTACTTTTCATCTATAAATCTTAAGTGCTTTAAACAGAGGCTAGTATAATTATCATTACAGATGTGGGAACTGAGATGCAGATCATTTATATGACCTGCCAACTGTCACTCACCAGGGGAGTAGCAGAGTTTGGCACAGAACCCAGCTCTCCCAAATTTCAACCCAGTGTTTGATCCACTAGGCCACATTAGGTCACCCAAATTCTGGCCCACTAAGACACTGAAATCCTTTCCCTTTTAAATAGAACAGCTATTAAATAGAACTGTCAGAGAAGTATCCTCTAACATCCTATAACCCAATGATGGTAGATGGTATGATGGGATTTACTCTTCCACTAAAGCTTCTACTACTGCCACTGTCAAAGATAGGATACTGGGCTAGACGCACCACTGGTCTGACCAGAGATGTAACTAGGAAGTCTGGTGCCCTCAACAGAGATGCCCAAGAACTAGGTTTGGGATGGGCTACAATGTTACCACCAGGCCATTCTGGTGTTCTTTCTAAATTTGTGCCCCACTCCCCCACTTTTAGTTAGGCTACTGGGTCTAAGCCAATATGGCACTTCTTACATTCTTACAATTATAATAATAATAGTTGTCATTCAGACCAGACACTGAAGAAACAAGAGGTTCCCACCTAAATTTAACATACAGTACTGAACTGTTGTGGCTGTTGTTTCCCTTCACTCACTCATCATATACTTTTTGTTACTCTCCTAGTTAAGTTACACCTAAAAGTAGATTAACTTCTTCAAAGTCAAGACCATACACCTTCCATATAAGCCTACAGTGGTTACCTGTAGGTGAAGCAGAAACTTAGGCTAAGTTCTGTCAGAAGGCAGTCAACTCAAGTATGAATTATGCAATTTATATCTAATTGTATCCATTTCTTTCAGCATCCTCCTAGGATGTATTATATATTAAAAAAATTAGAACAGTTCTGGAACAGTGAAAACTACAGCAAAATAGTTCTTTCTACATGACTTAAAAATATATCCTGAGAAAATGCTGTCTTGGAATATTTCCATAATATAAATTTAAACTTTGATAAAGAAACTCTATATGTAACTTTTGTCTTGAATAGAATTTTGATCTTTCTGATGACATTATCTAAAAATCTGAATATCTGCCCAAGAAAAGTAATGTTGTGAGATGAATATACACAATATGCCATAAACTGCAAGTAACAATCAAATAGTTATTGAGCTCCTGAAATATTTTATATAAATCTCAGTACTCACCAGTGAAAAGTTGCTAGGACTCATGAGATCATTAACAGGCATTTCTGGGAGCTTTCAGTCAATGTTCATTAGTAGCAAAATGTTGGTATGGTGCTATACTGCTGTTAACCAGCTGTTGCTCTTACAGGGAGTGTCATTTGTCTGAGATGTCTGGTATGTAAAGCAGCTATTTACTGGATAGAACCTAAATTAAAGTTATATTCAATATCAGAGTATATTATAACTCTATGGTCAGTATTAACGTGTAATTAAGAAAAAATAAATGAATTAAGAAAAAATAAACTCAACAGCTAAGTACAGATGATTAAAAAGCCTGAGGCTGAATTGATTCAGTCTTTGCAGGCTAGTCTAAGTGGCAGAGATTAAACTGAGGAGCAAGTGAACAGATATTCACTTTTGATTCAGAAAATGCAGCCACATGCCTGCAGTGGCTCAGGCCAGAAACTGGGAGGTGCTTGAGCACATCTCCCAGCCTTCCAGCCACTGCCAAAGGGAAGAGACTGAATCTCCAAGGCTTCCCCCCCTTCCCTGCTTGAGAGGACGGGGCATGGCCAGGCCCCAGCCTGGGGCTAGCATGCTGAGGCCAGTGGGAGGGGCACTTTAAATCCCCCACCGTGGCCTTCATGAGACGTCATCCTGGGTCCCAAAGCATCAGGTGTCAAGCCACTAGCTGCCCTGCCCCTGCACAATCCACCACCTCCATTCTTCTCCTTTTCTCCCCCAAGTGAATGACTGCTGCTAGCCACTGCCATGTTAAATCTTGCACCCAAACTCTCTGGTGATCTTTTGGCTGAAGGGGGAAGCATAAGGAAAGTCATTTTCAGTCTGCCCCGGTACCCTGAGGCAGCTGGGCCAGCCTCTATCCTATCAGTGCTGCTTTATCAGTTTTGCCTGAGCCTAGGGAGATTTGAAGCTGGAGAAAATGAGAGAGGGGTATACAGATCTCTTGCAGGGACAGCAAAGCCTGGATTGCAAACCTCCCTGGGAAGGGGGCAGGCAGCTGCTCAGACCCACTTCACTTTCTCCTTTGAAGTGAAGCATTGGGTGGTGGTGGGGGGGAGCAGAAAGAACATGGGGGAGATTGGCTGCAGGGAATGCTCAGCCTGCATATGATTTATTAGGTGGGGAGGGGATGTTGGAGGAATGTGCGTGTGGGGCGTATATGTATGTGTCTATGTGGATGGTGTGGGGGAGCGTGGGGTGGTGTGTGCACACATGTGGAGGAGGTGTGGGTGTATGTGTTTGTGTGTGTACATACATGTAGGGGAAGTGTGTGTGTGCATCCATGCATGCGTCTGGAGGTGTGTGTGTGTCTGTATGTGGGTGCGGAGGAGGGTATCTGCATGCATGCATGTGTCCAAGTGTGGGTCTGAAGGACTGTGTGCGTATCTCTGTGTGTGCGCTCACGTGCGGGTGCCATACCTGCTTCCTGAGCACCTTGAATATGACACTGATGGTGTGCACATCAGACCAGCTTCCAGGTCTGCTGCAGGGCTCAAGCAGGGTGCTGGGGGCATGAGGATGGGCAACAGCCTGAAAGAGACTGCCTGCCCCACCCCAGCTGACAGTCTGACAGCTCTGGAGGAAGAGACGGATCTGCCTGTTCATCCAGCTGGGTGGGGGTAGGATGTATGTGTGCCTAGCTGGGGGCGAGGGTGGCAGCGGTGACCTGAGAGGGACAGAGTAGGAGCAAGTCCCACACCCAGCTGGCAGCATGAGGAACCTGCAGCTGGTGGGGGAGGTGGCATGAGGCAGTTTGTGTGTGAAGCAGCTCTGTGGCATCAGGAGGCTAAAGAGGAAAAACAAGATGCATGCCCCAAGGATCCCAGGAGCCCCAGCGCACACAGGAGGTGGTTGGCGGGGCAGCGGCAGAGAGCAGGCTCCATAGGCCATGTCCTAGGTGATGGGACATCCGTGGGGGGAGGCAGTGTGCTGTAGCTGCTGGGAGATGGACAAGCATGCACCATGCAGGGGGTGTGGCAGCTGCGGGCACACAAGTCCCTTCAGTGGGAGACTGCCAGGCTCCAAGCCTGCCAGCATCTCTGAGCTGGCCTAGACAGCTGCGATCATGAAGGGCTGGCCCGATGTGGACAGTCCAGCTGCCCAGGTACCCGCCCGCAGTTGCATCACCTTTGTGCTGCTGCCTGGCTAGCCACGGGCCATGTGCGCCATGGTCCCCAGGATGCTCAGGGCATGCACCCTGCTCTTCCTTTCCAGCCTCATGATACCACAGGGCTGCTTCACACACAGGCTGCCCCATGTTGCCCCCCTTGCAAGCTGCAGGTTCCTCATGCTGCTGGTGGGGTGCAGGGCTCACTTCCACTCTGCCACACTCAGGTCACCACTGCCACCCCCAGCCTGAGCCAGGTATGCACATACACTGACCCCCCCAAGTGGCTGGATGAGCAGGTAGACCTGGTTCTTCCCCCAGAGCCATCAGACTGTCAGCTGGGGTTGGTTGGGGGGGGCAGTTACCCCCCCCATCCCACCCAGTTCTCTGCTTGAGAAAGATGGGGTGTGGTCACACCCTGGCCCAGGGCCAGCACACTGAGCTGGGAAAGGAGGTTTAAACTACCTCCCTGGCCCCACACCCCAGCTGGGGTTTGCATAGGGGGACACTGAACTTCTGTTATGTTACAGGTTTAAACCAGTTTCTGACACTTAAATTGGCTTACATGCAACTTGTGTCCCTAGCCAAGAACTATGCTATCACTCAGTTTGGGGTAAAAAGATCTTAATTCTCTTGCCCTGCATTTTTTCCAATCACACTTTTATTCTGCAGATGTGATTAGATGTCTTGACTTTTGGGAGTCAGTAATCAGTTCACGGAAGCAGCTGGAGAAGATACCTTTTTCTCTTAGCTGGAAATGGTGAACAGCAACTTGAGATGTAGGGGAGAGGGTCTGAATATCCCTACAAAAGCCAGGATGATCTGCATTGGTAGGATTGTGGCTAGATCCATCTGAGTTCCCTAAAAGGACTGGTTCTTATGTGGCCTATATTTTATGAGGGATGCATGAAGCTTACAGCCAGAATACCCTCTTCCTGATTCATCCATACCCTATAGCAAGCCCTTCCATGTACTATGTATGGACTGGGAGGAAGTATTTCACAGATAAATAATGGTAAATACCTATCTTGCATACATGGTGCCAATGAACAAAGAACAAGGAAGCTGGTGCTGGAGTTGGTACTGGGTGTTGGGTATGATTTCACTGCAGGTCTTGATTGGTCTTCTAGTGCCAGAATCTGTCCCAGGGGAACACAAGTGGAGGTCCCGGAGCACTCTCCCATGGTGGGACCCGAAGCAGGGCTGACCTACCCAAAGGAAGAGATGAAAAGCCCTGAAAAAAGGGCACACCTACTATTTCTAGGAGAAGCAGAGCCATGCCGAGAAGAACTGCTGGCACAGTTCATCAGCCACTTTTATTGCCAGCTAGAAATGGCGCCAGCTGATGTCATCAAAAACTGCCTCCCGGATGATTTAAAACCTAGCAGCGGGGAGATGGAAGCGGGGGCAGCAATGCTGGAGCCTGAAGGCTCCCCGGGCTACACACTGGCAGTGCAGGCAAAGGGCTGGACGGGGACCCACAGGAAGTGTCCTGGCTTGATTAAAAGAAGTACCTATCTGGCTCAGCAGGGCAGCTGGGTCAAGGAGAACAGTGTCAAGAGATCCCGAGGACCACACATTCTGGGTCCGCGAGTGGGGCGGGCTAAGGCCTGTACCCTGACTATTCCTTTTTTTTTTCCTTTTATTTGTTACTTCAGAGGGTGCACAGAACCCAGATTGGGAAGGATATCTACAGGTGACCACGGGTCAAGATAGAGAGCTGAGGCAGTGTAGCAGACCATGATATCTCAGAAGGGGAGAACACACAAAGACGAGGATGGTCCCATACACCGTGGTCATCTAGGGAAAAGGGGCACCAAGGGACAGGCTAGGAAAGAAGAGAGCAAACAACATCAAGAGTACAGGCTAGCAACCTGTCATCTGGAGGCCCTGAGGGCTGGCGTATGGCTGGGGCGTAGGGGAGGTGGATCCCCAAGAACGCCTGCAAAAGGCAGCACCTGGTCTGCAAGAATCCGTGAGGGGGACCCCACCACTGAAGGAAAGATCAAGTCATGGCAGGCAAGCGTCGGGGCCTCCCTCAAGGGTGAATGTGACCCAACACACAGGTCTCGGGGACATATCCTGTGGCCAGAGCTCGGTGTGCGCTATAAGGTTGCTAGAGAGCACCTATACGAGGCCAGGTGGGTGCAGGATCAATAGAATCCTTGGTTTCATTGTTGATGTCTGCTGCTTGGTAATTTATTCCTTCTTTATCATCTTTGGTGCCAAGTAGAACTTAGAGAACTTTATTCCTTGATCCTTCCCTGTGCCTCTCTGTGCCAGACTACATTGAATTCTTCCTTGAGCCTTTCTGAAAACTCTGATTAGCAAATTTTGTTCTGTTTTGAGGTCTGGCATATTACTTTGATGGTGAAGGACTTGGTTATTCCAGTGTCAAGAAAGAAAGGCCCTGGTGTTAGTGTCTGTGCTGACTTCAGGCTACAAAATAGCATATATCAGCTCTTTTGTTTAATTTTCCTTTTAAAGATCCAAAATTCCATGAGTATTATAAGAGCACATTTTTGTGATTAAGAGATTTCTTTGCTTGCCTACCTCTTTTGTTGCCACTGAAAAATGTTGAACTGGAAGTCTCCACAAGCTGCATGGCAGCATCCATAAGTGTGGTAAGACAGGAACTAGAAAGTCTCAGACACTTATTCTAAGGCTTACAATAGCCAGAATGTACTAGGTCACGTCCCACTAAGATCAGGCAAGACAGCTGAGCCTGTCGATGTTCCCTTTCAGTTCCAAATTAAAAGCAGGCCACTAAGTGTATTGGATGCACACAGGGTATAGTGACTGGGTACACTTAGATCAAACTGGTGGGTCATGTTGAAAGGCTATTTCACAATCTAAGAGCTATGACAAGCTTAAGAAGCCAGAATCTTGGTTACGGGGTGTGTGTGGGGTGGTGGTGGTTGTATAGTGTGGTTATTTAAATGCTTTAATTTCAGTATTACAGACAAAAAGACAATAATTCACCCAGTGTTCCTACAGAAGGTTAAAAAAAGTTTTATATCACGCTACATATAACATGTAAAAAGCAAATATGACGCTGTATATGCTGTAGCAAGTTAGTAACTTTATTTCCTACAAATAAATTATAACATAACCAATCCAGGAAATATAAAAAAATGCCATGTTAATTAACTGAAATTTGCCAATATATTTTCCATTTAAAAAAATACAGTGAGCATTCACAGATTCAGAAATACTAGGATCGGAGGGTACCTCAACAGATCATTGAGTCCGACTCCCTGCCTAATCAGGAAAGAGTGCTGGGGTCAGATGACCCGAGCCAGATGCCTATTCAGCCTTCTCTTAAAGGCTCCCAAGGTAGGGGAGAGCACCACCTCCCTTGGAAGCCCATTCCAAATTTTGGCCACCCTTACCATGAAGAAGTTTTTCCTGATATCTAGCCTAAATCTCATCTCTGTCAGTTTGTGACTACTGTTTCTTGTTACCCCAAGAG
Organism: Crocodylus siamensis; assembly: GCF_052110815.1. Classification (NCBI taxonomy): domain Eukaryota; kingdom Metazoa; phylum Chordata; order Crocodylia; family Crocodylidae; genus Crocodylus; species Crocodylus siamensis. The sequence goes on along the minus strand of NC_143398.1, from coordinate 43,194,748 downwards.
GTGTCCTGGTGAACAGAGCATCTCCAATCCCTTGCTGCGTCCTAATGAACTTGTAGGTGGCCACAAGATCACCTCAGCCTTCTCTTGTGGAGGCTGAAGAGGTCCAGGTCCCTCAGTCTCTCCTTATAGGGCTTGTCCTGTAAGCCCCTAACTATACAAGTGGCCCTCCTCTGGACCCTTGAGTCTATCAACATTCTTCTTGAAGTGCGGCACCCAAAACTCAATGCAGTACTCCAACTGTGGTCTGACCAATGCCACATAGAGGGGAAGTATCACCTCCTTGGTTCTATTTGTCATACATCTGCTGATGCGTGATAAAGTGTGGTTAGCTTTGCTGATGATTTCATCACACTGACAACTCATGTTCATCCACTATGATTCTGAGATCCCTTTCTGCTTCTGTGCTGCTAAGAGGGCCGCTTCCCAGCCAGTAGTTGTTCTGGATATTTTTGCACCCTAGGTGCAGCACTCTGTGCTTGTCCTTGTTGTACTGCATCCAACTGTGTATTGCCCACTTTTCCATCCTGTCCAGGTCTGCTTGCAATTGTTCCTTACACTCTGGAGTGTGCACTTCACCCTACAATTTAATATCCTTTGCAAACTTTGACAGAGTATACTTCACACCCACGTCCAAGTCACTGATGAAGATATTGAAGAGTACAGGTCCAAGGACCGAACCCTGAAGGACCTCGTTACACACATCCTTCTAGGTCGATACCAACCTATCTAGTACCACTCTCTGGGTGTGACAGCTAAGCCAATTTGCCACCCACCAGACCATGTAAACATCCATGTCATAGCGTCTTAATTTATTTATGAGAATGGGATAAGATACCATACTGAAGGCCTTGCTAAAATCCAAGAAAACGACATTTACCTCTACTCCTGCATCTAAGCATTTTGTGACCCTGTCATAAAATGAAACCGGATTTGTCAGGCATGATCTACCTGCTACGAATCCATGCTAGTTTTCCTCCTGCATTATTTTTCCTGCTGGATTCCCACAAATATGATCCTTCATCTTTTCAAAGACCTTTCCAGGGATGGAGGTTAGACTGACTGGCCTATAATTACTCAGATCCTCCTTCCTCCCCTTCTTGAAAATAGGGACTACACTAGCCCTTTTCCAGTCCTCTGGGACCTGACACAAGCACCACAAGCGCTCAAACAGCCGTGCCAGTGGTTCTGCTATGACACTGGCCAATTCATTCAGTTCTCTCAGATGCAGCTCATTTGGGCCCGCTGACTTGAACACATCTACTTCATCCAAGTGACTCTGCACCAAGTCAGTGTCAACAGTGGTGGGCTGGTGTCCCTCTGATGCCCATCTAAGAACCCATTAGGAGACTTATCTTGAGACCTGTTCAGGAACACTGGGGCAAAAACCTCACTGAATAGCTCAGTCCTGTCCCCCCTGTCTGTCACTAATTGCTCCTTCTTGTTCAGTAGGGATCCTATGCTGCCCTGCACATTCTTTTTACTCCCTACATACCTAAAAAAAAAGACTTTTTGTTGTCTTTAAATTGTGTTGCCTCAGCTCTGTAGTTGTTCTGGTTTTTCTAACTGCCTCCCTGCAAGTACAGGCCAAGTATGGATATTCCTCCTTGGTAGCTTCCCTCTGCTTCCACTACCTATATGCCTTATTTGACCTTAGGATCCCCTGGATTTCCCTGTTTAGCCAAGGTAGTTTTTTGGCTCCTTTTCCCCCTTTTCCCTTGTACTGGGATAGTCTCCCTCTGTGCCTGAATGATCACTTCCCTTAGAAACGACCACCCTTCCTGGACTCCTCTCTCACCAGTACTCTTATCCTGTAGTGTGTCATTGATTAGACTCCTAAGCACACTGAAGTTAGCCTTCCTAAAGTCAAGCACTTCCACCCTACTACTCATCTTACCCACCCTCACTGTCCTCATTATTTTATAGAAATTATGCATAAATAGCCAAATGCTATTTTACCAACACAGGTTCATTATTGCTAGCAAAATGAATATGAGATATGAGGAAGAAAGCAAGGGAAATATGAAATCTCTATAAACTTCAAAATGGTGTGGGGTGAAATAAATATGAGACACTGGAAGCCAGGTAAATTTTCACAAGCAATTAAGAATTAGAAGCCCACAATTCACTAAAAGTCAAATGGATATTACCTTCTAAGTCACTTGGTATTTATGGATGTTTTACCACTGGCTTGTAATGTTCTGTCAAAAATTGTGATTTGGGCAGGACAATAACTGATGTTGATAGTCTGATCCTTGTAGGCTTGGTTAAATACTGCATATGTTTGCTTGAAGATTTTCTAAGTCTCTCTCTAAACCTGAAAAATCCAATCCTTATATTTTTATATCCCAAAAAACTGGAAACTTGGTTCTCTCAAGTGCCTGACAATGTTGCTCCTGAACTACCACCTGAAGAATCACTTCATAGTGATAAGTAGCATCCCTCTTGCTCAGTGTCAGCTTTTTGTTAATCTACCATGTATTGCAATAGCAACAAAAAAGAAGCTAGATGGTGCTAATGCACTGATTTTATGACTTCACCTTGGCTTGTACTGAGCACAAACATGTCAAGACAAATCACACATAGAACAGGAAGTTTTGTTGATCTTCTGTGCAGAACTGGAAACTAGATTCTATTTGTTTTCTTTTCCCAGTGGTAAACAACCTTGTTTTCATAACAGATTATTAAAAATGTAATTCTAACATACCCCCGATAAAGTCCTGAAACTGCTTCTACTTCATCATATCTTGTTATAATACAATTCAAGTCTAACAACACGATTCGTTACTGAATTTATGAATACAGATCAGGTAGTGCTGACGTAGGGTAGATGGAGGTATAGCTTTTATAGTTGTATCTGACTTTGGATATTAGAGTAGCTGAACCCTGCAATGGATATACATGAATGTGGTCAACTGAATACTTCTAGCCATCTTCCCAGTCTATGTGGCTCTTGTCGGTTGACTCACAAGCTCACTGGTAGCCACAAGAACTAGTGTCTCATGTACTGGTTCTACTCTACAATAGCATATCCAAAGAAATCTGGAGACCACAGTTCTATTCTCAGCTCTGTCACTGAATGTGACTTTGGGCAAGTCTCTTCAGCTCTTTGTATTTCAGTTCACTCATCTATAGAACAAAGATAATTATACTTGCCTTTCTTTGTTAAGTGCTTTTAAGTCTACAGATGAAAATGTGGCAATAAAAGCAATAATAATCATTTACCGTTTTCATTCCTCATCCGACACATTCCTCTAAAAGTTTTTTGATGCTTCATAGCCACAGAAGCAGAGAAGGAATATGAACCATGTTCTGTGCTAGAAGACAGATGCCACCCTTGCACTACAAATAATGCTGCCTTCAAAATGTCCCTGTCAGTCACCACTGAGTACAAGACAAAGCTCCCTAAATGACTAACAGATTCATTACAGTTATTATATATGTAAAATATACAGGTGAAAATAATGAAGGCAATTCAAAGGAAAATCTAACTCTGGAAGGATATTATCTGGGTAGGATTCTTACTTTGGGAGACTAAGCTGAAAAGATGTTCCAACAAAGAAATAACAAAAAAAAGATGCAACAAGCAGCAGTAATATAACCAATACTAACTACTAAGCAGTAATATGACCAATACTAATATGACCAATACAAACAGCAAAGAAGTTTAAATTGTGTTAACACATGCAGAATTAAGAAACCTTTTAAAAGAATCAGAATTGAGTATAGCACTCAATCCTGTAGACTGAGACAGTCTTCTAGGCAGCAGATCTTAGACGTGGGTAAAACGTTAAAATGAAACACTGCAAAATAAATCAAAATAAACATTTTTGCAGTAAGAAAAATATGAGCAGCGAAACTCGGAACAAGTTCTGAAGTACTGAAACAGTGGACTATAATATACTTTCCAGAGGTCAATCCAAGCAATAATGCTTTGACAAATAACATGTTTCATTTCTCCGATTTAAAAAAAAAAAAATTTCCTCTTTTAGATTCAACTATTATACTCTTATTACCTGAATTTTATTTATTTACTCTTTAAAAAATTATGGGAAAAAATAAACAACCTATTTTGTTCTAAACTGAAAGTGACAAGGCAATATACCCTTTGTTAGCCACTAAACTATACTAAAAGATTATTCAGCTGTTCCAAAATATTTCCCTAGCAAAAATTATCCAGTTTCAAAGCCATCCATTCAATTATGTAAAGAGGTAAATTAAAAGAAAACATATTAGAAGGGAGAATAGTATTTAAATTTAGTTAGGTAAGGTAAGTAGGACTAGCATGTCCCCCTTGGGTTCATAACTACACACAATCAAGTGATGATTTAGGATAGGGAAAACTAAATTAGTACATCCTACCTCTTTAACTTAATAATTTAAGCATATAATCCATTTTCTAATTCAGCTATCACATTTTCATGTGGTTAAACAGTTTTTATGATTGGCTTTTTAATATATAAAATGTTTGGTGTCAGAGGTTTGTCTGCCTTTGAGAAATAAATTATAGCAGAAAAAACTTACTAGAAATGTTAATGAAAATAAAATATTAGGGAAACTGAACTCACTACTTTATAACGTTGACACAACACCATGTAACAAGTTTTACAATCTTTAGCAAGTGGAAGGTCGCCACATGTTCTGAACCACAGAAAGAAGGAATTTAAAAATATCACAAGTTATTATTGTCATTATTTGCAGTTGTCCAGGAAGAGCCTCAAATAATCACACAATTGTACAGTGCCCATCCAAAAACAAAATAAAAATGAGACGTCTAAATGGCCTTCAGTTTCTTTTATACTCACAGTAGTCAAAAAAGAAAAGAAAACCCCCAGAAACAATATCAGAAACATCTTGAGGATAAAAAGGTTAATTCATAAGACTAGGTTTATAATGAAGTATATATAATTGTCATTTATTCAGTGAACATTCATGTATTCATTTTATTCAAGAAGCAACTGGATAGTCCTCTTAAGTTCTTCACGAACTATCTACTTGGAATAAAAATGTAACAAAGTCTTATGACAGTCTAACAAGTGTGTTATTATGAAGAAATACAGTTGACAACAATAACCTATTTCTCATAAATTAAAACCAGCAGTCATGGATAAACTGCGAACTGAAATTTACAATAATGCTGAATATTTATAAATTTTATTATACTTTATACAAAGAGATTTTTCAATACATATAAACAAAACTGTCTCAAGTTTGTAAAACCAGTAGTTAGTAGCATCTTTATTTGTTATTACAGAACAAGGTTTAAAGATGATGAAGTCCAGGATATAGATTAATTTAATTTTTAATATATTATGATACACAGTCTGGTTACTATTGTGGAATCAAACATTGAACTTAAATGCAAGATATGCACAGTGGACTGGAATAGACTTTGAATTATTTCAATACATCTCCTTTACTATTCCCAAGTCTCCACTGCTTGCCCAGAGAAGAAAGAATTTTAAATTGTAAGTACAGCAATGCTTTGATGCCTCTAATAGTCATGATGCACTTCTGCTAAACTCAAAGAATATTGTATTCTCAAATTTAACAGTGCTTCCATTACTATAATTGGCATCTGCTTATCCAATTGTATAATTAACCCACGTAAAATGTAGTGCATTCAAGCTGGTTGTGTGGCACATACTAAAAAAGTTGATTGAAAAATATTGAGATGATCAGATGAAATGCATAACATAAAATAATCCAATAGATCATATATAAATTTGACAGTTTTAGTTCCCAGAACAGTACCTAGGAGAATTTAAATGAATTAGCTCATTTACCATTCAAAAAGATAACAAAATGATGCATCTATGAGAATGAAGAGAACAACATTAAAATAATATTAAGGGTACTGTGTCAAGCAATAAAATATTATAATTAGGTATTCCTTTTTAACAGGATCCCTGCTTCATTCAGTGCCCAGGATGGTGAAACTTACCTAATAACAAGCCCTTCAGCACTTGGGTTTCTCTTTACTATTGAATTCAGGGCCTGAGGCTTTACTTTCTGCACTATGTAAACTATATTATAAAAACCGAATTTGATTACTGGCTTTTCTTTGGTACTCCATCCTTCTGAGTGCTTCACAAATATTAGTTTCTTTTTATACCATGCCTATGAAATCAGAAGGCATGATTATGGCCAACTCAGATGGTGGCATGGAAGAATTAAGGTTAAAAGTTTTGGGTGCCCCATTTTAGGCATTTAGGACCTATTTAGCATTAGGTACCCATTATGTGTTTGAAGTGCAGTTCCCAATGACTTCAGTCACAGCTGTGAATGCTCAGCACTTCTCATCAGAGTCCAGATTATCATGCTGAGCACAGACAGTCCGGGACACCCAATTAGTGACCAATGTGAAAAATTTAGTTTAAGTGATGACTTCAAAGGAGCACAGAAATTGAATACGTTTCTCTGTGGCAGAGGTTGGGATAACATCCATTTCTTCAGGGCAGCATTTAACTGCCTCAAATCATGAGGCTCTCCTTTTATCTCCTTATTTACTCTTGTACGTTTTCCAGGTTAATAAACAAGACAAGTCCTACAGCCTCCTTTAAAATAAAAACCCAATTCATCCCCAGAGCATGTGCATCCTATGCACTAAATCTGAAAGAGTTCCTAGTGAAGAGACAGTATATGGTAATTTAATAAGAGATTGTAATGTGTTCACACAGGGTTGCATGGGAAACCTTAATTCTGGCACTTCCCAATTTAAATTTTGCAACTGGAAAAGTTACAACAAATTGTTTGGTTATAAAGTTCTAGGTTAAAATCAAACAATCAAGCAAATAAACAAACCTTTCCCTAAATGTAACAACTATTTACAGTTATTAGTTAACAGAAGGGTCAGAAACCTTTAGTGGCACAGCACAAGCCTCTGTCAATTGAATTAATGGAGTAACTAGTAACAGTAATAGAGTGTTAATCCTCCACATGTATCAGCTCTGGAGGAGATGAAAAGAAACCCCTTTGCTAGCAGGTCTTTACAAGTATTTGCTGACTACAAAAGGGGGAGACAGAGGTAACAAAGGTGCCCTTTCAGGCACTCAAAGGGGGGGCACAAATTCTTCCACCCATTTTGTCCTAAAGTTGACGACCCTTCTCCATCCCCTTTAATCTGTCCCGGTCCATCTCTTCCCCATCCTAGGCACATTAAATCTGTCCCTTCTTGCTTATACAGTGCCAGGTACGTCCTCCTGGACACAAGTGTTCAGGGTGAGGTTAACAGGAACTTCCAGGTCAAAGAGCAGGAACAAGTAGCCATAAAGATCCTTGCAAGGGCACTACTAAAAACTGTTACCTCTTTACAGTAAATGGTTGTATATAATTTTTTTGTATGTAATACTAAAAACATAATTTCCACATTACAAGTCTCAAGCTACTATATGGCATCAGAAGTGAAAGACACAGTGTGCTGGAAAAGGTAACACAGAAATGACTGCTATAGAATTTGTGAGTCTGCAAGTAACACTCCCCCAGCACTTGAGAATCTAGGGAATGCTTAAGTGGCTGGAAAAAGTTCAAATAGCAATTTAAGCACATATGAGAACCACAGGGGGAGATAAATTAGAGTAAAGCAAAAAATTGCTTGTAACAATTGCAAGCAATGAAGCTATGGATATGTATAATGCCTACCCTACAGAGGGGAAACAGGAAAAGAAGAAAGCCTTGCAGAAATAATGTAAATGTTTGAATATCATTCTGTTCCTAGGAAAAAAGGCCCCCCAAATTAAGCTGGACAAGCACAGTTATGTGGCAAGTAATAAAGAATGTCAGCAGTGTGGAAACCAGCATGAACAGAGACAGTGCCTAGCATCTGGGCAAAAACATAGAAGTTGTAAAACTGAATCATTATGCCAAAATATGCAAAGAAAGAAGGAACATATATGCAGCAAGTACAGAAACAGACTCAAGTGAAGAGAAAGAGGTATTCCTTAAATATCATTCGAAACGTACCCCAAAAGTTCAAGGGCTGACTAATTAAAATGCAGACAAACAGCACTTACCTTATTTACAAGATAAACATTGGGACAAAAGTAAATGCAATCACAGAAACTGAAATACTGGATGCGTCTACATGAGACGCTACATTGCCGTTCCATAATTATGATGCCACCACTATTGTAGTAGTAGTGCGACCCATGCAGTGCCAGGACTGCACAGCAAATACTAAATGACTGTGTAGGACCAACTGCGCAGTCAGGGGCACATGTAGATGCGCTGGCAGAGATATAAGGTGTAAAGTCTCTGTGGAAGGTTAAAGGAGGGACCATTCCAGTTCTGGAGAGTGTGCCCTCACACAGATGCAAAAGTAAAATGAGAGAACAAGAGTTTGTTATGGTATGTGGAGAAAAACAACCAGTTTTGAGTTTGTACACATGTGAGATATTTAGTCTTATTAAGAGAATTGGTAACATAGGCTAAAACCATATGGCACAAAACCAAATCTGAAGGCATTAATAGCATTATATGAAGAGCTATTCACAGGGAAGAGGTGTATCCCAATGACATATAAAATACAAGTAAGAGAAGATACATAACCAGTGATACATGCTACATGAAAAGTCCCATATGACCTATGAAAATGACTAAAAACAGAACAACAAAACATGGCAGTAAATGGTACCATTAGGAGAACAGAAGAATCAACTGGCAGGTCCATTCCCTAGTAGTTGTAAAGAAGGGTGAAGTTCTACAGCTGTTTATAGACCCAAAGCAGTTGAACAAAAACATAAAAAGAGAATGCTTTCTCTTACCCACATGAAGCAAGATCAGAGATCACAAGAGCCAAATTCTTCAGGCAATCAGATATGTCAGCATGATTTTGGCAGATTCCCTTGGATGCTGACAGCTTCAAGTCCTGCACTTTGGAAACTTTGGAAGATACTACTTCTTAAAGCTACCTTTTGGAATATGCTTGGTTCTAGAGGTATTTCATGGCATTGTGAGCCAGATGCTAAAGGGTCTAGTGAGCATGAAGGTCTATGTTGATGATATAATATATGGCAATAGAGTCATTGAATATCAACAATGACTGAGAAAAGTACTAGCTATTACAAGAGCTAGCAACCTCTAACAATGATCAGAAACTGGTTTAAACCTGGGACAGGCAGACAGAACAGTGTTTGCTTAGGGATTTTTGGAGCTAATCAACAGGTCAGCTGGTAATGTCCCTCCATTCCTTCCTTCGAAAAGGCTGTTTAAGAAGAACTTGAACTAATGAGAGAGGCTATTGTCTTGCTGATGGGCTGATAAACACTGCCCTGCCGGTTTCATCAGCTCCCTGCTGGTTTGCAGTCCAGTCAGACAGTATGAAGACGCAGGGAGAGGGAGATTGAAAAGCTCAGTATTATCAACAGATGCATACACTGCACACCACCCCCCCACTTTGCCTCAGAGTGCTAGTTGGGCTAAGGCTTGGCAACACTCCTCCCCTTTGACTAGTGAGCGAGGAAAAGTTTGGGAGGGTGCAGGCAGACCTCCCTAATCAGAGCATCCTGCCAGGGTCAAGCCATGCTCCCCCTCAGCTCAGCACTGTAGAAGGGCAGGGTGGGCTGTGCAAAGGCAATGTCTGTGTGGTTGTAAACTGGTTCAACCTAGACAGGTTAGACTAACCTGCAAAGATTGAATTAATTCAGCCTCAGGCTTTTTGAATGTCTGTCCTTAGCTTTAGGAATGGCAGATGTTTTTAAGAGCATACCCTCCATCAAACAGTCCACAACTTTATGATCTGGAGAATGCTGTAATCATATACGGCAAGGGTTGTCAACTGGGGGTATGCATATCTCTGGGGTTCTTGGACCAGTCCTAGGGGGTACGTGTGGGCAGACAGGGACAGAGTGCCGCCACCTCCCAGGAGCAAGGCCAGGGTGAGGCAAGGGCAGAGGCAGCCCTCTGCAGGGTGGGAAACTTGCATGTGGTGGCAGCTGCCACCACCCTACAGCCCAATGAGCTTCCCCACCGCTCTCATACCAGTCTGGTGAGCTGCCCCACCCCACCCTGGCCCTGCTCCTGGGAGGTGGCAGCATTCCATCCCCACCTCCCTGCTCCATGTCTGGCTGCACACTACCTCTACCCCCACCCCCCTCCCGACTCGGTGTCTAACCATGCATTACCCTCCTGCCCTGCTCGACGTCTGGCCGCTGGGGGTACTTAGGTTAAAAAAGGTTGAATACCCCTGATATATAGTAATATGATTAAAGCATCATGCAATAAAACTCAAGGCATTTGAGATGAACTGGTGGTAGAAAAAAACTAAGGATGAAACACTGCAAGCAATGATACAAGCAACAAGTAAGGGTGGGAAAAAGAATCACCTTTTCCTACCTGCGTATTCTCAATATAAAAATGAACTCTCAGTGACCTCAGGTATACTCATAAAGGGTACACAGGTTGTGAATCCTGATGTGATGAGAAAGAAAATTTTGAAACAAATACATGTAAGACTTCTTGGAATGACCAAATCAAAAAACAGAGCCAGAGATGTTATCTTTTGGCCACAGATGAATAGTGATACGAATAATCATGGTGAGGAGGTAATGATTCATATCAGAATTACAGAGATGCCCAGCAAAAAGAGAACCAGTGATAATCTATGAGCAATATTCCCTGGGATGAAGTAGAAATTGACCTGTTCAGTTTGGAAGATATAACCACCTGATTATAATGGCCAACACAGTCATTTCCCAGAAGTAGTGATGACTGAAAATACCACAGCAACAACAGCTATCAGACACATTCAATCTATATTTGCATGGCATGGTATTCCAAGAAACTGTAACTACTAACAACGGACCCACAGTTCATGACAGGGAATTTTGAGACTCTGTTCGAATTAATGATTTTGTCATGAGATTTCCAGTCCCAAATACCTTCAAGGAACTGGGCTGGCAGAAAGTGGAGTATGCATTGTGAAGAACCTGCTAAAAACGTAAAGAAGGAGAAGATCCTCACCTGGCACTACTCAACCACAGAACTACACCACTACAATGTGGAAAGTCACCTGTGGATCTTCTCTATAACAGGTATACAAATACTTGATTACCTGAAATGGGCTAGAAATGAAGAGTGACAAAGGAGTCTGAAAAGTACTGAGAAGACTGGGAAAGTACAGATGCATCATTTCAACAAAAGAGCAAGGTCACTCCCACAGTTAAAAAAACAAACATTTTGTGTGAATTTGGCAAGATGGACACTGGCCAGTTAAAGCTACTGCAATCAAAAAGGAATCAACTTGCCATACTTGGTGATCAAAGACAGAGGTCCAAATCTTAAGAAGGAATCAAACACTCTCTCAAAATAGCTGAGAACGAGGTTGCTCTGAGTGAAACAGGAACAGAGACACCAGTTGAAAATAATTTACAAGTTGAGCCAGAATGTGACCCAGGACACTGAATGTTCAAATGCAGACAAGAATTTGGGCAAAAAGGGAATGCAACAAGGTACAGCTGGAAGATTGCTGAAACAGCTCAAGAAATCAATCAAGACATGTTTGTTTGAGTTTGTAATAGTTATCTTAATGTTATGGATCTAGTTTTAATTTTATAAAAAGGGGAAGATGTGACACATAGTAAGAGTGGTAGATAAAACCTTTACTTCCTGTAGGAGCCATGATGTGCTTTTGCAATTAGGATGAGAACTTAATGTACAGCTCCAATACTAAATGCTGAAAGAGCAAAGCATTGCTAAATTGTTTCCATAAAACAAACACCTTTGAACAGAAATACCAGACCTGAGAAGAGGAAATTTTGTATTATAAATCACACCATTCACTTATAAAATGTATCTTTTAGTGGAATTATTATTTTAGTGGAAATTTTGTGCCTCCAATAGATCAAGATTTTCTTTTTAATTATGAAGTCTGAAAGCCTAACATTCGAGAACAGTTACTGTAAATGAAACTACACATTTTACTTTAGCATTGTATAATTAGTGGGTGTAAATTGCCTTTACATCTTGCAAATTGTTTGAATGATCTGTTATTCCAGATGATTCTAGACTATTTAAAAGCCAGCACATAGCACATTACATTAGTATAGAAACTGTTGTACAATTTATACTGTTTCTAAACCTCCACATCTTTGCAATACTATCATACATGGAAAATAATGCGGGAACAGTTTTGAAACTAAATAAAATAGAAAGGAGTTCACAAAGTGGCTACTCACCCACAGTGCTTCATATGTGGTGGCTTATCCATTCTCACTGCTAGTTTAATCTTCAAGTCAGTGTCCTGACTGTTTTTGGGGACTATCATTTTATGCAACTCCGGTGACTTTGAGCTATTGGATGTTGGATACAATATCACCTGTAAATCATAAAATAAACGCATGTTATTGCATTGGTACTCAAATCCTCCTAGAGTCTACTAACCAACTGAGAGTTTCATTGCACCTTTTCCAATTTGTAAAGAGATTAGAAAATCCAAGACACAGCTAATAAACCATTGACTCCATCTCATAACAGCAGATGGGCTTTCAAAGTGGACTAATTTATTTCCTGACAAATGAGTGTTTTCATATCATCAGATAACAAGTTTTTCTCCTTTGCTACTTCATTCTGAATTAACAGCTCAACAGGCTCCAGCAGAACTGACAGTTGAGAAATGCTCATGTAAAATTAAGCAAGCATCTAGACTCTTAACTTCACTCAGTACCCCACAGGGAATGTGCCTAGTGAAACAATGTGCAGTGGTACTGTACAATAGATAACCCTCTTCAGTAGTGAAATTAATTAGTTGAATGAGCACAACAGAGCACAGCAGATATATGGTCTCTATTGCCATATTGTATGAAATATGGCATCTATTGTAATGAAATATGGTCTCTTCATTACTCATTCAAAAACAATAATGAAAACCCATGATAGCAATATCATCAAACTTGGAGACTGTGTCTAGTCCATCTTGTTGCAAGTGCAATAGTATGTTAAGTACTCTCCTGTCTGTATACTTTATGTAAAATACCACATTAATGGATCTATAGTAATGACATACAATTAGCAAAAATATTGAATTTATCTCAAATCAGTGAAAGAAGTTTTGCTGCAAACTGTCCAAAACAAAAAGAAAATATTTTTAATCACGTACAATTTTCTAATATATTTTTACATAGAAATAAGCAGTTTTGACTATAACACAACCATGTAGTGGCTAAATAAGATCAGAAACCTAGAGATGCTATATGAGTGTTACTAATCACATTTTGCTTCAGTTCTTCAATCCCATTAATGCTAGAGCCCTTGAACGGAGTATTTTCTAGCATTAATATCTCATTAATGTTAGAGCCCTTATGCTGAATATTGTGGCCTCATGCAGTCAGTTTGTTCAGGCCTATCACCACCAAGGAACACAATTCCAAAATAGGAGCAGGACCCTGTAAAAACCATGTACTCTACCTCTTTGGTACCACTGCTACATAAAAATCTACCATAACATAAACTGGTTTCATTATTTTATAAAAGAGTATATATAAATATGATACAATGCATAACATACTATAAAAACTTTTCTGTGTAATTTTGAAAAGTTCAAATGAGGATTTAAGAATTCTCTAGGAAAGAGCAAGTGTAAAGGATGCTCTCCAAGACAAGAAAATTATAATAGTACTGTAATTATATCCTAACTCTCTGCAATACTAAGGGCTCTCAGCTGACAGTATCTTTCACCATAGCACTATGCTATGGTACATATCACTGGTAACATCAATTGCTTCAATGAAAAAGAAAAACAACCATGATAAATCATCACATGAATGTGTTTTAAGTGTGAGAATTTCTTAACACTAGTGGTAAAAGTAACTTGCTTAGTTCTGTTAGGTAGGTGTAATTCTTTTTCAAGAACTAGTAAACTAATTGTATATCTCAGTGTTAGGTACTTAGGAGAACTGCTTCAACTGTTCAAAACCAAATGTTATTTTCAGAGCAAGGGTCCCTAAGGAAGAAAACAGATTTTCATTTAATGTAAAATTCATCCCTTAAATAAATATTCTAAGCCACTATGAATAAGAATACAGTAGCATTTGGGTTCTGCTCACTGGGCATAAGAAATGATTTCTTGGTTTCTTTCCCTTTTAAGCAGAGACTACGTAAACAGTATTGTTATTCCTTCCTTGTATTTAATGATTTTTGCATTTAATGACTTCATATATATTGAGGCATTCATGCAGAACAGTAGGTAATAATATGTGTTCTTCCCACCCCTTCCATAGACTGTACTTACTGCTGTCCTGTAACAACTTAAGTCTGGCAAAATTTCTCTCACCTTGGTTTTTGTTGTTTGTTTTTTTTCTAAGTTTGATGTAAACTCAAACAGACATGCTTGTTGTTAATTCATATTTATTCTGGTAGTTCTTACTGTCTTTTAAGAAGTATTATCATAGAATCATAGACAATTAAGGTTGGAAGGGACCTCAGGAGGTCACCAATCCAGTAGTTCTCAACCTTTTTTGTACCAGGACCCATATGTAAACATCAATGGCCAGTCCTGAACCAGCACCCCTCATTTGTGACCACTGCTCTCTGCCCCAGGCTTCAGCTCCCCAGTGTGCGGAGCAGGAGGTGGCTGCAGAGCATGGGAATCCCCAGCCAGCCCCTTGCAAGCTGTAACTCTGCCAGCCTGCAAGGGACAGGTCATGGTTTTCCACATTTTTCTCCTTTAAAGGAGAATCCATTTTTACAGTTTAGTGATCCTTTATTTAAGTTTGTTGATGACCCTTTCATATATTCTTGTGACCCACTTTTGGGTTGTGACATGCTGATTTAGTCCAAACCCCTGCTGAAACCAGGACCATCCCCAAGTATATCTTCCCAGACAAAGCTTTGTCTAGCTGGGTTTTAAAAATCTCCAAGGATGGAGATTCCACCACCTCTCTGGCTTGCCTGCCCCAGTGCTTTACTACCCTCCTACAATTTTCCTCCCATTGCTGCAATGATAAATAAATCTCTGTCACAACTCTTTCTGTACTGAAAGAAGTGCAGACAAAAACCATTAATGTAACCAGCAGTGCATTTGTGCTGGGAGAAAAGCACTTGCTCTGACACAAAAAGAATACTGTATGGATGTTCAAGAGATTTCTTGTGGAAGAGAACTATCTCCCACAAGAAGCTGGACCAGATTCCCTCTTCCTTATGTAACTTGAATGGCCGTACACTTTTCTCAGGTGTGGAGGACATCTGATATCCCACAGTCCTCTGCTCTTTCCCCCCTCCAACAAAAAGGGAGGGTGGGGGAGAGCACTGGCTCCCTGATTGCCCACTCAGGGGTGAGCTATCAGGGGGTCTTGTGGAGACCCTTCTCTGAAAAATTACTCTTCCTCCTGCCCTCCTCAGCTGACTGGCAAGCAGGGGTGGGGGAGGCAGGGGTAAGAATATCCTGCAGGAGAAAACCAGCAGGTTCCTCAGGCAGGAAAATGGCCTGCTCTGCCGCCAGTTCGCTGACTGGTAGCAGGGGGACCTTCTCCTGCAGTGGGAATTCTCCTAGAAGTGGTTACTTGTGGCAGCTGAAGAGTATGTCTGTGTGATAAAGGTGCTTGCTGAAGGCTCTATGAAGATTAGATCAAGTGTTTTTCTGTATTTGTTTAGATATTAAGCTATATGTTGTTGCTAAAAGCCTAATTAAAGTTTAAGATGTTAGTGAGGCCTTGTACAAAGTAAAGCCTAGTAAATTTAGCAAAGCCTAGAAGTAGTAAGGCCTTGTGGTACAGTTAAAATTACCTTATCGAAGGAATGCAAGGCTTGTACTGCTATTGGTCAGTCTTAAGGACAGTTGAAGTAAAAGGAATCTGAGTGGTCGTACATTATCAGTGTCCTTCAAAAACTATAAATTAGCTGGAATATCTGGAAACCGTTCAGAAGGAAGATGCAACTCTATAAAAAGGATTAGTTAGCTGTTGCCTGGATCATTGGGCTCGTGGACCTCGAGGAGCCCAAGAACTGCATTCCAGGGTCCTTCCTGGTACCCCTCGGACAGTGCTGATCGGGGATGCCTGACTTCGCTGAACTTTGTGGAAGGAGGAACTTGCTGCGCATCAGGCATCAGAGGGGACTGCCGATAAGTTGCCAATGCGAATTGCTTTTGTCTGTCATCGTTTGTCTTGTTACTACGCGTAGCTGTGTTTTTGTTACGTCAATAAATCTTTCTTACCTTTCTACCCCCGACCACACTCTCAATCCTAAACCTAAATCCAGGCGGCTGGGACAGTTCCTATGGTGGCAGAATGCCCCTGCCTTTCCCCTGTTACTTTGCGTCAGCCAGAGCATTGCTAGGAGAGAGAAGCTGCAATGCTGGGCAGGGCATCAAGGGTCATGGGGCCTGACTGCAGCAGCTGAATGCTTCCCATTGTCCCCTACCCCCACACAGTCTGGTTAGCTGGGAGGAGTCCAAGGAGTAGGCACTATGCTTCCTGTGGCAGGAAGTGGGAGGTTCTCACCACGGGCCCCCTCCTGCCAGTCAACTGATTATCAGGATGGGGGAGGAGGAGCATTTTCTCAGGACCAGAAAACCCTAGCTCTCTGTGGCAGCCACTATTTTATCAACATCTCCCAACTAGCAATTGACAGCTTGCTTCCTTCCCAGGCAGGCTGTCAATGAATAGGCTCCCCTAAGGCCAGAGGCAGCTTAAGGATCAGCCCTCTAGTGTCCTATGGCTGGATGGATCACTTGTGAAATTCTCCAATCAGGTGACTGGAACAGATGTATGATCCAGCTCCTGGGCTATTTTCTACTAGTATGAATTGTGGAGGTCACATGACATTTCTTCATCATGCAGCATACACAGGACAGCAGAAGTGGATGTGGCACCTTTTCATAACTCTAAGCACAGTCTGATGTGATAGAGACCTGATCTCTATTTCAGGGATAGTTGATTTGCACAAGGCCACCCAATTAGTCAGTGGCAGAACTAGGTTAGCACTCAGGACCTTTTAAATTTGTGCTCATTGTCAACTGACACAGTCAACCTTAATTCTGATATTAACTTCTCAGTCCTTGATTTAGCAATTCTAAAACTCCCAAAATTAAGCATTTTCTCTTCAGTTAAAAAATATCCTAGGAAATTTCAACTCCAAGCATCTTCTTGGCAGACATGTAGCTCACTGCCACATTTCAAATCTTTAGATTTACTACACAGAACTCTACAGGTTGTGCCACCTTCTATGTAATCCAGCACCTCAGGCAGATGACATCTACATATTGTTCGTGGGTGCCAGAAAAGGGTTCATTAAAGGCACAGGACAAGCTCTGTGCTGTCTCTTTTTGTGTCTGAATGTGCTAGTCTGTCCTGGAACAGTTGGGAAAGTCTGGCCTCTCTGTTGGAGCATGTTCAGTCTTTGAGGATGGCAGATGTACAGTCTCCTAGGAGATGAGAAAGCAATTCTGGATGTTCTTTGCATGCTTTAGTGCTAAACAGAAATATCTGTTGAGTCTGTGTGAGCTACGATTTTTAAGAGTTAATGGCTTGGCCAGAATGGGGCAGCTTTTCCACAGGAAAAGCAAATGCTTGTTTTAAAGGCTGCGCTTGCCACAGTTAAAGTTTTGGTCCAAAGGTCTGGAGATCTATAACCTTTCATAGAAAAAGTCACCTATTAAAAATAGGGACTTATAATGTCAGGCAATGCTAGTAATATCTGCTGCTACCAGATTCATCCATACTACAACACTATAATCACACATCATCATTTAAAAAAAAATTGAAATATTGCACCACAAGCTACCCAAATATATCTATAATACATATTATATGCAATCATAGAATCTGCTCTGAAAATATGCAAATATAATACGTAAAAATATTTAAATATTATTGAAAGATAATAGGAATAGTTGAAGTACCTTATATAAGAACATTGAAGGAATTTAACATTTTAGAATTTAGAATGCATTTTTATGGGTCTTATGCAGCATAGCAGTTAACTAACTTTTTAAAAGTATATTTTAATTAATGTATATCTGTGGTTTTTTAAAGTTTCAATACTTTACTATGATGTAAACATATATATATGCATCTGGAACACGAAGAGTACGGATTGTTCGAGTAAAACCTTTTCACCATTTAAAACTGAATATCAGAAAATAAAATCTAAAGATAACTGAAGCATGAGATGTGTGATAAAATGTACATGTGATTACACCCTATAGATATAACTAGCACTTTGAGTAACTGAGGAAGGCAGGAAAGAGAAAAATAGTTGAATGGTTTATTAAAAGCAATACTTTTTCAGTGTTTGTGAACAATTTTTTTAAAATTGTTTTGTTACAGGCTTACTTTCAATGTTTAATTCCATAATGTGGATTAAGTTACCTAGTTATAGCCTCCATGACCTGTTTTATAACTGCCAATGCATTCTCTGCATCTTCCCTCTTCAATAATGGGGGCAGAAACCACCTGTAAAGGTTTTTTGTCATAAGACGTATGTCTATGAGGCCCTCTCTACACATTACAATTACGATGCGATTAACCAGTTAATCACCCCTTAAATTGTGACCCAGCTACACGTTCAACCAATTAATAACATGATAAAACAAGGAATAATCTACAAGGTTATTCCACAAAAAATGTGCAATAACCTTGTAGCTTGCTCTAATCATGCCATTAATTGAACAGGTGGCTAGGTGCTCCCCTGTGGCTGGAAGCCCCATTAACTGAGGGGTTCCTACTCACCGCCAGCCTTGCATCTCACAAGGCTCACATCAGTGGCAGCGTACTCCCTGCAGCCACCACTGCAAGTCCTGCAGCCCATACTGGGTACGTGGCTTGGCAGCAGGGGCAGCATAGTGAACACTGCCTCTGCTGAACGCCCTTTCAGCTGCAGGACTCGAAGCAGTGGGAGTTGGTGCTGACAGGATGATCCTGGGCTCTCCCTGCACTGGTGATAAGGCATGATGGGATCTAATGTATAATCCCATAATCACATCTCCTGCCATGCATGTGTTGCTTGGCAGGAGGTGCAATTGTGTTGACTATGTATTAGATCCCATTGTGCCTTCACCTATATGGGTAGAGGGGCCCTAAGTTTTCCTAAAAATTTCCTTCTTTGTTACAGTTATGCAGTTCATTTTATTCTTACTTTATTATTGTAATAGCTGCAGCAGTAAAGACAAACTATAAGCCATCATTCTAGTTTAATGTACAAGGAAATATACTCAGATATGTAATCTTCATTCAGAAAGTCACCTGAATCATTTACATCTAGATCATTATATGCCAGCCATGGGCACTGTGTGTAGCATGGGGCTAAATTATTCTAAGGACAATTTCAAACAACAGAAGAGGATACTTATTATAAATCCAGACAATTTATCAATCTAGAAAATATGTCAGATTTAGTTCATCTTAATGATAAAGGGTTAATTACCATTTGTCTTCCAAATTTTTAACAAATATAACACCCAGGTCTAGAGAAGGTCCAAAATGTTATAGTGGATTACAAGTTGAATATGCACCAACAGTATTATACTGTTGCAAAAAGCTAAGGATAAACTGTGATGCAGTAACAGGAGCGTCATATGGAAGTCACAGGAAATAATTCTTTCACCCCACTCAGTTTTGGCAAGACCTAAACTCAAGCGTTACACATCTAGGTTGGGGTACCACATTTCAAGAAAAACAGAAAGGTCAGGAAGAGCCAGAGGAGAACAAAATAAATAGTTCATAGGATTATAGCAGCGTTTCCCAACCGGTGTGCTGCAGCACACTGATGTGCTATCAGGCATGAACAGGTGCGCCACAGAATGTTGGAAAATATATAAATAAATGAATAAATGAATGCTCTGCCCATAACACTCTTGGGGGACGTGGTCCCCAGTGGGGTGCAGCTTCAGCCAGTGCTGTGAGCCACCCCTCCCCACCCTGCTCTGGGGAGTGGCAGCAGTGCAGGGTGGTGGTGGTAGCCATATTATCTCTTGGGGCCTGGGGGGGCTTGCTGCAATTTTTTTTTATTTATGTCAGTGTGCTGTGGGATGGGACAGGCTGGGAAACGCTGGACTATAGGGAAGCAGGGCTGGAAGGAAGATCATCTAATGCAGCCCCCTGCTCAAGGCAGGAACATTCCTCATTAAACTATTTCAATCAAGCGTCTGTCTACACTGTTCTTGAAAATGTCCAAGGATGGAGATCCCATAGTTTCTCTGGTATCCTGCTCCAATAGTTGACCACCCTCAGAGTCAAAAAGTTCCTCCTAATCTCCAACCTAAAATTTCCTCTGCTGCAGTTTGATGCCATTGCTCCAAGCCTTGTTTCTTACAGCCACCAAGAAAAGCCCATCTCTATTCTTCTATAATTGCCCTTCAGGTATTTTAAACTGGATCAAATTCCTCGTTAATCTTCTCCGCTCAGAGGGCTAGAAAATATATGACATATACTGACGGGTTGGAAGAATCAGAATGAGGTAATTTAGATAAGAGAAGACACAGAAAAGATTTGACAAAGGTCTTCAAAACAAAATGTTTTGTTACAAGAAGGATGGTCATCAATTGTTCCTTGTGTCCACAGGGGAAAGGAGAAGAAATGGGCTGAAACGGCAATAAGGGAGAGTTAGGTTGAGTATTAGAAGACTGATTAAGCACTAAGGCAGATTATTTATAGACAAAGCTGTCATTGGAACTTCTGAAGTGCTAGTGAGACACATATTTGTCTGGAATGACTAGACAGGGATGTTCCTGTCCGGAGTAGGCAGATGAACTAAACTTTTGGAGCTTCCTCCCAGATCCTATGATTCTATATCTGATGAATTATTAATATCCTTGTGTTTTTCTGTGGCGCTTATATATAGTGCAGTATTCTCCCAAACGTTACTCTACTTTCACAAGGCAACTATGTATAGGGGCAGCTGTATTGCTTTTTATTTATCATAAAACCTAAGGTACAAGCCCACTAAATTTAAAGGTGTTCATGTGTTTTGGGTGACCAATGTGAGATGCATATTTCCCCCCAGCTTTTTTTTTTAAAGAGTCCTTAGCATATTATAGTACAAAGGCAGTTCCCAAGAACTTAAGTTTCAGCTCAGCCCTAGGGGGCTTACAGATGTGAAAGAAAAAAACACAAAAAAGCAGTGCTTTACTTTCAGCTTGGCATGCCCCAATGTCAATTGCAGTGCATACCTAGAAGAGGCATTGAGTCAATTTGACCAGGCTCATCCAATGTCTGTATAGATCGCACACTTCTGTGATTCAACTCTTTGATAAAATTGCCAAAAAGCCTCGCTGAAGCATGCGATATATATGGATGTTGGGCAAGACTCATGTCAAACTGACATGCTTCCTCTTCTGGTAAAGCACTGCTTTTGTGGGGGTTTTCCCACCACGTTTGTCAGTGGCCAAAATGGTTACCCATTAGATGCAAAGCATATAGTTGATGGCCATCTTTAAAGAGTGTGGTTTAAGTGATTTCCCAAGCATCAGGGAGAAAGTCTGTGGCAGAAGGAGGGAAAGAATCCATTTGCTGCGGAGTTGCATCCAACTACCTTAACATTAAGATCATTCATGCACTCCCTGTACCATTCACTAAAGTGAATTTTTAAATTATTGAAGTTAAAGTGAAACCAAACTAACTCTATCATGGAGAATCACACTGACTTCTGATTCTAGTCTCTCGGCTCAGCCTGTCACAGGGCTCTACTTAAATCCCTACTGAGCCCCAGTTCCAGTCTCTCTCAAAGTTCCAGTCCCAGTCTATATACGATTTCTTATCCGAGTCTATGCCTTTCACTTTATTCTTGTCCCCTGCACAACATCTTCTCCCCTGCATATTGGAGAGCCTGCAGGTGACACCAGCCTGCACATGTCACCAGCTCAGCCCATAATTAAATAATCTGGGTCAAGGTTTCACAGGCAGTCTGTAACAGACCTAGAAAAAGAAAAGTCATTTTCCTTGACTAATTCATGTGCTCCAAGAACAGGACACTTTTCATTTCTTTTTTGTAAACTAAAACATGTGTGTGCTCATACACACAAATAATGGGGCCCTGATACAAGGCCATATATTCCTTTATTTTTATTATTTTGGGAGTTAATCTTGCAACAAAATTATTATTTTATATTTTTCCACTACAATGTTTGAAAAATGAATACATTCCAACCAAAGTAGGAAGCATGGGTAAGTTCAATGGTATAAAACTGTCACCCAGTGTTATTCTGCACTTGTGACTGTAACATCGAGTGAATCATTCCTATGTAGGCCTAACCTTTGCCTGGGCAAACGTCACAAGGACATTCCACTCCAAGTATAGTTTCCAGTTAATTAACTTATAAAAATAAGCATAACAGTTCAGAATCACTGAGGCTGGTTCAGGATCATATGTCATTATGGGACTGTACCAGCTTGCCACAAAACCTCTAGGAGTGATAGCTTAGCAGAGTAGTAAACTTTAGCTCCTGCAAAGAGCTACATAATATTTTTTGACAAAACTTTGGTGATATTCTGGCTGGCTCCTTACCAGAGGTATTTTCCTACTTTTGGGAGTACACTAATCCTTTCAAGTCTTTTAGTCTCCCACATAAAGGCACACAGGAGTCTGAGGCTGCTTTGAGTCTATACATACATTCAAAACTGAAATTCAGAATCATGGAACTTGTAGTCAGTATGAAAAGAAATGAAGTTCCCTTAAATAGTTCAGTGTCAGACTGTTGGCCATACTCAAGTGAAGAGTCCTTTGATGGACTTCAAATGCTTCTGAAGCCATGCAGCACCTTAAGTTTGAATGCTAAAGGGAGGTAGCATAGAAATTTTAAGGGATGTTCTGAGATAAAGCAAAGAGTGAATGCTAGCAACTGAGGGAGAGAGAGGAAAGGGCACTACCAAGAGTGACTGTTGTGTAACATGAAGGGCAACAGGAGGCTGGTTACCATGGTAACTAGTGGGCAATGCCACACAGGCTTCATTATCTACCCTGTTGAATGATCTCTTCCTAAAAAGTTAAGATGGTATAAAGACCAGGATAAGCAGAAAATAAGCAGGTTCTAGCACAGGGAAAATGGTAAACAGCAAAAGTACCTTCTGAAAAGCAGCCTCTAAATGAGTATAGGAGGGTAATGGAGGGGGTTGGCAGCATGTGAAACCATGCTCTAACAGCACTTGGAGTCATGATGAATTTACCTACCTACCTACCACTAAGCTAAGAGTGTGTGGCCTTCCTCCAAATGCTTCCTGAAGGTCACTTTTGTCCTGCCACAGACCACACACTGAAACTAAAGGTAGATACTAATGTCTGAAGAAAGGAACCTTTAGGGCAGGGAGGACCAACCTAGGCCAATTCTGCCACAAGTGGCACAGACAAACGTGCAGCTCCCAGGTCTAACTTATGGGGCAGACCAGGGGGAAGGCCTTGTTGGATTTGGTTCTAGCCAGAGGGGTTGACCTGGGGGGAGATCTGAGAATTGAGGGTAATCTGGGAGACAGTGCTCATGCAATCATAGAATTCACTATCCGTCGTACAGCAGACAGGTCAGCCAGTAGGGCAGAGGTGCCTGACATCAGGAAGGCTGACTTCAATGAGCTTAAGAAAATAATGGGAGAGACCCTATGGGAAGAGAGGCTGGGCGGGGGAAGGGAGTTCAGGAAGAGTGATCGTTCCTCAAAGGAACCATCCTCAGAGTACAGAAAAGGTCCACTCCTGTATGCAGGAAAGGTGGTAAAGGTGCCCTCTTAGCTTACCGGAGGATTCAAGGAGTGCTTAAAAAAGAAAGAAGGGCTTACAGACAGTGGAAACAAGGGATAGTCACCAAGGAACAATATACAAGTATTTCTATTGAACTGCATCCAGTTCTGATCCATCCACCTTTCCAGCTTGTCCAGGCCTGCTTAGATCTGCATTCCGTCCCCTAGCCTGACTGCTTTTCCCCGTAACTTAGTATTGTCCCGCAAACTTGGCTAGTGTGCTTTCCACATCCATATCTGTAGGGAGAGGATAAGGAAGGGATGGGAGGCGACTGAAACCAGGCTGGTGACTGAAGTCAAGGACAATAATAAGTTCTTCTTTAGGTGTATAGGGAGCAACAGGAAGACCAAGGGAAATGTGGGGTCCTTGCAGAATAGGACAGAACAGCTGCAAACAGATGGTCAGGGGAAAGCTGAACTCTTTAATGAATACTTTGCATCTGTGTTCCTGCACACAAATGGTGGTCACCTGCCTGGTGGGATACTGGACAGATGCAAGGGAGGAGTGATTGCCAAACAATGCTCAGTGTCAAACTGGTGAGGGAGCACTTAGAGCAGCTGAATGTCTTCAAGTTGGCAAGACTGGATGGACTACATCCGATAGTGATGAGGGAATTGGCTGGAGTCACTGTGGGACCATCGATAGAGATATTTGAAGACTCGTGCTCAGGAGAGGTCCCAGAAGATTGGAAAAGAGCCAGCGTAGTGCCAATCTTTAAGACGGGGAGGAGGGAGGATCCAGGAAACTATGGGCTGGTCAGTTTGATTTCAATACTGGGTAAAATTTTGGAAAAAATTATCAAGTCCATTTATAAGAGACTTCAAAAAAGATGTTGAGAATCTTGAAAAGGTCCAGAGAAGGGCCACAAGAATGAATAAGGGCCTGGAGCACTAACCTTATGAGGAAAGGCTAGGGGATCTGGGATTGTTTAGCTTGTGAAAGAGAAGAGTGAGCAGGGACTTGGTGGCCATTTATCAGTATGTAAGGGGTGAATATCAGAAGCTGGGAGAACAATTGTTCAGTAGGGCACCCCAGGGGAGGACAAGGAGCAATGGTCATAAGATGTCAGAGGATGGTTTCAGGTTGGATGTAGGGAAGAACTTATTTATAGTAAGGGTGACTCAAATCTGGAATAGACTTCCCAAGGAGGTGGTACAATCCCCAACCTTGGAAGTCTTCAAGAGGGGACTGGACAGACACCTTGCTGGGATCATTTGATCTCAGCAGTATTCCTGCCCATAGAAAGGAGGTTGGACTCAATCTTTCAAGGTCCCTTCCAGCCCTTAATTTCTATGATGTCTGTGATTTCATGGTGCTTCACAGGAAGTGCCATGAGTTTAACCAATCCTCCTGACTCAACAGACATTACTTGTTGGGTAAGGAGGGTGGGTGATTGAGCTCCAATTTGAAGTCCATCCAGGGAGTGAGGCTGCATCTCTGCTGCCTTTTCCCCCAGCTCCGTTCCCCACCACCCCCAGCTCCCATTCTGTCTGAGGATGGGAGGGGGAGAGGGCAAGGGAGGGAGACCTGTTCTGGGGTTTCCCCACCTTTGCTGGACTAGAGGGGTGGGTGCTCCAATTCACTTGCCCCACTACTATCCAGCACCCAGCTGGGCAACCCCCAAAATGAGCTCCCTCATTCCCATCCCTCCCCTGCCGTTCTGAAACCAGAGCTGGGAACAGTACTGGGCTACATCAGTCAAGCCCTGCTTCTGATGTGTGCAGACACAAGGTAATAAAGGCACTCTGCTTTGGAGCACCTTAATTTGAACCTTCATGTAATGAGAGTTCAGACTGGGGCAGGACTAGGCCCTTTTAAAACGCTCTGTAGCCACGCACTTGTGTTTGGTCACAGCCATAGAGAGCGTTCAGATCAGGTGAAAATTGTCACTTCTGTCTGTGCTTTGTGTGCAGCACATGGCAGACTGGGGAGAGCAGGGGACAGGCAGCCCAGGGCAGATAAAGCAGGAAGCAGAAAGCAGAGCAGTAGATGGGGCATGGAACAGAGTAGTGAATAGAAAGCAGAGAAGAGGAAGGTAACTGGAATAGTACTCAGGGAGGGCATATGGCTGGTTTTTGGCATGCCTGCCAAAGAAGTTGGCTCTCACTGCTTTACAGAATGCTGCTGCAAAACCTCTGCTTCTGAGCATGTAGACCTTTTCAAGATCAAGACACAAAGCTATCCATAGCTTTTCTGAATTTCATGGCACCTCAGTTAAGAACCACTGGACTAATACAGCAAACATTTGACCAGAATGGGATGCATTTAGGATTTTATCTTGCATCCATTTGTTGTCATGGATAATAAATACAATGTAATATAATGCATACAATAAAAGAAGGGAAAAACTAAAAACTATTGGCAAGGCTGATACCACCTGAAAGGAAGCATCCTCAATACCAAACCAAGGAGTAACCCAGCATCCCAGAGGGGTAGCCAGTTATTTCTGTGCCTTGGGCAGGGAAGGGGGAATGGGTGAGGGAGTATATAAAGGGGGGTTTTCTGAACGTAGGAGAACTTTCAGGAGAAGGGAGCTGGGCAGAGTTTTAACTACAGCTGCATAGGTCCAGGGCTGCAGGCCCTCACCCTTGCTTACCCTTTACTGCATTAAACCTCTCATGGCTGCCATCAATCTGTTCATAGATCAAGGGATATAAAATACAATTTGGCTGTGAAAGGGTTAACAAAGTTGCAGCTTCTGCATAGCAGGAGGGAGCTGTGAGGGGAACCTTGCCTCTGGTCTTTGCTCCCATGCAAGCACTACAAAGGACTGAGGTCAGAGCATGTGCTCTTGTGGGCTAAGATCGAGTGTAGGGAGTATCTGAAGTCCCAGACTAAAAAAGTTTGAGTTGGAGGATGCTTGCCTGTAGTATCTGGGGACATCCAAATGCCAAGACGTTCAGGCTTGGGCCTGCATGTAGGATGCCTGCCAATGGATTTAGGAGTATTTGAAGACTCAGGGTGAAATGTCTGGGATGGATGATGCTCACCAGACATGCATGGTGTTTAAAATGATTGAGCTCTGCCCACTCAATCAGTATGGTTTTTGGAATAATTGAGCTTTGCTCAATTGATATGATTTGGAATCGATTTGGCTAATTTGACTTGGAATACTAAATATATTTAGTATATAATTAAAAAATTGTGTTCTTGCCACAGTCCTTCCTAATCTGACCACACATGCTTCTCTTAGAAAGAGGGGCATGGGAGAGTCTCCCCCACCCTGCACACCTCTGTTTCTGGGAGGAACATGTGGAGTTGGGACAGCTGGGCAAGTGTGCACATTCTGGCTGCAGCTGCTTCCCGATATGCCTCCACAGGAAATGTATAGGGTATTTCAACTTGGCTGTGGCGGCACCCATATTGCAACACCTCTAGTATTGTGTGGTGGCACCCATATTGCAACACCACTCTGGTTGAGAACCACTGATGTAGACAAATGTGTGAAGTTACACCCTCCAATGGGTATCGAAGGGGAGATTACACTGGGCATAAAGGCAGAAGGCAGGGCTGAGAGACTATGATTAGAGAAGCATAAGCTTTCATAGGCAACAGCCTATTTCACCAGATGCTATGAGGATGAAGGTAAGAAAAGAACCTCATACCGGTCTTTAGGACTTAGAAAAGATTGAAAAACATTGGGAAAAATGATTGTAAGTTGTAGAAACCTCTACCATTTCAAAACAGAATGGAAAAAACACATTCCTCATGACAGAGGATGACAACTTAGCATATTCACAGCAGGAATCTGTTCTAAAATTTACTTCTCTCTGAGGCTGTTTGAACAAAGCACAGAATATTAATTATGTGCCTGGTGCAATTAGCATTCAAAAATTAAAACATTATGCAAGTGGGGCTACCTACCCTGTAAGCTATTTTAAAACATGTTTAAAGCAATTTTGGAACTGCAGCATCAATGAAAATATAACTATGAAGCTAATTATTACAGACTGCACTGGGATGTGACAAGCAGCTTGAAAGACAATAGTTCTCTTTTAATTGAATAATCAGTGCAACAAGACTAAATTATTCTTATATTTAAAAAATATCTGTAATCAAACACCACCTGCTGTTCCCACGCTGTATGCACATGTGTGCTAAGCAAGCACAATGAATGTCACTTTAAATTATTGGCTTATAACACCTTCATAGACAAAGCAGTGAACAGACAGAAGTAGTACAGTGCCTCTGACAAGAGGGAGGGAAGAAATGAGTTGTCCCATCCCAGAGTCAGATCTTGGGAAGTGTGCACCCCAAATTTCCCAATTTTTTACACCTGCCCATCTGTACCAGCTCCAGCATGTATACTAATTCTAATTTGTGTATATGTATCCATCTGTGAAGTCTGGCAAATTAGAGTCCGGAGCACACAAAGAATGAATATGATTGGGACAAAACAGTAGCATAACTGAGGGTGATATGGGAGCTGCCTTTGTAATGGGGACACAAAAACAGCTGTGACTGTAGCAGCGGGTGCTAACCTGGATGTCATATGGTTGCCCAACGCACAGAGCTGCCCAGCTATATCTCTGGGAAGAATCCTTATGAACTCCAATTGAATTCTACATCTTCTCTCATTAAAGCAAACTTACCTTTCAAAATTGTTCTCTGCTTCACACGCTTTTTTAATTACTGTATTTGGTCAAATCCTTGACAACATTTTTTCCTTCCCCTTTAACATGGATTCTGGTCCCAATCTGGGGGAGACTGCATTGGGCAGGGTGGGTGGTAAGCCTGGGGGAGATTGTGCAGTGCAGGGCAGGGGGAATACAGGGGGATGAGCACAGGGGAGATTGTGTGTTATGGGGTGGGGAGACATCATGGAGGGAGCACAGGGTTGCTGTTGTGGTTCCCGCTCCAGCCCAGGGCCAGGGTTGGAGCTGCTCTTACTACTGCTGCCTGGCTGGAGCCACCATGTGTTCTGTACTCTGGGCCAAACCTGAAGCTAAAGCCACTAAATTGTGTAAGTTGCGTCAGGAGGGTGGATGGGATGAGTGGTCAAAGTGGGTAAGCACAGCACTGGGGAAGCAAGTAACAGGAAGAAGCAAGTGGTGGTGTTAGGGGGAGCAGGTGGCAGTCACCAGGTGGGAAAGGCAGGGGGCAGGCTGCTCGCCACTCCATGTTGCTTTCCCTGCAGAGTGGTGATGGTGGGGGTAAATTTAAGACAATCTCCCAGTTATTAGATTCTATACAATGGAAATGATAAAGAATTATTTACAAATTCTTTATAATTTTCAATG
This sequence comes from Crocodylus siamensis, assembly GCF_052110815.1. Classification (NCBI taxonomy): domain Eukaryota; kingdom Metazoa; phylum Chordata; order Crocodylia; family Crocodylidae; genus Crocodylus; species Crocodylus siamensis. The sequence goes on along the minus strand of NC_143398.1, from coordinate 43,165,856 downwards.
CAAAGAATCTAATTATTGGGGAAAGTGTCATCTTCAATTCAAAGTCATCTAGCATTCTGATCAATATGATAAACGACTCTGACACTAAGGTCTGTAGAAAGTACAACACAGACCTTGGCTCAGCCAGTTTGTAATTCACAAAATTTAAACCAAACAATATTTCCCTCTGCTCGGAGCACTTGTCTTCATTTTATGTTGCATTAGATGTCTGGGTATGTCTAACAATCCTCCAATCTCCTCTAGAAAAAACAGTGAAATAAGTTTTTTTTAAATGTACAGAGCAAGCAGCAGGAAGCAAACAGAATATCCCCAAGCTGGCAAACTGTATCCTTGCAGTCAATTCTTTATAGGGGGAAAAAAAAAGATGTCGGAAAAGTGCCAGGCTAAGAGAAATTTATAATCACAGGCAGATTTTAAGTCCTCAGAAAAGAGAGACTAAAGAGGGATATTATGCTGTTATTATTTACACAATGTCATACATATGCATATTAATTAAAAAAAAAGTCCTTGCCTAGAAGAGTTTGCAGATCAAAAGCCTGTAACTGGATACAATGGAGGGAGCTATGTATCTAAATGCAATCTATTGAAAGATGAGGCCCTGTGTAAAGATTAGATCAACAGATGATGGATGAATCCACTCAAGTGGATACTTAGATGAACACTATATGTGCCTTAAGTTAGGGGCATCAAACTTCTGGCTCTGTGGGTCAGATGAGTTTTGTGGGACTAGTCCATAGGCCAGATGAATGGTTTGGAGCCAGTCCAACAGGCTGGATTGTGTCCACAGAACCCCCCTCTGCCCCCTGTATGCCAGATGCTGTGCCCACTCTGGCTGGTCCAGGGCTGCATTGCATGTGGTGCTCACTCCGGAACCTGTGCTGCACATGACACACACCCCGGACTGGCTGGAGCAGGTGCTGTGCCACATGCGGCTCATGTCCCAGACCAGCTGATACCACTGACTTAAGGTGAAATGGAGGAGGGTCATGGACTGATCCTGCTTGAGTGTCAGTCAGCCTGGGTCCTGTAGCAGGCACTGCATGTGGTGCGTGTCCAGGGGCCAACATTCAGGGCAGTTTTCTGCATGCCAGTGTGGCACATGGGTCAAGTCAAAACCCAAAACCAGCACCAGGGGCTGGATGATGCATCTCTGTGGGCTGCCTCAGCCTGCAGGCTGCATCTCCAACACCCTTTGCCTTCATATATATATATATATATATATATATATATATATATATATATATATATATGAAGGACAGATTACAAAAAACAAGGCATATATAAATGAAGGATAGAGTACATAATATGAACTCTCTCCCCAAAAGTGAAAAAAAAAGATTATTTTTTAAAAGAGTTGGATCTCTTCACATTTTTATGAAACATGCCAGTAGAAGTTTTGCCTGAACAAGAAGTTAGCAAAAAATGTTGAACAGGGCTCTGATAAGATTATCTGCCTGAGAATATCACATTATACCTGGAATAAAGTGACTGGAACATAAGAATCATCATACTGAATCAGACTATTGTTTATTCCAGTCTGGTACTTGAGGCTCCAGGGGAAGACAAGCCTAAGTGCCAATGCATTAACTCAGGTGTGCAATGCTGTCCAGGGAACTAGGGGAAAGCAAGTGTTGCCTCTTATAACTGAGTGAATTAGGCCTTGACACCTTGGTATACAGGGAGCAAAAGGAAGGCGCAGAGTAGCATAGGACCCCTACAGGACAAACTAGGGCAATTGGTGAAAGAGAGAGAGAGGACAAAGCTGATCTCTTCAATGAGTTCTTTGCATCTGTATTCCTAGACGCAGAACAAGACACATCTCCCAGTTGGATCACAGATAGACACAGGAGGGACACCAGCCTACCAACTGTTAGGGCACACTTAGTGAAGAGGCACTTGGAGGGGCTGGATGTGTTCAAATCAGCAGGCCCAGATGAACTTCATCCAAGGGTGCTGAAGGAATTGGCCACTGTTATAGCAGAGCTGCTGGTATGGCTGTAGGAGCACTGATGGTGTCCCAGTCAGGTCCCAGAGGACTGGAAAAGGGCCAATATGGGGTCCTTATTTTCAAGGAGGGGAGGAGAGAGGAACTGGAAAACCATAGGCCAGTTAGTCTCACCTCTATCCTTGGGAAAACTCTGGAAAAAATCATTAAGGATCACATTTGTGGGAGCCCCACAGGATAAATAATCCTGACAGGAAATGAGCACAGATTCACTGCAGATAGATCCCGCCTGACTAGCCTTGTTTCTTTTTATGACCAGGTCACAAAATGCTTAGATACAGGAGTCAAGGTAGATGTCATCTACCTAGACTTTAAGAAGGCCTTCGATGTGGTATCACATTCTGTTCTCATAAATAAACTGACAGGCTGTGATGTAGATGATTACACAGTGAGGTGGATGGGAAATTGGCTTAGAGGTCACACCCAGAGTGTGGTGGCGGATGGGTCGATATCAACCTGGAAAGATGTGGGCAGTGGAGTCCTGCAAGGCTCAGTCCTTGGGCTTGTGACATTCAATGTCTTCATCAGTGACTTGGACAAGGGCTAGAGAGCACCCTGTCCGAGTTCACCTATGATACCAAATTATGGGGCAAAGTTAACACACTAGAGGGTAGGGAATGGATCCAGGTGGATCTGGGCAGGTTGGAAAAATGGGCAGAATGAAATAGATTGCAGTGCCCAGGTAAGAAACAGGGGTCTAGACAGTTTCCCAGATTGGGGGGTGACACACACAGCTAGACAAGTCCTTAAATGCCTATATACCAATGCTTGTACCATGGGGAACAAACAGGAGGAACTTGCCTTCAGAATAGCCAGTTCAGACCCAGACTTAATTGGACTTACAGAAACGTGGTGGGATTCATCCCACGACTGGGCAGTTAGCATTAGGGGCTATAGGCTTTACAGGCGGGATAGAGAAGGAAGGAAAGGTGGCGCTCTAGGTCAAGGAGCAATACACCACCTCTACCAGCAGGATGGGGTCAGAGGAGGGGCAGGCTGAAGTGCTCTGGGTCAAGATACAAGGGGGCTGTGGGGAGAGGGATCTAACGGTGGAGGTCTACTACAGACCCCCCCACCAAGGGGAGGAGCTGGACTGGGAATTTTTAGGCCAGCTTTCAGAGGCACTTTAGGCAAGGGATGTAGTTGTCACGGGTGATTTAAATTATCTGGACATCTGCTGGGAGGAACAGTCAGCCAGGTCGGACCATTTCAGGAGGTTCCTGGCCGAGATGCAGGACCTCCACTTAATTCAGGAGGTGCACAGTCCCACCAGAGGAAATGCCCTGTTGGACCTGGTCCTGGCCACAGGCGACATCCTGGTAAGGGGCCTCCAGGCTCTTGACCACCTTATTTTTGTACAATTACATCGACTAGGCTTAACATCATTTTCATGCAGAGATAAGCAGTTTTCACATCATTTCACGAATGTGCTATAGCTAGGGATATAAACCAAAGGGTGGCTGTGGCAGGACAGAGTCCAAGGGGTAACTGTGACACCCTCATGGAGCTCCTGCCCAGCTCTACCTCCAACACAGCCCTTCCTGATTGTTCGCCTGCCACACCCTGTTTTTACTGCAGGCTGAATAAAGGAACCTGCCCATAGGCTTTAGAGTAAGCCTTAATTCATTTAAATCAGCACTGCGTCTCTACCAGGCCCCAATAGTCTTGATTGATCCCTTAAGCTTGATAAGCCCATAACCCGGAAGTATATCCGTAGCTTTAGGCTAGGCACAGACATTACACATAAACTGATTTAAGTGATCAGAAACTGGTTTAAACCTGTAATGGAATATAAATTCAGTGCACATGAACCAGTTTCAAAATGGCTGAAACTGGTTTAAGATAAACCTGGTTGGATGTAGTATCAAACTTAATGGATTTGGGTCAAACTGGTTTATGCAATGTCTGTCCCAGACCCGTTCCTGGTTTAAGTTAAACTGGAGTCCCCCAGTTAGGCTCCGGAGCACCGAGAGACGCGTGGGTGAAAACCCGCCGTGCCCCCCCCCCTCCCCTGAAGGCCCCCGAGACCCCCCAGCAGCTGCAGAGCCCCCCGCTGACCCCTAGCACAGCTGGAGGCAAGCAGTGCCCGTGGTGGGAGGGGGTTAACCCCCCACTGAGTGGGAGGAGGCGGCTGAGCGGAGCCGGGCTGGGTCAAGCCCCACCCAGGCCCCTACTTCACCCAGCCCCCCCAGGGAACCACGCGACCGGAGCTGCGCAAACAGGTGCACTTGCCTGCCGGCACATGAGTTAGGGCGGAGTTTGCGCGGGAGGCCCTGAGACCCTGCCTGCGAACCCCCCGGGGTAGACAATCCAAGCCATAGCCAGCCTACCAGAGGCATGACACAGATGGGCACGCGTGGCACCCCGAGTGTCCCCTCGGGTTCTGAGGCCCCCCCCCCCGGCACCTCAGAGACCACCACCCAGACAGAGCCCATGGTTCTGGGCTCCAAAAAGAGGGAACCCCCGCCTCCTCGCTGCGCGGGCTGCCTGTGCCTTTTTCAGGCTCTGGCGGCCGGGAGCATAGCCATAACCCCGTGTGGAGTCTCCTCCCTTTTGGGGTCTCTGGCGTATCAGCTGGAGGAGCTCCAGGCCACAGTCCAGAAACTGCGTGCCATAAGGGACTGTGAGCAGGAGATTGACTCCTACTGCCAGGCCCTTCTCTCTCGGGAGCCGGAGGGTAGACCATGGTTTCCCTCCAGGACAAAGGAGAATTCCGGGACCTCCCACTCTGTCCCGTCAGCAGCATGGACCAAGGTGGTAAAGGGCCCCAAGGCCCGCTGCACCAAGGCCCCTACCCCACCGGAGCTTAGCAACAGGTACACACCTCTTGCTGCTCCAGCAGAGCCTGCTGAGTTGCCAGCTCCCACAGGTAACAAAGGCTCAACTGCAGCTACTGCCCCCACTCTCCCCAAGACAAAACGTAAGGTGTTTGTTGTGGGAGACTCCAACCTGAGAGGGACTGAGGGGGCAATCTGCCACTCCGACCCCTTAGCCCGAGAAGTCTGCTGCTTCCCGGACCCGCCTCCAGGACATTGCAGAGAAGATCCCTAAGCTCCTCCAGCCTATAGACCACTATCTTATGCTCCTTATTCATGTGAGCACCAATGACACAGCTCAGAGTACTCCAAGCCAGGTCACGAGGGGATTTGGGAGCAGGGACTCCTCCCAGTCTCAGGCTATGGGCTGAGGAGGGAAAGGAGGATTCACATAGACAACCAAAGACTATGGCACTGGTGTCATCGGGAAGGCTTTGGCTTCCATGACCACAGCCCGCTCTTTGGAGAGAGGCAGCGAGCTGCTGGGAAGAGATGGCCTCCACCTCTCTCCCCTGGGGAGGAGGCTCTTCTCAGCCAGACTGGCTGACCTACTCCACCGGGCTTTAAACTAAGCCCGTTGGGTGACGGGGGGGACTACTGCCACTGCTGGCCCGCTGAGCAACCCTTGCAAAGCCAACAGGCCAAGGCACTTAAGGGAGCCCACCCCTGCCCCAGCCCTGGTACAATCTGCGGGCAAGGCTGCTTGTTGCCCAGGCTCCTGGCATTAGTGTACAGGCAGGCAAGTGTGCCCTTAGGGACACTTGCCTGCCTGTACACAAATGCCAGGAGCTTGGGGAATAAGCAGGAGGAGCTCGTCCTCCTGCTCAATGCAAGTAATTATGACATCATAGCGATAACAAAGACCTGGTGGGACTCCACCCATGACTGGACTATGGGTATAGATGGCTATACACTGTACAGGAGGGATTGTGTAGATAAAAGGGGCAGGGGTGTAGCTCTCTATGTTAAGGAAAGCTACATGTCCATGCAAGCTGATACTGGCGAGCAGGGTGGACGACTGGAGACCCTCTGGGTTAAAATCAGCGGGGAACACAACACAGGAGACACAACGGTGGGAGTCTACTACAGACCTCCCACCCAAAGTCAAGAGCTTGACCAGGAGTTTGCCCAGGAACTGGCTGAGGACACATGCTCCAGGACCTTGGTTGTCATGGGTGACTTCAATTACCCAGACATCTCGGGGGAGGATCACACACCAAAATCCTAGCGGTTGTAAAGTTTCCTCTTGTTCATGGATGACCTCTACCTGACTCAAGAAGTCTATGGGCCAACCAGAAGCAAAGCGCTGCTCGACCTGGTACTGGCTACTGGGGATGACCTAATTGACGACCTAGTGATCGATGGGAAGCTTGGTGACAGTGACCACGAGCTGATCACCTTCACCATCCACCGTAAAGCTGGGAGTCAGCAACACAGAAGTCCTTGACTTCAGGAAAGCTGACTTTGACAAGCTCAGGAGGCTTGTCAGTCAGGTCCTAAGGGACCATGACCCCAGGGAGAGGGGAGTTCAAGAAGAATGGTTGCTCCTCAAGGGAGCGATCGTCAAGGCACAAGCTAATTCTATTCCATCTCTTAGGAAAGGCAGCAAGAGGGCACAGCAGCCCCCCTGGTTCTCCAGGGACCTAGCAGACCTCCTGAGGCTAAAAAGAAAGGCCTACAAGGGTGGAGGATGGGATTCACCTCCAAGAAGGATTATTCTGCACTGGTCCGGTCCTGCAGGGAGCAAACCAGGAAAGCAAAGGCTCCAACTGAACTCCAATTAGCTTTGAGCATCAAGGACAATAAAAAATCCTTTTTCAGATATGTGGGGAGCCGGAGGAAAAACAAGGGCAACGTTGGATCACTGCTGAACCAGATGAGGCAACTGACACCTGATGCCCAGGAAAAAGCCAACCTATGAAATGGGTACTTTGCGTCGGTCTTTCATCAGTCCCATGGGACGCCCATGCCCGCTTTGGGACAGGGAGGTCCAGGTGAGGGAGATCCCCTGCCTTAATGCTGACCCTGTGAAGGAACACCTTGAGAAGCTGGATACCTTCAAGTCAGCCGGCCCTAACACTCTACACTCCACGGTACTCAAGGAGCTGGCAAGCATCACAGCCCAGCCTCTGGCATGGACCTGTAAAAACTCCTCGTGCTCTGGTGTACTGCCTGAAGACTGGAAGAAGGCCAATGTGGTGCCTATCTTCAAGAAAGGGAGGAAAGTGAATCCGGCTAACTATAGGCCCATCAGCCTTCTATCCTGGGGAAGATCTTAGAAAACTTTATTAAAGAGGCCATCCTTAATGGACTGGCTGACGCCAACATCCTAAGGGATTTCATAGATTTCATAGACATTAGGGCTGGAAGGGATCGAGTCCAGCCCCCTGCCCAAAGGGCAAGAAGTCAGCTGGGGTCCTAGGATCCCAGTAAGATAAGCATCCAATTTACTCTTGAAGGTGTTCAATGTAGGTGCTTGAACCACCTCCGCTGGCAGACTGTTCCAGACCTTGGGGGCTCGGACAGTAAAGAAATTCTTCCTTATGTCCAGCCTAAAATGGTCTTGCAGGACTTTGTGACTGTTCGACCTCGTCATCCATTGGGGCGCTCTGGTGAACAAACGTTCCCCCAGATCCTGGTGGTCACCCCTGATAAACTTGTAAGTGGCCATCAGATCACCCCTGAGCCTGCGCTTTTCCAGGCTAAAGAGTCCCCTGGCTCTCAGCCTGTCATCGTAAGATCTGTTTTCATGACCTCTGATTATGCGCGTGGCTCTCCTCTGGACTCTCTCAAGCTTCTCCACATCCTTTTTGAATTGTGGAGCCCAAAACTGGACACAGTACTCCACCTGCGGCCTCACCAAGGCTGAGTACAAGGGAGAATGACGTCCTGGGATTTGCTCGAGAAGCATCTACGGATGCAAGCCAGCGTTTTGGTCGCTTTACTAGCCGCAGCATCGCATTGCAGGCTCATGTTCATCTTGTGGTCAATGATGACCCCCAAGTCTCTTTCTTCTGTAGTGCTATCCAACGTAGGACTGCCGAGCCTATAAGGGTGCTGCAGGTTTTTCCTCCCAAGGTGGAGAACCTTGCATTTTTCAGTGTTAAACACCATCAGGTTCTCGTCCGCTCATTTGCTGAGCTTGTCCAGGTCAGCCTGGATCACCTGCCTATCTTCTGGCGTGGATGCTTTGCTCCAAAGTTTGGTGTCATTGGCGAACTTGGCCAGTCCACTCCTGACTCCAATGTCCACATCGTTAATGAAGATGTTGAAAAGGATGCGTCCCAGGACAGAGCCTTGAGGGACCCCACTGGTCACAGGGCACCACGATGAGTAACTGCCATCGATTACAACTCTCTGGGTCCGACCACGGAGCAAGTTTCCCAGGCAGCGGATCGTGGTGGAGCCAAAGCCACAACTGGCCAGTTTGGCCAAGAGGTGATCATGGGATACCAGGTCAAAAGCTTTTTTGAAGTCAAGATATATGACATCAATCTCTTCTCCCTCATCCAGGTGATAGGTCACCTGGTCGTAGAAGGAAATGAGATTGGTCAAACAAGACCTACCCGCAACAAACCTGTGCTGGCTATCCCTTAGGATGTTAGCCTGGGCCAGTCCCTCAAGGATGGCCTCCTTAATAAACTTTTCTAAGATCTTCCCCAGGATACAAGTCAGGCTAATGGGCCTGTAGTTAGCCGGATCCACTCTCCTCCCTTTCTTGAAGATCGGCACCACATTGGCCTTCTTCCAGTCTTCGGGCACTACACCAGAGCACCAGGAGTTTTCAAAGATCCGTGCCAGGGACTGGGCTATGACGCTCGCCAGCTCTTTGAGTACCCTGGGGTGCAGATTGTCAGGGCCGGCTGACTTGAAGGTATCCAGCTTCTAAAGGTGTTTCTTCACGAGGTCAGCATTTATGGAGGGTAGGGGATCCCCATCACCCGGGTCTCCCTGTCCCATAGCAGGCATGGGCATCCCGTGTGACTGATGAAAGACTGACGCAAAGTACCTATTTAATAGGTTGGCTTTTTCCTGGGCGTCAGTTGTCAGTTGCCCCATCTGGTTTAGCAGGGGTCCAACATTGCCCTTGCTTTTCCTCCGGCTCCCCACATATCTGAAAAAGGACTTTTTGTTGTCCTTGATGCTTGAAGCTAGTTGGAGTTCAGTTGCAGCCTTGGCTTTCCTGGTTTGCTCCCTGCAGGACCGGACCAGTGCAGAATAATCCTCCTTGGAGGTGAAACCCGTCCTCCATCCTTTGTAGGCTTTCCTTTTTAGCCGCAGGAGGTCCGCTAGGTCCCTAGAGAGCCAGGAGGGCTGCTGTGCCTTCTTGCTGCCTTTCCTCCGTGTTTGAATAGATTTAGCTTGTGCATTGAGGATCGCTTCCTTGAGAAGCAACCACTCTTCTTGAACTCCCATCTCCCTGGGGTCATGGTCCCTGAGGGCCTGACCGACAAGCCTCTTGAGCTTGTCAAAGTCGGCTTTTCTGAAGTCAAGGACTTCTGTGTTGCTGACTGACGTGCCAGCTTTACGGCGGATGGTGAAGGTGATCAGCTCGTGGTCGCTGTCACCCAGCTGCCCATCGATCACTAGGTCGCCGATTAGGTCGTCCCCCGTAGCCAGTACCAGGTCGAACAGTGCTTTGCCTCTCGTTGGCCCATAGACTTCTTGAGTCAGGTAGAGGTCATCCACGCACAAGAGAAAGCTTTGTGACCGCTCGGATTTTGCTGAGTGATCCTCCCACAAGATGTCCGGGTAATTGAAGTCACCCATGACAATCAAGGTCCTGGAGCAAGCGGCCTCAGTCAGTTCCCGGGCGAACTCCTGGTCAAGCTCAGGACTTTGAGTGGGAGGTTTGTAGTAGACTCCCACCCTTGTGACCCCTGTGCCATTTTTCCCACGAATTTTTACCCAGAGGGTCTCTAGCTGTCCATGCTGGTCGCCAACATCAGCTTGCAGGGACATGTAGCTTTCCTTCACATAGAGAGCTACACCCCCGCCCCTTTTGTCTACACAATCCCTCCTGTACAGGGTATAGCCCTCTATACCCGTGGTCCAGTCATGGGTGGAGTCCCACCAGGTCTCCGTTATCCCAATGACGTCATAATTCTTCGCACTGAGCAGGAGGACGAGCTCATCCTGCTTGTTGCCCAGGCTCCTGGCATTAGTGTACAGGCAGGCAAGTGTTCCCTTAGGGGCTCTTGCCTTGCCCACAGATTGTGCCAGGGCTGGGGCAGGGGTGGGCTCCCTTAAGTGCCTTGGTCTGCTGGTTTTGCAAGGGTTGCTCAGCGGGCCAGCAGAGGCAGTAGTCCCCCTGTCCCCCAGTGGGCTTAGTTTAAAGCCCGGTGGAGCAGGTCAGCCAGCCCGGCTGAGAAGAGCCTCCTCCCCAGGGGAGAGAGGTGGAGACCATCTCTTCCCAGCAGCTCGCTGCCTCTCTCACCAAAAAGCGGGCTGTGGTCATGGAAGCCAAAGCCTTCCGGATGACACTAGCTCTGCAGTCTTTGGTTCACTGCGTGGATCTTCCTCTCCCTCCTCAGCCCATAGCTCGAGACTGGGAGGATCGACGAAAACACCACCTGAGCTCCCAGACCCCTAAGCCCTGCTCCCAACTCCCTGTAGCGCCTCATGACCTGGCTGGGGGTGCTCCAAGCCGTGTCATTGGTGCCCACGTGAATAAGGAGCATGGGGTAGTGGTCTGTGGGCTGGAGGAGCTGTGGGATCCTCTCCGTAATGTCTCGGATGCGGGCCCCGGGAAGCAGCAGACTTCCCAGGCTAAGGGGTTGGGGCGGCAGATTGCCCCCTCAGTCCCCTGCAGGATGGAGTCTCCCACAACAAACACCTTTCGCTTTGTCTTGGGGAGAGCGGGGCCAGTAGCTGTGGTTGCGCCTGGGTTGCCTGCGGGAGCTGGCAACTGAGCGGGCTCTGCTGGGGCTGCAAGAGTTGCGAATTTGTTGCTAAGCTCCAGTGAGGGAGGGGCCTTGGTGCGGCGGGCCTTGGGGCCCTTGACCACTTTGGACTATGCCCCTGACTGGGCAGAGCGGGAGGTCCCAGAGTCCTGCTTAGTCCTGGAGGGAGATGGTGCTCTACCCTGCGGCTCCTGGGGGAGAAGGGCCTGGCTGTAGGAGTCTATCTCCTGTTCGCAGTCCCTGATGGCACACAGTCTCTGGACTGTGGCCTGGAGCTCCTCCAGCTGGCGCGCCAGAGACCCCAGTAGGGAGCAGACGCCGCAAGGGGAGGTGGCCATGCTCCCAGGCCTCAGAGCCTGAAAAAGGGACAGGCAGGCCCCGCAGCGAAGAGCCATGGGCTCCATCTGTGTGGAGCCCGGAACCATGGGCTCCGTCTGGGTGGCCGTCTCTGAGGTGCCCGATGGCGGGGGGGGCCGCAGAGCCCGAGGGGACCCTCGGGGTGCAGCGTGTGCCCATCCGTGTCATGCCTCTGGTAGGCTGGCTATTGCTGGGGCTGACTACTCTGGGGCGGTTTCAGGCAGGGTCTCGTGCCCTCCCGCGCCCTCCCCTGCGCAAACTCCGCGCTAACTCGAGCGCCTGTTTACGCAGCCTGGTTGCGTGGCTCCCTGGGGGGCTGGGCCAAGTAGCCAGCACAGGTTTGTTGCGGGTAGGTCTTGCTTGACCAATCTCATTTCCTTCTATGACCAGGTGACCTATCACTTGGACAAGGGAAAAGAGATTGATGTCATATATCTTGACTTCAAAAAAGCCTTCTATCTGGTATCCCATGATCACCTCTTGGCAAAACTGGCCAATTGTGGCCTTGGGTCCACCACGATCCACTGGCTGGGAAACTGGCTCCGTGTTTGGACCCAGAGGGTAGTAATTGATGGAAGTCACTCATCATGGTGTCCTGTGACCAGTGGGGTCCCCCAAGGCTCTGTCCCTGGACCCATATTGTTCAACAACTTCATTAATGATGTGGACATTGAAGTCAGGAGCGGACTGGCCATGCTCGCTGATGACACCAAACTTTGGGGCAAAGCATCCACACCTGAAGACAGGCGGGTGATCCAGGCTGACCTGGACAGGCTCAGCAAATGAGTGGATGAGAACCTGATGGTGTTTAATACCGAAAAATGCAAGGTTCTCCACCTTGGGAGGAAAAACCTGCAGCATCCTTATAGGTTCAGCAGTGCTATGCTGGCTAGCACTATGGAAGAAAGAGACTTGGGGGTCATCATTGACCACAAGATGAACATGAGCCTGCAATGTGATGCTGCAGCTAGTAAAGCAACCAAAACACTGGCATAGATGCTTCTCGAGCAAATCCCGGGACGTCATTCTCCCCTTGTACTCGGCCTTGGTGAGGCCGCAGCTGGACTACTGCATCCAGTTTTGGGCTCCATAATTCAAAACGGATGTGGAGAAGCTTGAGAGAGTGCAGAGAAGAGCCACACGCATGATCAGAGGTCAGGAAAGAAGATCTTAAGATGACAGGCTGAGAGTCATGGGGCTCCTAAGCCTGGAAAAGTGCAGGCTCAGGAGTGATCTGATGGCTACCTACAAGTTTTACCGGGGTGACCACCAGTATCTGGGAGAACGTTTTTTCACCAGAGCGCTCCAAGGGATGACGAGGTTGAATGGTCATAAACTACTACAGGACTGTTTCAGGCTGGACATAAGGAAGAATTTCTTTACTGTCTGAGCCCCCAAGGTCTGGCACAGCCTGCCATCGGAGGTGGTTCAAGCATCTACACTGAACACCTTCAAGAGCAAACTGGATGCTTATCTTGCTGGGATCCTATGACCCCAGCTGACTTCCTGCCCTTTGGACGGGGGCCTGGACTTGATGATTTGCCGAGGTCCTTTCCAGCCCTAATGCCTATGAAATCTATGAAGCATCCCAGATGCTTTGCAGCCCTGGGCTGGGCTATGCTGTCTGCTCCAGGGAACAGGGCTGGCCCTTCCCTTCTGCTCCCTAGGCAGAGCTCTGGCAGAGACTGCAGGCACAGCAGGGTCTGCCTGGTTTTCCCCTGCCCCATGCCCCCCCTTGCTATTTGCTGCTCAAGTGGGTATCCCTCCCTCCCACAGCATGGACCCCATCCCCACAGACCCCAAGCATGTGGAGTGCTAGTGAATGCTGAGAGAGGGGTGTATGTGTGTGTTTGTGTGCGCACATGCCCCTCCAGTTTCACTGGGACAGGACAAAGGCAGACAGAATAGTGTCCACTTAAGGGTTTTTGGAGCTAATCATCAGCTCGTAATGTCCCTCTGTTCCTTCCTTGGAAAAAGCTGTTTAAGCAGAAGTTGAACTAATGAGAGAGGCTTTTATTTTGTTGATGGGCTGCTAAATGCTGTATTATCAGCCCCATGCTGGCTCCTTCACCTGTAAGGTTTGCTGCAGACAGTATGAAGAAGCCGGGAGAGGGAGATTGAAAAGCTCAGTATCAGGAACAGATGCATGCATTGCACACCCCACTTTGCCTCAGAGTGCTAGCCCAGAGCTAAGGTTTGGCAACATTCCCACCCTTTAAGCAGCGAGCAGGAAAAAGCCTGGGCCAGTTCAGGCAGGGTTGGGGTTTACACCTCTTCCTAACGAGAGGTCCTGCTGGGGCCCAGCCACTGCTCCACCCCCCAGCTCAGCATTATAGAAGGGAAGGGAGGGCTGGTCTAGCAGCCCTCAGCTTCTAGCCTGAGCCATTGCAGGCATGTGCCTGCATTTCTTCAGTCCAGAGGGAATGTCTCTACAGTTGCAAATTGATTCAATCTAGGCAAGTTAAACTAACCTGCAAAGATTGAATCAATTCAGGCTCAGGCTTTTTGAGTCCGTCTCTAGTCTTAAAGGCTAATTTAATATTTGTGTCTCTCCAGGGCATCTGTAGCCTTAAAGGCTCATTGAGTGGCTCCCCATCCTCCCCTATACCATGCCCCATGCCTCACTGGTGTTACTATACCATCACATACTACTGTAGGGGTCTTGGCCTTATTGGCCTCCTCCCCTCTTGCTCTCGCTGGGCCTTTTAGTACAGGTCCATGGTACTGGACCTGGCTTCTAGGCTCCAGCCTCTACGATTGTGGATCCCAACAGTGGCTTCCTGCGCTAGCTGAGATCACCAGGCTCTCTGGTTCTGGCAGTCCATGGCTATGGTCCCTCTTAGATCATGAGCCCCTCCTGAACCTTCCTAGAGAGAAGGTTCAGGCTGGACATCAGGAGACATTACTTTACAGTTAGGGCTGCCAGGCTCTGGAATGGGCTCCCAAGTGACGTGGTATTCTCTCCTACTTTGGGGGTCTTCAAGGGGAGGCTGGACAGATATCTGGCTGGGGTGATATGACCCAGTATCCAATGACACTATAGGTCCTTCATTGCTCTGATCTTGAGATGGATTCAGATGACCATAGCACTGACATGGGAACATCATCTAAGATCTAAACATCACCTGGAATGTAAAACCACTGTCACTTCCTCCCCGTCTCCTTTCCCTTCTTCACCCCCTTTTGTTTTTCATTTCCTTTTCTATCTCCTTTTTCCTTTTTGTAAGGAGTCTGGCTTAGCCTGTCAGAACATTTTCTATTTGTGTCCATAAATAAAGGCAGCTAAAATCAAGTGTCTTAAGTAACTTAATGCTAGTACAAGTTTGCCTAGTTTCACAGCTACTGACAACACTATGTGCTGTGCTCATCTTTCTCTAGCAGACAGGCTGATATAGAAGTATTGAAAACCAAAGCTGAATTTTTTTCTTTGTGGTTCCTTTTTCTCCCCTTTTGTTTTGTCTTCAGTGACACAGGATCAGACTTTAACAATGAAGACAATAAAAACAGCTCCAGCTCATCTCAATTTTTTCTCTGTTTTCCCTACAGATCCAGCAGATACTGAACTACAAATGATGGTCCCTATTGTCCTATTCCCTCCATCACCTCTTTGTGTCAAGAGTAGAGGATGAAATTTCTGTCTTTACTATTCATCTCTCTCCCCCCTTGTGTACATCTTGCTTTGTCCACAAACCCTTTCTCCAAAAAAGAATAGTTAATACCATCTTCACATCATCTGAAAGCCTGTCAAATGGAGGGCTTTTCTTACAAAAATCCCTCTAAAGCTAAAGGATATTGTTAAAAATGAAATCCTCACTTAATACCCTACTTTCAAATGTTTTACTGTTCTTCCTTCTTTTGTATACCATTAAGAAAAGGTTAAAATTATTATCAGTGATTACCTGAAATGGGACTAAGCAGGATACAATCCCTGTACCTGAGACTCCACACTTTAACTATGTAACATTACACAATAACATGGGTGTTTTTATATTTTTGACTGTCTAGATCCATTTATTCAATTAACACAACAGTCCCAGTCTCACTGTCTCTGGAACAGCTGGCAGGAGGTAAGGCAGGGTGGCACCTTGTAGACTAATTTGTTCAGAAATGAATTAGCTTTTGTATGCAACAGCATATGTCATCATCATAGCATGAAGTAGGCTGTTACCTGAGAATGCTTATGCATTTCTGAATGAGTTAGTCTATAAGGTGCCACCCTGCCTTGCTCTCTGCCTCACTTCCAGTTAACATGACTAACTACCTCTCTTTGCAATGGCTGCCTTCCTTGGCAACTAATAATCTGGCAACAGAAAAAAAGGGTTGCATGTTAGACTATTCACTGTCCTTGCATCATCTTTTAACTCCTATATGCCTGTCTTTCTAGCAGAGTTTGGTTCTCTTTTCATAGCTGTCTTCTCAATAGAGAGGCAGATTTAAGCACTGACTCACAGGGTCGAGGAGCTGGAGACAGGTTGCAAGAACAGTTAAGGACTAGCATGAGATCCACGGAGGTAGAAATGAATCCTCCAGAAAAATCCATGAACTTCACAACTTTGACCCTTCCTTGTATTCACTCTTTCTGATGCACACTCTTTAAACATTCTCCCACATCACCATGCTCTGCTCCAAACCCCAACACTCCCTCAAACTATTCAAATACCTCAACTACTCCAAGTCTGTCAATATTCCCTTTATCAAGCTCACTGCACTGAGCCCACCGCCACCTTCTCAGTAATACATGCCCTGAAAAAAGATCACTTTAAATCTTGCCACCAGCAACACAAAACACACCAGCTCTACCCCTTCTTCATTTCATTTCTTGCCCCTACAAAGTTTGAAGGTGCCACTAGAATGTGGTAAGGTTGTGAAAAAGTACTTGTACCAACTGGAGGCATGAAGAGGGAAGAAAGTGGTAGCATAGGTAGCATAAACATTTGGAGCTAGCATATGAAGAACAGGCTTTAACTGACCATCTAGATAACTGGAGGCATAGAAACACTTACTGAGAACTATTTATCACACTGAGATGTTCTCAATTGTTCTTATCCTACTGTAGTCTCGTTATTTTGAGGAAATTAGTAATCCTTGTTTAGTGAGGCACAACATAGAAGAAATGCATCTGAGGCAGTTCTTTCTCACCCTCCCCCCCAACCCACAGCTTCAGGGTTGCAGAACACAGGAACATCAGCAGCTGGGCAGTGTCATGGAGTTCAAGGCATTCTGGGACTTGAATCTGTAGTAGTGGCAATGTAATTCATCACTGCTGCTGGGGGGAAACTTTCACCCCCACCTTTTTTTTTTGCTGCTGAAGCCCATGTTGAAAGGGCCAAAAAAAATGTTGATTTTAGATGCAAAATTGCAATCAATTCTCCCCACCATACCAGTGAACTCCACTGCTGCTCTACAGAACTACAGCTCCCAGAACACCTCACATTCAAGGACATACACTGCCTGCACCAGCTGCTTCCTGCAGTCAAAAAGTGCAGGCAGAGTATGGGACAGCAGCATGAATGCTACCCCCCTCTGTCCTTCTGGCACCTTTCCTCTTAAACAGCACCCAAGACATATTGCCCCGCTTGCTCATCCCACCTTGTGCTACTGCTGGTTTACACAACTGATGGGAGTATAATCCCACAGATACTGCTGTCCCATTCTTCCCTTTGCATAAAAGGCACAGAGACAGGCAGTAATTTCCATTTTTGCTGTTCTTTTCTTTCCCCTTTTACTCATGTTTTGTTTTTGTTTCTTTTTGGTGGGGGTGGGGGAATTCAATGCCAACAAGGACAATAACAGCAGCTCTGGTCTATCTCAATTTTCTTTATCTATTAGAGCCACAGCTGCATCCTCCCCCATCTCCAAACCAACAAGAACAAAGGTAAAGAGAGCAAGGGCTCAAACTGAAGGGGAAAAAGTGAAGGCAGTAAAACCCCCATTCTCATTTACACTTATGTATGTAAAAATGATAGAGGAATTAGAAGATTCTGTAAAATGTTCTTTTTAGGAAGTTCAGGAAACCCTTATTGAAACTACTCAAAATTTGGATCAATAAATTTATTCTGTCCCCTGTGAGGCCCAGAAAATTTCACTGCAGTCAAACTTGGTATGTGAATTTTTGAGTGCCAAACAGAGAGCTGGCACTCTGCTAAACTTAGTTTATAAATACTTGAATTTTGTAAATGTGATAACACTCACCCTTCCTAGTTCTTTATCTTCAAGTGCTAGGACCCCTGTGCTTTCTGTAAAGAGCTTTACTTTGACCACAGGCCGAGGATGGGTAGTGGTGAAATCCCCTTGAGTTCCCCATCTGCAAAATATAAAGTAATATAAATTAACTGATAGAAGCTTTACAGTAATAGGCCTGTAATTGCTTATAGAATATTCCTGGGCCTAATTTTCAAATACTGTATTTTTATACAAAAAGAAAAACAACATTTATCTAAACCTTTATCTGGCCATCCAAAGGGGACTTCCCCATCTAAAATTGGGCCTCTTCTGTGATGGAAGATAGGTTGATTGATTTTTAATAGCAAGATTGTATATGACAGATAATTTGACAGATGGCATAATCAAAGCATTGAAACAGTACCGTCTTAGGAGAAAACAACATATCTGGATAGGCTTTTGTAAAATCTTTTATATAAAAATATACCAACATTAATACATTTATCTTGTGTGCAAAAATTGATTAATTCAACTGCAAGGTTGGGCCTCAAGCCTGCAACAACTTATGTATACACTTAATTCTGAACTGAGTTAGAATGTGTGTGAATGTTTGTAGGAAAAAAGCCTTAAATTACAATTTGGGAAGAGGAGACAGAGATAACAAATGTTTCACAAAGGATTACAAATTAACATAGGAGTAAAGAAATATATTTCAAAGAAAATATTGCTACTTACCAGACAGACTGTAGTTCTACAAAATAATAATTACCATATGTATTCACACCCTTGGAGAAGCAAAACTAGGCAAACTTACACTCCAAACTTCAAGTGAGCAATCTCCAATCGCTGAAAGGAACACTTGGCTCTCAGCCTTCTCCCTCACTCTGGGCTCCGGTGGCACAACAGAGGACATGACTTATCAATATGATTGCAGTTTCCTCTTACATACTCATGTAATGCCCAGCATAACGTAGCCCTTATTCTGATGGGTCTACTGGATATTGCCAACACACAAACAACAAATTATGGCCCCAGACACACTTCAGCTCTTTCCACTAATTCATAGCTGGTTAGCCTAAATTAGGGGTGGGAAAAATGGCCAATCCAGCAGGCATCCAGACTCAATTTCTCAGCAGCCCCACCCGCATGGCTTGAGCCAGTCTCCATGGAGACCCCAGCCATGGTGTGGGAAAGCTCAGGCTGGGGTTGCCATGGAAACCAGCCACAGCTGTGCTGGCAGCTCGCCTGGCAGAGCAGTGCAGGGGGCTGCTTTGGAGCCACTGGGATTTCGCAGTGGGTAGCAGCCTCCCATGGAGCCAGGGCACAGCCATAATCTGTAGCCTGCACACTCCAGGAAGCGGTGCTCAGGCAGGGGATCATGGCTCTGTCCCAGCTCCAGGCCAACCAGGCTGTCACCGCTACAAGGAACCAGGGCAGAGATGTGATCCCCTTCCTGGATTGTGCAGGCTACAGATCGTGGCTGTGCCCAGGCTCCATTGCAAGGTCTCAGTGGTTCCGGAGCACCCCTTATGCTGCTCTGCCATGCATGCTGCAGCTGGTCTCCATGGCAACCCCAGCCTGAGCTTTCCTGCTCAGGTGCAGCTGGGGTCTCCATGGAGATCAGTCCAAGCCATGTGGGCAGAGCCACCTGGGAAATGGAATCCAAGGCCGACCATATCTGGCCTGTGGACTGGACTTTGCTCGACCCTGGCCTAAATCATGACAAAGGTAATTGAAAAATGTGTTCATAATGGCACTTACTTCAGAGGGCCACATTTATTATGCAAGTAATATTTCTGACATCAAAAAGAGCCCACATGGATCCCCACTTTTAGGAGACTGACAACCTGTAGTGATCCTACAGGAATATTAGTTGAAAATTAATTGAAGAATTTTTCATGTGAACTGGGCTTCAGACTTAGACACTAAGTACAGAAAGTAATTATGCGATGGAGAGAATAAAAGAACAGTGTAAAAATGAGCTGCCCCCTGGAGACTAGTACTACATGTCATGAGCAAATGCCAGATTGTTGATACAGTCAGGCATAATACAATGATCCTTGCTGGACAGCTTGTTGAGATTTATTTAACCCTGGCCTTAATCTCATCTACATTCTTAGTCTTAGTCTATGCTAAGGAAATCAACTCAACTGGGTTGAACCTTCTCCCATGAAATACTGAAGGAACTAAAGGCTGTTGCCAAGTGTGATGAGGGTACATAATGTTGGCCAATCACCATACCAGCCTGCCACTTCATCTAGGGCAGTCTGCCCAGTCTCACCTGCCATGAGTTGTTGGGAATCAATCTGTTGGAATAAGCGGGAGGCTGCCCATTGAATACCATGATGCCAAGGCGGTCACACGTGACTCTAACCTCCCCTTATCATGTCCCATGACTTGCAGATGGCATCCTAGAGTTGCTTTATGCTCTGGCTTAAGGCTGAGCCAAACTCAGCCTCCTGCCAGGCCACATCCATTCACTCTTTTGCTCCACCCCCAATGGGCCTCATTCATACCACCCGCTCTCATTTGCTGCTCCACATGGGGCCACACTCAGCCTGCCCTGCTCCCTTGAGTGGCTCCTATAGGCCATCAGGCTTGCTTACCTGGCCTTGGGACAGCCTTTTGGGCCTTCCCCATGATCTTTATCTGTGCAGTGACCAGCCAATTCACCTGGCCCTAGATAGAGCTCTGACCCAAGACCCTCCCCAGGTGACTCATTACTCTTACCCCTCACACTAGGTCCTCAGGGTCTTACAACCCCTTGGGCTCAGGTGCCATTCTCTGGGCATGCTTGGCCCCACCATCTCCAGGGTCTTACACCCCCGTAAGGTCACGTGCCTCTCAATAGGCGTGCCTGCCCCCACCATTTGCTCTAGACCCACTGGGTAGTGGTGGGGGGGGTGGTTTAAGGTGCCTCTACTCACCTTTCACCAAGGAGGTAACTGGTCTGGCATTTCTGGGGGATTGTCACACCATGGACAGTCCTACCAGACCACCCTTCCTTGGCAGGGTGCAGTTTCAAGTCATACCCAGGACCAGGAGCTTCCCGCCATCTCCACAGCTCCTGCCTTTACCTCCAAGGATGATTTGATCAGACAGGTGTTGCTCTGTTGGCTGCCAATGGAAGACTTCTGGCATGGCCCTGAGGGCCTGGGTCTAAAATGGAGCCTGCTCGGCCCCCTCCTCAAATCACAAGGCCCTCCTGCAGTCATGTGTCTGGCCAATTATTCCAGCTCACACCTGCCGGCTGCTCTGATGGAAAACAGAGGTAGAGGGAAAGAAGTGGCAAACACTCCTCACTTGAAGCAGTTTGTACACCATGCTTTGCTTCTTCCAAGAGCAGAAACCTACATCAGGGATCCAAGTATCAAACAAGGAACTACATTTATTAGCATATGGGACCTCTCAAATAATATTAGTATTGTCCATGTAAATAAAATTAATTTTATTAAAAAAATTAATCCATCACTGGAAAGGAAGCCAGCATGATTTTATGGTTAGTTTTAAACAGTTGTGGATTTAAAAGGTCCCAGAGTTTTATGGAAACAGCTAAGAACTTCTGCCAAAAGCAGTTTGTCAGTGAAGAATGGAGCACAGGAAATATGTTAGATTCAGTCTCTAAATAGTTTGTATTCTGCATCTTCAGCACCAATTAACAATGCCAGCTTCAACCAAGGCTAAATGCTATGCTGTAGTTGTTATGGTCCAAGTACCATAAACATAGCTAAATGTACCAAACATCTACACTTTATTGAGAACAGTCCAAAGGAATAAGATGAATACAGTGAGCCACATACCCATTGTCAACGAGCATATTTTATTTTTACCACTTTGATTCAGTAGTGAAAAAAGCTAAAAATTGTGCTCAAGCACAAAGTTTTCTATTACTACACAGAGGGCGTGTCTACACGAGACGCTGTGTCACTGTACCAATGAGCTACTACTCCGTAGCTTGTTGCTATGATGACATAGTGTTGCCAGGCATGAACCATGACAGTGATACTACTGTGCAGTAGCTCACTGCTACTGCGCAGTAGCAGCTAAAAGTAACCATGTGATGATGGGACTGTGCAATAATGCCAGTTACTGAACAGTCTGGGGCACATGTAGATGGGAGCAGACAGTGCATCTACATGTGCACTTTACTGCAGAGTTGATTAATTAGTTTCAAAGTAAAGCATCATTGTCCACAGGTGCGTTAGTATTAGGGTTCAGTAAATTAATGAACTCCTCCATAAAATAGAGTGTGGGAAGTGGTTATCACAGTTAATTACTACAATCGGGGTCGTAATCCCCGTAAAACAGTACCATCTTCCATACGACAGTATTGTCTTCTAGCAAAGTAATTAACTATGATCAAATGCTTATGTGATTGGTGACCACTGGGTGCAAATTGTGCCTGGTCAGCCCAGTCACCTGGGGGCCAGACCCCAGTTCCTGTCAGCCCCTTCACCACCCTCCACCACCACCTGGAGCTGACCCCCCATTCCACCTGCCAGCTCATAGCTGTTCTACCCCACCTCAGTCCTGAATGCATGTGTAGATGTGCCCAGGAGCAGTTAACTCTGGCACGAACTGCTGGAGTTTATCACATCACCTTAATAATACATGTAGATGCACCCAGAAAGATATATTTGGTATACCTAAAAATTAAAATTAAAAACCTTCTGTTTTAAGAAAGTTCAGAATATGACCATTTTAATCTTCTAAAACTGAGTAAAAATATTAGTGAGGTTATACAGGAGTTGCATTATCATCCTAGTTGTATAATTTCCAGGGTTTATGGCTTATAAAGTATTACATCTAAAATGAGGTAGTTATTTTGATTTTGGTTGGTTTAATCTCAAATGCTAGAAATTAAAACAGATAACAACTCAATTTAAACATTAACGTTATAAATTATGAATTACCTGGTTATGCTAGAATAACACTGATGCCCATTTCATAAATCCCCCAAATACTAAAGCAGAAAAATTAAGTTATTAAATAAATATCATTGTTACTGAAACAACCAACCAACATGGAAAGTCTTGTAGATATTGCTAGTTCACACAGACCTAAACACTGTCACCAAAGGTGGTTAACACAACATACAGAAGAAAAGAGAGGGTAAGAGTGAAAGGTTTCACACACCATACAATGATACTTCTAAAGTTTCTTCCCCACCTCAGTCAAACTGGAGTTGGGCTATGCTCTAAACTAGGAAGGTTGATTTTTAATTTTTTTTTAAGATTAACTACAATAACTAGTGGTGATGGTTCATTTTCCAGTACTGTACTTAATTCCTATTAAGTTATTTACATAGTGGTATGTAACAGTTCATTCCATAAATTAAATATAAACTGCATAAACACATAATTATGTGAAATTAGTTGCATTTACTTGGGTGTTGTCATGTTTCTGTATTAAGAAAAAGAATAATCTGTAAAGCCAGAATGACTTTCTGTACAAATTATATTTTAAATTACGTACTTCCAGGAGTGTCTCCTTGCTAAAAAGGAGGCTTACACCCAATGGAAGGAAGGGGTCATCACCAGGGAGGGCTATTCTGTAGTTGCTCGGGGATGTAGCGGGGTAGTTAGGAAGGCCAAGGCAGAGATGGAACTGGGGCTAGCTTCCCAGATTAAGGACAATAAGAAGTCCTTTTTTAAATACATAGGGGGTAAAAAGAAGGTCCCGGGTAATGTGGGGCCCTTGCAAGACGCCATGGGAAACTTGGTTGTCACACCAGACGGCAAAGCTAACATGTTTAATGATTTCTTTGCCTCTGTCTTCCTAAGTAGGGACCAGAACAGGCACCTCCCTGCTGGGCCCCCCTCGGGCCCCGGGGGAGGCACACATGGGCCACGGGTTAGCGAGGATTTAGTTAGGGAGCTTCTGGAGAGGTTGGACGTATTCAAGTCAGCCTAGATGATCTCCACCCTAGAGTTCTAAAGGAACTGGCCGAGGTCATTGCAAGTCCCCTAGCTTGGCTTTACGAGCACTCATGGTGCTCTGGTGAGGTACCGGAGGACTGGAAGAGGGCCAGCATGGTCCCCATCTTCAAAAAAGGCAGGAAGGAGGACCCGGGAAACTATAGGCCGGTTAGTCTCACCTCGATCCTAGGCAAGCTGTTCAAGAAAATTATGCTGGCACACATCCAGGAGGGGCCAGCAGGGGACTGCATGCTTAGGGGCAACCAACATGGGTTCATCAGCGGCAGGTCCTGTCAGACCAACCTGGTGGCCTTTTACGATCAGATCACCAAATCGTTAGACGCAGAGGTAGCAGTGGATATAATCTTCCTGGACTTCTGGAAGGCTTTTGACACTGTCTCTCACCCTGTTCTCATTAAGAAACTGGGGGACTGTGGTGTCGACACCCACACAGTCAAATGGGTCGCCAACTGGCTGGTGGGCCACACCCAGAGGGTGGCGGTGGATGGGTCCTTCTCAACCTGGAAGGACGTGGGCAGTGGGGTTCCGCAGGGCTCGGTCCTCGGGCCCGCACTGTTCAACATCTTCATCAGCGACTTGGATGAGGGGGTAAAAAGCACCCTGTTCAAATTTGCTGATGACACTAAGATGTGGGGGGACGTGGGCACATTGGAGGGATGCAACAGGCTACAATCAGACCTAGACAGGTTACAAGGGTGGGCGGACGAGAATAGGATGGGCTTCAACACAGACAAGTGCAAGGTGATGCACCTCGGGAGGAACAACCGGCACCATACCTACAGGTTGGGGAACTCCCCTCTTGTCAGCACAGAGGCAGAAAGGGATCTGGGGGTCATCATTGACTCCAAGATGAACATGGGCTGGCAGTGTGGGGAGGCAGTCAGGAAGGCCAACCGCACCTTGGCATGCATCCACAGATGCATCTCGAGCAGGTCCGAGGAGGTGATCCTCCCCCTCTATGCGGCACTGGTCAGGCCGCAGCTGGAGTATTGCGTCCAGTTCTGGGCGCCGCACTTCAAGAGGGATGTCGACAGCATGGAGAGGGTCCAGAGGAGGGCCACTCATATGATCAGGGGACAGCACGGCAGGCCCTATGAGGACAGGCTGTGGGACATGAACTGTTCAGCCTCCAAAAGAGAAGGTTGAGGGGGGATCTTGTGGCCTGTTATAAACTAGTCAGGGGGGATCAGCGGGCACTGGGGAAGTCACTGTTTCCCTGAGCACCACCAGGAGTGACCAGGAATAACGGTCACAAGCTGGCAAAGGGTAGGTTTAGGTTAGACATCAGGAGGCGCTACTTCAGTCAGGGCGGCTAGGGTCTGGAACCAGCTTCCAAGAGAAGTGGTGCAGGCTCCTACCCTGGGGGTGTTTAAGAGGAGGTTAGATGAACATCTTGCTGGGGTCATTTGACCCCAGTAATCTTTCCTGCCATGGCAGGGGGTCAGACTAGATGATCTGCTCAGGTCCCTTCCGACCCTAGAAACTATGAAACTACTTGCAAACGGTAACATTAAGGTAGCTATTGCCCTATCATCTTCTGTGATTAACTTCTTTTCAAATAAATTGGTTAGCATTTATATAACATCCTTATCTATTTCAATATTACCTATTGCTACCTGGTAATCAACTGAACCTGTTGCTGGTTTCCTATTTCTGTTATACAGTTTTATTTTTTTCTTGCTTTTGGCTATGTGCTCTTTAAATCACTACCCAACTGTAAAGCCTACTCAATTTAATGGTGAAAAATAGATTGGAAGACACCAAATAATTCATGAAATCGATATCTGAGCAATATTTATTATAATTATTGCAAGTTCTATTTATAGATTACTTCACATTGTGTAATTTATATGCACCAGGTGTCTCAAAACCTCTTTCCAAAGCTTGTTTATCTCTTGTTAAATACACCTATTAATAATCATTAAAATGTTAATTTTCTCTTATTTTCTTCTTGCTGGTGTTGCTGCAGTGAAACATTTTTCAGATGGACTTTTTTTCCCTTTAAAACTGAGCTGGTAAGAGCAAGGTAAGCAAGGCAGTAGGTGTTGACTAGCGCACAACTTTTGACTAATACCTAGTAAGGGATTAGGTTTGAGGGGGAGGGGCTGGGGAGGGAAAGGGAAATTTCCCATCTGAGGTTTAAAAAGGGCAAATA
The DNA here is from genome assembly GCF_052110815.1 of Crocodylus siamensis. Lineage (NCBI taxonomy): Eukaryota > Metazoa > Chordata > Crocodylia > Crocodylidae > Crocodylus > Crocodylus siamensis. The sequence continues at coordinate 43,140,519 of NC_143398.1, read as the reverse complement.
CACTTTTTCCTTTATAAGTGTCTTAATGGTCCTTGAAATATATAGGATGAAAAGCAACTCTAATTTGGAAAGCTTATAACATACATAAAAAACGGCATCAAAAAGGGAATAAGGAAAACAACCTAGGTTTTATAGACTAACTTCAATACCCAGAAAGATTCTGCAGCAGAGAATCTATTTCTAAGCACCTACGATATAATAAGGTGGTATATACCTTATGTTTGTCAAAAGTATATCATATTCCTGATCTGAATGTGTCAGGAACAAATTATATTTAATTAAACAGATTTCCTGTTATGACAATGTGATGTACTTTGTGGATGTGGTATACTTTGACTTTAGCAAGGCCTTTGACACTGTCTCTCACAATACACTCTTAAGCAGGTTAAGAAGCAAACTACTAGAAGGTAGGTACTTAAGTGGTTGGAAGTTTGTGTTTAAAGACCAATTCAACAGCAGCTCCATAGAGTAGAGAGTCAATTATCAGTATACTCAGTTAATTAGAAGGGCTTGTGTTCTTTTTTTTTCCACAAACCCATCAGCCTGCAACTAGGATTTGTTTGTTGGTGGAAGAACTGTACGTTGTTTACTAATGCTGAGAGATTTTAAAACTTACACAGTAACAAATTCGTGGATTGTTAGGCGCTGGAAGGGACCTCGCAGATCATCGGGTCCAGCCCCCCTGCTCTAGGCAGGAAGACAACTGCCTGTGTCTGTGAGGTGACTGTCCAGTCTCCTCTTGGAAACCTCCAGGGTAGGTGAGTGCACAACCTCTGGAGGGAGTTTATTCTACAGTCTGGACACCCTGACTGTGAAGGAGTTTTTCCTGGTATTAAGTCTCAAGAAGCCTTGCAGGAGTTTATATCCATTGGTCCTGATCTTCCCCACAGGGTGCCCTAGTGAACAGTTGTTCACCGAGCTCCTAATGCACTTTGATATAGCAGTAAGCTGCTATCAAGCCCTGTCTCAACCGTCTCTTCTTTAGGTAAAAGAGGCCCAGGTCCCTCAGCCTTTCCTCATACGGCTTGCCTTGAAAGTCCCTGATCATACGGGTGGCTCTTTTCTGGACCCTTTCAAGTTTTTCCATGTCCTCATTGAAGTGCGGCACCCAGAACTGGATACAGAACTCCACCTGCGGTCTTACCAGTGCTGAGTACAGTGGGAGCATCACTTTCTTAGTTTTACATGAGATGCATCAGTTGATGCAAGCCAGGGTGTTGTTTGCTCTGCTGACCACCGCATCACACTGACAGCTCATGTTCATGCAATGATGAATCATTACCCCTAGGTCTCCTTTGGCCATGGTGCAAGTCAGGCTGTCACATGTGAGCCTGTATGAATGTTGAGGGTTATCTGCCCCCAGATGGAGCACCTTATACTTGGAAGTGTTAAACTTCATCTGCTTCCAGTCTGCCTGCATCAGCAACCTACCTTTTGGCATGGCCACACTGCCCCATAACTTGATGTTTATTTCTTGTTGTTTTAAATATTTGCTGTACAATACAGTAATTATAGTTTTCAGCGCTTCACACTGTGGTATTTGCTTATCTAGAAAAAAACTGATCATCCAAAATGATGGTGAAATTAAATATTCTGGGGGTGAAGAAAAAAAAAAATCAACATTTACTGCATCTATCTGGAAGGAGGTAGTCAAGTGGGATCTTCCCATTTGTTTACGCTGGATCAAATACTGTCGATACCATCATTTATAACTTGGAAAAATGAATTGAGTGTACATTTGTAAATCTGCCAATGTTACCAAGGTGGCTGGGGCTGTAGACACTCATGAAGATAAGACTAGGATTCAAAGTGATCTAGGTAAGTTGAAAAAATGGTCCGAAATAAATAGGATGAAATTTATTAAGGATAAGTTTGAAGACCTACACTTCTGAAGAAAGACAAAAATGAACGGGCAGCTGCTATCTTGACTGCTCCTCTTCATGCTGCTTCACCAACTAGTGATTTCACCCCCTTCCTCCCCTGACTACGGGCTGGGAGGCCAGGCAGCATCAGCCATGAGGACTGCTGGCTCCTACTGGGGAGAGCCAGCATTTTATTTTTAGTAAGTTTTTAATTTTGGGGGGAGATTCTGCAGAGAATTGATGCAAAAATCATTTTTTTTGTAGCAATTATGGAAACTGCTGTTTTTCCATGAAAATTGTGAACACGTAATTTGAGTTGGTCCCTATTCATTGTAGTCTGTAAACACTGTTGGATAGCAGCTATGGCTAGGGCTTACTGTAATCAGCCATTTCAGGGTTTGTTTTCCTTCATTTGTACAAAGATGCCCGATTATTCACTTTTTGAGACACTTACCTCAGTGTGCTCTCAACACAGCACAGAAAGGGGCATACACACAAGCACAAACCTTAACCTGAGTTTCCTTCCTTTGTTTCTAGGCTTTTTCCTGCAAGACCTTTTCTGACCCATCTACTGTCTTAGGCTAAAAATATAAACATCAAGTGAAGCGGATCAGCTTCCCTTCCTTAGACACACCCCAGAGATTCCCAGGGCATATCTTTAATGAGAGAACACCGGGCAGGTGTTCCTCAGGCTTGAGGAGCCCCATCCTGCACAGGAATTGAGGGTCACAAGAGATTGGGACCCTCAAACAATGGAAGTGCCTGTCCAGGGTGGCTGGAAAGCATGGGCATCTCCAGGCCATCCATGTTCTCACATCATGAAGTCAACAGATGTCTGCTGCAGTAAAACAGCAAAAACTGTTACTACCTTTTATTATGGCCACAAATTCGGGCATTTGTGGTGTGACAAATAGTACACATATCCCTTTGTGCTGCCAAAGAAATTATTATGACAGAAGAAAGGCAAGGTCTATTCATACCCTTACAGATGCCTATACATACTCACATACTTTTGGATCAGTCTGACCTCTGGCAGATTAGCTCTTCATTTCTTTGTAGGTATCAGATTCACACACTGGACAGCTGCTAAAGCACATTGTTTAATTAGAATTACCAAAAGTAGGAGGAAAACAAGGCCTGAACTCCACCAAAAGAGAAGTCTGAAGAAAGTGAGGGTGCGTTTGGGCCTCACTTTCCCAGTACGTTCCAGTGTATCTGTATCTAGCACATCAGTATCTAGCTTTCTAAAACTAGGAGCAGACTATGACATTTTCCCTGGTACAACTTTTAGTTTCTAATCTCTCCACTTTTTTTTAACATGTACAGAAATAATTTTCTGTTTATTAATCAGCTGAGCACACAGCAGCTTAAATAATTTTGCATTAAAATTGTTTCTAATGAGCTAATGAATCAAGGTGTTTACGAAGAAGTACAACTAAATGTTTAACGAACAAAAGGTCACGGGTTAAATAACAATGAAATGCAACAGAAAGGGACTGGGAAGGCAAGAAGGAAACAAGATAAAAGAAGGCAAGAAGGAAATGAGATAAACTTTTCAAAAAGGAAGATCTGAACAAGAAAATGCCTCCTTCTGAATATTTTGTACGAAACCCTAGGCACAAATTATCAATTTCAGCATTTATCTTCAGTACCTGAAATTCTTGAAAAACCCATTTACCATAATCTTTTCATGTGATTATGCTGCAAATTACCTGTTTCTTATATGTTGCCTGAAAATCTTTTAAAGCAAGAAAACTATAAAATATTCCCTTCTTAAAAATCAGTAAAATCTTTACTATTTGCAAGACTGGATTATTTCTAATGCTTAATATATTATAAATATTTTTACTCTCTATTTGTATTAACATTACTTTTAAATAAACAGAATTATTTAAAACTGATCTCACACACATCTGATCTGAATTTCTCTTTTTTGCCAGGACACAATCTTTGAGATATCAAAATGAATTGATTTTACTGCAAGAACCAGAAGCCTTGGAGACAAAATGCTGCAATCTATTACACTGGAATGAAGCAATTACTCCATGTCAATCACTGCAAATGTAATGCTTATGCAGCTCCGAGATGCAAAGAAAAAACACCCTATTGGATTGTCTGCTCATACCCTGAAAAAATTAACCTCCTTTGAAACAAATGCATGTAAGAAGTAAAAACAGAATATAAAAATGGGATTTAAGGCCAAGCATATATCTGTTAAACCAGGAGGTGGATAGCTGACTGGAAAACCTGAACTAAACAAAACAAAAATAAAAAACACGCATACCCCACACTCACTGCAGCCACGAAGTTGATAAACTTTGGTTCAGAGAAGAAAGAAAAACCTTGATTCTTTGAAGGGTTACAACCCTTATTCTTCCCATTTTTCTTCTCTTTATGGGCACTCAGCTTTCCCATGGGAGGTGGGCAGCAGGCAGAAGTGCAGCTCCCTGCTGCAACTGAGAATGCTTTGCATGAAGCGTTCTAAGTTGCAACAATCCCCTGGACCAAACAGAAGTTCACTGTTGGTTCCAGAGGGGAGGGGAATCTAGCTGCTGGATGCGAGCCTGAAGCTGGTTTCCCCAAACAGCGGCCCCTGCTCCCTGCCAGGCTGCAAAGTTTTTACAATGGGAGAGGGGAAAGGGAGTAGAGGGAGCTTGTTCTAAGGGTTCCCCAGCTGATGCTGGAAGGTGGAGGGGTGAAGGGGTGAACTGAAGTCCCCCATCTCAGGGGGGCTTCAGTACAGCCACCCCACTCTCCAGTGGGGGCGGAAAAAAATGCTAGACTGAACTACCTCTGCTCCCTTCCCCCCACTATCCCATTCTGAAAACAGCAACACTGTGGCAGGGAGGCAGAGAGAAGTTACAGAAGATGCTCTGTTTTGAAGCGTCTTCATCTGACCCCTCATGCAATGAAGGTTCAGATTTTCACCAGATCAGCCATTTTTAAGTGGTCTCCAGCTGTGCATTTGTGTTTGGTCACAGCTCTAGGCTGCTTTCTGTGGTCAGATGGCATCAAAATTGTCAATTTTGTCTATGGACAGGAAGTAGCTTCTTGTCTGATAAACTGTACCTACCTGTCTAACTAAAACAGCCCCATGACCAATGGGACCAATGAGAGGTCTTATGAAATCTCTCTCTGGTCTGGAGTATCATTCTGTGCAAAAATGTTCTCACTGGCTACCGATTCTATTGGCATCCTAACTTTCCATTTCATGACATGTTAATAACACTTTCCCACAGAGACTGTTCAGGTGCTAAGTTTACTTTAAAACAAGATTTGCAGATCCTAATACCAGTGACTGTTTTCATGATTGTTGTGCTCAAATTCATTGTTTAAATCCTAATAAAAGCTATTCTCAATTTTCTAACTGCAACTACACCTCAGACAAGGCAGCAGTCTTGACTTTAAAGCTAACATTCATTAACTAGTCCAATGTTATTGTCCAAGGGGGGAATGAACTCCAAACCTAAGCAAACTGCAGGGGGGAAAATATTTTAAAACAATCTTAATAATTTCCCAGGTTAATGGTAACAAAAATTAAATTTTTATTTAAAATGTACTTTTACTTAGGGCTGTGGGGGGAGAAAAAAGATTTTTGGGACCAAATCTAAATGACCCAAAATAATTTTTTTTCCAGGTTAAATTACAGAAAGCGAGTTTTTTCCAACTTGAAAAACATCAAGATGAAACATTACATTCTTTTTTAAAGAAGCTTCAGTCCCCAGGGGGTAAAAAAAGTAGTTAAAGCAGTTCAAAACACAAGGTGCATGAAAGGACATTATGCTTTGCTATTAATTTAAACATCTTAAAACTTACAGTATATAAATGAAACTTAGGCAAAAAGTTGTCTTAACTTTATACCAAGTTTCACAGTACACAGAAGTCAGTAGAATTTAATTTATGCTCATGAAGTACATATAGTTCTTATCCTTCTAGAAATAGTGAGTTTTTATCTATTTTGAAAACACAAATACATTTTAAGCATAATTTTGAAGGAGGAACAGAGTTCCCAAAGAACATTCATATGCTGTAGAACTGGAGCTGTACCTCAGAGATAAAATAGGAAGAATGCTGTCCTCTGGTGCTGCTTAGTTTGTGTTAATGAATATCCAATATCTTTATCCTAACAATAAAAATAATTTAAGGTTGAAATGTTATATTTGTCATAATTTTTCCTGTAATCTATAATTTGAATTCTTTGATCTTTTAATATTTTTTAAACTGCATTTAGTCTCCAATTTACTCCACAGGATTATATTTTTATGAAAAATTTCTAAGAACATAGATTCATAGATGCTAGGGTCGGAAGGGACCTCAATAGATCATCGAGTCTGACCCCCTGCATAAGCAGGAAAGAGTGCTGGGCCTACATTACCCCAGCTAGATATACATCTAGCCTTCGCTTGAAGACCCCCAGGGTAGGGGAGAGCACCACCTCCCTTGGGAGCCCGTTCCAGACTTTGGCCACTCGAACTGTGAAGAAGTTCCTCCTAATATCCAATCTAAATCTGCTCTCTTCTAGCTTGTGGCCATTATTTCTTGTAACCCCCGGGGGGGCCTTGGTGAATAAATACTCACCAATTCCCTTCTGTGCCCCCCTGATGAACTTATAGGCAGCCACCAGGTCGCCTCTCAACCTTCTCTTGCGGAGGCTGAAAAGGTCCAGTTTCTCTAGTCTCTCCTCGTAGGGCTTGGCCTGCAGGCCCTTAACCATACGAGTGGCCCTTCTCTGGACCCTCTCCAGATTATCCGCATCCTTCGTGAAGTGCGGCGCCCAGAATTGCACGCAGTACTCCAGCTGCGGTCTGACCAGCGCCCGATAGAGGGGAAGTATCACCTCCTTGGACCTATTTGTCATGCATCTGCTGATGCACGATAAAGTGCCATTGGCTTTTCTGATGGTTTCGTCACACTGCCGACTCATGTTCATCTTGGAGTCCACTAGGACTCCAAGATCCCTTTCCACTTCTGTGCCACCCAGCAGGTCATTTCCTAGGCTGTAGGTGTGCTGGACATTTTTCCTCCCTAGATGCAGCACTTTGCATTTCTCCTTGTTGAACTGCATTCTGTTGTTTTCTGCCCACTTGTCTAACCTGTCCAGGTCTGCTTGCAGCTGCTCCCTGCCCTCCGGCGTGTCCACTTCGCCCCATAGCTTAGTGTCATCTGCAAACTTGGACAGAGTACATTTCACTCCCTCATCCAAGTCGCTGATGAAGACATTAAAGAGTATCAGTCCAAGGACCGAGCCCTGCTAGATTATTCCATACTAGCAACTCTAAGCTGTAACTTTCTCCATTTACTTAGAAGGCAGCTGCCATCTACACAATGATCAATAAACCTTAAACCTGACCTGGAGGGCCCACCTTGTGATGAGAAGAGATAATTGAGATCAACACCTTTGCAATTCTGGACCTCCCTACTAAGAGTGTCAACTTGAGTGTCAAATAGTTCTAATTGTTTATTGTTAGCATTTGTCTAGTAAAAAAAATCAGAATAAAATCTTAATCATTTCTCTGTCTCAGATGCAAAAGTCACCCACCCATCTGGTGGTAATTAAACAGTGACATTCTGTTTTACAGTAACTGATCTGCTTGTTGACATCTCCAAAACACCACCCAATTGTTCATTTATTTTTAACTTACAATCTCTCTTTGAAAACAATGCTACATGTTGACTCCTCACCTTTACTGGAACTTTGTTTATGGAAAAATAAAATAAATGCAAGTGTCCCTCATGAGAAGGCTTGTGTATTTCACATCAGAGGAGCCGCCTCACTATGATAACCAGAGGCACTTACAAAATTAACAATGGCCTCTGGGGGCCATTCTGCTTAAAAAGCTGCCCTGCTGGCTCTGGGACTTCCACTTACCTAGGGCTATTTTCTCAAAGGTTTCCCTCCTTTGCCTCCAGGCAACAAAGTTCCTCTTGGAGCTATTTGTGCAAAGCACCTGCTCCCTGCCACACTGCTCCTGGCTGAAGGGAACAGAAAGGAGGCTAGGCGTGTGGCTGTGCCCCCCAAGGTAGTGCTATGCTTTGGCAGGCCAGGTAAAAGTTCTTTGCTGGATGAATCTGGCCCATGGACTGAGAATGCTGATTCCTGATATACATCAAAAAATGACTGGAGCCCTATAAGATTGTACACACTTTGCACTTAGAAAACTGTAACTGTAAGGCTTTGGTGTATAGCCTGCCTGTAACTAACCTGAATTGTCTGTCTGTATACTCTGATACCTTGTCTCCAACCCACATTCTTCACTCTTTATATACTTCCATTGTGTACTCTGGAATCACAGCTGAAGTCTCCTGTTCCACAAGTTCACAATCCCATTTCTAAACAGTTAACTACTTATAGGGCAATGGCAATAGATATGAGAATGCATGTAGCCTTGATCATTTCCATGAATATTTTTCATAGTTACCAGCTAGTATAATCATAATTAAACAACGTATACAGTGTTTTCAGCCCCTAAGGATTCCAGAACACTTTATACCATATGTACTGTAGATACACAAAACATTACTTCTGGGAAGAAGGGGGAGTCACAACACAAACTGGCATATAATGTGAATTACATTAGTGGGAAAGTGTAAACTGACCATGGGCCAGGAAACTCTCCCTTCATGCAAGCACTTTATTCATCTACAGCATAAAGGACCTTTGTTGATTTTTACATCTTTTCTTGCAAGAGGCAAGGATTTTTGTCAGTGATATTTATATATAGATGGCCCAGTAAAAAATATCCCCCACAAAAAACTCAGCTCATTCCTGCACCATCAGAGCTACACATAACCCAATGCTACCACTACATTTTTTCTTGTATTTCCCAGGCACAACCTAGGTTATACTGCAAATTGCATTATTAAACTGATGTGTAGCAGACAGTCTCTAGCAATCCAACATCACTTCCTGCTAAGAGATTCACATTTTAAAAACTACTTCCAGACTAAAGAAAAAAAAAGAGCTCAAATGGCAACAATTTTAAATCCATGTATTTAGAGATGTTGTAGTTATGTTAAAAATGTACAATATATTCAACCTAAGCTGCACTGAGCTAATTTCTGAACTACAAATCATAAGTGGTTTGTTGTACAGATATCTAAGTACCCACAGACTATCCAGAAAAGATTTTTGGAATGTCTGGCTTAAAAGTCTTAGCCCCAAACATTCTGAGGTTCCAGTGACCACATAGGACAGGTACAGACATTACACTTCTACTGGTATAAGCGAGCAGCAACCAGTCTAGATCCATAACAGAACATATATTTGGCACATACAAACAGGTTTAAAAATGGCAGACCCAGTCTAAAATTTGTGCCTCCACCAAAGTTGAATGTGTTCTGTTTGCTAGTGATCTAAACTACGCCACTTCCAGAAAACCATGCAGCTTAGATCAATTCTGCCTCAGGCTTTTTCAATGTCTGTACCTAGCCTTAATGTTCAAAATATACGGATCTGGAAAAGTCAGGCTATATTTGCCATTGACTTGACAACAAACTGAAAGGATTAGTTTGGAATTCAGATCCTTATCTTTAGGACCTTTAAGTTTATTAAAATACAAAATATGCTTGAGTCCATATATGGAAGGTATAAGAGCTGTGATGTACAGGAGTGCTGGGCCCGATCTTAGTTAAATTAAAGTATGCCGTTGAGTGCTCAGCTTTGTCATGGCTTTGTTGATGGCAGGTCTTGCCTTACTAACCTCATCTCCTTCTATGACCAGGTAACAAGCCACTGGACATGAGAAAGCAGGTTGACATTGTATACCTTGACTTCCAAAAGGTGTTTGATCTAGTATCCCATGATGTTCTTATATGAAAATTGGAGGATTGTGGGCTTAATTCCAAGACAGTCAGGTGGGTGAAAAATTGGCTGCAGGATGGAACCCAGAGAACTCTGTGTCATCCTGGTGAGAAGTGGGCAGCGATATCCTGCAGAGGTTGGTGCTCAGTCCAGTACTTTTCAACATCTTTATTAACAGTTTGGACGTGGGGGTGAAGAGCTCACTGACCAAGTTCGCAGAAGACACCAAGTTATGGGGGACTGTGGTCATGCTTGAAAATAGTCCACAGTTACAGGCAGACCTAGATAGCTGGCAAGTTGGGCCGATTAGAATCTGAAGTTCAACGTCAAGAAATGTAAAGCGCACCACCTTGGGACAAGCAACCCCCCAACTCACCTACAGGCTTGGTGGCACCAAACTGGCTAGGACCACAAATGAAAGGGACCTGGGGGTAACAATAGATCACAGTAGGAATATGAGCTGGCAGTGCGACGCTGTATCCAGTAGGAGAAATAATACTCTGGCATGCATCAATTGATGCATCTCCAGCAAAACCAGGGAAGTGATTCTTCTGATCTACTCAGCACTGGTGAGACCGTAGCTGGAGTACTGTGTCCAGTTCTGGGCACCGCACTTTAACAAGGGTGTGGACGAACTTGAGAGAGTCCAAAGAAGAGCCACCCATATGATCAGAGTCTTAAAAGGCAAGCCATATGAGGAAAGGCTGAGGGAATTGGGACTCTTCAACGTGAGGAAAAGAAGGCTGAGAGGGAACCTGGTAGCAGCTTACTATTACACCAGAGGAGTACATCAACGGCACGGTGAGCAACTGGGGAAAACCAGGAATAATGGCCACAAACTCCTGGAAGATCAATTCAGGTTCAACATCAGGAAAAACTTCTTCACAAGTCAGGGTCCCCAGGCTGTGGAATAAGCTCCCTCCAGAGGTGGCGCAATCACCCTAGAAATCTTCAAGAGCAGACTAGACAGTCCCCTTGCTGAGGTTACCTGACCCCCAGTTCTTTCCTGTTTGGTGCAGGGGACTGGACTCAATGATCTTCCAAGGTCCCTTCTGGCCTGACAATCTATGAATCTATGACAATTTGTAGGGCCAGCCCAGCCCAGACTGGTCCTATACCGCACAGCTCCCCATACTTGTTGTGCCCAAGTCCCCTGCCTCACGTGGTGGCAGTGTGTGGAGCCAGCCCCCCCCAGGTCCCATAGCATGCAGCTCCCTATGCTCCTGTCTAAGTCCCCAGCTGCATGTAGCAGCAGCATGAAGGGCCAATGCCACCCAGTCCCATAGTGCACAGCTCCCTTGCACTCCTGCCCGAGTCCCCAGTTGTACATGGCAACAACATGCAGGGCCAGCCCTGCCTGGCTGCACAGCATGTGGCTCTTCATGCTCCCAGCCCCCTTTCCTTCAACAGCAGTCCATGGTCCACTGGGGCCCTTATTTGAATTTCTGCTCTCACAGGGAGGGAGGGCTAGGAAACAGCCACAGGGTTGCAAGGCAAAAGTTTCTAGTCTCCAATATCCCCTATTCTGGGGATGGGGGCAAGTCAGGCCAGGCTGGGCTGGTGGCTGGTTGCTTAGCAACCAGAGCTGGAGTTGCTGCTCCTGCAGCAGATGCCGGCACCTCCTACATGGAGGTGCCAGGTTTCAGAGAAGCAGCTGAGGGTCAGGGCTGGTGATAACCGTCTTTCAGTTTTTAGAGGGTCCCCGCAGTCGAGATGGAATTGCCTAGTGGGCTAGATCCAGCCCATGAGCCATATTTTGCCTGCCCCTGGACTAGGACTAGAAGGATTGACAAGTAAGGAACCTGAGCCCCTGCCCCCTTCACTCTTGCACCCAGATGGTTTTGTGAGGATACTCTAGCATGATTTTTCCTCATTTTCCTGCTTTGATCAGGTTAAGATCATATTCAATAAATTATCTGCTAGTAAGTAATTATTTAAATTAGTTGCAAAGAACAATGCATAAGTCATGATTAATAATGCTTATTAATCACTAGGGAAAAATTCAAGTAGTACACTAATAGCCCTGGTTCCTCAACTGTTGTACCTTGCTATTATTTTATATTATCTTATGAACAGAAGAGAAATAACTGTGCAATGAAAAAAAAGCTGTTGTCTGTAGGATTTTTTTTTACTTTACAAAAACAAATTGAAGGTGTGTTGTGACTGAAGAATGTGATATTAGAAATATGAAGGATGGATTCATGTGAAAGGCTGTTAAATCCTCCATAGAGAACTGAATTCTATACCTAACTCTCCCTCAAAGTTTCTGTGCAAGACTGGCCCACTCATTTATATCAGGCTTTAATTTCTGGGTGTGTGAGATCCTAGGGTCTGATTTGTAGAAGGCTGGAGTCTCACAACTACAACTGAGGTTAACAAGGAACCAGGTACTACACATATAACATGATCTATAATGATAATTACTCAGAAAAATCCAGTCCTACATGTTTCACTTGGTTTTCACAAATCAGTGGGTACTTTAGACCTAGATATCTATGTACCTATATTCCACACCCCTTCATCTTATAAGATTTTTCTGTAAATAACTCTGCATTTGGAAATCATTCAAGTACTGTACAATGAATGCCATACAATAGCACATGAGGAAAGTAATTTTGTCTTCAGAGCAGGTTCTGAATCACATGTAATAAATAAGGTTGGAGGTCACACATTAAGTAATGAAGAGAAAACAAACTACCAAAAAGATGCTCATTAGAGAGTACTAGCCATCCTATTCACTGAGACAGCAATCTGTCAGAGTGGGCTTAATAGCCAATTTGTCTGCCCAGCACCAACCACAACAGATTTAACTGGAGCCTGAGAACTCTATCAGTAGCACTCTACTGGGACTTTATTATGCCAGACAAAGGATTGGCCAGGCTCAGAGAGGAGCAACTGGAAAGAGATCAGTGAAGTTAGAAAGAGCCTAGAAGAGAGGTAAATTTCCACTTCTGGGGGACAACACACACATCACGGAGAAGGAAAACTGTAGGAAGCTACAGGAGTAGAGTGGACTCACGCACGGGGACAATGAAGGAGAGACAATACTCTATGGAAGCGGAGCAAGTAGGAAAGTGGGACAAAGAAGGAGAATGTAATATGAGCTAAAAAGCTCTGTATGGGTTGAGAAAGTATTGATTAGTTTGTATTCTCATCTGTTTTTTTTAAATTTTGTTGATGGGTACCATGGGGAAGACTTATGAGTGTGTGCAGGAAGAAGGGTGGGACTGATGAAAACTTCAAGAGGAGAAAGACATTGTATCAGTCCATTATTTTGCCAGACATCATCTATTACCTTGCCAAACATTGATACTCTAAAAAGTATCTGACCATTGTGTCAGATCATAACAGTACCAGACCACTGAAACATCATTTTATGCCATGAGAGGGCACTCTGAAATGGTGACGGTGCAAGAGTCCTTTCGGGACAAAAAGCATGTCCCCATTAGGGAATATAATTAATGTATAAGCACAAGGGATCCAATTTAGATTGCACAGAAAAGGCAACCTTATTTATGATTCTTCCTCACTTTAGAGTGCTTCGCTTTCCAACTTTTAAAACTGTTATTTTAACTTACTATGTATGTGTATGTGTGTGAAATCTTTTACACATGATGCAATCATTACATCAAATATAATTTGGCTAAGTAGTCCACTGTGGCACAAACATCAGCTGCAACGTTTACTATCTGGAGTAATTTTATTTTAGCAGGTTAAATAACTAGTGTGTCACAAAATAACTTACATTTTCCAGAGAAAACCTGTAAATTCTGACTAGAAAGAGAAGATAATGAATAAGGATTTGTATTCTTATTAGCACTGAGAGATTTTCATTGCACTGGCCAGCTTGTGTACATTTTCAAGTGAGTAGACGGGATAGATCTTTGTAATTTGTATTCAACTGATGGACAAAGCACAGAAAAACCCACATAAGCACACCCAAATCATTTCGTTGTAAAGAAGCTTAGAAGAGCAGTGGCTGTCTAATCTGGACCTGGCTGAGTGCAGATGCTATCTCAGATCTGCTGTTTTGCAAAGCAGACAATATTTGAATACAATAGTAATTTTGTAACTGAATCAAAGCTCCCAAATGCTCAGAGCTCAGTCATTATGATTTCCACCTAGAAACAGAACAAGAATTCGTTCAAAATAAGCTTTCTATCGTATGGTTGGAATAATGCATTTCAAGAACACCTACAGAGCCTTATTTCTCAGAAGGACAAATCCCAAATGGAAATAAGTTTTAACAACTTCTAGAACTGCATACCAGGCTGGAAGTAACTGCAAGTGCTGTGCTTGATATTGGCTTTAGATGGATTTTCAGTGTAACTAGTCTCAACCAGGACATATTCTGAATATAATTTCTAACAGAAAATAGCTTTTATTTGTATCACTGTCAAAAAATAGTTTCTCTATTAGTCTTCCTGTGCTGAGGAAAGGGGGAAGTCGAACCTGCATCAACGGTATTCCTTAGAAACCTGAACCGGTCTCAGAACCATCAGTCACAGGATCACTAAATATGAGTAATGAAAAGCTTCATTTCAGGAGTTGAAATTCCTGATATTAATGAGCCTTTAGTGAACAATGAAGACCTTGGAGTCCACAGCTAAAATCCTTATCCATCTGGCCCATCAGTTTATTTTCCTCCTTTATGGGATGGCCACCTAATTCAGTGTCAGATTCAGAGACTATAGTTGTGACAAAAGCGCAAAACCAACACTGCATATCAGTGTGAGACTAACTTGTACAGTCCAAGCAGCAATCCAAGAAGTAGACTTTCCCCAGACACAACAGAAATACATGTTCATGTTAGAGAATATTAAAAGGTGTAAGGCACACCATTAAAATCTGCTCATTTATCTGGCTATTTGAAGATTTGATCAACCATGACACAAGAGTCCAAGGAACAAAGGTCAAAGGACCCACCCAAATACACCACTCAGAGGTTAGATGAATAGCAGAATTACTGCAAAAATAGGGAAGTGGGGGGAATGGGAGGTGGAGACGAATGGATACAGGTAAAATTGAGTTAAGAAAAAGCCAGACAACTTTCTAATGATCTGAAGGACTATTGGGTCATTGGTCAGGGACCAATGATGTCAGCCTCAGGTGCTGTAGGGCCTTTCAGTTACTGACAATAATATTTGCAAACTATTGGATGGCTAATGAAATCCTGGAAGGCTGGAAAAGAAATAATGTCATGCTTACCTTTAAAAAGGGACAAAAGCAGAAAACAAAGAAATACAGACCAGTTGTGAGAGTATATTATAAAATAGTTAATTTGGATGTATTTAAAGGATGATCGAATGATCACTAACAGCCATCATAAGTTTAAGAACAAAACATACCAAACTAAGTTGATTTCTTTTGTTGATGGGTAGCAGGTTTGGTGGATAACAGAATGTGTTAAACACAGTATACTTGAACTTTAGTAAGGTTACTGACACATTTTCATAGACAAGCCAGAGAAATGTGATTTATGTGGATACATATAGTAGGCCTTGTTGGTTTAATGTAGCCACTGTTTAGTGCATATACAGATCACACAGAAAGCCCTGCTAATTGCACTGACCAAAGTAGGCTTCACTAAGAACAGAACTAGGCATACTAGGTGTGCATGGATAGAGATTCTTTGGGCCAATACCAATAGCCAATTTTTAACGAGGCATATTGGCTGATACTGATCCAGTTGCCGGTATGCAGCCCAGCAGCTTGAAGAGCAATGTCCGATGGGTAAGTCTGTTGTGGTGGAAAGGGTGGAGGAGGGAAGGGGTGTGTTGGGGGTGCAGATCGTGGCCCCCATGGTGAGGGAAGGAGTGGGGCTGGAGCAGGCACGGGATCAAGCTGCGAGCAGCTCATTTGAGGAGTGTGGGGGCTGCATGGAACCCGGGAGGTCATGGGTGGGGGTGTGCCCCCAGATCTGCATCTGGGGCGAGGGCAGGTTGCTGCTGTGGGCTGGGGTCAGGGCAATGGGCTCTTTCCAGTGGGGGGCTGGGCTGCAGCTGCACTCGGGGCAGGCAGTGGTGGCAGTGGGACGGGGACCTTGGGGAGGGCTGCAGCCACCCCAAAATTCACCATAGCTCCCCCAATTCAATTCCCCATCCCAGCACTGTTGCTGCCTGCCCTGAGCACAGCCCAGCTGAGCCCCAACCAGGAAGAGCCCAACACAGCCTCAGCCCCATCCCACAATGGCGCCTGTGGGCAGTCCCTGCTCACCCCCCCTGCCCACACACACACTGCCGACATGGGCGGTGGCAGATGTGGGCAGTCCCCACTTGCCACCATGGTGCTCCCCCAGTCATGGGAGGCACCAGTCGTTCATGATTACGGGCCTCTGGAGACAGGAGCAGCACTACCACAACAGACAGCTTCCCAGCACGGTGGGCACACAAACCACTTACACTGAGGGAGCCTGACATGACCTGTAACACCTAACCCCCTTACAATACCAAGAAAGTGCCCTGACAATGCCAGTGACTCTCTCAACAATACACAGTTGTATATATTTTGAAGAACTGAGCTACAGACAACAAAACACTATCCAACAAAGACAAATGTCAGGTGCTACACACAAAATGCACAGATACAAAATGGTGAATATCTGGCTGCTGAGAAAAATTTGCAGGCTTGTAGTGAATCAAACTCAACAGTGTAATTCTTTTGTGAGGAAAATGCAACCAAAAATCATATGTGTTTTAACAGCTCTCTATACAAGGCAATACGTGATAGCAGCACTTTACCCAGAGTTAATTAAGCTATAGTTTGGAGTTAAGCATTTAGAATAATTGAGAGAAATCTAAATAGTAAGCCATATGAGAAAAGCTGGAAGGAACTAGCTATCCTTATTTTGGAGAAAAGTAGTTTTGTGGGAGGGAGGACAAGTACGGAGGGAGCCATAGGACACCAAACCAAGAGACACCCACAAGATCAGCTCGGGTATGTAGCAAAGATCCTATCAGACAGCAGTTTAAGGCGGGGCCAGGGATAGCCACCAGGGGAATTAGGTGTATATACACAAATGCCAGAAGCATGGGAAACAAGCAGGAGGACCTAGAGCTCTTGCTACTGAGCAATAACTTTGACCTAGTGGCACTAACTGAAACCTGGTGGAAATCTTCTCATGACTGGGTGGTGAAAATAAAGGGCTATAGGCTGTATAGGAGAGAGAGCAGGGAAAAAGGTGGGGGAGTTGCTCTTTATGTCAAAGAACAGTACACATCTTCCCTAATCAAATTAGGGTCAGAGGGCAGTCAAGCAGAGACTCTGTGGGTTAGGATCCAAGGGGCTCGGGGTGAAAGGGATCTGGTGGTGGGGGTCTGCTACAGGATGCTGCACCAGGACGACAAGCTAGACCAGGAATTTTCCAAGCAGTTCATAGAGGCTGTGAAGTCTAGAGATATAGTAGTCATGGGGGACCTTAACTACCCAGACATATCCTGGGAGGAGCAGTCAGCTAGATCTAACCGTTTTCACAGGTTCTTAACCTGTATTCAGGACCTCCACCTAACACCAGGGGCAATACCTTGCTCGACTTGGTGTTGGCCACAGGGGATGACCTGGTGAGGGACCTGTGAATTCATGGCAACTTAGGGGACAGCAATCACCAAATGCTAAAATTCACTATCCAGCGAAGGGCAGGCATTATACCCAGCAGGGCACGGGTGCTAAGCTTTAAAAGAAAGCTGACTTTAATAGACTCAGGGGATTGGTTAGCAGGGTGCCAGGAGCTAAGAACTTAGATGCATTGAGGGTCCAGGACGGGTGGACATTCCTCAAGGAAACCATTCTTGGGGCTCAGAGTGAGTCAATCACATGGCACAGGAAAGGGGAAAAGGGGGCCAGGAAGCCCCTTTGGCTAACTGGGGCATCCAATATACCTTAAGGGCAAAAAAAGAGGTGTACAGGAAGTGCAAGCAGGGGGTAGCTAGCAATGAGGAGTATATTTCATTGGCCCATACCTGCAGGGAGTCCGTCAGGAATGCCGAGGCAACTCTAGAACTCAGGCTAGCGGCAGGGATTAAGGACAATAAAAAGTCCTTCTTTAGGTATGTTGGGAGCAAAAAGAGCGTGTGGGGTAGCATAGGACCACAGGATGGGCAGGGGGCTTAGTGACAGATAGCAGGGACAAGGCAGAGCTCTTCAATGTGTTTTTTGCCTCTGTCTTCTTAAATGGGAATCAAGACAAACCCTCAACATACATCATGGACACCAACAAAGGGAACATCAGCTGACCAATGGTCAGTGCCAACACGGTGAAAAGACACTTGGAGGGACTGGACATATTGAAATCACCAGGACTGGAGGGACTCCACCCATGGGTAATAAAGGAATTAGCAGGGGTCATAGCCGATCCACTGGCAAGGATATACGAGTGCTCATGGTGCTCGGGTCAGGTTCTGGAGGATTGGAAGAGGGCTAAGATTGTCCCAATCTTTAAGAACGGGAAGAAGGAGGACCCAGGGAGCTATAGACCACTCAACCTTACCTCTATCCCTGGGAAAATCCTAGAAAAATTATCAAGGAGCACATCTGTGGGAGCCTGCTGGGTAATATGATGTGGAGGGGTAAACAACATGGGTTTTTAGCAGGCAGATCCTGCCTGACTAACCTAGTTTCCTTTTATGACAAGGCCACCAACTGTTTAGATGCAGGAGTCGAGATGGATGTTATCTATCTGGACTTCAAGAAGCCCTTTGACAAAGTATCCCATACCATCCTTATAAACTGAGGGGATCTGCCTTGGATGATTATATGGCAGACTGGGTAGCAAATTGGTTCAAGGATTGCCCTCAGAGGGTGGTAGTGGATGAGTTGGTGTCAGCCTGGAAAGATGTGGGCAGTGGAGTCCCTCAGGTCTCAGTTCTGGGGCCGGTGCTGTTCAACATCTTCATCAGTGATGTGGGTGAGGGGGTGGGAATTACCCTTTCCAAATTCACGGACTACACAAAATTATGGGATGCAGCTAACACCCTGGAGAGAAGCAACCAGATCCAGGCTGACCTGGACAGGTTGGGAAGTGGACAGAGAGCAACAGGATGCAATTCAATAAGGACAAGTGCAAGGTGTTGCACATAGGGAGGAAGAACTGCCATCATACCTACAGGCTGGGGGGCGACCTTCTCAGCTCCACTGAGGTAGAAAAAGATCTTGTAGTCACTGTTGACTCCAGGATAAACATGAGTCGCCAATGTGATGAAGCAGTTGGCAGAGCCAATCGCACCTTGTCATGCATCTGTAGGTGCTTCACGAAGAGGTCCAGGGAAGTGATGCTCCCCCTCTTCGTGGCACTGGTCAGACCACAGCTGGAGTACTGTGTCCAGTTCTGGATGCTGCAGTTCAAGAAGGATATGAAAAACCTGGGGAGGGTCCAAAGAAGAGCCACTCGCCTGATTAGAGGCCTGCAGGGAAGGCCCTATGGGGAAAGGCTAAGGGACCTTAACCTCCTCAGCCTCTCCAAGAGAAGGCTGAGAGGGGACCTTGTGGCAGCGTACAAATTCATAAGGGGAGAGCAACATGAAGTAAGCGACGATCTGTTCACCAGGGCACCCCCTGGAATGACAAGGAACAATGGCCCATAACCTACTAGAGAGAAGGCTTAGGCTGGACATTAGGAAAAAGTTCTTCACTGTCAGGGTTGCCAGAATCTGGAATGGGCTCCCAAGGCTGATGATGCTCGCCCCATCCTTGGCGGTCTGCAAGAAGAGACTGGATAGGCACCTGACTGAGAGCACACGACCCCAGGGTTGGTGATTCTTTTCTTGCCTGCCAGGGGTAGGGGATCAGACTGGATGGCCCGCTGAGGTCCCTTCCAACTCTATGAATCTATGAATGAGAGGGAAAATGTATAGAGGCCTTAAATGCCTCTATACAAATGCTTGTAGTATGGGGAATAAGCAGGAGGAACTTGCCCTCCAAATAGCCTGTTCAAAACCAAACAGAGTAGGGCTCACTGAAACTGGTGGGATTCATCCCATGACTGGGCGGTTAATATTAGGGGCTATAGGCTTTACAGGTGAGATAGAACAGGAAGGAAAGGCAGAGGTGTGGTGCTCTACGTCAAAGAGCAATATACCACCTCTACCAGCAGGATGGGGTCAGAGGAGGGGCAGGCTGAAGTGCTCTGGGTCAGGATACAGGGGGGTCATAGGGAAAGAGACTTAATGGTGGGGGTCTACTACAGACCTCCCAACCAAGGATAAGAGCTGGACTGCGAATTCTCAGGTCAGCTTGTGGAGGCACTTAGGGCAAAGGATGTAGTTGCGATGGGTGATCTAAATTACCTGGACATCTGCTGGGAAGAGCAGTCAGCCAGGTAAGACCGCTCACGGAGGTTCCTGGCCGAGATACAGGACCTCCACTTAACCCAGGAGGAGCACAGTCCTACCAGGGGGAATGCTATCACCAAAGAGGAGTATGCCTCCACTGCTTGGGTCTGTAGGGGGCTGTTAGAAAAGCTAAGGCAGATACCGAGCTAGGGCTAGCATCAAGGATCAAAGATAATAAAAAGTCCTTTTTTAAATATAAGGGAAGAATGAAGAAGGCACTGGGTAAAGTGGGGCCCCTGCAGGATATGCTTGGCAATCTGGTGGTTGCACCAGAGGAGAAAGCAGACTTCTTTAACAAATTCTTCGCCTCCATTTTCTTGTGTAGGGACCAGGACTCCCTGACCAAGATTCCACACTGACTTGGGAGAAGCACCGTCAGGCCTAAGGTCAGGGAGGACCAGGTTACAGAGCTTTTGGAGGAGCTGGACGTGTTCAAATCAGCAGGTCCAGATGCTCTCCGCCCTAGAGTGTTGAGGGAATTGGCAGGGGTTATTGCGGGGCCCCTGGCACAGCTTTATGAGCACTCATGGTGCTCTGGCCAGGTGCCAGATGACTGGAAGAAAGCCAATGTGGTCCCCGTCTTTAAAAAAGGGAAGAGGGAGGACCCAGGCAACTACAGACTCATTGATCTTACTTCAATCGTGGGGAAACTCTTTGAGAAGATTATCAAGGAGCACATCTGTGATGGGCCAGCAGCAAGGATGATGCTCAAGGGCAACCAGCATGGTTTCATTAGGGGCAGGTCCTGTCAGACCAACCCGACTGCCTTCTACGATCAGGTCACAAAAGCATTGGATGCAGGTGTTGTGGTGGATGTAGTCTTTCTGGACTTCAGCAAGGCCTTTGACAGTCTCCCACCCTATTCTCATTAAAAAACTAGGCGACTGTGGGATTGATACCTACACAGTCAGATGGATTGCAAATTGGCTGAAGGGTTGTACTCAGAGGGTAGTGATGGATGCATCTTTTTCAACCTGGGGGAAGTGGGCAGCAGAGTCCCCCAGGGCTCGGTCCTTGGGCCCGCACTGTTCAATTTCTTTATCAGCAATTTGGACGACAGGGTGAAAAGCAGCCTGTTTAAATTTGCTGATGATACCAAGATTTGGGGTGAGGTGGGAACACTAGTAAGGAAAGACAGATTACAGGAGTGGGCTAACAAAAACAGGATTGGTTTCAATACTGACAAGTGCAGGGTGCTGCACTTGGGCAGTAGGAACCAGCAGTACACTTATAAGATGGGAAACTCCCTTCTCGAGAGCATGGTGGCAGAAAGAGATCTTGGAGTCATTATTGACTCCAAGATGAATATGGGCCAACAATGTGAGGTCACTGTCAGTAGGACTAACTATACCTTGTCGTGCATCCACAGGTGCATCACAAGCAGGTCCAAGGAGGTGTTCCTCCCCCTCTGTGACACTGGTCAGGCCGCAGCTGGAGTGCTGCGCCCAGTTCTGGGTGCCGCAGTTCAGGAGGGATGTGGACAGCATTGAGAGGGTTCAGAGGAGGGCCACCCACATGATCTGGGGACAGCAGGGCAGACCTCATGTAGAGAGGCTACAGGACCTGAACCTGTTCAGCCTTCACAAGAGAAGGCTGAGGGGGGACCTGGTGGCTGTCTATAAACTCACTAGGGGGGACCAGCAGGGTTTGGGAGAGACCTTGCTCCCCCTAGCACCCCCTGAGGTAACAAGGAATAACAGCTATAAGTTCTTAGAGAGCAGGTTTAGACTAGACATCTGAAGATACTACTTCGCAGTCAGGGCGGCTAGGATCTGGAACCAACTTCCAAGGGAAGTGGTGATGGCTCCTACCCTGGGGGTCTTTAAGAGGAGGCTTGCTGTCTACCTGGCTGGGGTCATTTAAGCCCGGTTTTTCTCTCCTGCCCCTGGCAGGGGGTCAGACCTGATGATCTACAGGGTCCCTTCCAACCCTACTTCTATGAATCTATAGAAGTTTTCAAAAATTTGAAAGGCTTCCACAAAAAAGAAAAAATGTTCTGTCCTGCCACAACACGAAGGACAAGCAGCGCAGGGTTTAAACTCCAGCAAAGCAGATTTAGATTAAACCTAGGCGAAACTCCTAACTCTAAGAATAGCTGGACACTGGAACAAGCCTACTAGGGGAGCTCTCGTATCTCTTTTGTTGGAGATTTTAAGAAGCTGGTCAGGCATCTGCCTGAGGTGATTTAGTAGCAGCAAATCATGCATGTGTTTGTTGTGGGGGACAGGAGGCTGGAGGGGTTGAACTACCATATTCACTCAAATATAAGATGACCCTGATAATAAGACAAGTCCCCAACAAATAGATTCTATATGTGGAAAATTTATAAATTTGTTATACTTTTCCAGGTATAGAATCTAATTATTGGAAGTTTGCCTTGAACTTGTCCCCAACCCATTGGTACAGCAGAGAAAATAAACATGGGGGGGAGTTAGGTGACCCTGCCTTGCCCTCTGCCTCAGAAACCGTTTTTCCCTGAAGCCCCTTCCCCCCTCCCAACTTCCTGTCAGACCCTGCTTTCCCTGAGCACATGGAAAAGAGGAACAAATCTGAAAACACTGACTTTTAAGTGAACATGCCTGTCTATGGTCAACCATAGACTTTGTTTATCCAGAATTGATGCATTCTACCTTTTTTGAAACTGCTGTTTTGCAGGTACTTAGCAAAGGTACTCCATAAACACACTTTCAAGCAGCACTTTTGGACCAACTTATATATAGTACAAACTATACACAATATTAGTCCAAAGCCAAAAGGCTCATGATTTATCATGTAGTTCACTGGTCTGGGCCCCAGCAGTCAATAGCATTTCAAGCCACGGTAATCACACAGCTCAGCACTACTCAGTACATGTGTGTGTTTCAGATACACCTCACACAGGATTAATATGCTAATTAGCCTCACATTCAGGGCTGGAACAGGGTGCTCTTATCATCAGTCCTGGGATCCTCCAAAAATGTATATGCAGATGAGATGCAGTGTAACCTGGTCCAGTTCCACCTTATGAAGGGCAGGGCCACACTAATCATATGCAACAGGCGGGGGGGTGAGGGGGAGGAAGGGCAACAGAGGGATTCTGTGTGAACTGTTTGTGGCCCTATTTGGTTATGTTTGCCAGACATTTAGGGCATGTATACATATACATTTGTCTGCTCTGACAGAGATTCAGCGTGATTAATCGAGTCTGCTCTGTATGTGAGCTGATGCACCTGGCTCTGTGTCACATGCATTTATATAAATGGCAAAGTGTGCATCAGTGCTGAGAAAATGGCAGCAGTGCGCT
Source organism: Crocodylus siamensis (assembly GCF_052110815.1). Classification (NCBI taxonomy): domain Eukaryota; kingdom Metazoa; phylum Chordata; order Crocodylia; family Crocodylidae; genus Crocodylus; species Crocodylus siamensis. Next base: position 43,117,248 of record NC_143398.1, on the reverse strand, counting down.
TTTGAACTAGAACACCTTGGATGCTGCCATTTTCTCAGTGCTGACATGCATTTTGCTGTTTATACAAACGCATGTGCTACAGCGCCAGTCACCTTTAAAAAGCACACAGAGCTGCAGTGCAAGCATGTGTACAAATCAGATTAAGGATGGTGAAGAACCAGGAACCATTAAAAATAGGAAAGAAAGGTACAGTTCAGTTGTGGGAGTGAAGAGGAAGTCAAAATGTATTTAATGTAGTGCCTCACTATGACTTGAAAAAGAGTCAGTATTGTGGAGAACTGAGAGCAATGGACACTACTATACATCTTATTCAGATGGGCTGGACTAATCTATTGTTGTGGTAGGTTTCCATTCATGTTTGCCTGTGTGTTTTATAGCTATGCTCAGGATTGGCTGCATTTAATCAACTTCATAGTTGGTCTCCATTACTGAGCACATGCTGCTTATGGCAGCAGTTTAATGATACCTAATGTATTTAATGAGGTTTCTTTGTATGTAAATGTAAAACAAGGAGCTTTTTTTCCCCATCCTGATTGGGGGGACAGAGGCAGGGTGGGGGTGGACCTAGTTTAACATTCAAGTACATAGGCTAGATGATCTTTGAGATTACTTCCAACCCTAAAATCTTCTGCTGAGACATACTGTTCATAATAGAATTTTTATTTTATTAGTGGTCCCAAGCATCACTGGCAGTACGATTTGTGGGGGGGAAAAGGTAGCACACAAAAATAAATATGCAGAGCCCACCTCAAAGAATGCAAAGTTACTGAGACAGAAACTGTACTAGTTAGAGCCATAATTTCCAACTTTAGCTGTGCTACACAGACACACCTTTCTGAAACTTTAATCCTTAAAATAATCTTAATGGAAGCATTAACTCTGTAAGTCTTTCAGACACCGTGCCAATTCAGTACAATTACTGAAGCAGAGGTATGTTTTATGCATTATGTTTAAGAACTGGATTAAAGAATCTGAACCTTAGTAGACTGAAAGACACCACTTTGACATAATTCAAAGCAGTAGGTGACTGTGTAGATTTTACCGCACTTAAATCATTATGTGACTTTCAAAGCTAACAATCATATCAAGAGTTGAAAATATATCACAGCTAGGAGAAACTTTTCAGAATACAAAATTCTCAAGAATCTTTGTCCTCTGAAGGCACAGAAGCAAATGTGCAAGAACAAAAATCAAGAGAAAGATTACCATAATTTGAGATGTATCTTGTATAACTTACACCATAAAAAAACCCCTTCAAATCCCTCCTTAACGTTTTCTTTTGACATGAGCCTACAAAAACCTTGATACTGGCAAGGAATGGATGAGTTAGGGCAGGGGTGGGCAATTATTTTAGCTGGAGGACCATTTAATGACTTTTGATGAGCTGTAGAGGGCCACGAGGATTACCTTGCCACTTGACAGGCCCCCTCTCCTAGCCACCATCTTGGGCCAGGAACTCCCCACCCCCAACTGCTGACCTTTAGTACTGAAAGTCCTTCCCCTTGCACCCAGAAGTACTCCTTTTGGGAAGGCAGTTTGCCACCTTGCAACTGAAACCCCCCAAAATCATATACTAAAAATTAAACATTTACTATAACATTTTAATTTTATTTCAAAAAATATTTTGTCCTGATTTATGTGTTTGCATAGTGTATATAGAGCTGAATGTATAATAGCTTGAACTAAAGTCTTATTCCTCTTGTACATAGTGTAGTGCGTGGGTGTGGGGGAGTGTGGTTGGGGAAGCTGGTGTGAGGTTCCGAGTTAGGAGTGTGAAGGGAGTGTGGAGTTTGTGGGGGAATGTAGGGGTGTGGATGTTGGTATGGTGGGGTGTTCATAAATGGGCTCCTGACCACATGCCCCACCCCCATAGCACAGTCCCTGCAGCCGGTGGCAGCAGCTGCTGGCTGCAGGCCCTTGGTGTACTTATAGACTATGGCAGGCAGAGCCCCCTGGTGGTGCATGGGTCTGGCTGAGTTCCAGGAGCTGAATGTACCTGGCCTGACCCAATGGCATACAGCTTGCAGCTGGAGTGCTGGGAGCCGCATATGATGGCATGGAGCCAGCTCAGCCTAGCCCAGCTGGATGAAATACATCTCCTGCGGCTCCCAGCTGGAGTGCTGGGAGCCCCCCATGGCAGCATGGAGCTGGCTCAGCCCAATGGCATGAAGATCTCTTCTGGAATGCCAGGAGCTGCATGCCATTGGGCCAGGCTGGCTCTGTGACTCCATGTGGGGCTCCCAGCACTTCAGCAGGGAGTTGCATGTGGAGGCACAGAGCTGGCCTGGCCCTGCCCGGTGGCTCCCACTGGCAATGCCAGAAGCCCCAGATGCTGGCATGGAGCCAGCCTGGCCTGGCCCAATGGCAAATGGCTTGCAGATGGAGTGCTGGAAGCTACACATGGTAGCAAGGAGCTGGTCTGCCTTTATTGCACATGGCACCCTATGGCTCCCAGCTGACATGCTGGAAGTCACAGGAAGGTGCATGTCATTGGGCCAGGCTGGCTCTGTGCCTACATATGGGACGCCCAGCTGGAGTGCCAGGAGCCCTATGGAAGTGGAGGCACAGAACCAGCCCAGCCCAGCTTGATGGGCATGGGCTCTGAAAGCCCATGCCTCCTGCCACCTTTCAGAGGCAGCCATGGCCTGGTAACAACCGCCTTTTGGACAACAGAATAGACAGAATGGCTTGGCAGTCTGGATCGTGCCCATGGGCTGTATTTTGTCTGCCCCTGAGTTAGGTCCACTATTTATCATGCTGATCAATACCATCCCATTGTTTTTCTGTACTTTCCCATCTGTCTGTATCTAGCTCTTGTTTCTTTTCTTCTAAGTTTGTGAACTCTTTGGAAGTAGAGACAATTTTCAAAAAGAATTGTGTTTGCACTAGGTCGTCTGGCAGCAAACGTTTGGTCAAGTAGATTTCTAGGCACTATTGAAATAGAATCAATATAAAATAATAATTCAGTTACTAAAACATTATTGAAATATTACTAGTTAAGTAGAAGTTTTGCAGCTAAATAAATTATAAAGAAATGTAACTGGTACTTTACAATGCAGATTTAGCTTGCACATTTCCCAGGGAAGCACAGATGCCATAAGTTAGTTGAGTCTGGTGCAGTGGTGCTAAACTTTTGGCCCCGCAGGCTGGATCCCACGCACAGGGTTGGTTTGCAGGTGCAACTCAGCTTGGGCTCAGCATGTAGACATGCTGGCCCAACACCACACAGTGGATGCAGTCACAAGGTGACCCAGCATGCTGGCTCTACAGCCTCCTGGTGTGATTTAGCAGGGCCATGTCATCCAGCCCACAGGGCTCCCCACGATTATGGAAATTTGGCAGCAGGGGAGCTGCTATTAGCTTCCCCATCATCAAATTACGAGACCCATGGGCTGGGTGACATGTTCTTACAGGCCAAATCTGGCCCAGGGCCTATAAAAACATAGGGCGTAGGAAACCTTGGGAAGCATGATTAGAACTCAAAAGTTGGATAATGTGTGTGATGTATACACAAGATATGTCACTCAAAGGATCATATTCAATTGTTACTTTTTCATGATTAAGCACTTCAAGTCAAGAAATACCAAGGTTAAGTCATTTGAATTGATAAAGATGGTAGAGTAATGCATACAAAACATCTTGGCCCTTTCAAATTTTTTCTCTATTTTTATTTATTTATTTTTTTTAGCTCTTTTGACAGAATAATGTAACTTAATACACACAATTAATAATATTATTTGGGTTACCCAGCTTGTCATCCATACCAGCCACATGATAATATTCTTGTTCAACTTCATAAAGGAACACCTAACACAGGAATTCTCAAACTTTTCAGGGTCAGGGAACCCAACCATCACTTTTCTGAACACGGTGACATTCCTGGCTGAGAACCACTATTGGTACCACCTCAGTTACCTCAGGGGCTCTCAGCCTGATTATGCTGCCTCCAGGTGAAACCGCCTGTGCCTGCTGTATAGCCAGTCCAGGAAAAGCTGTGCCATGAGTACATATTCCTCCTGTATTAAGACTTTAATCAGCCTAAAGCAGGTAGGAGCTACCTCATGCTGCACAGCCGTCTGGTCCCCCCTATGCTACAGTGCTCCAAGAAATAAAAGTGGATAGGACAGTTCCACCAGTGCCTGCTTCCAGGAAGAGCATGGGGTCCCTCAACCAGGAAGGTCTACACAGCACAAGGAAGCTTTGCCGCCTGCTTTAGGCCAATTGGAGAGTTGTAATGTAGGGGAATGCACTGACCTAACACAATGCTATTGAATGTAAAGAAGGTAAGCAAACATATTTTGTAAAATATATGCTTAATAGTTAAAACATCCCTAAAAGCTGAACATCTACTTCTATATTAAACAACTGTATTTCTTTCCTTTCTACGTTATTAGCAATTGAAAATTAACAAAATTAAGGATTAAAAGAATGTGGTCTATTCTGTAGAGGATTCCATCAAAACTGAGAAGCAACACCAGTAACAGTTGAAGAAACTGAAATTAGCATCAGATATCCTTTATTTTGAGAGGAGGCCCCCTAGGGTGTCAACGCAACAAAGCTTTGCTTAGCTTGATATTGCTGAAGGAGTTCTTCTAAAGGTTCTGCTTACAGATCTCTGGCAGAAAAGGTCATTGGCCATGCTGGTGAGCTTTTTTGAAGGACTAAAAGGCAGGAAACAGTTGGAAGAAATATTTCACAGGCAGTAATAAAACTTTAATAGGGCTGGCATGAGATGAAGCAGTACAACCATAATCAATTTATACAACTGAATGAAAAGTAGGCCTTAGTAAGCCACAGAATCATATGCTTATAACCGGCTGGAACTGAGAATCTGTGCTAAATACCTTCCCCAATTAATGCATTACTGCATTAGTCTACATATACTGTGGAACTTTACCTATGTTTTTTAAAAGAGGAAACCCTGTCTATATAAAACATTCAACAGCATGTAAAATTCACAAAAAAAAAAAAAAAATCAGTTGGAGGCAATGAGAAACTACATCAACTTTTAACCCATAAAATATAGGCTAACCTAAAAAATTAACCCTAAAATTAATTATTTTCTTATTTGTTAGACTATAATTTATTTTTCTCTTTAAAAGAGGGACATCCTTCCTAATTTCTTTACTGATCTCATGATAGTCTTTAATAATTCTTTAGAAAACTGAAATGCATGTTTAAAAGAAAATTATTTTTCATCTTTTCACAAGCAACATTTTCCAAATTTTCGCCTAATGGACATATCTTGAAGTGCTTGTTCAGCTTTTAGTATTGCACACATCTCGAATGGGGAATTTCTGAAAAGCACTGCCTTCCATCACACAGACATACCTTGCATTTTTAAAATTTTCCCTAATTTTAATGTGAAGCACATAAAATGATTTGATACTCTCTTTTAACTTCGACAGGTCAGTGCTTCAGTTAAATAAGCATCTAATAGTGAGGAAAAGTGTCTGGCCTAGCTGCGATTCTAAGCTATCCGTTCGTTTTTCAATGTATTTTCTGTTTCCTCCATGCTGTTTTGCTGGATTTCTCTTTTGTCAACAGTAACAGCATGCCAGTGCAGAAAAATACATTCTTCAGAGGCAAGGCTTTAGCTCTAAGGAAGGCTGCAGTTTGCTTACGTCTGGTATAAAAGTACAGGTTGATCAACTCTACTAGAGAGCTGGTTTTTAAGGTTTCTTGAGATATTTCTTAATGCCATTTTTCATCCAGGCTCAACATGTATATGTTAGCATTGTAAAATCACAAAAATGACATCAGCTTTTAGTGGTACTTCTACTTATCAAACACCTGCTGGTCCTAAGATTTACAGAAGCCTAGAGATTTGGCCACATATACACCTCTGTAATCTCATCTTTTCTTACGATCTCTCAACTCCTCTCCCTTGCACAGTTCTTGGCATGTGTTTTGTTCATATGCCCTCTTATTTAGAACAGCCTGGCTATCTTAAGGGTCCCTGAAATGAAGGAATCCACTATTTCAGACGATCTTCTGGGAAAGGGGTTTGGAAAAATTCCTGTTCCCCAGAAAAGGAAGCAAGAAGTCACATCTTTAAAAACACACAAATCCCATTTTGTCTAAATTTGCATACCTTCCCTGTTATCACTGTTTTCAGAAATTGTTTAGCAAATCTATGTGCTTTAATTATGACTGTCCTTGATGGGATAAATGATAAATTGAAATGCTAACTAGAATATACCTGAAAGAAATGATAACCTTAAGATACGGAGGTGTCTTAGTAAGGGACAGGTTAACACTTGAGCTGGGCCACGGGGTACCACTTCCAGAAGGGGTACTAGACAGAGTATCCATACCCAGGGAGTGTGCCAGAAAAATGATTTGAAAGAGATGATGATTGAAGTCTGCTCAGACAAAGTGAGATCTGAAAATACATGGACCCGGTGTGTGGCCTAAATAAAACAGCATGGTATGTTTTCCAGTTAAGGGAACATAACCAAGGCTGAGCTGAGCATGTTTTAGATCTTGCCACATCCATATACAGAACTGTAAATTTGCTATGATGCAGTATTGTGTAGGAGTAGTGGTTTGGCCTTCCAATTTCACTATGTCGTCTTGTACTGGCCACTGACAGAGGAAAAGTGTTGGATTACACAAGCCAAAGTTCTCAGACTCTGTGGCAAAATCTGAAAAATAATAGAAGAAAGTATACTGGCTTATGGCATTTTTACAGAAAAAGTGACCCACCTGCTTATAATTTTGCCTAATGGAATGTTATACTTGTGCTTAAAACTGATCTGAAACCAACTTCACAGTTCTAAGATGTTTTTAAAATTGTAGTTACCTTGGTTTCTAAATTTTTTCAAGAGGCACACTGAGGTGCCAGTAAAACCTTAACAATTTATCTGGAGAGAGAGCTACACAAAGATTCCAAATGACATTTTAACAAAGGAAAACACCTCTGAAGACAATGTGGAGCTACAGGTCAAAGGAATCAACCAAAAGCACACTTAATTTTCTTTCTCTGTGCTAGTCTGACTAGTTCAACTACAGATGGCATGATACTTTCTCCTCAGTCAGCTTACTGACTACATCCTTCAAAAATTAATTGGAAAAAGAGAATCCTATAATTTAAAATAGAACAGGCTCAGCAGGTGAGTAAGTTTCATCAGGACTGATTACTGAGAATTGATTTTCCACTGGTTGTGCAAGCTGAACTCCACTAGGCCACCTTCATATTAACCCAGAGTACATACAAGCACCACAGGCTAATTGGTAACAAAAGGTTTCCACTTTTAAAGGACAAAGAAAAGTGTGTGATACTACAATCTCCAAATGTCTTGCTTGCATGCAATTTAAAAGTACCTTGGCTGACATTGCCTGATTGTAACTATTCCTTTTCTACAATTTCTAGATGTCTTGTTTTCTTATATTATTATCATTAGGTATTGTTAAATATGTTACATTTCCATCTGGGTCAGCAAAAAAGTTCAAGTGTTTTTTTTCAACTTTAAAACATTATTGTAATCCAATATCAAATTAGACAGATGCTATAATATCATTTTTTTTACATGCTCTACTCAAATTTTCAGGTAGAGATTCCACACAATAAAAAATATATTTTAAAAACAAAAAGGTGTGAGAAGAGCTTACTGTGGCCTTGAAGCTTCTGCCTGATCAGTCTGAAGTTTCTCTCCCCCTTCCACTTCCATTGTGCAGTAAACAATCCGATTGGGAGCTACTGACTTTAAACCCTGAACTTCCATTATTACAATCTAAATAAAAGGAAAAGAACACATTTTAGATGTCCAATTTCAGCACAGACAGCATTAAACAGTACAGAGATGGTAGAATTAAATTGCCACAAAAAGTCCAAATGCTGTACTTATTCAAATTGAAGATGACCCCCCAATAATTTGATTCTACATATGGAAAACTTAGAAATTTTGTTATAATTTTTCAGGTATTGAATCTAATTATCAGAGGTTTGCCTTGAATTTGTCCCCCTCCCTCTGCTACAGTAGGGAAAACAGTGGCTAACTGGGGGGTTCAGGTGGTCCCCTTGCCATTTGTCCAACCATCATCTTCACCCATCAGCCCCTTCTCCCCCCCTTTACTGTCAGACCCTGTTTGGGCTCTCTTCCCTCTCTGAGCATATGGACTAAGGTTGTTTAATTTCATCCACATAATTTGCATCACGACATTTACTACCCTGGATAAGTTATGTCAGATTTTCTGACAGGATCCATGTGCATGGATTGTGATGGTTTTGCAGCCCTGAAGTAGCCACATGGGCTTTCACACATTACTATCAAGACTAGAAGCAGCACAGTTGCTGTAATTCATGTGACACCATAAATGAATTAATCAGCAGTGCCAATTATCTCACTCTCAGCATCACACAGACAGGGCAACACTGGTTGTGATTCAAGATTCTAGTAGATATACTCCATGCTTGAATGCACAACTATTGGGCAGAGTTGTTTGGCCACACAAGAAGTCTAAAATACTTTGCTAATCAACATGTCTATGCTTTTGCTGTTTCATTTCTATTCACATATACACATCTTTATAAGTAAAGTCTTGGAAGAAAAATGCAAGGAATTTTACAGCTATTGTCACACACTTCTAAGACTTTAGTAAAATAGGATGAATTGCAAAATGGCTAAGGTCTGATGATATTGCATTGGGATGACAGAACAGAGCTACTCAGGATGCTTTTTTCCCCTGTAAAGTACCACTGCAGCCCATAGAGTTTTATAAATAATAACAGTAATTCATAAAGCAATGATGCAATTATCTTTGCCATATTTTATCATTTGTGTTCTCACACATGTAATTATGAAATAATCGGTAGTTGACGCATAGAAACAGTGTGGTACAGATCCTCCTATATAATAATAGCTAGACTCCCTTTCCACATGCAAAATGTGTATCCTCCTTGAGTGCAGTCAACATGATGATTAATTTCTATGATGATTATTTCTGTTTTCTGCTTTAGCTTCCATTTTAATTAGAAGGTACATTTGTTTCTGTTGCTCTCATTCTGGATCCTAGGGACGGAGAAAATGGACGATCACAACAATCCCAGATGGAAGCAAATCACCGCATTCTCATTAAATAATAAAACAGCTTTCAAAATATTTGCGTGTATTGTTCTGCATGCATTTCCCAAGCTGTTTAATAGCTGAATCACATAAGACATTATAAAGATATCTGTTGCTATTATTTCTATAACTTTTGTAATATGTTTTTGTAAAGAGATCCTTCGGTAAAATATCTGACTTGTGAAACAATCACTGTTGCCTGTAATAATGATGCCATCTGTACAGAAAAAAAAAGTCTATGAACTGAAAAACTGCCCTCTTTCAAATACTAAAATGCTGGATTGAAGCATTATTATAATCCAAGTCAGAAATGAATGCTTGACTGAACAGTGATTTTAATACAGTCCACCCAGCCAGCTCCTGGCATTTATTTGCACTAATTTTGAATAGATCCATATAGATGTTCTGAAGAAAATAGGTTTCTTGAACTAAACAATACAGTTCCATAGAGGATTAAATGTAAGCCATTTTTTAAAGAAGCATCTATTTTTGAGGGGATTACAGTAGGTTGGAAATGCCAAGCATCTCTCAGGAAAGAGACAAAAGTGCTACCACAGGAAGTGATTCAGTATCTCAGAAATGGAACCCTTACTTTAAAAGGGATGCTGCTTTAAAAAAAAAAAGTATAATTCAGAACTGGGATATTTACCTGCTACTGTTTTACAGGATAACTAAGGTTACTGTAAAGAAAAAAAAAAAAACAGGAAAAATACTCTGTCTATCCACTTGCTTTCTTTGAGAATTTGAAAGTGTTCTGTATATTTTGAATTAACTGTCTTAAGCCATACTTTGTATGTCTATGTCATCTATTTTATTCATATTTTATGGGGGGGAAAAAATCACATTACAACAGAAATACTTTTAGATCTTAACTGTCCATAAGTGTGTAATGCAATAATCCATCCATAAACATTTATGACATCACCATTTCTCAACTATCCATGCAGGCATCCATACAGACATCCTCGCCTTGCTCCCTGTTGAAATCAAGGCCATAGTGCCTTAGCTGCTTCCTAGATTATTTTTATAATCCAAGTCCTATTAATACTTCTCCCAGTTTTTATGACTTTATAACCTTCCAACAGCCATTCAAAATCTGTGACAATTCTTTCATTTAAGTGTTTCTGGTAGATGTGGGGGCGGAAATTTTGGATTCCTGCTTTTGCCAGCATTTAAATGTTCTAAATTATGCACATCACTGGTATAAACCCATGTTTTCAAGGTTACTACTACATTTCCTCAGGAGCGCTTCAGTTTTTGTCATCTGGTACATATTTCAGATTGTGTATGGAGACCAGTAGCTGGGGGGGGCTGGGGGAGCAAGGGGGTTAGGGCTTATGGCAGAGCCCCCCACGTGGTGTGGGACAGTGGGGGGCAGTGCGACTCACCTTCCTGTCGGGCAGCAGCTGCTGTGTGTGGCTTTTTTTTTTTTTTTTAAAGGGCTGTGAGCTGGGGCGGATGGGGCAGCCATGGCGGGGGGCTGGGAGAACAGGCAGAGTTTGGGGCCTGGCAGAGATCCCACCCATGGTCCCCTCCCCCCTACTACAGCCCCCCATGGTCCCCTCCCCACTCCTCCAGCCCCACTGCCCCCTAATTACCAGCTCGGAGTTTGGGTCCAGCATCCCGTTGCAGCAGGCAGGGACTGCCCAAATCACTGAAGCTCTCTGAATCAATTTGGAGAGCTTTGAATCAATTCAGATCTTTTAATTGGTCCCCTGATTCAATTAAAAGATTCTGCCACTTAACCAGGCCAGATCTCCTCTGAATCGAATCAGCACCCGAAGCTTCACATAGCCCTACTCATACATCAGAATTTCCCAAAGGACTGAAACTTTCCCTCAGCTATGCTAAAGAACAATTCTTTAGAAATGCCTATTGCTTCCAAGTCCAAAACTGAGACTACCTAAAAGCACAAGACAGAGTTTTCAAATATTAACTTTAAACGATGGCTAGAACTCCCTTCTAATCAGCACAGAGGCAGAAAAGGATCTTGGTGTCATTACTGATTCCAAAATGAACATGGGCCACCAATATGGGGACACGGTCAGAAAGGCTAACCGCACCTTGTCATGCATCCACAGATGCATCACGAGCAGGTCCAAGGAAGTGATCCTCCCCCTCTATGTGATACTTGTCAGGCCGCAGTTGGAGTACTGCGTCCAGTTCTGGGCGCCCCACTTCAGGAGAGATGTGGACAGCATGGAGAAGGTCCAGAGGAGGGCCACTCACATGATTAGGGGGCAGCAAGGCAGGCCCTATGAGCAGAGGCTACAGGACCTGAACCTATTCAGCCTCCACAAGAGAAGGCTGAGGGAGGATCTGGTGGCTGTCTACAAACTGGCCAAGGAGGACCAGCAGGCACTGGGGGAGTCCTTGTTCCCACGAGCACTACCAGGAGTAACAAGGAATAACAGCCATAGGTTGACTGAGGGTAGATTCAGGCTAGATATCAGGAGGTGCTACCTCACAGTCAGGGTGGCTAGGATCTGGAACCAACTTCCAAGGGACTCTGGGGGTCTTCAAAGTGAGGCTAGATAATCACCTGGCTGGGGTTGTTTACGGCAGGCCGCAAAACCTGGAAACCGGATCCCGGAAAGGGATCCGGAGCCTGACAGGCTGCAAAACCCAGAAACCGGATTCCTTCGCATGGCAGGGGGTCGGAGTTGATGATCTGCTCAGGTCCCTTCTGACACCACCAACTATGAAACTATTTGCCAAGATATTGAGTAGCGAGAAAGACAATTTCAGTCTGAATTTCTGAAAATTAGACAGTTTTCTTCAGAGCTTATCTCCCACTAAGTGGGGTTTCTTCCCCAAGTCCTCATTTTCAACGAACTGCTGCATCTTCTCAAATGTATGTCCTTGACTCAGTGCCTGAACTTTATTCTTGTAGAGTCTTTACGCCTTCTGTCAAAATGCACAAAGAATCCCAATCTGCTCACATGCAGTTTTTCCTGTATTGGTATCACCTTTTCCCATTGCCTATCTCTCTCATTTCTTAAATGATCATTCTTGCTACTCCACAAATGCAACTCAGCATCTTTATCTGTCACCCCTATCATGGAAAACTGAGGTTTCTTTATTGCACAACACTCTGATCCATACAACAGCACTAGCCTTATCACTCTTCTGTAGATTTTTGCATTCAAATGAATTGACATGTCTCCTAAAGCATTCCACTCATTTCCCTCCATTTTGGTGATGCTTTACTTGTTTTGTTCCTAATTCTGACCTCTCGCCTTTTTCTTGTATAGTGGACCTCAGATGCTACATTTTGCACAGGTAGTACAAGCTATTCATCCAGTCTTCTCAGTCTAAATATCTTTCTTCCTTCAGAAATCCCTCTCAGTTGAGGACGAGTGTCTTGCCTGCATGTCCAAAGATGGTTTATGAGGCCTATCCAGGATCGACAGACTCTGCTGCAGCTTGGTCATATGTTTCCCTGTGGGGTAGCTGGCGCTGGAATGTGCAATTGGCCTGTAGCGCACTGTTTCTGCTGCTTTAGCTTTTCCATCTCCTGCTGTTGTCATGAGGTTTCAAAGTTCTGAGATCCGTGCAGCAGACTCTTCCTCCATTTGGGGTGGTCCTCAGCAACAATGGCCTATGAGTTGACATTTCTTTAAGCTGGACTTGAGGACATCCGTGAAGTGCTTCCTCTGCCCTCATCTCGAGCATACACCTTAGCTGAGCTCAGAGAATAAAACTTCCTTTGGAAGTCTGGAGTCAGACATTTGGATAACATGGCCAGCCCAACCAAGTTAATGTTGGATGATCTTCATCTCCATACTCGTGTTTGCTTGCAGGAGGATGCTAATGGTAGTGCATCTGTCTTCCCACTGGATTCAAAGTATCTTTCACAGGCAGTGCTGATGGTATTTCTGCAACAACTCCTTATGTTTCCTGTAAGCTGTCTGTGCCTCAGCTCCATACAGCAAGGTAAGGATCATGACTGCTTGATAAACCATGAGTTTGGTTTCATAGCTGATGTTGTGATCTTTGAACACCTATTTATTCAGGTGTCCAAAGGCTGCACTTGTACATTTGATGTGATGTTGGATTTCATCATTCATGTCAGCCTTTTGTGAGATGGCTCCAAGGTATGTGAAATACTCAACCTTCTCCAGAGTTTCACCATGGGTTGCGCTGGGGACTGTTCATTAGGAGCTTGTTGGTGAAGGACCGTAGTCTTCTGAATGTTAAGCGACCGTCCCATTTCCTTGTACACCTCGGGAAAGACGTTGATAATTGCCTGAAGGTCTGCTTCTGAGTGAGCGCACACTACAGGATCATCAGCACATTGGAGCTCAATGATTGAGTTTGGGTGGTCTTGGTTTTGGCTTGGAATCAGCTGATGTTAAAACAGCTTACCATACATTCCGTAGTTTAGCTCCACCCTGACTAGAAGCTTGTTGGTGGTCAGATGTAGCACCATGTCAAGAAATATTGAGAAGAGTGTTGGAATGATGAGGCAGCCTTACTTACCTCCTGTTTTAACCTAAAAGGGATCTGTGATAGATCCATTACTGAGAACCAATGCACACATGCCATCATGGAGCAGGCAGAAAATCATGACAAATTCTGGTGGTCATCCATACTTCAGAAGGATCCTCCACAACATTTCTCAGCTAAGAGAGTTAAAAGCTTTTGTGAGGTCAAAGGCAGCCATGTAGAGAGGCTTAAGTTGTTCCTGGCATTTCTCCTGGAGCTGGAGAGTTCTGAAGTTCATGTCAGTTGTGCCTCTTGATGCCCTAAACTCACAATGAGATTCTGGGAGGAGCTCTTCAGCAAATGGAAGGAGACCATTCAGAAGGGTTCTTGCAATGCTTTTTCTTGTGGTGGACAGCAAGCAGATCCCTCCCTAGTTCCCACAGTTGGGCTCATCTCCTTTCTTAAATATTTTCACAATCATGGCATCCCTGAGTTCATCAGGGATTTCCTCATCATTTCAGATCCTTAAGCTCTCTGATGTGAGCTCCTCTCCTCCCTTTTTGAAGATTTCAGGGGGTATTCCATCCACTCCAGATGCCTTGCTGTTCTTCATCTGCTCAATGGCTTTCTTCACCTCATCAAGGGTTGAAGGGATTCTGAGATCATCTCTGACTGAGTATTGCAGGATGGAGTTGATCACATTCTCATCAACAGCAGAGTCTTGATTGAAAAGGTCTTCAAAATGTTCTTTCCAATGGGCATTGATAGCTATCCTTTCTTTGATCAAGTCTCCTCCATCCTTAGGTCTCAAGGGGGTTGGTCCTTGAATGTTTGGACTATAGATGTCTTTGGTGGCACTGAAGAAACTCTGCATATTGTGGATGTCAGCAAGATGTTTAATCTTCTTAGCCTTGTCTTCCCATCATCTGTTCTTCATATTGTGGGTCCTCCTTTGGACCTCTGCTTTGGTTTGTGGGAGATACAAGGCCTTTTGTGCTTGGCAAAATGACACCAACTCCTACGCAAAAGAAATTGTACTTGCAATCGGTCAACTCTTGGATCTCCTAGTCATTCTCATCCAATAAGTCTTGATGTTTTCTAAGAGAGAATCCAAGGGTCTCTTCATAGATGTGAATGATGGTGGCCTTGAGGGCTATGAAACCCCACATGCTGCTAACATTCTCCCATTGCTGTTGATTGGAATTCACCAGTTTTTTATTGAGGTGCTAGTGGGAGAGGTCTTCTTTGCTTGGATCCTTGAGTCTTTCAACCTTGATCTTCTGTTGGCATTGATTCTGCTGCAGCCATGGTTTGGGAGCCAGTTTGAGTGATGTAACTGAGCAGATAAGTTGGTGATCAGTCCAGCAATCATCAGCCCCTAGTATAGCCCAGATGATATGGACATCTTTGTGATACTGGGCACAGATGATGACATCATCAGGTCAATCAAGTGTTAATGCTTAGATTGTGAGTGTTGCCATGTCGTCTTGTGCCTGTTTTTCTGGTGGAACAGGATGTTGGTGATGGTGAGTCCATGTTCTGTGCATTTGGTCAAGAGGAGGATGCCACTGGAGTTGAACTTCCTACTCCCTCCTTGCCAATGGTTCCATTCCAGAGGTTCGAGTCCCTTCTGACCCTAGCACTGAAATCACTGGGAAGAATAAGTCCATCTCCCTCCAGAACATCAGAAAGAACTTGGTCAAGGTTGGCATGGAATTCCTTCTTGGTTTCATCGGCAGCGTCAGGAATCAGGGCATATTGCACTGATGACTGGCATATTGGCTCTCCACCAGTTTACGATGGACAACTACAGAATCATAGAAAATTAGGGTTGGAAGGGACCTCAGGAAGTCATCCAAGTCCAGCCCCCTGCTCAAAGCAGGACCATCCTCAATTAGATCATTCTAGCCAGGGCTTTGTCAAGCTGGGTCTTAAAACCTCTGAAGATGGAAATTCTACCACCTCACTAGGTAACTTATTTCAGTGTTTCACCACCCTCCTAATGAGAAAGTTTTTTTCCTAATATCCAACCTAAACCTCCCTTGCTGCAATTGGAGACCATTGCTCCTTTTTCCGTCATCTGTCATCACTGAGAAGACTAGCTCCACCCTCTTGGAAACAACCATTCAGGTAGTTAAAGGCTGCTATCAAATCCCTTCTCAGTCTTCTCTTCTCCAAACTAAATACACCCAGTTCTCTCATCCTCTCCTCAGAAGTCATGAGTCCCAGCCCCCAAACCATTTTTGGTGATCTCTGCTGAACTTTCTCCAAGTTGTCCACATCCTTTCTATAGTGGGGGGCCCAAAACTTGTTACAGTACTACAGATATAGTCTCAGCAGTTGAAAATACAGCAGAATAATTATTTCCCTCAAGCTGCTAGCAACACCCCTACTAATCCAGCCCAGTATGCTGTTAGCCTTCTTGGCAACAAGGAGACACTGCTGACTCATGTCAAGCTTCCCCCAGATCCTTTTCTGAAGAGCTGCTGCTTAGCCAGCCAATCCTCAGGCTGTAGCAGTGCATGGGCTTGTTCCATTCTAAGTGCAGGACTTTGCCCTTGTCCTTGTTGAACCTCATGAGATTTCTTTTGGCCCAATCCTCCAATTTGTCTAGGTCACTCTGAATCCTAGTCCTATCTTCCAGTGAATCTACTATACCCCCCAGCTTGATGTCATCCTCAAACATGCTGAGGGTGCAATCCATTCCATCTTCCAGGTTGTTAATGAATACACTGAACAAAACCAGCCCCAGTTCTGACCCCCGGGGCACTCCACTTGATACAAGCTGCCAGCTAGATATTGAACCAGATTACTACCCATTAAGCCCAACAATCCAGCCAGCTTTCTATCCACCTTACAAAATCTATTCACCCAATTCATACTTCCTCAGCTTACTTGGGAGATGGTACAAGAATGCTGCGCGGAAAAACGATGTGGGAGTCATTGGGTGCTCATTAATTCCAATGGGGAGTTGTCTTATTAGTTCTTTCTTAATGGAAAAACCAACTCCATGAAGCTGGTATTCTCCTTCTTGTTTACCCTTCCAGAAGAAGGTATCACTGCCTCCATGTTCTTTGAGCTGCCCATTTTCCACTCTCCCATTCTCTTGCTAAAGTGTAGCTAAACCAAAGTTGCGTCACTTGAGTTTCTGGGCCATGACTGCAGTGTGGCACTCTGGGCATTCCCTATTAGGGTTCTCCATGAGGGTCCTGATGTTCCAGGTACCAAACATGATGGTATGTCTTTGCTAGTATTTTTGACTGCAGTGAAGGTGATCCCACTGAATGCAGTTATCCATTCAAGAAGAAATACAGAATACTGTGTTAGACAGGGTATGTACAGGGTACTTTTTCTAGCCCCCTCCCCATATGCAGTGAGCACAGCGGATCCTGAGGAGGGCTGGTCACAGTTACAGCTGCCAAATCACACTCCTGTCTTGGCACAATCCTGCTCCCATCACCATTAGCTGGTCACAAAAGGACTTGAGGATTTTGCTGAAAAAGCTGTTTTCATGGAAGATGCCTGTGTGTGGCTTCTTTTATTGCAGAGAAGCTGCTGCACATCAGCTTCCACATGGCTCTTGACAGAATGGGACCTTGATCCAATGCCAACGAGACCAAGAAAACTGGGGATCTCATTCCACTGCAACTTTCATTCACCTTCGTAGCTGTTGAGATTCTAACATCTTCTTCCACCTGCTCTACCACTGAGGACTTGTAGACCAAGGGTGAACAAAACATGGCCCACGGGTCAGATTTGGCCCATGAGGCCATTCTATCAGGCCCGCTGGGCTCCTAAAAAAAAATGTAGAAAATTAATATTTCTCTGACCTTGGTTCCTGTCAAAAATGACAGGAACCATGGGCAGTAGGACCCAGGGGAAGCCCGGTGGGCTCCAACAACAGTGGGGCCCGCCCAGCCCCACCAGAAGCCCCAGCTTCTGGGGTGGGAACATGCGACTGCCCCAGCACAGGAAGCTCAAGTAAGTGCGGGAGGACCCTGGGCAGGGAAGGACACGCAGGGGAGGAAGTGGACCCTCTCCACCCACACCCAGTGCCCTGCACTGCAGCTGCTCACAGCCTGCGTGGGGCTGCCTCTGCCCGCCCTGGACAGCCCCATGAGGGCTGCAAGCGCTGGCAATGTGGGGCACTGGGTATGGGGGGGGGGGGCGCTTCCCTCCCCCATGCTCAGCTTTTCCCTGGGCTCCTTCCCTGCATGGAGAAAAGTAGCCCCTCACCTGCCCCATGGCTGGCGCCCCACGCTACAGGTGCTCACATCCCACGTGGGGCTGTCCGAAGCAGGCACAGACGGCCCCAGAAAGGCTGCGAGCAGCTGCAGCATGGGGCACCATCCATGGGGCAGGGGATGGGCTGCCTTCTCCCCCCCCCCCCGCGCTCAGCATCAGCTTGTAACCCAGCCCCAATGCAAGGTTGGCAGTGAGGTGGGTTACAAGCTGGTGCTGAGCGTAGGGAAAAGTGGCCCCTCACCCACCCCATGGCTGGCGCCCCACACTGCAGCCACCTGCAATCTGCATGAGGCTGCCTGTGCCTGCACCAGACAACCCTGCGTGGGCTTGCAGCAGCTGCAGCGCAGAGCACTGGCCATGGGACAGGCAAGGGGCAGCTTTTCCCCATGCTCAACACCAGCTGCTTCCCTGCCGGCGAACAGGGGGTTGGGGCTGTGCGCTGCCCCCCGCTTGTACCGCAGGGCTGGGGGACACTGGGTGTGAGCCAGCAGGGAGTCAGCGGAAGCACAGGGCCCACACTGGTGTCCCAGGGCCAGTGCTGGTGGGGCCCAGAGCAGGGTGGCAGAAGCGCAGGGTCCCAGCTGGCAGGGGCTCTATAGAGCCAGGCCAGGTCCCCCCTTCCTGCTGGTGCAGCCCAGCCCAGCTCCACAGACCCCTGCTGGCCTGTGCCCCAGTCTGGGTCCCACTGGTGCTGCCCCTGGGACATTGGTCCCAAAACATTGGGATGTTGGTCCCAAGATGGTGACCGGGTGTGGGGCACCTGTCAAGGGGCAGGACTACCCACGTGGCCCTCGACAGCCCGCCAAAACTGGGTAAGCAGCCCTCCGCCCAAAATAATTGTCAGCTCCTGCTGTAGACCCATGGATGGGAGCTGGGCAGGCTTATTATAGTGGTGACCTGTACTTGCCATGTAACTGCACCGTCAAAGAATACATGTGGTTTTTTGGGAGGCACACACACACTCATATACATACATACATACATACATATATACGTGTGTGTGTGTGTGTGTGTGTGTGTGTGTGTGTGTGTGTGTGTGTGTGTGTGAGAGAGAGAGAGAGAGAGAGACTGCATGCATGTGTATATATATATATATATCTATACTTACAGAGATATAGATGTCTGTTTGTCTGTCTGTATGAGACAGAGCGGGAGTGAGAGCAAGCGAAAGAGAAAAAGAGTGGCATTTTGTTTGAATCACGGAGAAACAGTGGTTAAAACATAGCTATCTAGCTATAGATATAGCTAGCTATATCTATCTGTAGATCTAGAAAAGAGATGCATGGTTAGAGGACAAAAGGACAGGTCTTATGAGGAGAGGCTGAGAGCCATGGGCTCTTCAGCCTGGAGAAGCGAAGGCTCAAGGGGGACTTGGTGGCAGCCTATAAGTAGATATAGGATGTACAACAGGAACTGGGAGAACGTCTGTTCACCAGGGCACCCCAAGGGAAGATTAGGTCTAATGGTCACAAACTGCTGGAAGATGGTTTTTAGACTGGATATAAGAAAAAAACTTCTTTACCACCTGAGTCCCCAGAGTCTGGAATAGACCCGCCCCCCGGAAGTGGTGCAAGCATCCACTTTGGATACTTTTAAGGAACTTGTGGATACCTAACTTGCTGGGATCATTTGACCCCAGCTGACTTTCTGCCCCTTGGGCAGGGGGCTAGACCTGATGATCTTGCAAGGTTCTGTCCGGCCCTTATGTCTATGGAAGCTATCTAGAGACAGGGGTGTTTCATTTTAATTACAGAAAAATGTGGATTTGGGGAGTTTAAGTTAGAAAATTTTGGATTTTTTTTTAATCAGTGAAAACCGGGATCATGGAAGCAGTTACACTTGTGCTTTCTTACTGAAGTTAGTTTGGCTTGTTATGGAGGCAGTGATCCTCTGGATCAGGCTGCACAACTTGGAGCTTATATTTTTCCTGAGTGGTTTGGGGGAGCTAAGAGAAGGGCGATGGCCTTATGAAAAATGCTTTTTTTCAGGAAATTTTCAAAATATTTGTTTCCTGCTGCTGTAATTAAAAAATATGGAGACTTTGAACTGCAGTTTTCTTCTTTTAAATGTGTATTTTACAAACTAATGCACAAAATGCATACTTTGTTTATAAATTTCTATGCTGTGAATCCATAACAAATAACAGAACCATATTCCAACATATGTAGAGGCAGATTTAAAGGAATTAAAATTATGAAGTGGGGGAGTAGATTTCTGAATGGACTCTCTTTCTAGTTGTACTCTCAAAATAAATCATACAAAAATAAACATGATGATACTGTCCCAGAGTATGAGACAGATTAGGAAGTAAGGATACTTAAAATTCTTTCTTTTAATCTCAAAGAAGCTCTGGAGGTGGGCTGAAACAAAGAACATGATGGGAAGTGAAAGCCAAAATGGACTGAGAAATTAAAAAAAACATGAAGGAATTGATCAGACAACCTTCATCTTAATTTTGGCCAAAATATACACAAATGTAATAAATCAGTATGAGATTTGCAAAAGGCTGATAATTACAAGCAAGGCTCACTTTAACAATATTGTTGTGATTCTGAACCCCACAGTTTAAGAGAAAATGTATGTAACATTTACAGATAAAATCCTAATTATCTAGGAAGCAAAATGTAACCCCCAAACATAATGGGGACTAAGGAAGCAGCAGCAACCAAAAATTAGAACTATCCTAGAATCATTCAAACTGGTAGCAATTGTTATATAAAAAGACTGCTTACCTCTAATGTGAATGAGAGAACCACATCAGATTTTGACAGCTGAATCTCATTTTCATCACCTATGTCCAAGAAAGCTGAATTCTGTGATCGCTTCAACTTCTGCAATTTAAATTCTGGGCCACCTTTAGACACTGGAAGACTTTCCAAATTTGCCATTAACAAATTCACTGAAGACCGCAACTCTTCTATATACATGCTCTCCATTTCTTTCGCTACAAACTTTGGAAATTTTCTTTCCTTGAAAATATTGTTGAAAATTTCGAATATCATTAATTATGTCACAGTATACAAATTTATTAATTAAATCAGACAAATGCTTTCAGTCAAAATAATAAAACAAAATATAAATTTGAAAGCTAAGGCTTATCTAGTATTAGGTTTTTAAAATACATGACTTTTGAAAGTCTCTAACTATACTTCTGCCATTAGCTGAAAAGAAGCAATTCAAATCAAGATTTCCATCAAAATCTTTAAATACACAAACCAACTGGCACCCTCTAGTCTAGAAAACTTACAGAGATAAAGAAATTAAGGAGCATCAAAACAGCCAAAATAATTCCTTCCTCCTGCATTCTAGATACAAGTACATGTATGCATATTAGGCATATTAGGCAGGCACGGTTCTTGGAGTAGATGTGATGTCTTTTATTAGACCAATGACTAGTTGGAAAAGAGTTCTTTGCAAGCTTTGGGGTGCAGTCACCCTTCTTCAGGCATACAGAGTCGCTACTGGTCTCAGACTCTGAGGAATGAGAGAAGCTAAAAGTGGGACAGGATGCCCATGAGAATGTAAATAAGTAGCAATTAGAAAGACAAAAAGGTAAAGCAGGGAAGGGAGCAGAAAGAAAAGGTCAAAGTGAAATAATACATGGTAGAAAAGAGGCTGTCTGTGAAAAAGGAAATAGCTGGAGATCAGGAAAACAGGAATAAGAGAAGTTAAAAGTGTGACAGGATGTCAGTGAAAATATAAATAGGTAGAAATGAGAAAAATACAAAGGTAAAGCAGAGAAGGGAGGGGGTACAAAGCAGGGACAAAAAAGGCCAAAGGGAAATGCTACAGTGGTAATAATACAAGGTAAAAAGAGGCTATCAATGAAAAAGGAAATAGTTGGAAATCAAGAAGACAAAGGGCAGAAAAGTAGGGAAAGGAAGGGGAGAAAAGGCTTGGTAGGTGGGAAGAAGAATGTAAGAGGTCAGGTCAGGCACGTACCATGCGAATCAGATGTTGAGTCCATCATTTTTTTACCTTGTATTGTTCCCACTGTAGTGTTTCCTGTTGGCCTTTCCTCTCCCCTGATTTCTTCACCCTCCCTTCCCTGTTTTATCTTTTATTTTTCTAATTTCTACCTATTTACACTCTCACTGACATCCTCCCACACTTTTAGTTTCTCTTATTCCTTGGAGTCTCAGACCAGCAGAGACTCCCAATGTCTGAAGAAGGGTGAGTGCACCCAAAAGTTTCCCCAGAACTTTTTTCCAACTACTCAGTTGATCTAACAAAAAGATCACATCTACCCAAGGAACCTTGCCTGCCTATGTCCTTAGACCAACACGGCTACAACCAACAACCCAGCTGCATGCATATTACACATTTTCTCTGCCTTGTTTGCATGCTTATTAATTGTCAATATTAAATAAAAATCTAACCAAGTCTCTCACATCTTTGCAATATGAAGCTTCAATAAAAGTCCAATATCAAATATTTTTTCTATTATTTTTATAAAGGTAAAAAACCCCTGTTTCTTTAGAAGACAACACTGATCTTATAGGAAGAGATTTATTTTAAAACCAAAGTTATAAAGTAGCTCATTTTTACTCACTAACAGAGTTCATTTTTATTTGCTAGTCTTCAGAAAGATCACTGATAGCCTTCTTCTTCTAAAATATCTACCTTATTTTTTTGGTTATTATTGTGTTTCCCTACAGTCAACTGGGAATGTAAAACCACTATATAAGCTATGTGATCTATGGACAAGGAAATACAACTACTAATTCATCACAGGCTATGAGAAGTAGACATGCTGAATTTCATTAAAATCTTTATGGTTGCTCTTTATAAAATATAAGAAATATTAAATGTACCACCAACACTTACCTATCAGATAGTAAGGGATAGAGCTTAAGTGATATTCTCAGTGAAATATGAGACACCTTGATACCTGGTACAATGATCATGCTTATGCTGAGGGAATACATAAGGTAAAATTTTGAAGATTTAATGATGATCCATGGTTTCAGGACAAGCAACCAAAAACTTTTAAACAAATCTAAAAGTCAAATTTGACATAGGCTTTGAAACCAGTGCATTCAAATTTTGTTTTAATTTTTCTTTGTGAGGTGAAACTCATGGTGATTTTTATCCCAAAAGCTTTACAATGTTACACTATTCTGTGAGAGTTGTCGAATGCATATTTTGACTGTGCGTGGAAAGTTTCAGTTTCCAGTCAGTACTTGTATTAAAAGCTCTTTCCTCTTACTTATTGTCCTTTTGTGTTTCTTGTCCTTTACTTCAGTTAGTTTCCATCAGTTTGATATTTAAGGATCTGACACAGCCCTGATTCTGGGCAGCAGCAGAAGCACTGGTGGTAAAAAGAGTGACTTCATTTAAAATTTCTATATATTTGTAAAAGTGAATTGTGCAATTTGCCACTACTATGGATTTGAAAACTTTCTGCACTCAAAAAAGGAGCTACTTGTCCTATTTGATATATGCCTGTGGCTCATGAAAGTATAATCTAGCACAAAGATTGATTTTTTTTTTTTAAACAGAATTTTTAGGAAATTCAAGTTGTGAGAAATTATGATAGCACGCTGCCTTTAAAATGTTTCAGAAGTGAGAAGGATAGATATAAGTTTACTTTCCTGGCTCTATTTAAAATTTGAGAGGGAAGGTGTGATGCGACTAACAATGTGGAATCAAGAGATCATGAGTCAACTCAGCTTAGTTTAACACTGCAGAAGGCTTATAACAAGGTAATTAGACCTAGGATAAGATGCCACAGTAATTAAGAAGGCTGGCTGGCTTTGACAGCTAAGGTACTTCCATGTAAAATAAGTATGCAAATATTTTATAGCAAGATGCCAATATTGTCAAAAATTTGTATTACAGACAAGAAGAAAAATTGGGAGGGAAGGCCTACAGACGTGCATGGATAAATAAGCAACTCAGACAGGCCCTTTAGAATCAGCAAAGGATTTACAAGCAACAGAGAAAAGGACTCATCAGTGAGGAGAGATATTTTTTTCTGTGATCGAAGAATGGAGGAATAAAGTGAGAATGGCCAAGGTTTAGATAAGTTAGATATTGAGAAGAATATTGGAATGCATAGCAAAACTTCGTTGATCATACAAATATAAAGAGAAACAGAAGGGAAGAACTGATGCTGTTGGGTTTTTTCAACTTATAAATGCTATTGTCCTTTGGAGGGAGGCTTGCCTCCCTCTGAAGCACTGGAGACTGCCCACAGCTAATGGTGGGATTTTGATTTAAGTGCCCTGGTGCTCTCACCAGTACTTAGAACTGAGAGGTTTTTGGCTAAAAGGCCTTCTTGCTTTTTTGTTCGGGGTCATACTGATGACCAGACTTGGGGCCAAAAATGAATTTTTACTCTAGAACAGACTGGCAAGACTAAAAGTTTTTGCTTTGCTTTACAGCAGAGTGTGCCACAAACCCATCTGTGGGGTACCCCTGTAGTCCCAAGTCTGTTCCCCACTATCCTGCTGCTTGCCCCAAGGAATAGTCCAAGGTTTGCCCTAGGATAACACCAAGCCTCAGTTCTGCTGTCCTCACGCTGCACCCCACAGCTGTAGCAAAGGAATCTCTCCAGTAGCCCCGGTAGTTTCCCTTTGGGTTGTGACAGAAATGCAGGCCCCCCTTTCCACAGAATGTGCTAGCCTGGAGTGTCACTTGCCTTCACATCATGCTTTACCACAGGCAAGGAGTGAAGTAACAAACAACAAAAGGATTTATTATATAGTAGAAATGAGCTGTACAAGAATAACTGACCATGTCGTTTGAAGAGAAAACAAAATGACAAGTAAAGTTTCTCCTCCTCATCTGGCTACAACCTAATCCTTCAGAGTTCTGCCAGTATTTTCAGCGATCATCCCTCCTGCTGATCTGCCAGCCCTGACCACTGGGGACTTGAGACTCCCACAAAGCCTGGGATAATTCAAAGACCATGACTCTCTCATAGATTACCTCTAAATACCTCCAAGCCAGCCCTATCCCAATTGTGGACGAGTCTCAGAATCCTCTAGACATTTCTTTTCTTCCTGGAGCATCTGGATTTCCTCTACCTATTTCTCTGGGACTCTTTCACTCTTGTGGGGTTGATTTTCCCATTACAGGCAGGCAATCCCTTGGCTGCCCATCCCAACAATAGCCTCTTCTGCCCGTGTTTAGGACTGGCAGTTGTTCATGTCTTAGTAATACAATGGCAAGAGATACATCGCAGTTTTGCCTCCGCCCTTTTCCTTACGTATGCATTCCTCAGTTTCTTTCACTAAACCATGAAATCATAAAAATACATACAGGCAGCATAACATAATCCACACAAGGATAAAAATGACAAATTAATATAGTATAACATTGTTTTTTAATGAGATCCCACAAACCAGATCAGTAAAACAAAATTTAAAAAGCATGCACAACACTCCACAAACACCTCAAAATATTGTGAGGTTCCTGATACATAGGACTCCATACTTTTCCTGCAAACCTCTGAGCATATATCAACTGTCCAGCTTCCGTGAAGCCATAGGCTGCATGTCACATGACCACAGAGCCAAGTTCCCCCCCACCACACACGTAGCCTTCCCCTCCCCTTGACCTAGGCGCTATGCTGGAGGACTGAGGGGGGACCTGGAGAGCCCAGCTGCCACTGCTGTGACAGGAGAGCCAGGGGAGCAGGGGGGAGTGGGAGAAGGCAGCTGGGTGGGCTGTAGTTGGGCAGCCCTGTATTAACCAATGATATCTCTGCTACTGCAGTGTCAGGGCATTAATAGTAATCTTGCCTCCCCAGCTTTTACTTGTGGGATGCTATATGCCAGTGGAGAGCGCCCTTTTTTGGCAAGCATGCCACAAATAAGCTCCACACCTTCCCAAATGCTTCTCCAACCCCCTTCTTCTGCTGCTCTGTTTTCTGCTCCCAACCCAATTTGCTGCTCTGTTTTCTGCTTCCTCCCTTATCCGGCACTATGCTAGGTATCCCCTTCCCAATCTGTCATGTGCCACACACACAGGCTACCGATGTCACATGTTGGCCACCCCTGCTGTAAAGCATCCTCGGCATACATGGTTGTGTACCCAGTAGGTAGGTGTGAGGGTTTGAAGTGATGTTTTACTGGAATGCTTATGTAAACAGTTGCCTGCATATGCAGGGGACTGGGCTTGACAGCCTTGGAGGCCTCTTCAAATCCTATGCTCCTATGAGACACAAACCTTCTCTGAAAGATACAATGGCTACCTGCAAGCTTGATATAACTGATAAATCTATGGTTAGGAACATTTCAACAAAATGGAGCAAACCATTCCCTTTTGATAAACTGAGTCTGGAAGGTTCTTAGACCTAGAAAACTGGATGACCTTGGACATATGGACTCCAAAATGCTGATGAATTCTGAAACAGAAGCTTGGAAAGGCTAGGAAAAGAAGCACAATTTAGGTTGAGCCACTGCAAGAGAGGAAGAATGGGTGCTGACAGATTGTTGGATTAGACTATGTAAATCATATTTCAGCAGAGGGTCTTGGGGACAAGAATTATGGGGCAGAAGGTTAGTTTGTTCACTGGATCAGTCTCTAAGGTAATATATTCAGTTTTCTAGGTCTAAGAACCTTTTAAAGCCTTTTCAGGCAGGAGTGTCAAATATTCTGCCCACAGGTTGGCTCTGGCCTGTGGAGCTGTAGCATCTGACCTTTTGGGCTCCCAGGAGGCCCAGGAGGAATTCAGAGGCATCAAATCTTGGGTTTTTATAGTAACTTTTTATGAATGCTTCTAAAATATACTTTCTTTTTCCTTAACAGAGGTTGCAAAGGGCATACCTGTCTGCATGGTAATAAGTACAGCTGTGCAAATAATTCATAACACAATTTATTCAACAATTTTTTTTTGTTTGTACAATATCAGTGAACAAACAATTTTGGCAAATTAATTCATTACTTAAAATGATACAACATTTCTCAGGAATTCTGTTTACTCCCTAGTGTATATATAACAAATTGACCTTTCAAAGTAGTAACTGATTCTTCAAATGTGATTGGTCAATAAGTAATACAACCTTGCTGTTGCTTCCTAATTGTATCAACTTAACCAAGAATTTGGGACACATTTCTATGAGAATGATTCATGGAAAAAATAAAAGGATGTTTGCTTGTTGTCTATTTTTTATTGCTTGCAACAAAAATGTTCACTTTTTCTTTTAAAGGTATATCTTATTTTCCCTGTTTTTGCTGGGGGGATTCCCTGGTCATTACTCAAAATGTTAAACACTGAAGTTATATATATGTTAATGAGACAACCATCTTTTAAAATCTAAAATTCTCTTCCTGTCAGCTGCTCAGTTGTCATCCTTTGCTCCTCTAATGGCACCATTGCATTTGTCCCTGGCCACTGTAAAGTCAGTTTAGTTAGGACCCATATCTGTAATGTACAAATAAAATCCATTCTTTGAGATTGTACAGAGTTCAGATCAGGGCAGAAAATGGCCATACATATATATACACAGCTGCCCGTGCCTTTGATTTGCCGAGCATTTGCTCAGTCGGCTGTGTGAGTTTGGGGCACGTGTTCCGAGAAGTTGGGAGTGATTGCTGACTGCTGAGTGACCGCTGATTGCCTAGTAATTGGTGCTTAGGCCTGACAGAAGCCTTAACGAGGAGACAGAGCCAGTCCAGGCCCAGCAGGGTATAAAAAGAGACAGTCCAGGCGACCAGGGAGCCAGTGACCGGGGGCCGCAAACAGGGTAAAGCAGTTTGCAAGCCAGTTCCTAGTCAAGTTGGTGGGCACTCCCCAGCTTTCTGAGGGGCAAGTCTTTCAGCTTGGTATGAGGAAGCAGGAATAAAAGGAACCCTTTGGGGCCAACAAGGAACAGACCAGCTTCCAGGCGAGTTCATTAGGGGAGGTCTGCTTGGAAGAAGAGCAGTAAGAGAGAGAATGCAGATTAAGAGACACAGGAAAATGGCTGGAGGACGTCGCAATGCCAGAGCCACTGCCTCTGCTTGCACCTGTGAGGTTTCTGTCCAGGCATGACTGCTCACCATTGTGGGGACTGCAGCTTGCAGGTTCTTGGGGGTGACTGTGGTGCAAGCGGTGCCTCCTTGTGGTATCTCTGAGGGAACAGGCAAGAGAATTGTGGGAGAACATGGTGAGGCTTTGAAGCATCCTCTGCTATAAGGCACTCATTGATTTAGCACTGGAGTAGAACTCCAGGACCGTGGAGGAAGAAATGCCGGATGCAGTGCTAGAGAAGAGAGAGGACATGGACACCCAAGAGGGTGGAAGCTGGAGGCTTGTGACTTCTGGCAGCAAGCAGAAATCTTAACCTCTACCTCTAGTCATTCATCTGGAGAACAGATATGCAGCCCTAGCAGCAGAGAGGGAGGAGCACGTTCCAGTGGTGGAGGAAGATAGAGCAGGCCTAACCAAGGTGGGAAGTAGCAAGATGACTGCCACCAAGAAGCAATGGGTGATGGTTGGAGATTCCCTTCCACGGGGGATGGAGAGAGCCATCTGTCAACCTGACCTTTCGTCTTGGGAGGTCTGCTGCAGCTTGCCCAGAGCCTGGATCTGAAATGTCCTGAAAGGACAACCAATGCTCATCCACCCCATGCTTCTCATCCACGTGGGCACCAATGGTACTGCCAGGGGAGACTATGAGCAGATCAAAAGTGACTACAGGGCTCTGGGTGCAAGGGTGAGGGGGTCTAAGGGTCAGGTTGTGTTCTCGTTGATCCTTCTGGTCAAGGGAAAGGCCCAGGCAGGAGCAGATGCATCCTGCAGATCAATGCCTGGCTGCGTAAGTCATGTCGCCAGCAGGGCTTTGGTTTCTTTGACCATGGGATGTTGTTCCAAGAAGGATTGCTGGGAAGAGATGGGATTCACCTGATGAAGAGAGGGGTGTTTTAAACTAGGCTCACCAAGGGATGGAAAGCAAAGCCCTGAGGTTAAGTGGGGAAGCGGGAGACCTGGAG
The DNA here is from genome assembly GCF_052110815.1 of Crocodylus siamensis. Classification (NCBI taxonomy): domain Eukaryota; kingdom Metazoa; phylum Chordata; order Crocodylia; family Crocodylidae; genus Crocodylus; species Crocodylus siamensis. Next base: position 43,088,584 of record NC_143398.1, on the reverse strand, counting down.
GAAGAGCAGGGAGGAGTGGGCAACAGAGGAGGTGCTCTCATATTTCCTGATAAATCAGGACAATCAACTAGTTACCTCAGGTGCCTGTACACAAATGCATGGAGCCTGGGAAACGAACAATTGGAAGTCCTTGCACAGTCAAGGAACTATGACATGACTGGAATAACAGACTTGTGGGATAGGTCACATGACTGGAGCACTGTCATGAATGGATATAAACTGTTCAGGAAGGACAGGGAAGGGAGAAGAGGAGGAGGAGTTGCACTTCATGTAAAAGAGCCATATGATCGCTCAGAGCTCCAGTATGAAGCTGGAGATAGGCCTGTTGAGATTCTCTGGGTTAGGGCCAGAGGGGAAAGCAACAAGGGTGATTTCATCGTGGGGCCCTGCAATAAACTACCAGACCAGGAGGAAACAGTGGATGAGGCTTTCTTCAAACAGCTAACAGAAGTTTCCCAATTACAGGCCCTGGTTCTCATGGGGGACTTCAATCACGCTGACATCTGTTGGGCAGGAAATACAGCAGTGTGCCAGCAATCCAGAAAGTTTTTGGAGAGTATTGGGGACAACTTCCTGGTGCAAGTGCTGGTGCAGCCAACTAGGGAACATGCTCTTCTTGACCTGCTGCTCACAAATAGGGAAGAATTGGTGTGGAATGTAGTAGTGGATGGCAACTTGGGCAGCAGTAACCACAAGATGATTGAGCTCAGGATCCTGAGGAAAAGAAGGAGAGCAGCAGAGTAACGATCTGGACTTCAGAAAAGCAGATTTTGACTAACTCAGGGAATTCACGGGATAAATCCTGGGATGCCAGACTAAGGGGGAAAGTATCCAGGAGAGCTGGCTGTACATGAAAGAAGCCTTACTGAGAGTGCAGGAACAAAGCATCCCAATGTTCAGGAAGATAGCAAGAATGGCAGAAGACCAACTTGGCTTAGCAGGGAACTCTTCAGTAAACTAAATCACAAGAAGGAAGCTTACACGAAGTGGAACCTTGGGCACATAACTAAAGAAGAATGTAAGAGCGTTGCTCGGGCATGCAGGGATGGAGTCAGGAAGGCCAAAGTACAATTGGAGTTACAGCTAGCAAGGGGTATGAAGGGTAACAAGAAGGGTTTCTACAAGTATGTCAGTAATAGCAAAAGGAAGATCAAGGTAAGTGTGGCTTCCTTACTGAATGGGGGAAGCAGCCTTGTGACAAAGGATGCAGAGAAGGCTGAAGTGCTCAATGCCCTTTTTTTCTCCAAAGACTTCATAGGCAAGGTCAGCTCCCATACTACCGCACTGGGCAGCACTGGCCTCAGTGGTGAAAGAACAGGTTAGGGACTACTTAGAAAAGCTGGACATGTAGAAGGCCATGGGGCCGGATAGGATGCTCCTGAGGATGCTGAAGGAGTTGGCTGATGTGATTGCAGAGTTACTGGCCAACATCTTTGAAAACACATGGCAATCAGGAGAGGTCCCAGATGACTGGGAAAGGGAAAACATAGTACCCATATTTAAAAAAGGGAGGTAGAAGGATCCAGGGAACTAGACCAGTCAGCCTCACCGCAGTCCCTGAAAAACTAATGGAGCAGATCCTCAAGAAACCCATTTCTAAACAGCTGGAAGAGAAAAAGTTGATTAGGAACAGCCAAGATGGATTCAGCAAGGCCAAGTCATGCCTGACCAATCCGACTGCCTTCTATGATGAGGTGATTGATTCTGTGGATGCAGGACCAGTGGATGTGGCGCACCTTGCTTTTAGCACAGAATTTGATACAGTCTCCCACAACATTCATGCACGCAAACTAAGGAAGTATGGGCTGTATGAATGGACTATAAGGTGGATAGAAAACTGGCTGAAGTATCCGGTGCAGAGAGTAGTAATCAATGGCTTAATGTCTAGTTGGCAGCTGGTATCAAATGGAGTGCCTGAGGGCTCAACCCTGGGGCTGGTTTTGTTGAGTATCTTCTTCAATGACACCAAGTTGGGGGGAGTAGTAGATATGCTGGAGGGAAGAGCTAGGATTCAAAGTGACCAAGACAAATTAAAGGATTGTTCAACAAGGACAAGTGCTAAGTCGTGCACTTGGGACAGAACGATCCTACGTACCACTACAGGCTGGCAGCTGACTGGCTGGGCAGCAGTTCTGCAGAAAAGGATCTGGGGGTTACAGTGGACAATGACTTGAATATGAGCCATGAGCCAGCAGTGTGCCCTTCTTGCCAAGAAGGCTAATGGCATACTGGACTGCATTGTTAGGTGTGTCACCAGTAGGTCAAGGGAATTGATTATTTCCTCTATTCAGCAATGGTGAGGCTACATGTGGAGTACTGTGTTCAGTTTTCAGCCCCTGCTACAGAAAGGATGTTGACAAATTGGAGAGAGTCTGGTGGGGGGCAACAAAAATGGTGAGGGGGCTAGGAGACATGACTTGAGGAAAGATTGAGGAAACTGGGCTTATTTATTCTAAAGGGGAGACTGAGAGGTGACTGAACAGTAGACTTCAACTGATGGAGCTAGACTGTTCTCAGTGGTGGTAGATGACAGAACAAGGAGCAATGTTCTCAAGTTGCAGTGAGGGGAGTCTAGATTAGATTTAGGAAGAATTTTGTCACTAGGAGAGTACTAAAACACTGGAACAGGTAACCCAGAGAGGTAGAAGAAGCTCCATCCTTGGATGTTTTCAAAACTCACTAGACAAGGCTTTGGCTGGGATAATCTACTTGGCGATAGTCCTGCTTTGTGCAGGGTGCTGGACTAGATGACTTCCTGAGGTCCCTTCCAACTCCAACCTTCTGTTATCTACAGAAGTCTTGGTTTTGAGAAACGAGGCATTAACGTGTATTGTGAAAAAGCATACACTTACAAAGAACAAAAATGTTTAATAACCTTGCATATTTTGGGTAAAAGGCTGAATTAGATGAGAAAGTAATGAAAAGAAATGTATTTTGTCTTACTAGAATTATTTTGAAGATGAAGATATGGGCATTGGCAGTTAAAGTCTCATGTATTAATCATTTTTCTTTTCTTTAAAAAGTAGACGAGGTAAACGAAGACTCAGAAATTTTTGGTTGGGAATTTATCAAAAGGTATCATTAGGAAATTACTCAATACCTCAGGAGTGTGATAAACAAGTAATCATATTGCTGTGAATGCAACGATCTCCCTCCGTGAAGTGTGTCATAAAAGATTTGGTTTCATAGACGTTAGGGCTGGAAGGGACCTCAGATGATAGAAATAGTGGACATAAAGAGAATCAAAGCATCTGAGAAGAACTAAGCAAGGTCGCAATTTGCCTACCAGGACAAATATAGAAATAATAACAACATCCAGCCTAGGTTATGATAGAGTACAATGCCAATGTAATCCAAATGCTTTAAAATAATTTTTCAATACCAACAAATCTCCAGTTATTTTAATTTAGTATCTAAGTGTACCTACATATGAGTGCAGGAGCTGCTCTGACACACTGTAATTAAAGTGCATCAGAACAGACTCGATTAATCAAGTCTGCTGAAGCGTGCTAATTACCGTGCTCCAGCAGCCTTCCATGTCTTGTATATATGCATCCCTGCGCTTCAGAACAGTGGCAGGGATGCTTGAACTAAAACTTGTTGAATGAGCTTCAATTCAAATGTCCCCACCGCCATTTTGAAGCATGGGGACACTGATACACAAGATGTTGCTGCTTTTTTAATTACAGCAGCTCTCAGAGTCACTCTAATTAAACCGCCACCCCCCTCCAGCACCAAAGCACGTGTGAAAGTGCCCTAGATTTGTATAGTATTCCCTAGAATGACTTCATCAGTTAGAAATAAAAAAACATTAACCAGTATTTTGATAAGTATAATGACAATGTTTAAATTGTCATAACTATAAAATATGTATTCTTTTAATTTATTAATTCATTCAACTCCCCAGTGATGGGTACATTCATTCAGGATGACTGAATACCCCATGAAAGGGGCTCAGGTGAAGTCACAACTACTGGAGCTTGGCCATGACGACATGCAAATTGCACTTCCCCCACCCAATACATTTTGACACATGATACAATTTCACACAGGAGAAAAAAAATGGTAGAGAAGCTACAAAACCAAATAAAACTACAACTGTTTTCCTGCATATAAAACAAAGCAAAATGTAGAGTGGGTAAAAGACCTTGAGATCAACGTCAAGCTTAAAATACTAGATTAAAAATAAGCAAGAGCTGTTGGGACCGCAGACACATACACACACACCTCCCCCATAACAAAGGAAGGAAGTGAAAAATAGTTGGCACCTCATTCTTACAGTCATAGCAAAGTAATGAAAAAGTGAAAATAAGCATCAGTTGTAGTTGCGATCACCCATTGTTTAGAGCAGGGGCAGGCAATTATTTTGGCTGGAGTGCCGCATAATGAGTTTAGTGAGCTATTGAGGGCTGCAAGGGTAGCCCCACCCACGATAGATGCCCCACCCCATGGTCACCATCTTGGGACCAGAAGTTCTGCCCTCTAGCCCTTGACTTTTGCCACCAGAAGTCCCTCCTCTTACCCCCAGTAAGTAACTCCATTTGGGAAGAGGATTTGCTATCTTGGCACCAGGAAAAAACATCAAATTATATACTAAAAATCAAATACTGACAATAACATATTTTAATTTTATTTTGAAAAAATTGGACTGATTTGTGCAAGTTTGTGTCATATATGCAGAGGTGATTGCATAGTAACCCTAAATTAAGTCTTACTCTTATATATTGCGCGGGACATGGAGGGGTATAGGAGGTATGGGTGGATGGGTATGGGGTTTGTGGGGGGATGTAAGAGAGAGTGTGGGGGTAATGTGTGAATGTGGGTGGGTTTTGGGGGGGTGAGTTTGTGGGGATGTGTGTGGGTGGGAATGGAATTTGTGGGGTGTGTGGAGGGAGAGGGTGACTGGGGTATATGTAGGATGTGTGGGTGCGTGTGTGTGGTGAGGTACATGCACACAGCACTGAGTGAAGCTGCTCCCCCCCCCCGAGGCGCATGGGTGTGTGTATGGAGAGGGGTGCATGTGAAGAGTGTTGGGGAGGTGTGGGGAGTATGGTGTTTGATTGCATGTAGGGGACGGTGCGATTGTGGGGGCGGGAGAGGGTATGGTTTGCAGGTACGGTGAGGCATGCATGGAAGCCCTCCACACATGCCCCCCTGAACCAATCAGCACCTGCCCCCACTCTGCAACAGCCTGCACACCCTGTGGTGTCACCCTGACACCACCAACAGCATTCATCTCCTGTCCTGCTCTGCCCACCCGCCTGCTCTGGACTGACCCAAGTGACAGTGGATCAGCCGGAACCTGTGGGCACAGCCTTGACCCCAGCCCATCCTGTGCCTGCTTTGCACCACCCGCAGCCAGGTAAGGGCTATGCATGCAGGTCCCCACTGGTACCATGGGGCTAGGGCCATCGGTGGTGGCAGCCAGAAGGAGCCACCACTGCCTGGGCTGCCTAGAAAGGCAGTCCACATGTGAAGCCACCCTAGCCCCACTGTGTGCCCAGGGAGCAGCAAAAAGTGCCACAGTTGGACAATGCCTGGGTCAGGCAGGACCAAGGGATCCACCAGGGGCCCGGCAAAACTCTCTGTAGGCTGTATCTGGCCTGCAGGCCATATTTTGCCCACCTCCGGTGTAGACCTTAGTTTTGGGGCAGAAAAAACACCAAATTTTCCCTTCATTAAGGAACATCTTTTTATATCATCTCACTTACTTCTTCAGACCTAGCTATGAAGAATTCCAGTATAATTGGGGATACATAACCAGAAATCATTACCGATATAAGTATTATATTTTTATAGGAATTGGGCATGAGCTACAAAGGGTCAGATCTGGAGCCAAGGTCATCAATGTGGGGTTGTTTGGCTTTTGGGTCTTTGTCCTGATCTAGTTTTTTGGGGGGTTTTATTTATTTTTCTGTTCATATAATTCTTGAGGCTACAAATACTACCTGAGATTATATTTATCAAGTGACTTTCCTGACTTTTTCTATATTGTTCCTATACACGATAATTCTTCCACAACCCCTTGTGATATGACCTAAGTAGCCTTTAGGTTCAGACCTGGTTCCTATGTATAGTTATTTAATCTGTTACTGAAATCCCAATATTTGTTTCTTCATTTGGAGATGAAAGTTGAGGAGAGAAAAACAACAATACAAACTGAAATTTGGCCAGAACACAATGGCTGCAGTACCAGTCTGATTTAAGGCTCTTTGGAACATTGTTATGTCTAATAAATATCAGACTCTAGGAACATTTCTTATTCTGCTGGTAATGGGACCATTTTTCTTGTGGAGTAAATGCTTACAGCAGGGGTGGGCAATTATTTTGGGTGGAGGGTCGCTTACTGAATTTTGGCAAGGCATCAAGGACCACATAACAGGCAGCCAGAGGCAGATATTAATTTTCTAAATTTTTTAGGGGCCCCGCAGGCCGGATAGAATGGCCTGGTGGGCCGCATCCAGCCTACGGACTGCATTTTGCCCACCCCTGGCTTACAGGAAGGAGAAAAGCTCTCTCAACTGTGATTTGATTTCCTAATTGGTATAAAAATCAGTTAAGATTTTAAATATACTTGGGTTTAAGCATCCTAACTGATCAGCTGAAAAAAAGATGAATAAATATTAAAAAATGCTCTCAAAGACTCTTTCTGATCCTAGATCAGCACATATCTAAAAAGACTTGCCTTTACTAGGAGGGGTAATTCATTTTTTTTTTTTTATGATAAATATATTTCTGGTATTTTTAAGAACTCTCAAAATCACAAATTTTATACAGGAAGAACGAATATTGTGCTCTTGGAAAATTTCAGAAATGTGTTGATCACCAAAAAGTGCAGTTATTCTTTTTAAGTTAGAATACTGCTTGTATGAAAGCCAGCTTTCAACAAAAGAATCTATTCTTCTTAACTTTGAAGGATGAGAATAAAAGGCCCTGGGAATAGGTTATCCTGTATAAACAAATCCTCAGATTTCATACAGCCAGTCTTAATTATTTTATTCCTTTCAGAAATATCTGAGCCACGCATGTTTGTAGTGGAAATGACTAATACATAAAAAAAAAAAAAGTCAGTTCTATTTATTCCAAGTGTAATACAAAAAAGGAGGTTATAATGTGCCTTCTCTGTTTATTTTGAAGAACTTGATCACTTGGGTCTAGGTGACCTTTCGGTCTCTTACCTGCTGCAACACATCTTATCCTAGATGATCAACACAGAAAGGAAGGGCTCTTGTACAAGGACTTCCCTTTAGAAACTTTTAAAGCTTTGCTTTCAATATAGAGGGTATGAAGGTTCATAGTTTGCAAAATCCTGCACTTGATGCTCAAGAACTGTGCTGCTTTCCAAGTGATGGTATCGCATAGAAAGAGTAAAAAAAAAAAATTGACATATTTCCAGAATACAGGTTTCCCTCGATTTATGCACGTTCTTTATATGCAAATTCACTTTTATGCGATGAGCATATATAGACCCATCATTTGTTATATGCAAGGTAAATCTGCTTTTAAGTGATCAGCATAGATGCCCCCCATGCCCAAGCAGGTAAGTTTGTAGGGGGAGGAGATAGGGCCATGGCCCCACTCACCCCAGCCCTGGCTGTAGTGGCCTCAGGAGCAGCTGGCACCAGCTGCCTGCAGCCGCTGGGCTGCACTGTGCTCTGCCTGTCCCTCTGTACCTGAGCTCCACTTATCTACACTACAGGCCGTTGGTGTCAGCTGCTCCCAGGGCCACTCCAGTATGGGCTGGGGTGAATGCGGATAAATGGAGCCCCAGCCAGTGCGGGGCATGGCACTCATCCCAGCTCTGGGAGCAGCCAACACCAGCTCCCTGTAGCAGCTGGGCTGCACGTGCCCCGGACCTCCCGGGGCTCTACTGGTCCCCACTCACCCCAACTCCTGCTGCAACAGCTCCGGGAGCACCTGATGCTAGTTGCCTGTAGCCTCTGGGTTGCATCGTGCCCTGGTGCATGCAGCTGGTGTCAGCTGCTCCTGGGGCTACTCCAGCATGGGCTCGGGTGTGGACAAGTAGAGCCCTGGGCAGTGTGGGGTGTGGCAATAACCCCAGCCCTCGGAACAGCCAACACCAGCTACCCGTAGCAACTGAGCTGCACCGTGCACCAAGTCCCCTGGGGCTCTGTCGGTCCCCACTCACCCCAGCCCCAGATGCAACAACCCCAGGAGTAGCTGACACCAGCAGCCTGCAGCCGCTGAGCTGCACTGGGTATCAGTTGCTCCCGGGACCACTCCAGCTTGGGCTGGGATGAGTGTTGGCTGCTTCCAGGCCTGGGGTGAGTGCCGTGCCCCGTGCCACCCAGGGCTTCACTTCTTCACACTCACCCCAGCACGTGCTGGAGTGGCCCCAGGAGCAGCTGACAGCAGCTGATTGCACCAGGGCATGGAACAGCCCAGCTGCTACAGGCAGCTGCTGTCTTGGGGCATCCTGCTTGTCTGCACTCACCCCATTCTATCCCTATTTGTTACACTGTAAAGTGGGTTTGCTTTATGCAAATTCAATTTATGCGCCATTCTCCGGGAATGCATGTATCACATAAATTGAAGGAAACCTGTATATATTTGTGCGGAGGAAGAAGCTGGAAAAAAACTGAACTAAATTTTCATACAAGTCAGGAGGATGATTAGCTTTTTCCCTTTCCTGAAAATGAATTTACCCGTAAGCCAGACAAAATGTAAGTCTTACATTTTAGAAAGATTCTTATTTGTAAATATTGCAGAACCCTTATTTGTAGTTTCATTCCACTAGTTCTGACTGGGGTTATCTATTCTCCTGTACTCACTTCAAACCAAAAAAGTAAAGCAGAAGTTAGGGCAGGGTGCCACCTTAGAAACTAACTTGTTCAGGGAAACTTGAACTTTTACAGGCACCAACCTACATTATCAGATGATAGTAAGTGCCACCTTGCCCTACCTTCTACCTGACTTCAAACAAACCTAACTAGTTCTGTACTTAACACAGGGTGGAGAATTATTTCAGCTGGAGGGCTGCTTAACTAGTTTTGGTGAGCTATTGATGGCCACAAAGTTAGCTCTGCCCCTCAACAAGTGCACTGCCCCCTGGTTACCATCTTGGGACAAGAAGCCCCACCCCCTCTCTTTGCCAACAGAAGTCCCTCCCATTTCCCTGGAAGTATTCCGGGGGGGGGGGGGGCAGAGTTCCATCTTGAAACCAGAAAAAACCCCAAATCCGATACTTAAAAAAAAATCCAAACATCTACTGTAACTTATTTTAATTTTATTTTTAAAATATTTTTGCCCTGATTTTTGTCCATTTGCACAGAAGTGACTGCAGAACAGCTCAAAAGCCTTACTATTCTGGTGGCGTGTGGAGGGTGTGGGTACAAGAGTATGCATTTGTGTGAATATGGCGTGGGGGGGCTGCAGGTATGTATGTGGGTATGGTGGGGTGTGTGGGTGGGGGCTGCGGGGTTATGGTGGAGGGTGGGAGTATGTTGGGGTACAGTGGAGGTCAGGGTATGTGGAAAGGTTTGTGTGTGGTGGGGGGGTCCCCTCAGAGTCCCTGGAGTGTACAAGTCCCTCAAGCTGCACATGGTGGCAGTGAGCAGGGCCAGCCCTGCTCAGTCCCATAGTGCGCAGCTCCCCATGCTCCTCCACCCCTCCTCCAAGTCCCCAGCTGCAGGAGGCAGTAACATGCAGAGCCAGCTCTACCTGCCCAGACAGGGCCAAAAGAACGCCCAACCAAGTCCCTAGTTACACACGGTGGCCGCAAGTGGGGTCAGCCCCATAGCATGCAGCTCCCATGCTCCCACCCCAGTCCCCAGCCACAGGTGTTGGTAGCATGTGGGGCCAGCCCCACCTGGCCCTATAGCACTCCTGCCCATGTCCCCAGAAGCACATGCTGGCAGCGTGTGGGCCCAGCCCCACCTGGCCCCATAGTGTGCAGTTCCTGTGCTCCTGGCCCATTTTTCCCCCAGCTGGAGTCCCTGGCCCCAGCCCAGTGGGGCCCATACCTGCATTTTCAGGCTTGTAGGAAGGGGGGACTGGGAACAGCCAACAGGTGGCCAGACCGAGAGCCTCTGCCAGGCAGAAGCTTCTTGTCCCTAGCATCCCCTACCTTAGGGCTGGTGGTGGGTCAGGCCAGGCTGGGATGGGGGGTGGTTGCTTAGCAACCAGAGCCACACCTCCTTCATGGAGACGCTGACTTGTAGAGTGGCAATGAGGGCCAGGGCTTATTGACGGAATTGCCTAATGGGCTGGATTTGGCTTCCGGGCTATATTTTGCCCACCCCTGACCTAAGAAGTAAACTATCTCATTATTATACTCTATAAAATACCACTGGCCATTTGACTGATCTCAAATGGAGATCATGTTCATCTTATGGTCATCACTGACCACATGACGAACACGAGCCTGCAATGCGATGCTGTGGCTAGTAAAACAACCAAAATGCTAGCTTGCATCCATAGATGCTTCTTGAGCAAATATTGGGACGTCATTCTCCCCTTGTACTCGGCCTTGGTGAGGCCGCAGCTGGAGTACTGCATCCAGTTTTGGGCTCCACAATTCAAAAAGGATGTGGAGAAGCTTGAGAGAGTCCAGAGAAGAGCCACACGCATAATCAGAAGTCAGGAAAACAGACCACACGACGACAGGCTGAGAGTCATGGGACTCTTTAGCCTGGAAAAGCACAGGCTCAGGGGTGATCTGATGGCCACCTATAAGTTTATCAGGGGTGACCACCAGGATCTGGGGGAACGTTTATTCACCAGAGCGCTCCAAGGGATGACGAGGTCGAATGGTCACAAACTACTGCAAGACCATTTCAGGCAGAACATAAGGAAGAATTTCTTTACTGTCTGAGCCCCCAAGGTCTGGAACAGCCTGCCAGCGGAGGTGGTTCAAGCACCTACATTGAACACCTTCAAGAGCAAATTGGATGCTTATCTTGCTGGGATCCTCTGACCCCAGCTGACTTCCTGCCCTTTGGGCAGGGACCTGGACTTGATGCTCTTCCAAGGTCCCTTCCAGCCCCAATGTCTATGAATCTATGAAAAATGTAGTCAGAGAGGCTTTAAGAGGGCAAACATTCCATCCTGAGTCTTAAGTGACAATTGGGCTGCATACACAGGTTCAAATGACATGGGAGAATTCTCCTGGGTTTGTTCTCCAGGTAGAAAAGCTTACATAGATATGCCTAAATACACATTCAAATGCTAAGCCCTTGAAAAGTAGAGAGCATGCAGGGTGCACACAAAAGTGCAGCTCCCAGCTGTAACTAAGAACGATTTCCACAAAGCATTCTGAGTTGCAACGTTGCCCCAGACCAAACAGAAGTTCGCTATTGGTTCCAGGTGGGAGAGGAATCTAGCTGTAGGCTGGGAGCCTGCAGCCAGATTCCCATAGCAATGGCCAGGCTCTTTGCCAGTACTTACTGTTTTCAGAATGGGAGGGGGGAAAGGGAGCAGAGGGAGCTCATTCTTGGGGCTCCCCAGCTGGTGCTGAAGGGTGGGCTGAGTGAATTAGAGCTCCCCCCCTCCTCATAGGGGCTCCAATACACCCACACTAACTTCTAAGAGGGTCTGAAGCCCCCCCAGACTGAACTCTCTCTGGTCCCTTCCCCCCTTCCTTTCTAAAAACAGCAACAGGCTGGGAGCTCTACTGGCACAAGCGACAAAAGATACTACACTTTGAAACATCTTTATCTGATACCTCATGCAATGACAGTTCAGGTTTTCATTCAATTGGCCATTTTTGAAGCTGTATGCACTGTGCGCTTGTGTTTGGTCACAACTATAAAGTGCTTTCTGTAGCCAGATCAGGAAAAAATTGTCACTTTTCTGTACCTACAGTTCTGACACTTCAGAGCCAGGGAACCCCTGTGCACACATCCCAATGTGTTTTGCAGACTTGTTCAGTCTGCATGGCAACAGATGGTAGCAGTGCAAAGGGCAGCCCTGATTGGCTGACCCAGACTGTTTTTCAGGCCACGTCTCCCTGAAGCACAATATGGGGGTTGTGATGGGGAGCAGAAAATGCTGGAGCAGAAGAATCCAGTTTGAATGACACACTGTCTCTCAGAAGCGGTACCAGGGACAGGTGCAAAGTACACTGGATGCTGGAAGTTTCTCTCAGAAGAGAATTTGTACAGGCTTCTACTCTTACAGGAGAAACTCTCTCCAGGACAGATTTAACTGTGACTGCTCCCAGATTATATTTCTCCTGGAGTGGCTATTTTTTACTTTGGGAGAAAAATCCTAAACATTTGTACACTCCTGTTTCTCCTGAGAGAGCAGCAACTCTCTCACAAAAAACTGAAGGTCTATACATGGCTATGGGGTTAAATACGGTTAAAAGACATACCAGTTTCTATAACATGCAAAGGCAACTAGCCAACTTATACTTTCAAAACCTGACTGTCCTGATACCTATTTGTAGTAGAATCAACTTTGAATTAGCCTTAGGCTTGCATCTGGAACAAGTCTTGAACTCATGAGATGCTTTAACCACTGTACAACTGTACTATACATTATATAAAACATACAAACTATACTGCCCAGTGTATTTTAGAGTACCTTTTTTGCCTTCAAAAGAGACCTAAGAATTGTACTCTATTTATATGCAAAATCAACCTATAATCAGGGCCCCCTACAGGTTTGATTTTTGTCCTCCTTGTATTTTTGTGCACAATAAAAATACAAAGTCAGGGTTTTTTAAAACTGCTTGGGTCCTTTCCTTGTTTATTTAATATTCCTGTGGGATTTTCTAAAATACAATGCTAGTTGAAAGTTTCATAGTTTCACAGATGTTAGGGTAGGAAGGGACCTATTAGATCATTGAGTCCAACCCCCTGCCCTGGGCAGGAATGAGTGCTGGGGTCAGATGACCCCAACCAGGTCTTTCTCCAATCTCCTTTTAAACATCTCCAGGGAAGGAGACAGCATCACCTCCCTTGGAAGCTTATTCCATATTTTAGTGCAACCCTCAGTGTAAAGATTTTTTTCCTTGTGTCCAAGCTGAAGTTGCAGTCTTTTAGTTTGTGATCATCATTTCTAGTTACCCTGACAGGCGCCCTGGTAAACATTGTATCCCCTATTTCTTGCTCCCCCCCTCGCCTGATGAGTTTGTAGGCAACCATGAGATCACCTCTCAGCCTCCTCTTGGAGGAGGACAATGGCAGTTGAAAATCTTTAACTGCAGTTATCAACCTATATTCAGGGATTTCTCCCGTCCCCCCTAAAACTGAACCTTAAAACCAAGGGTTGGCTTATATGCAGGGTTAGAATTATAGAGAATTAGGGACCTCAGGAGAACATCTAGTCCAACCCCTGCTCAGAGCAGGACCATCCCCAACTATATTATCTCAACCAAGGCTTTCTCTACCTGGGTCTTAAGAACCTCTAAGGATAGAGATTCTATAATATCTCTGGGTAACCTGTTTCAGTGCTTTACTACCATCCTCATAAGAAACAGTTTACCAATTATCTAACCCAGGGTCAGCAACCCCCGGCACACATGCTGAGCATGGCACGCAAGGCCATTTTGCTTGGCACACCACACGCCAGCCCCAACTCTGGGTAGCTGCTACCAGCAACAGACCCTGGGCTGCTCTCAGCTGGGCTTCCAGCATCCCAGCTGCCTGCTGGGAGCAGCCTGGGCTCCCAGCTGGCAGCAGCTATCCAGAGCTGGGGCAGGCTGCAGCTGGGAGGCTCCGGAGCCCCAGCATCAGCTCTGTTAGCAGCATGTGCATGCATGCCATGTGGAGCCTGGCACAGCTGTTTGCAGCCTACCTGCTGCTTGCTGCCGTTGACCAGAGCCCAGGCTGGCAACAAATAGCTGCCAGCTCTGTGCCAGGAGCGAGGAAGAGACTGGGGATGTGCTGCCTCAGGCCCTTCCCACCGCCCACTTCGAGGCGTATGTGCATGTTCCAGTACAGAGCTGATGCGGGGGCTCCGGAGCCTGGCACAGCTGTTTGGAGCCTCCCAGCTGCAGCCAGCCCCAGCTCGGGGTAGCTGCTTCCAGCTGGGAGCCGGGATGCTGCAAGCCCTCCTGGGAGCAGCCTAGGCTCCAGCAGCTACCCAGAGCCAGGGTAGCTGCTGCCAGCCACAGAGCCTGGGCTTGTGGGAAAGGGGCAGCAGGGCTGGGGGGGCAAGGGGCACAAGCAGAGCGTCCTACCATATACCCCCTGCCCTCATTTTGTTTTTCTGCCATGCCAGCACTCCGGCACCTTCCAAGGTAGGCATTGTGGTGTTTTTTGGCACTCCAGCCAAGAAACGTTGCCTACACCTGATATAACCTAAACTTTCATTGAAGAAACTTGAGACCAACTTATGACCCCTGCCACCCCCAGTGCTCCTTCCTGCCCATGGAAGGGGGTCGGACTAGATGATCTGTCTAGGTCCCTTCTGACTCATTGATTCTATGACTCTATGACCATTGCTCCTTGTTCTGTCATCTGCCATCACTGAGAATAGTCTAGTTCAGGGGTGGGCAATTATTTCGGGTGACAGGCCGCTTACCGAGTTTTGGGAAGCTGTCTAGGGCCACATAGATAGCCCTGCCCCTTGACAGGTGCCCCACCCCTGAGCACCATCTTGTAACTAAGTCCTGCCTACTGGCCCCTGACCTTTGCCCCTTTGTCCCTTCCCTTGGCCCCGAAAGTATTCCTTTCAGCAAGGGTTTTGCCATCTCAGAACCAGAAAAATACCAAATTATATTCTAAAAAGTGAACATCTACAATGTTCATTAATATGATTTAAAAGATATTGTTGACCTGATTTACATGTGTTTGTGCTGTGTACATAGAGGTGATTGCAAAATAGCTTAAAATGAAGTCTTACTTTTGTATGTCGTGGGGGATGGGTATATGGGGTGAGGGAGCACGTGTGTGGATATGTGGGCTATGGGTGGGTATGGGGCTTGTGGATGTGTGTGGGGCAAGGGTGGCTGGGGTTTGTGTATGGCAGTGCAAGAGGGTATGTGGGTGCATGTGTATGGTGGGGCGTGCATGTGGGACTCACTCTATAAAGACGCACACTTCCCATGAGCCTACATACACACACTCATGTGCACGCACGCATGCATGTGTACCAGCTTGGTCCCATGCTCCACGGTCCAGTGATACAACTGGGAGCCACGTGGTGCTGGAGCAGGACAGGGGCAGGAAAGCAAGGAACTGGTTGGGGGTAGAGTGGGGCTGGGCTACTGAAGCCTGATGAGGTCCTACTACCCCTGGGTCCTGTCAGCTTTGACAGGCTGCCAGGAGTGAATAAATATTAATTTACTAAATTTTTAGGGGCCCTGCGGGTCAGACAGAATGGCCTGGTGGGCCGAATCTGGCCCGTGGGCCATATTTTGCTCACCCTTGGTCTAACTCCATCCTCTTTGTAACCACCCTTCAGGGTTGGCCCATAATTGGAGCAATACCATGTACTGTTGTAATAGACTATAATCACTGGAGTTACATGTGCACAAAGAACCAGAGGACAGAGCCAGCAAAGAGCCAGGAAATGATCTTCATTAGATATGGCTCTATCTCCCAGGAAATTCTGAGTTAGAGGGAGGCTCATCTGTCTCTTTTTACAAGATGGGAGCCCTGCCCCACCTTGGGATGAAATGATACAGCAGTTTCTGAACTGTGGCTTGTGACCCCAAATGGGGTGACAACATCAGTGGATGGGGTCGTGGGGGTGGGAGGCCAAGCTGAGGAAATTGGGTCATGCTGAGGAAAAGTTTGGGAAGCACTAGAATGATGTCCTAGGATGGTAAAGCAGGAGTTCTTATCCCAAATGCATAATTAGCAGAAATTTCTCTGACCATTCATGATCCCTTAACTTCCACATATAATAAAAAAGATACAAACAATAAATTAGCATTTTTTCTAAAATGTCATAAATAGTATTCCCTACTTTAGCTGCTGTCCTTTAAATCAGTGGTTCTGAACTGGGGTGCTGTGGCCCCTTGGTGGGCTGTGAACAGCTTTCAGGGGGTCTGCACTACACCCCACCGCACTTCCCGTCCATAGTAAGCCAGGGCATGAGGGGAGCAATGGCTGGGTCATAGCAGCAGGGTAGTGCTGCAGCCCAGCATGCTAGCGGCTGGTAGCAGGAGGAGGTGAGGGCAGCAAGGCCCTCTGCTCCAGCCTGTTACTCCTTGAGCTGCTAGTGGCACATGGATGGTGTGGGGGTCCTGCTGGTGGCAGCAACAAGTCTTGCCACCCTGCTCAGCCCTTCCATGCCAGGTCCTGCCTGCTGGGCCATGGAGGAAGCTCCTCCCTGTGCTGATCTCACCAGGCTGCAGCCCAGTGCCCACCATGGGCACAAAAATCGGGGGGGGGGAGGCTATGCACCCCTAATGCATCCCTATGCCCCTTTACCTTGCCTATGCCCTCCCCGCACACACTGGATATGCAGAAAAGCAGTTGTTCTGGCACACGTGGGCCATGGAGTTTTTGCAGTATGCTAGTGGGGCCTCAGAAAGAAAAAAGGTTGAGATCCTCTGATTTAGATTACCTGCTAAATTCATTCATGGCTTTACTACATGTAATGCTAAAATCCATCCCAAATTTTAACTCTTGCCACTACATTAAATGCCTACATAAAAAAATTGCTTACATGAACAGTTCAACATGTGCGCGCATGCATGCACACAAATTTATACCCTCCTTTTTTTACTTTCTATTAAAGCTTACTTTCTCTTCAAAGGATCAAAGGTTAAAAATGGATGTTGTGTAAGTACATGCACACACTACAAATCTGTAGCTACAGAAGTGACAAACAAATTTACCTTTGCCATTTGTTCTGCCAGCTGTAGACGTCCATCTAGCTCACGTCTGATCTGAGCTGCTTGTTCATCTGCATTATCCAGCTTAGATATAAAGCAAACAAATTGCAAAAATTAATCATGTGGGATATGCTCTGGTAGAACAGAACATTTTTATTTTATAGAGTTTAAATATTTAAAAAACAAAGGACTAGCAGAAAAAAATACATCCTCTATTTTAATATAACAATTTCTGAATAAATATTACGGTCTGACTTTCAGCAAAAATATAAGAAATGTACATTTGAAGGTGAGACACAAGTTTGAATCATGGCAACTACAAATGCAGAGTACAGGGGTGGTATTGGCTATTCTGTCACACAAAGGGAACAGTACAGAATAGTTGTGCCTAAAACTTTCCAGGTTTTCCTTCACCTTATTCATTTGTTAAATTTACATGCTTCTTTCCCCTCCAAAGGTGTTCAGGTTAGGTTACAATAAAAGACAAAATAACGTACCAAGACAGAATAAAATATTAAAATATGATAGTGTAACAAAAGAAATTCCCCCACTCCCACTCTGCTACCTCTCCCCAAGAAGAGAGTTCCATTCCCTCCTCAACCCCTATCCATTATCTCTATAAAAGATAAAGATCTTTTTCTTCACATTCTCTCCCATCCATACCTAGTCCCACTCTTCTGCTTCACATCCTGGTAAGTCTCCCTCCCCCTTAATGTCCCACCCAAGTCCATACCTCTATCTGTCACAGGGAGGCTATGGCTATCTTACCCTACCCTCTCTCCTGCCTCACACCATTCCCTTAATGACCCTCGAAAAATCCTTAATTCCCCCTTCCACAGTAGGGCATACTTCCTCCTTCCACAGTAGTTGTTCCCCCCATGCACTCTTCCTTCCTTTCTTCCCCAAATAAACACTGTATAGTATTCATTAAAATATAGATATATCAAGGGACTGTAGGCCACTCCCATCCCTGCCAAATGCAAAGCCCATCCCTGCAATGTAACTCATCACCTACCCTAGGGCAACCTGCATTCCCTATAAAGGGGACTGATATCAGCAGCCCCTACACTAAGCTGGGGGCTGCTGCAGTCCCTGGAGGAACTACAGGGCTACCAGAAACAGCAGTTCTGAGCCCAGGACAGCCTGCAAGACAGTTTATGATGACAAAGCCTCCAAAAATGTATCAATACTTCACAGGCAATAGAACACAGGGTCCTCTTTCAAAGATTTTAAAATTAGTATTTTATAGAGATGGAGTGAGTGACAAAAACCAGAGATGATAGAATAGGGAAAGTTTTCATCTGATGCACATACAAAATTTCCACCGATAAAAGTAGATGGAACGAGTAGCAAATCCCTTAGACGTCTTTAACTTTAATACAGTTAAGTTCCAGGGTGCTAATGACTGCCACCCTGGTTTGATGGTGGCAGTCATTAGCACCCTGGTGGTTTGATCCACAGATCTTGTTTAAGTTAATAGCTTGCTATGTGCTCACTGGTTGGGCTACATGAATACAGATACTTTATAGTCCTTCATGAAGTAAAATAGCTAAAACTATTGGGGAGCTAGGGCCGGAGCTGCTGTCAGTACTGTTGCTCCATGGCTGAGCAGAGGCCGGAGCAACTGTGAGCTCCGTGTCCCAGGCCAGAGCTGGAGCTGTGGAGGCTAAGTGGGGGGTCGGGCAGGGGAGGAAGGGGAGCAGACTTGAGGGTGCAAATAGCGTAAGCAACTGGAAGGGGTCAGGAAACTTGTCTCTCCTGCCACCTGTCCCCATGCAGTGGTGGCAGGGGGTGGGGGGAATTTAAAATGACTCTTCAACAGTTAGATTCTATACATGGAAAATTATAATGACTTTATGGGGGGGAAGGGATCATCTTGAATTTAAAATCACCTTGGATTCAGGTAAATACCATATGTTGACTAATCCTAATGAAAATTAAAGCCAATGAGCTCAAGGTGTAATGACAAGTATTCTACAGATATTTTTAAAATTACATAGAAGGAACTGACTGGGTCAGGTATTAGCGATGTGATAAAAAGCCTTCCAATCTTATTTCATTAGGAATAAAGCACTGCTACATTTTGATGGCTCTCTCTACCCTTGCAGCTATTCAGCCAGATGTACAAGATAAACCAACAGGACAAACACTGAAATGTATCCCAAAAAATTCCAAACTTGGGCTTAGTAAGAGAAAGCAGGTTCCAAGTATGAAAAGTCCTCGACTGGCACTTCCACTGATCTACTCCCAGTACAATCTGAGGCAAAGACAACAAACCACTCGGGCCGGATGTAAATGTCTCAGTTCAAATATAATCCTGCATTTTATGAGAACCTACATAAATCCCAACACAAGACTGAAATGGTAAGATGCTGCTTCTTTAATGTAGTTCCCCCCCGCCTTTTTTTAAATTACAGAATTAGCCTGAAAACCCTTGAAATAAGTAATATAACTTTGTTTTGGATCTGTATAAAGTAGGTCAAAATTCTTTATATCTTAAGAAAATATCACAGGATAAAAAATTCATTAGATAAGTATCAGCTCGAAGAGAATTTAGATAGCTAAATTATACATTCCTGCAAAAAGCAAAAAGGTTTTTTTCCTACATTTCCTTCAGCTGCTCAAGGACAGCTTTAATGACTGGCTCTCTTATTTACTTGGTTAAATAGCCAAAGCTTTGGATTAAAGATTGAATTCTTTACTTATTTTTCCACTTAAGAAAAATACATTAAATGATCACTTCACTTAATGTGCGTATGGTTTTTTTTTAAAATCTGTCTTGAGGAAGCTTGGCATCTTTTAGTTTCCACAATATTTAAGGCTGCCTGTTAGTTGTTTATAATCAACTGCTTGAAAAAAAAAATAGTTATTTTTTAATTGCTATTTCTTCCTGAATTATATATTAATTATACGTGCTTCATTAATTTACAGTAAGCAAGGAACCAAGACTAGAGGGCTACAGTGTAGAAGAGTCTGCTCCAATAATTAAGAAATGTTCATGTGTACTTTACATGATCTTCAACAATACAAATTTTAATTGATTTTTCAGGCATTTAAACCCATCAGTTTCAGTTACTGTTTTAGTAAGGTAAAATGAAGAAAAAAGAATTTCCCAGTCATGCCTGAATGCTGACTTCAGGGGATCCTAATGACAGTGGCTGTGGCAGTGAGAGGGTTAACACCGTAAGCTCTGACCTTGAAGACTGAACTCCATCCCCTCCCTCCATGAGGATGACAGAGGAAGGCATCATACAGTAGTGTTTGGACAACTATTTCTCCAAGCTTCTGTTCTAGAAAAATATAATCCGCTTCCTCACTTAAGACATGGACCCTAATTTGGTGGGACCGATTTTTAGAAAAAGGAGCATGTGGTATATAAACAAATACAGTAATTTTTTTGCCACGGTGAGAACCTATGCATCAAGGCTTGGGTTCTCTCTCACTCAACTACAACTGGGTCATGTATGAAAGGAAGCGAGTCAGCTCCTATTCCAATTACTAGGCACCTAAATGGACTTGGGTGCCTAAGCATGAGCCTAGTCCATGCTGCTTGAGTCCCTGAAAAACAGAAAACATACAAGATACATGAGTCCTCCTCTTGTTTGATGCTCATTGTGACTCAGTCTGACAGCTAAGATGATGATGTGTTTCAACAATAGGCATGTTAACATTTTTTCCAGGAACTTGGCAGGGTGAAAATAGGATCACACTTTTAGCCCCTAATGCATGAAATAAAATCTGACTATGCGCCTCCATTGGAGACATGTATGCTTTTTTGTTGTTGTTTTTTTAATGAATATATAGATTTAATTTCTCTCCATGAAGACTCCTTTCCTCATTTAAGTGATGAATGAGGCTTCCATGGCACCCATGTATGGATACTAAGAAAGCTCAAACCATCGCAAGATTATTAATGTCCTCTAAATCAGCTGGTGAGAGAAGAGTGATTTTGAGTAACATGCTACACTGTCTACTCCGGGCATGTTTACACAAGACATTTATTGCAGAATAGACTAACTCGCTCTTCAGTAAATGTCATGGTGTCTACACGTGCAGCGCTATTAGGCCACAGGGACCTAATAAACATCGCATCTTACAAGTACTACCCTGCTGTAGAGTTTTTAACTTCATAGCAACACATGTAGACACTGACATGGCTGGCTGGGGCACAAGCATACTTCAGTGTAGGGGCTGCCTGCCAGGTAGTAGTTTGTGCCCCAGGCAGCCCCTCTGGAGCATGGTAAGATGGATCAGAGCAGTCCTGACTTAGCAGGCTGATGCCCCCAGGCCTTCTGCCAGCAGGGACTGCTCTGACCTGGCTCAATGTGCTATGGTCCCATCTACATGCAGCACTTGGGAGCAATAAAGTCAGGCATGATATAGTCCAGGGTTTATTGTGTAGCATTAATATGCATGCGTAGATGTGGCCATTTATACCTACCTCTGCCCCTGCAGTTAACTTGAACAAAGTAGAGACTAAAATTACACACAAACCAGTATAAGTAACTGGGAACCAGTTCAAATCTGTAACACAACAAAAGTTCAGTGCACATAAACTGCTTTCAAAATGGCCAAAACCTGGCTGGATGCATTTTCAAACTTGACTGGTTTACATTAAATTGGTTTATTGAACTTCTGTCCCAGATCCCCTCCAGATTCAAGTTAACTCACAGCCCACCAGCATTCTAGGATGCTTTCCACCTCCCTGCAACCCATCCTCACAGTGTGGGCAGGCTAGCCTTGGCCCAGGTTTCTGCTCCAGCTGAGCAGGGAGGTGTGCTCTAGCACCCCCCCGGCTTCTGGCTTGAGCGACTGCAGGCATGTGGCTGCATTTTTGGAATCGAAAGTGAATGTCTGTTCCCTTGCTTATCAGTCAATGTACACAGCTTTGACTAACCTGTGAAGAATGAACTGATTCAGCCTCAGGCTTTTTGACTGTTTGTACTTAGCCCTACAGTCTATTCCTGTTTAAGCTGGAGGGCATAAGACATGCACAGATCCTAGTGATCATATGTGGAATTAGCCCAACAACCTGGCAAGTATTTCCCTTGTTACATTTTTCTCTAAAAAGATAAGTAAAATGTTTAATGGATACAATAGTAAGCAGCTGGCATTTCTGCCAGCTGGGGCATATAGATTCAAGTAGTGACCTAACATCCAGAAGCCTAAAAGGTAGTATATGCTGATCACATTACAATGTAAAAAGCATTTACTCCTCAAGTGATAGCTGAGCCCCTTCATTCATTGAGCAATACTCGATTCTGCTCAGAGTGGAGCCATTCTTAACCCTCTCAATGAGAAATAAAATTCTTTAATATAAGATGGAACACAGAGATGTGAAGATGGGGAGAATAGGCACCTTGATGTTACTTTTTGTACAAAGTCATTCTGCTTGTTGTGTTGTGTCAGATAAAAGACAAGTTTTCAGGCAAAAAAGTCAGTGGCTCTCTGCCCAAAGATGAATGTATAATCAATTCTTTAAAATATCCACTAAATCTGTAGTGGCAACAATAGTAACATGGGCAGATCTAGGATTTTGAAAAGTGGGGTGCAGACTATGTGGCATATCATCACATAAGAGAACACATTTTTCTCCAGTTAAAGAAAAACTAGAATCTGTACTTATATGCTAGGAGTCTAGCATTATATTACTGAGTTTAATATCAAAGTGAAAATAAATATATATTTATTAGAATGCTCACTAATTTGTTAAAAAGAAAAACAAATCAGGCAAAATAGTCAAAAGAGAGCATTTCATTAGTCTTGTGGTCATTACTGTTAAATGTATGCCTCTTATTCAGATTCATAAAGCAAAATTTAGACTTCTTGAGTGTCTTAAGTGTCTCCAAAACTTTACTGTCAGTCATCTGCACACCTGAATTAATATTACCACACCTGAGTCTTTTAGCTAGAGCTACAAGTAGTCTGCAGGGCTGTGAAACGTAAGACAGATATTACCAACAATGGCTGACAGACAGCAAAACTACAGAAGAAGGGATAGTTCTTCAGGACCAGAACTAGAACTAGGCAGCTGGTTTTATAGTTTGGGTAGACTAGGAATCAAAGGGGTGGGGGAGTAAAAATTCATCCCCCTGGATTCACCCCTGAGTAGAAATATAATACAGATCTGACAGATACGGTGATTAGAACTTTCTGGTTGTACCTACCTGCCTACATACAGAATAAAATGTATTCAGCCCAAAACACAAAGCATTATCAAAAAATGTGTACTCTCTCTCAAGTAATTATTTCTAAACCATAAGTACTGGAGCTACTAGTGGGATACAGAAGAACTGCTCTATTATTTTTCCAGTAAAAAAAAAAAGAGTGAAAACTAAGAACTGGCATTTTTGAGGGGGCTTGAGTTTATGAAGGGGGGCTCCGAATTAAATGAGGTGTGCCTTGAGTCTAAAAATGTTGAACACACTGGTGTACATCAAGTATGTCACAGACCTCAGACTTAAAAATAACAATCCAACATTCAACATCTATATTGGCTATCAATATACAGGTACTTCGTTGATCACATTAGTAATGTTGAAAACACTGGTGTTAATCAAGTATGTCACAGACCTTAGTCTTAAGTGTAGAGACCCCAAAAGAGCAATAAAAAAATTAGCAACCCCGTAGATGATTTTAAAGAATCTATAAGTAGAGAACATAATTTAAGAACAATGATCCAACATTCCACATCTATACTGGCTATCAATATACAGGTACTTCTTGATCACATTAGCAATGAGACTCTCTCTTTTTACTGAGGACTCACAATCATTTCTGCATTACTTTACAGTAGACATCTACAACAAAAATTTATTTAGAAATGTAATGAGTTTTTAGTTTCGAGTGTACTACAGCTACAAGTAATCAAAGCAATATTGTCCCTAAACACCAGAATATACTAGTTGTAATAGTTGCTTATACAAGAAATAAAAATGGCTGTCAAGCTGAGCACTCAATAATTTACTAAAGTAATTAAATGGGTGGTAAAATTGAAATTATTACAACCTCTAGTTTCCTAAGAAGGACAACTATACAAATCAGAGACTTTTTTTTCCTTGTTATAGATTATCCTGTTTGCTGAAACAAAAATGTTCTTCAGAAGGGAAAATATTACACAACTTCAATAGGTATAAATTACTATTTATTTTAACATGAAAGAATTGCTTTTTTACTTTTGAAATGATGGCTCATTATCACCCTCTTAATGTGACTTATTTTGCAATAATGTCATATAGTTCAATTCTCTAAATAAAACATTCAATTGCTAAGCAACAAAGTTGGTCATATGTAAATGCCTTAAGACTATTATTATGGAAAGCATTTGACTTTCATTTTAAATAAATAATATATTTAATGCATTATAATAATTTAAAATCAGGAGTTCTATAATTTTCCATTTTTGTCTTTCTGACAAAATAACAACTGTCCAGTCCCTGAACTACATTACCTGAGATTATTCCTAAAAAAGGTGAGCATGAATTTAAAAAAATTAGCTTTAACAATACTTTCAAATTAAAACTCCCTTGTTACAATCATGCACTTAGTGATTTTCTGAAATAATGTGCCTCACTTAAATAGTTAATTGTTAGTCTGGAAATTGGGGGATGAAGTGATGCATAGGCAATGATGTGTTTGTGCAGCCTAAGCCACAGAGGAGGCTGTATCAATAGAAGCAGTTCTATTGTTTTTACATTCAGATTTACACAGAGTAAATTATAATAATCCAATATTCATGGATCCCCGTTTCTGGCTCCCCATCTGGAAAAAACAGGGCAGAGTTTCCTAATGAACTGAAGGAGATGTAAAGACTTTTTTGTCACTTGTGCTACCTGGTCATCCAAGCAAAGAGATGAGTCAGACAGATTCATTTTGATGCTTTGAAATATCTTAATGAATGAGGGTTCTACTTCCATGGAATATAGAAGTGTGAACAAGAAAAAGATAATGATGCTGTCAGACCAATTCTTCAAAGCATTTCCCTGCCAATCTCCAGTCTGCCTCAGTTGAGCCAGGCTGGTTCCCCTTCATTTAAGAGTTGATCTCTAAAAGACCTTGTGGCATCTTTGAGGACAGCAGTTGCATCAGTGATATATGAAGCTAGATGATGAATATGTCGTGAAAAACTAGGACAACTGTGGCATGACCCAAAAACTCAGTAAAGATGAAAATTGGATATTCATGGCAATGAAAAATTGTGGATGACAATGAGAAAGACAGTGATCCAGGCAACTACAGTGCCTTTTCCCTGCATTTAATATACAATACCTTAGACAGACACTGAAAGAAACAACGGTCAAAGATATGGAAGCAAACAGATTTCTCAGCATATAACCAAGTACTTCCCTGCTGTTGTAATAGTAGGTAGGGCATAGGCCATTTACCTATGAAGTACTATAGGATGTTCTTGATATTCTAGATGTAATACCTTGTAGTTTTGTGCAATTATTTGTGATGGCAATTTGGGGGTTTCCTTTAAACCTCCATGTTTGAAGACCTAAGCCAACCTCAAACTCTTGAAAGTAGAAAAAACCAGAGCTGGTCACTGAAGGGTTTCCTGCATCTTCCTCTGAAGTTGGGGGCACCATCACTGATAAGAAAATGAAGTGCCTGGATTCAACATAAACCCAGTTCTTTCTCTTTGTCTCCTTAGGACAGCAGCACACTATTATATCGGTCATTTATTGAGTATTGTGCCTAAATGGTAAATAAAAGAGTATGCACAAGGGCATCCTCATTAAGATTCTGCTCAAAAGTCTACTTTTAGGCAAAACTGGTACTTGAGCTAAGAACCACAGGTTAGGTCAATAGCAAATCTTGTTCTTTTAACCATAGTTTACTGCATATTTGTTTATGCATAAAAAAGCCACAGGAAGGAAAAAAGGTTTAACATTTTTTAGAGGTTGGAAGGCAGCATGCCTCGATTTTAATTTTAAATACCCTTTGCTTACACTCATATTACCAAAAGACCACAACACGTTTGTATATTTTGACACAAAAGGAAAATGTTATTATGGGAAAAAACTGGCTAAAAGTACAGGAACAATTTGAAGTGGGAAAATGAATATTACATTGCCAAGTACTGTGTAAATGTCTCCTGTTCATTTGAATTCCCATAACAACACAGTATGTCAAATATCGTTCAGATGAGAAATTAAAACATTTTAATTGTATGCAAATGGAAATACTGACCTGACAAAGATTATGGTTCTTTACATCCATAATTACTAAATCTAACTGCTCTCTCTTCCCACTGAGCATTTTATTAATATGAAATTAGCTGCCTGTAACTTTTTATTTCATAATAATATTAATATGAAATAGCCTTTAAAGCACCACACAATGGCATACATTTGTTTTCTAAGTTAATGACCGAATTCGAAGTCTTTGGAACATATCTGTAGATTTTGGGTCTCACTTTCATTGCTACGACACTTTAGGAACACTACTGTTAGTTTCTGTAGCACAAACTTATGAGACAGTGCTGCTTCCAGCGCCCAGAAGATAGCTCTCTCCACAGTGGAAAGGTCTAGACCCTGCTAGACTGGGAGACTGCTCAAAGCTCAGTTCTCAGATCAGGCAGCAGATCCCTTCTATGGCACTTCAGTACGACAGCCAAGTTGTCAATGCCCTAATGGGATGAACAGCACAGGGAGTAAGGGGCAAAAAAAGGGAGAGAAGTAGTAAGCCATTAGTCTGAAGCAGCGGTGGGCAAAATATGGTCTGCAGGCTGAATCCGGCCCACCAGCCCATTCTATCTGACCCGTGGGGCCTCTAAAAAATTTAGAAAATTAACTTTTATCTGTCCATGGCTGCCTGTCAAAGATGACAGGCAGTCAGTGGCAGCAGGAAACAGCAGGAGCCTGTGGCTGAGCAACAAAGCTAGCCCAGCTCCACCCAGCCCTGCACCGCCCTCAGCTCCCAACCAGAAGCCTCTGTGGCTTCTGGCCTTGTACCCCTGGAGCTGCTCCCCCTCCATCCAAGTGGAAAGTAAGGTAAGATTGGATGGAGGGAGTGGCAGGAAGTGGCAGATGCAGGGAGCTGTGGGGATATAGAGAGTGGTGCAGCGGCAGGGGAGGCAATAGGGAGCAGCATGGGAAATGGCAGCTGCAGGGAGCGGCAGGGTCCACGTGGTGTGCAGCAGGCAGTGGAGTGACAGCAGGTGGCAGGATCTGGTAGGTGGTATAGCCCTGGAAGGTGATGGAGCCGTGGTGTGCCCCAGCAGACAGCAGGGCCGTGGTAAGCCCCGGGAGGTGGCAGGCCCATGGCAGGTAGCAGAGCCATGGTGGGCCCTGGCAGGCAGTATGGTTGTGGCAGGGCCACAGTACAGTGATACCCAGCAGGCAGTAGAGCCACGGTAGGTAGCAAGGCTGCAGCAGGCGACAGGCTCCAGGAGGTCCCCAGTGGGTGGTGGGGTCGCAGCAGGCAGTGAGCCCTGGAAGGCAGTGGGCCCCAGCAGGCAGCAGAGCCACCATGGGCAGTGGAGGCATAGCAAGTGGTGAGGCCTGGCAGGCAGCAGAGCTGCAGTGGGCCCCAGTGGGCGGTGGATCTGCGGCAGGCCCCAGCTGGCAGTGAAGCCATGGCAGGCAGCAGAGACATACTGGGCCCTGGCAGGCAGTGGGGTTGCAATGGGCAGCAGGTCCTGGCAAGTGGTGGGGCCATGGTGGGTGGTGGAGTGGCGGTGGGCAGGCAGTGGGGTTACAGCAGGCAGTGGCGGGTGGTGGGCCCCAGCAGGCAGCGAGGCTGTGGCAGGCCCTGGTAGGCAACAGAGCCATGGCGGGTAGCAGAGCTGCAGCAGGCCCTGGCAGGTGGCAATGGGCGGTGGAGTGGCAGCAGAGCTATGGCCAGGCCCTGCCAAGCGGCAGGGACTGTGGGGAGCACTGCAGGCTGTGGGGGGGCTGCAGGGAGCAGCGGACAATACTAGAGGAGGGACTCCATCAAAAGCTGGTGGCAGGCAGGAATACAGAGCCCATGCAAGTGCCCTGGGACTGGCAGGAACCCAGGGTGGTGTTGCACAAGCGCAGAGCCTGGGCATGGGGTCTGCCTGGCTGCGTTGTGTGAGGCTCACATAGTCTACTAAAGCTGCAAGCTATGGAGCTGGCAACCTGGCCCCAGCTCTCTCCCACCCCACCCACCATAGCCCCACAACCTCCTATGGCCCCCACCCCAACCACATACCCCACCGTACATGCATGCGTGTACACACACACACACACACACACACACACACAGAGTCTCCCCAACCACACTCCACCACTTACACTCCTTTAATGCCCACACAAAACACACAGTAGGACTGTATTTTGTGTATTATGCAGCCACCTCTAGATGTACTTTTTCTAAACACAGAAATTAGTGCAAAAATATTTTAAAATAAAATTAAAATAAGTTATAGTACA
Organism: Crocodylus siamensis; assembly: GCF_052110815.1. NCBI lineage: Eukaryota > Metazoa > Chordata > Crocodylia > Crocodylidae > Crocodylus > Crocodylus siamensis. The sequence goes on along the minus strand of NC_143398.1, from coordinate 43,060,432 downwards.
TGGGGGGGGGTGCGCGCGCATGCGCGCCTCTCTTTACCAGTTTCCAGACTGCAGCACCCTTCCTCCCAAAAGGAGTACTTCCAGGGCAAGGGGAGGGACTTCTGGTGGCAAAGATCAGGGGCTAGGGGGTGGGACTTCCAGACCCAATATGGTGACCAGGGGTGGGGCTACCCACGTGGCCCTTGACAGCTCCCCAAAACTTCGTAAGTGGCCCTCTGCCCAAAATAATTACCGGTCCCTGGTCTGAAGTCAGGCAGAAGACAGGGTTAGATACACACCTTATACACCAAGTAAGATATATATTCAGCACAAGCTTTCATGAACTTGAGTTCACTTTATCAGATCCAAAAAAGGAATTAAATGTCAGATTCATGGTTATCCCATAAGTAACACAAGAAACATGGGAAGTCAGAGAGAAACTGAGGCTAGAAATATGTTGCCAAATCAAGCACATCAGCTGTGCCAGAATGTGTCCCAGCACAGTGGATTTACTTCATTGGCTGAAAAATATCACCTGCTTTCTCACTATTGATTGGTGATGTGTTCTCCCAGGGCTTGAGGGGCCTAGTCCTGTGTACCCCAGGAATTCCCATCAGGCCCCTTGAAGCCCTGGGAGCACCTGCCCAATTTTACCTGCTTACAGAGATAGCTCAGAGACTCCCGGGGTGCATCTCAGTAAGAGGAAAGTCATGGTTTCCTTGCTTACTGAGATGCATCCTTGGAATTTCTGGAGTGTGCCTTAGTAAGCAGGAAAAGCTAGATTTCTCTGCTGAGATGCACCCCAGCGATCATGGAGACACACCTTGGTAAGCAGGGAAACCTTGCCTTTTCCCATATAGAGATGCACTCTACAGATTCATGGGATGGGTCTCAGAAAGCATGGAAAGCTGGACAGATGCTCCCAGAGCTTGAGGGGACTGATCCTGCACAGAAATGATTGGGACCTGCAAGCCCTCAGAGAACCTGCCTGGGCCAGCTGGAGAGCACAGACAGCTCTGGGCTACTGGTGCTCTTCTGCCATAAAGTAAACAGATACCCACTGTTAAATAGCAACACAAATTGATACCACTTTTGTCACAGCAAAAGTATGAGCATTTTTGGCATAAGAGGAGGTATGGACATCTGTTTCCTTGGCCACTGTGCTGTCATAAAAATATTATGGCAGCACAAAGACAATGCCTGTTTCCACACTGAGAGGGGCTCACTCTTTTCTTAGTAGCCATTGGCAGGAACACTAAAAAGAAGAAATACCTGTTCCAGGCAGATAATTCATCTGTCAGGCCCCAATCCTTCAAAGACTTGTGTAGATTCTTGTCCTTCCGTTCTGGGACTGTTCTATGAAACAGTCCCAGTGGAAAAATATCCAGTGTCATGTTAAGCATATATAAAAATCTCTGAAGCACGGAGAAAAAAAGCAATGAAAACAACACTGTGTACTGATCCCTCTGAATACACAATGTTGTGTATTGATCCCTCTCAAGCTTGAAAATGAGAATTAGCATCTAAATGTGTACACCAAAAGATTCAGCAACTCTTAAATATGCCATAAAATATAAAATGAAAACCAAGTCTATAGTATAGTCTGGACATAGATTCAATAAGGATTTAGCTTTGGGAAATAAAATCCTGATATACCATATTTATTCAAATATAAGATGACCCTGACTATAAGACAACTCTCCATTAGTTAAATTGTATACATGGAAAATTGATAAATTTTGTTATAATTTTTCAGGTATAGAATCTCATGCTTAGAGGTTTACCTAGAATTTGTCCCCTCTGCTCTCTGCCACCCCAACTACTTCTTCCTGCAGCCCCTCCTCCCCACTCCGGTCAGACCCTACACTCCCTGAACACATGGAGGCAAGGAGCAATTTCATAAAAAACTGACCTTGAAATAAATACACCTGTAGTAATTTTCATCTAGAATTACTTCATCTAGAATTAATGCATTATATCTTTTTTGATGTCACTGCAAGTTTTAGCACAGGTAATCCATAAACATATTTTTAAGCAATACTTCTGTACCTACTTATATATAGCACAAACTATGCATATTAGTCCAAAACCAAAATGTTCGTTATTTACCACGTAGTTCATTGGGCTGGGCCCCAGGAGAGCCAACAGCATTTCAAACCATGGTGACCCCAGAGCTCAGCACTGCTTAGTATTAGGGGTGTGTACTCCAGATACTCCCCACAAAGGACCTATGTGCTAATTAATTAGATCCTCACACAGGACTGGAACTGGATGTTCTACCCTGGAATCCTCCAAAAATTTATGCGCAAATAAGGCTCAGGGCAACCTAGTCCAGTTCAATCTCATAGAGGATAGGGCTACACTAATCATATGCAACATGCTGAGAGGGGGAAACCAACGGATTCTGAGTTAACTGTTTGGGGTCTCATTTGGTGAGGTTTGCCAGACATTTAAGGCTGGTGAAGAAACGGGAATCACTGGAAATGGAAAAGAAAGGTGAAGGTTAGCTGCTAGAATGAAGAGGAAGTAGAACTGTATACAATGTAGTGGCTCACCATGACTTTAAATAGTGTCAGCGCTGAGGAGGACCGAGTACAATGGGCACTACCACATCTTATTTGAGTGGACTGTACTAATTTATCCTTGTGGTAGTTACATGGCAGGGGAAATGCTAAGTATCTGGGTCTAAGAAGGCAGTTCTCCTTGAGTGTTCCTGGGGATAACTGTTCTTCTGGCATGGTTTAGTACCTGCCAAGGTGTTAGGGCTTAAAGCCCACTTTATAGAAATGGGAGGCTCCTCCCTAGCTTGCTCCTGTGGCCATATGGCTGGGGGCAGGTGAAACTTGGGGCATCTGAACCCCAAGCCTTTGGGCTTGGGCCTGCATGTAGGATGCCTGCCAAAATACTTTGGAAATATATGAAGCCCCTGGTGGGGGTGGAGGATGTTTGCTGGTTGAGACACTTATAGTTCTAGACTGACTCATGGATTTGGACTTGATTTGGCTTGGAACACAAAAACATTCTTTAAAAACAAATAAATAAATACAAGGTTCTTATCAGCCTGGCAGGGGAAATATGATCACCATAGTGGTTTTCCCATGACCACTAAGGCAGTTTTCCTAGTCACTGGGAATAACCGCTTTTCTGGCATGGGGTAATACCCGCAGAGGTTACTGTAACAGGGGGCTTCCCAGGGCCAATTATGCCTTTGGCCCACCCGCCTGTTTCTGGGCCAACCGCCCATCATCTCATCTGCCATGCCTTGCTGTTAACTAATTAATGGTTGTTAACTAAGTGGGCTGCCCATTTTCTTGCCCTGATGCCAGCGGGTGCTATCTGCGGCTCTGTTCCTCCCCTACACTGCAGCCCAAGCCTCACAGATGGCATTTATAAATTCCTCTCTATTTTGGGGTCTCGGCCGCTGTGGGCTTACCCCTTCTCTCTCTAGTTAGACCTCCCAGTCAAAAACCCACTAATCAGGGCTTGACTTCAAGTCTCTAGCTCTCAAAGACTCACTTGGGCTCCAGCGCCCTCTCTGGCACCAAAGTCCGTTCACCCCCAAGTATTGCACCCCTCTGGTGCTGGGGTCCATTCACCCCTGAATGCTGCACCCTCTCTGGCACTGGGGTCCGCTCACCCCCGAAAACTGCACCCTCTCTGCCCCTGGGGTCCCCGCACTGAAGTGGGTCCCCAAATGAGGCCTCCTCCTCCACAAATAGCCTCAGCCTGATCCTCCAGGTATTAACATCCAATGCAAACATAGGCTTCTATGGCCATAGAATGCAAAAAGGATAATAAAGAAATAAGATAGGCAATATGCCTGCTTACTTTAGATGGTCATGCATCTGGCTCACAAAGTAGTGTGTTCTTCCAGCAGAGACTGCAGCTGTGGCACCACGGTCATTGGGAGTCCCCCCCTCTGCTGCCCCTCTGGCCTTCTCCACTTACCATTTATAAGATCCTGGCCTTCCCCTTCCTGTCACCTGACCGGCTGGCAGGGCTTGGGCCTTAACCCCTACTTGACCAGCTGGCCGTGACTGGAAGATTCTGGATTTAAAGGGACCACCCTGTCTCTTAGTGACAGGGCTAGGGCTCCGTGTTACAGTAACATATACTTAACCTACTGCATTAATTTCCCATGGAAAGATCTTGACTTTACGCCCACTTACAGGAGACTCCTCCCTAGCTTGCTCCTGAGACCATATGGTTGAGGGCCTGCATGTAGGATGCCTGTCAAACGATTTAGAAACATCCCAAGCCCCAGGTGGACGTGGCAGATGTTTGCCGGTAGTAGGGCAACATATGGTTCTTGAATGACTCACAGATTTGGAATTGATCTGGCTGATTGGGCCTGGAACACCAAAATTTTTACTTAAGAATCCTTTTCCTTTTTTTTTTGTAAAAATCAGCCTCTTTGCCCAATATAGGCCATGTGTTTTATAGTCATGTTCAGTGTTAGCTGTATTTAATCAACTTCTTAGTTGGTTTCTATTACTAAGCAGATGCTGCTTTTACCAGCAGGTTAATCAGTGTATTTAATGAGGTTTTCCTGTACATGGATGTAAGATGAGGAGCTTTTTTTTCCCTCCATGCTGGCTGGAGGGAAAATCCTCATCTTGTATTTGAGTAAATATGGTAAATACTGTTTTTTATGTATATATTTTTTGCACGTGCAAAAGAAGCTGAATAAGGGTTCGATTATAAACTGGGCTGTGGAGTTTCCCAAGTACTTCAGATGGCTTCTTTTAGACCAATGTAAAACAAAATTTCACCTCATTTAATCTCTAATTTATGTATAAAATATATTTAATGACAGAAATCAAAATAAGCATTTAGTTATTTCACTTTCGTCTTTCTTGTTTATAAATTAAGCTTTGGATAAAATTTTAAGATCCAGCCCTGAGACCCAACCACAGCCCATCTGAGACTCTGGAGCACTTCTAGGCCTATCCCAGAACCCCTGCAGTGGTATGTCAAAAAACCTCATCTGAAACTTAGCTGCACACAAGTATTTTAAAGTCCAAGTGTGCTGGGACCCTGGGATCAAGGAGAGGTGCACTCACTGCCACATCTTTAATTTCAGATTCAGTAAAAAACCTAAAAAACAGCCACAAAAGACACATTTTCATGTGAAAAAATTTACACATTTTCTGGAATATTTTGGGGGCTGGTTCCAGTTTTTCACATTACTGATCATCTGAACACATGACAAGGTTACTAATTGCCACATGATTAAGGGGAGGGCAGACATTCAAAAAGCCTGAGCCTGAGACTAATCTTTGAAGGTTAGTCTAAAGTGGCTAGGCTGAACCGGTTTGTAACTGGATAGACATTCTCTCTGGACTGAGGAACTTCAGGCACATGCCTGCAGTAACTCAGGGGGGACTAGAGCAGCCCTCTCTTCCCTTGCAGAGTACTGAGCTGAGTGGGGGCATGTCCAGACCCTAGCAGGACGCTCTGATTAAGGAGGTCTTCCTGTACCATCCCAGGCTTTTCCCCCACTGGCTGCTCAAGGGGCAGGAGTCTTGCCAGCCTCCTGCTAGCACTCTGAGGAAAGAAGGGGTGTGCATGCATCTGCTGATGATACAGAGTTTTTCAATCTCCTTCCCTGATTCTTTATATTGCCTGCAGCAAACTGACAACAACAGCAAGCCAACAGCAAACTGATAACAGTGTTTATCATCTCATCAGCAAAACAATAGCTCTAAAAAGCCCTAAGCATAAGCAGTCACTGTTCTGTCTGCCTGTCTCAGTGAAACTGGAGACTCATATACAGAGACACCTCTCAGCATTAGTTAGTATAGCACATGGCTAAGGCCACAGGGCTGGGGTCCATACTGTGGGTAATAGGAGGGAGGAAGGGGGAAGTCCCCTCCTTGTCCACCAAGTGATGGGTGGGGTAGGCAGAGGGAAGCCAGGCAGACCCTGATGTACCTGCAGCCTCTGCCAGAGCTCCAGGGAGCATAGGGGAGGGGCCAGCCCTACTGTGGAGCAGAGAGCCCCACCCAGCCCAGAGAGCATGACAGGATGCTGGGAAAGTCTGGTTTATCTTAAACCAGCAAGGGGTCTGGGACAGAAACTGCATAAACTGGTTTGACCCAAATCAGTTAAGTCTGATACTACATTCAACCAGGTTCATCTCAAACTGGTTTCAGCCATTTTCAAACTGATTTATGAGCACTGAAAATCTGTTCTATTACAGGTTTAAACCAGTTTCTGATCACTTAAACTAGTTTATGTGTAATGCCTGTCCCTAGTCTAACAGTTAATTGTATTCTAAGTTTAAAGTCTGCCAGTGACCAATTGTATTCTAAGTTTAAAGTCTGCCAGTGACCTAAGAACTTTAAATTTGAAGAGATCTTCATTTATTTTTTTCCCCACAGACTCTTCAAAATGTAATGCTTACAGGAAAATTGAGGGCTCAATCCCACAAGGTCCTGAACACTTTGATTCCACACGAACAAAGCCCTCAAGCCCACATATCACTTGTTAGGTGGATCAGGACCAGAATGCATTTCGAGAATCAAGCTCTAAAACCCTGCATTGAGTCTTCAGTCTTATTTGCATTCTTTATGGTGCACTGTTGTAGATTCTTTTACACTAAGGGCACAGACAGAAGTGCAGCTCCCTGCTGTAACTCAGAATGCTTTTCAGGAAGCATTTTGAATTGCAACAACCCTCCAGACCAAACAGAAGTTCACTTTTGGCCCTAGGGCAGGAGGGGAATCTAGTTGCTGGCTGTAATCCTGTAGCTGGTTTGAACTGCAACAATGCTTCCTCCCTGCCAATCACACAGTTTTCAAAATGGGAGGGAGGAAAGGGGAACCATTCTAGGGGTTCCCCAGATGGCACTTGAGAGTCCTTGGGTGCATTAGAGCCACAAGTTACAGAAAATGCTATGTTCTGAAACATCTTCATTTGAACCCTGAGGGTGCATATTTTCACCCAATCAGTCATTTTTAAGTGGTCCACAACTGTTTACTTATGTTTGGCCAGGGCTATAGATTGCTTTGTGTCACCAGATTGGGTGAAAGTTGGCAGTTCTGGCTGTGCCCTAAGTAGGTCCAAGTCAGCAGAATGTAAGGCTTCCAGTTTTCAAAAAGGAGGAAGGATTCAGAAACAAGTCTGAGATATCCATTTGCTCAGTGCAAACCAACTCCCTCATCTCTGCAATGGCAATAATGTTAGGTTGCCAGCTTGTGAGAGATGATTGTGTGTTCACTCTTTACCACAGAGGAAATTCACTATAGAACACAAGCTGTGGTAAATTACTCTACAGTCAGTGTGTTCCATGTCTATATAATGTAGCTGCTAAATTAATCTATAACTCCATTCTCTGTTGTTTTGAAGCATAGTGTAATGACTAATCAAATACTGTGAACGGTGTAGTAATCGCAGGCAAGACAAAGGCTACCTTCTCACAACGTTTAAAAAACCACTTGTGGAAAAACATTCAAATAGATTTTTAATGAACATTGCCCTGGCCTGAGCTACAGCTTTGTTATCCTATATTCTGCAGCTTAATTTAGGGTCGCCTACAGATTTGCTTATTTGCATTCTGATTAGAACGCTCCAGCATCTAATCAACATCGGCTCCAGCACCTAATCAACATCACCTCACCATCGCATGTATTAAAGCACCCCTATGTATTAAAGCACCATCGCATGTATTAAAGCTCATTTGATGACCTTTAGTTAAAGCACCCCCATGGCCATTTTGAAACACAGGGGAGGCTTAATACACATGACAGTGAGCTGTTTTAATTGGAGTGGCTGTCCAGGAACCGCTCTAATTAAAACACAGCCCCCACTCCCCCACATCTGAGCATGTGTATAGGCAGCCCTAGTGCTCAGAGGGGATAATTCGGGGAATACAGCAATACAGTGGTTTCTTACCCTAGCTTTGCACAACAAGAATGGCAGTTGTTTCTGCTTACCTTTTTGGATCTGAACAAAAACCATCATTCTCTTTTAATTGAACAGCCTGGGGAGGGATCAGAACCTTCCCTCTAGGATTTTCATTCATTTATTCATAAGGCTCTTTCTGTGCTGTCAGTTAGTACTAGATTCTCGCCGCCCAAATCCAACATTGTCTGTATAATCATGATACTTGTTTCTCTGGTTTACTGACTTGGACTTGAACTGGGCTTCCTGCATTCTTCGATTGAAAGAACACAGGTATTTGCACCCTGGAGATAGTAGCTCCACTTGTCCTACTAATCTGATGACCCCAGCACATGGTTTGTAGAAGAACAGTGGCTGACTCACTACTGTGCCCAAATCTTTCTGGGTATGCAGGTATCTGTAAGATGTTCAGAAACAAAAAACAAACAAACAAACCACAGCTCTTGCAGCCACTCTTCCTTCAAGGAAGTTTCTATTAAAAATGCCTAGCAAGGCACTACTTGTCCAGCCATGCTTATACAGAACAGAGCTAGCTGCTCCTTTGTGTTTTTCAAGGCCTTAAAGGGATAAAGAGTCCAGTTACGGATACATAGGCAACACTAGTATGGTATCTTTATCTCTCTACAGAAATAGATATAGATACAGGCATATATAATTTCCTTTATCCTCTCTCTCATACAAATTACCTTGGCTTTGTAGCGCTAAGAAATAGTCCACATCTTCACCAAAAATCTTGGCAGCATTCCTAACACGTAAATGCAGTAAAAGTAAATAAATATGATAAAAGATTAAACTTCTTCTGAAATAAGCTCAAGAAAAAAAGTCTTAAAAGAACATAAATCTATTAGTAATTAATATAAAGCTGACTTCTGATATATACAACTATCATGTTCTCTTTATGATCAGGAAAGAGACTGCCTTTTGCACATGTATATGAATGATACTACAAGATTTGCCAGATCCACTAGTATTTCTTGCAACACTGTGAATTTGGGGACATTTTTTTTTCCTTGTTTGGTCTTGCATAAAGTAAATGTAATGGTGGATATTTATAGTATACTCAGGTCACTTTGTGCTGCTCTGGTAATTCAAGGAAACTGGAGTTTAGTGATGGATTAGACTCTACTTGTAAAATGTAGGAAACAATATTTAGAATTAGTTTGCTTTTTTGACCAGACCTACCCTACCTATACTTAACGGTTCTTTTGTACTTTTTGGTCTAAGCCAGTTTACTGGTGACATACCTTTCAATTCTTAGCACCTTATTTTTTCCATAAGGGTTACAGCCCTAGATCTACTTTAAATTGGGCTGAAACCCATCCATTTTTCTAGCAAGAATGCAGACTATATCACTCAAGTGTTAATAATCCTCTTATGCCTTGCCATAACTCACTTTGACAGATAGACAATTGTTCCAAAAATGGATGGGAAAGAACCATAGAACATCTTATCATAAATATCCATAGGATATATTCTCAGATATTCAGGAGGGGATTAGTGGGGTGGAGTGCAAAAAAAGGAGGACAATCATGCTGGTAGAGATCTGCCTGGGGAAGGCTCACACTAGGGCTAGAGTAACTCAGATGCTGAAAATGAAGGCTAACAAGTGAAGTGCAGACTAACACATACTCAAACCCAGAAATCATCCCTGGTCCATCTCTCCTCTATTTACAACAACCTCTCACCTAAGAGTTGGTGCTTTCAGCCCAGGCTGTATAGCTCAGCTGAGGATACAGGTTACAGACTTAGTTCTACTCTCCCCCTCCCCCACCCCCACCACCACCACACACAATTCATATGGAAAGAACCACAGCTTACTTCAGTACAAAATATGGAGGAGGAAATATGTTTCCTGAAGTCCTACGACAGAGTTACACTGAAAAATGCACTGCTATGTGGAGATACCTAAACTAGCTATAAATGAGCTGGCTCAGGTAGAAGCAGCAACATAGCAGAACTCAGCCCAGGCTAATCTATGCTGGAAAGTACATTAAGACCCTGGTTGAAAAGCACAACCCTAAAGACTTGTGGGATGCAGCACCAGTGAAGATACTATAATTTGGCAAGGGCCTTGCACTGCAGTATAGTTTCTTTCTTCTGGCTGGTAATCTTATCACTGCAATGAAAATGTACCATAGACATTCCTATCCTCTTGCTTTAATTTTTTTATTTCAAGATATGCCCAGTATGTCCAACATAACATCACTTTGTTTGTCCATTAAAAGAAATAATTTGTGTCATTATGTGGAACGAGGAGTGGCGTGTCTAGGAAGGAAGGCTACAGCAAAATGTTCACATTATCTAAAAGTAAGTTAGTTTTGTTTGCTCCTGCTCTGAAAGAATAGAAGAAACAACAGAGGTTTTAAAGATTTAAAGTTTACAAGGAAACTTGAGAAGAAAAAAAAAACTAAACCAACCAATAAGATGTCTAGCTGTACAAGCTATTCCATTACTGTAAGTCAGTGTTAGAAGTATGTGAAAGGGATGAATTTTAAATTATACTTCATTGTAAAGTCTGCATTGTTCAATGATAACCTACAAAGTACCCTCTTCTCTCTTGCAATTTTGCAGATATATTATGCATTCAGAACAAAATATAAGAGCCCATCTTCCTATTTGTCCAATTCAAATACTAGGAAGTGAAATTCCTTCCAACTCATAATGATTTCCATAAAATAGTATATTTTTAAAAATCCTATCTTACTTCTAAATGCCAACCTTCCAAGAGCATACTAAAAGGAAAAATATCTTGTTAGTTAATTCTTCTGAGTCTCAGTTTCTGCTAGCATAGACACATCTGGCATCTCCTCATAAACAGATCTGCCTAGATAGCAGCTACATAGAAACCACAGCAGAAGAAAAGGCATAAATCAGCCTCCTTTCAGGATAATAACTTAAGAATCCTTACTCACAATAATAAATCTTTATTCACAGTAATCCCACTGTACTGTGAATATATTTTGAGAAACCTGTCACCCCAGAGCAAACCATCCTCCCTAGTGAAGTATGCAGGCTTCACAGCTTTAAGTCAGCAGCCACTGTAAGGTTAAAGCTCCAGAAGCCGCATTAAAAAATGAGCTTGCAGCTAATAGTGGCAAAGCAGAGTAATTTTAGCTTGTGATGCTATTCAACCCAAACAACTACCAGTGAGCTTTCTGTCCTCTCTCACCGGTCCCCTGAGCTCATGTTGCTTTTCAAAAGTAGGGGTAGCATGGCTCAAATGAATAAACTAGAAGAAACCAGAAAGAAGATGCTTTACTAATCCAAAGGGCAGTGGTTGTAGTATGCCATCTCATCTCAGTTGGACAGGAAAAAAACCAAACTGGAAATGGGCTGGGCAGAAGGACAAGGAAGTCTAGATAGCTACAGGGTACCAATGTGAACGTTTCTGCTTGTCTGTACTTCTATTTAGGCAATACATGAAGTACACTTACTAACACAGCCCATCATTAAGTCTGGAGCTCAGGTTTAGGGAAAAAAAAGTTTGCTTGATTCTCCCAAGAGGTACTAAAGTACTACGGTCCGAAATGTCAAATGCCCTTATTTGAACATCTCTCATATCTCTAGTTAAGGACTGAAGGACTTAAAAACAAGGGGGAAACATACCTATATAATATTCTTCTAAAAAAGCAAAGTGCCAAAATTATGCAAACCATAAAGGACTAAAGTTTAATATTTGATGCTGTTGGCATCAAATATTAAAAATTATGATCTGACCTGTCCAAACCATGTGACTGTAAAGAAACAAGCAAGGTTTATACACTTTGGCTTTTTGAGAATTAAAAGGAAGGGTGGCAGGGGGGTGTTTGTTTTGGATTTTTAAAGCTTTTACCCTGAAGCCTTTAGGGTTAGAATCTGTAAGATCTTCTGTAACATTCTTATACAAGCACCTTAGTCCAAGAGTGACCAACCATCCTTAATTTTCCAAGGCAATCCTGAACTGTGGAGCTGTGTCCTTCCATTCCCTGTACCCGCTCTAAAACAGCATATGTCCATTTGAACCTGGTTCCAGATTGGTGTTGGCCAATATTCTGCCACAGCAATGGCCTGATGCTGTGTTCATGGGGTGCTACATCCAAACAACCCTGCCTTTTACCTGCACTATTCTATTTCTAGTTCAGGAAAAAGCCAAGAGAAGCAGAAATGAAAATGAACACCTCCCCCACACTGCTTCCTTTTACCTCCCAAGCAGGAAGCAAAATAGCCACATTCACATGTATGTATTTAGCTCTGTTATTCATTGCAACCCACAACTGAGATGGTTACAGTAACTAAAATAGGGAGGTACTGTAGAGTACTGGCAATTCCAGAGGTCTGTAGAGCATCTGGAACTGTACCTTGGATTTTACTCCCCAAAGATTGGTCACTTTGCAGGAAGCTCTGTATTTTTCACCCAGAAATTAGTTGTACAATTTAAGCTGGCTATACCGCAATGGCAGCTACCACCATCTGATCACTGCCAAGTGGCTTTAGTTACAAAAGAGACTAGAAATGAGAAGGCTAGGTTCAGAAGAAAATTACATTCTCAAAATATTGTGCACAATCTTTTCTCTCACTATTAATAATGGATTATATTTCCTTTGGAATGTTGGAGGCAAAAAGAATCTATGCAATTAGGGCAACAGATGTTAACGAATGTTGCATTCGGTAAGCAAAGGCACCTCAAGTATCATAATACCAGGGAGTGGCTCCTCAACACTAGGCTTCCTGGGGTGCCTTTTAAAACTTGTTGGTGCATGGGAAGTGTGGTTTTGGGGAGCTGCTCTCTAATACTGGGTACTAGGGGTGTGTGGAACAGGCCGTATTCAATTTGAATTCGGCCCAAATTGGGGATGGTGATTTGATTCATTGATTTGGATCACTGTCCTGATTCAATTCGGCTGAATCCAAATCTGATGAATTGATGCTCCATAGAGACAGCTTTAAATGTTTTTGCTACATACCTTGAGGTACCAGGTGTGGCTCATGAATGCTGTGATGGTGGGGCAGATGGAGTCTCCCACAGAGTGCAGGGGGGCCTCCCGCGTGCTTAGCAGCAAACCCAGAAGTGTACTGGAAGCACTTCTCGTCCACTTCCGGGTCTGCTGGGGAGTGTGCCAGACCTCCCCCCCCACCAAAAAACGCCCCCTGCCTCGGTGATTGGCCTCAGGGGGACCCCAGGTGCCCCCCCCAGAAGTGGACCAGAAGTACTTCTGGTTCACTTCCAGGTCTGCTGCTGAGCACGCTGGGGACCTACCCCTGTGCTCCTGTGGGATGGTCCATCTGCCCCACCACTGCAGCATTCATGAGCTGCCTAGTACCTTGGGGTATGTAGAAAAAACATTTAAAGCTGTGTCAATTCCAAATTGTCAAATCTTTCCAAATCAATTCACAGGGTTCTGATTTGATTCTGAGAGGTTAACAGGTCTCCTGATTCGATTCAGATTCAACCACCGAATCAAAATCAGCAACCAAAGCTTTGCACAGCCCTACTGGGTACTCCTCACACACAGACCTTTTAAGTACTACTCTGGTAACTCCATTGCTGTTGCTGCCAGGCAGCAATGGTACAAGGCAGAGTGCAAGCTTCTCTAACAGCTCTGGCTATCAAGGAGCCAGCTGCTCTCTCTTCTCCTTGGGGGGGAAGGAGATAGGGTGTGTGGAAGAGGGAAGAGCATATATGCCACATGTTCAGATTAATGTGCAATACATACTACCCACATAGATGTTCCACATTTAACAGGTAACATCTTTGCAGTTCTTTTGCCACACAATAAATTGCTTGCACATGTGGCATATTACAATTTATTGTGCGATAAATGTATTGGCTGCCAGGGGCCCTAGAAACCTTTTCTCCCTTAGACACTACTATTCCATATGAAGAAAATCCTATCGGTAAGAGCATTCCATATCACCTACTGCTTTACTCACCTTAGGAGTGTTGTGAAATCAGAAAAGTGAATATGACTGCAAGGAGAAGTTGTCCACAGCATAATCTCTCTTTATGACACAATTCTTCAGAAACATTTCTGAGAGGTTAATTAAATAGTGTGCCGATGGGAGTAGCCTCAACTCACAAAAGATTTTGTTCTTGATCGTGCTCTTCTCTGAGAAATTTAGTAAAACTGAAGAGCGAAATGTTTATCCTTTCATATCAGAAAGTTCCCCTTTCTTGTAACAAGGTCCACAGATTAGTTACAATGTATACATCAACCTACTTGCAGCCAGGGCAAAACTAGACTTGTCAGGCATTGGCAACGGGGAACTCCACGCTTTCTAAAGCTCCCCCCAGCTGACAGCTTCCATGACTATGATCTTTCAGATCTACTCTCCTATATTAGGGATTGTGTGAAATATACTCTGAAAGAGAAAAACAGTATTTTTTCCTTACAAGGTAAATTCTGCCTATATGTCAACAAACCCAAATCCTTGAGGTCAGTTTCTATCTCTTTTTTGTCTCCAGGGGACACACATCTGAGGACTTATTTAAAAAGGCATTTTCTTCATACTAAAGTCCACAGACTTATTACAGTGGGGTTTTCAAAACTGTGTCCCTCCAGGGTAGGAAAATGTTTTTCCTTTAAGTATGGCCATTCAAAATGAGGTAGCTTGTAACATTATATATTATTAATGGATTTGTGGCTGTATAGTAGATTGCAATACAGAAGACATGCCTACTCTACTCTGAGACTGTTACTGAACCTAGGGACAGAACATAGATGCTTAACTGTAAGAGAAATAGCTCTTACATTTGTTAGACAGCAAATGCTATGAGACCTGAGCAAACTACATGAATTAAAAATCTGACTGGCTATACCAGACATGGAAAAACTGTATGTACAATGTACAATTGGAATTAGATTTCTGATAACAGATGAGATGCAATGACATATGGAAAAGATACCTGAAATTAGTGGATGTGAACTCTGGATCATTAAAGCAAGATTTTCTAGGAGACCAAAGTTCCCAAACAGGCTATAGCAGGAATGAGATTATTTATTTCCGACTTACCTCTGCCTCTCCTGTTAACATTCTTCTAGGCTGAGACCTTGTACCAAACTGTATTCATCATCAGCTCAGGCTTAAGTGGAGGCAGAGAAAATGCAGGAAACTACAGAAACCATTTCCTTACTACCCATGATTGACAAGTCTAGTTTACTGCCAAGATGCAAAAGCAAGCTAAAGTACCATAGTAACAGGTACGTGGACCATACATAGCATGAATAAGGAAATACCTAAGTTAATATAGACATGATGGGCTGCATTCTCTAATCTTCCATGTTCACTGAATGCTACATAGCACAGAAATGGATATAGATACAGGCATGTATAATTTCCTTTATCCTCTCTCTCATACAAATTACCTTGGCTTTGTAGCTCTAAGAAATAGTCCATATCTTGACCAAAAATCTTGGCAGGGTTCCTAACATGTAAATGCAGTAAAAGTAAATAAATATGATAAAACATGAAACTTCTTCTGAAATAAGCTCAAGATTTCAGTGATATCCATTTAGTGATTTAGTGAATTATTCTGGGGCCCACACAAGCCCCAGAATAACTGGAAGAAAGTGGAACACAGCCTTCTAGCACAAGTTCCATTAAAGTTCTGAGCCGACCCCTGTGACTCGCACTCCACTGTGCCATGGTTGAGGATCAAGAGTTTCAAGTCTCCAGTAGGCCCAAGCTCCAACCTGATGTGGTATAGAAAACCAGAGACAAACGTATGCTGTTTGTATTCAACCAAATTATGAGGCAACATAGCAAGCCATTCAGAGTGAAAAGAAACAACAAGGTGAAGCAAACAAAGTGACTTGGCTACCACAGAAAACTTTCAATACTACATATGTTAATATAATTGTAATTGCACATTATTTTGGATTCTATAGTGAGTTTTAAATCAAGACTTGCATTTAATAAATTCACAGTATAAGTCAAATTCTGCAGTCTTTTCTCAAGCGAATTCCCCATTGTTTTTATTAAGAGTTTTGTATGCTTGTTAAGTACAGTTCTTGTCCCAATGTTCTTTCAGGAACAGACTAAATTGGCACCCGGCAAGCCAAAAGTATCACAAAAAGTCATAAATCTTAAGAACAAAAAAATAATTTGGGATGCTATCATTCAAGATATAAAATTTATCCATGAAAAACCTCTCCTTCCTACCTGAATAAAATATTTGGATGTATATGTAGAGACCTTTTGTTACAGACATAGACAGAGCATAACAGTGGAGCAACATGCATAGAAATATGTATATTATGATACACACTGGACATTCAATGACAATATGTATATTATTATTATTTCACGTGTTCTCACCTCTCTCTTTCCCTCCATCCTGGGTGGAGAATGGGGAAGGAAGGAGGTCTTACCTAGCCCTCATGCTTTGTTTAGAAGTGAGTTTCAATCTTTTCCACACTCCTCAAGTAGGTACCTTCAGGAACAGAGTCTCAGGCATGAAACCTAAGGAGTATGGCTCCTACTATATAACAGGATGCACTTATGCACATTTCAGACTTGGTTTTTAAACTAAAATTCAGTCAGTCAGTATTACTATGTGAAACCCAATGTTATATTTCAGTATTATTATATGAAACCCAATGTATAAACTACTAACACAGCGAAGGTGAAATGACTTCCTTTTTTCTACATGCTATTTTAAAAAATGTGAAGGAAAATATCTTGGTAGCAAGGTTTATTTTTATTGTTTTCTATTAAGCTAGAGCAATTTTATCCTCAGCCGACAATATTAAACCTACTGAGTCAGTTGCAGCTGTTATGTAAATATAACTGCAAGTTGCATGCTGGCTGTATTTGCCTTTGAGTGAAGTAGAGGCATAGCTTACGCAGATATGACATGGAGTGGAGAGCCACACTAGCATAAATCACACTCAGAGACTAAAAAGGGTTAGAGGAGCACTTTGGGCAAAGCAACATGAGCTTGTAAGAGAGAGATTTAAAGGGCCAGTTTAAAAACAAAAAAACAAAACACTTTTGCAGCTTTTAATTTACACTGGTTTGCTACACTCACCAAATACCCCAACAGAACGAGGCAGCACTTGCTTGAAAAGCAGACATAAATCTTTTAAGTCTGACCCCCTGCAAAGTTGGTGTGATCCTAGCCTCAGGACCAACAATGAGTTGGTTGTCGGCTCCAGCCACATGCTAATTTTAAGGCACCAAACAAACCAGATAAAAATATTCTACATTAAAATAAAGATCTGGATATCAAACTAAGGGGACCCCTTTACACCGATGTAAATTACCTACCAGAATTCCAAGTGGAGAGATGTGCACCTCTTTGGGATAGCCATTTCAAATGCCTCACACCTGGACAGCAAAGAAGCAGGTAACACTCTGTTTGCATTGAGCAAAAAGGCTACTCAATAAAGCTGACATTTGACACACCTACGTAAGTTACACTAGTGTAGTTTTACCCGGTTTTTGCCAGCATAATCCTCATGAGCTGTGATAAGTTGTTTTAACAACAGAACCTTTTGTCACCTGCCCGTTCCTTGATTACACCAGCGTAAAGCCTGATTACACTTGTGTAATTGTATCATCTGTCCAAGCCCTACAAACGACCTTATTCATAGATGCTAGGGTCAGAAAAGACCTCAACAGATAATCAGTTCTGACCCCCTACCTAATCAGGAAAGAGTGCTGGGGTCAGATGACCCGAGCCAGATGCCTATCCAGCCTTCTCTTAAAGACCCCCAAGGTAGGGGAGAGCACCACCTCCCTTGGAAGCCCATTCCAAATTTTGGCCACCTTTACCGTAAAGAAGTTTTTCTTGGTATCTAGCCTAAATCTCCTCTCTGTCAGTTTGTGACTACTGTTTCTTGTTACCCCAAGAGGTGCCCTGGTGAACAGAGCATCTCCGATCCCTTGCTGTGTCCACCTAATGAATTTGTAGGTGGCCACAAGATCACTTCTCAGCCTTCTCTTGCAGAGGCTCAAGAGGTCCAGGTCCCTCAGTCTCTTCTTATAGGGCTTGTCCTGTAAGCCCCTAACTATACAAGTGGCCCTCCTCTGCACTCTTGAGTCTATCAATGTCCTTCTTGAAGTATGGTGCCCAAAACTGGATGCAGTACTCCATCTGCAGTCTGACCAGTGCCACAAAGAGGGGAAGTATCACCTCCTTGGATCTATTTGTCATGCATCTGCTGATGCGTGATAAAGTGCAGTTTGCTTTGCTGATGATTTCGTTACACTGATGACTCATGTTCATCTTGGAGTCCACTATGACTCCGAGATCCCTTTCTGCTGTTGTGCTGCTGAGAGGGTCACTTCCTAGCCAGTAGATGTGCTGGATATTTTTGCACCCTAGGTGCAGCCCTCTGTACTTGTCCTTGTTGGACTACATACTACTGTGTACTGCTCACTTTTCCAACCTGTCCAGGTCTGCCCACAATTGTTCCCTACCCTCTGGAGTGTGCACTTCACCCCACAATTTACTATCATCTGCAAACTTGGACAGAGTACACCACACCCACATCCAAGTCACTGATGAAGATATTGAAGATTACAGATGCAAAGACTGAACCCTGCAGGACCCCAGTACCCACATCCTTCCAGGTCGATACGGACCCGTCAACTGCCACTCTCTGGATGCGATGCTAAGCCAATTTGCCATCCACCCGACTGTGTAAATATTGTGTAAACATCTATGTCACAGCCTCTTAATATATGAGAATAGGCTGAGATACTCTACTGAAGGCCTTGCTAAAAATCCAAGAAAACAACGTCCACCTCTACTCCTGTGTCTAAGCATTACGTGACCCTGTCATAAAATGAAACCAGATTGGTCAGGCATAATCTACCTGCTACCAATCCATTTCCCTGCTATATTATTTTTCCCACTGGACTCCCACAATATGATCCTTCATAATCTTTTCAAAGACCTTTCCATGGATGGAGGTGAGACTGACTGGCCTATAATTACTTGGATCCTTCTTCCTCCTCTTCTTGAAAATAGGGACCACACTGACCCTTTTCCAGTCCTCCAGGACCTGACCCGAGCACCACGAGTGTTCAAACAGCCGTGCCAGTGGTTCTGCTATGACACTGGCCAATTCCTTCAGTACCCTCAGATGCAGCTCATCCGGGCCTGGTCTGGTGACTTGAACACATCCAGTCCATCCAAGTGACTCTGCACCGAGTCAGCGTCGACAGTCGGTGGGCTGGTGTCCTTCTGATGCCCATCTAAGAACCCATTAGGAGACTTATCTTGAGCCCTGTTCAGGAACACTGGGGCAAAAAACTTATTCAATAGCTCAGCCTTGTCCCCACTCTCTATTACCAATTGTTCCTCTTTGTTCAGTAGGGGTCCTATGCTGCCCTGCTTCTTCCTTTTACTCCTTACATACCAAAAAAAAAAAGACTTTTTGTTGCCTTTAAAAGATGGAGATGCTGGGGATTGAACCCAGGACTTCATACATGCGAAGCATGCGCTCTACCACTGAGCTACATCCCCTTTCAGAATAACTTTTAATAAAGAATCTTGAAAACAGTGTCCTCTGCACTGACTCATGATTGGCCTAATGCTAATAATCTGGTTCTTGATAAAGCCATTAATAATACTCTAAGTTTAGACTTTTGGTGACCACATGTGTAACAAAGTTAATACCTACATAAGGCAACAGTTATAAAAGTGTCAAGATTCAGTACTATGTTGTTTATAAACCAAACTATCAAAGACACCTTCAGAGCATATTGTAGCCAGACACCTTAGGAAAAAAAATCAAGGATATCTACGAGGTTCTACACAACCAGCAACTGTTTCTCCATCCAAGTAATAATGCAAATCCCCAGGTAAGATGCACATAAATATGTTTAGTGAAAATGGGTTGTCACCAGTCAGGACACATCACAAAGGAAAGTATGCATATACAAAATAAGAAGCAGAGATCAGGCCTCAATTTTGTTATTGTATTGACTGCTGATGATAACCGAGTAGATCTTGGCATTGCGGCAGTCTTAAGATTGGAAAACTTAAAACTTTCCATAGCATTTAGCATATGAAAGAATTTCCAATTTCACTGATGTACACATCATGTTGAAGTTCATGAGTCATGAAAAACCTCAGCTTTTTTCAGTGTTTTTTGTCCTAACAAGTTACAACAAAGCCTTGCTCTTTACAAGAATGGATAAAAACTTTATTAGAGAGGGGAAATGTATGCAGTGATGTCACAGGTACACAACTAAATCTAACAAACAATACATCTATTGTCAAGGATGAAAGTCTTTCAAAAACTGAACAACATATTGCTTCTCTTTCTGACCATGCCAGAGACATCGCAACTCTTAGTACTTTGTTTACGCACATACTGCACCCATTCCCACAAAACCAGCCCTCCAAAAATATGGAGCGTGTGTTTAGTGGGGAAGCTGATTTTCTTCACTGGAATAGAAGAATGGAAAAGCCGTGCTGTAATGGTTGTCACTTCTCTCTGGACCAGCAAGCAAGAGGGGTAAGTGTCTAGTTTTAACCCACTGCCAGCTGCTGCCAGGTTAGAAGAGTTGTTGTAAATTCAGCAGTACCTATGAAAAGGTTAACTTTCTAGCTTTTGCCTGAATCATCCAGCGAGCTTGTGGATGGGAAATAAGTTGCTGCTTGCAGACAGCTCTCTAAGCCATGATTCTGGAAAAATCTCTCCTCCCTCCCCAACATCCTGCCTTCCAAAAACAAGACGCAGGTCTTATCTGGGGGAAAGGGAGAGGAGGGAAGGGGACGTGGGAGAATATGGTAGTAGGAGGATGGTGTCATTTAGCCAAGACCAGAACTGTCAAAAGCATTCAGTGCAGCTTGAGTGATATGGGTATACTCAGCAAGCAACCCTACAAAATAATTCCTAGCAGAAACCCTCTCAAAAATGGAACTGCTCCCAAATTCAGTCATGCAAATGAAGATTGGCAGCCCATATGGACAACTGTCCCTAAAGTGCTTGTCAAATGCAGTTGCAAAAAAGGATATATTAAAAAATTGTGCAAGTGTCTAAAGGTTAGTCTATCATGTATTAGTGGGTCTTCCTGAGGTGGCAATGGCAAATATGTACTTAGCTGACAAATAAGTTGGCATATGCAGCCCTAAAAACATCCAAAAGCCATATAAGATCAATAGTGACAACCTCAAGACATCAACTTCATTCCCGTGCCATTATTATCCCCACTATATTTAGATTGGCTAAAGGACTAGAAATACATAAGTTTTATATTTCAGGACAAAAAAACATGAACAAACAAACCCAATGCCCCTCCCTTAAAGCCCCCTCCCCCCCAAAACCCCAGCATAAGCTGAGAGATGAAAAATGAATATGCATAAGATAATTTTGATGTTATTTATGGCCAATTCAATTATTTGGAAAGGCTTCCGAATCAAGTTGCTCTTAAAAGATAAAACCTTATCTAGAAATTCAATTTCTATACAAAGCAATCAAAAAAAATCCATGTTGATATCACAGTGCATCATTCTGAAATGGTTCCAACTCTTAGATACAGATTTCATGACCAATTTGTTACCATGCTCATCAAACCCACAGCTTGCCAGAAAACATTTCCACTAGTTACTCCACATACTGCTAGGAAAGGTGCTGGTACAACATGCTTAACACCCAGACCATTGTTTTCCTCATGGTTCCCACATAAGTCCCCCGCTGCAGTAACTTGTACCCTCATAGATACAAAGGAGCAGCAGCAGTAGCTCTGGGAAAGCTAACTGCACCTAAAGCAGGAAGAGAAGTAAGCTTTTTTTTTTTTTAAGCAGAGAAAGGGCATACAAAGCTTCCAGGCAACCAGTGTATACCTGCTGAGTAATTGCAGCAAGGCAAAGAAAGAGAAAGAGTGCAAGGGGTCTACAAGAGAGGCAGCAAAGAACAAACTCCAGGCAACACCACCAACTGTTACATATACTGGTGTGCCTGGCTACAAGCAGAAACATGGTCTTATAGTAATACTATCTTGCAGAGATGCATTCTATAACCTAGCATTACCAAAATGGCTAGAAGTATTAAAAGAAGAGAAAAGGGTAGAAAGCTCTACATAATTGTAATGGTAAAGATTTCTTGGGCTGTACGAGTGATGGTTTCTAACACCAGGTGAATACAATCTCTCAGGTTTTCATTTCGGAATCTTAGTCTCCATCAGAAGCACAAACCAGAAGCTGACTCATCAGAACCCCTATCATCAATACAATTTTACCGTCTGTTTGGTCTTTCACTTATCTCCTTGCTCCCAGATAGCATTGATTATCACTAACTGTGAGCCATTAGCTTTAGGAAAAAGGGAAATAAAACATATATCCGCATGTGTGTTCAAATGGGGTAGTGGCTGAAACATAATTCTGACTTTGCTCTGATTTTTCAATTTACCTTGCTGTTCCCTTCCTATGAATATCCTGAAAATAAAGAGAAGTAAAATATAAGAACTAAATCAAAATACTTTTATAGTTATACTAGAATGACTGTGCTTCCTCTGTCAAAAACATCATTCCAGTGGAAAAAAGACAGATTGCTGCCTGCAGTACACTTGCATTGAAAGACCAGATTGATGGTATTAGTCTATGGACTAGTCTCCATAGGGAGAACAGGAAAAATAATCGTTGGAACTGGGCTACACAAAATACTATTACAGCTTTGAGTGTCAGTGTTCGCGTTCCCATCCCCACATTGTTGTTTTAGTTTTTAACCCATAAAATGGAAAAAAAAAATCCCACAACCCAAAATTCTACTGGGACTGTGCACTGAAACAAATCACTAGATGATATAGAGTTGCTTTGTGGATTATGTACAAAAGAATAGATGGAGACCTGCTGGACTAGACAGCCTAATAGATTCCATCTAACATATGTCATCACTAACACAATTCCTAAATTTAATTAAAAATGTTTTTAAAGCACAACAAAATTATTAGGATGGAAACCAGTTCAAGGGTTTAGTAACCAAAACCCATTCTTCTTTTCATTTTCCAGGGTTCTATTAACAAATTCATTCATGTTATTAGCAACATAAAATGAGATGGGCAAGTCCATGCCATGGCAGCAGAAGCAGTTCTACTTCATTGCTGTTGCAACAGCACCCAGATGCACAGACCCTGTGGTGCTGCCATAGTAGCAGTAACTGGTATGGCTAGACTATGGTGTGGCAGCAGGTAAGACTCCCAGAAGAGTTCCTGGAGCAAAAGGTAAAACTTCTCCTGCCCTGACCCTGCTCCTCACTCCCAGTCTCACACCTCCTCCCCCTGCTCATTATGCTTCTTGAAATGTTCTTGTTTAGTTCGATGGAGTTACTCTTGTTGCAAATCTACCCTGCCTTCTGCCTTATTTAAGACTAACATCAAAAACTACCTCACTTCAATGTATCTGACAGCAAAGCTGGCTACCTGCAAAATGCAGGAGCTAGAGAAAAGAAGAGGGATAGAAAAAAAGCAGAAAATATGGATTTAGTGTTCTTGAGAGGTTCCTTACAGGATTTCAACAACAATTATTGATAGTTTTTATATTTCTAGAAGAGTTGATTTTCCAACATTTTACATTTAAAAACCACCCAAAAAACCCCTCACCATCTTCCACTAGACATTGTATTACTTTGAGGTCTTTATACTACCTGTATGCACCAAGAAATTATTACCACCACACCTCCTTGTGGGTATGTGGAAGGAGGAAGGGGGAGGCAGCGTTAAACAAGTAGTGAAAACTTGCAAGCTCTTTTCATTTAAATTTCTGTTTCGTGATAAATCATCTTTAAACAGTTTACCAACAAAATAAATAGAAAAAGAAGTTTTTATTATATAGTTGAGATTATAATCATTAGGCTTTTCCATCACCAAGGGTAAAACTAAGTGTGAGGACTATTAAACAGTGTAAATGTTTCAACTATAAGAACAATTTTGTGGAATAGTTTTAAGCCACTCTACCGTATAAATTTAACAGTCAATAATTCTCAACTTTTCTCATTTTCCCCCATGCTGCTTTGGTCTAAATATATTCATTGTGTTTCAACATAAAACATGGAAGAGTCTCAAGCATCGTCTAGCGTAGAGTATGATACAAAGGCCTGTAATTAGGGGGAGATCTGGAGTTGGTTTTCAGCCCCACTTCCAACTTGCTATATGATTTTAAACAAGTACTTGAGAGGGGAAGGGAGAAACCAAAACCAACCCCCCACCCTGAATAATCATAACCAGTGTATAGTGACTTTGTGAACTTCATTAATTCATTAACAGGGAATTGCTTGAAGATTAACAGGTAGAAGGCCTCTAGTAGTGTTTACAAAAAACCTGGCCACTCCTGAAATTATGGAACAGTTTAATCTGGGTTTGCGTAATAAAGTAACTCACACATTGTGTTAAATGGAGTGGTGTAAATAAAGAGCTTGTGAAGTGCTTGGCTTATATAATGAAGCATAACATGGCAAAAAATGGGTAGAAAATTCATATGGAAAATTAGGTAATAAGATGCCTTCTAATGAATTCATTTTTATTAAGCAATCTGATAATTTATAATAAAAAAAATAATTTGGACAAAGTATTAATACAATTACCATCATGCTCTACCTAATAATAATTAAAATTAAATAACACCTGATTCACCATCCTATCATTGTTAAGACAAAGTTGGACAGGTAAATAACTAATTCATTTACTGTGGTGTTAAGAGATCTGCTTTTCTTTAAGAGACAATGGAATTAATTATACGATCTCTGTGATGATTTGGAAAAGTATAGTAAGGGTATAGCTAGATACAAGAATAACAATTTAGATGACTAACATTTTATGAAGATACAACATTTATATTAGTAGTAGGTCATTTAATCACTTTAAACCAAATCCTAGATCCTTGCTCAATGCAATTAAACAGGATTTGCTCCAATTCTTTTAATGATCTGGGGGGAATGATCCTTTCCCCATGAATAGAAAAGGAAAGCACCTGCTAATTCAGCTCAAGGGGGATATCAGCAACTAAACCCATCAAATTCTGATACAGAAGAGTTCTCATAATTGGATCAACACAATTGCATCCCCATTCACTATGCTCTTAGTCCCACTAAGTCCTCAACTTCTCTTACTCTTGGCACTGTTAGAGAGAGGCAGTTATTAAAAACATATAGATAATATGTTTTACAACAATCTTCCAAATCACTGCAGTAGCAGTGTTGTAAAATGCCTCAATACATTTTAGAATTAATATTGACTATTTACTTAAAAATGAAAAGAAGCCATTTAGGAACAGTCTTCTACAGTCAACATAGGTGCAAATTATTCTTGTGAGAGCTCTGCAGACAGTAGCTACCACCTAAAACCACATAATGCTGCTAGATTTAAGGTTTCTGCACTTGCTGAGGGTATGGAAGCAATATTTGGTGTGTTGGGAAAAACCACTTTGAATACTACAGAACTGAGGGAGACCAATTACTTACTTGGCAGGCATTATAAATCAACTGATGATCCAATTTTTTGATCCCTAGAATCTGTTGAAACATTTCATAAAGCTGTTCCTTGCTCAGAATAAGTTCCGATACAGCACTTAACGCCATTCTATTCGGCTGTTTGCAAAAGTCCTCTTCTCCCCTGTATATGGTATCGTATTTGGCTAGCCAAGAACTTAACACTGTCTCCTTGCTTAATCCATCAATCTCTGGCAAACTTCGGACCCTCTTTTCTATGTTTTTCTTAAAAACATCTCTAAAGTCATTTGCAGAGCATCCTCCACTGTGAACCATTCGGGCAACTCGGTCACTCTTGAGAAAAACCTTTTGAAATGAAACAAAAACAAAAAATAAAAGTTAGATGCACATATAAAAACTGACCAAACTACTGTACTGGAGTTACATAGGGGCATTGTGCGATAAAAAAAAAAAAAAGAGAATCATAATATAAAATAAGCACCAAAGATGTTAAACTTTTTTTTTTTTTTTTTTACATAAATGTATATTCAATACCTTTTTTTTTTTTTTTTTTAATAGGTTCCAAGTGGCTGTGATTATTTAAGCAAACAAAACAAAACAATCCCCACCTCTACACAGAAATATCATAGCTAAGTGTAACAATTTGGAATGAAAAATTATTTAATGTTTTTTCTCCAAGGCTTTTCTCAACCATTCTTCCATGATCTTCAAGGAGATCTAAAACAACTTGGAAATATTCCCAATGTCCAAAACGTATGGGTATTCCAACTGGAACAAAAAAAACAAAATCTATTCCTCCTGAAGACAGAATAAACAGACTTTTTAAGCTCTACTATTATTTTAAAAAACATCAGTAGGGACCTACCAAATTCATGGCGAGAGTGGGTTATGCAGCACCTCATTTAATCTTGAAGTTCCCCTGCATGCTTCCCCCCACTGCTGATTAGTGAAGGGCCCCCCCTGCTCATCACTCCTGATCAGCAGGGAGGCAAAAACAACAGTTTTAAATACAGTGCCATTTTTGCCACTCACCACTAATTGGCAGCTCCGCTGTCTATTGCTGACCGGCTGGGAGGCAAAAACAGCACCATATTTAAAATCACTGTTTTTGCCTCCTTGCTGATCAGTAGTGGAAGGGGCAAGGGGTGCACATAGCAGAACTCACCCTGAGGTGAGATCTGTGGCTGTCCCCAAGCCCCACCCCGGAGAGCCCGTGCCATACTCCAGCCTGCGCCCACTGGCCTGACCCCAGCCAGCATTCACATCTTCCAGCAGGCCTGCTTATGGTGAGGCTGCAGCCACCCAGATGCTGCTCTGCTCCCCTTGCCTCCAGTAGTGACTCCTCCTCCCGCCATGCTGCTCCAGGCCAGGAGGAAGCTTCTGCCAGGCAGCTCCTGCCCCAGTGCGCAGAGCTCTGGCTCTAGCTTCCAGCTGCCTTCCACCCGCTTACCCGCCCAGTGCAATGAGCAGCCACCTCCCGGTGCAGGCTGAACAATGGCACAGGCTGTCCCAGGCAGGGCTTGGCTCCATGTGAAGCACCACAGGGGCAGCACAGACTGCACCGCCTGGGTGAGCTCTGCTGCATGCGCCCTTCCCTCTACTCCTGATCAGTGGGGTGATTAAAGCTGCAGTTTTAAATATGGTGCTGTTTTTGTCTCCCAGCCAGTCAGCAACAGGCAGCAGGGCTGCCAGGGCCAATCAGCAGCCAGCAGAAAAAATGGCGCTATATTTAAAACTGGTTTTTGCCTCCCTGGTGGTTAGGAGTAAGAAGTGAGCAGTGGGGCCCTCAGTCCACAGGGAAACCTTCAAGATTAAAGGAGCCACTGTGCAGCCCACTCCTGTCGTGAATTTGGTACATCAGTAAAGGAAAATGCAGCCCTCAGAAAAATCTACAATAGTACACAGACACAACAAAGAGCTACAACAAACTGGAGAAGGCATTACAATAAAAGGTGCAAGGACTGGGGAAAACCATGAAGAACCAGTAGTTGTACTGAAAGGATACTGTCATCGGGGCCAACAGTGAACAGCTAGTGGTTCCAGAAGAGATGCAAGTGGACCTAATACAGTATAAACTAAAACACAAAGCAAGAATATTCTCTGTGGAAGAAGACAATGCATTAGAAGAAAATAAAACAATATAAACATAAATGAAAACACAAAACTGTAATAACATAGTTTTTGTTATTTTTTCAGAATTTAAATATTGCTTCAACAAAAAGAGTTTTCTAAACTCCCCCTCCTCCCCAGTACATGGGACATCCTTCATAGAATAATCCTTGACAGTCATTGTGCTCATATTCTTCAGATCTCTTACTAATAACTAATGGATAGAGAAAAGTATTTAAGCATAGCCTGTGGCAGGCAAACTGAGTTATGCTAAGGCTCGTAGCCAGAGTCTAGGCCTTCCTAGAACTAAGCAATAAAATTGTACTAAGCACTTTATAAAGCAGTGGAAAAAGCAAGTGCTGCAACTGGTACACTGGGTGAACCAGGTACAACAGTTTCCCTATAAAGAAACAAAACCAAAAACTGAGTAGGGCTGGAGTACCTTATCTAAAAAGAAACCTGAGGATTGAACAATTTGGGATGAGGAAAATTACAAAAGTAATGAATAAACAAAGAAAGCTATGTGTTTGTGCTGTAACTTTGGGGGGACAGGGGCAACCATGGATTTTCCACTTGAATAGCTGGAAAGCCAGAAACGAACATCCCACATACCCAGTGGAGGACCCAGGGCCCAGTACCCCCAAAAGTTGTTGCTGTAACATCTGAAGGAGCCACTTGCCAGGCTGTATTATGGGGAGGAAACCTGTAATACAGATTAGGGGTTACTATTAAAGTTCACTTGATACCAAAGCAGATGAGGGGTCGTGTCTGTCCTTAGAGTCTCTGGCAAAAAGAATCCTATACGTAGCTGATAACATAGCTGATCTTTAAGAAAAGTGTATAAACTTATATAATTGTAATTGTACTGCTCTTAACCACCTTTCAAACAGTTTGCCATCTTATTCTGGAAGTTCTTTAAGAGAGTAATAGTTTTTATGTATTCAAAAAATACATAGCACATTATGGGCACAATGAGAAAACAAATGACAAAGGCGACAATAAAGTACAGCTGTGATTAAAGATTCCATTTCCTCCCATGAACAGGAGTATTAAACAAACAAATAATATTATTGTGCATAGCATAAAAATACCAAAAACAAATGAAATTAAAAGAGAAAGCAAAAGTAAAAAATTAGTTCAATTTATAAAGTTTTTCTGAACACCCAAAATAATCTGTATTGTCCTATAACCTTTAGATTACAAAAAAAGTCACGATTAAAGCTTTATTTGAAAAATATTTCTATTGGAGAATTATATTTTAGCTAATTAAATATGTTCTCCTGTTTCACCTCCTATTTTGTAGACATTGGTAAAGCACAGGGTTTTTTGCAGCACACCCCTACTGCTCCTCTGGTTGCTGCTACAGCAGAGCTCTCTGGGCTCCCTCTCCCTTTCCTGGCTTTCTCTTCCTGCCCATGCCCCAAGAGGCAAGGCAGCATAGCCTGCAATACAGGGGGAGCCACTCACAGTGAGTCGGGGGTCACGCAGTGTAGTTAGGGGTCACTCACCCATGCAGTGCAGCAATATGGTGGAGAGGGTACCTGCCCACTGTTGGGGGAGCCTAGGGCCAGGGAAGTTAGGCAGAGGGACCCTAGCCCCTACAGCGTGCAACCTCCATCTGCTAGGATTTGGACAACCCTGGTACAGCAAATGAGGCTTTACGAATCTAAAGCTGGCATGATAAAAAGTAGCTCAAATGTTGCAAAACTGCCAAAAGATTTAAATATCACTTAAAAACAAAACTCCAAGATATTGCAAATTTAGCCAATACCATTTGGAACAAATATATTCTGTTGTTTCCTTTGTGTAATCATTTACAATTAAAACAAATTCATTTTTACAGGGTCATCAAAGAAAGGCAAATGTAGTCATAAAGGGGAACTCATGCAGTCTTCACACCTGGCTCCCCTCTTCTTATTTATTCAATTTATATGCCATTCTTACCAACAGCAGCTCAGGGTGGCAAACAATAAGGGGAAAGAGCTCACAATAAGAGAACAGACTAACTTATAAAAATAGGACAGTGACAAGAGAACAAAACAATTTAAAATGAAACTAGATGCCCTAAACATTATCTCAGCCTCAGTTCGCCAAACTTCTTCCCAAATAGGAAGAGCTTACAGTACTCCTGAAAGATGTCCAGGTTCAGGCTCTGGCAGGCCTCAAGAGGCACTGAGGTCCAGAACCAAGAAGTAACAGCTAAGAACCACCTCCCATATGCTTTCATCAAGCAGAGCTGGGGTACTGATGGTACTTTCTTCACTTTCAGGATTGTACTGGGCTCTCTGACGGCAGCAGATTTTCCAGCCCAGTAACACAAACCTTATGAAATAGGTCCAAACCAAATAAACACGTGACACACATGCGCACACAGGCACAAAGTTAGTTATATGTATTAAAGTCTTCACATCACTGTTTATTTCCAGTACAGCAGATGCATCTAGTAAAAATGTGGAATACACAATACATGAAAATCCTTACATTTCATTCTATCACTTCCTTCCTCTGTGCATATTGATTGAGACCATTAATTCAAGATAAGTAAAGGAACCACTCAACTATTTCTATAAAACTTCCATTGTCTTGCACAACAAACTACACGCAGTCTGTCAAGTTCATGGACTGGCTTGAAAATACAGAACTCTCTCAAGGGCGACAATGCTCTGTTGTGTCTTGCAGTTGTTGATCTGTAAAAGATGTAGAAGGCAGCAGCACAATATTTCATCATTGCAAGACTATTTAGGGAAGTGTTATTAACATTGTAATGTTTTTAACGTTTGCACGGCTATTTGCTAAAATAAAATGTGATTAGAATTTATACCAGATCCCTCACCAAAAAGTTATTTGACTCCAGTGTAAAAGAAATATGCCTCCTCCCAAGGTTGTAAGGTTTACAACCAAATAATACAGAGTGCATTTTCCCACTATCTGCACTAGGGTTTGTGAGCATCACAGCACTTATAACAATATATTTCCTTATCATTATTTTTTATAATTAAAAATAAACAAAGATAAACATGCTTAAGCAATACAAAAGAATACACCAGCATTTAATATGTATGTTGAACGAAAGGTTTAATATGACACAGAAGCAAACAAACATCCTGTTCCTATAAAAATTACATGTATTGTAAATTGCATTCAGATTGAAGACAAAAACATTTACTATTTCAAGGTATTTAACACACACGGCCAATGATTAGAAGAGTAATAAAGATAAAAATTTAAAATGACTCAGAATTAAAGGCAATTAGCATACAATTATCATACAAGAGAAGATTCAAACATTTGTTCTGGTGTATCTGATTCAACTTCTCTCATGGTCACTATGAAGGGAATGTCACAGTTAAGAATGAAATGTGCCATGTGTACTGCAAATTTGAAATAATGAATGAACTAAAAAGCTCTTAAGTATCTTGCACACCCTTACACTGAAAGGACATAAGGTCTTTCACTATACACTTGTGGTTTCTCCTGGTAGAGGAAATACTAAAAATTTCTATACAGCTTCTGATAAAGTCCTAAGTTTTAGAGAAATAAACCAAGCTAATATATAGACTCCTCTGGATTCACTACCTCAAATACAGAGCCGTGCAAAACAACACGTTATTATTTTTCTCAAAGTAAAACCTTCTCTATATTTAATTTAATGAAACGCTTACAATCTAAGGTCAGGAGGTCTGCTATTCAGCTGAGGAAATCCAATTGAAGAACCGAGTTATTTTTCCCATAATATATTTATTTTTTCTGTGTAAAAATATTAAGCAATGGATGCTTCATTTAAATGCATTCATTTATATTATTAAATACAGACAAAAACTTTAAGATAAGTTTTGTTTAAAAAGGAGAAACGTATATATGTAGCTTTTTCCACTAGACCTAGAAAGTACAAATCCAGACCAAAAATTAAATGCGACCAAAATACAAGTAAAGTGACACATTAGAGCTTCATACAAACTAACGAAGCTCTACAGAAGCAAGTTACGGAACACACAGGGCGCGTCCACACATGCAAGCACATGATCTTGCAGCAGCTCAAATAGAAGCAGTGCAAATTTGAGCCAGGGCTTTTTGCCTCAGCACACATCCTTGGACATGCACTTTGCTGTGGAGCAAATTGTACCACTTAGGGCAAAATAACCCTGAGTGGCTCCTCCCAGATCTGCAACCGGGGGGGAGCTAGAGCTTGGGGCCAGCACCTGTGCTCAGTATAAAACGCTGCCCTCTCCTGGCCCCATCCATACAAAAAGCTGCCCTGGCAAGCAGCTCAGGGCTACTTGCTCTCAAGAGATTTTGTGGCCCAGCCAATTGGTACCTGGGGACACTACCCCTTGTGCTAGCTGGACTGCTAGAGCAGCATCCCAAATCCATTTTTAAAAATGCCCTAAAATCTATGTTCTTCCACAATCAAGACAAAAGACCACTCTACACACACACACACACACACATCTATAGAGAGACAGAGAGAGACAGCAATCAGCTGGGTAATGCTTTACTGGTATAGTTACAATGTTAAAGCAGTTTGGAAGCCTACCAGTGTCTCTATCATCATGAAAAAAATAAATTCTAAATACCTGTATGTGTTTCATAGTTTCATAGTTTCTAGGGTTGGAAGGAACCTGAGCAGATCATCTAGTCCGACCCCCTGCCATGGCAGGAAACAATACTGGGGTCAAATGACCCCAGCAAGATGTTCATCTAACCTCCTCTTAAACACCCCCAGGGTAGGAGCCTGCACCACTTCTCTTGGAAGCTGGTTCCAGACCCTAGCTGCCCTGACCGTGAAGTAGCGCCTCCTGATATCTAACCTAAATCTACCCTCTGCCAGCTTGTGACCGTTATTCCTGGTCACTCCTGGCGGTGCTCGGGGAAACAGTGACTTCCCCAGTGCCTGCTGATCCCCCCTGACTAGTTTATAACAGGCCACAAGATCCCCCCTCAGCCTTCTCTTGTGGAGGCTGAACAGGTTCATGTCCCACAGCCTGTCCTCATAGGGCCTACCCTGCTGTCCCCTGATCGTACGAGTGGCCCTCCTCTGGACCCTCTCCATGCTGTCGACATCCCTCTTGGAAGTGCAGCGCCCAGAACTGGACGCAATGCTCCAGCTGCGGCCTGACCAGTGCCGCATAGAGGGGGAGGATCACCTCCTCGGGCCTGCTCGAGATGCATCTGTGGATGCATGCCAAGGTGCGGTTGGCCTTCCTTACTGCCTCTCCACACTGCCGGCCCATGTTCATCTTGGAATCAATGATGACCCCCAGATCCCTTTCCGCCTCCGTGCTGACAAGAGGGGAGCTCCCCAACCTGTAGGTATGGTGCCGGTTGTTCCTCCCGAGGTGCATCACCTTGCACTTGTCTGTGTTGAAGCCTATCCTATTCTTGTCCGCCCACCCTTGTAACCTGTCTAGGTCTGATTGTAGCCTGTTGCATCCTTCCAATGTGCCCATGTCCCCCCACATCTTAGTGTCATCAGCAAATTTGAACAGGGTGCTTTTTACCGCCTCATCCAAATCGCTGATAAAGATGTTGAACAGTGCGGGCCCAAGGACCGAGCCCTGCAGAACCCCACTGCCCACGTCCTTCCAGGTCAAGAAGGACCCATCCACTACCACCCTCTGGGTGCGGCCCACCAGCCAGTTGGCGACCCATTTGACTGTGCGGGTTTCTACACCACAGCCCCCCCACCAGTTTCTTAATGAGAACAGGTTGATGTGTGCTTTTGGTTTTCTTCACACATGATGGGTGTGTGATGTGGTGTTTGCAGGCAGGGGGAGGGAAGGGGTGTGAGGGAAGGCAGGTGGGTATGTGGGTGTGTGTGGAGGGATGTGGGTTGGTCTGTGGGTAGGTGTGGGGCAACTGCTGGGGGGACTGTGGGTATGGGAGACTTTGTGGGGGGGTTACTCAAGAGGGGTGGGTCCCTTGGCCCACACAGGGTGCAACCTCCCCCCCAAACAGCACATGGAACACCCCACCCACAGGGCCCCAGCTCCCCTGCCCAGGGCCCATAACTGACCTTTCACAGCAGCAGTGGGGGGACTGTGAGCCAATTCCAGCCGGGTCCTGCCGGCTGTGGGGCTGCTCCTGCTGCTCAGTCAGGCCAGTATCGTGGTGGCAGGGTCCAGTGTGGCATGTAGAGAACACATGCGGGGCTCAGCTGGGTCCTGCCACCCTTGGGGCTGCTCTGCCACCCAGCCAGGCTGGACCTATAGGTGACAGGTCCCGGCACAGCATGTAGGAACCACGTGCTGAACCCAGCTGAGTCTGGGGCCCCTCTGCTGAGGTTGCACACTATGCCATTTTCAAGGTCATTGATGAAGACATTGAACAAAACCAGCCCCAGGATTGAGTCCTGCGGCACTCCACTTCATATTTGCTGCCAACTAGACATTGTGCCATTGATTACTACTCTCTGCATCTGATACGCTGCTCTGTTTTCTATCCACTTTATAATCCATTTATCCAGCCCACATTTATTTAGCTTGCCTGCAAGAATGTTGTGGGAGACTGTATCAACGGTCTTGCTAAAATCAAGGTACACCAACCACATCCACTGGTCTCCCCACATCCACATAGTCAATCACCTCATCATAGAAGGCAATTACATTGCTCAATCTTGACTCATCCTTCATGAATCCATGCTGACTGTTCCTAAACAGCTTTTTCTCCTCCAATTCCTTGAGGATCTGCTCCATAATTGTCTAGGACAATAAAAAAAGGCCTTTTTCAGATATGTGAGGAGCCAGAAGAAAAGCAAGGACAACACTGGATCCCTGCTAAACCAGATGGGACAAGTGACAACCGACACCCAGGAAAAGCCAACCTATGAAATGGGTACTTTGCGTTGGTCTTTCATCAGTCCCATGGGACACACATGCCCATTACGGGACAGAGATGCCCAGATGAGGGAGATTCCCTGCACTCCATCGATGCTGACCTCATGAAGGAACACCTTGATAGGCTGGACACCTGCAAGTCAGCCAGCCCTGACGATCTACACCCTAGGGTACTCAAGGAGCTGGCTAGAATCATAGCCCAGCCCCTGGCACGGATCTTCAAGAACTCCTGGCATTCTGGTGAGGTGCCCGAAGACTGGAAGAAAGCCAACGTGGTGCCTATCTTCAAGAAAGGGAGGAAAGTGGATCCGGCAAACTACAGGTCCATCAGCCTGACCTCTCTATCTTGGGCAAGGTCTTGGAAAAGATTATCAAGGAGGCCATCCTTAACAGACGGCAATATCCTGAGGGATACACAGCATGGGCTTGTTGTGGGTAGGTCTTGCTTGACCAATCTTATTTCCTTTTATGACCAGGTGACCTATCAACTGGACAAGGGAAAAGAGATTGATGTCATATATCTTGACTTTAAAAAAGCCTTCGATCTGGTATCCCATGATCACCTCTTGGCAAAACTGCCCAGTTGTGGCCTTGGGTCCACCAAGATCCGCTGGCTGGGGAACTGGCTCCGTGGCCGGACCCAGAAGGTAGTAAATGATAGAAGTCAATTGTCATGGTGCCCTGTGACCAGTGGGGTCCCACAAGGCTCTGTCCCTGGACCCATATTGTTCGACGTCTTCATTAATGATGTGGACACTGGAGTCAGAAGCGGACTGGCCATGTTCACCGATGACACCAAACTCTGGGGTAAAGCATCCAAGCCTGAGGACAGGAGGGTGATCCAGGCAGAAGTTGACAGGCTCAGGAAATGGGTGGATGAGAACCTGATGGTGTTTAACACCGAAAAATGCAAGGTTCTCCACCTTGGGAAGAAAAACCTGCAGCATCCTTATAGGCTCGGCAGAGCTACGCTGCCTAGCACTATGGATGGAAGGGACTTGGGGGTCACCATTGAAGATAAGGTGAACATGAGCCTTCAATGCGATGCTGCGGCTAGTAAAGCAAGCAAAACGCTGGCTTGCATCCATAGATGCTTCTCAAGTAAATCCCAGGATGTCTTTCTTCTGTTGTACTTGGCCTTGGTGAGGCCACAGCTGGAGCACTGCGTCCAGTTTTGGGCTCCACAATTCAAAAAGGCTGTGGAGAAGCTTGAGAGAGTGCAGAGAAGAGCCACGCGCATGATCAGAGGTCAGGAAAACAAACCTTACAACAACAGGCTGAGAGCTATGGGGCTCTTCAGCCTGGAAAAGCATAGGCTCAGGGGCGATCTGATGTCCACCTATAAGTTTATCAGGGGTGACCACCAGGATCTGGGGGAACGATTCATCACCAGAGCGCCCCAAAGGATGACAAGGTTGAACGGTTATAAACTACAGCAAGACCGTTTCAGGCTGGACATAAGGAAGAATTTCTTTACTGTCCAAGCCCCCAACATCTGAAATAGCCTGCCATCAGAGGTGGTTCAAGCACCCACACTGAACACCTTCAAGAGAAATTTGGATGCTTATCTTGCTGGGATCCTATGACCCCAGCTCACTTCCTGCCCCTCGGGCAGGGGGCTGGACTCAATGATCTTCTGAGGTCCCTTCCAGCCCTAATGTCAATGAAATTGATTAAATTTTTCCAGGGATTGAGGTGAGGCTGACTAGTAGTCTGTAGTTCCCTAGATCCTCCTTCTGCCCTTTTCATAGAGTCATAGATCTAAGGGTCAGAAGGGACCTCAATAGATCATCAAGTTCGACCCCCCTGCTTAGGCAGGAAAGAGTGCTGGGTTCAGATGACCCCAGCTAGATGCCCATCCAATCTCCTCTTAAAGACCCCCAGGGTAGGGGAGAGCACCACCTCCCTTGGGAGCCCATTCCAGATTTTGGCCACCGTAACTTTGAAGAATTTCTTCCTAATGTCCAGTCTAAATCTGCTCTGTTAGCTTTTGACCATTATTTCCTGTGACCCCCAGGGGCACCTTGGTGAGCAGAGCCTCACCAATTCCCTTCTGCGCCCCCATGATGAATTTATAGGCAGCCACAAGGTCGCCTCTCAATCTTCTCTTGTGGAGGCTGAAAAGGTCCAAGTGCCCTAGTTTCTCCTCGTAGGGCTTGGCCTGCAAGCCCTTAACCATATGAGTGGCCCTTCTCTGGACCCTCTCCAGATTACCCACCTCCCTCTTGAAGTGTGGCACCC
The DNA here is from genome assembly GCF_052110815.1 of Crocodylus siamensis. Taxonomy (NCBI): domain Eukaryota; kingdom Metazoa; phylum Chordata; order Crocodylia; family Crocodylidae; genus Crocodylus; species Crocodylus siamensis. The sequence goes on along the minus strand of NC_143398.1, from coordinate 43,023,987 downwards.
AAAACTGCATGCAGTATTCCAACTGCAGTTGCACCCAAGGGCGCATCACATCTGATCCCATGGACTTGTACACATCCAGTTTTTCTAAATAGTCCCTAACCTGTTCTTTCACTACTGAGGATTACTCACCTCTTCCCCAAACTGTACTGCAGGGTTTCATTAAAATACAGCCAGCTCTCCTGTACTCCTTTCCCTCTCAGATTGGCCTCCCAGGGAATCCTAACCTTCAGTTGCCTGAGGCAGTAAAGGCTGCTTTTCTGAAGTCCAGAGTTCATACTCTGCTCTTCTCCTTTTGTCAGGATCCTTCATTCAGTCATCTCATAGTCACTACTTCCCAATGTTTGCCCTTTTCCAATCATCTGGGACTTCTGATCACCATGAGTTTTCAAAGGTGACGACTAATGGCTCTGCAATCACATCAGTCAACTCCCTCACCACCCTCAGGTGCATCCCATCTGGCCCTATGGACCTGTACACATCCAGCTTTTCTAAGTAGTCCCTAACCTGTTCTTTCACCACAGAGACCTGCTCACCTCCTCCCCAAACTGTGCTGCCGAGAGCAGTAGTATGGGAGCTGACTTTGCCTGTAATGACTGAGGCGAAATAGTCATTCACTGCTTCAGGTTTTTCTGCACTGTCACAAGACTGTCGCCCCCATTCAGTAAGGGGCCCATACCTTTCCTGAACTTCTTTTTGGTACTGACATACTTATAGAAACCCTTCTTGTTACCCTTCACATCTCTTGCTAGCTGCAACTCCAACTGCGCTATGGCCTTCCCAACTTCATCCCTGCATGCCCGAGTAATACTCTTCTATTCTTCCCTAGTTAGTTGTTCAAGTTTCTACTTTTTATAAGCTTCCTTTCTGCGATTTAGTTTACTGAAGAGTTCCCTGGTAAGCCAAGCTAGTCTTCGGCCATACTTGCTAGTCTTCCCGCATACTGGGATGCTTTGTTACTGCAGTCTCAGTAAGGCTCCTATGAAGTACAGCCAGCTCTCCTGGACTCCTCTCCCCCTCAGACTGACCTGCCAGGAGATCCTGCCCATCAGTTCCCTGCCTTTCTGAAATCCAGGGTCCATACTCTGCTGCTCTCCTTTTGTCAGGATCCTCCACTCCATCTGATGGCCACTGCTGCCCAAGTTTCCATCCACTACTACATCCCCATCCAATTTTTCCCTGTTTGTGAGAAGCAGATCAAGAAGACGACAGATCTTGTTGGTCACTTCAACACTTGCACCAGGAAGTTGTCTCCAACACTCTCCAAAAACTTCCTAAAATTGTCTATGCACCACTGTAAGGCTCTCCTAGCAGATGTCCGGGTGACTGGAGTCCTCCATGAGAACTGGGGCTGGTCATCTGGAAATTTCTGCTACTTGTCTGAAGAAAGCCTCACCTACCTCATCCTCTCTGTCTTGTGATTTATAGCAGATACCTCCCATATCATCACCCTTGTTGTTTTCCCCTCTAACCTTAAACCGGAGACTTTCAACAGGCCTATCTCTAGTTTCTGGAGCTCTGAGTGTTCATACAGCTCTTTACAGACAGTGCAACTCCTCCTCCTCTTCTCCCCTGCCTGTCCTTCCAGAACAGTTTGTACCCAATCCAAACAGTACTCCAGTCACATGAGCTATCCCACCAAGTCTCTGTCATTCCAGTCATGTCATAGTTCTGTGATTGCACAGGGACTGTCTCAAGAATGTTCTTCCTCTTTGCACTCTGTTACTTCTCCCCTCTAGGATGGAGTCCTTGAAGAATAAGCAGTGAAAGAAAAAATGGTATACTTTAAAAGCTGGCTGGCTCCAAGCAGAAGCTAGAATATTCTCCAGGTGCTACTCTCATTTGCTGGTTTTACCCAAATCCCCTGTCTCAAGCAGGTAAGAAGATTAAGTATAGGAAATGTACCTTAAACCAAAAAAATCAATTGCAAAAAACTGATCTGAAGATAATAATGTATTTTCATGGACAGACAGATGTAATCTGACCAAAATATGGCAATACCTATATTTTAAAATGCAAATCTGTACTACTTTGTAAACATAGCTGCACAAGAAGGAATATAGTTGTGTTATACTAAACTCAAAGTCTGAAAGTTTCATATCCAGTAAATTACTAACTTAATACTTTTTCATGACAAAGTTTTCCTAACAAATTTATATGATGCTATATTCTAATTAAAGTTATACAAAAAGTGTTGAACAAAACACATTCAGTATCATCTACTACTTGCCAAGCTCATTCATATTCATCTGTTATATATTTCAAAGACATTCAAACTTAACTTTGGCAATTTGTTCCAAAAATAAAGAGTTCAGATGTTTGACTGCCATCATACTTAGGACTTTATTTAAGGAATACAAGTTTCATTTTGACATTTTACACTCTGGGAGTTCACATCAGAGCAGACATGAATGGCTGAGACAAGGGCTTGACTGTCAGCTTTTAAAGTTATTCATCTACAGATGGTCTCTCTGTACCTCGTACTAGCACATATTCATTATCATTATCCTCTTCATTAAGCGAGGTGTTGCTGGGAGCTTCATTTGGCAATACAGCTGAAAAAGGCTCTGCTTCATTTTTAACAGGCACCTCCATCACTTTAGTTTGGAGAATATCACATTTGCAGACTGGGCATGTCCTGTGCTGTAGAAGCCAGGGATCAATGCACTTCTCATGGAAAAAATGGCTGCATTGCAAAATGCGCACAACATCTTTGGACTTGTACGCTTCTAAACACACAACACAAGTCTCTCCATCTGAATCAGCTTCCTTATCACTCTCTTTTAATATGCGAAGCTCAAGACTACCAATAGCTTTCTTGACATCTCTCAATTGTTGACATCTCTGGATCCAAGTTCTTGCTGTTCTCAGTCGTCCAACACAGCAAAAGGTAAAATAGGCAACTGTGACCAGTGTACAGATGACAAGGGATCCCAAATAATGATTAAACCAGGAGCCATAGTGTTTCCCTACTTCTATTTCTACTGTTACTCTGATGCCATTCTGAATCAGGCGTAAGATGTCCAGGCCTTTCAAGCTGACAATCATAACTGCAACAATATCTTCTGCACCCACAGAAATCATAGGAAACATTCCATTACCTGTCCCTGGATAGTTGTAGATGATCACACCAACCACCCCCTTCTCTGCTGCCACTTTTATTTTGTTTGTGAAGGTGCAAAGGCCCCTCATAATGAGGGCTATCCAGGTCTCTGCATTCACAGGCTTATTGAAGCTTGTGAAGGGGCTGCAGGCATTTTGGTTTGGTCCGTCTGGTGGCACCACTACTCCAGATACCTTCTTTAGTGGAGAATTTCTTCCAAATACTCCATTGTCTGATAGCTCCCAAACTGTCTCATTCCCTACCTGAAATGAAATGTTTAGGTGGGCAACCCAAAAGACAGTGGCTTGGGAACCAGGCAGACTAAGCACCAAAAAGACACCAAGACACAGACTCAGGGAAGAAGATTTGGTTTCTCTTCTCCATGCATTGGTCCTAAGCAACTTCATTCCTCTCCCAGCCAAACAATTCCAATTCCAATAAAACAATGAAAAAATGACCAGACTCTGGTAACTGTGAGAAACTATAGAGAATAAAACATTAGAAGTCTATACAGACAGGACAAGTTCCCTCTGTCCCCTGCACTTCCATAACTTCCTGGAGTTTCATACGAGTAAGATGGGGAAAAATGTTACCTTCAAAATGCCAGACTTTTCAAAATAGTAATAAATGGTCATTCTTAGATAGTGGAATTGTGACATCATGAGCAGCAACCCATTCATCTGCATACCTATAACTGTACTTAAAAGAAATCTAAGGTTTCTCTGTATTACTCTGAAAAAGTCTGTTTTCAGAGTCTGTGTACTTTGGGAAAGATCTAAATCCCCTGTTGCAGGAGAGGGACCAATTTAAACTGCATTTAATCTATAACCTCACCCTCAAAAAAAAGCCCCAAAATATTAAGTGTGAAACAGAATGTTACTTTATGCTAACTGGAGTTTTTACCACAAATTCATTTTAAAACAGTGAAAGTATTACACTACTCAATCAAATTATTGTTGCTTTTGCATATCATGGTTAGTCTATTGGTCTTGGAGCATGAAAGAACCAGTATGGAACTTGAAAGTTTTTTTTTCCTTTAAAAAAAACCTTCAGTAACAAACTCTCACAACAAAGCAGTCATTGCCTAGCTTCTGGTTACCATCCTATATCAATCTCTCTGTTTGGTGGGAAAAAATTCAGTATTACCACTTTCTATGCACAAAATATGATACTGAGGTTACAAGGTACGGGCCAGAAATAATTCATCTCCATTCCTATTTCACTACTGGAATCTGTTTACTTGGCTACACTTAAATTACACATGCAAGCCGTTGTGCCACAGATGGCTAAGAACTTCTTCATAACATAGTGGTGTCACAATCAGACCTCCAACACAACCTGCAAGAAACATCTCAGACAACACTTGGAGGTGTAAGGGACCACTCATGAAGCCAGGGAGACTACAGATACAAATACATTAAGCAAATTTGGCCTTAAAAGGGAACTCCTTATTTCAAAAGGAGTGACAGACTTAGACTGTTGATATTCTGAGACTTTTTTTTCTAGGACTAGATACTGGAACCCTACATTAAGTTGCAAGATAACCAAGTACAAGATCGCTGTCAGATGGATCAATTCAATTCTGCCAAGGTTATGAATGGAGTAAAAGTGGGTCTGTAGCTCCGAGGATCCTCCTCCTTCCCTTTCTTAAAGATGGGCACTATATTTGTCCTTTTCCATTGTCCAAGACCACCTTCTATTGCAATGAGTTTTCAAAGATAACAGCCAGAAGCTCTGCAATAACATCATCCAACTCCCTCAGCACCCTTGGGTGCATCACATCTGGTCCCATTGGACTTATACACATCCAGTTTTTCTAAATAGTCCCTAACCTGTTCTTTCACTACTGAGGATTACTCACCTCTTCCCCAAACTGTACTGCAGGGTTTCATTAAAATACAGCCAGCTCTCCTGTACTCCTTTCCCTCTCAGATTGGCCTCCCAGGGAATCCTAACCTTCAGTTGCCTGAGGCAGTCAAAGTCTGCTTTTCTGAAGTCCAGAGTTCATACTCTGCTCTTCTCCTTTTGTCAGGATCCTTCATTCAACCATCTCATAGTCACTACTGCCCAAACAGCTGTCCATTACTATACATCCCCCACCAATTTTTCTGTTTGTAAGCAGCAGATCAAGAATAGGACAACCCTAGTTGGTCTCCAACACTTGCGTCAGGAAGTTGTCTCCAACGTTCTTCATAAAGGTCCTTGATTGCCTGTGCACTGAGGTATTGCCCTTCTAGCAGATGTCAGGGTGACTTAAGTCTGCCAGGAGAACCAAGGCTGGTAATCTGGAAAATTCCACTAGTGTCTGAAGAAAGCCTTGTCTAACCTCATCCTCCTGGTCTGGTGGTCTACAGCAGACACCTACCACATCATCACCCTTGTTGCTCTCCCCTCTAACCTTAACCCAGAGATGTTCAACAACAACTGGAGAAACTATCTCCAGTTACTGGAGCTCTAAATCATCATACAGCTCTTTCACAGACAGTGCAATTCCTCCTCCTCTTCTCCCCTGCCTGTCCTTCTTGAATAGTTTGTACCCATTCATGACAGTGCTCCAGGCATGTGAGCTATGTCACCAAGTCTCTGTTGTTCTAGTCGTGTCAGTGATTTGGCTGTGCAAGGACACCCGATTCTTCCTGCTTCTTTCCCAGGCTCCATGTGTTTGTGTACAGACACCTGAGGTAATTAGCCAATTGCCCTCTCAGTAAGAACGAGGAGGCCTCCCCTGTTGTCCCTTCCTCCATGTGATTCCTCCAGGACTCCTGCATCCCCACTTACCTCAGGGCTTTGAGCTCTACCCCCCAGTGAACCTAGTCTAAAGCCTTCGTCACTAGATTAGCGAGCCTGTCTATGAAGATGCTCTTCTCTCTCCATCAGGTGGATCCCATCTCTTCCTACCAATCCTCCTTCTTGGAACAACATCCTACAGTTAAAGAAGCTGAATCCACCTGTGACACCACCTGTGAAGCCATGCATTAATCTCTAGGATGCATCTGCCCCTGTCCAGGCCCTTCCCCTTGACTGGAAGAATCGAGGAAAACACCCCCTATGCTACTGTCCCCTTCGCTCTTGCACCCTGTAGTCACGCTCGATCTCATGGTTACTGCTGGCAATATAACTGGTGCCCACACGGATAAGCAGCATGGAGTAGTAATCAGAGGATTGGACAAGTCTCAGTAATCCTTCTATATCTTGGGTCCCAGGCTCCAGGCAAACAGGAGACCTCCTGGGACAATAGGTCAGACTAGCAAATGCGTCCGTTCGTCCCCTGCAGAAGTTTTCAAATACCATCACCTCCTCTTCATGGTGTAGAGAGAGATATACATGTTTTGCTTTTTCTATTTACTTTGGGTTAGGAGTATAATAGCAGAATGCTTTCCAAATGGGCTTACTGAGCTCTATAACATTATTAAGAGTTGTTTGAATGGTTGTGCGGGTGGAAATGTGAATCCCAAGGGTAATACAAGGCAATGGAAGGGTACTGTAGAACAATGGAGCTGGACTGTGAAAAACAAAAATGGGTTTGAGCTGCTAAAGACAAGCTACGAGGACATAAGATTCTGTGAACACTTCTGCCAACTACTAACAGGATGGTAACATCTGCATTTCTACACTGCTTACACAAGAACCTTTTGAAAGGCTTAGGTATCGCTGTAAGATGTGTGGTGATTGGAGAACAAAGGAACCTGCCCAGCAACTGAAGGAGAGTTGCACAATTGGTGATTTGCCACTATTGTGAAAAAAGCTATAAAAAGCTGTAGAAAGGACTTCACAGTGGTCCCCTTTTACATCAAGAAAAGAACCAGAACCAGACTGCATTTTGGAAAAACATGCTGGCAACCCCTCTCCTAATATCAAGCAGCTGAACCCCCATTCAATTGGCCATCGATTGAGGACAGCATAATCCGGTGATGTATGAATGAGTGTGTGTATCTATGGGTATTAGATGAGATTAAGATTTTAGTAGAAAGAGATATATGGACTCAATAAACTTACTTCTGTTTAAAATAAATTCAAGACCTGCTGCCTTTTGTTGTGCTAGTGGCAGTGGTCTTGATTCTCCCCACTTTGGGGATTCCTGGTCTGGCCTCTTCCACCAACAGAACGCTCTCTTCCTTCTCTGTTGCTAGTGCTCCATATGTGTTCTCTAGACAAACGCGGCAGGTGGGGATGACAATTTCTTCTTGCTGCCAGAGGTCACAAGTTCCATCCTCCACTTTCCTGGGACTCCATACCCTCTTCCTTTTCTAGCAGCACCTGTGGCAGTCCTTCCTCCACAGTCCTAGAGGTTTCCTCCAGCATGGAACTGATGAAGTCCTCATGGCAGAGGATGCTTCAGAGCCTTGCTTCCTCCTCCTATAGCTCTCTTGCCTTCTCCGTGAGAGACACCATCAGAAGGCACCACTCACACTGCAGGCACTCCTTAACCCAGCTGACACTGGAAGAAACCTGCAAGCTGCAGTCTGCACAGCACCAACCAGGGCCTAGGGTAGTAATCAGAGGAATGGACAAGTTTCCGTATGCCTGGACAGACAACTTACACGTGCAAGCAGAAGCAGAAATAGAAGTGGTAGTGGCTCTCCACTTTCCAGCTTTCTTTCTGGGTCTTCTAATCTGCTGCTTCTCACTTCCTGCCTCTTTCCAAGCAGACCTTCCCTAGCAAACTCTTCTGTAGCTGGCCTGTTTCCTGTTCCTTGATCCTGAAGGGTTCCTGTTTCCCTGAAAACTTCTTTCTGCTCAGCAAGCTTACAATGAAGGATCATGAGACAGAATTTCAAAGCAAACTGCCTTGCAAACTCCCCCTTGCACTGAACTCTGGTTAAACAAGAGACTTACGTCTTGATCTAGCTGCTGAGTTTTAGCCGCTTAAAATAAATCTGTCTCCAATTTCACAGTCCAAGTGTGGGATCTGGCGCCATTTCTGCAGTTCGAGCCCAGCAGGACACCCCCCATGCCTCTGACTGGCTGAGGGGCCCTGGAAGCCCCGCCCCTCCCTGCAGAATCCCACATGTATTAACATATCAATTAATGGCTTTCACAGGCTTAATCTCAATTTAAACCAGCGGAAGCCAGTGATGCATTATTAAGCAGTCTAAACTGTGGTTAATGACTTCCATGGGCTTAACCATGGCTTTTTCAATGGTTTCCATGGGCTTAATCAGCAAATTAAGCCATAGAAGCCATTAATTTAGACACATTATTTGTAAGCAGTCTAGGCACCTAATTAAGCTCTAAAAATGAAATATCTTATGACAATAAAGCAATACTATACACAACATGAATTGTAATACTACCAGCTGTATACACCCTATTAAACAACATTATAAAAAGGAGTTTACTGAAATTCAGTGCTAACCTTAAGACAAGCAGTTCATGCTATGTATTAAATGCGAGCACGCTGCACCCAGCCACAGTGGCTGAAGACATTCTCCGTCTCTGTATGGTGAATGTTTTTCCATACACTGAGATGGCATGCTCAGTGTCCACCAAATTCATTTGAATGGTGAGGCAGTGTCTTGCCAGGGTGTAAAGATGTGGAAACCAGTCCCAGAGAGTCCCAGAACATGAGCACAAACACAGGCATCTGGCACTCTCTGACAAACTTCACATATGCAGCACATTTATTGTCATGCTCTTTCCCCCCCATCCCTAGATTGCTTTCAGTAGCTGAGGGTCACAACTCAGCAAGGACACATGGTTAGGGTCCAAAATGTAACCGGCACTAAGGAAGGGGGCAGATGGCCTTCTGAACCACAGTAGCAGTTACAGGTTATACCTGTAGGAGTGGTGCAGCTTCACAGCTATTGCCTGAAACAGGTCCCTGCTGTGCTGGTTTTCATGAGCACAGCTTGACAATTCTTGTGATGCCCTGTCTTTGACCCAGCTTATAAAATCCATCAGTTGGTTGTGTGCATGGTGGATCACAGCCTGATGGCTCAAACCACATAAGGACCTCCATGAACCAGGTAGCACTGTCAGCCACAAACATCACTTCATCTGGAATGTCACCTCGCCTTAGAAAATCATGAAGCTTGAGCATGCTCTGTGTGCTGGGTGTGATTTCCAGCTCCTTCTCTCAAACTGCTGATAGTGCTGCATATCCTTGGTGTGGTATATTTGGTATGGACAACACTGAACCAGGAATTCCAGCATGTGAGCACAGGCTCTTGTGGTAGCAGCACAGTGGCATGGAAGTCCCCACTTTGACTGGCGATGGACTCCCTGTACCGGACCTTATGAACCTGGATACTGGTCGAAGGCTTTCTAGAAAGAAAACACCAGGCAATCTTTGGGGAACGGCATGCATCACATGTCACTTACTAAGGACAGAAGGTGCATTTCAGGTGACATGAACAGCATTAGTCAGCATTCCTTGGAGTACTTTGGAGAAAGCTTCCCACATGCACATGGCATTGTCAGACAGGAATGCTGAGATCCTGTTAAAGTCTACCCCAGGAATGGGCAAAATGGTGGATACGGCAGGTGGCTAGACCCCATTTCCCAGCAGCCCCTGCCCATGTCCTTACAGCTAATTTACAATGGAGACCCCAGGAAGGGTTGGGCTGTGACAGAGTGGGGCCGGCGTTTCCATAGAGACCCGCCCAAACAGCACTAATAGAAGGTGCAGCTGGCGGGGAGCTGCCCCAGGGCTGGAGCCGGGATTTTGGTGGCGACAGTGTGGTCTGCCCAGGTCAGGGCCATGCAGGCAGTGGATCGTGGTTCTGCCCTCGCTTCAAATCACACTTTCGCTGCTACAAAATCCCAGCCCCAGCCCTGGAGCAGCTCCCTGCCCAGCCATGTGTCATGGCCCCACCAGCCCTGGGATGTCAATGGAAACCAGCCTCAATGACTGGGCAGGGGCTGCTGAGCAATGGGGTCCACCCTGGGCTGGATCTGGCCTGCAGGCCGGAATTTGCCTGCCCCTGATCTACACCATAGCTGATAATTACCTTCACAATTGCTTCAGACAGTAGAAAAAAAAAAACTGACAAGCTTGAGGTGGATCAGCTCATTTTGAAACAGGCAGGTTCTGGTTGGCCAGGTCCCCAGTTCAAATAAAGTATGCAGCATGCAGTTGTACCGAGGGCCAGTGGATTCATCAGCCACAATGGGAAAGGAATAATACTTTCCCATTGTAGCCTTCATAAACTGTAATTGTGACACAATCGCTGCAGGGAGATGGTCCTGGTGGAGTTTGTTGGCACACAGAAAACTGCCAGAATTTACCATGTTTTGTTTCAAGTAGTCCCTTAACTTGGGGTGATCAAGTTTCTTCAGCAGGATGTTCGCTGCCATTAAAGCCCCTCATCTTGCCAAGCTGCTTTCTGTGGTTCTTTTAAACACGGAGGACATTGTCACTTCCTTCTTGCTCTGACCTTCAGCCTCCGCAACAGCCATCCTCTCCATGTGTACCTCAAACTCCAAATGACAATCGATGCTGGTTTTCCTGGACACATCCAGAGTCGCATTGCAGGAGGTACAGAAGTCTGCCTTGGTTTGTGTGCAAGATCCCTGAAGGATATGTCTTCCATGGTGACCACTAAAATTAATTTTCTGGTCTTGGAAGACTTCTTGGTGCTCACTTCTGCTCTCTGTTAAGCAGGAGTGAGCAGGCATGCTGCAGGAACATTCCTGTGGTCACTTTAAAAGCTGGCGCCAAAACCTTTCTGGCTTCACTGGCTGGTCCCTGACTGGCTACAGGACTGAAACTATATCAGGAACTCAGCCTCTGATTTGCTCCCTCCCCCACCATGCTCCAGGATGCCGGGGCTTCCTGCCATCTTCTGTTTTTGCACCTCCTTTCTCCCCCAACCCCACCTCCCAATTTTGCCTCCTTTCATGGGGTGTGCACTCTGTCACAGAAACCAACTGAATTCACAGGTTCCACAAAAGTTGCAAGATGGTGAATTTGGTAGGTCCCTAATTATGCTAAAACTTACAAGTACTCACACTTCATGGAACCTCAGGGTTGAATTTCTACTTTGGAAAAAAAGAGCTCTGAAGTGGTAATAAGAAAGAAGTGACAAAGATGGCTTTACTTTTCACAAGTTCTTTTCACAAAACCATGCAATACTTAATAATTCTGTATATCTACTGTGTCCAAAATTATGGAAATTCTAACTCATTCTCCACCAAAATTTATGCAACCATGTCCTTCAGATCTGCAAATAGGCTAATAATTTAAGGTTTTATGATGCATACACAAGGACAATTTTTTTTTTTTTATGGTAGACTGATTGTTCTTAACACTGATTTTAAAAAATGCTGTGAAATGCAAGGATTACGCATCATAAATCCATTCTTCTTTTTTCTCTTTCAGTTGAAAACATAATTTTTTATAACTAAGCTTCAGGTCTCATTAAAGGTTGATCAATATATCAAAGCCAATAATTTCTGTAAGGGACTAACATAATGAAATCTCTTTCAAACAAGTTGATGCATGTTATCTGTTCCATTTACATGGTCTGTCATCTTGCTCTATTCTGGGTGGGCACTAAAGTTGTAAATAATATCTGCATATACAATACCGGAGCACCGCAAGCAGTAGGACAATCTCAAATTACCATATTTACTTGAAACAAAATAAGGTTTCTTTCCTCGTTCAACACGGGGGGAAAAATGTTCCCCATTTTGGTCCTGAGTACGAGGCATGGGGCAGATGGATGCTGTGGCTCTGGCTCCAGCTCCGGGCCCAACCCACCACCTGCTGCCACTTATGCTCAGTCATGGGGCTCCAAACTTCACTCTTGCTCAAAGCACATGGTAACTCTGGTCCCTGACAGTGCCAATGGTGGTGGTGACAGCAGCGGCTCCAGCTCTGGTCCTACTCTAACCTGGGCTGGGACTGAAGCAGGCCCCATCATTGCTGCCGACTGTCCAAATGGGGCCCAGAGCCACCAAGGAGCTCTATACCCTGGGCTAGAGTGCAGTCAGAAGCAGATCCATGACTGAGGGTAAGGGGACACAGGGGGAGGGCAGCAGAGGGAAGCAGGTGGGGCAGTTAGAAGGAGAGAGAAGTAGCAGACTGCAAGGTACAATGAGGCACAGGCACTGGGGGGGGGGAAGTGGGGAAGCACCACAGGGGGCAGCAAGTGTGTCTTTGTGGGGAAACAAGTGGCAGTGGGCATGGTGCAGGGCACAATGCTGGCTGCCTATGTCCCACTGCCTGCCCCTTACCACTTCTTGCTTCCCTGATGCTGCTTTCCTTGCTGCAGGATGGACAAACTTAAGATGACTCTCCAAAAATCAGACTATATTAATAGATAATTAGAACACGTTTTATACATTTTCCATGTATAGGATCTGATTATTGGGGTGGGTGAGATTAACAATTCAAAGCTATCTTGGTAAATATAGTAGTCCTTGTCTTACTATTGTGGTAGGCCCTTAATGCCAAGTTGCACTTGCATACAAGCTCACCAAAAACTCTCACAGCCAACACCACTCTCCCAACAATTCCAGACAAAATGCCCCTTAGTTCTGTCTTCAATTTGCATCTATGCTCTCTAGATCGTATTAAAGCAGGGGTGGGCAAAATATTGCCCGAGGGCCAGATCTGGTCAACCAGGCCATTCTATCTGACCCATGGGATCCTAAAAAAGTTAGAAAATATTTGTCTGCACCTGGATGCCTGTCAAAGAACAGGAGCCAGGGGCAGTAGGACCCAGGGTGATCTGGCAACAAAAGGCAGGAACCCAGCCCCACTCACCCCCAGCCATTTCCCCGCTTCCAATTTCCACCCTGCTCTAGCACCACATGGCTCCCAGCTGCATCACTAGACCAGGGAGAATGAGGCCCCACTGGTATGGGGGTGTGCATGCGAGCAGGCATGGGCAGTGCATGTTTTGCGTGCACACAGGCAGGGGCAGAGTGAGTGTGTGTGCGCGCATGCGTGTGCCCGCAGATATCACAGTATCATAGTGCTTAAGGTCGGAAGGGACCCAAACGGATAATTAGGTTTGACCCCCTGCCCCAGGCAGGAATGTTTCCTGGGGTCCTATCACCCCAGCCAAATATCTGCCCAGCCTCCACTTCAAGACCTCCAAGGTAGGAGAGAGTACCACTTCACTTGGCAGCCCTAACTCTAAAGTAATGTCTCCCAACATCCAGCCTGAACCTTCTCTCTAACAGTTTGAAGCCATTATTCCTAGGTGGTGCCCGAGGCAACAGAGCCTCCCCCACTTCCCGCTGGTCCCCCCAGTGAGCTTGTAAATGGCCACCAGATCCCCTTTCAGTCTTCTCTTGTGGAGGCTGAATAGTTTCAGGTCCTTTAGCCTCTTTGTAGGGCCTGCCCCGCTGCCCCTTGACTATGTGAGTGTGCCTTCTCTGGACCCTCTTAATGCTAGCCACATCCCTACTGAAGTGCGGCTCCCAGAACTGGATGCAGTACTCTAACTGCTGTCTGATCAATGCCACATAGAAGGGAAAGATCACTTCTCTGGGCCTGCTTGTGATGCATCTGTATATGCACAAGGTGCAGTTAACCTTACTGATCTCTTCCTCGCATTGGCAGCTCATGTTCATCCTGGAGTCAACAATGACTCCAAGATCCCTTTCTGCCACCACGTTGACAAGAAGAGTGTTCCCCAGCCTATGGGTGTGTTGCTGGTTTCCTCTCTCTAGATGCAGTACCTTGCACTTGTCTGCATTGAATTCCATCCTATTCTCATCCACCTACCTCTGTAACCTGTCTAGATCTAGCTGGATTCTGTCCCTCCTCTCCAGTGTCCCCACCTCGCCCCACATCTTGGTGTCACCAGTGAATTTGAACAGTGTGTTTTCCATACCCACATCGCTGATAAAGATGTTGAACAGTACAGGCCCCAGCAGGACAGAGGTAGGGGCAGAGTGAGTGAGTGAGTGAGTGCATGCGCGCGCAGGCGTGTCAAGCGTCCACCACATACCACACCATGCACATGCACCCACACCCCCTCACACTGCCATTCATGCAGACCCCCCCCACACACTCCAGCCACCCTTCACCCACACCTCCCCCAAATCCCATACCCACCCACAGCCCACATATCCACACACACACCCACATGCTCCATTACCCCACATACCCACACATCCATAGCCCCCAACAAACCTATACCTACCCCCCACAGTATACAAGAGTAAGACTTTAAGCTGTTGTCCAATCACCTCTATGTACACTACACAAACACATGTGAACCAGGACAAAAATATTTTTGAAATCAAATTAATGGAAGTTTTAGATGTTCATTTATTAAAATATAATTTGGTATTTTCCTGGTTGTAAGATAGCAACATCCCTTGCTGAAAGGAGTACTTCCTGAGGTAAGGGCAGGGACTCCTGGTAGCAAAGGTCAGGGGTTAGGGGGCAGGACTTCTGGTCCCAAGGTGGCAACAAGGGGGCAGGGCACCTGTCAAGGGGCAGGGCTACCAATGTGACCCTCAACAGCTTGCCAAAACTCAGTAAGAAGCCCGCTGCCTGAAATAATTGCCCACCCCTGAACTAAAGTGATAGTATTTGAAGACTGCTACCATGTCACTTAAGCACCCTTTTCAGAAGCTGGACATGACTAGATCTTTCAACCTTTCTTCATATGACTTTCTTCCAAGCCCTTATCTTTGTTGTCTGGCTCTGGACCTTCTCTAACTTTATGTCCTTTTTAAAATATGGAGCCCAGAACTGTATGCAATACTCTAGATGAGGCTTAACCAGTGCCAAGCAGAGAGGTCCTGTCACCTTCCACATCTTGCCCCAAATGGATCATCATTTGCTGAACAGGTATACCATTCATCCATTACTAGTTCTCTGAACTCATACTGGAAAATATTAAAAGTGATTCTTCTCATGAAGCATACTGATTCTTAAAGAGTCTGTCAGTCAAAACCCATTTCCTTCAATTCTTTTTTGAAACGTCAGAGTTGCACAATGGGCATTTTCTATATTTTAGCAACCAAAGATCAATGCATGTCTTGTAAAAAAATGCCTGCAAGTTAAAATACGTACTACTACTAGTATGACACTTTCTGCATTCAGATCAGTTTCCATGTCAACTTTTTTTCAATCTGCACAACTGAGGATGCTCTAAAGTTCCCCAAATCTCTCTTCTTTATGACTGCACTCTACTATGCCACTCTACTGCAATAATCAGCTATTTAGTGCAAAAAAGCAGTGTGATTATAAAAGGCTACCATGAAAGAAATACGTGTTCATATTTTTTATCTAAATGAAATGCTTTGTTCCCACATCAATTCCTGCAGTTACTTGGATACCCTTATGAAGCAGGCATAAAATATTTACTTTCCTTTCAAACTGACAATCATGATCGCAAACAATATCTTCTGCACCCTGGTGAGACACCGTTGCCTGTATCTGAATAGTTGTAGATTATCAAACCAATAGCTCCATTTTTCACAACCACTTTTATATTACCCTTAAAATTACAACTTCCCCTTTCAATGAAGGCTAACCAGGTCCCCAGGTTCACTAGCTTTCTGAAATATGTCCAAGGATTGAATGTAATTTGGTATTGGTCTTTTGGTGGGACCAAGCACTCCAGACCACCTTTTTGAAGGAAGACATCTCTCCAAAGAAGTTTGTTTGTAAATGGGTCAATTACCCTCCTGTAATGTTAGGCTCATGTAGGTGAAAGAAGTTCTAGTAGCTTGATAATGAAAGCTGAATAACAAGAAAACATTTTATACCAATAGCCAGAAAAATGCCAGCCTTCTTTCCCATATGCCAGTACCAAGTAACTTCATTCTGTCTTCTTCCAACAAACAACAGAACTAACGAAGCAGAAAATATTCATTTTTGCACAACAAATTTAAAAAAAAAAGTAAAGGAATGGTAAGGAAGGCAGTGGGAATAAGATTTCTATTTGGATATTTTATTAGATTAATTTTGTTAAAGAGAAAGATGCAGCAAATGAAACTGAGATCAGTTAACAAAAAGTTTTAAAAAATCTTAGTAAGTCACTGTTAAGGGGTGGGATTGTGACAACTTTGGTCATAACAGATTGCACCGTTTTATTTATAGATTGAAATATTATTGGCTAGAATTATGTAAATACTGCCTAGGAAATGATATGAGGTCTGATCTCACTGCTACGTAGTCCATTTATCACTGTAACTTCACTGTGAAAAGAAAAGTTCCTTAAAAGTCCCTAATGATTTGAGTAATTGTCAGTAAAGTATGCTTTTCTATGTAACAATTACCTCCAGCTACAAAGCTGAATTAGCTATGCAAAAATTTTAAAAACTCAGATTAAGCTGAAAGCCTTAACTGTATACATCAGATTTAGAAGGGCTAGAAGAAGCAGAATTGTTACAGCCAGAAGATTTGAATATTAAAAATGTTTTGCCCAATAAGAAGCTGCTATTAGCAGTCCTGTTCTAACCTATTTTATTTTCAAGACAACCCTGAGACCAGTTGATATCAGAGGATTAACAGATACAAAACCTTTGGTCTAATCTAAGTAGCAAAGATTTCTAAATTTCCTCTCCCTTCTATAGAAGAAAACTGGATATAGAATCATAGAAAATGGAGGTTGGAAGGGGCCTTCGGAGGTCATCTAGTCCAACCCCTGCTCAAAGCAGAACCATCCCTAACTATTAGGGGAGTACAAAGCAGGCCCTATTCGATTTGGATTTGGCCCAAATCGGGGATGGTGATTCGATTCATTGATCTGGATCACAGTCCCGGATTCTTTTTGGCTGAATCTGAGTCTGAAGAGTCGATGCCAATTCGGAGAATCAGTGATTCAGACACAGACACGGCTTTAAGGTTGGGGGGGGGGGGGGAGTTGGTTTTTTTACATTCCTCGAGGTACCAGGTGTGGCCTGTGATTGCTGCGGTGCTGTGGTACATGGAGCATCCCACAGGAGTGCAGGGAGGCCCTCCATGTGCTTGGCAGCAATCAATGTACTTCCGGCCCACTTCCAGGTCTGCCAGTGAACATGCAGGAGGCCCCCTCTGAGCCCCCCCCACCCCCCCCACTCAGCGATCAGACACAGGGAGACCCCAGGTGTCTCCCCAAACTCATGAGGCACCAGCCACTGAGCTGGGGGAGCACGGAGGGGGCCCCCAGTGTGCTCACCGGTGAACCCAGAAGTGGACTGGAAGTGCTTCTGGTCCACTTCTGGGTTTGCTGCCGAGTATGCTGGGGAGCCCTTCATGCACCCCAGCATCGCAGCATTCATGAGCCCCTGCTACCTAGAGGTATGTAGAATAAACATTTAAGCTGTGTCTGTCAGAATCTCCAAATCTTTCCAAATGAATTTGGAGAAATTAAAGGGTCCTCTGGTTCAATTCACATTCAGAGATCCGGCAGATCTCTGCCGAATCGAGTCAGGTACTGAAGCTTCGCACAGCCCTACTAACTATAATCATCCCAGCCAAAGCTTTGTCTAGCCAAGTTTTGAAAACTTCCAAGGTTGGAGCTTCTACCACCTGTCTGGGTAACCTGTTCCAGTGTTTTACTACCCTCCTAGTGAGAAAATTCTTCCTAATATCTGCTCAGTATCCTCTTATTAGATCTATGTATATGTATTTGAGAAAAAAACTATTTGAAAAAGCAAGCTTGGTTTTAGACTTGCTTCCACACACCACTTATTGCTGTATACTTATTGCTCTAAGTTTTTCCCATAGATATATTCACTTTTGGAGTAAAATTAGCTGCAGGATGTGTGATGAGAAGTATGGATCGTGTCTAGTTAGTGTCCCCTGTCCCAACAAGAAAGGTGAGGTAGAACTTCACCTTCCCAATTTCCCTTATTATCTATTATTGCCCTAATATGTGAACTACTTTTGCTTGACTGTAAAGAGGTAAAGTCCTGAACTGCAGATAAACAGTTCAAGTAGTCTGACTTCCACTGGCTGAAGTCTGTCAATTAATTCTCTGTGTCTAGCGCCAGGCTTTGGAGGCCCCCAATATCATGGAACAAAAGCACTCCTTCATTGTTCTTTTGATTTCTTACAAATGTTTCTTCCACAGACATATTTCCTTCTGGAACATACCATGTCCTGTGGAGGTTTCATCCCCTACTCAGTTTCTTGTATAGTAAGGAAATTTGTTGTTAATATTTTCTTTTAACTACGACTAAGTGACTCTTCTATGTGGGCCCAAGTCCCAATCCCAAAAGGGCAGCAAAAATCCCTCCTAGTGCATTAGTCCCACCAACTTTTCTGTGAGCAGCTCTTATGTTCAAAGATTTCCTACCTGTTTCCCTCAGTTCCCTCTCTAGTGTTGTTTCACACTGACTCTATGGTAACAGATAGACTGATAAAAGGGTAACAGGGAGGTGAAAGGGATCTCTGCAAAATGCCTTCCTCCCCTCCATCTGCAAGTTCACAGTAAAGTAATAATAAATGCAAAAGAAATAAATGATGCAGAGGAATTCGAGAAAAAAGGAAGGGGGTACAAGAAGAAAGAGAAAAGTCCCTTTAGGAGGAAAGGCAAAAACCAGTGAAAGGCAGGCAAATTTGCTGCAGGAGCAGCAGCAGGGATTTTTTTTATGTCCTCCAAATCAGGTAAGACACCTGTCCTGGCTGATCAGCTCCTCCCTCTGTTCCAGCTACTACCTGAAGAACAAGTTCTCCTGTTCCCTAGTGAGCAGAGCAGATCACTGGAGTGGGATTTACATGCATGGGCTCTGTTCCTAGCTTTGCAACACGCCTGTTGGGAGACCGTGGGCAATTCACTTCACTTCTGCATGCCTTACATTACCAGATCTTTAAAATGTGCTTAATCAGACACAACTCCCTCCAGGTCACCTGGGGCCAACCTCTTTGGCATTTGTCCACAAATTGCCCTGTACCCTCTCTAAGTGTCACCCTGATCCCTTTCCCTTATCTGCTCTGCTGCTTTGTGCCCTGTGCTCCCCGCCCTATCTGCCACAGACCCCTCCCCAGTCTGCTGCATGCCACACACACAAACTGCCTGTGCCACAAGCTGGCCAACCCTGCTTTGGAGACCTACTCATGAAAAGTACCACACAACTAGGTATGGTTGTTATTAA